>NC_091259.1:1270000-2520000 GCF_042477335.2 Ovis canadensis
CGTGACACTGCTGCTACCGCTCTGGAGGAAAGCGCAAGTGCATGCCCGCATTCGAGACGAGGACTGACTCCCCTGGGGAGACTGCAGAAGTACCCCAAGATCCATGTCAGCACTGGAGAGGAATCCTCAGGTTCCGGCCCCGACTCCACACAAGGTCTTAGGCCCCGGTATCGACGGGAGAGGAATCGCGAGACGCCCCCGAGGAACTCGCATGGGGACTGGCCTTTCCTGAGGCCACCAGAGCGGATCCCTGAGGTTCCCATCGTAAGTCGAGAGCACCTGCCGCAACTCGAGAAAATCCAGGAGGTTTTGCCCTCCAGGCGAGATGAGGCCCATTTCCGCTGAGGCTTCTCGAGGCCAATCACATCTAACCACTGGAACTTCCAAAGGGTCCTTCACACCCTTGCTGCAACTCAAGAAGTTCCCCGACATACCCGTCTCCACTCGAGAGGAAGCACGTGGTTTCCCGGACACATCCAGGGGAGCCCCGTTTCCGCCTCCTAGCTCGAGATGAGGGATCCTTTCCCTGTTTCGTAGGGAAAGAATTCCCGGCGTTCCCGTCGCAACTCAAGAGGAGGCGCTCTCCACAGGAAAGGCGAGAGGAACTCCAGGGTCGTGCCACCATTCCAAGAGTCCCCCAGATGTGTCAGTCCATTCGAGCGGAACCTGTTTTCCCTGCACTGCCTTGACGTTCAAGCCGAGGATCGACTCCCACCACGTGTGCACATGGGACAGCCCTGTGGGAAAGCCTCGTGGGAAAGCCTCGTGGGAAAGACTCGAGGGAAAACCATAGATCCTTTGATCCACGCGGCGGACTGCGTGACACTGCTGCTACCGCTATGGAGGAAAGCACAAGTGCATGCCCGCATTCGAGACGAGGACTGACTCCCCTGGGGAGACTCCAGAAGTACCCCAAGATCCATGTCAGCACTGCAGAGGAATCCTCAGGTTCCGGCCCCGACTCCACACAAGGTCTTAGGCCCCGGCATCGACGGGAGAGGAATCCCGAGAGGCCCCCGAGGAACTCGCATGGGGACTGGCCTTTCCTGAGGCCACCAGAGCGGTTCCCTGAGGTCCCCGTCGTAATTCGAGAGCACCTGCCGCAACTCGAGAAAATCCAGGATGTTTTGCCCTCCAGGCGAGATGAGGCCCATTTCCGCTGAGGCTTCTCGAGGCCATTCACATCTAACCACTGGAACTTCCAAAGGGTCCTTCACACCCTTGCTGCAACTCAAGAAGTTCCCCGACATACCCGTCTCCACTCGAGAGGAAGCACGTGGGGTCCCGCACACATCCAGGGGAGCCCCGTTTCCGCCTCCTAGCTCGAGATGAGGGATCCTTTCCCTGTTTCGTAGGGAAAGAATTCCCGGCGTTCCCGTCGCATCTCAAGAGGAGGCGCTCTCCACAGGAAAGGCGAGAGGAACTCCAGGGTCGTGCCACCATTCCAATAGTCCCCCAGATGTGTCAGTCCATTCCAGAGGAACCTGTTTTCCCTGCACTGCCTTGACGTTCAAGCCGAGGATCGACTCCCACCACGTGTGCACGTGGGATAGCCCTGTGGGAAAGCCTCGTGGGAAAGCCTCGTGGGAAAGACTCGAGGGAAAACCATAGATCCTTTGATCCACGCGGCGGACTGGGTGACACCTCTGCTACCGCTCTGGAGGAAAGCGCAAGTGCATGCCCGCATTCGAGACGAAGACTGACTCCCCTGGGGAAACTCCAGAAGTACCCCAAGATCCATGTCAGCACTGGAGAGGAATCCTCAGGTTCCGGCCCGACTCCACACAAGGTCTTAGGCCCCGGCATCGACGGGAGAGGAATCCCGAGAGGCCCCTGAGGAACTCGCATGGTGACTGGCCTTTCCTGAGGCCACCAGAGCGGGTCCCTGAGGTCCCCGTCTTAAGTCGAGAGCACCTGCCGCAACTCGAGAAAATCCAGGAGGTTTTGCCCTCCAGGCGAGATGAGGCCCATTTCCGCTGAGGCTTCTCGAGGCTAATCACGTCTACCACTGGAACTTCCAAAGGGTCCTTCACACCCTTGCTGCAACTCAAGAAGTTCCCCGACATACCCGTCTCCACTCGAGAGGAAGCACGTGGGGTCCCGCACACATCCAGGGGAGCCCCGTTTCCGCCTCCTAGCTCGAGATGAGGGATCCTTTCCCTGTTTCGTAGGGAAAGAATTCCCGGCGTTCCCGTCGCATCTCAAGAGGAGGCGCTCTCCACAGGAAAGGCGAGAGGAACTCCAGGGTCGTGCCACCATTCCAAGAGTCCCCCAGATGTGTCAGTCCATTCCAGAGGAACCTGTTTTCCCTGAACTGCCTTGACGTTCAAGCCGAGGATCGACTCCCACGACGTGTGCACGTGGGATAGCCCTGAGGGAAAGCCTCGTGGGAAAGCCTCGTGGGAAAGACTCGAGGGAAAACCATAGATCCTTTGATCCACGCGGCGGACTGCGTGACACTGCTGCTACCGCGCTGGAGGAAAGCGCAAGTGCATGCCCGCATTCGAGACGAGGACTGACTCCCCTGGGGAGACTCCAGAAGTACCCCAAGATCCATGTCAGCACTGGAGAGGAATCCTCAGGTTCCGGCCCCGACTCCACACAAGGTCTTAGGCCCCGGCATCGACGGGAGAGGAATCCCGAGAGGCCCCCGTGGAACTCGCATGGGGACTGGCCTTTCCTGAGGCCACCAGAGCGGGTCCCTGAGGTCCCCGTCGTAAGTCGAGAGCACCTGCCGCAACTCGAGAAAATCCAGGAGGTTTTGCCCTCCAGGCGAGATGAAGCCCATTTCCGCTGAGGCTTCTCGAGGCTAATCAAGTCTAACCACTGGAACTTCCAAAGGGTCCTTCACACCCTTGCTGCAACTCAAGAAGTTCCCGGACATACCCGTCTCCACTCGAGAAGAAGCACGTGGGGTCCGGCACACATCCAGGGGAGCCCCGTTTCGGCCTCCTAGCTCAAGATGAGGGATCCTTTCCCTGTTTCGTAGGGAAAGAATTCCCGGCGTTCCCGTCGCATCTCAAGAGGAGGCGCTCTCCACAGGAAAGGCGAGAGGAACTCCAGGGTCGTGCCACCATTCCAAGAGTCCCCCAGATGTGTCAGTCCATTCCAGAGGAACCTGTTTTCCCTGCACTGCCTTGACGTTCAAGCCAAGGATCGACACCCACCACGTGTGCACGTGGGACAGCCCTGTGGGAAAGCCTCGTGGGAAAGCCTCGTGGGAAAGACTCGAGGGAAAACAATAGATCCTTTGATCCACGCGGCGGACTGCGTGACACTGCTGCTACCGCTCTGGAGGAAAGCGCAAGTGCATGCCCGCATTCGAGACGAGGACTGACTCCCCTGGGGAGACTCCAGAAGTACCCCAAGATCCATGTCAGCACTGGAGAGGAATCCTCAGGTTCCGGGCCCGACTCCACACAAGGTCTTAGGCCCCGGCATCGACGGGAGAGGAATCCCGAGAGGCCCCCGAGGAACTCGCATGGGGACTGGCCTTTCCTGAGGCCACCAGAGCGGGTCCCTGAGGTCCCCGTCGTAAGTCGAGGGCACCTGCCACAACTCGAGAAAATCCAGGAGGTTTTGCCCTCCAGGCGAGATGAGGCCCATTTCCGCTGAGGCTTCTCGAGGCTAATCAAGTCTAACCACTGGAACTTCCAAAGGGTCCTTCACACCCTTGCTGCAACTCAAGAAGTTCCCCGACATTGCCGTCTCCACTCGAGAGGAAACACGTGGTTTCCCGCACACATCCAGGGGAGCCCCGTTTCCGCCTCCTAGCTCGAGATGAGGGATCCTTTCCCTGTTTCGTAGGGAAAGAATTCCCGGCGTTCCCGTCGCATCTCAAGAGGAGGCGCTCTCCACAGGAAAGGCGAGAGGAACTCCAGGGTCGTGCCACCATTCCAAGAGTCCCCCAGATGTGTCAGTCCATTCCAGAGGAACCTGTTTTCCCTGCACTGCCTTGACGTTCAATCCGAGGATCGACTCTCACCACGTGTGCACGTGGGACAGCCCTGTGGGAAAGCCTCGTGGGAAAGCCTCGTGGGAAAACCATAGATCTTTTGATGCACGCGGCGGACTTCGTGACACTGCTGCTACCGCTCTGGACGAAAGCGCAAGTGCATGCCCGCATTCGAGACGAGGACTGACTCCCCTAGGGAGACTCCAGAGTACCCCAAGATCCATGTCAGCACTGGAGAGAAATCCTCACGTTCGGACCCCGACTCCACACTAGCTCGTAGTCCCCGTCATCGTCGGGAGAGGAATCCCGAGAGGCCCCCGAGGAACTCGCATGGGGACTGGCCTTTCCTGAGGCCACCAGAGCGGGTCCCTGAGGTCCTCGTCGTAAGTCGAGAGCACCTACCGCAACTCGCGAAAATCCAGGAGGTTTTGCCCTCCAGGCGAGATGAGGCCCATTTCCGCTGAGGCTTCTCGAGGCTAATCACGTCTAAATACTGGAACTTCCAACGGGTCCTTCACACCCTTGCTGCGACTCAAGAAGTTCCCCGACATACCCGTCTCCACTCCAGAGGAAGCACGTGGGGTCCCGCACACATCCAGGGGAGAACCGTTTCCTCCTCCTAGCTCGAGATGAGGGATCCTTTCCCTGTTTCGTAGGGAAAGAATTCCCGGCGTTCCCGTCGCATCTCAAGAGGAGGCGCTCTCCACAGGAAAGGCGAGAGGAACTCCAGGGTCGTGCCAACATTCCAAGAGACCCCCAGATGTGTCAGTCCATTCCAGAGGAACCTGTTTTCCCTGCACTGCGTTGACGTTCAAGCTGAGGATCGACTCCCACCACGTGTGCACGTGGGACAGCCCTGTGGGAAAGCCTCGTGGGAAAGCCTCGTGGGAAAGACTCGAGGGAAAACCATAGATCCTGTGATCCACGCTTCAGACTGCGTGACACTGCTGCTACCGATCTGGAGGAAAGCGCAAGTGCATGCCCGCATTCGAGACGAGGACTGACTCCCCTGGGGAGACTGCAGAAGTACCCCAAGATCCATGTCAGCACTGGAGAGGAATCCTCAGGTTCCGGCCCCGACTCCACACAAGGTCTTAGGCCCCGGTATCGACGGGAGAGGAATCCCGAGACGCCCCCGAGGAACTCGCATGGGGACTGGCGTTTCCTGAGGCCACCAGAGCGGTTCCCTGAGGTCCCCATCGTAAGTCGAGAGCACCTGCCGCAACTCGAGAAAATCCAGGAGGTTTTGCCCTCCAGGCGAGATGAGGCCCATTTCCGCTGAGGCTTCTCGAGGCCAATCACATCTAACCACTGGAACTTCCAAAGGGTCCTTCACACCCTTGCTGCAACTCAAGAAGTTCCCCGACATACCCGTCTCCACTCGAGAGGAAGCACGTGGTGTCCCGCACACATCCAGGGGAGACCCGTTTCCGCCTCCTAGCTCGAGATGAGGGATCCTTTCCCTGTTTCGTAGGGAAAGAATTCCCGGCGTTCCCGTCGCATCTCAAGAGGAGGCGCTCTCCACAGGAAAGGCGAGAGGAACTCCAGGGTCGTGCCACCATTCCAAGAGTCCCCCAGATGTGTCAGTCCATTCGAGCGGAACCTGTTTTCCCTGCACTGCCTTGACGTTCAAGCCGAGGATCGACTCCCACCACGTGTGCACATGGGACAGCCCTGTGGGAACGCCTCGTGGGAAAGCCTCGTGGGAAAGACTCGAGGGAAAACCATAGATCCTTTGATCCACGCGGCGGACTGCGTGACACTGCTGCTACCGCTCTGGAGGAAAGCGCAAGTGCATGCCCGCATTCGAGACGAGGACTGACTCCCCTGGGGAGACTCCAGAATTACCCCAAGATCCATGTCAGCACTGGAGAGGAATCCTCAGATTCCGGCCCCGACTCCACACAAGGTCTTAGGCCCCGGCATCGACGGGAGAGGAATCCCGAGAGGCCCCCGAGGAACTCGCATGGGGACTGGCCTTTCCTGAGGCCACCAGAGCGGGTCCCTGAATTCCCCGTCGTAAGTCGAGAGCACCTGCCGCAACTCGAGAAAATCCAGGAGGTTTTGCCCTCCAGGCGAGATGAAGCCCATTTCCGCTGAGGCTTCTCGAGGCCAATCACATCTAACCACTGGAACTTCCAAAGGGTCCTTCACACCCTTGCTGCAACTCAAGAAGTTCCCCGACAAAGCCGTCTGCACTCGAGAGGAAGCACGTGGTGTCCCGCACACATCCAGGGGAGCCCCGTTTCCGCCTCCTAGCTCGAGATGAGGGATCCTTTCCCTGTTTCGTAGGGAAAGAATTCCCGGCGTTCCCGTCGCATCTCAAGAGGAGGCGCTCTCCACAGGAAAGGCGAGAGGAACTCCATGGTCGTGACACCATTCCAAGAGTCCCCCAGATGTGTCAGTCCATTCCAGAGGAACCTGTTTTCCCTGCACTGCCTTGACGTTCAAGCCGAGGATAGACTCCCACCACGTGTGCACGTGGGACAGCCCTGTGGGAAAGCCTCGTGGGAAAGCATCGTGGGAAAGACTCGAGGGAAAACCATAGATCCTTTGATCCACGCGGCGGACTGCGTGACACCGCTGCTACCGCTCTGGAGGAAAGCGCAAGTGCATGCCCGCATTCGAGACGAGGACTGACTCCCCTGGGGAGACTCCAGAATTACCCCAAGATCCATGTCAGCACTGGAGAGGAATCCTCAGGTTCCGGCCCCGACTCCACACAAGGTCTTAGGCCCCGGCATCGACGGGAGAGGAATCCCGAGAGGCCCCAGAGGAACTCGCATGGGGACTGGCCTTTCCTGAGGTCACCAGAGCGGGTCCCTGAGGTCCCCGTCGTAAGTCGAGAGCACATGCCGCAACTCGAGAAAATCCAGGAGGTTTTGCCCTCCAGGCGAGATGAGGCCCATTTCCGCTGAGGCTTCTCGAGGCTAATCACATCTAACCACTGGAACTTCCAAAGGGTACTTCACACCCTTGCTGCAACTCAAGAAGTTCCCCGACATACCCGTCTCCACTCGAGAGGAAGCACGTGGTGTCCCGCACACATCCAGGGGAGCCCCGTTTCCGCCTCCTAGCTCGAGATGAGGGATCCTTTCCCTGTTTCGTAGGGAAAGAATTCCCGGCGTTCCCGTCGCATCTCCAGAGGAGGCGCTCTCCACAGGAAAGGCGAGAGGAACTCCAGGGTCGTGCCACCATTGCAAGAGTCCCCCAGATGTGTCAGTCCATTCCAGAGGAACCTGTTTTCCCTGCACTGCCTTGACGTTCAATCCGAGGATCGACTCTCACCACGTGTGCACGTGGGACAGCCCTGTGGGAAAGCCTCGTGGGAAAGCCTCGTGGGAAAACCATAGATCTTTTGATGCACGCGGCGGACTTCGTGACACTGCTGCTACCGCTCTGGACGAAAGCGCAAGTGCATGCCCGCATTCGAGACGAGGACTGACTCCCCTAGGGAGACTCCAGAGTACCCCAAGATCCATGTCAGCACTGGAGAGAAATCCTCACGTTCGGACCCCGACTCCACACTAGCTCGTAGTCCCCGTCATCGACGGGAGAGGAATCCCGAGAGGCCCCCGAGGAACTCGCATGGGGACTGGCCTTTCCTGAGGCCACCAGAGCGGGTCCCTGAGGTCCTCGTCGTAAGTCGAGAGCACCTACCGCAACTCGCGAAAATCCAGGAGGTTTTGCCCTCCAGGCGAGATGAGGCCCATTTCCGCTGAGGCTTCTCGAGGCTAATCACGTCTAAATACTGGAACTTCCAACGGGTCCTTCACACCCTTGCTGCGACTCAAGAAGTTCCCCGACATACCCGTCTCCACTCCAGAGGAAGCACGTGGGGTCCCGCACACATCCAGGGGAGAACCGTTTCCTCCTCCTAGCTCGAGATGAGGGATCCTTTCCCTGTTTCGTAGGGAAAGAATTCCCGGCGTTCCCGTCGCATCTCAAGAGGAGGCGCTCTCCACAGGAAAGGCGAGAGGAACTCCAGGGTCGTGCCAACATTCCAAGAGACCCCCAGATGTGTCAGTCCATTCCAGAGGAACCTGTTTTCCCTGCACTGCGTTGACGTTCAAGCTGAGGATCGACTCCCACCACGTGTGCACGTGGGACAGCCCTGTGGGAAAGCCTCGTGGGAAAGCCTCGTGGGAAAGACTCGAGGGAAAACCATAGATCCTGTGATCCACGCTTCAGACTGCGTGACACTGCTGCTACCGATCTGGAGGAAAGCGCAAGTGCATGCCCGCATTCGAGACGAGGACTGACTCCCCTGGGGAGACTCCAGAAGTACCCCAAGATCCATGTCAGCACTGCAGAGGAATCCTCAGGTTCCGGCCCCGACACCACACAAGGTCTTAGGCCCCGGCATCGACGGGAGAGGAATCCCCAGAGGCCCCCGAGGAACTCGCATGGGGACTGGCCTTTCCTGAGGCCACCAGAGCGTGTCCCCGAGGTCCCCGTCGTAAGTCGAGAGCACCTGCCGCAACACGAGAAATTCCAGGAGGTTTTGCCCTCCAGGCGAGATGAGGCCCATTTCCGCTGAGGCTTCTCGAGGCTAATCACATCTAACCACTGGAACTTCCAAAGGGTCCTTCACACCCTTGCTGCAACTCAAGAAGTTCCCCGAAAAAGCCGTCTGCACTCGAGAGGAAGCACGTGGGGTCCCGCACACATCCAGGGGAGCCCCGTTTCCGCCTCCTATCTCGAGATGAGGGATCCTTTCCCTGTTTCGTAGGGAAAGAATTCCCGGCGTTCCCGTCGCATCTCAAGAGGAGGCGCTCTCCACAGGAAAGGCGAGAGGAACTCCAGGGTCGTGCCACCATTCCAAGAGTCCCCCAGATGTGTCAGTCCATTCCAGAGGAACCTGTTTTCCCTACACTGCCTTGACGTTCAAGCCGAGGATCGACTCCCACCACGTGTGCACGTGGGACAGCCCTGTGGGAAAGCCTCGTGGGAAAGCCTCGTGGGAAAGACTCGAGGGAAAACCATAGATCCTTTGATCCACGCGGCGGACTGCGTGACACTGCTGCTACCGCTCTGGAGGAAAGCGCAAGTGCATGCCCGCATTCGAGACGAGGACTGACTCCCCTGGGGAGACTCCAGAATTACCCCAAGATCCATGTCAGCACTGGAGAGGAATCCTCAGATTCCGGCCCCGACTCCACACAAGGTCTTAGGCCCCGGCATCGACGGGAGAGGAATCCAGAGAGGCCCCCGAGGAACTCGCATGGGGACTGGCCTTTCCTGAGGCCACCAGAGCGGGTCCCTGAATTCCCCGTCGTAAGTCGAGAGCACCTGCCGCAACTCGAGAAAATCCACGGGGTTTTGCCCTCCAGGCGAGATGAAGCCCATTTCCGCTGAGGCTTCTCGAGGCCAATCACATCTAACCACTGGAACTTCCAAAGGGTCCTTCACACCCTTGCTGCAACTCAAGAAGTTCCCCGACAAAGCCGTCTGCACTCGAGAGGAAGCACGTGGTGTCCCGCACACATCCAGGGGAGCCCCGTTTCCGCCTACTAGCTCGAGATGAGGGATCCTTTCCCTGTTTCGTAGGGAAAGAATTCCCGGCGTTCCCGTCGCATCTCAAGAGGAGGCGCTCTCCACAGGAAAGGCGAGAGGAACTCCAGGGTCGTGCCACCATTGCAAGAGTCCCCCAGATGTGTCAGTCCATTCCAGAGGAACCTGTTTTCCCTGCACTGCCTTGACGTTCAAGCCGAGGATCGACTCCCACCACGTGTGCACATGGGACAGCCCTGTGGGAAAGCCTCGTGGGAAAGCCTCGTGGGAAAGACTCGAGGGAAAACCATAGATCCTTTGATCCACGCGGCGGACTGCGTAACACTGCTGCTACCGCTCTGGAGGAAAGCACAAGTGCATGCCCGCATCCGAGACGAGGACTGACTTCCCTGGGGAGACTACAGAAGTACCCCAAGATCCATGTCAGCACTGGAGAGGAATCCTCAGGTTCCGGCCCCGACTCCACACAAGGTCTTAGGCCCCGGCATCGACGGGAGAGGTTTCCCGAGAGGCCCCCGAGAAACTCGCATGGGGACTGGCCTTTCCTGAGGCCACCAGAGCGGTTCCCTGAGGTCCCCGTCGTAAGTCGAGAGCACCTGCCGCAACTCGAGAAAATCCAGGAGGTTTTGCCCTCCAGGCGAGATGAGGCCCATTTCCGCTGAGGCTTCTCGAGGCCATTCACATCTAACCACTGGAACTTCCAAAGGGTCCTTCACACCATTGCTGCAACTCAAGAAGTTCCCCGACATACCCGTCTCCACTCGAGAGGAAGCACGTGGGGTCCCGCACACATCCAGGGGAGCCCCGTTTCCGCCTCCTAGCTCGAGATGAGGGATCCTTTCCCTGTTTCGTAGGGAAAGAATTCCCGGCGTTCCCGTCGCATCTCAAGAGGAGGCGCTCTCCACAGGAAAGGCGAGAGGAAATCCAGGGTCGTGCCACCATTGCAAGAGTCCCCCAGATGTGTCAGTCCATTCCAGAGGAACCTGTTTTCGCTGCACTGCCTTGACGTTCAAGCCGAGGATCGACTCCCACCACGTGTGCACGTGGGACAGCCCTGTGGGAAAGCCTCGTGGGAAAGCATCGTGGGAAAGACTCGAGGGAAAACCATAGATCCTTTGATCCACGCGGCGGACTGCGTGACACTGCTGCTACCGCTCTGGAGGAAAGCGCAAGTGCATGCCCGCATTCGAGACGAGGACTGACTCCCCTGGGGAGACTCCAGAATTACCCCAAGATCCATGTCAGCACTGGAGAGGAATCCTCAGGTTCCGGCCCCGACTCCACACAAGGTCTTAGGCCCCGGCATCGACGGGAGAGGAATCCCGAGAGGCCCCAGAGGAACTCGCATGGGGACTGGCCTTTCCTGAGGTCACCAGAGCGGGTCCCTGAGGTCCCCGTCGTAAGTCGAGAGCACATGCCGCAACTCGAGAAAATCCAGGAGGTTTTGCCCTCCAGGCGAGATGAGGCCCATTTCCGCTGAGGCTTCTCGAGGCTAATCACATCTAACCACTGGAACTTCCAAAGGGTACTTCACACCCTTGCTGCAACTCAAGAAGTTCCCCGACATACCCGTCTCCAGTCGAGAGGAAGCACGTGGTGTCCCGCACACATCCAGGGGAGCCCCGTTTCCGCCTCCTAGCTCGAGATGAGGGATCCTTTCCCTGTTTCCTAGGGAAAGAATTCCCGGCGTTCCCGTCGCATCTCAAGAGGAGGCGCTCTCCACAGGAAAGGCGAGAGGAACTCCAGGGTCGTGCCACCATTACAAGAGTCCCCCAGATGTGTCAGTCCATTCCAGAGGATCCTGTTTTCCCTGCACTGCCTTGACGTTCAAGCCGAGGATCGACTCCCACCACGTGTGCACGTGGGACAGCCCTGTGGGAAAGCCTCGTGGGAAAGCCTCGTGGGAAAGACTCGAGGGAAAACCATAGATCCTTTGATCCACGCGGCGGACTGCGTGACACTGCTGCTACCGCTCTGGAGGAAAGCGCAAGTGCATGCCCGCATTCGAGACGAGGACTGACTCCCCTGGGGAGACTGCAGAAGTACCCCAAGATCCATGTCAGCACTGGAGAGGAATCCTCAGGTTCCGGCCCCGACTCCACACAAGGTCTTAGGCCCCGGCATCGACGGGAGAGGAATCCCGAGAGGCCCCCGAGGAACTCGCATGGTGACTGCCCTTTCCTGAGGCCACCAGAGCGGGTCCCTGAGCTCCCCGTCTTAAGTCGAGAGCACCTGCCGCAACTCGAGAAAATCCAGGAGGTTTTGCCCTCCAGGCGAGATGAGGCCCATTTCCGCTGAGGCTTCTCGAGGCTAATCACGTCTACCACTGGAACTTCCAAAGGGTCCTTCACACCCTTGCTGCAACTCAAGAAGTTCCCCGACATACCCGTCTCCACTCCAGAGGAAGCACGTGGGGTCCCGCACACATCCAGGGGAGCCCCGTTTCCGCCTCCTAGCTCGAGATGAGGGATCCTTTCCCTGTTTCGTAGGGAAAGAATTCCCGGCGTTCCCGTCGCATCTCAAGAGGAGGCGCTCTCCACAGGAAAGGCGAGAGGAAATCCAGGGTCGTGCCACCATTGCAAGAGTCCCCCAGATGTGTCAGTCCATTCCAGAGGAACCTGTTTTCCCTGCACTGCCTTGACGTTCAAGCCGAGGATCGACTCCCACCACGTGTGCACATGGGACAGCCCTGTGGGAAAGCCTCGTGGGAAAGCCTCGTGGGAAAGACTCGAGGGAAAACCATAGATCCTTTGATCCACGCGGCGGACTGCGTAACACTGCTGCTACCGCTCTGGAGGAAAGCACAAGTGCATGCCCGCATCCGAGACGAGGACTGACTTCCCTGGGGAGACTCCAGAAGTACCCCAAGATCCATGTCAGCACTGGAGAGGAATCCTCAGGTTCCGGCCCCGACTCCACACAAGGTCTTAGGCCCCGGCATCGACGGGAGAGGTTTCCCGAGAGGCCCCCGAGAAACTCGCATGGGGACTGGCCTTTCCTGAGGCCACCAGAGCGGTTCCCTGAGGTCCCCGTCGTAAGTCGAGAGCACCTGCCGCAACTCGAGAAAATCCAGGAGGTTTTGCCCTCCAGGCGAGATGAGGCCCATTTCCGCTGAGGCTTCTCGAGGCCATTCACATCTAACCACTGGAACTTCCAAAGGGTCCTTCACACCATTGCTGCAACTCAAGAAGTTCCCCGACATACCCGTCTCCACTCGAGAGGAAGCACGTGGGGTCCCGCACACATCCAGGGGAGCCCCGTTTCCGCCTCCTAGCTCGAGATGAGGGATCCTTTCCCTGTTTCGTAGGGAAAGAATTCCCGGCGTTCCCGTCGCATCTCAAGAGGAGGCGCTCTCCACAGGAAAGGCGAGAGGAACTCCATGGTCGTGACACCATTCCAAGAGTCCCCCAGATGTGTCAGTCCATTCCAGAGGAACCTGTTTTCCCTGCACTGCCTTGACGTTCAAGCCGAGGATAGACTCCCACCACGTGTGCACGTGGGACAGCCCTGTGGGAAAGCCTCGTGGGAAAGCATCGTGGGAAAGACTCGAGGGAAAACCATAGATCCTTTGATCCACGCGGCGGACTGCGTGACACTGCTGCTACCGCTCTGGAGGAAAGCGCAAGTGCATGCCCGCATTCGAGACGAGGACTGACTCCCCTGGGGAGACTCCAGAATTACCCCAAGATCCATGTCAGCACTGGAGAGGAATCCTCAGGTTCCGGCCCCGACTCCACACAAGGTCTTAGGCCCCGGCATCGACGGGAGAGGAATCCCGAGAGGCCCCAGAGGAACTCGCATGGGGACTGGCCTTTCCTGAGGTCACCAGAGCGGGTCCCTGAGGTCCCCGTCGTAAGTCGAGAGCACATGCCGCAACTCGAGAAAATCCAGGAGGTTTTGCCCTCCAGGCGAGATGAGGCCCATTTCCGCTGAGGCTTCTCGAGGCTAATCACATCTAACCACTGGAACTTCCAAAGGGTACTTCACACCCTTGCTGCAACTCAAGAAGTTCCCCGACATACCCGTCTCCACTCGAGAGGAAGCACGTGGTGTCCCGCACACATCCAGGGGAGCCCCGTTTCCGCCTCCTAGCTCGAGATGAGGGATCCTTTCCCTGTTTCGTAGGGAAAGAATTCCCGGCGTTCCCGTCGCATCTCAAGAGGAGGCGCTCTCCACAGGAAAGGCGAGAGGAACTCCAGGGTCGTGCCACCATTGCAAGAGTCCCCCAGATGTGTCAGTCCATTCCAGAGGAACCTGTTTTCCCTGCACTGCCTTGACGTTCAATCCGAGGATCGACTCTCACCACGTGTGCACGTGGGACAGCCCTGTGGGAAAGCCTCGTGGGAAAGCCTCGTGGGAAAACCATAGATCTTTTGATGCACGCGGCGGACTTCGTGACACTGCTGCTACCGCTCTGGACGAAAGCGCAAGTGCATGCCCGCATTCGAGACGAGGACTGACTCCCCTAGGGAGACTCCAGAGTACCCCAAGATCCATGTCAGCACTGGAGAGAAATCCTCACGTTCGGACCCCGACTCCACACTAGCTCGTAGTCCCCGTCATCGACGGGAGAGGAATCCCGAGAGGCCCCCGAGGAACTCGCATGGGGACTGGCCTTTCCTGAGGCCACCAGAGCGGGTCCCTGAGGTCCTCGTCGTAAGTCGAGAGCACCTACCGCAACTCGCGAAAATCCAGGAGGTTTTGCCCTCCAGGCGAGATGAGGCCCATTTCCGCTGAGGCTTCTCGAGGCTAATCACGTCTAAATACTGGAACTTCCAACGGGTCCTTCACACCCTTGCTGCGACTCAAGAAGTTCCCCGACATACCCGTCTCCACTCCAGAGGAAGCACGTGGGGTCCCGCACACATCCAGGGGAGAACCGTTTCCTCCTCCTAGCTCGAGATGAGGGATCCTTTCCCTGTTTCGTAGGGAAAGAATTCCCGGCGTTCCCGTCGCATCTCAAGAGGAGGCGCTCTCCACAGGAAAGGCGAGAGGAACTCCAGGGTCGTGCCAACATTCCAAGAGACCCCCAGATGTGTCAGTCCATTCCAGAGGAACCTGTTTTCCCTGCACTGCGTTGACGTTCAAGCTGAGGATCGACTCCCACCACGTGTGCACGTGGGACAGCCCTGTGGGAAAGCCTCGTGGGAAAGCCTCGTGGGAAAGACTCGAGGGAAAACCATAGATCCTGTGATCCACGCTTCAGACTGCGTGACACTGCTGCTACCGATCTGGAGGAAAGCGCAAGTGCATGCCCGCATTCGAGACGAGGACTGACTCCCCTGGGGAGACTCCAGAAGTACCCCAAGATCCATGTCAGCACTGCAGAGGAATCCTCAGGTTCCGGCCCCGACACCACACAAGGTCTTAGGCCCCGGCATCGACGGGAGAGGAATCCCCAGAGGCCCCCGAGGAACTCGCATGGGGACTGGCCTTTCCTGAGGCCACCAGAGCGTGTCCCCGAGGTCCCCGTCGTAAGTCGAGAGCACCTGCCGCAACACGAGAAATTCCAGGAGGTTTTGCCCTCCAGGCGAGATGAGGCCCATTTCCGCTGAGGCTTCTCGAGCCTAATCACATCTAACCACTGGAACTTCCAAAGGGTCCTTCACACCCTTGCTGCAACTCAAGAAGTTCCTCGAAAAAGCCGTCTGCACTCGAGAGGAAGCACGTGGGGTCCCGCACACATCCAGGGGAGCCCCGTTTCCGCCTCCTATCTCGAGATGAGGGATCCTTTCCCTGTTTCTTAGGGAAAGAATTCCCGGCGTTCCCGTCGCATCTCAAGAGGAGGCGCTCTCCACAGGAAAGGCGAGAGGAACTCCAGGGTCGTGCCACCATTCCAAGAGTCCCCCAGATGTGTCAGTCCATTCCAGAGGAACCTGTTTTCCCTACACTGCCTTGACGTTCAAGCCGAGGATCGACTCCCACCACGTGTGCACGTGGGACAGCCCTGTGGGAAAGCCTCGTGGGAAAGCCTCGTGGGAAAGACTCGAGGGAAAACCATAGATCCTTTGATCCACGCGGCGGACTGCGTGACACTGCTGCTACCGCTCTGGAGGAAAGCGCAAGTGCATGCCCGCATTCGAGACGAGGACTGACTCCCCTGGGGAGACTCCAGAATTACCCCAAGATCCATGTCAGCACTGGAGAGGAATCCTCAGATTCCGGCCCCGACTCCACACAAGGTCTTAGGCCCCGGCATCGACGGGAGAGGAATCCCGAGAGGCCCCCGAGGAACTCGCATGGGGACTGGCCTTTCCTGAGGCCACCAGAGCGGGTCCCTGAATTCCCCGTCGTAAGTCGAGAGCACCTGCCGCAACTCGAGAAAATCCAGGAGGTTTTGCCCTCCAGGCGAGATGAAGCCCATTTCCGCTGAGGCTTCTCGAGGCCAATCACATCTAACCACTGGAACTTCCAAAGGGTCCTTCACACCCTTGCAGCAACTCAAGAAGTTCCCCGACAAAGCCGTCTGCACTCGAGAGGAAGCACGTGGTGTCCCGCACACATCCAGGGGAGCCCCGTTTCCGCCTCCTAGCTCGAGATGAGGGATCCTTTCCCTGTTTCGTAGGGAAAGAATTCCCGGCGTTCCCGTCGCATCTCAAGAGGAGGCGCTCTCCACAGGAAAGGCGAGAGGAACTCCAGGGTCGTGCCACCATTGCAAGAGTCCCCCAGATGTGTCAGTCCATTCCAGAGGAACCTGTTTTCCCTGCACTGCCTTGACGTTCAAGCCGAGGATCGACTCCCACCACGTGTGCACATGGGACAGCCCTGTGGGAAAGCCTCGTGGGAAAGCCTCGTGGGAAAGACTCGAGGGAAAACCATAGATCCTTTGATCCACGCGGCGGACTGCGTAACACTGCTGCTACCGCTCTGGAGGAAAGCACAAGTGCATGCCCGCATCCGAGACGAGGACTGACTTCCCTGGGGAGACTACAGAAGTACCCCAAGATCCATGTCAGCACTGGAGAGGAATCCTCAGGTTCCGGCCCCGACTCCACACAAGGTCTTAGGCCCCGGCATCGACGGGAGAGGTTTCCCGAGAGGCCCCCGAGAAACTCGCATGGGGACTGGCCTTTCCTGAGGCCACCAGAGCGGTTCCCTGACGTCCCCGTCGTAAGTCGAGAGCACCTGCCGCAACTCGAGAAAATCCAGGAGGTTTTGCCCTCCAGGCGAGATGAGGCCCATTTCCGCTGAGGCTTCTCGAGGCCATTCACATCTAACCACTGGAACTTCCAAAGTGTCCTTCACACCATTGCTGCAACTCAAGAAGTTCCCCGACATACCCGTCTCCACTCGAGAGGAAGCACGTGGGGTCCCGCACACATCCAGGGGAGCCCCGTTTCCGCCTCCTAGCTCGAGATGAGGGATCCTTTCCCTGTTTCGTAGGGAAAGAATTCCCGGCGTTCCCGTCGCATCTCAAGAGGAGGCGCTCTCCACAGGAAAGGCGAGAGGAACTCCATGGTCGTGACACCATTCCAAGAGTCCCCCAGATGTGTCAGTCCATTCCAGAGGAACCTGTTTTCCCTGCACTGCCTTGACGTTCAAGCCGAGGATAGACTCCCACCACGTGTGCACGTGGGACAGCCCTGTGGGAAAGCCTCGTGGGAAAGCATCGTGGGAAAGACTCGAGGGAAAACCATAGATCCTTTGATCCACGCGGCGGACTGCGTGACACTGCTGCTACCGCTCTGGAGGAAAGCGCAAGTGCATGCCCGCATTCGAGACGAGGACTGACTCCCCTGGGGAGACTCCAGAATTACCCCAAGATCCATGTCAGCACTGGAGAGGAATCTTCAGGTTCCGGCCCCGACTCCACACAAGGTCTTAGGCCCCGGCATCGACGGGAGAGGAATCCCGAGAGGCCCCAGAGGAACTCGCATGGGGACTGGCCTTTCCTGAGGTCACCAGAGCGGGTCCCTGAGGTCCCCGTCGTAAGTCGAGAGCACATGCCGCAACTCGAGAAAATCCAGGAGGTTTTGCCCTCCAGGCGAGATGAGGCCCATTTCCGCTGAGGCTTCTCGAGGCTAATCACATCTAACCACTGGAACTTCCAAAGGGTACTTCACACCCTTGCTGCAACTCAAGAAGTTCCCCGACATACCCGTCTCCACTCGAGAGGAAGCACGTGGTGTCCCGCACACATCCAGGGGAGCCCCGTTTCCGCCTCCTAGCTCGAGATGAGGGATCCTTTCCCTGTTTCGTAGGGAAAGAATTCCCGGCGTTCCCGTCGCATCTCAAGAGGAGGCGCTCTCCACAGGAAAGGCGAGAGGAACTCCAGGGTCGTGCCACCATTACAAGAGTCCCCCAGATGTGTCAGTCCATTCCAGAGGAACCTGTTTTCCCTGCACTGCCTTGACGTTCAAGCCGAGGATCGACTCCCACCACGTGTGCACGTGGGACAGCCCTGTGGGAAAGCCTCGTGGGAAAGCCTCGTGGGAAAGACTCGAGGGAAAACCATAGATCCTTTGATCCACGCGGCGGACTGCGTGACACTGCTGCTACCGCTCTGGAGGAAAGCGCAAGTGCATGCCCGCATTCGAGACGAGGACTGACTCCCCTGGGGAGACTGCAGAAGTACCCCAAGATCCATGTCAGCACTGGAGAGGAATCCTCAGGTTCCGGCCCCGACTCCACACAAGGTCTTAGGCCCCGGCATCGACGGGAGAGGAATCCCGAGAGGCCCCCGAGGAACTCGCATGGTGACTGGCCTTTCCTGAGGCCACCAGAGCGGGTCCCTGAGGTCCCCGTCTTAAGTCGAGAGCACCTGCCGCAACTCGAGAAAATCCAGGAGGTTTTGCCCTCCAGGCGAGATGAGGCCCATTTCCGCTGAGGCTTCTCGAGGCTAATCACGTCTACCACTGGAACTTCCAAAGGGTCCTTCACACCCTTGCTGCAACTCAAGAAGTTCCCCGACATACCCGTCTCCACTCGAGAGGAAGCACGTGGGGTCCCGCACACATCCAGGGGAGCCCCGTTTCCGCCTCCTAGCTCGAGATGAGGGATCCTTTCCCTGTTTCGTAGGGAAAGAATTCCCGGCGTTCCCGTCGCATCTCAAGAGGAGGCGCTCTCCACAGGAAAGGCGAGAGGAACTCCAGGGTCGTGACACCATTCCAAGAGTCCCCCAGATGTGTCAGTCCATTCCAGAGGAACCTGTTTTCCCTGCACTGCCTTGACGTTCAAGCCGAGGATCGACTCCCACCACGTGTGCACGTGGGACAGCCCTGTGGGAAAGCCTCGTGGGAAAGCCTCGTGGGAAAGACTCGAGGGAAAACCATAGATCCTTTGATCCACGCGGCGGACTGCGTGACACTGCTGCTACCGCGCTGGAGGAAAGCGCAACTGCATGCCCGCATTCGAGACGAGGACTGACTCCCCTGGGGAGACTCCAGAAGTACCCCAAGATCCATGTCAGCACTGGAGAGGAATCCTCAGGTTCCGGGCCCGACTCCACACAAGGTCTTAGGCCCCGGCATCGACGGGAGAGGAATCCCGAGAGGCCCCCGTGGAACTCGCATGGGGACTGGCCTTTCCTGAGGCCACCAGAGCGGGTCCCTGAGGTCCCCGTCGTAAGTCGAGAGCACCTGCTGCAACTCGAGAAAATCCAGGAGGTTTTGCCCTCCAGGCGAGATGAGGCCCATTTCCGCTGAGGCTTCTCGAGGCTAATCACGTCTAAATACTGGAACTTCCAAAGGGTCCTTCACACCCTTGCTGCAACTCAAGAAGTTCCCGGACATACCCGTCTCCACTCGAGAAGAAGCACGTGGGGTCCCGCACACATCCAGGGGAGCCCCGTTTCCGCCTCCTAGCTCAAGATGAGGGATCCTTTCCCTGTTTCGTAGGGAAAGAATTCCCGGCGTTCCCGTCGCATCTCAAGAGGAGGCGCTCTCCACAGGAAAGGCGAGAGGAACTCCAGGGTCGTGCCACCATTCCAAGAGTCCCCCAGATGTGTCAGTCCATTCCAGAGGAACCTGTTTTCCCTGCACTGCCTTGACGTTCAAGCCAAGGATCGACTCCCACCACGTGTGCACGTGGGACAGCCCTGTGGGAAAGCCTCGTGGAAAAGCCTCGTGGGAAAGACTCGAGGGAAAACAATAGATCCTTTAATCCACGCGGCGGACTGCGTGACACTGCTGCTACCGCTCTGGAGGAAAGCGCAAGTGCATGCCCGCATTCGAGACGAGGACTGACTCCCCTGGGGAGACTCCAGAAGTACCCCAAGATCCATGTCAGCACTGGAGAGGAATCCTCAGGTTCCGGGCCCGACTCCACACAAGGTCTTAGGCCCCGGCATCGATGGGAGAGGAATCCCGAGAGGCCCCCGAGGAACTCGCATGGGGACTGGCCTTTCCTGAGGCCACCAGAGCGGATCCCTGAGGTCCCCGTCGTAAGTCGAGGGCACCTGCCACAACTCGAGAAAATCCAGGAGGTTTTGCCCTCCAGGCGAGATGAGGCCCATTTCCGCTGAGGCTTCTCGAGGCTAATCACGTCTAACCACTGGAACTTCCAAAGGGTCCTTCACACCCTTGCTGCAACTCAAGAAGTTCCCCGACATAGCCGTCTCCACTCGAGAGGAAACACGTGGGGTTCCGCACACATCCAGGGGAGCCCCGTTTCCGCCTCCTAGCTCGAGATGAGGGATCCTTTCCCTGTTTCGTAGGGAAAGAATTCCCGGCGTTCCCGTCGCATCTCAAGAGGAGGCGCTCTCCACAGGAAAGGCGAGAGGAACTCCAGGGTCGTGCCACCATTCCAAGAGTCCCCCAGATGTGTCAGTCCATTCCAGAGGAACCTGTTTTCCCTGCACTGCCTTGACGTTCAATCCGAGGATCGACTCTCACCACGTGTGCACGTGGGAAAGCCCTGTGGGAAAGCCTCGTGGGAAAGCCTCGTGGGAAAACCATAGATCCTTTGATGCACGCGGCGGACTTCGTGACACTGCTGCTACCGCTCTGGAGGAAAGCGCAAGTGCATGCCCGCATTCGAGACGAGGACTGACTCCCCTAGGGAGACTCCAGAGTACCCCAAGATCCATGTCAGCACTGGAGAGAAATCCTCACGTTCGGACCCCGACTCCACACTAGCTCGTAGGCCCCGTCATCGACGGGAGAGGAATCCCGAGAGGCCCCCGAGGAACTCGCATGGGGACTGGCCTTTCCTGAGGCCACCAGAGCGGGTCCCTGAGGTCCTCGTCGTAAGTCGAGAGCACCTACCGCAACTCTCGAAAATCCAGGAGGTTTTGCCCTCCAGGCGAGATGAGGCCCATTTCCGCTGAGGCTTCTCGAGGCTAATCACGTCTAAATACTGGAACTTCCAACGGGTCTTTAACACCCTTGCTGCAACTCAAGAAGTTCCCCGACATACCCGTCTCCACTCCAGAGGAAGCACGTGGGGTCCCGCACACATCCAGGGGAGAACCGTTTCCTCCTCCTAGCTCGAGATGAGGGATCCTTTCCCTGTTTCGTAGGGAAAGAATTCTCGGCGTTCCCGTCGCATCTCAAGAGGAGGCGCTCTCCACAGGACAGGCGAGAGGAACTCCAGGGTCGTGACACCATTCCAAGAGTCCCCCAGATGTGTCAGTCCATTCCAGAGGAACCTGTTTTCCCTGCACTGCCTTGACGTTCAAGCCGAGGATCGACTCCCACCACGTGTGCACGTGGGACAGCCCTGTGGGAAAGCCTCGTGGGAAAGCCTCGTGGGAAAGACTCGAGGGAAAACCATAGATCCTTTGATCCACGCGGCGGACTGCGTGACACTGCTGCTACCGCTCTGGAGGAAAGCGCAAGTGCATGCCCGCATTCGAGACGAGGACTGACTCCCCTGGGGAGACTCCAGAAGTACCCCAAGATCCATGTCAGCACTGGAGAGGAATCGTCAGGTTCCGGTCCCGACTCCACACAAGGTTTTCGGCCCCGGCATCGACGGGAGAGGAATCCCGAGAGGCCCCCGAGGAACTCGCATGGGGACTGGCCTTTCCTGAGGCCATCAGAGCGGGTCCCTGAGGTCCCCGTCATAAGTCGAGAGCACCTGCCGCAACTCGAGAAAATCCAGGAGTTTTTGCCCTCCAGGCGAGATGAGGCCCATTTCCGCTGAGGCTTCTCGAGGCTAATCACATCTAACCACTGGAACTTACAAAGGGTCCTTCACACACTTGCTGCAACTCAAGAAGTTCCCGGACATACACGTCTCCACTCGAGAGGAAGCACGAGGATCCCGCACACATCCAGGGAAGCCCCTTTTCCACCTCCTAGCTCGAGATGAGGGATCCTTTCCCTGTTTCGTAGGGAAAGAATTCCCGCCATTCCCGTCGCATCTCAAGAGGAGGCGCTCTCCACAGGAAAGGCGAGAGGAACTCCAGGGTCGTGCCAACATTCCAAGAGACCCCCAGATGTGTCAGTCCATTCCAGAGGAACCTGTTTTCCCTGCACTGCGTTGACGTTCAAGCTGAGGATCGACTCCCACCACGTGTGCACGTGGGACAGCCCTGTGGGAAAGCCTCGTGGGAAAGCCTCGTGGGAAAGACTCGAGGGAAAACCATAGATCCTTTGATCCACGCGGCAGACTGCGTGACACTGCTGCTACCGCTCTGGAGGAAAGCGCAAGTGCATGCCCGCATTCGAGACGAGGACTGACTCCCCTGGGGAGACTCCAGAAGTACCCTAAGATCCATGTCATCACTGGAGAGGAATCCTCAGTTTCCGGCCCCGACTCCACACAAGGTCTTAGGCCACAGCATCGACGGGAGAGGAATCCCGAGAGGCCCCCGAGGAACTCGCATGGGGACTGGCCTTTCCTGAGGCCACCAGAGCGGGTCCCTGAGGTCCTCGTCGTAAGTCGAGAGTACCTGCCGCAACTCGAGAAAATCCAGGAGGTTTTGCCCTCCAGGCGAGATGAGGCCCATTTCCGTTGAGGCTTCTGGATGCTAATCACGTCTAACCACTGGAACTTCCAAAGGGTCCTTCACACCCTTGCTGCAACTCAAGAAGTTCCCCGACATACCCGTCTCCACTAGAGAGGAAGCACGTGGGGTCCCGCACACATCCAGGGGAGCCCCGTTTCCGCCTCCTAGCTCGAGATGAGGGATCCTTTCCCTGTTTCGTAGGGAAAGAATTCCCGGCGTTCCCGTCGCATCTCAAGAGGAGGCACTCTGCACAGGAAAGGCGAGAGGAACTCCAGGGTCGTGCCACCATTCCAAGAGTCCCCCAGATGTGTCAGTCCATTCCAGAGGAACCTGTTTTCCCTGCACTGCCTTGACGTTCAAGCCGAGGATCGACTCCCAACACGTGTGCACGTGGGACAGCCCTGTGGGAAAGCCTCGTGGGAAAGCCTCGTGGGAAAGACTCGAGGGAAAACCATAGATCCTTTGATCCACGCGGCGGACTGCGTGACACTGCTGCTACCGCTCTGGAGGAAAGCGCAAGTGCATGCCCGCATTCGAGACGAGGACTGACTCCCCTAGGGAGACTCCAGAGTACCCCAAGATCCATGTCAGCACTGGAGAGAAATCCTCACGTTCGGACCCCGACTCCACACTAGCTCGTAGGCCCCGTCATCGACGGGAGAGGAATCCCGAGAGGCCCCCGAGGAACTCGCATGGGGACTGGCCTTTCCTGAGGCCACCAGAGCGGGTCCCTGAGGTCCTCGTCGTAAGTCGAGAGCACCTACCGCAACTCGCGAAAATCCAGGAGGTTTTGCCCTCCAGGCGAGATGAGGCCCATTTCCGCTGAGGCTTCTCGAGGCTAATCACGTCTAAATACTGGAACTTCCAACGGGTCCTTCACACCCTTGCTGCGACTCAAGAAGTTCCCCGACATACCCGTCTCCACTCCAGAGGAAGCACGTGGGGTCCCGCACACATACAGGGGAGAACCGTTTCCTCCTCCTAGCTCGAGATGAGGGATCCTTTCCCTGTGTCGTAGGGAAAGAATTCTCGGCGTTCCCGTCGCATCTCAAGATGAGGCGCTCTCCACAGGAAAGGCGAGAGGAACTCCAGGGTCGTGGCACCATTCCAAGAGTCCCCCAGATGTGTCAGTCCATTCCAGAGGAACCTGTTTTCCCTGCACTGCCTTGACGTTCAAGCCGAGGATCGACTCCCACCACGTGTGCACGTGGGACAGCCCTGTGGGAAAGCCTCGTGGGAAAGCCTCGTGGGAAAGACTCGAGGGAAAACCATAGATCCTTTGATCCACGCGGCGGACTGCGTGACACTGCTGCTACCGCTCTGGAGGAAAGCGCAAGTGCATGCCCGCATTCGAGACGAGGACTGACTCCCCTGGGGAGACTCCAGAAGTACCCCAAGATCCATGTCAGCACTGGAGAGGAATCGTCAGGTTCCGGTCCCGACTCCACACAAGGTTTTCGGCCCCGGCATCGACGGGAGAGGAATCCCGAGAGGCCCCCGAGGAACTCGCATGGGGACTGGCCTTTCCTGAGGCCATCAGAGCGGGTCCCTGAGGTCCCCGTCATAAGTCGAGAGCACCTGCCGCAACTCGAGAAAATCCAGGAGTTTTTGCCCTCCAGGCGAGATGAGGCCCATTTCCGCTGAGGCTTCTCGAGGCTAATCACATCTAACCACTGGAACTTACAAAGGGTCCTTCACACACTTGCTGCAACTCAAGAAGTTCCCGGACATACACGTCTCCACTCGAGAGGAAGCACGAGGATCCCGCACACATCCAGGGAAGCCCCTTTTCCACCTCCTAGCTCGAGATGAGGGATCCTTTCCCTGTTTCGTAGGGAAAGAATTCCCGGCGTTCCCGTCGCATCTCAAGAGGAGGCGCTCTCCACAGGAAAGGCGAGAGGAACTCCAGGGTCGTGCCAACATTCCAAGAGACCCCCAGATGTGTCAGTCCATTCCAGAGGAACCTGTTTTCCCTGCACTGCGTTGACGTTCAAGCTGAGGATCGACTCCCACCACGTGTGCACGTGGGACAGCCCTGTGGGAAAGCCTCGTGGGAAAGCCTCGTGGGAAAGACTCGAGGGAAAACCATAGATCCTGTGATCCACGCTTCAGACTGCGTGACACTGCTGCTACCGATCTGGAGGAAAGCGCAAGTGCATGCCCGCATTCGAGACGAGGACTGACTCCCCTGGGGAGACTCCAGAAGTACCCGAAGATCCATGTCAGCACTGGAGAGGAATCCTCAGGTTCCGGCCCTGACACCACACAAGGTCTTAGGCCCCGGCATCGACGGGAGAGGAATCCCGAGAGGCCCCCGAGGAACTCGCATGGGGACTGGCCTTTCCTGAGGCCACCAGAGCGGGTCCCCGAGGTCCCCGTCGTAAGTCGAGAGCACATGTCGCAACTCGAGAAAATCCAGGAAGTTTTGCCCTCCAGGCGAGATGAGGCCCATTTCCGCTGAGGCTTCTCGAGGCTAATCACATTTAACCACTGGAACTTCCAAAGGGTCCTTCACACCCTTGCTGCAACACAAGAAGTTCCCCTACATACCCGTCTCCACTCGAGAGGAAGCACGAGGGTCCCGCACACATCCAGGGGAGCCCCGTTTCCGCCTCCTAGCTCGAGATGAGGGATCCCTTCCCTGTTTCGTAGGGAAAGAATTCCCGCCGTTCCCGTCGCATCTCAAGAGGAGGCGCTCTCCACAGGAAAGGCGAGAGGAACTCCAGGGTGGTGCCACCATTCCAAGAGACCCCCAGATGTGTCAGTCCATTCCAGAGGAACCTGTTTTCCCGGCACTGCCGTGACGTTCAAGCCGAGGATCGACTCCCACCACGTGTGCACGTGGGACAGGCCTGTGGGAAAGCCTCGTGGGAAAGCCTCGTGGGAAAGACTCGAGGGAAAACAATAGATCCTTTGATCCACGCGGCAGACTGCGTGACACTGCTGCTACCGCTCTGGAGGAAAGCGCAAGTGCATGCCCGCATTCGAGACGAGGACTGACTCCCCTGGGGAGACTCCAGAAGTACCCCAAGATCCATGTCATCACTGGAGAGGAATCCTCAGTTTCCGGCCCCCACTCCACACAAGGTCTTAGGCCACAGCATCGACGGGAGAGGAATCCCGAGAGGCCCCCGAGGAACTCGCATGGGGACTGGCCTTTCCTGAGGCCACCAGAGCGGGTCCCTGAGGTCCTCGTCGTAAGTCGAGAGCACCTACCGCAACTCGCGAAAATCCAGAAGGTTTTGCCCTCCAGGCGAGATGAGGCCCATTTCCGCTGAGGCTTCTCGAGGCTAATCACGTCTAAATACTGGAACTTCCAACGGGTCCTTCACACCCTTGCTGCGACTCCAGAAGTTCCCCGACATACCCGTCTCCACTCCAGAGGAAGCACGTGGGGTCCCGCACACATCCAGGGGAGAACCGTTTCCTCCTCCTAGCTCGAGATGAGGGATCCTTTCCCTGTTTCGTAGGGAAAGAATTCTCGGCGTTCCCGTCGCATCTCAAGAGGAGGCGCTCTCCACAGGAAAGGCGAGAGGAACTCCAGGGTCGTGCCACCATTCCAAGAGTCCCCCAGATGTGTCAGTCCATTCCAGAGGAACCTGTTTTCCCTGCACTGCCTTGACGTTCAAGCCGAGGATCAACTCCCACCACGTGTGCACGTGGGACAGCCCTGTGGGAAAGCCTCGTGGGAAAGCCTCGTGGGAAAGACTCGAGGGAAAACCATAGATCCTTTGATCCACGCGGCGGACTGCGTGACACTGCTGCTACCGCTCTGGAGGAAAGCGCAAGTGCATGCCCGCATTCGAGACGAGGACTGACTCCCCTGGGGAGACTCCAGAAGTACCCCAAGATCCATGTCAGCACTGGAGAGGAATCGTCAGGTTCTGGTCCCGACTCCACACAAGGTTTTCGGCCCCGGCATCGACGGGAGAGGAATCCCGAGAGGCCCCCGAGGAACTCGCATGGGGACTGGCCTTTCCTGAGGCCATCAGAGCGGGTCCCTGAGGTCCCCGTCATAAGTCGAGAGCACCTGCCGCAACTCGAGAAAATCCAGGAGTTTTTGCCCTCCAGGCGAGATGAGGCCCATTTCCGCTGAGGCTTCTCGAGGCTAATCACATCTAACCACTGGAACTTACAAAGGGTCCTTCACACACTTGCTGCAACTCAAGAAGTTCCCGGACATACACGTCTCCACTCGAGAGGAAGCACGAGGATCCCGCACACATCCAGGGAAGCCCCTTTTCCACCTCCTAGCTCGAGATGAGGGATCCTTTCCCTGTTTCGTAGGGAAAGAATTCCCGCCGTTCCCGTCGCATCTCAAGAGGAGGCGCTCTCCACAGGAAAGGCGAGAGGAACTCCAGGGTCGTGCCAACATTCCAAGAGACCCCCAGATGTGTTAGTCCATTCCAGAGGAACCTGTTTTCCCTGCACTGCGTTGACGTTCAAGCTGAGGATCGACTCCCACCACGTGTGCACGTGGGACAGCCCTGTGGGAAAGCCTCGTGGGATAGCCTCGTGGGAAAGACTCGAGGGAAAACCATAGATCCTGTGATCCACGCTTCAGACTGCGTGACACTGCTGCTACCGATCTGGAGGAAAGCGCAAGTGCATGCCCGCATTCGAGACGAGGACTGACTCCCCTGGGGAGACTCCAGAAGTACCCCAAGATCCATGTCAGCACTGCAGAGGAATCCTCAGGTTCCGGCCCCGACACCACACAAGGTCTTAGGCCCCGGCATCGACGGGAGAGGAATCCCGAGAGGCCCCCGAGGAACTCGCATGGGGACTGGCCTTTCCTGAGGCCACCAGAGCGGGTCCCCGAGGTCCCCGTCGTAAGTCGAGAGCACATGTCGCAACTCGAGAAAATCTAGGAGGTTTTGCCCTCCAGGCGAGATGAGGCCCATTTCCGCTGAGGCTTCTCGAGGCTAATCACATTTAACCACTGGAACTTCCAAAGGGTCCTTCACACCCTTGCTGCAACACAAGAAGTTCCCCTACATACCCGTCTCCACTCGAGAGGAAGCACGAGGGTCCCGCACACATCCAGGGGAGCCCCGTTTCGGCCTCCTAGCTCGAGATGAGGGATCCCTTCCCTGTTTCGTAGGGAAAGAATTCCCGGCGTTCCCGTCGCATCTCAAGAGGAGGCGCTCTCCACAGGAAAGGCGAGAGGAACTCCAGGGTCGTGCCACCATTCCAAGAGACCCCCAGATGTGTCAGTCCATTCCAGAGGAACCTGTTTTCCCGGCACTGCCGTGACGTTCAAGCCGAGGATCGACTCCCACCACGTGTGCACGTGGGACAGCCCTGTGGGAAAGCCTCGTGGGAAAGACTCGAGGGAAAAACATAGATCCTTTGATCCACGCGGCAGACTGCGTGACACTGCTGCTACCGCTCTGGAGGAAAGCGCAAGTGCATGCCCGCATTCGAGACGAGGACTGACTCCCCTGGGGAGACTCCAGATATACCCCAAGATCCATGTCAGCACTGGAGAGGAATCCTCAGGTTCCGGCCCTGACTCCACACTAGGTCTTCGGCCCCGGCATCGACGGGAGAGGAATCCCGAGAGGTCCCCGAGGATCTCGCATGGGGACTGGCCTTTCCTGAGGCGACCAGAGCGTGTCCCTGAGGTCCTCGTCGTAATTCGAGAACACCTGCCGCAACTCGAGAAAATCCAGGAGGTTTTGCCCTCCAGGCGAGATGAGGCCCATTTCCGCTGAGGCTTCTCGAGGCTAATCACGTCTAAATACTGGAACTTCCAACGGGTCCTTCACACCCTTGCTGCAACTCAAGAAGTTCCCCGACATACCCATCTCCACTCCACAGGAAGCACGTGGGGTCCCGCAAACATCCAGGGGAGCCCCGTTTCCGCCTCCTAGCTCGAGATGAGGGATCCTTTCCCTGTTTCGTAGGGAAAGAATTCCCGGCGTTCCCGTCGCATCTCAAGAGGAGGCGCTCTCCACAGGAAAGGCGAGAGGAACTCCAGGGTCGTGCCACCATTCCAAGAGTCCCCCAGATGTGTCAGTCCATTCCCGAGGAACCTGTTTTCCCTGCACTGCCTTGACGTTCAAGCCGAGGATCGACTCCCAACACGTGTGCACGTGGGACAGCCCTGTGGGAAAGCCTCGAGGGAAAGCCTCGTGGGAAAGACTCGAGGGAAAACCATAGATCCTTTGGTCCACGCGGCGGACTGCGTGACACTGCTGCTACCGCTCTGGAGGAAAGCGCAAGTGCATGCCCGCATTCGAGACGAGGACTGACTCCCCTGGGGAGACTCCAGAATTATCCCAAGATCCATGTCAGCACTGGAGAGGAATTCTCAGGTTCCGGCCCCGACTCCACACAAGGTCTTAGGCCCCGGCATCGACGGGAGAGGAATCCCGAGAGGCCCCCGAGGAACTCGCATGGGGACTGGCCTTTCCTGAGGCCACTAGAGCGGTTCCCTGAGGTCCCCGTCGTAAGTCGAGAGCACCTGCCGCAACTCGAGAAAATCCAGGAGGTTTTGCCCTCCAGGCGAGATGTGGCCCATTTCCGCTGAGGCTTCTCGAGGCCAATCACATCTAACCACTGGAACTTCCAAAGGGTCCTTCACACCCTTGCTGCAACTCAAGAAGTTCCCCGACATACCCGTCTCCACTCGAGAGGAAGCACGTGGTGTCCCGCACACATCCAGGGGAGCCCCGTTTCCGCCTCCTAGCTCGAGATGAGGGATCCTTTCCCTGTTTCGTAGGGAAAGAATT
This sequence comes from Ovis canadensis, assembly GCF_042477335.2. NCBI lineage: Eukaryota > Metazoa > Chordata > Mammalia > Artiodactyla > Bovidae > Ovis > Ovis canadensis. The sequence goes on from NC_091259.1 coordinate 1,299,099, forward strand.
CCCGGCGTTCCCGTCGCATCTCAAGAGGAGGCGCTCTCCACAGGAAAGGCGAGAGGAACTCCAGGGTCGTGCCACCATTCCAAGAGTCCCCCAGACGTGTCAGTCCATTCCAGAGGAACCTGTTTTCCCTGCACTGCCTTGACGTTCAAGCCGAGGATCGACTCCCACCACGTGTGCACGTGGGACAGCCCTGTGGGAAAGCCTCGTGGGAAAGCCTCGTGGGAAAGACTCGAGGGAAAACCATAGATCCTTTGCTCCACGCGGCGGACTGCGTGACACTGCTGCTACCGCTCTGGAGGAAAGCGCAAGTGCATGCCCGCATTCGAGACGAGGACTGACTCCCCTGGGGAGACTCCAGAAGTACCCCAAGATCCATGTCAGCACTGGAGAGGAATCCTCAGGTTCCGGCCCCGACTCCACACAAGGTCTTAGGCCCCGGCATCGACGGGAGAGGAATCCCGAGAGGCCCCCGAGGAACTCGCATGGGGACTGGCCTTTCCTGAGGCCACCAGAGCGGGTCCCTGAGGTCCCCGTCGTAAGTCGAGAGCACCTGCCGCAACTCGAGAAAATCCAGGAGGTTTTGCCCTCCAGGCGAGATGAGGCCCATTTCCGCTGAGGCTTCGCGAGGCTAATCACGTCTAACCACTGGAACTTACAAAGGGTCCTTCACACCCTTGCTGCAACTCAAGAAGTTCCCCGACATACCCGTCTCCACTCGAGAGGAAGCACGTGGGTCCCTCACACATCCAGGGGAGCCCCGTTTCCGCCTCCAAGCTCGAGATGAGGGATCCTTTCCCTGTTTCGTAGCGAAAGAATTCCCGGCGTTCCCGTCGCATCTCAAGAGGAGGCGCTCTCCACAGGAAAGGCGAGAGGAACTCCAGGGTCGTGCCACCATTCCAAGAGTCCCCCAGATGTGTCAGTCCATTCCAGAGGAACCTGTTTTCCCTGCACTGCCTTGACGTTCAAGCCGAGGATCGACTCACACCACGTGTGCACGTGGGACAGCCCTGTGGGAAAGCCTCGTGGGAAAGCCTCGTGGGAAAGACTCAAGGGAAAACCATAGATCCTTTGATCCACGCGGCGGACTGCGTGACACTGCTGCTACCGCTCTGGAGGAAAGCGCAAGTGCATGCCCGCATTCGAGACGAGAACTGACTCCCCCGGGGAGACTCCAGAAGTATCCCAAGATCCATGTCAGCACTGGAGAGGAATCCTCAGGTTCCGGCCCCGATTCCACACAAGGTCTTAGGCCCCGGCATCGACGGGAGAGGAATCCCGAGAGGCCCCCGAGGAACTCGCATGGGGACTGGCCTTTCCTGAGGCCACCAGAGTGGGTCCCTGAGGTCCCCGTCGTAAGTCGAGAGCACCTGCCGCAACTCGAGAAAATCCAGGAGGTTTTGCCCTCCAGGCGAGATGAGGCCCATTTCCGCTGGGGCTTCTCTAGGCCAATCACGTCTAACTACTGGAACTTCCAAAGGGTCCTTCACACCCTTTGCTGCAACTCAAGAAGTTCCCCGACATACCCGTCTGCACTCGAGAGGAAGCACGTGGGTCCCGCACACATCCAGGGGAGCCCCGTTTCCGCCTCCTAGTTCGAGATGAGGGATCCTTTCCCTGTTTCGTAGGGACAGAATTCCCGGCGTTCCCGTCGCATCTCAAGAGGAGGCGCTCTCCACAGGAAAGGCGAGAGGAACTCCAGGGTCGTGACACCATTCCAAGAGTCCCCCAGATGTGTCAGTCCATTCCAGAGGAACCTGTTTTCCCTGCACTGCCTTGACGTTCAAGCCGAGGATCGACTCCCACCACGTGTGCACGTGGGACAGCCCTGTGGGAAAGCCTCGTGGGAACGCCTCGTTGGAAAGACTCGAGGGAAAACCATAGATCCTTTGATCCACGCGGCGGACTGCGTGACACTGCTGCTACCGCTCTGGAGGAAAGCGCAAGTGCATGCCCGCATTCGAGACGAGGACTGACTCCCCTGGGGAGACTCCAGAAGTACCCCAAGATCCATGTCAGCACTGGAGAGGAATCCTCAGGTTCCGGCCCCGACTCCACACAAGGTCTTAGGCCCCGGCATCGACGGGAGAGGAATCCCGAGACGCCCCCGAGGAACTCGCATGGGGACTGGCCTTTCCTGAGGCCACCAGAGCGTGTCCCTCAGGTCCCCGTCGTAAGTCGAGAGCACCTGCCGCAACTCGAGAAAATCCAGGAGGTTTTGCCCTCCAGGCGAGATGAGGCCCATTTCCGCTGAGGCTTCTCGAGGCCAATCACGTCTAACCACTGGAACTTCCAAAGGGTCCTTCACACCCTTGCTGCAACTCAAGAAGTTCCCCGACATACCCGTCTCCACTCGAGAGGAAGCACGTGGGGTCCCGCACACATCCATGGGAGCCCCGTTTCTGCCTCCTAGCTCGAGATGAGGGATCCTTTCCCTGTTTCGTAGGGAAAGAATTCCCGGCGTTCCCGTCGCATCTCAAGAGGAGGCGCTCTCCACAGGAAAGGCGAGAGGAACTCCAGGGTCGTGACACCATTCCAAGAGTCCCCCAGATGTGTCAGTCCATTCCAGAGGAACCTGATTTCCCTGCACTGCCTTGACGTTCAAGCCGAGGATCGACTCCCACCACGTGTGCACGTGGGACAGCCCTGTGGGAAAGCCTCGTGGGAAAGCCTCGTGGGAAAGACTCGAGGGAAAACCATAGATCCTTTGATCCACGCGGCGGACTGCGTGACACTGCTGCTACCGCTCTGGAGGAAAGCGCAAGTGCATGCCCGCATTCGAGACGATGACTGACTCCCCTGGGGAGAATCCAGAAGTACCCCAAGATCCATGTCAGCACTGGAGAGGAATCCTCTGGTTCCGGCCCCGACTCCACACAAGGTCTTAGGCCCCGGCATCGACGGGAGAGGAATCCCGAGAGGACCCCGAGGAACTCGCATGGGGACTGGCCTTTCCTGAGGCCACCAGAGCGGGTCCCTGAGGTCCCCGTCGTAAGTCGAGAGCACCTGCCGCAACTCGAGAAAATCCAGGAGGTTTTGCCCTCCAGGCGAGATGAGGCCCATTTCCGCTGAGGCTTCTCGAGGCCAATCACGTCTAACCACTGAAACTTCCAAAGGGTCCTTCACACCCTTAGCTGCAACTCAAGAAGTTCCCCGACATACCCGTCTCCACTCGAGAGGAAGCACGTGGGTCCCGCACACATCCAGGGGAGCCCCGTTTCCGCCTCCTAGCTCGAGATGAGGGATCCTTTCCCTGTTTCGTAGGGAAAGAATTCCCGGCGTTACCGTCGCATCTCAAGAGGATGCGCTCTCCACAGGAAAGGCGAGAGGAACTCCAGGGTCGTGCCACCATTCCAAGAGTTCCCCAGATGTGTCAGTCCATTCCAGAGGAACCTGTTTTCCCTGCACTGCCTTGACGTTCAAGCCGAGGATCGACTTCCACCACGTGTGCACGTGGGACAGCCCTGTGGGAAAGCCTCGTGGGAAAGCCTCGTAGGAAAGACTCGAGGGAAAACCAAACATCCTTTGCTCCACGCGGCGGACTGCGTGACACTGCTGCTACCGCTCTGGAGGAAAGCACAAGTGCATGCCCGCATTCGAGACGAGGACTGACTCCCCTGGGGAGACTCCAGAAGTACCCCAAGATCCATGTCAGCACTGGAGAGGAATCCTCAGGTTCCGGCCCCGACTCCACACAAGGTCTTAGGCCCCGGCATCGACGGGAGAGGAATCCCGAGAGGCCCCCGGGGAACTCGCATGGGGACTGGCCTTTCCTGAGGCCACCAGAGCGGGTCCCTGAGGTCCCCGTCGTAAGTCGAGAGCACCTGCCGCAACTCGAGAAAATCCAGGAGGTTTTGCCCTCCAGGCGAGATGAGGCCCCGTTCCGTGAGGCTTCTCGAGGCCAATCACATCTAACCACTGGAACTTCCAAAGGGTCCTTCACACCCTTGCTGCAACTCAAGAAGTTCCCCGACATACCCGTCTCCACTCGAGAGGAAGCACGTGGGGTCCCGCACACATCCAGGGGAGCCCCGTTTCCACCTCCTAGCTAGAAATGAGGGATCCTTTCCCTGTTTCGTAGGGAAAGAATTCCCGGCGTTCCCGTCGCATCTCAAGAGGAGGCGCTCTCCACAGGAAAGGCGAGAGGAACTCCAGGGTCGTGCCACCATTCCAAGTGTCCCCCAGATGTGTCAGTCCATTCCAGAGGAACCTGTTTTCCCTGCACTGCCTTGACGTTCAAGCCGAGTATCGACTCCCACCACGTGTGCATGTGGGACAGCCCTGTGGGAAAGCCTCGTGGGAAAGCCTCGTGGGAAAGACTCGAGGGAAAACCATAGATCCTTTGATCCACGCGGCGGACTGCGTGACACTGCTGCTACCGCTCTGGAGGAAAGCGCAAGTGCATGCCCGCATTCGAGACGAGGACTGACTCCCCTGGGGAGACTCCAGAAGTACCCCAAGATCCATGTCAGCACTGGAGAGGAATCCTCAGGTTCCGGCCCCGACTCCACACAAGGTCTTAGGCCCCGGCATCGACGGGAGAGGAATCCCGAGAGGCCCCCGAGGAACTCGCATGGGGACTGGCCTTTCCTGAGGCGACCAGACGGGTCCCTGAGGTCCCCGTCGTAAGTCGAGAGCACCTGCCGCAACTCGAGAAAATCCAGGAGATTTTGCCCTCCAGGCGAGATGAGGCCCATTTCCGCTGAGGCTTCTCGAGGCCAATCACATCTAACCACTGGAACTTCCAAAGGGTCCTTCACACCCTTGCTGCAACTCAAGAAGTTCCCCGACATACCCGTCTGCACTCGAGAGGAAGCACGTGGTGTCCCGCACACATCCAGGGGAGACCCGTTTCCGCCTCCTAGCTCGAGATGAGGGATCCTTTCCCTGTTTCGTAGGGAAAGAATTCCCGGCGTTCCCGTCGCATCTCAAGAGGAGGCGCTCTCCACAGGAAAGGCGAGAGGAACTCCAGGGTCGTGCCACCATTCCAAGAGTCCCCCAGATGTGTCAGTCCATTCCAGAGGAACCTTTTTTCCCTGCACTGCCTTGACGTTCAAGCCGAGGATCGACTCACACCACGTGTGCACGTGGGACAGCCTTGTGGGAAAGCCTCGTGGGAAAGCCTCGTGAGAAAGACTCGAGGGAAAACAATAGATCCTTTGCTCCACGCGGCGGACTGCGTGACACTGCTGCTACCGCTCTGGAGGAAAGCGCAAGTGCATGCCCGCATTCGAGACGAGGACTGACTCCCCTGGGGAGACTCCAGAAGTACCCCAAGATCCATGTCAGCACTGGAGAGGAATCCTCAGGTTCCAGCCCCGACTCCACACAAGGTCTTAGGCCCCGACATCGACGGGAGTAGAATCCCCAGAGGCCCCCGAGGAACTCGCATGGGGACTGGCCTTTCCTGAGGCCACCAGAGCGGGTCCCTGGGGACCCGTCGAAATTCGAGAGCACCTGCCGCAACTCGAGAAAACCCAGGAGGTTTTGCCCTCCAGGCGAGATGAGACCCATTTCCGCTGAGGCTTCTCGAGGCCAATCACATCTAACCACTGGAACTTCCAAAGGGTCCTTCACACCCTTGCTGCAACTCAAGAAGTTCCCCGACATACCCGTCTCCACTCGAGAGGAAGCACGTGGGGTCCCGCACACATCCAGGGGAGCCCCGTTTCCGCCTCCTAGCTCGAGATGAGGGATCCTTTCCCTGTTTCGTAGGGAAAGAATTCCCGGCGTTCCCGTCGCATCTCAAGAGGAGGCGCTCTCCACAGGACAGGCGAGAGGAACTCCAGGGTCGTGACACCATTCCAAGAGTCCCCCAGATGTGTCAGTCCATTCCAGAGGAACCTGTTTTCCCTGCACTGCCTTGACGTTCAAGCCGAGGATCGACTCCCACCACGTGTGCACATGGGACAGCCCTGTGGGAAAGCCTCGTGGGAAAGCCTCGTGGGAAAGACTCGAGGGAAAACCATAGATCCTTTGCTCCACGCGGCGGACTGCGTGACACTGCTGCTACCGCTCTGGAGGAAAGCGCAAGTGCATGCCCGCATTAGAGACGAGGACTGACTCCCCTGGGGAGGCTCCAGAAGTACCCCAAGATCAATGTCAGCACTGGAGAGAAATCCTCAGGTTCCGGCCCCGACTCCACACAAGGTCTTAGGCCCCGACATCGACGGGAGTGGAATCCCCAGAGGCCCCCGAGGAACTCGCATGGGGACTGGCCTTTCCTGAGGCCACCAGAGCGGGTCCCTGGGGTCCCCGTCGAAAGTCGAGAGCACCTGCCGCAACTCGAGAAAATCCAGGAGGTTTTGCCCTCCAGGCGAGATGAGGCCCATTTCCGCTGAGGCTTCTCGAGGCCAATCACATCTAACCACTGGAACTTCCAAAGGGTCCTTCACACCCTTGCTGCAACTCAAGAAGTTCCCCGACATACCCGTCTGCACTCGAGAGGAAGCACGTGGTGTCCCGCACACATCCAGGGGAGCCCCGTTTCCGCCTCCTAGCTCGAGATGAGGGATCCTTTCCCTGTTTCGTAGGGAAAGAATTCCCGGCGTTCCCGTCGCATCTCAAGAGGAGGCGCTCTCCACAGGAAAGGCGAGAGGAACTCCAGGGTCGTGACACCATTCCAAGAGTCCCCCAGATGTGTCAGTCCATTCCAGAGGAACCTGTTTTCCCTGCACTGCCTTGACGTTCAAGCCGAGGATCGACTCCCACCACGTGTGCACGTGGGACAGCCCTGTGGGAAAGCCTCGTGGGAAAGCCTCGTGGGAAAGACTCGAGGGAAAACCATAGATCCTTTGATCCACGCGGCGGACTGCGTGACACTGCTGATACCGCTCTGGAGGAAAGCGCAAGTGCATGCCCGCATTCGAGACGAGGACTGACTCCCCTGGGGAGACTCCAGAAGTACACCAATATCCATGTCAGCACTGGAGAGGAATCCTCAGGTTCCGGCCCCGACTCCACACAAGGTCTTAGGCCCCGGCATCGACGGGAGAGGAATCCGGAGAGGCCCCCGAGGAACTCGCATGGGGACTGGCCTTTAATAAGGCCACCAGAGCGGGTCCCTGAGGTCCCCGTCGTAAGTCGAGAGCACCTGCCGCAACTCGAGAAAATCCAGGAGGTTTTGCCCTCCAGGCGAGATGAGGCCCATTTCCGCTGAGGCTTCTCGAGGCCAATCACATCTAACCACTGGAACTTCCAAAGGGTCCTTCACACCCTTGCTGCAACTCAAGAAGTTCCCCGACATACCCGTCTCCACTCGAGAGGAAGCACGTGGTGTCCCGCACACATCCAGGGGAGCCCCGTTTCCGCCTCCTAGCTCGAGATGAGGGATCCTTTCCCTGTTTCGTAGGGAAAGAATTCCCGGCGTTCCCGTCGCATCTCAAGAGGAGGCGCTCTCCACAGGAAAGGCGAGAGGAACTCCACGGTCGTGCCACCATTCCAAGAGTCCACCAGATGTGTCAGTCCATTCCAGAGGAACCTGTTTTCCCTGCACTGCCTTGACGTTCAAGCCGAGGATCGACTCCCACCACGTGTGCACGTGGGACAGCCCTGTGGGAAAGCCTCGTGGGAAAGCCTCGTGGGAAAGACTCGAGGGAAAACCATAGATCCTTTGATCCACGCGGCGGACTGCGTGACACTGCTGCTACCGCTCTGGAGGAAAGCGCAAGTGCATGCCCGCATTCGAGACGAGGACCCACTCCCCTGGGGAGACTCCAGAAGTACCCCAAGATCCATGTCAGCACTGGAGAGGAATCCTCAGGTTCCGGCCCCAACTCCACACAAGGTCGTAGGCCCCGGCATCGACGGGAGAGGAATCCCGAGAGGCCCCCGAGGAACTCGCATGGGGACTGGCCTTTCCTGAGGCCACCAGAGCGGGTCCCTGAGGTCCCCGTTGTAAGTCGAGAGCACCTGCCGCAACTCGAGAAAATCCAGGATGTTTTGCCCTCCAGGCGAGATGAGGCCCATTTCCGCTGAGGATTCTCGAGGCCAATCACGTCTAACCACTGGAACTTCCAAAGGGTCCTTCACACCCTTGCTGCAACTCAAGAAGTTCCCCGACATACCCGTCTCCACTCGAGAGGAAGCACGTGGGGTCCCGCACACATCCAGGGAGCCCCGTTTCCGCCTCCTTGCTCGAGATGAGGGATCCTTTCCCTGTTTCGTAGGGAAAGAATTCCCGGCGTTCCCGTCGCATCTCAAGAGGAGGCGCTCTCCACAGGAAAGGCGAGAGGAACTCCAGGGTCGTGCCACCATTCCAAGAGTCCCCCAGATGTTTCAGTCCATTCTAGAGGAACCTGTTTTCCCTGCACTGCCTTGACGTTCAAGCCGAGGATCGACTCACACCACGTGTGCACGTGGGACAGCCCTGTGGGAAAGCCTCGTGGGAAAGCCTCGTGGGAAAGACTCGAGGGAAAACCATAGATCCTTTGATCCACACGGCGGACTGCATGACACTGCTGCTACAGCTCTGGAGGAAAGCGCAAGTGCATGCCCGCATTCGAGACGAGGACTGACTCCCCTGGGGATACTCCAGAAGTACCCAAAGATCCATGTCAGCACTGGAGAGGAATCCACAGGTTCCGGCCCCGACTCCACACAAGGTCTTAGGCCCCGGCATCGACGGGAGAGGAATCCCGAGAGGCCCCCGAGGAACTCGCATGGGGACTGGCCTTTCCTGAGGCCACCAGAGCGGGTCCCTGAGGTCCCCGTCGTTAGTCGAGAGCACCTGCCGCAACTGGAGAAAATCCAGGAGGTTTTGCCCTCCAGGCGAGATGAGGCCCATTTCCGCTGAGGCTTCTCGAGGCCAATCACATCTAACCACTGGAACTTCCAAAGGGTCCTTCACACCCTTGCTGCAACTCAAGAAGTTCCCCGACATACCCGTCTCCACTCGAGACGAAGCACGTGGGGTCCCGCACACATCCAGGGGAGCCCCGTTTCCGCCTCCTAGCTCGAGATGAGGGATCCTTTCCCTGTTTCGTAGGGAAAGAATTCCCGGCGTTCCCGTCGCATCTCAAGAGGAGGCGCTCTCCACAGGAAAGGCGAGAGGAACTCCACGGTCGTGCCACCATTCCAAGAGTCCACCAGATGTGTCAGTCCATTCCAGAGGAACCTGTTTTCCCTGCACTGCCTTGACGTTCAAGCCGAGGATCGACTCCCACCACGTGTGCACGTGGGACAGCCCTGTGGGAAAGCCTCGTGGGAAAGCCTCGTGGGAAAGACTCGAGGGAAAACCATAGATCCTTTGCTCCACGCGGCGGACTGCGTGACACTGCTGCTACCGCTCTGGAGGAAAGCGCAAGTGCATGCCCGCATTCGAGACGAGGACTGACTCCCCTGGGGAGACTCCAGAAGTACCCCAAGATCCATGTCAGCACTGGAGAGGAATCCTCAGGTTCCGGCCCCGACTCCACACAAGGTCTTAGGCCCCGGCATCGACGGGAGAGGAATCCCGAGAGGCCCCCGAGGAACTCGCATGGGGACTGGCCTTTCCTGAGGCCACCAGAGCGGGTCCCTTAGGTCCCCGTCGTAAGTCGAGAGCACCTGCCGCAACTCGAGAAAATCCAGGAGGTTTTGCCCTCCAGGCGAGATGAGGCCCATTTCCGCTGAGGCTTCTCGAGGCCAATCACGTCTAACCACTGAAACTTCCAAAGGGTCCTTCACACCATTTGCTGCAACTCAAGAAGTTCCCCGACATACCCGTCTCCACTCGAGAGGAAGCACGTGGGTCCCGCACACATCCAGGGGAGCCCCGTTTCCGCCTCCTAGCTCGAGATGAGGGATCCTTTCCCTGTTTCATAGGGAAAGAATTCCCGGCGTTACCGTCGCATCTCAAGAGTAGGCGCTCTCCACAGGAAAGGCGAGAGGAACTCCAGGGTCATGCCACCATTCTAAGAGTCCCCCAGATGTGTCAGTCCATTCCAGAGGAACCTGTTTTCCCTGCACTGCCTTGACGTTCAAGCCGAGGATCGACTCCCAACACGTGTGCACGTGGGACAGCCCTGTGGGAAAGCCTCGTGGAAAAGCCTCGTGGGAAAGACTCGAGGGAAAACCATACATCCTTTGATCCACGCGGCGGACTGCGTGAAACTGCTGCTACCGCTCTGGAGGAAAGCGCAAGTGCATGCCCGCATTCGAGACGAGGACTGACTCCCCTGGGGAGACTCCAGAAGTACCCCAAGATCCATGTCAGCACTGGAGAGGAATCCTCAGGTTCTGGATCCGACTCCACACAAGGTCTTAGGACCCGGCATCGACGGGAGACGAATCCCGATAGGCCCCCGAGGAACTCGCATTGGGACTGGCCTTTCCTGAGGCCAACAGAGCGGGTCCCTGAGGTCCCCGTCGTAAGTCGAGAGCACCTGCCGCAACTCGAGAAAATCCAGGAGGTTTTGCCCTCCAGGCGAGATGAGGCCCATTTCCGCTGAGGCTTCTCGAGGCCAATCACGTCTAACCACTGAAACTTCCAAAGGGTCCTTCACACCCTTAGCTGCAACTCAAGAAGTTCCCCGACATACCCGTCTCCACTCGAGAGGAAGCACGTGGGTCCCGCACACATCCAGGGGAGCCCCGTTTCCGCCTCCTAGCTCGAGATGAGGGATCCTTTCCCTGTTTCATAGGGAAAGAATTCCCGGCGTTACCGTCGCATCTCAAGAGGATGCGCTCTCCACAGGAAAGGCGAGAGGAACTCCAGGGTCGTGCCACCATTCCAAGAGTTCCCCAGATGTGTCAGTCCATTCCAGAGGAACCTGTTTTCCCTGCACTGCCTTGACGTTCAAGCCGAGGTTCGACTTCCACCACGTGTGCACGTGGGACAGCCCTGTGGGAAAGCCTCGTGGGAAAGCCTCGTGGGAAAGACTCGAGGGAAAACCAAACATCCTTTGCTCCACGCGGCGGACTGCGTGACACTGCTGCTACAGCTCTGGAGGAAAGCACAAGTGCATGCCCGCATTCGAGACGAGGACTGACTCCCCTGGGGAGACTCCAGAAGTACCCCAAGATCCATGTCAGCACTGGAGAGGAATACTCAGGTTCCGGCCCCGACTCCACACAAGGTCTTAGGCCCCGGCATCGACGGGAGAGGAATCCCGAGAGGCCCCCGGGGAACTCGCATGGGGACTGGCCTTTCCTGAGGCCACCAGAGCGGGTCCCTGAGGTCCCCGTCGTAAGTCGAGAGCACCTGCCGCAACTCGAGAAAATCCAGGAGGTTTTGCCCTCCAGGCGAGATGAGGCCCATTTCCGCTGAGGTTTCTCGAGGCCAATCACCTCTAACCACTGGAACTTCCAAAGGGTCCTTCACACCCTTGCTGCAACTCAAGAAGTTCCCCGACATACCCGTCTGCACTCGAGACGAAGCACGTGGGGTCCCGCACACATCCAGGGGAGCCCCGTTTCCGCCTCCTATCTCGAGATGAGGGATCCTTTCCCTGTTTCGTAGGGAAAGAATTCCCGGCGTTCCCGTCGCATCTCAAGAGGAGGCGCTCTCCACAGGAAAGGCGAGAGGAACTCCAGGGTCGTGCCACCATTCCAAGTGTCCCCCAGATGTGTCAGTCCATTCCAGAGGAACCTGTTTTCCCTGCACTGCCTTGACGTTCAAGCCGAGTATCGACTCCCACCACGTGTGCATGTGGGACAGCCCTGTGGGAAAGCCTCGTGGGAAAGCCTCGTGGGAAAGACTCGAGGGAAAACCATAGATCCTTTGATCCACGCGGCGGACTGTGTGACACTGCTGCTACCGCTCTGGAGGAAAGCGCAAGTGCATGCCCGCATTCGAGACGAGGACTGACTCCCCTGGGGAGACTCCAGAAGTACCCCAAGATCCATGTCAGCACTGGAGAGGAATCCTCAGGTTCCGGCCCCGACTCCACACAAGGTCTTAGGCCCCGGCATCGACGGGAGAGGAATCCCGAGAGGCCCCCGAGGAACTCGCATGGGGACTGGCCTTTAATAAGGCCACCAGAGCGGGTCCCTGAGGTCCCCGTCGTAAGTCGAGAGCACCTGCCGCAACTGGAGAAAATCCAGGAGGTTTTGCCCTCCAGGCGAGATGAGGCCCATTTCCGCTGAGGCTTCTCGAGGCCAATAACATCTAACCACTGGAACTTCCAAAGGGTCCTTCACACCCTTGCTGCAACTCAAGAAGTTCCCCGACATACCCGTCTCCACTCGAGAGGAAGCACGTGGTGTCTCGCACACATCCAGGGGAGCCACGTTTCCGCCTCCTAGCTCGAGATGAGGGATCCTTTCCCTGTTTCGTAGGGACAGAATTCCCGGCGTTCCCGTCGCATCTCAAGAGGAGGCGCTCTCCACAGGAAAGGCGAGAGGAACTCCAGGGTCGTGACACCATTCCAAGAGTCCCGCAGATGTGTCAGTCCATTCCAGAGGAACCTGTTTTCCCTGCACTGCCTTGACGTTCAAGCCGAGGATCGACTCACACCACGTGTGCACGTGGAACAGCCCTGTGGGAAAGCCTCGTGGGAACGCCTCGTTGGAAAGACTCGAGGGAAAACCATAGATCCTTTGATCCACGCGGCGGACTGCGTGACACTGCTGCTACCGCTCCGGAGGAAAGCGCAAGTGCATGCCCGCATTCGAGACGAGGACTGACTCCCCTGGGGAGACTCCAGAAGTACCCCAAGATCCATGTCAGCACTGGAGAGGAATCCTCAGGTTCCGGCCCCGACTCCACACAAGGTCTTAGGCCCCGGCATCGACGGGAGAGGAATCCCGAGACGCTCCCGAGGAACTCGCATGGGGACTGGCCTTTCCTGAGGCCACCAGAGCGTGTCCCTCAGGTCCCCGTCGTAAGTCGAGAGCACCTGCCGCAACTCGAGAAAATCCAGGAGGTTTTGCCCTCCAGGCGAGATGAGGCCCATTTCCGCTGAGGCTTCTCGAGGCCAATCACGTCTAACCACTGGAACTTCCAAAGGGTCCTTCACACCCTTGCTGCAACTCAAGAAGTTCCCCGACATACCCGTCTCCACTCGAGAGGAAGCACGTGGGGTCCCGCACACATCCATGGGAGCCCCGTTTCTGCCTCTTAGCTCGAGATGAGGGATCCTTTCCCTGTTTCGTAGGGAAAGAATTCCCGGCGTTCCCGTCGCATCTCAAGAGGAGGCGCTCTCCACAGGAAAGGCGAGAGGAACTCCAGGGTCGTGACACCATTCCAAGAGTCCCCCAGATGTGTCAGTCCATTCCAGAGGAACCTGTTTTCCCTGCACTGCCTTGACGTTCAAGCCGAGGATCGACTCCCACCACGTGTGCACGTGGGACAGCCCTGTGGGAAAGCCTCGTGGGAAAGCCTCGTGGGAAAGACTCGAGGGAAAACCATAGATCCTTTGATCCACGCGGCGGACTGCGTGACACTGCTGCTACCGCTCTGGAGGAAAGCGCAAGTGCATGCCCGCATTCGAGACGATGACTGACTCCCCTGGGGAGAATCCAGAAGTACCCCAAGATCCATGTCAGCACTGGAGAGGAATCCTCTGGTTCCGGCCCCGACTCCACACAAGGTCTTAGGCCCCGGCATCGACGGGAGAGGAATCCCGAGAGGCCCCCGAGGAACTCGCATGGGGACTGGCCTTTCCTGAGGCCACCAGAGCGGGTCCCTGAGGTCCCCGTCGTAAGTCGAGAGCACCTGCCGCAACTCGAGAAAATCCAGGAGGTTTTGCCCTCCAGGCGAGATGAGGCCCATTTCCGCTGAGGCTTCTCGAGGCCAATCACGTCTAACCACTGAAACTTCCAAAGGGTCCTTCACACCCTTAGCTGCAACTCAAGAAGTTCCCCGACATACCCGTCTCCACTCGAGAGGAAGCACGTGGGTCCCGCACACATCCAGGGGAGCCCCGTTTCCGCCTCCTAGCTCGAGATGAGGGATCCTTTCCCTGTTTCGTAGGGAAAGAATTCCCGGCGTTACCGTCGCATCTCAAGAGGATGCGCTCTCCACAGGAAAGGCGAGAGGAACTCCAGGGTCGTGCCACCATTCCAAGAGTTCCCCAGATGTGTCAGTCCATTCCAGAGGAACCTGTTTTCCCTGCACTGCCTTGACGTTCAAGCCGAGGATCGACTTCCACCACGTGTGCACGTGGGACAGCCCTGTGGGAAAGCCTCGTGGGAAAGCCTCGTGGGAAAGACTCGAGGGAAAACCAAACATCCTTTGCTCCACGCGGCGGACTGCGTGACACTGCTGCTACCGCTCTGGAGGAAAGCACAAGTGCATGCCCGCATTCGAGACGAGGACTGACTCCCCTGGGGAGACTCCAGAAGTACCCCAAGATCCATGTCAGCACTGGAGAGGAATCCTCAGGTTCCGGCCCCGACTCCACACAAGGTCTTAGGCCCCGGCATTGACGGGAGAGGAATCCCGAGAGGGCCCCGGGGAACTCGCATGGGGACTGGCCTTTCCTGAGGCCACCAGAGCGGGTCCCTGAGGTCCCCGTCGTAAGTCGAGAGCACCTGCCGCAACTCGAGAAAATCCAGGAGGTTTTGCCCTCCAGGCGAGATGAGGCCCATTTCCGCTGAGGCTTCTCGAGGCCAATCACGTCTAACCACTGAAACTTCCAAAGGGTCCTTCACACCATTTGCTGCAACTCAAGAAGTTCCCCGACATACCCGTCTCCACTCGAGAGGAAGCACGTGGGTCCCGCACACATCCAGCGGAGCCCCGTTTCCGCCTCCTAGCTCGAGATGAGGGATCCTTTCCCTGTTTCATAGGGAAAGAATTCCCGGCGTTACCGTCGCATCTCAAGAGTAGGCGCTCTCCACAGGAAAGGCGAGAGGAACTCCAGGGTCATGCCACCATTCTAAGAGTCCCCCAGATGTGTCAGTCCATTCCAGAGGAACCTGTTTTCCCTGCACTGCCTTGACGTTCAAGCCGAGGATCGACTCCCAACACGTGTGCACGTGGGACAGCCCTGTGGGAAAGCCTCGTGGAAAAGCCTCGTGGGAAAGACTCGAGGGAAAACCATACATCCTTTGATCCACGCGGCGGACTGCGTGACACTGCTGCTACCGCTCTGGAGGAAAGCGCAAGTGCATGCCCGCATTCGAGACGAGGACTGACTCCCCTGGGGAGACTCCAGAAGTACCCCAAGATCCATGTCAGCACTGGAGAGGAATCCTCAGGTTCTGGATCCGACTCCACACAAGGTCTTAGGACCCGGCATCGACGGGAGACGAATCCCGATAGGCCCCCGAGGAACTCGCATTGGGACTGGCCTTTCCTGAGGCCAACAGAGCGGGTCCCTGAGGTCCCCGTCGTAAGTCGAGAGCACCTGCCGCAACTCGAGAAAATCCAGGAGGTTTTGCCCTCCAGGCGAGATGAGGCCCATTTCCGCTGAGGCTTCTCGAGGCCAATCACGTCTAACCACTGAAACTTCCAAAGGGTCCTTCACACCCTTAGCTGCAACTCAAGAAGTTCCCCGACATACCCGTCTCCACTCGAGAGGAAGCACGTGGGTCCCGCACACATCCAGGGGAGCCCCGTTTCCGCCTCCTAGCTCGAGATGAGGGATCCTTTCCCTGTTTCGTAGGGACAGAATTCCCGGCGTTCCCGTCGCATCTCAAGAGGAGGCGCTCTCCACAGGAAAGGCGAGAGGAACTCCAGGGTCGTGACACCATTCCAAGAGTCCCGCAGATGTGTCAGTCCATTCCAGAGGAACCTGTTTTCCCTGCACTGCCTTGACGTTCAAGCCGAGGATCGACTCACACCACGTGTGCACGTGGGACAGCCCTGTGGGAAAGCCTCGTGGGAACGCCTCGTTGGAAAGACTCGAGGGAAAACCATAGATCCTTTGATCCACGCGGCGGACTGCGTGACACTGCTGCTACCGCTCCGGAGGAAAGCGCAAGTGCATGCCCGCATTCGAGACGAGGACTGACTCCCCTGGGGAGACTCCAGAAGTACCCCAAGATCCATGTCAGCACTGGAGAGGAATCCTCAGGTTCCGGCCCCGACTCCACACAAGGTCTTAGGCCCCGGCATCGACGGGAGAGGAATCCCGAGACGCTCCCGAGGAACTCGCATGGGGACTGGCCTTTCCTGAGGCCACCAGAGCGTGTCCCTCAGGTCCCCGTCGTAAGTCGAGAGCACCTGCCGCAACTCGAGAAAATCCAGGAGGTTTTGCCCTCCAGGCGAGATGAGGCCCATTTCCGCTGAGGCTTCTCGAGGCCAATCACGTCTAACCACTGGAACTTCCAAAGGGTCCTTCACACCCTTGCTGCAACTCAAGAAGTTCCCCGACATACCCGTCTCCACTCGAGAGGAAGCACGTGCGGTCCCGCACACATCCATGGGAGCCCCGTTTCTGCCTCTTAGCTCGAGATGAGGGATCCTTTCCCTGTTTCGTAGGAAAAGAATTCCCGGCGTTCCCGTCGCATCTCAAGAGGAGGCGCTCTCCACAGGAAAGGCGAGAGGAACTCCAGGGTCGTGACACCATTCCAAGAGTCCCCCAGATGTGTCAGTCCATTCCAGAGGAACCTGTTTTCCCTGCACTGCCTTGACGTTCAAGCCGAGGATCGACTCCCACCACGTGTGCACGTGGGACAGCCCTGTGGGAAAGCCTCGTGGGAAAGCCTCGTGGGAAAGACTCGAGGGAAAACCATAGATCCTTTGATCCACGCGGCGGACTGCGTGACACTGCTGCTACCGCTCTGGAGGAAAGCGCAAGTGCATGCCCGCATTCGAGACGATGACTGACTCCCCTGGGGAGAATCCAGAAGTACCCCAAGATCCATGTCAGCACTGGAGAGGAATCCTCAGGTTCCGGCCCCGACTACACACAAGGTCTTAGGCACCGGCATCGACGGGAGAGGAATCCCGAGAGGCCCCCGAGGAACTCGCATGGGGACTGGCCTTTCCTGAGGCCACCAGAGCGGGTCCCTGAGGTCCCCGTCGTAAGTCGAGAGCACCTGCCGCAACTCGAGAAAATCCAGGAGGTTTTGCCCTCCAGGCGAGATGAGGCCCATTTCCGCTGAGGCTTCTCGAGGCCAATCACATCTAACCACTGGAACTTCCAAAGGGTCCTTCACACCCTTGCTGCAACTCAAGAAGTTCCCCGACATACCCGTCTGCACTCGAGACGAAGCACGTGGGGTCCCGCACACATCCAGGGGAGCCCCGTTTCCGCCTCCTAGCTCGAGATGAGGGATCCTTTCCCTGTTTCGTAGGGAAAGAATTCCCGGCGTTCCCGTCGCATCTCAAGAGGAGGCGCTCTCCACAGGAAAGGCGAGAGGAACTCCAGGGTCGTGCCACCATTCCAAGAGTCCCCCAGATGTGTCAGTCCATTCAAGAGGAACCTGTTTTCCCTGCACTGCCTTGATGTTCAAGCCGAGTATCGACTCCCACCACGTGTGCATGTGGGACAGCCCTGTGGGAAAGCCTCGTGGGAAAGCCTCGTGGGAAAGACTCGAGGGAAAACCATAGATCCTTTGATCCACGCGGCGGACTGCGTGACACTGCTGCTACCGCTCTGGAGGAAAGCGCAAGTGCATGCCCGCATTCGAGACGAGGACTGACTCCCCTGGGGAGACTCCAGAAGTACCCCAAGATCCATGTCAGCACTGGAGAGGAATCCTCAGGTTCCGGCCCCGACTCCACACAAGGTCTTAGGCCCCGGCATCGATGGGAGAGGAATCCCGAGAGGCCCCCGAGGAACTCGCATGGGGACTGGCCTTTCCTGAGGCCACCAGAGCGGGTCCCTGAGGTCCCCGTCGTAAGTCGAGAGCACCTGCCGCAACTCGAGAAAATCCAGGAGATTTTGCCCTCCAGGCGAGATGAGGCCCATTTCCGCTGAGGCTTCTCGAGGCCAATCACATCTAACCACTGGAACTTCCAAAGGGTCCTTCACACCCTTGCTGCAACTCAAGAAGTTCCCCGACATACCCGTCTCCACTCGAGAGGAAGCACGTGGTGTCCCGCACACATCCAGGGGAGCCCCGTTTCCGCCTCCTAGCTCGAGATGAGGGATCCTTTCCCTGTTTCGTAGGGAAAGAATTCCCGGCGTTCCCGTCGCATCTCAAGAGGAGGCGCTCTCCACAGGAAAGGCGAGAGGAACTCCAGGGTCGTGCCACCATTCCAAGAGTCCCCCAGATGTGTCAGTCCATTCCAGAGGAACCTGTTTTCCCTGCACTGCCTTGACGTTCAAGCCGAGGATCGACTCACACCACGTGTGCACGTGGGACAGCCTTGTGGGATAGCCTCGTGGGAAAGCCTCGTGAGAAAGACTCGAGGGAAAACAATAGATCCTTTGCTCCACGCGGCGGACTGCGTGACACTGCTGCTACCGCTCTGGAGGAAAGCGCAAGTGCATGCCCGCATTCGAGACGAGGACTGACTCCCCTGGGGAGACTCCAGAAGTACCCCAAGATCCATGTCAGCACTGGAGAGGAATCCTCAGGTTCCGGCCCCGACTCCACACAAGGTCTTAGGCCCCGACATCGACGGGAGAGGAATCCCCAGAGGCCCCCGAGGAACTCGCATGGGGACTGGCCTTTCCTGAGGCCACCAGAGCGGGTCCCTGGGGTCCCCGTCGAAATTCGAGAGCACCTGCCGCAACTCGAGAAAACCCAGGAGGTTTTGCCCTCCAGGCGAGATGAGACCCATTTCCGCTGAGGCTTCTCGAGGCCAATCACATCTAACCACTGGAACTTCCAAAGGGCCCTTCACACCCTTGCTGCAACTCAAGAAGTTCCCCGACATACCCGTCTCCACTCGAGAGGAAGCACGTGGGGTCCCGCACACATCCAGGGGAGCCCCGTTTCCGCCTCCTAGCTCGAGATGAGGGATCCTTTCCCTGTTTCGTAGGGAAATTAATTCCCGGCGTTCCCGTCGCATCTCAAGAGGAGGCGCTCTCCACAGGACAGGCGAGAGGAACTCCAGGGTCGTGACACCATTCCAAGAGTCCCCCAGATGTGTCAGTCCATTCCAGAGGAACCTGTTTTCCCTGCACTGCCTTGACGTTCAAGCCGAGGATCGACTCCCACCACGTGTGCACATGGGACAGCCCTGTGGGAAAGCCTCCTGGGAAAGCCTCGTGGGAAAGACTCGAGGGAAAACCATAGATCCTTTGCTCCACGCGGCGGACTGCGTGACACTGCTGCTACCGCTCTGGAGGAAAGCGCAAGTGCATGCCCGCATTCGAGACGAGGACTGACTCCCCTGGGGAGGCTCCAGAAGTACCCCAAGATCCATGTCAGCACTGGAGAGGAATCCTCAGGTTCCGGCCCCGACTCCACACAAGGTCTTAGGCCCCGACATCGACGGGAGTGGAATCCCCAGAGGCCCCCGAGGAACTCGCATGGGGACTGGCCTTTCCTGAGGCCACCAGAGCGGGTCCCTGGGGTCCCCGTCGAAAGTCGAGAGCACCTGCCGCAACTCGAGAAAATCCAGGAGGTTTTGCCCTCCAGGCGAGATGAGGCCCATTTCCGCTGAGGCTTCTCGAGGCCAATCACATCTAACCACTGGAACTTCCAAAGGGTCCTTCACACCCTTGCTGCAACTCAAGAAGTTCCCCGACATACCCGTCTGCACTCGAGAGGAAGCACGTGGTGTCCCGCACACATCCAGGGGAGACCCGTTTCCGCCTCCTAGCTCGAGATGAGGGATCCTTTCCCTGTTTCGTAGGGAAAGAATTCCCGGCGTTCCCGTCGCATCTCAAGAGGAGGCGCTCTCCACAGGAAAGGCGAGAGGAACTCCAGGGTCGTGCCACCATTCCAAGAGTCCCCCAGATGTGTCAGTCCATTCTAGAGGAACCTGTTTTCCCTGCACTGCCTTGACGTTCAAGCCGAGGATCGACTCACACCACGTGTGCACGTGGGACAGCCCTGTGGGAAAGCCTCGTGGGAAAGCCTCGTGGGAAAGACTCGAGGGAAAACCATAGATCCTTTGATCCACACGGCGGACTGCATGACACTGCTGCTACAGCTCTGGAGGAAAGCGCAAGTGCATGCCCGCATTCGAGACGAGGACTGACTCCCCTGGGGATACTCCAGAAGTACCCAAAGATCCATGTCAGCACTGGAGAGGAATCCACAGGTTCCGGCCCCGACTCCACACAAGGTCTTAGGCCCCGGCATCGACGGGAGAGGAATCCCGAGAGGCCCCCGAGGAACTCGCATGGGGACTGTCCTTTCCTGAGGCCACCAGAGCGGTTCCCTGAGGTCCCCGTTGTAAGTCGAGAGCACCTGCCACAACTCGAGAAAATCCAGGAGGTTTTGCCCTCCAGGCCAGATGAGGCCCATTTCCGCTGAGGCTTCTCGAGGCCAATCACATCTAACCACTGGAACTTCCAAAGGGTCCTTCACACCATTGCTGCAACTCAAGAAGTTCCCCGACATACACGTCTCCACTCGAGAGGAAGCACGTGGGGTCCCGCACACATCCAGGGGAGCCCCGTTTCCGCCTCCTAGCTCGAGATGAGGGATCCTTTCCCTGTTTCGTAGGGAAAGAATTCCCGGCGTTCCCGTCGCATCTCAAGAGGAGGCGCTCTCCACAGGAAAGGCGAGAGGAACTCCAGGGTCGTGACACCATTCCAAGAGTCCCCCAGATGTGTCAGTCCATTCCAGAGGAACCTGTTTTCCCTGCACTGCCTTGACGTTCAAGCCGAGGATCGACTCCCACCACGTGTGCACGTGGGACAGCCCTGTGGGAAAGCCTCGTGGGAAAGCCTCGTGGGAAAGACTCGAGGGAAAACCATAGATCCTTTGATCCACGCGGCGGATTGTGTGACACTGCTGATACCGCTCTGGAGGAAAGCGCAAGTGCATGCCCGCATTCGAGACGAGGACTGACTCCCCTGGGGAGACTCCAGAAGTAGCCCAAGATCCATGTCAGCACTGGAGAGGAATCCTCAGGTTCCGGCCCCGACTCCACACAAGGTCTTAGGCCCCGGCATCGACGGGAGAGGAATCCCGAGAGGCCCCCGAGGAACTCGCATGGGGACTGGCCTTTAATAAGGCCACCAGAGCGGGTCCCTGAGGTCCCCGTCGTAAGTCGAGAGCACCTGCCGCAACTCGAGAAAATCCAGGAGGTTTTGCCCTCCAGGCGAGATGAGGCCCATTTCCGCTGAGGCTTCTCGAGGCCAATCACATCTAACCACTGGAACTTCCAAAGGGTCCTTCACACCCTTGCTGCAACTCAAGAAGTTCCCCGACATACCCGTCTCCACTCGAGAGGAAGCACGTGGTGTCCCGCACACATCCAGGGGAGCCCCGTTTCCGCCTCCTAGCTCGAGATGAGGGATCCTTTCCCTGTTTCGTAGGGAAAGAATTCCCGGCGTTCCCGTCGCATCTCAAGAGGAGGCGCTCTCCACAGGAAAGGCGAGAGGAACTCCACGGTCGTGCCACCATTCCAAGAGTCCACCAGATGTGTCAGTCCATTCCAGAGGAACCTGTTTTCCCTGCACTGCCTTGACGTTCAAGCCGAGGATCGACTCCCACCACGTGTGCACTTGGGACAGTCCTGTGGGAAAGCCTCGTGGGAAAGCCTCGTGGGAAAGACTCGAGGGAAAACCATAGATCCTTTGATCCACGCGGCGGACTGCGTGACACTGCTGCTACCGCTCTGGAGGAAAGCGCAAGTGCATGCCCGCATTCGAGACGAGGACCCACTCCCCTGGGGAGACTCCAGAAGTACCCCAAGATCCATGTCAGCACTGGAGAGGAATCCTCAGGTTCCGGCCCCAACTCCACACAAGGTCGTAGGCCCCGGCATCGACGGGAGAGGAATCCCGAGAGGCCCCCGAGGAACTCGCATGGGGACTGGCCTTTCCTGAGGCCACCAGAGCGGGTCCCTGAGGTCCCCGTTGTAAGTCGAGAGCACCTGCCGCAACTCGAGAAAATCCAGGATGTTTTGCCCTCCAGGCGAGATGAGGCCCATTTCCGCTGAGGATTCTCGAGGCCAATCACGTCTAACCACTGGAACTTCCAAAGGGTCCTTCACACCCTTGCTGCAACTCAAGAAGTTCCCCGACATACCCGTCTCCACTCGAGAGGAAGCACGTGGTGTCCCGCACACATCCAGGGGAGCCCCGTTTCCGCCTCCTAGCTCGAGATGAGGGATCCTTTCCCTGTTTCGTAGGGAAAGAATTCCCGGCGTTCCCGTCGCATCTCAAGAGGAGGCGCTCTCCACAGGAAAGGCGAGAGGAACTCCACGGTCGTGCCACCATTCCAAGAGTCCCCCAGATGTGTCAGTCCATTCTAGAGGAACCTGTTTTCCCTGCACTGCCTTGACGTTCAAGCCGAGGATCGACTCACACCACGTGTGCACGTGGGACAGCCCTGTGGGAAAGCCTCGTGGGAAAGCCTCGTGGGAAAGACTCGAGGGAAAACCATAGATCCTTTGATCCACACGGCGGACTGCATGACACTGCTGCTACAGCTCTGGAGGAAAGCGCAAGTGCATGCCCGCATTCGAGACGAGGACTGACTCCCCTGGGGATACTCCAGAAGTACCCAAAGATCCATGTCAGCACTGGAGAGGAATCCACAGGTTCCGGCCCCTACTCCACACAAGGTCTTAGGCCCCGGCATCGACGGGAGAGGAATCCCGAGAGGCCCCCGAGGAACTCGCATGGGGACTGGCCTTTCCTGAGGCCACCAGTGCGGGTCCCTGAGGTCCCCGTCGTAAGTCGAGAGCACCTGCCGCAACTCGAGAAAATCCAGGAGGTTTTGCCCTCCAGGCGAGATGAGGCCCATTTCCGCTGAGGCTTCTCTAGGCCAATCACGTCTAACTACTGGAACTTCCAAAGGGTCCTTCACACCCTTTGCTGCAACTCAAGAAGTTCCCCGACATACCCGTCTGCACTCGAGAGGAAGCACGTGGGTCCCGCACACATCCAGGGGAGCCCCGTTTCCGCCTCCTAGCTCGAGATGAGGGATCCTTTCCCTGTTTCGTAGGGAAAGAATTCCCGGCGTTCCCGTCGCATCTCAAGAGGAGGCGCTCTCCACAGGAAAGGCGAGAGGAACTCCAGGGTCGTGCCACCATTCCAAGAGTCCCCCAGATGTGTCAGTCCATTCCAGAGGAACCTGTTTTCCCTGCACTGCCTTGACGTTCAAGCCGAGGATCGACTCCCACCACGTGTGCACGTTGGACAGCCCTGTGGGAAAGCCTCGTGGGAAAGCCTCGTGGGAAAGACTCGAGGGAAAACCATAGATCATTTGATCCACGCGGCGGACTGCGTGACACTGCTGCTACCGCTCTGGAGGAAAGCGCAAGTGCATGCCCGCATTCGAGACGATGACTGACTCCCCTGGGGAGAATCCAGAAGTACCCCAAGATCCATGTCAGCACTGGGGAGGAATCCTCTGTTTCCGGCCCCGACTCCACACAAGGTCTTAGGCCCAGGCATCGATGGGAGAGGAATCCCGAGAGGCCCCCGAGGAACTCGCATGGGGACTGGCCTTTCCTGAGGCCACCAGAGCGGGTCCCAGAGGTCCCCGTCGTAAGTCGAGAGCACCTGCCGCAACTCTAGAAAATCCAGGAGGTTTTGCCCTCCAGGCGAGATGAGGCCCATTTCCGCTGAGGCTTCTCGAGGCCAATCACGTCTAACCACTGAAACTTCCAAAGGGTCCTTCACACCCTTAGCTGCAACTCAAGAAGTTCCCCGACATACCCGTCTCCACTCGAGAGGAAGCATGTGGGTCCCGCACACATCCAGGGGAGCCCCGTTTCCGCCTCCTAGCTCGAGATGAGGGATCCTTTCCCTGTTTCGTAGGGAAAGAATTCCTGGCGTTCCCGTCGCATCTCAAGAGGAGGCGCTCTCCACAGGACAGGCGAGAGGAACTCCAGGGTCGTGACACCATTCCAAGAGTCCCCCAGATGTGTCAGTCCATTCCAGAGGAACCTGTTTTCCCTGCACTGCCTTGACGTTCAAGCCGAGGATCGACTCCCACCACGTGTGCACGTGGGACAGCCCTGTGGGAAAGCCTCGTGGGAAAGCCTCGTGGGAAAGACTCGAGGGAAAACCATAGATCCTTTGATCCACGCGGCGGACTGTGTGACACTGCTGCTACCGCTCTGGAGGAAAGCGCAAGTGCATGCCCGCATTCGAGACGAGGACTGACTCCCCTGGGGAGACTCCAGAAGTACCCCAAGATCCATGTCAGCACTGGAGAGGAATCCTCAGGTTCCGGCCCCGACTCCACACAAGGTCTTAGGCCCCGGCATCGACGGGAGAGGAATCCCGAGAGGCCCCCTAGGAACTCGCATGGGGACTGGCCTTTAATAAGGCCACCAGAGCGGGTCCCTGAGGTCCCCGTCGTAAGTCGAGAGCACCTGCCGCAACTCGAGAAAATCCAGGAGGTTTTGCCCTCCAGGCGAGATGAGGCCCATTTCCGCTGAGGCTTCTCGAGGCCAATCACATCTAACCACTGGAACTTCCAAAGGGTCCTTCACACCCTTGCTGCAACTCAAGAAGTTCCCCGACATACCCGTCTCCACTCGAGAGGAAGCACGTGGTGTCCCGCACACATCCAGGGGAGCCCCGTTTCCGCCTCCTAGCTCGAGATGAGGGATCCTTTCCCTGTTTCGTAGGGACAGAATTCCCGGCGTTCCCGTCGCATCTCAAGAGGAGGCGCTCTCCACAGGAAAGGCGAGAGGAACTCCAGGGTCGTGACACCATTCCAAGAGTCCCCCAGATGTGTCAGTCCATTCCAGAGGAACCTGTTTTCCCTGCACTGCCTTGACGTTCAAGCCGAGGATCGACTCACACCACGTGTGCACGTGGGACAGCCCTGTGGGAAAGCCTCGTGGGAACGCCTCGTGGGAAAGACTCGAGGGAAAACCATAGATCCTTTGATCCACGCGGCGGACTGCGTGACACTGCTGCTACCGCTCCGGAGGAAAGCGCAAGTGCATGCCCGCATTCGAGACGAGGACTGACTCCCCTGGGGAGACTCCAGAAGTACCCCAAGATCCATGTCAGCACTGGAGAGGAATCCTCAGGTTCCGGCCCCGACTCCACACAAGGTCTTAGGCCCCGGCATCGACGGGAGAGGAATCCCGAGACGCCCCCGAGGAACTCGCATGGGGACTGGCCTTTCCTGAGGCCACCAGAGCGTGTCCCTCAGGTCCCCGTCGTAAGTCGAGAGCACCTGCCGCAACTCGAGAAAATCCAGGAGGTTTTGCCCTCCAGGCGAGATGAGGCCCATTTCCGCTGAGGCTTCTCGAGGCCAATCACGTCTAACCACTGGAACTTCCAAAGGGTCCTTCACACCCTTGCTGCAACTCAAGAAGTTCCCCGACATACCCGTCTCCACTCGAGAGGAAGCACGTGGGGTCCCGCACACATCCATGGGAGCCCCGTTTCTGCCTCCTAGCTCGAGATGAGGGATCCTTTCCCTGTTTCGTAGGGAAAGAATTCCCGGCGTTCCCGTCGCATCTCAAGAGGAGGCGCTCTCCACAGGAAAGGCGAGAGGAACTCCAGGGTCGTGCCACCATTCCAAGAGTCCCCCAGATATGTCAGTCCATTCCAGAGGAACCTGTTTTCCCTGCACTGCCTTGACGTTCAAGCCGAGGATCGACTCCCACCACGTGTGCACGTGGGACAGCCCTGTGGGAAAGCCTCGTGGGAAAGCCTCGTGGGAAAGACTCGAGGGAAAACCATAGATCCTTTGATCCACGCGGCGGACTGCGTGACACTGCTGCTACCGCTCTGGAGGAAAGCGCAAGTGCATGCCCGCATTCGAGACGATGACTGACTCCCCTGGGGAGAATCCAGAAGTACCCCAAGATCCATGTCAGCACTGGAGAGGAATCCTCAGGTTCCGGCCCCGACTACACACAAGGTCTTAGGCCCCGGCATCGACGGGAGAGGAATCCCGAGAGGCCCCCGGGGAACTCGCATGGGGACTGGCCTTTCCTGAGGCCACCAGAGCGGGTCCCTGAGGTCCCCGTCGTAAGTCGAGAGCACCTGCCGCAACTCGAGAAAATCCAGGAGGTTTTGCCCTCCAGGCGAGATGAGGCCCATTTCCGCTGAGGCTTCTCGAGGCCAATCACATCTAACCACTGGAACTTCCAAAGGGTCCTTCACACCCTTGCTGCAACTCAAGAAGTTCCCCGACATACCCGTCTGCACTCGAGACGAAGCACGTGGGGTCCCGCACACATCCAGGGGAGCCCCGTTTCCGCCTCCTAGCTCGAGATGAGGGATCCTTTCCCTGTTTCGTAGGGAAAGAATTCCCGGCGTTCCCGTCGCATCTCAAGAGGAGGCGCTCTCCACAGGAAAGGCGAGAGGAACTCCAGGGTCGTGCCACCATTCCAAGTGTCCCCCAGATGTGTCAGTCCATTCCAGAGGAACCTGTTTTCCCTGCACTGCCTTGACGTTCAAGCCGAGTATCGACTCCCACCACGTGTGCATGTGGGACAGCCCTGTGGGAAAGCCTCGTGGGAAAGCCTCTTGGGAAAGACTCGAGGGAAAACCATAGATCCTTTGATCCACGCGGCGGACTGCGTGACACTGCTGCTACCGCTCTGGAGGAAAGCGCAAGTGCATGCCCGCATTCGAGACGAGGACTGACTCCCCTGGGGAGACTCCAGAAGTACCCCAAGATCCATGTCAGCACTGGAGAGGAATCCTCAGGTTCCGGCCCCGACTCCACACAAGGTCTTAGGCCCCGGCATCGACGGGAGAGGAATCCCGAGAGGCCCCCGAGGAACTCGCATGGGGACTGGCCTTTCCTGAGGCCACCAGAGCGGGTCCCTGAGGTCCCCGTCGGAAGTCGAGAGCACCTGCCGCAACTCGAGAAAATCCAGGAGATTTTGCCCTCCAGGCGAGATGAGGCCCATTTCCGCTGAGGCTTCTCGAGGCCAATCACATCTAACCACTGGAACTTCCAAAGGGTCCTTCACACCCTTGCTGCAACTCAAGAAGTTCCCCGACACACCCGTCTCCACTCGAGAGGAAGCACGTGGTGTCCCGCACACATCCAGGGGAGCCCCGTTTCCGCCTCCTAGCTCGAGATGAGGGATCCTTTCCCTGTTTCGTAGGGAAAGAATTCCCGGCGTTCCCGTCGCATCTCAAGAGGAGGCGCTCTCTACAGGAAAGGCGAGAGGAACTCCACGGTCGTGCCACCATTCCAAGAGTCCACCAGATGTGTCAGTCCATTCCAGAGGAACCTGTTTTCCCTGCACTGCCTTGACGTTCAAGCCGAGGATCGACTCCCACCACGTGTGCACGTGGGACAGCCCTGTGGGAAAGCCTCGTGGGAAAGCCTCGAGGGAAAGACTCGAGGGAAAACCATAGTTCCTTTGATCCACGCGGCGGACTGCGTGACACTGCTGCTACCGCTCTGGAGGAAAGCGCAAGTGCATGCCCGCATTCGAGACGAGGACCCACTCCCCTGGGGAGACTCCAGAAGTACCCCAAGATCCATGTCAGCACTGGAGAGGAATCCTCAGGTTCCGGCCCCAACTCCACACAAGGTCGTAGGCCCCGGCATCGACGGGAGAGGAATCCCGAGAGGCCCCCGAGGAACTCGCATGGGGACTGGCCTTTCCTGAGGCCACCAGAGCGGGTCCCTGAGGTCCCCGTTGTAAGTCGAGAGCACTTGCCGCAACTCGAGAAAATCCAGGATGTTTTGCCCTCCAGGCGAGATGAGGCCCATTTCCGCTGAGGATTCTCGAGGCCAATCACGTCTAACCACTGGAACTTCCAAAGGGTCCTTCACACCCTTGCTGCAACTCAAGAAGTTCCCCGACATACCCGTCTCCACTCGAGAGGAAGCACGTGGGGTCCCGCACACATCCAGGGAGCCCCGTTTCCGCCTCCTAGCTCGAGATGAGGGATCCTTTCCCTGTTTCGTAGGGAAAGAATTCCCGGCGTTCCCGTCGCATCTCAAGAGGAGGCGCTCTCCACAGGACAGACGAGAGGAACTCCAGGGTCGTGACACCATTCCAAGAGTCCCCCAGATGTGTCAGTCCATTCCAGAGGAACCTGTTTTCCCTGCACTGCCTTGACGTTCAAGCCGAGGATCGACTCCCACCACGTGTGCACATGGGACAGCCCTGTGGGAAAGCCTCGTGGGAAAGCCTCGTGGGAAAGACTCGAGGGAAAACCATAGATCCTTTGCTCCACGCGGCGGACTGCGTGACACTGCTGCTACCGCTCTGGAGGAAAGCGCAAGTGCATGCCCGCATTCGAGACGAGGACTGACTCCCCTGGGGAGACTCCAGAAGTACCCCAAGATCCATGTCAGCACTGGAGAGGAATCCTCAGGTTCCGGCCCCGACTCCACACAAGGTCTTAGGCCCCGACATCGACGGGAGTGGAATCCCCAGAGGCCCCCGAGGAACTCGCATGGGGACTGGCCTTTCCTGAGGCCACCAGAGCGGGTCCCTGGGGTCCCCGTCGAAAGTCGAGAGCACCTGCCGCAACTCGAGAAAATCCAGGAGGTTTTGCCCTCCAGGCGAGATGAGGCCCATTTCTGCTGAGGCTTCTCGAGGCCAATCACATCTAACCACTGGAACTTCCAAAGAGTCCTTCACACCCTTGCTGCAACTCAAGAAGTTCCCCGACATACCCGTCCGCACTCGAGAGGAAGCACGTGGTGTCCCGCACACATCCAGGGGAGACCCGTTTCCGCCTCCTAGCTCGAGATGAGGGATCCTTTCCCTGTTTCGTAGGGAAAGAATTCCCGGCGTTCCCGTCGCATCTCAAGAGGAGGCGCTCTCCACAGGAAAGGCGAGAGGAACTCCAGGGTCGTGCCACCATTCCAAGAGTCCCCCAGATGTGTCAGTCCATTCCAGAGGAACCTGTTTTCCCTGCACTGCCTTGACGTTCAAGCCGAGGATCGACTCACACCACGTGTGCACGTGGGACAGCCTTGTGGGAAAGCCTCGTGGGAATGCCTCGTGAGAAAGACTCGAGGGAAAACAATAGATCCTTTGCTCCACGCGGCGGACTGCGTGACACTGCTGCTACCGCTCTGGAGGAAAGCGCAAGTGCATGCCCGCATTCGAGACGAGGACTGACTCCCCTAGGGAGACTCCAGAAGTACCCAAAGATCCATGTCAGCACTGGAGAGGAATCCACAGGTTCCGGCCCCGACTCCACACAAGGTCTTAGGCCCCGGCATCGACGGGAGAGGAATCCCGAGAGGCCCCCGAGGAACTCGCATGGGGACTGGCCTTTCCTGAGGCCACCAGAGCGGGTCCCTGAGGTCCCCGTCGTAAGTCGAGAGCACCTGCCGCAACTCGAGAAAATCCAGGAGGTTTTGCCCTCCAGGCGAGATGAGGCCCATTTCCGCTGAGGCTTCTCGAGGCCAATCACATCTAACCACTGGAACTTCCAAAGGGTCCTTCACACCCTTGCTGCAACTCAAGAAGTTCCCCGACATACCCGTCTCCACTCGAGACGAAGCACGTGGGGTCCCGCACACATCAAGGGGAGCCCCGTTTCCGCCTCCTAGCTCGAGATGAGGGATCCTTTCCCTGTTTCGTAGGGAAAGAATTCCCGGCATTCCCGTCGCATCTCAAGAGGAGGCGCTCTCCACAGGAAAGGCGAGAGGAACTCCACGGTCGTGCCACCATTCCAAGAGTCCACCAGATGTGTCAGTCCATTCCAGAGGAACCTGTTTTCCCTGCACTGCCTTGACGTTCAAGCCGAGGATCGACTCCCACCACGTGTGCACGTGGGACAGCCCTGTGGGAAAGCCTCGTGGGAAAGCCTCGTGGGAAAGACTCGAGGGAAAACCATAGATCCTTTGATCCACGCGGCGGACTGCGTGACACTGCTGCTACCGCTCTGGAGGAAAGCGCAAGTGCATGCCCGCATTCGAGACGAGGACCCACTCCCCTGGGGAGACTGCAGAAGTACCCCAAGATCCATGTCAGCACTGGAGAGGAATCCTCAGGTTCCGGCCCCGACTCCACACAAGGTCTTAGGCACCGGCATCGACGGGAGAGGAATCCCGAGAGGCCCCCGAGGAACTCGCATGGGGACTGGCCTTTCCTGAGGCCACCAGAGCGGGTCCCTGAGGTCCCCGTTGTAAGTCGAGAGCACCTGCCGCAACTCGAGAAAATCCAGGATGTTTTGCCCTCCAGGCGGGATGAGGCCCATTTCCGCTGAGGCTTCTCGAGGCCAATCACGTCTAACCACTGGAACTTCCAAAGGGTCCTTCACACCCTTGCTGCAACTCACGAAGTTCCCCGACATACCCGTCTCCACTCGAGAGGAAGCACGTGGGGTCCCGCACACATCCAGGGGAGCCCCGTTTCCGCCTCCTAGCTCGAGATGAGGGATCCTTTCCCTGTTTCGTAGGGAAAGAATTCCCGGCGTTCCCGTCGCATCTCAAGAGGAGGCGCTCTCCACAGGACAGGCGAGAGGAACTCAAGGGTCGTGACACCATTCCAAGAGTCCCCCAGATGTGTCAGTCCATTCCAGAGGAACCTGTTTTCCCTGCACTGCCTTGACGTTCAAGCCGAGGATCGACTCACACCACGTGTGCACGTGGGACAGCCCTGTGGGAAAGCCTCGTGGGAAAGCCTCGTGGGAAAGACTCGAGGGAAAACCATAGATCCTTTGATCCACACGGCGGACTGCATGACACTGCTGCTACAGCTCTGGAGGAAAGCGCAAGTGCATGCCCGCATTCGAGACGAGGACTGACTCCCCTGGGGAGACTCCAGAAGTACCCAAAGATCCATGTCAGCACTGGAGAGGAATCCACAGGTTCCGGCCCCGACTCCACACAAGGTCTTAGGCCCCGGCATCGACGGGAGAGGAATCCCGAGAGGCCCCCGAGGAACTCGCATGGGGACTGGCCTTTCCTGAGGCCACCAGAGCGGGTCCCTGAGGTCCCCGTCGTAAGTCGAGAGCACCTGCCGCAACTCGAGAAAATCCAGGAGGTTTTGCCCTCCAGGCGAGATGAGGCCCATTTCCGCTGAGGCTTCTCGAGGCCAATCACATCTAACCACTGGAACTTCCAAAGGGTCCTTCACACCCTTGCTGCAACTCAAGAAGTTCCCCGACATACCCGTCTCCACTCGAGACGAAGCACGTGGGGTCCCGCACACATCAAGGGGAGCCCCGTTTCCGCCTCCTAGCTCGAGATGAGGGATCCTTTCCCTGTTTCGTAGGGAAAGAATTCCCGGCGTTCCCGTCGCATCTCAAGAGGAGGCGCTCTCCACAGGAAAGGCGAGAGGAACTCCACGGTCGTGCCACCATTCCAAGAGTCCACCAGATGTGTCAGTCCATTCCAGAGGAACCTGTTTTCCCTGCACTGCCTTGACGTTCAAGCCGAGGATCGACTCCCACCACGTGTGCACGTGGGACAGCCCTGTGGGAAAGCCTCGTGGGAAAGCCTCGTGGGAAAGACTCGAGGGAAAACCATAGATCCTTTGATCCACGCGGCGGACTGCGTGACACTGCTGCTACCGCTCTGGAGGAAAGCGCAAGTGCATGCCCGCATTCGAGACGAGGACCCACTCCCCTGGGGAGACTGCAGAAGTACCCCAAGATCCATGTCAGCACTGGAGAGGAATCCTCAGGTTCCGGCCCCGACTCCACACAAGGTCTTAGGCCCCGGCATCGACGGGAGAGGAATCCCGAGAGGCCCCCGAGGAACTCGCATGGGGACTGGCCTTTCCTGAGGCCACCAGAGCGGGTCCCTGAGGTCCCCGTTGTAAGTCGAGAGCACCTGCCGCAACTCGAGAAAATCCAGGATGTTTTGCCCTCCAGGCGGGATGAGGCCCATTTCCGCTGAGGCTTCTCGAGGCCAATCACGTCTAACCACTGGAACTTCCAAAGGGTCCTTCACACCCTTGCTGCAACTCAAGAAGTTCCCCGACATACCCGTCTCCACTCGAGAGGAAGCACGTGGGGTCCCGCACACATCCAGGGGAGCCCCGTTTCCGCCTCCTAGCTCGAGATGAGGGATCCTTTCCCTGTTTCGTAGGGAAAGAATTCCCGGCGTTCCCGTCGCATCTCAAGAGGAGGCGCTCTCCACAGGACAGGCGAGAGGAACTCCAGGGTCGTGACACCATTCCAAGAGTCCCCCATATGTGTCAGTCCATTCCAGAGGAACCTGTTTTCCCTGCACTGCCTTGACGTTCAAGCCGAGGATCGACTCCCACCACGTGTGCACGTGGGACAGCCCTGTGGGAAAGCCTCGTGGGAAAGCCTCGTGGGAAAGACTCGAGGGAAAACCATAGATCCTTTGATCCACGCGGCGGACTGTGTGACACTGCTGCTACCGCTCTGGAGGAAAGCGCAAGTGCATGCCCGCATTCGAGACGAGGACTGACTCCCCTGGGGAGACTCCAGAAGTACCCCAAGATCCATGTCAGCACTGGAGAGGAATCCTCAGGTTCCGGCCCCGACTCCACACAAGGTCTTAGGCCCCGGCATCGACGGGAGAGGAATCCCGAGAGGCCCCCGGGAACTCGCATGGGGACTGGCCTTTAATAAGGCCACCAGAGCGGGTCCCTGAGGTCCCCGTCGTAAGTCGAGAGCACCTGCCGCAACTCGAGAAAATCCAGGAGGTTTTGCCCTCCAGGCGAGATGAGGCCCATTTCCGCTGAGGCTTCTCGAGGCCAATCACATCTAACCACTGGAACTTCCAAAGGGTCCTTCACACCCTTGCTGCAACTCAAGAAGTTCCCCGACATACCCGTCTCCACTCGAGAGGAAGCACGTGGTGTCCCGCACACATCCAGGGGAGCCCCGTTTCCGCCTCCTAGCTCGAGATGAGGGATCCTTTCCCTGTTTCGTAGGGACAGAATTCCCGGCGTTCCCGTCGCATCTCAAGAGGAGGCGCTCTCCACAGGAAAGGCGAGAGGAACTCCAGGGTCGTGACACCATTCCAAGAGTCCCCCAGATGTGTCAGTCCATTCCAGAGGAACCTGTTTTCCCTGCACTGCCTTGACGTTCAAGCCGAGGATCGACTCACACCACGTGTGCACGTGGGACAGCCCTCTGGGAAAGCCTCGTGGGAACGCCTCGTGGGAAAGACTCGAGGGAAAACCATAGATCCTTTGATCCACGCGGCGGACTGCGTGACACTGCTGCTACCGCTCCGGAGGAAAGCGCAAGTGCATGCCCGCATTCGAGACGAGGAGTGACTCCCCTGGGGAGACTCCAGAAGTACCCCAAGATCCATGTCAGCACTGGAGAGGAATCCTCAGGTTCCGGCCCCGACTCCACACAAGGTCTTAGGCCCCGGCATCGACGGGAGAGGAATCCCGAGACGCCCCCGAGGAACTCGCATGGGGACTGGCCTTTCCTGAGGCCACCAGAGCGTGTCCCTCAGGTCCCCGTCGTAAGTCGAGAGCACCTGCCGCAACTCGAGAAAATCCAGGAGGTTTTGCCCTCCAGGCGAGATGAGGCCCATTTCCGCTGAGGCTTCTCGAGGCCAATCACGTCTAACCACTGGAATTTCCAAAGGGTCCTTCACACCCTTGCTGCAACTCAAGAAGTTCCCCGACATACCCGTCTCCACTCGAGAGGAAGCACGTGGGGTCCCGCACACATCCATGGGAGCCCCGTTTCTGCCTCCTAGCTCGAGATGAGGGATCCTTTCCCTGTTTCGTAGGGAAAGAATTCCCGGCGTTCCCGTCGCATCTCAAGAGGAGGCGCTCTCCACAGGAAAGGCGAGAGGAACTCCAGGGTCGTGACACCATTCCAAGAGTCCCCCAGATGTGTCAGTCCATTCCAGAGGAACCTGTTTTCCCTGCACTGCCTTGACGTTCAAGCCGAGGATCGACTCCCACCACGTGTGCACGTGGGACAGCCCTGTGGGAAAGCCTCGTGGGAAAGCCTCGTGGGAAAGACTCGAGGGAAAACCATAGATCCTTTGATCCACGCGGCGGACTGCGTGACACTGCTGCTACCGCTCTGGAGGAAAGCGCAAGTGCATGCCCGCATTCGAGACGATGACTGACTCCCCTGGGGAGAATCCAGAAGTACCCCAAGATCCATGTCAGCACTGGAGAGGAATCCTCTGGTTCCGGCCCCGACTCCACACAAGGTCTTAGGCCCCGGCATCGACGGGAGAGGAATCCCGAGAGGCCCCCGAGGAACTCGCATGGGGACTGGCCTTTCCTGAGGCCACCAGAGCGGGTCCCTGAGGTCCCCGTCGTAAGTCGAGAGCACCTGCCGCAACTCGAGAAAATCCAGGAGGTTTTGCCCTCCAGGCGAGATGAGGCCCATTTCCGCTGAGGCTTCTCGAGGCCAATCACATCTAACCACTGGAACTTCCAAAGGGTCCTTCACACCCTTGCTGCAACTCAAGAAGTTCCCCGACATACCCGTCTCCACTCGAGACGAAGCACGTGGGGTCCCGCACACATCAAGGGGAGCCCCGTTTCCGCCTCCTAGCTCGAGATGAGGGATCCTTTCCCTGTTTCGTAGGGAAAGAATTCCCGGCGTTCCCGTCGCATCTCAAGAGGAGGCGCTCTCCACAGGAAAGGCGAGAGGAACTCCACGGTCGTGCCACCATTCCAAGAGTCCACCAGATGTGTCAGTCCATTCCAGAGGAACCTGTTTTCCCTGCACTGCCTTGACGTTCAAGCCGAGGATCGACTCCCACCACGTGTGCACGTGGGACAGCCCTGTGGGAAAGCCTCGTGGGAAAGCCTCGTGGGAAAGACTCGAGGGAAAACCATAGATCCTTTGATCCACGCGGCGGACTGCGTGACACTGCTGCTACCGCTCTGGAGGAAAGCGCAAGTGCATGCCCGCATTCGAGACGAGGACCCACTCCCCTGGGGAGACTGCAGAAGTACCCCAAGATCCATGTCAGCACTGGAGAGGAATCCTCAGGTTCCGGCCCCGACTCCACACAAGGTCTTAGGCCCCGGCATCGACGGGAGAGAAATCCCGAGAGGCCCCCGAGGAACTCGCATGGGGACTGGCCTTTCCTGAGGCCACCAGAGCGGGTCCCTGAGGTCCCCGTTGTAAGTCGAGAGGACCTGCCGCAACTCGAGAAAATCCAGGATGTTTTGCCCTCCAGGCGGGATGAGGCCCTTTTCCGCTGAGGATTCTCGAGGCCAATCACGTCTAACCACTGGAACTTCCAAAGGGTCCTTCACACCCTTGCTGCAACTCAAGAAGTTCCCCGACATACCCGTCTCCACTCGAGAGGAAGCAAGTGGGGTCCCGCACACATCCAGGGAGCCCCGTTTCCGCCTCCTAGCTCGAGATGAGGGATCCTTTCCCTGTTTCGTAGGGAAAGAATTCCCGGCGTTCCCGTCGCATCTCAAGAGGAGGCGCTCTCCACAGAAAAGGCGAGAGGAACTCCAGGGTCGTGACACCATTCCAAGAGTCCCCCAGATGTGTCAGTCCATTCCAGAGGAACATGTTTTTCCTGCACTGCCTTGACGTTCAAGCCGAGGATCGACTCCCACCACGTGTGCACATGGGACAGCCCTGTGGGAAAGCCTCGTGGGAAAGCCTCGTGGGAAAGACTCGAGGGAAAACCATAAATCCTTTGCTCCACGCGGCGGACTGCGTGACACTGCTGCTACCGCTCTGGAGGAAAGCGCAAGTGCATGCCCGCATTCGAGACGAGGACTGACTCCCCTGGGGAGACTCCAGAAGTACCCCAAGATCCATGTCAGCACTGGAGAGGAATCCTCAGGTTCCGGCCCCGACTCCACACAAGGTCTTAGGCCCCGACATCGACGGGAGTGGAATCCCCAGAGGCCCCCGAGGAACTCGCATGGGGACTGGCCTTTCCTGAGGCCACCAGAGCGGGTCCCTGGGGTCCCCGTCGAAAGTCGAGAGCACCTGCCGCAACTCGAGAAAATCCAGGAGGTTTTGCCCTCCAGGCGAGATGAGGCCCATTTCCGCTGAGGCTTCTCGAGGCCAATCACATCTAACCACTGGAACTTCCAAAGGGTCCTTCACACCCTTGCTGCAACTCAAGAAGTTCCCCGACATACCCGTCTGCACTCGAGAGGAAGCACGTGGTGTCCCGCACACATCCAGGGGAGACCCGTTTCCGCCTCCTAGCTCGAGATGAGGGATCCTTTCCCTGTTTCGTAGGGAAAGAATTCCCGGCGTTACCGTCGCATCTCAAGAGGAGGCAATCTCCACAGGAAAGGCGAGAGGAACTCCAGGGTCGTGCCACCATTCCAAGAGTCCCCCAGATGTGTCAGTCCATTCCAGAGGAACCTGTTTTCCCTGCACTGCCTTGACGTTCAAGCCGAGGATCGACTCACACCACGTGTGCACGTGGGACAGCCTTGTGGGAAAGCCTCGTGGGAAAGCCTCGTGAGAAAGACTCGAGGGAAAACAATAGATCCTTTGCTCCACACGGCGGACTGCGTGACACTGCTGCTACCGCTCTGGAGGAAAGCGCAAGTGCATGCCCGCATTCGAGACGAGGACTGACTCCCCTGGGGAGACTCCAGAAGTACCCCAAGATCCATGTCAGCACTGGAGAGGAATCCTCAGGTTCCGGCCCCGACTCCACACAAGGTCTTAGGCCCCGACATCGACGGGAGTGGAATCCCCAGAGGCCCCCGAGGAACTCGCATGGGGACTGGCCTTTCCTGAGGCCACCAGAGCGGGTCCCTGGGGTCCCCGTCGAAATTCGAGAGCACCTGCCGCAACTCGAGAAAACCCAGGAGGTTTTGCCCTCCAGGCGAGATGAGACCCATTTCCGCTGAGGCTTCTCGAGGCCAATCACATCTAACCACTGGAACTTCCAAAGGGTCCTTCACACCCTTGCTGCAACTCAAGAAGTTCCCCGACATACCCGTCTCCACTCGAGAGGAAGCACGTGGGGTCCCGCACACATGCAGGGGAGCCCCGTTTCCGCCTCCTAGCTCGAGATGAGGGATCCTTTCCCTGTTTCGTAGGGAAAGAATTCCCGGCGTTCCCGTCGCATCTCAAGAGGAGGCGCTCTCCACAGGACAGGCGAGAGGAACTCCAGGGTCGTGACACCATTCCAAGAGTCCCCCAGATGTGTCAGTCCATTCCAGAGGAACCTGTTTTCCCTGCACTGCCTTGACGTTCAAGCCGAGGATCGACTCCCACCACGTGTGCACGTGGGACAGCCCTGTGGGAAAGCCTCGTGGGAAAGCCTCGTGGGAAAGACTCGAGGGAAAAACATAGATCCTTTGATCCACGCGGCGGACTGCGTGACACTGCTGCTACCGCTCTGGAGGAAAGCGCAAGTGCATGCCCGCATTCGAGACGAGGACTGACTCCCCTGGGGAGACTCCAGAAGTACCCCAAGATCCATGTCAGCACTGGAGAGGAATCCTCAGGTTCCGGCCCCGACTCCACACAAGGTCTTAGGCCCCGGCATAGATGGGAGAGGAATCCCCAGAGGCCCCCGAGGAACTCGCATGGGGACTGGCCTTTCCTAAGGCCACCAGAGCGGGTCCCTGAGGTCCTCGTCGTAAGTCGAGAGCACCTGCCGCAACTCGAGAAAATCCAGGAGGTTTTGCCCTCCAGGCGAGATGAGGCCCATTTCCGCTGAGGCTTCTCGAGGCCAATCACATCTAGCCACTGGAACTTCCAAATGGTCCTTCACACCCTTGCTGCAACTCAAGAATTTCCCCGACATACCCGTCTCCACTCGAGAGGAAGCACGTGGGGTCCCGCACACATCCAGGGGAGCCCCGTTTCCGCCTCCTAGCTCGAGATGAGGGATCCTTTCCCTGTTTCGTAGGGAAAGAATTCCCGGCGTTCCCGTCGCATCTCAAGAGGAGGCGCTCTCCACAGGAAAGGCGAGAGGAACTCCATGGTCGTGACACCATTCCAAGAGACCCCCAGATGAGTCAGTCCATTAAAGAGGAACCTGTTTTCCCTGCACTGCCTTGACGTTCAAGCCGAGGATCGACTCCCACCACGTGTGCACGTGGGACAGCCCTGTGGGAAAGCCTCGTGGGAAAGCCTCTTGGGAAAGACTCGAGGGAAAACCATAGATCCTTTGATCCACGCGGCGGACTGCGTGACACTGCTGCTACCGCTCTGGAGGAAAGCGCAAGTG
This sequence comes from Ovis canadensis, assembly GCF_042477335.2. Lineage (NCBI taxonomy): Eukaryota > Metazoa > Chordata > Mammalia > Artiodactyla > Bovidae > Ovis > Ovis canadensis. Next base: position 1,337,031 of record NC_091259.1, read on the forward strand.
CATGCCCGCATTCGAGACGAGGACTGACTCCTCTGGGGAGACTCCAGAAGTACCCCAAGATCCATGTCAGCACTGGAGAGGAATCCTCAGGTTCCGGCCCCGACTCCACACAAGGTCTTAGGCCCCGGCATCGACGGGAGAGGAATCCCGAGAGGCCCCCGAGGAACTCGCATGGGGACTGGCCTTTCCTGAGGCCACCAGAGCGGTTCCCTCAGGTCTCCCTCGTAATTCGAGAGCACCTGCCGCAACTCGAGAAAATCCAGGAGGTTTTGCCCTCCAGGCGAGATGAGGCCCATTTCCGCTGAGGCTTCTCGAGGCCATTCACATCTAACCACTGGAACTTCCAAAGGGTCCTTCACACCATTGCTGCAACTCAAGAAGTTCCCCGACATACCCGTCTCCACTCGAGAGGAAGCACGTGGGGTCCCGCACACATCCAGGGGAGCCCCGTTTCCGCCTCCTAGCTCGAGATGAGGGATCCTTTCCCTGTTTCGTAGGGAAAGAATTCCCGGCGTTCAGTCGCATCTCAAGAGGAGGCGCTCTCCACAGGAAAGGCGAGAGGAACTCCAGGGTCGTGCCACCATTCCAAGAGTCCCCCAGATATGTCAGTCCATTCCAGAGGAACCTGTTTTCCCTGCACTGCCTTGACGTTCAAGCCGAGGATCGACTCCCACCACGTGTGCACATGGGACAGCCCTGTGGGAAAGCCTCGTGGGAAAGCCTCGTGGAAAGACTCGAGGGAAAACCATAGATCCTTTGATCCACGCGGCGGACTGCGTGACACTGCTGCTACCGCTCTGGAGGAAAGCACAAGTGCATGCCCGCATTCGAGACGAGGACTGACTCCCCTGGGGAGACTCCAGAAGTACCCCAAGATCCATGTCAGCACTGGAGAGGAATCCTCAGGTTCAGGCCCCGACTCCACACAAGGTCTTAGGCCCCGGCATCGATGGGAGAGGAATCCCGAGAGGCCCCCGAGGAACTCGCATGGGGACTGGCCTTTCCTGGGGCCACCAGAGCTGGTCCCTGAGGTCCCCGTCGTAAGTCGAGAGCACATGCCGCAACTCGAGAAAATCCAGGAGGTTTTGCCCTCCAGGCGAGATGAGGCCCATTTCCGCTGAGGCTTCTCGAGGCCAATCACATCTAACCACTGGAACTTCCAAAGGGTCCTTCACACCCTTGCTGCAACTCAAGAAGTTCCCCGACAAAGCCGTCTGCACTCGAGAGGAAGCACGTGGTGTCCCGCACACATCCAGGGGAGCCCCGTTTCCGCCTCCTAGCTCGAGATGAGGGATCCTTTCCCTGTTTCGTAGGGAAAGAATTCCCGGCGTTCCCGTCGCATCTCAAGAGGAGGCGCTCTCCACAGGAAAGGCGAGAGGAACTCCAGGGTCGTGCCACCATTCCAAGAGTCCCCCAGATGTGTCAGTCCATTCCAGAGGAACCTCTTTTCCCTGCACTGCCTTGATGTTCAAGCCGAGGATCCACTCCCACCACGTGTGCACGTGGGACAGCCCTGTGGGAAAGCCTCGTGGGAAAGCCTCGTGGGAAAGACTCGAGGGAAAACCATAGATCCTTTGATCCACGCGGCGGACTGCGTGACACTGCTGCTACCGCTCTGGAGGAAAGCGCAAGTGCATGCCCGCATTCGAGACGAGGACTGACTCCCCTGGGGAGACTGCAGAAGTACCCCAAGATCCATGTCAGCACTGGAGAGGAATCCTCAGGTTCCGGCCCCGACTCCACACAAGGTCTTAGGCCCCGGTATCGACGGGAGAGGAATCGCGAGACGCCCCCGAGGAACTCGCATGGGGACTGGCCTTTCCTGAGGCCACCAGAGCGGATCCCTGAGGTTCCCATCGTAAGTCGAGAGCACCTGCCGCAACTCGAGAAAATCCAGGAGGTTTTGCCCTCCAGGCGAGATGAGGCCCATTTCCGCTGAGGCTTCTCGAGGCCAATCACATCTAACCACTGGAACTTCCAAAGGGTCCTTCACACCCTTGCTGCAACTCAAGAAGTTCCCCGACATACCCGTCTCCACTCGAGAGGAAGCACGTGGTTTCCCGGACACATCCAGGGGAGCCCCGTTTCCGCCTCCTAGCTCGAGATGAGGGATCCTTTCCCTGTTTCGTAGGGAAAGAATTCCCGGCGTTCCCGTCGCAACTCAAGAGGAGGCGCTCTCCACAGGAAAGGCGAGAGGAACTCCAGGGTCGTGCCACCATTCCAAGAGTCCCCCAGATGTGTCAGTCCATTCGAGCGGAACCTGTTTTCCCTGCACTGCCTTGACGTTCAAGCCGAGGATCGACTCCCACCACGTGTGCACATGGGACAGCCCTGTGGGAAAGCCTCGTGGGAAAGCCTCGTGGGAAAGACTCGAGGGAAAACCATAGATCCTTTGATCCACGCGGCGGACTGCGTGACACTGCTGCTACCGCTATGGAGGAAAGCACAAGTGCATGCCCGCATTCGAGACGAGGACTGACTCCCCTGGGGAGACTCCAGAAGTACCCCAAGATCCATGTCAGCACTGCAGAGGAATCCTCAGGTTCCGGCCCCGACTCCACACAAGGTCTTAGGCCCCGGCATCGACGGGAGAGGAATCCCGAGAGGCCCCCGAGGAACTCGCATGGTGACTGGCCTTTCCTGAGGCCACCAGAGCGGTTCCCTGAGGTCCCCGTCGTAATTCGAGAGCACCTGCCGCAACTCGAGAAAATCCAGGATGTTTTGCCCTCCAGGCGAGATGAGGCCCATTTCCGCTGAGGCTTCTCGAGGCCATTCACATCTAACCACTGGAACTTCCAAAGGGTCCTTCACACCATTGCTGCAACTCAAGAAGTTCCCCGACATACCCGTCTCCACTCGAGAGGAAGCACGTGGGGTCCCGCACACATCCAGGGGAGCCCCGTTTCCGCCTCCTAGCTCGAGATGAGGGATCCTTTCCCTGTTTCGTAGGGAAAGAATTCCCGGCGTTCCCGTCGCATCTCAAGAGGAGGCGCTCTCCACAGGAAAGGCGAGAGGAACTCCAGGGTCGTGCCACCATTCCAAGAGTCCCCCAGATGTGTCAGTCCATTCCAGAGGAACCTGTTTTCCCTGCACTGCCTTGACGTTCAAGCCGAGGATCGACTCCCACCACGTGTGCACGTGGGATAGCCCTGTGGGAAAGCCTCGTGGGAAAGCCTCGTGGGAAAGACTCGAGGGAAAACCATAGATCCTTTGATCCACGCGGCGGACTGGGTGACACTGCTGCTACCGCTCTGGAGGAAAGCGCAAGTGCATGCCCGCATTCGAGACGAAGACTGACTCCCCTGGGGAAACTCCAGAAGTACCCCAAGATCCATGTCAGCACTGGAGAGGAATCCTCAGGTTCCGGCCCCGACTCCACACAAGGTCTTAGGCCCCGGCATCGACGGGAGAGGAATCCCGAGAGGCCCCCGTGGAACTCGCATGGGGACTGGCCTTTCCTGAGGCCACCAGAGCGGGTCCCTGAGGTCCCCGTCGTAAGTCGAGAGCACCTGCCGCAACTCGAGAAAATCCAGGAGGTTTTGCCCTCCAGGCGAGATGAAGCCCATTTCCGCTGAGGCTTCTCGAGGCTAATCAAGTCTAACCACTGGAACTTCCAAAGGGTCCTTCACACCCTTGCTGCAACTCAAGAAGTTCCCGGACATACCCGTCTCCACTCGAGAAGAAGCACGTGGGGTCCGGCACACATCCAGGGGAGCCCCGTTTCGGCCTCCTAGCTCAAGATGAGGGATCCTTTCCCTGTTTCGTAGGGAAAGAATTCCCGGCGTTCCCGTCGCATCTCAAGAGGAGGCGCTCTCCACAGGAAAGGCGAGAGGAACTCCAGGGTCGTGCCACCATTCCAAGAGTCCCCCAGATGTGTCAGTCCATTCCAGAGGAACCTGTTTTCCCTGCACTGCCTTGACGTTCAAGCCAAGGATCGACACCCACCACGTGTGCACGTGGGACAGCCCTGTGGGAAAGCCTCGTGGGAAAGCCTCGTGGGAAAGACTCGAGGGAAAACAATAGATCCTTTGATCCACGCGGCGGACTGCGTGACACTGCTGCTACCGCTCTGGAGGAAAGCGCAAGTGCATGCCCGCATTCGAGACGAGGACTGACTCCCCTGGGGAGACTCCAGAAGTTCCCCAAGATCCATGTCAGCACTGGAGAGGAATCCTCAGGTTCCGGGCCCGACTCCACACAAGGTCTTAGGCGCCGGCATCGACGGGAGAGGAATCCCGAGAGGCCCCCGAGGAACTCGCATGGGGACTGGCCTTTCCTGAGGCCACCAGAGCGGGTCCCTGAGGTCCCCGTCGTAAGTCGAGGGCACCTGCCACAACTCGAGAAAATCCAGGAGGTTTTGCCCTCCAGGCGAGATGAGGCCCATTTCCGCTGAGGCTTCTCGAGGCTAATCAAGTCTAACCACTGGAACTTCCAAAGGGTCCTTCACACCCTTGCTGCAACTCAAGAAGTTCCCCGACATAGCCGTCTCCACTCGAGAGGAAACACGTGGTTTCCCGCACACATCCAGGGGAGCCCCGTTTCCGCCTCCTAGCTCGAGATGAGGGATCCTTTCCCTGTTTCGTAGGGAAAGAATTCCCGGCGTTCCCGTCGCATCTCAAGAGGAGGCGCTCTCCACAGGAAAGGCGAGAGGAACTCCAGGGTCGTGCCACCATTCCAAGAGTCCCCCAGATGTGTCAGTCCATTCCAGAGGAACCTGTTTTCCCTGCACTGCCTTGACGTTCAATCCGAGGATCGACTCTCACCACGTGTGCACGTGGGACAGCCCTGTGGGAAAGCCTCGTGGGAAAGCCTCGTGGGAAAACCATAGATCTTTTGATGCACGCGGCGGACTTCGTGACACTGCTGCTACCGCTCTGGACGAAAGCGCAAGTGCATGCCCGCATTCGAGACGAGGACTGACTCCCCTAGGGAGACTCCAGAGTACCCCAAGATCCATGTCAGCACTGGAGAGAAATCCTCACGTTCGGACCCCGACTCCACACAAGGTCTTAGGCCCCGGCATCGACGGGAGAGGAATCCCGAGAGGCCCCCGAGGAACTCGCATGGGGACTGGCCTTTCCTGAGGCCACCAGAGCGGGTCCCTGAGGTCCTCGTCGTAAGTCGAGAGCACCTACCGCAACTCGCGAAAATCCAGGAGGTTTTGCCCTCCAGGCGAGATGAGGCCCATTTCCGCTGAGGCTTCTCGAGGCTAATCACGTCTAAATACTGGAACTTCCAACGGGTCCTTCACACCCTTGCTGCGACTCAAGAAGTTCCCCGACATACCCGTCTCCACTCCAGAGGAAGCACGTGGGGTCCCGCACACATCCAGGGGAGAACCGTTTCCTCCTCCTAGCTCGAGATGAGGGATCCTTTCCCTGTTTCGTAGGGAAAGAATTCCCGGCGTTCCCGTCGCATCTCAAGAGGAGGCGCTCTCCACAGGAAAGGCGAGAGGAACTCCAGTGTCGTGCCAACATTCCAAGAGACCCCCAGATGTGTCAGTCCATTCCAGAGGAACCTGTTTTCCCTGCACTGCGTTGACGTTCAAGCTGAGGATCGACTCCCACCACGTGTGCACGTGGGAGAGCCCTGTGGGAAAGCCTCGTGGGAAAGCCTCGTGGGAAAGACTCGAGGGAAAACCATAGATCCTGTGATCCACGCTTCAGACTGCGTGACACTGCTGCTACCGATCTGGAGGAAAGCGCAAGTGCATGCCCGCATTCGAGACGAGGACTGACTCCCCTGGGGAGACTCCAGAAGTACCCCAAGATCCATGTCAGCACTGCAGAGGAATCCTCAGGTTCCGGCCCCGACACCACACAAGGTCTTAGGCCCCGGCATCGACGGGAGAGGAATCCCCAGAGGCCCCCGAGGAACTCGCATGGGGACTGGCCTTTCCTGAGGCCACCAGAGCGTGTCCCCGAGGTCCCCGTCGTAAGTCGAGAGCACCTGCCGCAACACGAGAAATTCCAGGAGGTTTTGCCCTCCAGGCGAGATGAGGCCCATTTCCGCTGAGGCTTCTCGAGGCTAATCACATCTAACCACTGGAACTTCCAAAGGGTCCTTCACACCCTTGCTGCAACTCAAGAAGTTCCCCGAAAAAGCCGTCTGCACTCGAGAGGAAGCACGTGGGGTCCCGCACACATCCAGGGGAGCCCCGTTTCCGCCTCCTATCTCGAGATGAGGGATCCTTTCCCTGTTTCGTAGGGAAAGAATTCCCGGCGTTCCCGTCCCATCTCAAGAGGAGGCGCTCTCCACAGGAAAGGCGAGAGGAACTCCAGGGTCGTGCCACCATTCCAAGAGTCCCCCAGATGTGTCAGTCCATTCCAGAGGAACCTGTTTTCCCTACACTGCCTTGACGTTCAAGCCGAGGATCGACTCCCACCACGTGTGCACGTGGGACAGCCCTGTGGGAAAGCCTCGTGGGAAAGCCTCGTGGGAAAGACTCGAGGGAAAACCATAGATCCTTTGATCCACGCGGCGGACTGGGTGACACTGCTGCTACCGCTCTGGAGGAAAGCGCAAGTGCATGCCCGCATTCGAGACGAGGACTGACTCCCCTGGGGAGACTGCAGAAGTACCCCAAGATCCATGTCAGCACTGGAGAGGAATCCTCAGGTTCCGGCCCCGACTCCACACAAGGTCTTAGGCCCCGGTATCGACGGGAGAGGAATCCCGAGACGCCCCCGAGGAACTCGCATGGGGACTGGCGTTTCCTGAGGCCACCAGAGCGGTTCCCTGAGGTCCCCATCGTAAGTCGAGAGCACCTGCCGCAACTCGAGAAAATCCAGGAGGTTTTGCCCTCCAGGCGAGATGAGGCCCATTTCCGCTGAGGCTTCTCGAGGCCAATCACATCTAACCACTGGAACTTCCAAAGGGTCCTTCACACCCTTGCTGCAACTCAAGAAGTTCCCCGACATACCCGTCTCCACTCGAGAGGAAGCACGTGGTGTCCCGCACACATCCAGGGGAGACCCGTTTCCGCCTCCTAGCTCGAGATGAGGGATCCTTTCCCTGTTTCGTAGGGAAAGAATTCCCGGCGTTCCCGTCGCATCTCAAGAGGAGGCGCTCTCCACAGGAAAGGCGAGAGGAACTCCAGGGTCGTGCCACCATTCCAAGAGTCCCCCAGATGTGTCAGTCCATTCGAGCGGAACCTGTTTTCCCTGCACTGCCTTGACGTTCAAGCCGAGGATCGACTCCCACCACGTGTGCACATGGGACAGCCCTGTGGGAACGCCTCGTGGGAAAGCCTCGTGGGAAAGACTCGAGGGAAAACCGTAGATCCTTTGATCCACGCGGCGGACTGCGTGACACTGCTGCTACCGCTCTGGAGGAAAGCGCAAGTGCATGCCCGCATTCGAGACGAGGACTGACTCCCCTGGGGAGACTCCAGAATTACCCCAAGATCCATGTCAGCACTGGAGAGGAATCCTCAGATTCCGGCCCCGACTCCACACAAGGTCTTAGGCCCCGGCATCGACGGGAGAGGAATCCCGAGAGGCCCCCGAGGAACTCGCATGGGGACTGGCCTTTCCTGAGGCCACCAGAGCGGGTCCCTGAATTCCCCGTCGTAAGTCGAGAGCACCTGCCGCAACTCGAGAAAATCCAGGAGGTTTTGCCCTCCAGGCGAGATGAAGCCCATTTCCGCTGAGGCTTCTCGAGGCCAATCACATCTAACCACTGGAACTTCCAAAGGGTCCTTCACACCCTTGCTGCAACTCAAGAAGTTCCCCGACAAAGCCGTCTGCACTCGAGAGGAAGCACGTGGTGTCCCGCACACATCCAGGGGAGCCCCGTTTCCGCCTCCTAGCTCGAGATGAGGGATCCTTTCCCTGTTTCGTAGGGAAAGAATTCCCGGCGTTCCCGTCGCATCTCAAGAGGAGGCGCTCTCCACAGGAAAGGCGAGAGGAACTCCATGGTCGTGACACCATTCCAAGAGTCCCCCAGATGTGTCAGTCCATTCCAGAGGAACCTGTTTTCCCTGCACTGCCTTGACGTTCTAGCCGAGGATAGACTCCCACCACGTGTGCACGTGGGACAGCCCTGTGGGAAAGCCTCGTGGGAAAGCCTCGTGGGAAAGACTCGAGGGAAAACCATAGATCCTTTGATCCACGCGGCGGACTGCGTGACACCGCTGCTACCGCTCTGGAGGAAAGCGCAAGTGCATGCCCGCATTCGAGACGAGGACTGACTCCCCTGGGGAGACTCCAGAATTACCCCAAGATCCATGTCAGCACTGGAGAGGAATCCTCAGGTTCCGGCCCCGACTCCACACAAGGTCTTAGGCCCCGGCATCGACGGGAGAGGAATCCCGAGAGGCCCCAGTGGAACTCGCATGGGGACTGGCCTTTCCTGAGGTCACCAGAGCGGGTCCCTGAGGTCCCCGTCGTAAGTCGAGAGCACATGCCGCAACTCGAGAAAATCCAGGAGGTTTTGCCCTCCAGGCGAGATGAGGCCCATTTCCGCTGAGGCTTCTCGAGGCTAATCACATCTAACCACTGGAACTTCCAAAGGGTACTTCACACCCTTGCTGCAACTCAAGAAGTTCCCCGACATACCCGTCTCCACTCGAGAGGAAGCACGTGGTGTCCCGCACACATCCAGGGGAGCCCCGTTTCCGCCTCCTAGCTCGAGATGAGGGATCCTTTCCCTGTTTCGTAGGGAAAGAATTCCCGGCGTTCCCGTCGCATCTCAAGAGGAGGCGCTCTCCACAGGAAAGGCGAGAGGAACTCCAGGGTCGTGCCACCATTGCAAGAGTCCCCCAGATGTGTCAGTCCATTCCAGAGGAACCTGTTTTCCCTGCACTGCCTTGACGTTCAATCCGAGGATCGACTCTCACCACGTGTGCACGTGGGACAGCCCTGTGGGAAAGCCTCGTGGGAAAGCCTCGTGGGAAAACCATAGATCTTTTGATGCACGCGGCGGACTTCGTGACACTGCTGCTACCGCTCTGGACGAAAGCGCAAGTGCATGCCCGCATTCGAGACGAGGACTGACTCCCCTAGGGAGACTCCAGAGTACCCCAAGATCCATGTCAGCACTGGAGAGAAATCCTCACGTTCGGACCCCGACTCCACACTAGCTCGTAGTCCCCGTCATCGACGGGAGAGGAATCCCGAGAGGCCCCCGAGGAACTCGCATGGGGACTGGCCTTTCCTGAGGCCACCAGAGCGGGTCCCTGAGGTCCTCGTCGTAAGTCGAGAGCACCTACCGCAACTCGCGAAAATCCAGGAGGTTTTGCCCTCCAGGCGAGATGAGGCCCATTTCCGCTGAGGCTTCTCGAGGCTAATCACGTCTAAATACTGGAACTTCCAACGGGTCCTTCACACCCTTGCTGCGACTCAAGAAGTTCCCCGACATACCCGTCTCCACTCCAGAGGAAGCACGTGGGGTCCCGCACACATCCAGGGGAGAACCGTTTCCTCCTCCTAGCTCGAGATGAGGGATCCTTTCCCTGTTTCGTAGGGAAAGAATTCCCGGCGTTCCCGTCGCATCTCAAGAGGAGGCGCTCTCCACAGGAAAGGCGAGAGGAACTCCAGGGTCGTGCCAACATTCCAAGAGACCCCCAGATGTGTCAGTCCATTCCAGAGGAACCTGTTTTCCCTGCACTGCGTTGACGTTCAAGCTGAGGATCGACTCCCACCACGTGTGCACGTGGGACAGCCCTGTGGGAAAGCCTCGTGGGAAAGCCTCGTGGGAAAGACTCGAGGGAAAACCATAGATCCTGTGATCCACGCTTCAGACTGCGTGACACTGCTGCTACCGATCTGGAGGAAAGCGCAAGTGCATGCCCGCATTCGAGACGAGGACTGACTCCCCTGGGGAGACTCCAGAAGTACCCCAAGATCCATGTCAGCACTGCAGAGGAATCCTCAGGTTCCGGCCCCGACACCACACAAGGTCTTAGGCCCCGGCATCGACGGGAGAGGAATCCCCAGAGGCCCCCGAGGAACTCGCATGGGGACTGGCCTTTCCTGAGGCCACCAGAGCGTGTCCCCGAGGTCCCCGTCGTAAGTCGAGAGCACCTGCCGCAACACGAGAAATTCCAGGAGGTTTTGCCCTCCAGGCGAGATGAGGCCCATTTCCGCTGAGGCTTCTCGAGGCTAATCACATCTAACCACTGGAACTTCCAAAGGGTCCTTCACACCCTTGCTGCAACTCAAGAAGTTCCCCGAAAAAGCCGTCTGCACTCGAGAGGAAGCACGTGGGGTCCCGCACACATCCAGGGGAGCCCCGTTTCCGCCTCCTATCTCGAGATGAGGGATCCTTTCCCTGTTTCGTAGGGAAAGAATTCCCGGCGTTCCCGTCGCATCTCAAGAGGAGGCGCTCTCCACAGGAAAGGCGAGAGGAACTCCAGGGTCGTGCCACCATTCCAAGAGTCCCCCAGATGTGTCAGTACATTCCAGAGGAACCTGTTTTCCCTACACTGCCTTGACGTTCAAGCCGAGGATCGACTCCCACCACGTGTGCACGTGGGACAGCCCTGTGGGAAAGCCTCGTGGGAAAGCCTCGTGGGAAAGACTCGAGGGAAAACCATAGATCCTTTGATCCACGCGGCGGACTGCGTGACACTGATGCTACCGCTCTGGAGGAAAGCGCAAGTGCATGCCCGCATTCGAGACGAGGACTGACTCCCCTGGGGAGACTCCAGAATTACCCCAAGATCCATGTCAGCACTGGAGAGGAATCCTCAGATTCCGGCCCCGACTCCACATAAGGTCTTAGGCCCCGGCATCGACGGGAGAGGAATCCCGAGAGGCCCCCGAGGAACTCGCATGGGGACTGGCCTTTCCTGAGGCCACCAGAGCGGGTCCCTGAATTCCCCGTCGTAAGTCGAGAGCACCTGCCGCAACTCGAGAAAATCCAGGAGGTTTTGCCCTCCAGGCGAGATGAAGCCCATTTCCGCTGAGGCTTCTCGAGGCCAATCACATCTAACCACTGGAACTTCCAAAGGGTCCTTCACACCCTTGCTGCAACTCAAGAAGTTCCCCGACAAAGCCGTCTGCACTCGAGAGGAAGCACGTGGTGTCCCGCACACATCCAGGGGAGCCCCGTTTCGGCCTCCTAGCTCGAGATGAGGGATCCTTTCCCTGTTTCGTAGGGAAAGAATTCCCGGCGTTCCCGTCGCATCTCAAGAGGAGGCGCTCTCCACAGGAAAGGCGAGAGGAACTCCAGGGTCGTGCCACCATTGCAAGAGTCCCCCAGATGTGTCAGTCCATTCCAGAGGAACCTGTTTTCCCTACACTGCCTTGACGTTCAAGCCGAGGATCGACTCCCACCACGTGTGCACGTCGGACAGCCCTGTGGGAAAGCCTCGTGGGAAAGCCTCGTGGGAAAGACTCGAGGGAAAACCATAGATCCTTTGATCCACGCGGCGGACTGCGTGACACTGCTGCTACCGCTCTGGAGGAAAGCGCAAGTGCATGCCCGCATTCGAGACGAGGACTGACTCCCCTGGGGAGACTCCAGAATTACCCCAAGATCCATGTCAGCACTGGAGAGGAATCCTCAGATTCCGGCCCCGACTCCACACAAGGTCTTAGGCCCCGGCATCGACGGGAGAGGAATCCCGAGAGGCCCCCGAGGAACTCGCATGGGGACTGGCCTTTCCTGAGGCCACCAGAGCGGGTCCCTGAATTCCCCGTCGTAAGTCGAGAGCACCTGCCGCAACTCGAGAAAATCCAGGAGGTTTTGCCCTCCAGGCGAGATGAAGCCCATTTCCGCTGAGGCTTCTCGAGGCCAATCACATCTAACCACTGGAACTTCCAAAGGGTCCTTCACACCCTTGCTGCAACTCAAGAAGTTCCCCGACAAAGCCGTCTGCACTCGAGAGGAAGCACGTGGTGTCCCGCACACATCCAGGGGAGCCCCGTTTCCGCCTCCTATCTCGAGATGAGGGATCCTTTCCCTGTTTCGTAGGGAAAGAATTCCCGGCGTTCCCGTCGCATCTCAAGAGGAGGCGCTCTCCACAGGAAAGGCGAGAGGAACTCCAGGGTCGTGCCACCATTGCAAGAGTCCCCCAGATGTGTCAGTCCATTCCAGAGGAACCTGTTTTCCCTGCACTGCCTTGACGTTCAAGCCGAGGATCGACTCCCACCACGTGTGCACATGGGACAGCCCTGTGGGAAAGCCTCGTGGGAAAGCCTCGTGGGAAAGCCTCGTGGGAAAGACTCGAGGGAAAACCATAGATCCTTTGATCCACGCGGCGGACTGCGTAACACTGCTGCTACCGCTCTGGAGGAAAGCACAAGTGCATGCCCGCATCCGAGACGAGGACTGACTTCCCTGGGGAGACTGCAGAAGTACCCCAAGATCCATGTCAGCACTGGAGAGGAATCCTCAGGTTTCGGCCCCGACTCCACACAAGGTCTTAGGCCCCGGCATCGACGGGAGAGGTTTCCCGAGAGGCCCCCGAGAAACTCGCATGGGGACTGGCCTTTCCTGAGGCCACCAGAGCGGTTCCCTGAGGTCCCCGTCGTAAGTCGAGAGCACCTGCCGCAACTCGAGAAAATCCAGGAGGTTTTGCCCTCCAGGCGAGATGAGGCCCATTTCCGCTGAGGCTTCTCGAGGCCATTCACATCTAACCACTGGAACTTCCAAAGGGTCCTTCACACCATTGCTGCAACTCAAGAAGTTCCCCGACATACCCGTCTCCACTCGAGAGGAAGCACGTGGGGTCCCGCACACATCCAGGGGAGCCCCGTTTCCGCCTCCTAGCTCGAGATGAGGGATCCTTTCCCTGTTTCGTAGGGAAAGAATTCCCGGCGTTCCCGTCGCATCTCAAGAGGAGGCGCTCTCCACAGGAAAGGCGAGAGGAACTCCATGGTCGTGACACCATTCCAAGAGTCCCCCAGATGTGTCAGTCCATTCCAGAGGAACCTGTTTTCCCTGCACTGCCTTGACGTTCAAGCCGAGGATAGACTCCCACCACGTGTGCACGTGGGACAGCCCTGTGGGAAAGCCTCGTGGGAAAGCATCGTGGGAAAGACTCGAGGGAAAACCATAGATCCTTTGATCCACGCGGCGGACTGCGTGACACTGCTGCTACCGCTCTGGACGAAAGCGCAAGTGCATGCCCGCATTCGAGACGAGGACTGACTCCCCTGGGGAGACTCCAGAATTACCCCAAGATCCATGTCAGCACTGGAGAGGAATCCTCAGGTTCCGGCCCCGACTCCACACAAGGTCTTAGGCCCCGGCATCGACGGGAGAGGAATCCCGAGAGGCCCCAGAGGAACTCGCATGGGGACTGGCCTTTCCTGAGGTCACCAGAGCGGGTCCCTGAGGTCCCCGTCGTAAGTCGAGAGCACATGCCGCAACTCGAGAAAATCCAGGAGGTTTTGCCCTCCAGGCGAGATGAGGCCCATTTCCGCTGAGGCTTCTCGAGGCTAATCACATCTAACCACTGGAACTTCCAAAGGGTACTTCACACCCTTGCTGCAACTCAAGAAGTTCCCCGACATACCCGTCTCCACTCGAGATGAAGCACGTGGTGTCCCGCACACATCCAGGGGAGCCCCGTTTCCGCCTCCTAGCTCGAGATGAGGGATCCTTTCCCTGTTTCGTAGGGAAAGAATTCCCGGCGTTCCCGTCGCATCTCAAGAGGAGGCGCTCTCCACAGGAAAGGCGAGAGGAACTCCAGGGTCGTGCCACCATTACAAGAGTCCCCCAGATGTGTCAGTCCATTCCAGAGGAACCTGTTTTCCCTGCACTGCCTTGACGTTCAAGCCGAGGATCGACTCCCACCACGTGTGCACGTGGGACAGCCCTGTGGGAAAGCCTCGTGGGAAAGCCTCGTGGGAAAGACTCGAGGGAAAACCATAGATCCTTTGATCCACGCGGCGGACTGCGTGACACTGCTGCTACCGCTCTGGAGGAAAGCGCAAGTGCATGCCCGCATTCGAGACGAGGACTGACTCCCCTGGGGAGACTGCAGAAGTACCCCAAGATCCATGTCAGCACTGGAGAGGAATCCTCAGGTTCCGGCCCCGACTCCACACAAGGTCTTAGGCCCCGGCATCGACGGGAGAGGAATCCCGAGAGGCCCCCGAGGAACTCGCATGGTGACTGGCCTTTCCTGAGGCCACCAGAGCGGGACCCTGAGGTCCCCGTCGTAAGTCGAGAGCACCTGCCGCAACTCGAGAAAATCCAGGAGGTTTTGCCCTCCAGGCGAGATGAGGCCCATTTCCCCTGAGGCTTCTCGAGGCAAATCACGTCTAACCACTGGAACTTACAAAGGGTCCTTCACACCCTTGCTGCAACTCAAGAAGTTCCCCGACATACCCGTCTCCACTCGAGGGGAAGCACGTGGTGTCCCGCCCACATCCAGGGGAGCTTCGTTTCCGACTCCTAGCTCGAGATGAGGGATCCTTTCCCTGTTTCGTAGGGAAAGAATTCCCGGCGTTCCCGTCGCATCTCAAGAGGAGGCGCTCTCCACAGGAAAGGCGAGAGGAACTCCAGGGTCGTGCCACCATTCCAAGAGTCCCCCAGATGTGTCAGTCCATTCCAGAGGAACCTGTTTTCCCTGCACTGCCTTGACGTTCAAGCCAAGGATCGACTCCCACCACGTGTGCACGTGGGACAGCCCTGTGGGAAAGCCTCGTGGGAAAGCCTCGTGGAAAAGACTCGAGGGAAAACCATAGATCCTTTGATCCACGCGGCGGACTGCGTGACACTGCTGCTACCGCTCTGGAGGAAAGCGCAAATGCATGCCCCCATTCGAGACGAAGACTGCCTCCCCTGGGGAGACTCCAGAAGTACCCCAAGATCCATGTCAGCACTGGAGAGGAATCCTCAGGTTCCGGCCCCGACTCCACACAAGGACTTAGGCCCCGGCATCGGCGGGAGAGGAATCCCCAGAGGCCCCCGAGGAACTCGCATGGGGACTGGCCTTTCCTGAGGCCACCAGAGCGGGTCCCTGAGGTCCCCGTCGTAAGTCGAGAGCACCTGCCGCAACTCGAGAAAATCCAGGAGGTTTTGCCCTCCAGGCGAGATGAGGCCCATTTCCGCTGAGGCTTCTCGAGGCTAATCACGTCTAACCACTGGAACTTCCAAAGGGTCCTTCACACCCTTGCTGCAACTCAAGAAGTTCCCCGACATACCCGTCTCCACTCGAGAGGAAGCACGTGAGTCCCGCACACATCCAGGGGATCCCCGTTTCCGCCTCCTAGCTCGAGATGAGGGATCCTTTCCCTGTTTCGTAGGGAAAGAATTCCCGGCGTTCCCGTCGCATCTCAAGAGGAGGCGCTCTCCACAGGAAAGGCGAGAGGAACTCCAGGGTCGTGCCACCATTGCAAGAGTCCCCCAGATGTGTCAGTCCATTCCAGAGGAACCTGTTTTCCCTGCACTGCCTTGACGTTCAATCCGAGGATCGACTCTCACCACGTGTGCACGTGGGACAGCCCTGTGGGAAAGCCTCGTGGGAAAGCCTCGTGGGAAAACCATAGATCTTTTGATGCACGCGGCGGACTTCGTGACACTGCTGCTACCGCTCTGGACGAAAGCGCAAGTGCATGCCCGCATTCGAGACGAGGACTGACTCCCCTAGGGAGACTCCAGAGTACCCCAAGATCCATGTCAGCACTGGAGAGAAATCCTCACGTTCGGACCCCGACTCCACACTAGCTCGTAGTCCCCGTCATCGACGGGAGAGGAATCCCGAGAGGCCCCCGAGGAACTCGCATGGGGACTGGCCTTTCCTGAGGCCACCAGAGCGGGTCCCTGAGGTCCTCGTCGTAAGTCGAGAGCACCTACCGCAACTCGCGAAAATCCAGGAGGTTTTGCCCTCCAGGCGAGATGAGGCCCATTTCCGCTGAGGCTTCTCGAGGCTAATCACGTCTAAATACTGGAACTTCCAACGGGTCCTTCACACCCTTGCTGCGACTCAAGAAGTTCCCCGACATACCCGTCTCCACTCCAGAGGAAGCACGTGGGGTCCCGCACACATCCAGGGGAGAACCGTTTCCTCCTCCTAGCTCGAGATGAGGGATCCTTTCCCTGTTTCGTAGGGAAAGAATTCCCGGCGTTCCCGTCGCATCTCAAGAGGAGGCGCTCTCCACAGGAAAGGCGAGAGGAACTCCAGGGTCGTGCCAACATTCCAAGAGACCCCCAGATGTGTCAGTCCATTCCAGAGGAACCTGTTTTCCCTGCACTGCGTTGACGTTCAAGCTGAGGATCGACTCCCACCACGTGTGCACGTGGGACAGCCCTGTGGGAAAGCCTCGTGGGAAAGCCTCGTGGGAAAGACTCGAGGGAAAACCATAGATCCTGTGATCCACGCTTCACACTGCGTGACACTGCTGCTACCGCTCTGGACGAAAGCGCAAGTGCATGTCCGCATTCGAGACGAGGACTGACTCCCCTGGGGAGACTCCAGAAGTACCCCAAGATCCATGTCAGCACTGCAGAGGAATCCTCAGGTTCCGGCCCCGACACCACACAAGGTCTTAGGCCCCGGCATCGACGGGAGAGGAATCCCCAGAGGCCCCCGAGGAACTCGCATGGGGACTGGCCTTTCCTGAGGCCACCAGAGCGTGTCCCCGAGGTCCCCGTCGTAAGTCGAGAGCACCTGCCGCAACACGAGAAATTCCAGGAGGTTTTGCCCTCCAGGCGAGATGAGGCCCATTTCCGCTGAGGCTTCTCGAGGCTAATCACATCTAACCACTGGAACTTCCAAAGGGTCCTTCACACCCTTGCTGCAACTCAAGAAGTTCCCCGACATACCCGTCTCCACTCGAGAGGAAGCACGTGGGGTCCCGCACACATCCAGGGGAGCCCCGTTTCCGCCTCCTAGCTCGAGATGAGGGATCCTTTCCCTGTTTCGTAGGGAAAGAATTCCCGGCGTTCCCGTCGCATCTCAAGAGGAGGCGCTCTCCACAGGAAAGGCGAGAGGAACTCCAGGGTCGTGCCACCATTGCAAGAGTCCCCCAGATGTGTCAGTCCATTCCAGAGGAACCTGTTTTCCCTGCACTGCCTTGACGTTCAAGCCGAGGATCGACTCCCACCACGTGTGCACATGGGACAGCCCTGTGGGAAAGCCTCGTGGGAAAGCCTCGTGGGAAAGACTCGAGGGAAAACCATAGATCCTTTGATCCACGCGGCGGACTGCGTAACACTGCTGCTACCGCTCTGGAGGAAAGCACAAGTGCATGCCCGCATCCGAGACGAGGACTGACTTCCCTGGGGAGACTCCAGAAGTACCCCAAGATCCATGTCAGCACTGGAGAGGAATCCTCAGGTTCCGGCCCCGACTCCACACAAGGTCTTAGGCCCCGGCATCGACGGGAGAGGAATCCCGAGAGGCCCCCGAGGAACTCGCATGGGGACTGGCCTTTCCTGAGGCCACCAGAGCGGGTCCCTGAGGTCCCCGTCGTAAGTTGAGAGCACCTGACGCAACTCGAGAAAATCCAGGAGGTTTTGCCTTCCAGGCGAGATGAGGCCCATTTCCGCTGAGGCTTCTCGAGGCCAATCACATCTAACCAGTGGAACTTCCAAAGGGTCCTGCACACCCTTGCTGCAACTCAAGAAGTTCCCCGACATACCCGTCTCCACTCGAGAGGAAGCACGTGGTGTCCCGCACACATCCAGGGGAGCCCCGTTTCCGCCTCCTAGCTCGAGATGAGGGATCCTTTCCCTGTTTCGTAGGGAAAGAATTCCCGGCGTTCCCGTCGCATCTCAAGAGGAGGCGCTCTCCACAGGAAAGGCGAGAGGAACTCCAGGATCGTGCCACCATTCCAAGAGTCCCCCAGATGTGTCAGTCCATTCCAGAGGAACCTGTTTTCCCTGCACTGCCTTGACGTTCAAGCCGAGGATCGACTCCCACCACGTGTGCACGTGGGACATCCCTGTGGGAAAGACTCGAGGGAAAACCATAGATCCTTTGATCCATGCGGCGGACTGCGGGACACTGCTGCTACCGCTCTGGAGGAAAGCGCAAGTGCATGCCCGCATTCGAGCCGAGGACTGACTCCCCTGGGGAGACTCCAGAAGTACCCCAAGACCCATGTCAGCACTGGAGAGGAATCCTCAGGTTCCGGCCCCGACTCCACACAAGGTCTTAGGCCCCGGCATCGACGGGAGAGGAATCCCCAGAGGCCCCCGAGGAACTCGCATGGGGACTGGCCTTTCCTGAGGCCACCAGAGCGGGTCCCTGAGGTCCCCGTCGTAAGTCGAGAGCACCTGCCGCAACTCGAGAAAATCCAGGAGGTTTTGCCTTCCAGGCGAGATGAGGCCCATTTCCCCTGAGGCTTCTCGAGGCAAATCAGCTCTAACCACTGGAACTTCCAAAGGGTCCTTCACACCCTTGCTGCAACTCAAGAAGTTCCCCGACATACCCGTCTCCACTCGAGAGGAAGCACGTGGGTCCCGCACACATCCAGGGGAGCCCCGTTTCCGCCTCCTAGCTCGAGATGAGGGATCCTTTCCCTGTTTCTTAGGGAAAGAATTCCCGGCGTTCCCGTCGCATCTCAAGAGGAGGCGCTCTCCTCAGGAAAGGCGAGAGGAACTCCAGGGTCGTGCCACCATTCCAAGAGTCCCCCAGATGTGTCAGTCCATTCCAGAGGAACCTGTTTTCCCTACACTGCCTTGACGTTCAAGCCGAGGATCGACTCCCACCACGTGTGCACGTGGGACAGCCCTGTGGGAAAGCCTCGTGGGAAAGCCTCGTGGGAAAGACTCGAGGGAAAACCATAGATCCTTTGATCCACGCGGCGGACTGCGTGACACTGCTGCTACCGCTCTGGAGGAAAGCGCAAGTGCATGCCCGCATTCGAGACGAGGACTGACTCCCCTGGGGAGACTCCAGAATTACCCCAAGATCCATGTCAGCACTGGAGAGGAATCCTCAGATTCCGGCCCCGACTCCACACAAGGTCTTAGGCCCCGGCATCGACGGGAGAGGAATCCCGAGAGGCCCCCGAGGAACTCGCATGGGGACTGGCCTTTCCTGAGGCCACCAGAGCGGGTCCCTGAATTCCCCGTCGTAAGTGGAGAGCACCTGCCGCAACTCGAGAAAATCCAGGAGGTTTTGCCCTCCAGGCGAGATGAAGCCCATTTCCGCTGAGGCTTCTCGAGGCCAATCACATCTAACCACTGGAACTTCCAAAGGGTCCTTCACACCCTTGCTGCAACTCAAGAAGTTCCCCGACAAAGCCGTCTGCACTCGAGAGGAAGCACGTGGTGTCCCGCACACATCCAGGGGAGCCCCGTTTCCGCCTCCTAGCTCGAGATGAGGGATCCTTTCCCTGTTTCGTAGGGAAAGAATTCCCGGCGTTCCCGTCGCATCTCAAGAGGAGGCGCTCTCCACAGGAAAGGCGAGAGGAACTCCAGGGTCGTGCCACCATTGCAAGAGTCCCCCAGATGTGTCAGTCCATTCCAGAGGAACCTGTTTTCCCTGCACTGCCTTGACGTTCAAGCCGAGGATCGACTCCCACCACGTGTGCACATGGGACAGCCCTGTGGGAAAGCCTCGTGGGAAAGCCTCGTGGGAAAGACTCGAGGGAAAACCATAGATCCTCTGATCCACGCGGCGGACTGCGTAACACTGCTGCTACCGCTCTGGAGGAAAGCACAAGTGCATGCCCGCATCCGAGACGAGGACTGACTTCCCTGGGGAGACTACAGAAGTACCCCAAGATCCATGTCAGCACTGGAGAGGAATCCTCAGGTTCCGGCCCCGACTCCACACAAGGTCTTAGGCCCCGGCATCGACGGGAGAGGTTTCCCGAGAGGCCCCCGAGAAACTCGCATGGGGACTGGCCTTTCCTGAGGCCACCAGAGCGGTTCCCTGAGGTCCCCGTCGTAAGTCGAGAGCACCTGCCGCAACTCGAGAAAATCCAGGAGGTTTTGCCCTCCAGGCGAGATGAGGCCCATTTCCGCTGAGGCTTCTCGAGGCCATTCACATCTAACCACTGGAACTTCCAAATTGTCCTTCACACCATTGCTGCAACTCAAGAAGTTCCCCGACATACCCGTCTCCACTCGAGAGGAAGCACGTGGAGTCCCGCACACATCCAGGGGAGCCCCGTTTCCGCCTCCTAGCTCGAGATGAGGGATCCTTTCCCTGTTTCGTAGGGAAAGAATTCCCGGCGTTCCCGTCGCATCTCAAGAGGAGGCGCTCTCCACAGGAAAGGCGAGAGGAACTCCATGGTCGTGACACCATTCCAAGAGTCCCCCAGATGTGTCAGTCCATTCCAGAGGAACCTGTTTTCCCTGCACTGCCTTGACGTTCAAGCCGAGGATAGACTCCCACCACGTGTGCACCTGGGACAGCCCTGTGGGAAAGCCTCGTGGGAAAGCATCGTGGGAAAGACTCGAGGGAAAACCATAGATCCTTTGATCCACGCGGCGGACTGCGTGACACTGCTGCTACCGCTCTGGAGGAAAGCGCAAGTGCATGCCCGCATTCGAGACGAGGACTGACTCCCCTGGGGAGACTCCAGAATTACCCCAAGATCCATGTCAGCACTGGAGAGGAATCTTCAGGTTCCGGCCCCGACTCCACACAAGGTCTTAGGCCCCGGCATCGACGGGAGAGGAATCCCGAGAGGCCCCAGAGGAACTCGCATGGGGACTGGCCTTTCGTGAGGTCACCAGAGCGGGTCCCTGAGGTCCCCGTCGTAAGTCGAGAGCACATGCCGCAACTCGAGAAAATCCAGGAGGTTTTGCCCTCCAGGCGAGATGAGGCCCATTTCCGCTGAGGCTTCTCGAGGCTAATCACATCTAACCACTGGAACTTCCAAAGGGTACTTCACACCCTTGCTGCAACTCAAGAAGTTCCCCGACATACCCGTCTCCACTCGAGAGGAAGCACGTGGTGTCCCGCACACATCCAGGGGAGCCCCGTTTCCGCCTCCTAGCTCGAGATGAGGGATCCTTTCCCTGTTTCGTAGGGAAAGAATTCCCGGCGTTCCCGTCGCATCTCAAGAGGAGGCGCTCTCCACAGGAAAGGCGAGAGGAACTCCAGGGTCGTGCCACCATTACAATAGTCCCCCAGATGTGTCAGTCCATTCCAGAGGAACCTGTTTTCCCTGCACTGCCTTGACGTTCAAGCCGAGGATCGACTCCCACCACGTGTGCACGTGGGACAGCCCTGTGGGAAAGCCTCGTGGGAAAGCCTCGTGGGAAAGACTCGAGGGAAAACCATAGATCCTTTGATCCACGCGGCGGACTGCGTGACACTGCTGCTACCGCGCTGGAGGAAAGCGCAACTGCATGCCCGCATTCGAGACGATGACTGACTCCCCTGGGGAGACTCCAGAAGTACCCCAAGATCCATGTCAGCACTGGAGAGGAATCCTCAGGTTCCGGGCCCGACTCCACACAAGGTCTTAGGCCCCGGCATCGACGGGAGAGGAATCCCGAGAGGCCCCCGAGGAACTCGCATGGGGACTGGCCTTTCCTGAGGCCACCAGAGCGGGTCCCTGAGGTCCCCGTCGTAAGTCGAGAGCACCTGCTGCAACTCGAGGAAATCCAGGAGGTTTTTCCCTCCAGGCGAGATGAGGCCCATTTCCGCTGAGGCTTCTCGAGGCTAATCACGTCTAACCACTGGAACTTCCGAACGGTCCTTCACACCCTTGCTGCAACTCAAGAAGTTCCCGGACATACCCGTCTCCACTCGAGAAGAAGCACGTGGGGTCCCGCACACATCCAGGGGAGCCCCGTTTCCGCCTCCTAGCTCAAGATGAGGGATCCTTTCCCTGTTTCGTAGGGAAAGAATTCCCGGCGTTCCCGTCGCATCTCAAGAGGAGGCGCTCTCCACAGGAAAGGCGAGAGGAACTCCAGGGTCGTGCCACCATTCCAAGAGTCCCCCAGATGTGTCAGTCCATTCCAGAGGAACCTGTTTTCCCTGCACTGCCTTGACGTTCAAGCCAAGGATCGACTCCCACCACGTGTGCACGTGGGACAGCCCTGTGGGAAAGCCTCGTGGAAAAGCCTCGTGGGAAAGACTCGAGGGAAAACAATAGATCCTTTGATCCACGCGGCGGACTGCGTGACACTGCTGCTACCGCTCTGGAGGAAAGCGCAAGTGCATGCCCGCATTCGAGACGAGGACTGACTCCCCTGGGGAGACTCCAGAAGTACCCCAAGATCCATGTCAGCACTGGAGAGGAATCCTCAGGTTCCGGGCCCGACTCCACACAAGGTCTTAGGCCCCGGCATCGACGGGAGAGGAATCCCGAGAGGCCCCCGAGGAACTCGCATGGGGACTGGCCTTTCCTGAGGCCACCAGAGCGGATCCCTGAGGTCCCCGTCGTAAGTCGAGGGCACCTGCCACAACTCGAGAAAATCCAGGAGGTTTTGCCCTCCAGGCGAGATGAGGCCCATTTCCGCTGAGGCTTCTCGAGGCTAATCACGTCTAACCACTGGAACTTCCAAAGGGTCCTTCACACCCTTGCTGCAACTCAAGAAGTTCCCCGACATAGCCGTCTCCACTCGAGAGGAAACACGTGGGGTCCCGCACACATCCAGGGGAGCCCCGTTTCCGCCTCCTAGCTCGAGATGAGGGATCCTTTCCCTGTTTCGTAGGGAAAGAATTCCCGGTGTTCCCGTCGCATCTCAAGAGGAGGCGCTCTCCACAGGAAAGGCGAGAGGAACTCCAGGGTCGTGCCACCATTCCAAGAGTCCCCCAGATGTGTCAGTCCATTCCAGAGGAAACTGTTTTCCCTGCACTGCCTTGACGTTCAATCCGAGGATCGACTCTCACCACGTGTGCACGTGGGACAGCCCTGTTGGAAAGCCTCGTGGGAAAGCCTCGTGGGAAAACCATAGATCCTTTGATGCACGCGGCGGACTTCGTGACACTGCTGCTACCGCTCTGGAGGAAAGCGCAAGTGCATGCCCGCATTCGAGACGAGGACTGACTCCCCTAGGGAGACTCCAGAGTACCCCAAGATCCATGTCAGCACTGGAGAGAAATCCTCACGTTCGGACCCCGACTCCACACTAGCTCGTAGGCCCCGTCATCGACGGGAGAGGAATCCCGAGAGGCCCCCGAGGAACTCGCATGGGGACTGGCCTTTCCTGAGGCCACCA
Organism: Ovis canadensis; assembly: GCF_042477335.2. Taxonomy (NCBI): domain Eukaryota; kingdom Metazoa; phylum Chordata; class Mammalia; order Artiodactyla; family Bovidae; genus Ovis; species Ovis canadensis. Next base: position 1,360,062 of record NC_091259.1, read on the forward strand.
GAGCGGGTCCCTGAGGTCCTCGTCGTAAGTCGAGAGCACCTACCGCAACTCTCGAAAATCCAGGAGGTTTTGCCCTCCAGGCGAGATGAGGCCCATTTCCGCTGAGGCTTCTCGAGGCTAATCACGTCTAAATACTGGAACTTCCAACGGGTCTTTAACACCCTTGCTGCAACTCAAGAAGTTCCCCGACATACCCGTCTCCACTCCAGAGGAAGCACGTGGGGTCCCGCACACATCCAGGGGAGAACCGTTTCCTCCTCCTAGCTCGAGATGAGGGATCCTTTCCCTGTTTCGTAGGGAAAGAATTCTCGGCGTTCCCGTCGCATCTCAAGAGGAGGCGCTCTCCACAGGAAAGGCGAGAGGAACTCCAGGGTCGTGACACCATTCCAAGAGTCCCCCAGATGTGTCAGTCCATTCCAGAGGAACCTGTTTTCCCTGCACTGCCTTGACGTTCAAGCCGAGGATCGACTCCCACCACGTGTGCACGTGGGACAGCCCTGTGGGAAAGCCTCGTGGGAAAGCCTCGTGGGAAAGACTCGAGGGAAAACCATAGATCCTTTGATCCACGCGGCGGACTGCGTGACACTGCTGCTACCGCTCTGGAGGAAAGCGCAAGTGCATGCCCGCATTCGAGACGAGGACTGACTCCCCTGGGGAGACTCCAGAAGTACCCCAAGATCCATGTCACCACTGGAGAGGAATCGTCAGGTTCCGGTCCCGACTCCACACAAGGTTTTCGGCCCCAGCATCGACGGGAGAGGAATCCCGAGAGGCCCCCGAGGAACTCGCATGGGGACTGGCCTTTCCTGAGGCCATCAGACCGGGTCCCTGAGGTCCCCGTCATAAGTCGAGAGCACCTGCCGCAACTCGAGAAAATCCAGGAGTTTTTGCCCTCCAGGCGAGAAGAGGCCCATTTCCGCTGAGGCTTCTCGAGGCTAATCACATCTAACCACTGGAACTTACAAAGGGTCCTTCACACACTTGCTGCAACTCAAGAAGTTCCCGGACATACACGTCTCCACTCGAGAGGAAGCACGAGGATCCCGCACACATCCAGGGAAGCCCCTTTTCCACCTCCTAGCTCGAGATGAGGGATCCTTTCCCTGTTTCGTAGGGAAAGAATTCCCGCCATTCCCGTCGCATCTCAAGAGGAGGCGCTCTCCACAGGAAAGGCGAGAGGAACTCCAGGGTCGTGCCACCATTCCAAGAGTCCCCCAGATGTGTCAGTCCATTCCAGAGGAACCTGTTTTCCCTGCACTGCCTTGACGTTCAAGCCGAGGATCGACTCCCAACACGTGTGCACGTGGGACAGCCCTGTGGGAAAGCCTCGTGGGAAAGCCTCGTGGGAAAGACTCGAGGGAAAACCATAGATCCTTTGATCCACGCGGCGGACTGCGTGACACTGCTGCTACCGCTCTGGACGAAAGCGCAAGTGCATGCCCGCATTCGAGACGAGGACTGACTCCCCTAGGGAGACTCCAGAGTACCCCAAGATCCATGTCAGCACTGGAGAGAAATCCTCACGTTCGGACCCCGACTCCACACTAGCTCGTAGGCCCCGTCATCGACGGGAGAGGAATCCCGAGAGGCCCCCGAGGAACTCGCATGGGGACTGGCCTTTCCTGAGGCCACCAGAGCGGGTCCCTGAGGTCCTCGTCGTAAGTCGAGAGCACCTACCGCAACTCGCGAAAATCCAGGAGGTTTTGCCCTCCAGGCGAGATGAGGCCCATTTCCGCTGAGGCTTCTCGAGGCTAATCACGTCTAAATACTGGAACTTCCAACGGGTCCTTCACACCCTTGCTGCGACTCAAGAAGTTCCCCGACATACCCGTCTCCACTCCAGAGGAAGCACGTGGGGTCCCGCACACATACAGGGGAGAACCGTTTCCTCCTCCTAGCTCGAGATGAGGGATCCTTTCCCTGTTTCGTAGGGAAAGAATTCTCGGCGTTCCCGTCGCATCTCAAGAGGAGGCGCTCTCCACAGGAAAGGCGAGAGGAACTCCAGGGTCGTGCCACCATTCCAAGAGTCCCCCAGATGTGTCAGTCCATTCCAGAGGAACCTGTTTTCCCTGCACTGCCTTGACGTTCAAGCCGAGGATCGACTCCCACCACGTGTGCACGTGGGACAGCCCTGTGGGAAAGCCTCGTGGGAAAGCCTCGTGGGAAAGACTCGAGGGAAAACCATAGATCCTTTGATCCACGCGGCGGACTGCGTGACACTGCTGCTACCGCTCTGGAGGAAAGCGCAAGTGCATGCCCGCATTCGAGACGAGGACTGACTCCCCTGGGGAGACTCCAGAAGTACCCCAAGATCCATGTCAGCACTGGAGAGGAATCGTCAGGTTCCGGTCCCGACTCCACACAAGGTTTTCGGCCCCGGCATCGACGGGAGAGGAATCCCGAGAGGCCCCCGAGGAACTCGCATGGGGACTGGCCTTTCCTGAGGCCATCAGAGCGGGTCCCTGAGGTCCCCGTCATAAGTCGAGAGCACCTGCCGCAACTCGAGAAAATCCAGGAGTTTTTGCCCTCCAGGCGAGATGAGGCCCATTTCCGCTGAGGCTTCTCGAGGCTAATCACATCTAACCACTGGAACTTACAAAGGGTCCTTCACACACTTGCTGCAACTCAAGAAGTTCCCGGACATACACGTCTCCACTCGAGAGGAAGCACGAGGATCCCGCACACATCCAGGGAAGCCCCTTTTCCACCTCCTAGCTCGAGATGAGGGATCCTTTCCCTGTTTCGTAGGGAAAGAATTCCCGGCGTTCCCGTCGCATCTCAAGAGGAGGCGCTCTCCACAGGAAAGGCGAGAGGAACTCCAGGGTCGTGCCAAAATTCCAAGAGACCCCCAGATGTGTCAGTCCATTCCAGAGGAACCTGTTTTCCCTGCACTGCGTTGACGTTCAAGCTGAGGATCGACTCCCACCACGTGTGCACGTGGGACAGCCCTGTGGGAAAGCCTCGTGGGAAAGCCTCGTGGGAAAGACTCGAGGGAAAACCATAGATCCTGTGATCCACGCTTCAGACTGCGTGACACTGCTGCTACCGATCTGGAGGAAAGCGCAAGTGCATGCCCGCATTCGAGACGAGGACTGACTCCCCTGGGGAGACTCCAGAAGTACCCCAAGATCCATGTCAGCACTGCAGAGGAATCCTCAGGTTCCGGCCCCGACACCACACAAGGTCTTAGGCCCCGGCATCGACGGGAGAGGAATCCCGAGAGGCCCCCGAGGAACTCGCATGGGGACTGGCCTTTCCTGAGGCCACCAGAGCGGGTCCCCGAGGTCCCCGTCGTAAGTCGAGAGCACATGTCGCAACTCGAGAAAATCCAGGAGGTTTTGCCCTCCAGGCGAGATGAGGCCCATTTCCGCTGAGGCTTCTCGAGGCTAATCACATTTAACCACTGGAACTTCCAAAGGGTCCTTCACACCCTTGCTGCAACACAAGAAGTTCCCCTACATACCCGTCTCCACTCGAGAGGAAGCACGAGGGTCCCGCACACATCCAGGGGAGCCCCGTTTCCGCCTCCTAGCTCGAGATGAGGGATCCCTTCCCTGTTTCGTAGGGAAAGAATTCCCGGCGTTCCCGTCGCATCTCAAGAGGAGGCGCTCTCCACAGGAAAGGCGAGAGGAACTCCAGGGTGGTGCCACCATTCCAAGAGACCCCCAGATGTGTCAGTCCATTCCAGAGGAACCTGTTTTCCCGGCACTGCCGTGACGTTCAAGCCGAGGATCGACTCCCACCACGTGTGCACGTGGGACAGCCCTGTGGGAAAGCCTCGTGGGAAAGCCTCGTGGGAAAGACTCGAGGGAAAACAATAGATCCTTTGATCCACGCGGCAGACTGCGTGACACTGCTGCTACCGCTCTGGAGGAAAGCGCAAGTGCATGCCCGCATTCGAGACGAGGACTGACTCCCCTGGGGAGACTCCAGAAGTACCCCAAGATCCATGTCATCACTGGAGAGGAATCCTCAGTTTCCGGCCCCCACTCCACACAAGGTCTTAGGCCACAGCATCGACGGGAGAGGAATCCCGAGAGGCCCCCGTGGAACTCGCATGGGGACTGGCCTTTCCTGAGGCCACCAGAGCGGGTCCCTGAGGTCCTCGTCGTAAGTCGAGAGCACCTACCGCAACTCGCGAAAATCCAGGAGGTTTTGCCCTCCAGGCGAGATGAGGCCCATTTCCGCTGAGGCTTCTCGAGGCTAATCACGTCTAAATACTGGAACTTCCAACGGGTCCTTCACACCCTTGCTGCGACTCAAGAAGTTCCCCGACATACCCGTCTCCACTCCAGAGGAAGCACGTGGGGTCCCGCACACATCCAGGGGAGAACCGTTTCCTCCTCCTAGCTCGAGATGAGGGATCCTTTCCCTGTTTCGTAGGGAAAGAATTCTCGGCGTTCCCGTCGCATCTCAAGAGGAGGCGCTCTCCACAGGAAAGGCGAGAGGAACTCCAGGGTCGTGCCACCATTCCAAGAGTCCCCCAGATGTGTCAGTCCATTCCAGAGGAACCTGTTTTCCCTGCACTGCCTTGACGTTCAAGCCGAGGATCGACTCCCACCACGTGTGCACGTGGGACAGCCCTGTGGGAAAGCCTCGTGGGAAAGCCTCGTGGGAAAGACTCGAGGGAAAACCATAGATCCTTTGATCCACGCGGCGGACTGCGTGACACTGCTGCTACCGCTCTGGAGGAAAGCGCAAGTGCATGCCCGCATTCGAGACGAGGACTGACTCCCCTGGGGAGACTCCAGAAGTACCCCAAGATCCATGTCAGCACTGGAGAGGAATCGTCAGGTTCCGGTCCCGACTCCACACAAGGTTTTCGGCCCCGGCATCGACGGGAGAGGAATCCCGAGAGGCCCCCGAGGAACTCGCATGGGGACTGGCCTTTCCTGAGGCCATCAGACCGGGTCCCTGAGGTCCCCGTCATAAGTCGAGAGCACCTGCCGCAACTCGAGAAAATCCAGGAGTTTTTGCCCTCCAGGCGAGATGAGGCCCATTTCCGCTGAGGCTTCTCGAGGCTAATCACATCTAACCACTGGAACTTACAAAGGGTCCTTCACACACTTGCTGCAACTCAAGAAGTTCCCGGACATACACGTCTCCACTCGAGAGGAAGCACGAGGATCCCGCACACATCCAGGGAAGCCCCTTTTCCACCTCCTAGCTCGAGATGAGGGATCCTTTCCCTGTTTCGTAGGGAAAGAATTCCCGCCGTTCCCGTCGCATCTCAAGAGGAGGCGCTCTCCACAGGAAAGGCGAGAGGAACTCCAGGGTCGTGCCAACATTCCAAGAGACCCCCAGATGTGTTAGTCCATTCCAGAGGAACCTGTTTTCCCTGCACTGCGTTGACGTTCAAGCTGAGGATCGACTCCCACCACGTGTGCACGTGGGACAGCCCTGTGGGAAAGCCTCGTGGGAAAGCCTCGTGGGAAAGACTCGAGGGAAAACCATAGATCCTGTGATCCACGCTTCAGACTGCGTGACACTGCTGCTACCGATCTGGAGGAAAGCGCAAGTGCATGCCCGCATTCGAGACGAGGACTGACTCCCCTGGGGAGACTCCAGAAGTACCCCAAGATCCATGTCAGCACTGCAGAGGAATCCTCAGGTTCCGGCCCCGACACCACACAAGGTCTTAGGCCCCGGCATCGACGGGAGAGGAATCCCGAGAGGCCCCCGAGGAACTCGCATGGGGACTGGCCTTTCCTGAGGCCACCAGAGCGGGTCCCCGAGGTCCCCGTCGTAAGTCGAGAGCACATGTCGCAACTCGAGAAAATCTAGGAGGTTTTGCCCTCCAGGCGAGATGAGGCCCATTTCCGCTGAGGCTTTTCGAGGCTAATCACATTTAACCACTGGAACTTCCAAAGGGTCCTTCACACCCTTGCTGCAACACAAGAAGTTCCCCTACATACCCGTCTCCACTCGAGAGGAAGCACGAGGGTCCCGCACACATCCAGGGGAGCCCCGTTTCCGCCTCCTAGCTCGAGATGAGGGATCCCTTCCCTGTTTCGTAGGGAAAGAATTCCCGGCGTTCCCGTCGCATCTCAAGAGGAGGCGCTCTCCACAGGAAAGGCGAGAGGAACTCCAGGGTCGTGCCACCATTCCAAGAGACCCCCAGATGTGTCAGTCCATTCCAGAGGAACCTGTTTTCCCTGCACTGCCGTGACGTTCAAGCCGAGGATCGACTCCCACCACGTGTGCACGTGGGACAGCCCTGTGGGAAAGCCTCGTGGGAAAGACTCGAGGGAAAACCATAGATCCTTTGATCCACGCGGCAGACTGCGTGACACTGCTGCTACCGCTCTGGAGGAAAGCGCAAGTGCATGCCCGCATTCGAGACGAGGACTGACTCCCCTGGGGAGACTCCAGATATACCCCAAGATCCATGTCAGCACTGGAGAGGAATCCTCAGGTTCCGGCCCTGACTCCACACTAGGTCTTCGGCCCCGGCATCGACGGGAGAGGAATCCCGAGAGGCCCCCGAGGAAGTCGCATGGGGACTGGCCTTTCCTGAGGCCACCAGAGCGGGTCCCTGAGGTCCTCGTCGTAATTCGAGAACACCTGCCGCAACTCGAGAAAATCCAGGAGGTTTTGCCCTCCAGGCGAGATGAGGCCCATTTCCGCTGACGCTTCTCGAGGCTAATCACGTCTAAATACTGGAACTTCCAAAGGGTCCTTCACACCCTTGCTGCAACTCCAGAAGTTCCCCGACATACCCGTCTCCACTCGAGAGGAAGCACGTGAGGTCCCACAGACATCCAGGGGAGCCCCGTTTCCGCCTCCTAGCTCGAGATGAGGGATCCTTTCCCTGTTTCGTAGGGAAAGAATTCCCGGCGTTCCCGTCGCATCTCAAGAGGAGGCGCTCTCCACAGGAAAGGCGAGAGGAACTCCAGGGTCGTGGCACCATTCCAAGAGACCCCCAGATGTGTTAGTCCATTCCAGAGGAACCTGTTTTCCCTGCACTGCCTTGACGTTCAAGCCGAGGATCGACTCCCACCACGTGTGCACGTGGGACAGCCCTGTGGAAAAGCCTCGTGGGAAAGCTTCGTGGAAAGACTCGAGGGAAAACCATAGATCCTTTGATCCACGCGGTGGACTGCGTGACACTGCTGCTACCGCTCTGGAGGAAAGCGCAAGTGCATGCCCGCATTCGAGACGAGGACTGACTCCCCTGGGGAGACTCCAGAAGTACCCCAAGATCCATGTCAGCACTGGAGAGGAATCCTCAGGTTCCGGCCCCGACTCCACACAAGGTCTTCGGCGCCGGCATTGACGGGAGAGGAATCCCGAGAGGCCCCCGAGGAACTCGCATGGGGACTGGCCTTTCCTGAGGCCACCAGAGCGGGTCCCTGAGGTCCCCGTCGTAAGTCGAGAGCACCTGCCGCAACTCGAGAAAATCCAGGAGGTTTTGCCCTCCAGGCGAGATGAGGCCCATTTCCGCAGAGGCTTCTCGAGGCCAATCACATCTAACCACTGGAACTTCCAAAGGGTCCTTCACACCCTTGCTGCAACTCAAGAAGTTCTCCGACATACCCGTCTCTACTCGAGAGGAAGCACGTGGGGTCCCGCAAACATCCAGGGGAGCCCCATTTCCGCCTCCTAGCTCGAGATGAGGGATCCTTTCCCTGTTTCGTAGGGAAAGAATTCCCGGCGTTCCCGTCATTCTCAAGAGGAGGCGCTCTCCACAGGAAAGGCGAGAGGAAATCCAGGGTCGTGCCACCATTCCAAGAGTCCCCCAGATGTGTCAGTCCATTCCAGAGGAACCTGTTTTCCCTGCACTGCCTTGACGTTCAAGCCGAGGATCGACTCCCAACACGTGTGCACGTGGGACAGCCCTGTGGGAAAGCCTCGTGGGAAAGCCTCGTGGGAAAGACTCGAGGGAAAACCATAGATCCTTTGATCCACGCGGCGGACTGCGTGACACTGCTGCTACCGCTCTGGAGGAAAGCGCAAGTGCATGCCCGCATTCGAGATGAGGACTGACTCCCCTGGGGAGACACCAGAAGTACCCCTAGATCCATGTCAGCACTGGAGAGGAATCCTCAGGTTCCGGCCCCGACTCCACACAAGGTCTTAGGCCCCGGCATCGACGGGAGAGGAATCCCGAGAGGCCCCCGAGGAACTCGCATGGGGACTGGCCTTTCCTGAGGCCACCAGAGCGGGTCCCTGAGGTCCCCGTCGTAAGTCGAGAGCACCTGCCTCAACTCGAGAAAATCCAGGAAGTTTTGCCCTCCAGGCGAGATGAGGCCGATTTCCGCTGAAGCTTCTCGAGGCCAATCATATCTAACCACTGGAACTTCCAAAGGGTCCTTCACACCCTTGCTGCAACACAAGAAGTTCCCCGACATACCCGTCTCCACTCGAGAGGAAGCACGTGGGGTCCCGCACACATCCAGGGGAGCCCCGTTTCCGCCTCCTAGCTCGAGATGAGGGATCCTTTCCCTGTTTCGTAGGGAAAGAATTCCCGGCGTTCCCGTCGCATCTCAAGAGGAGGCGCTCTCCACAGGAAAGGCGAGAGGAACTCCAGGGTCGTGCCACCATTCCAAGAGTCCCCCAGATGTGTCAGTCCATTCCAGAGGAACCTGTTTTCCCTGCACTGCCTTGACGTTCAAGCCGAGGATCGACTCCCACCACGTGTGCACGTGGGACAGCCCTGTGGGAAAGCCTCGTGGGAAAGCCTCGTGGGAAAGACTCGAGGGAAAACCATAGATCCTTTGATCCACGCGGCGGACTGCGTGACACTGCTGCTACCGCACTGGAGGAAAGCGCAAGTGCATGCCCGCATTCGAGACGAGGACTGACTCCCCTGGGGAGACTCCAGAAGTACCCCAAGATCCATGTCAGCACTGGAGAGGAATCCTCAGGTTCCGGCCCCGACTCCACACAAGGTCTTAGGCCCCGGCATCGACGGGAGAGGAATCCCGAGAGGCCCCCGAAGAACTCGCATGGGGACTGGCCTTTCCTGAGGCCACCAGAGCGGGTCCCCGAGGTCCCCGTCGTAAGTCGAGAGCACATGCCGCAACTCGAGAAAATCCAGGAGGTTTTGCCCTCCAGGCGAGATGAGGCCCATTTCCGCTGAGGCTTCTCGAGGCTAATCACATCTAACCACTGGAACTTCCAAAGGGTCCTTCACACCCTTGCTGCAACTCAAGAAGTTCCCCGACATACCCGTCTCCACTCGAAAGGAAGCACGTGGGGTCCCGCACACATCCAGGGGAGCCCCGTTTCCGCCTCCTAGCTCGAGATGAGGGATCCTTTCCCTGTTTCTTAGGGAAAGAATTCCCGGCGTTCCCGTCGCATCTCAAGAGGAGGCGCTCTCCACAGGAGAGGCGAGAGGAACTCCAGGGTCGTGCCACCATTCCAAGAGACGCCCAGATGTGTCAGTCCATTACAGAGGAACCTGTTTTCCCTGCACTGCCTTGACGTTCAAGCCGAGGATCGACTCCCACCACCTGTGCACGTGGGACAGCCCTGTGGGAAAGCCTCGTGGGAAAGCCTCGTGGGAAAGACTCGAGGGAAAACCATAGATCCTTTGATCCACGCGGTGGACTGCGTGACACTGCTGCTACCGCTCTGGAGGAAAGCGCAAGTGCATGCCCGCATTCGAGACGAGGACTGACTCCCCTGGGGAGACTCCAGAAGTACCCCAAGATCCATGTCAGCACTGGAGAGGAAACCTCAGGTTCCGGCCCCGACTCCACACAAGGTCTTCGGCGCTGGCATCGACGGGAGAGGAATCCCGAGAGGCCCCCGAGGAACTCGCATGGGGACTGGCCTTTCCTGAGGCCACCAGAGCGGGTCCCTGAGGTCCCCGTCGTAATTCGAGAGCACCTGCCGCAACTCGAGAAAATCCAGGAGGTTTTGCCCTCCAGGCGAGATGAGGCCCATTTCCGCTGAGGCTTCTCGAGGCCAATCACATCTAACCACTGGAACTTCCAAAGGGTCCTTCACACCCTTCCTGCAACTCAAGAAGTTCCCCGACATAGCCGTCTCCACTCGAGAGGAAGCACGTGGGGTCCCGCAAACATCCAGGGGAGCCCCATTTCCGCCTCCTAGCTCGAGATGAGGGATCCTTTCCCTGTTTCGTAGGGAACGATTTCCCGGCGTTCCCGTCGCATCTCAAGAGGAGGCGCTCTCCACAGCAAAGGCGAGAGGAACTCCAGGGTCGTGCCACAATTCCAAGAGTCCCCCAGATGTGTCAGTCCATTCCAGAGGAACGTGTTTTCCATGCACTACCTTGACGTTCAAGCCGAGTATCGAGTCCCACCACGTGTGCACGTGGGACAGCCCTGTGGAAAGCCTCGTGGGAAAGACTCGAGGGAAAACCATAGATCCTTTGATCCACGCGGCGGACTGCGTGACACTGCTGCTATCGCTCTGGAGGAAAGCGCAAGTGCATGCCCGCATTCGAGATGAGGACTGACTCCCCTGGGGAGACACCAGAAGTACCCCTAGATCCATGTCAGCACTGGAGAGGAATCCTCAGGTTCCGGCCCCGACTCCACACAAGGTCTTAGGCCCCGGCATCGACGGGAGAGGAATCCCGAGAGGACCCCGAGGAACTCGCATGGGGACTGGCCTTTCCTGAGGCCACCAGAGCGGGTCCCTGAGGTCCCCGTCGTAAGTCGAGAGCACCTGCCTCAACTCGAGAAAATCCAGGAAGTTTTGCCCTCCAGGCGAGATGAGGCCCATTTCCGCTGAAGCTTCTCGAGGCCAATCATATCTAACCACTGGAACTTCCAAAGGGTCCTTCACACCCTTGCTGCAACACAAGAAGTTCCCCGACATACCCGTCTCCACTCGAGAGGAAGCACGTGGGGTCCCGCACACATCCAGGGGAGCCCCGTTTACGCCTCCTAGCTCGAGATGAGGGATCCTTTCCCTGTTTCGTAGGTAAAGAATTCCCGGCGTTCCCGTCGCATCTCAAGAGGAGGCGCTCTCCACAGGAAAGGCGAGAGGAACTCCAGGGTCGTGCCACCATTCCAAGAGTCCCCCAGATGTGTCAGTCCATTCCAGAGGAACCTGTTTTCCCTGCACTGCCTTGACGTTCAAGCCGAGGATCGACTCCCACCACGTGTGCACGTGGGACAGCCCTGTGGGAAAGCCTCGTGGGAAAGCCTCGTGGGAAAGACTCGAGGGAAAACCATAGATCCTTTGATCCACGCGGCGGACTGCGTGACACTGCTGCTACCGCACTGGAGGAAAGCGCAAGTGCATGCCCGCATTCGAGACGAGGACTGACTCCCCTGGGGAGACTCCAGAAGTACCCCAAGATCCATGTCAGCACTGGAGAGGAATCCTCAGGTTCCGGCCCCGACTCCACACAAGGTCTTAGGCCCCGGCATCGACGGGAGAGGAATCCCGAGAGGCCCCCGAAGAACTCGCATGGGGACTGGCCTTTCCTGAGGCCACCAGAGCGGGTCCCCGAGGTCCCCGTCGTAAGTCGAGAGCACCTGCCGCAACTCGAGAAAATCCAGGAGGTTTTGCCCTCCAGGCGAGATGAGGCCCATTTCCGCTGAGGCTTCTCGAGGCTAATCACATCTAACCACTGGAACTTCCAAAGGGTCCTTCACACCCTTGCTGCAACTCAAGAAGTTCCCCGACATACCCGTCTCCACTCGAGAGGAAGCACGTGGGGTCCCGCACACATCCAGGGGAGCCCCGTTTCCGCCTCCTAGCTCGAGATGAGGGATCCTTTCCCTGTTTCTTAGGGAAAGAATTCCCGGCGTTCCCGTCGCATCTCAAGAGGAGGCGCTCTCCACAGGAGAGGCGAGAGGAACTCCAGGGTCGTGCCACCATTCCAAGAGACGCCCAGATGTGTCAGTCCATTACAGAGGAACCTGTTTTCCCTGCACTGCCTTGACGTTCAAGCCGAGGATCGACTCCCACCACCTGTGCACGTGGGACAGCCCTGTGGGAAAGCCTCGTGGGAAAGCCTCGTGGGAAAGACTCGAGGGAAAACCATAGATCCTTTGATCCACGCGGTGGACTGCGTGACACTGCTGCTACCCCTCTGGAGGAAAGCGCAAGTGCATGCCCGCATTCGAGACGAGGACTGACTCCCCTGGGGAGACTCCAGAAGTACCCCAAGATCCATGTCAGCACTGGAGAGGAAACCTCAGGTTCCGGCCCCGACTCCACACAAGGTCTTCGGCGCTGGCATCGACGGGAGAGGAATCCCGAGAGGCCCCCGAGGAACTCGCATGGGGACTGGCCTTTCCTGAGGCCACCAGAGCGGGTCCCTGAGGTCCCCGTCGTAATTCGAGAGCACCTGCCGGAACTCGAGAAAATCCAGGAGGTTTTGCCCTCCAGGCGAGATGAGGCCCATTTCCGCTGAGGCTTCTCGAGGCCAATCACATCTAACCACTGGAACTTCCAAAGGGTCCTTCACACCCTTGCTGCAACTCAAGAAGTTCCCCGACATAGCCGTCTCCACTCGAGAGGAAGCACGTGGGGTCCCGCAAACATCAAGGGGAGCCCCATTTCCGCCTCCTAGCTCGAGATGAGGGATCCTTTCCCTGTTTCGTAGGGAACGATTTCCCGGCGTTCCCGTCGCATCTCAAGAGGAGGCGCTCTCCACAGCAAAGGCGAGAGGAACTCCAGGGTCGTGCCACAATTCCAAGAGTCCCCCAGATGTGTCAGTCCATTCCAGAGGAACCTGTTTTCCATGCACTACCTTGACGTTCAAGCCGAGTATCGAGTCCCACCACGTGTGCACGTGGGACAGCCCTGTGGAAAGCCTCGTGGGAAAGACTCGAGGGAAAACCATAGATCCTTTGATCCACGCGGCGGACTGCGTGACACTGCTGCTATCGCTCTGGAGGAAAGCGCAAGTGCATGCCCGCATTCGAGACGAGGACTGACTCCCCTGGGGAGACACCAGAAGTACCCCTAGATCCATTTCAGCACTGGAGAGGAATCCTCAGGTTCCGGCCCCGACTCCACACAAGGTCTTAGGCCCCGGCATCGACGGGAGAGGAATCCCGAGAGGCCCCCGAGGAACTCGCATGGGGACTGGCCTTTCCTGAGGTCACCAGAGCGGGTCCCTGAGGTCCCCGACGTAAGTCGATAGCACATGCCGCAACTCGAGAAAATCCAGGAGGTTTTGCCCTCCAGGCGAGATGAGGCCCATTTCCGCTGAGGCGTCTCGAGGCTAATCACATCTAACCACTGGAACTTCCAAAGGGTCCTTCACAACCTTGCTGCAACTGAAGCAGTTCCGCGACATACCCGTCTCCACTCGAGAGGAAGCACGTGGGGTCCCGCACACATCCAGGGGAGCCCCGTTTCCGCCTCCTAGATCGAGATGAGGGATCCTTTCCCTGTTTCGTAGGGAAAGAATTCCCGGCGTTATTGTCGCATCTCAAGAGGAGGCGCTCCCACAGAAAAGGCGAGAGGAACTCCAGGGTCGTGCGACCATTCCAAGAGACCCCAGATGTGTCTGTCCATTACAGAGGAACGTGTTTTCCCTGCACTGCCTTGACGTTCAAGACGAGGATCGACTCCCAACACGTGTGCTCGTGGGACAGCCCTGTGGGAAAGCCTCGTGGGAAAGCCTCGTGGGAAAGACTCGAGGGAAAACCATAGATCTTTGATCCACGCGGCGGTCTGCGTGACACTGCTGCTACCGCTCTGGAGGAAAGCGCAAGTGCATGCCCGCATTCGAGACGAGGACTGACTCCCCTGGGGAGACTCCAGAAGTACCCCAAGATCCATGTCAGCACTGGAGAGGAATCCTCAGGTTCCGGCCCCGACTCCACACAAGGTCTTAGGCCCCCGCATCGACGGGAGAGGAATCCCGAGAGGCCCCCGAGGAACTCGCATGGGGACTGGCCTTTCCTGAGGCCACCAGAGCGGGTCCCTGTGGTCCCCGTCGTAAGTCGAGAGCACCTGCCGCAACTCGAGAAAATCCAGGAGGTTTTGCCCTCCAGGCGAGATGAGGGCCATTTCCGCTGAGGCTTCTCGAGGCTAATCACATCTAACCACTGGAACTTCCAAAGGGTCCTTCACACCCTTGCTGCAACTCAAGCAGTTCCACGACATACCCGTCTCCACTCGAGAGGAAACACGTGGGGTCCCGCACACATCCAGGGGAGCCCCGTTTCCCCCTCCTAGCTCGAGATGAGGGATCCTCTCCCTGTTTCGTAGGGAAAGAATTCCCGGCGTTCCCGTCTCATCTCAAGAGGTGGCGCTCTCCACAGGAAAGGCGAGAGGAACTCCAGGGTCGTGGCACGATTCCAAGAGACCCCCAGATGTGTCAGTCCATTCCAGAGGAACCTGTTTTCCCTGCACTGCCTTGACGTTCAAGCCGAGGATCGACTCCCACCACGTGTGCACGTGGGACAGTCCTGTGGGAAAGCCTCTTGGGAAAGCCTCGTGGGAAAGACTCGAGGGAAAACCATAGATCCTTTGATCCACGCGGCGGACTGCGTGACACTGCTGCTACCGCTCTGGAGGAAAGCGCAAGTGCATGCCCGCATTCGAGACGAGGACTGACTCCCCTGGGGAGACTCCAGAAGTACCCCAAGATCCATGTCAGCACTGGAGAGGAATCCTCAGGTTCCGGCCCCGACTCCACACAAGGTCTTAGGCCCCGGCATCGACGGGAGAGGAATGCCGAGAGGCCCCCAAGGATCTGGCATGGGGACTGGCCTTTCCTGAGGCCACCAGAGCGGGTCCCTGAGGTCCCGGTCGTAAGTCGAGAGCACCTGCCGCAACTCGAGAAAATCCAGGAGGTTTTGCCCTCCAGGCGAGATGAGGCCCATTTCCGCTGAGGCTTCTCGAGGCTAATCACATCTAACCACTGGAACTTCCAAAGGGTCCTTCACACCGTTGCTGCAACTGAAGCAGTTCCGCGACATACCCGTCTCCACTAGAGAGGAAGCACGTGGGGTCACGCACACATCCAGGGGAGCCCTGTTTCCGCCTCCTAGCTCGAGATGAGGGATCTTTACTCTGCTTCGTAGGGAAAGAATTCCCGGCGTTCCCGTCGCATCTCAAGAGGAGGCGCTCTCCGCAGGAAAGGCGAGAGGAACTCCAGGGTCGTGGCACCATTCCAAGAGACCCCCAGATGTGTCAGTCCATTCCAGAGGAACCTGTTTTCCCTGCACTGCCTTGACGTTCAAGCCTAGGATCGACTCCCACCACGTGTGCACGTGGGACAGCCCTGTGGGAAAGCCTCGTGGGAAAGCCTCGTGGGAAAGACTCGAGGGAAAACCATAGATCCTTTGATCCACGCGGCGGACTGGGTGACACTGCTGCTACCGCTCTGGAGGAAAGCGCAAGTGCATGCCCGCATTCGAGACGAGGACTGACTCCCCTGGGGAGACTCCAGAAGTACCCCAAGATCCATGTCAGCACTGGAGAGGAATCCTCAGGTTCCGGCCCCGACTCCACACAAGGTCTTAGGCCCCGGCATCGACGGGAGAGGAATCCCGAGAGGCCCCCGAGGAACTCGCATGGGGACTGGCCTTTCCTGAGGCCACCAGAGCGGGTCCCTGAGGTCCCCGTCGTAAGTCGAGAGCACCTGCCGCAACTCGAGAAAATCCAGGAGGTTTTGCCCTCCAGGCGAGATGAGGCCCATTTCCGCTGAGGCTTCTCGAGGCTAATCACGTCTAACCACTGGAACTTCCAAAGGGTCCTTCACACCCTTGCTGCAACTCAAGAAGTTCCCCGACATACCCGTCTCCACTCGAGAGGAAGCACGTGGGGTCGCGCACACATCCAGGGGAGCCCCATTTCCGCCTCCTAGCTCGAGATGAGGGATCCTTTCCCTGTTTCGTAGGGAAAGAATTCCCGGCGTTCCCGTCGCATCTCAAGAGGAGGCGCTCTCCACAGGAAAGGCGAGAGGAACTCCAGGGTCGTGCCACCATTCCAAGAGTCCCCCAGATGTGTCAGTCCATTCCAGAGGAACCTGTTTTCCCTGCACTGCCTTGACGTTCAAGCCGAGGATCGACTCCCACCACGTGTGCACGTGGGACAGCCCTGTGGGAAAGCCTCGTGGGAAAGCCTCTTGGGAAAGACTCGAGGGAAAACCATAGATCCTTTGATCCACGCGGCGGACTGCGTGACACTGCTGCTACCGCTCTGGAGGAAAGCGCAAGTGCATGCCCGCATTCGAGACGAGGACTGACTCCCCTGGGGAGACTCCAGAAGTACCCCAAGATCCATGTCAGCACTGGAGAGGAATCCTCAGGTTCCGGCCCCGACTCCACACAAGGTCTTAGGCCCCGGCATCGACGGGAGAGGAATCCCGAGAGGCCCCCGAGGAAGTCGCATGGGGACTGGCCTTTCCTGAGGCCACCAGAGCGGGTCCCTGACGTCCCCGTCGTAAGTCGAGAGCACCTGCCGCAACTCGAGAAAATCCAGGAGGTTTTGCCCTCCAGGCGAGATGAGGCCCATTTCCGCTGAGGCTTCTCGAGGCTAATCACGTCTAACCACTGGAATTTCCAAAGGGTCCTTCACACCCTTGCTGCAACTCAAGAAGTTCCCCGACATACCCGTCTCCACTCGAGAGGAAGCACGTGGGGTCCCGCACACATCCAGGGGAGCCCTGTTTCCGCCTCCTAGCTCGATTGAAGGATCCTTTCCCTGTTTCGTAGGGAAAGAATTCCCGGCGTTCCCGTCGCATCTCAAGAGTAGGCGCTCTCCACAGGAAAGGTGAGAGGAACTCCAGGGTCATGCCACCATTCCAAGAGTCCACCAGATGTGTCAGTCCATTCCAGAGGAACCTGTTTTCCCTGCACTGCCTTGACGTTCAAGCCGAGGATCCACTCCCACCACGTGTGCACGTGGGACAGCCCTGTGGGAAAGCCTCGTGGGAAAGCCTCGTGGGAAAGACTCTAGGGAAAACCATAGATCCTTTGATCCACGCGGCGGACTGCGTGACACTGCTGCTACCGCTCTGGAGGAAAGCGCAAGTGCATGCCCGCGTTCGAGACGAGGACTGACTCCTCTGGGGAGACTCCAGAAGTACCCCAAGATCCATGTCAGCACTGGAGAGGAATCCTCAGGTTCCGGCCCCGACTCCACACAAGGTCTTAGGCCCCGGCATCGACGGGAGAGGAGTCCCCAGAGGCCCCCGAGGAACTCGCATGGGGACTGGCCTTTCCTGAGGCCACCAGAGCGGGTCCCTGACGTCCCCGTCGTAAGTCGAGAGCACCTGCCGCAACTCGAGAAAATCCAGGAGGTTTTGCCCTCCAGGCGAGATGAGGCCCATTTCCGCTGAGGCTTCTCGAGGCTAATCACGTCTAACCACTGGAACTTCCAAAGGGTCCTTCACACCCTTGCTGCAACTCAAGAAGTTCCCCGACATACCCGTCTCCACTCGAGAGGAAGCACGTGGGGTCCCGCACACATCCAGGGGAGCCCTGTTTCCGCCTCCTAGCTCGATTGAGGGATCCTTTCCCTGTTTCGTAGGGAAAGAATTCCCGGCGTTCCCGTCGCATCTAAAGAGTAGGCGCTCTCCACAGGAAAGGTGAGAGGAACTCCAGGGTCATGCCACCATTCCAAGAGTCCACCAGATGTGTCAGTCCATTCCAGAGGAACCTGTTTTCCCTGCACTGCCTTGACGTTCAAGCCGAGGATCGACTCCCACCACGTGTGCACGTGGGACAGCCCTGTGGGAAAGCCTCGTGGGAAAGCCTCGTGGGAAAGACTCGAGGGAAAACCATAGATCCTTTGATCCACGCGGCCGACTGCGTGACACTGCTGCTACCGCTCTGGAGGAAAGCGCAAGTGCATGCCCGCATTCGAGACGAGGACTGACTCCCCTGGGGAGACTCCAGAAGTACCCCAAGATCCATGTCAGCACTGGAGAGGAATCCTCAGGTTCCGGCCCCGACTCCACACAAGGTCTTAGGCCCCGGCATCGACGGGAGAGGAATCCCGAGAGGCCCCCGAGGAACTCGCATGGGGACTGGCCTTTCCTGAGGCCACCAGAGCGGGTCCCTGAGGTCCCCGTCGTAAGTCGAGAGCACCTGCCGCAACTCGAGAAAATCCAGGAGGTTTTGCCCTCCAGGCGAGATGAGGCCCATTTCCGCTGAGGCTTCTCGAGGCTAATCACGTCTAACCACTGGAACTTCCAAAGGGTCCTTCACACCCTTGCTGCAACTCAAGAAGTTCCCCGACATACCCGTCTCCACTCGAGAGGAAGCACGTGGGGTCCCGCACACATCCAGGGGAGCCCCGTTTCCGCCTCCTAGCTCGAGATGAGGGATCCTTTCCCTGTTTCGTAGGGAAAGAATTCCCGGCGTTCCCGTCGCATCTCAAGAGGAGGCGCTCTCCACAGGAAAGGCGAGAGGAACTCCAGGGTCGTGCCACCATTCCAAGAGTCCACCAGATGTGTCAGTCCTTTCCAGAGGAACCTGTTTTCCCTTCACTGCCTTGACCTTCAAGCCGAGGATCCAATCCCACCACGTGTGCACGTGGGACAGCCCTGTGGGAAAGCCTCGTGGGAAAGCCTCGTGGGAAAGACTCGAGGGAAAACCATACATCCTTTGATCCACGCGGCGGACTGCGTGACACTGCTGCTACCGCTCTGGAGGAAAGCGCAAGTGCATGCCCGCATTCGAGACGAGGACTGACTCCCCTGGGGAGACTCCAGAAGTACCCCAAGATCCATGTCAGCACTGGAGAGGAATCCTCAGGTTCCGGCCCCGACTCCACACAAGGTCTTAGGCCCCGGCATCGACGGGAGAGGAATCCCGAGAGGCCCCCGAGGAACTCGCATGGGGACTGGCCTTTCCTGAGGCCACCAGAGCGGGTCCCTGAGGTCCCCATCGTAAGTCGAGAGCACCTGCCGCAACTCGAGAAAATCCAGGAGGTTTTGCCCTCCAGGCGAGATGAGGCCCATTTCCACTGAGACTTCTCGAGGCTAATCACATCTAACCACTTGAACTTCCAAAGGGTCCTTCATACCCTTGCTGCAACTGAAGCAGTTCCGCAACAAACCCGTCTCCACTTGAGAGGAAGCACGTGGGGTCCCGCACACATCCAGGGGAGCCCTGTTTCCGCCTCCTAGCTCGAGATGAGGGATCCTTTCCCTGTTTCGTAGGGAAAGAATTCCCGGCGTTCCAGTCGCATCACAAGAGGAGGCGCTCTCCGCAGGAAAGGCGAGAGGAACTCCAGGGTCGTGCCACCATTCCAAGAGACCCACAGATGTGTCAGTCCATTCCAGAGGAACCTGTTTTCCCTGCACTGCCTTGACGTTCAAGCCGAGGATCGACTCCCACCACGTGTGCACGTGGGACAGCCCTGTGGGAAAGCCTCGTGGGAACGCCTCGTGGGAAAGACTCGAGGGAAAACCATAGATCCTTTGATCCACGCGGCGGACTGCGTGACACTGCTGCTACCGCTCTGGAGGAAAGCGCAAGTGCATGCCCGCATTCGAGACGAGGACTGACTCCCCTGGGGAGACTCCAGAAGTAACCCAAGATCCATGTCAGCACTGGAGAGGAATCCTCAGGTTCCGGCTCCGACTCCACACAAGGTCTTAGGCCCCGGCATCGACGGGAGAGGAATCCCGAGAGGCCCCCGAGGAACTCGCATGGGGACTGGCCTTTCCTGAGGCCACCAGAGCGAGTCCCTGAGGTCCCGGTCGTAAGTCGAGAGCACCTGCCGCAACTCGAGAAAATCCAGGAGGTTTTTGCCTCCAGGCGAGATGAGGCCCATTTTCGCTGAGGCTTCTCGAGGCTAATCACGTCTAACCACTGGAACTTCCAAAGGGTCCTTCACACCCTTGCTGCAACTCAAGAAGTTCCCCGACATACCCGTCTCCACTCGAGAGGAAGCACATGGGGTCCCGCACACATCCAGGGGAGCCCCGTTTCCGCCTCCTAGCTCGAGATGAGGGATCCTTTCCCTGTTTCATAGGGAAAGAATTCCCGGCGTTCCCGTCGCATCTCAAGAGGAGGCGCTCTCCACAGGAAAGGCGATAGGAACTCCAGGGTCGTGCCACCATTCCAAGAGTCCCCCAGATGTGTCAGTCCATTCCAGAGGAACCTGTTTTCCCTGCACTGCCTTGACGTTCAAGCCGAGGATCGACTCCCACCACGTGTGCACGTGGGACAGCCCTGTGGGAAAGCCTCGTGGGAAAGCCTCTTGGGAAAGACTCGAGGGAAAACCATAGATCCTTTGATCCACGCGGCGGACTGCCTGACACTGCTGCTACCGCTCTGGAGGAAAGCGCAAGTGCATGCCCTTATTCGAGACGAGGACTGACTCCCCTGGGGAGACTCCAGAAGTACCCCAAGATCCATGTCAGCACTGGAGAGGAATCCTCAGGTTCCGGCCCCGACTCCACACAAGGTCTTAGGCCCCGGCATCGACGGGAGAGGAATCCCGAGAGGCCCCCGAGGAAGTCGCATGGGGACTGGCCTTTCCTGAGGCCACCAGAGCGGGTCCCTGACGTCCCCGTCGTAAGTCGAGATCACCTGCCGCAACTCGAGAAAATCCAGGAGGTTTTGCCCTCCAGGCGAGATGAGGCCCATTTCCGCTGAGGCTTCTCGAGGCTAATCACGTCTAACCACTGGAACTTCCAAAGGGTCCTTCACACCCTTGCTGCAACTCAAGAAGTTCCCCGACATACCCGGCTCCACTCGAGAGGAAGCACGTGGGGTCCCGCACACATCCAGGGGAGCCCCGTTCCCGCCTCCTAGCTCGAGATGAGGGATCCTTTCCCTGTTTCGTAGGGAAAGAATTCCCGGCGTTCCCGTCGCATCTCAAGAGGAGGCGCTCTCCACAGGAAAGGCGAGAGGAACTCCAGGGTCGTGCCACCATTCCAAGAGTCCCCCACATGTGTCAGTCCATTCCAGAGGAACCTGTTTTCCCTGCACTGCCTTGACGTTCAACCGAGGATCCACTCCCACCACGTGTGCACGTGGGACAGCTCTGTGGGAAAGCCTCGTGGGAAAGCCTCTTGGGAAAGACTCGAGGGAAAACCATAGATCCTTTGATCCACGCGGCGGACTGCGTGACACTGCTGCTACCCCTCTGGAGGAAAGCGCAAGTGCATGCCCGCATTCGAGACGAGGACTGACTCCCCTGGGGAGACTCCAGAAGTACCCCAAGATCCATGTCAGCACTGGAGAGGAATCCTCAGGTTCCGGCCCCGACTCCACACAAGGTCTTAGGCCCCGGCATCGACGGGAGAGGAATCCCGAGAGGCCCCCGAGGAAGTCGCATGGGGACTGGCCTTTCCTGAGGCCACCAGAGCGGGTCCCTGAGGTTCCCGTCGTAATTCGAGAGCACCTGCCGCAACTCGAGAAAATCCAGGAGGTTTTGCCCTCCAGGCGAGATGAGGCCCATTTCCGCTGAGGCTTCTCGAGGCTAATCACGTCTAACCACTGGAATTTCCAAAGGGTCCTTCACACCCTTGCTGCAACTCAAGAAGTTCCCCGACATACCCGTCTCCACTCGAGAGGAAGCACGTGGGGTCCCGCACACATCCAGGGGAGCCCTGTTTCCGCCTCCTAGCTCGATTGAAGGATCCTTTCCCTGTTTCGTAGGGAAAGAATTCCCGGCGTTCCCGTCGCATCTCAAGAGTAGGCGCTCTCCACAGGAAAGGTGAGAGGAACTCCAGGGTCATGCCACCATTCCAAGAGTCCACCAGATATGTCAGTCCATTCCAGAGGAACCTGTTTTCCCTGCACTGCCTTGACGTTCAAGCCGAGGATCCACTCCCACCACGTGTGCACGTGGGACAGCCCTGTGGGAAAGCCTCGTGGGAAAGCCTCGTCGGAAAGACTCGAGGGAAAACCATAGATCCTTTGATCCACGCGGCGAACTGCGTGACACTGCTGCTACCGATATGGAGGAAAGCGCAAGTGCATGCCCGCATTCGAGACGAGGACTGACTCCCCTGGGGAGACTCCAGAAGTACCGCAGGATCCATGTCAGCACTGGAGAGGAATCCTCAGGTTTCGGCCCCGACTCCACACAAGGTCTTAGGCCCCGGCATCGACGGGAGAGGAATCCCGAGAGGCCCCCGAGGAACTCGCATGTGGACTGGCCTTTCCTGAGGCCACCAGAGCGGGTCCCTGAGGTCCCCGTCGTAAGTCGAGTGCACCTGCCGCAACTCGAGAAAATCCAGGAGGTTTTGCCCTCCAGGCGAGATGAGGCCCATTTCCGCTGAGGCTTCTCGAGGCTAATCACGTCTAACCACTGGAACTTCCAAAGGGTCATTCACACCCTTGCTGCAACTCAAGAAGTTCCCCGACATACCCGTCTCCACTCGAGAGGAAGCACGTGGTGTCCCGCCCACATCCAGGGGAGCCCCGTTTCCGCCTCCTAGCTCGAGATGAGGGATCCTTTCCCTGTTTCGTAGGGAAAGAATTCCCGGCGTTCCCGTCGCATCTCAAGAGGAGGCGCTCTCCACAGGAAAGGCGAGAGGAACTCCAGGGTCGTGCCTCCATTCCAAGAGTCCCCCAGATGTGTCAGTCCATTCCAGAGGAACCTGTTTTCCCTGAACTGCCTTGACGTTCAAGCCGAGGATCGACTCCCACCAGGTGTGCACGTGGGACAGCCTCGTGGGAAAGCCTCGTGGGAAAGACTCGAAGGAAAACCATAGATCCTTTGATCCACGCGGCGGACTGCGTGACACTGCTGCTACCACTCTGGAGGAAAGCGCAAGTGCATGCCCGCATTCGAGACGAGGACTGACTCCACTGGGGAGACTCCAGAAGTACCCCAAGATCCATGTCAGCACTGGAGAGGAATCCTCAGGTTCCGGCCCCGACTCCACACAAGGTCTTAGGCCCCGGCATCGACGGGAGAGGAATCCCGAGAGGCCCCCGAGGAAGTCGCATGGGGACTGGCCTTTCCTGAGGCCACCAGAGCGGGTCCCTGACGTCCCCGTCGTAAGTCGAGAGCACCTGCCGCAACTCGAGAAAATCCAGGAGGTTTTGCCCTCCAGGCGAGATGAGGCCCATTTCCGCTGAGGCTTCTCGAGGCTAATCACGTCTAACCACTGGATCTTCCAAAGGGTCCTTCACACCCTTGCTGCAACTCAAGAAGTTCCCCGACATACCCGTCTCCACTCGAGAGGAAGCACGTGGGGTCCCGCACACACCCAGGGGAGCCCCGTTTCCGCCTCCTAGCTCGAGATGAGGGATCCTTTCCCTGTTTCGTAGGGAAAGAATTCCCGGCGTTCCCGTCGCATCTCAAGAGGAGGCGCTCTCCACAGGAAAGGCGAGAGGAACTCCAGGGTCGTGCCACCATTCCAAGAGTCCCACAGATGTTTCAGTCCTTTCCAGAGGAACCTGTTTTCCCTTCACTGCCTTGACCTTCAAGCCGAGGATCCAATCCCACCACGTGTGCACGTGGGACCGCCCTGTGGGACAGCCTCGTGGGACAGCCTCGTGGGAAAGACTCGAGGGAAAACCATACATCCTTTGATCCACGCGGCGGACTGCGTGACACTGCTGCTACCGCTCTGGAGGAAAGCGCAAGTGCATGCCCGCATTCGAGACGAGGACTGACTCCCCTGGGGAGACTCCAGAAGTACCCCAAGATCCATGTCAGCACTGGAGAGGAATCCTCAGGTTCCGGCCCCGACTCCACACAAGGTCTTAGGCCCCGGCATCGACGGGAGAGGAATCCCGAGAGGCCCCCGAGGAACTCGCATGGGGACTGGCCTTTCCTGAGGCCACCAGAGCGGGTCCCTGAGGTCCCCATCGTAAGTCGAGAGCACCTGCCGCAACTCGAGAAAATCCAGGAGGTTTTGCCCTCCAGGCGAGATGAGGCCCATTTCCACTGAGACTTCTCGAGGCTAATCACATCTAACCACTTGAACTTCCAAAGGGTCCTTCATACCCTTGCTGCAACTGAAGCAGTTCCGCAACAAACCCGTCTCCACTTGAGAGGAAGCACGTGGGGTCCCGCACACATCCAGGGGAGCCCTGTTTCCGCCTCCTAGCTCGAGATGAGGGATCCTTTCCCTGTTTCGTAGGGAAAGAATTCCCGGCGTTCCTGTCGCATCTCAAGAGGAGGCGCTCTCCGCAGGAAAGGCGAGAGGAACTCCAGGGTCGTGCCACCATTCCAAGAGACCCACAGATGTGTCAGTCCATTCCAGAGGAACCTGTTTTCCCTGCACTGCCTTGACGTTCAAGCCGAGGATCGACTCCCACCACGTGTGCACGTGGGACAGCCCTGTGGGAAAGCCTCGTGGGAAAGCCTCCTGGGAAAGACTCCAGGGAAAACCATAGATCCTTTGATCCACGCGGCGGACTGCGTGACACTGCTGCTACCGCTCTGGAGGAAAGCGCAAGTGCATGCCCGCATTCGAGACGAGGACTGACTCCCCTGGGGAGACTCCAGAAGTAACCCAAGATCCATGTCAGCACTGGAGAGGAATCCTCAGGTTCCGGCTCCGACTCCACACAAGGTCTTAGGCCCCGGCATCGACGGGAGAGGAATCCCGAGAGGCCCCCGAGGAACTCGCATGGGGACTGGCCTTTCCTGAGGCCACCAGAGCGAGTCCCTGAGGTCCCGGTCGTTAGTCGAGAGCACCTGCCGCAACTCGAGAAAATCCAGGAGGTTTTTCCCTCCAGGCGAGATGAGGCCCATTTTCGCTGAGGCTTCTCGAGGCTAATCACGTCTAACCACTGGAACTTCCAAAGGGTCCTTCACACCCTTGCTGCAACTCAAGAAGTTCCCCGACATACCCGTCTCCACTCGAGAGGAAGCACATGGGGTCCCGCACACATCCAGGGGAGCCCCGTTTCCGCCTCCTAGCTCGAGATGAGGGATCCTTTCCCTGTTTCATAGGGAAAGAATTCCCGGCGTTCCCGTCGCATCTCAAGAGGAGGCGCTCTCCACAGGAAAGGCGATAGGAACTCCAGGGTCGTGCCACCATTCCAAGAGTCCCCCAGATGTGTCAGTCCATTCCAGAGGAACCTGTTTTCCCTGCACTGCCTTGACGTTCAAGCCGAGGATCGACTCCCACCACGTGTGCACGTGGGACAGCCCTGTGGGAAAGCCTCGTGGGAACGCCTCGTGGGAAAGACTCGAGGGAAAACCATAGATCCTTTGATCCACGCGGCGGACTGCGTGACACTGCTGCTACCGCTCTGGAGGAAAGCGCAAGTGCATGCCCGCATTCGAGACGAGGACTGACTCCCCTGGGGAGACTCCAGAAGTAACCCAAGATCCATGTCAGCACTGGAGAGGAATCCTCAGGTTCCGGCTCCGACTCCACACAAGGTCTTAGGCCCCGGCATCGACGGGAGAGGAATCCCGAGAGGCCCCCGAGGAACTCGCATGGGGACTGGCCTTTCCTGAGGCCACCAGAGCGAGTCCCTGAGGTCCCGGTCGTAAGTCGAGAGCACCTGCCGCAACTCGAGAAAATCCAGGAGGTTTTTCCCTCCAGGCGAGATGAGGCCCATTTTCGCTGAGGCTTCTCGAGGCTAATCACGTCTAACCACTGGAACTTCCAAAGGG
Organism: Ovis canadensis; assembly: GCF_042477335.2. Taxonomy (NCBI): domain Eukaryota; kingdom Metazoa; phylum Chordata; class Mammalia; order Artiodactyla; family Bovidae; genus Ovis; species Ovis canadensis. The sequence continues at coordinate 1,385,502 of NC_091259.1, forward strand.
TCCTTCACACCCTTGCTGCAACTCAAGAAGTTCCCCGACATACCCGTCTCCACTCGAGAGGAAGCACATGGGGTCCCGCACACATCCAGGGGAGCCCCGTTTCCGCCTCCTAGCTCGAGATGAGGGATCCTTTCCCTGTTTCATAGGGAAAGAATTCCCGGCGTTCCCGTCGCATCTCAAGAGGAGGCGCTCTCCACAGGAAAGGCGATAGGAACTCCAGGGTCGTGCCACCATTCCAAGAGTCCCCCAGATGTGTCAGTCCATTCCAGAGGAACCTGTTTTCCCTGCACTGCCTTGACGTTCAAGCCGAGGATCGACTCCCACCACGTGTGCACGTGGGACAGCCCTGTGGGAAAGCCTCGTGGGAAAGCCTCTTGGGAAAGACTCGAGGGAAAACCATAGATCCTTTGATCCACGCGGCGGACTGCCTGACACTGCTGCTACCGCTCTGGAGGAAAGCGCAAGTGCATGCCCTTATTCGAGACGAGGACTGACTCCCCTGGGGAGACTCCAGAAGTACCCCAAGATCCATGTCAGCACTGGAGAGGAATCCTCAGGTTCCGGCCCCGACTCCACACAAGGTCTTAGGCCCCGGCATCGACGGGAGAGGAATCCCGAGAGGCCCCCGAGGAAGTCGCATGGGGACTGGCCTTTCCTGAGGCCACCAGAGCGGGTCCCTGACGTCCCCGTCGTAAGTCGAGATCACCTGCCGCAACTCGAGAAAATCCAGGAGGTTTTGCCCTCCAGGCGAGATGAGGCCCATTTCCGCTGAGGCTTCTCGAGGCTAATCACGTCTAACCACTGGAACTTCCAAAGGGTCCTTCACACCCTTGCTGCAACTCAAGAAGTTCCCCGACATACCCGGCTCCACTCGAGAGGAAGCACGTGGGGTCCCGCACACATCCAGGGGAGCCCCGTTTCCGCCTCCTAGCTCGAGATGAGGGATCCTTTCCCTGTTTCGTAGGGAAAGAATTCCCGGCGTTCCCGTCGCATCTCAAGAGGAGGCGCTCTCCACAGGAAAGGCGAGAGGAACTCCAGGGTCGTGCCACCATTCCAAGAGTCCCCCACATGTGTCAGTCCATTCCAGAGGAACCTGTTTTCCCTGCACTGCCTTGACGTTCAACCGAGGATCCACTCCCACCACGTGTGCACGTGGGACAGCTCTGTGGGAAAGCCTCGTGGGAAAGCCTCGTGGGAAAGACTCGAGGGAAAACCATAGATCCTTTGATCCACGCGGCGGACTGCGTGACACTGCTGCTACCCCTCTGGAGGAAAGCGCAAGTGCATGCCCGCATTCGAGACGAGGACTGACTCCCCTGGGGAGACTCCAGAAGTACCCCAAGATCCATGTCAGCACTGGAGAGGAATCCTCAGGTTCCGGCCCCGACTCCACACAAGGTCTTAGGCCCCGGCATCGACGGGAGAGGAATCCCGAGAGGCCCCCGAGGAAGTCGCATGGGGACTGGCCTTTCCTGAGGCCACCAGAGCGGGTCCCTGACGTCCCCGTCGTAAGTCGAGAGCACCTGCCGCAACTCGAGAAAATCCAGGAGGTTTTGCCCTCCAGGCGAGATGAGGCCCATTTCCGCTGAGGCTTCTCGAGGCTAATCACGTCTAACCACTGGAATTTCCAAAGGGTCCTTCACACCCTTGCTGCAACTCAAGAAGTTCCCCGACATACCCGTCTCCACTCGAGAGGAAGCACGTGGGGTCCCGCACACATCCAGGGGAGCCCTGTTTCCGCCTCCTAGCTCGATTGAAGGATCCTTTCCCTGTTTCGTAGGGAAAGAATTCCCGGCGTTCCCGTCGCATCTCAAGAGTAGGCGCTCTCCACAGGAAAGGTGAGAGGAACTCCAGGGTCATGCCACCATTCCAAGAGTCCACCAGATATGTCAGTCCATTCCAGAGGAAACTGTTTTCCCTGCACTGCCTTGACGTTCAAGCCGAGGATCCACTCCCACCACGTGTGCACGTGGGACAGCCCTGTGGGAAAGCCTCGTGGGAAAGCCTCGTCGGAAAGACTCGAGGGAAAACCATAGATCCTTTGATCCACGCGGCGGACTGCGTGACACTGCTGCTACCGATATGGAGGAAAGCGCAAGTGCATGCCCGCATTCGAGACGAGGACTGACTCCCCTGGGGAGACTCCAGAAGTACCGCAGGATCCATGTCAGCACTGGAGAGGAATCCTCAGGTTTCGGCCCCGACTCCACACAAGGTCTTAGGCCCCGGCATCGACGGGAGAGGAATCCCGAGAGGCCCCCGAGGAACTCGCATGTGGACTGGCCTTTCCTGAGGCCACCAGAGCGGGTCCCTGAGGTCCCCGTCGTAAGTCGAGTGCACCTGCCGCAACTCGAGAAAATCCAGGAGGTTTTGCCCTCCAGGCGAGATGAGGCCCATTTCCGCTGAGGCTTCTCGAGGCTAATCACGTCTAACCACTGGAACTTCCAAAGGGTCATTCACACCCTTGCTGCAACTCAAGAAGTTCCCCGACATACCCGTCTCCACTCGAGAGGAAGCACGTGGTGTCCCGCCCACATCCAGGGGAGCCCCGTTTCCGCCTCCTAGCTCGAGATGAGGGATCCTTTCCCTGTTTCGTAGGGAAAGAATTCCCGGCGTTCCCGTCGCATCTCAAGAGGAGGCGCTCTCCACAGGAAAGGCGAGAGGAACTCCAGGGTCGTGCCACCATTCCAAGATTCCCCCAGATGTGTCAGTCCATTCCAGAGGAACCTGTTTTCCCTGAACTGCCTTGACGTTCAAGCCGAGGATCGACTCCCACCAGGTGTGCACGTGGGACAGCCTCGTGGGAAAGCCTCGTGGGAAAGACTCGAGGGAAAACCATAGATCCTTTGATCCACGCGGCGGACTGCGTGACACTGCTGCTACCACTCTGGAGGAAAGCGCAAGTGCATGCCCGCATTCGAGACGAGGACTGACTCCACTGGGGAGACTCCAGAAGTACCCCAAGATCCATGTCAGCACTGGAGAGGAATCCTCAGGTTCCGGCCCCGACTCCACACAAGGTCTTAGGCCCCGGCATCGACGGGAGAGGAATCCCGAGAGGCCCCCGAGGAAGTCGCATGGGGACTGGCCTTTCCTGAGGCCACCAGAGCGGGTCCCTGACGTCCCCGTCGTAAGTCGAGAGCACCTGCCGCAACTCGAGAAAATCCAGGAGGTTTTGCCCTCCAGGCGAGATGAGGCCCATTTCCGCTGAGGCTTCTCGAGGCTAATCACGTCTAACCACTGGATCTTCCAAAGGGTCCTTCACACCCTTGCTGCAACTCAAGAAGTTCCCCGACATACCCGTCTCCACTCGAGAGGAAGCACGTGGGGTCCCGCACACACCCAGGGGAGCCCCGTTTCCGCCTCCTAGCTCGAGATGAGGGATCCTTTCCCTGTTTCGTAGGGAAAGAATTCCCGGCGTTCCCGTCGCATCTCAAGAGGAGGCGCTCTCCACAGGAAAGGCGAGAGGAACTCCAGGGTCGTGCCACCATTCCAAGAGTCCCACAGATGTTTCAGTCCTTTCCAGAGGAACCTGTTTTCCCTTCACTGCCTTGACCTTCAAGCCGAGGATCCAATCCCACCACGTGTGCACGTGGGACAGCCCTGTGGGAAAGCCTCGTGGGAAAGCCTCGTGGGAAAGACTCGAGGGAAAACCATACATCCTTTGATCCACGCGGCGGACTGCGTGACACTGCTGCTACCGCTCTGGAGGAAAGCGCAAGTGCATGCCCGCATTCGAGACGAGGACTGACTCCCCTGGGGAGACTCCAGAAGTACCCCAAGATCCATGTCAGCACTGGAGAGGAATCCTCAGGTTCCGGCCCCGACTCCACACAAGGTCTTAGGCCCCGGCATCGACGGGAGAGGAATCCCGAGAGGCCCCCGAGGAACTCGCATGGGGACTGGCCTTTCCTGAGGCCACCAGAGCGGGTCCCTGAGGTCCCCATCGTAAGTCGAGAGCACCTGCCGCAACTCGAGAAAATCCAGGAGGTTTTGCCCTCCAGGCGAGATGAGGCCCATTTCCACTGAGACTTCTCGAGGCTAATCACATCTAACCACTTGAACTTCCAAAGGGTCCTTCATACCCTTGCTGCAACTGAAGCAGTTCCGCAACAAACCCGTCTCCACTTGAGAGGAAGCACGTGGGGTCCCGCACACATCCAGGGGAGCCCTGTTTCCGCCTCCTAGCTCGAGATGAGGGATCCTTTCCCTGTTTCGTAGGGAAAGAATTCCCGGCGTTCCTGTCGCATCTCAAGAGGAGGCGCTCTCCGCAGGAAAGGCGAGAGGAACTCCAGGGTCGTGCCACCATTCCAAGAGACCCACAGATGTGTCAGTCCATTCCAGAGGAACCTGTTTTCCCTGCACTGCCTTGACGTTCAAGCCGAGGATCGACTCCCACCACGTGTGCACGTGGGACAGCCCTGTGGGAAAGCCTCGTGGGAAAGCCTCCTGGGAAAGACTCCAGGGAAAACCATAGATCCTTTGATCCACGCGGCGGACTGCGTGACACTGCTGCTACCGCTCTGGAGGAAAGCGCAAGTGCATGCCCGCATTCGAGACGAGGACTGACTCCCCTGGGGAGACTCCAGAAGTAACCCAAGATCCATGTCAGCACTGGAGAGGAATCCTCAGGTTCCGGCTCCGACTCCACACAAGGTCTTAGGCCCCGGCATCGACGGGAGAGGAATCCCGAGAGGCCCCCGAGGAACTCGCATGGGGACTGGCCTTTCCTGAGGCCACCAGAGCGAGTCCCTGAGGTCCCGGTCGTTAGTCGAGAGCACCTGCCGCAACTCGAGAAAATCCAGGAGGTTTTTCCCTCCAGGCGAGATGAGGCCCATTTTCGCTGAGGCTTCTCGAGGCTAATCACGTCTAACCACTGGAACTTCCAAAGGGTCCTTCACACCCTTGCTGCAACTCAAGAAGTTCCCCGACATACCCGTCTCCACTCGAGAGGAAGCACATGGGGTCCCGCACACATCCAGGGGAGCCCCGTTTCCGCCTCCTAGCTCGAGATGAGGGATCCTTTCCCTGTTTCATAGGGAAAGAATTCCCGGCGTTCCCGTCGCATCTCAAGAGGAGGCGCTCTCCACAGGAAAGGCGATAGGAACTCCAGGGTCGTGCCACCATTCCAAGAGTCCCCCAGATGTGTCAGTCCATTCCAGAGGAACCTGTTTTCCCTGCACTGCCTTGACGTTCAAGCCGAGGATCGACTCCCACCACGTGTGCACGTGGGACAGCCCTGTGGGAAAGCCTCGTGGGAAAGCCTCTTGGGAAAGACTCGAGGGAAAACCATAGATCCTTTGATCCACGCGGCGGACTGCGTGACACTGCTGCTACCGCTCTGGAGGAAAGCGCAAGTGCATGCCCTTATTCGAGACGAGGACTGACTCCCCTGGGGAGACTCCAGAAGTACCCCAAGATCCATGTCAGCACTGGAGAGGAATCCTCAGGTTCCGGCCCCGACTCCACACAAGGTCTTAGGCCCCGGCATCGACGGGAGAGGAATCCCGAGAGGCCCCCGAGGAAGTCGCATGGGGACTGGCCTTTCCTGAGGCCACCAGAGCGGGTCCCTGACGTCCCCGTCGTAAGTCGAGAGCACCTGCCGCAACTCGAGAAAATCCAGGAGGTTTTGCCCTCCAGGCGAGATGAGGCCCATTTCCGCTGAGGCTTCTCGAGGCTAATCACGTCTAACCACTGGAACTTCCAAAGGGTCCTTCACACCCTTGCTGCAACTCAAGAAGTTCCCCGACATACCCATCTCCACTCGAGAGGAAGCACGTGGGGTCCCGCACACATCCAGGGGAGCCCCGTTTCCGCCTCCTAGCTCGAGATGAGGGATCCTTTCCCTGTTTCGTAGGGAAAGAATTCCCGGCGTTCCCGTCGCATCTCAAGAGGAGGCGCTCTCCACAGGAAAGGCGAGAGGAACTCCAGGGTCGTGCCACCATTCCAAGAGTCCCCCAGATGTGTCAGTCCATTCCAGAGGAACCTGTTTTCCCTGCACTGCCTTGACGTTCAACCGAGGATCCACTCCCACCACGTGTGCACGTGGGACAGCCCTGTGGGAAAGCCTCGTGGGAAAGCCTCGTCGGAAAGACTCGAGGGAAAAACATAGATCCTTTGATCCACGCGGCGGACTGCGTGACACTGCTGCTACCGATATGGAGGAAAGCGCAAGTGCATGCCCGCATTCGAGACGAGGACTGACTCCCCTGGGGAGACTCCAGAAGTACCGCAGGATCCATGTCAGCACTGGAGAGGAATCCTCAGGTTTCGGCCCCGACTCCACACAAGGTCTTAGGCCCCGGCATCGACGGGAGAGGAATCCCGAGAGGCCCCCGAGGAACTCGCATGTGGACTGGCCTTTCCTGAGGCCACCAGAGCGGGTCCCTGAGGTCCCCGTCGTAAGTCGAGTGCACCTGCCGCAACTCGAGAAAATCCAGGAGGTTTTGCCCTCCAGGCGAGATGAGGCCCATTTCCGCTGAGGCTTCTCGAGGCTAATCACGTCTAACCACTGGAACTTCCAAAGGGTCATTCACACCCTTGCTGCAACTCAAGAAGTTCCCCGACATACCCGTCTCCACTCGAGAGGAAGCACGTGGTGTCCCGCCCACATCCAGGGGAGCCCCGTTTCCGCCTCCTAGCTCGAGATGAGGGATCCTTTCCCTGTTTCGTAGGGAAAGAATTCCCGGCGTTCCCGTCGCATCTCAAGAGGAGGCGCTCTCCACAGGAAAGGCGAGAGGAACTCCAGGGTCGTGCCTCCATTCCAAGAGTCCCCCAGATGTGTCAGTCCATTCCAGAGGAACCTGTTTTCCCTGAACTGCCTTGACGTTCAAGCCGAGGATCGACTCCCACCACGTGTGCACGTGGGACAGCCTCGTGGGAAAGCCTCGTGGGAAAGACTCGAGGGAAAACCATAGATCCTTTGATCCACGCGGCGGACTGCGTGACACTGCTGCTACCACTCTGGAGGAAAGGGCAAGTGCATGCCCGCATTCGAGACGAGGACTGACTCCACTGGGGAGACTCCAGAAGTACCCCAAGATCCATGTCAGCACTGGAGAGGAATCCTCAGGTTCCGGCCCCGACTCCACACAAGGTCTTAGGCCCCGGCATCGACGGGAGAGGAATCCCGAGAGGCCCCCGAGGAAGTCGCATGGGGACTGGCCTTTCCTGAGGCCACCAGAGCGGGTCCCTGACGTCCCCGTCGTAAGTCGAGAGCACCTGCCGCAACTCGAGAAAATCCAGGAGGTTTTGCCCTCCAGGCGAGATGAGGCCCATTTCCGCTGAGGCTTCTCGAGGCTAATCACGTCTAACCACTGGATCTTCCAAAGGGTCCTTCACACCCTTGCTGCAACTCAAGAAGTTCCCCGACATACCCGTCTCCACTCGAGAGGAAGCACGTGGGGTCCCGCACACATCCAGGGGAGCCCCGTTTCCGCCTCCTAGCTCGAGATGAGGGATCCTTTCCCTGTTTCGTAGGGAAAGAATTCCCGGCGTTCCCGTCGCATCTCAAGAGGAGGCGCTCTCCACAGGAAAGGCGAGAGGAACTCCAGGGTCGTGCCACCATTCCAAGAGTCCACCAGATGTGTCAGTCCTTTCCAGAGGAACCTGTTTTCCCTTCACTGCCTTGACCTTCAAGCCGAGGATCCAATCCCACCACGTGTGCACGTGGGACAGCCCTGTGGGAAAGCCTCGTGGGAAAGCCTCGTGGGAAAGACTCGAGGGAAAACCATACATCCTTTGATCCACGCGGCGGACTGCGTGACACTGCTGCTACCGCTCTGGAGGAAAGCGCAAGTGCATGCCCGCATTCGAGACGAGGACTGACTCCCCTGGGGAGACTCCAGAAGTACCCCAAGATCCATGTCAGCACTGGAGAGGAATCCTCAGGTTCCGGCCCCGACTCCACACAAGGTCTTAGGCCCCGGCATCGACGGGAGAGGAATCCCGAGAGGCCCCCGAGGAACTCGCATGGGGACTGGCCTTTCCTGAGGCCACCAGAGCGGGTCCCTGAGGTCCCCATCGTAAGTCGAGAGCACCTGCCGCAACTCGAGAAAATCCAGGAGGTTTTGCCCTCCAGGCGAGATGAGGCCCATTTCCACTGAGACTTCTCGAGGCTAATCACATCTAACCACTTGAACTTCCAAAGGGTCCTTCATGCCCTTGCTGCAACTGAAGCAGTTCCGCAACAAACCCGTCTCCACTCGAGAGGAAGCACGTGGGGTCCCGCACACATCCAGGGGAGCCCTGTTTCCGCCTCCTAGCTCGAGATGAGGGATCCTTTCCCTGTTTCGTAGGGAAAGAATTCCCGGCGTTCCTGCCGCATCTCAAGAGGAGGCGCTCTCCGCAGGAAAGGCGAGAGGAACTCCAGGGTCGTGCCACCATTCCAAGAGACCCACAGATGTGTCAGTCCATTCCAGAGGAACCTGTTTTCCCTGCACTGCCTTGACGTTCAAGCCGAGGATCGACTCCCACCACGTGTGCACGTGGGACAGCCCTGTGGGAAAGCCTCGTGGGAAAGCCTCCTGGGAAAGACTCCAGGGAAAACCATAGATCCTTTGATCCACGCGGCGGACTGCGTGACACTGCTGCTACCGCTCTGGAGGAAAGCGCAAGTGCATGCCCGCATTCGAGACGAGGACTGACTCCCCTGGGGAGACTCCAGAAGTACCCCAAGATCCATGTCAGCACTGGAGAGGAATCCTCACGTTCCGGCTCCGACTCCACACAAGGTCTTAGGCCCCGGCATCGACGGGAGAGGAATCCCGAGAGGCCCCCGAGGAACTCGCATGGGGACTGGCCTTTCCTGAGGCCACCAGAGCGAGTCCCTGAGGTCCCCGTCGTAAGTCGAGAGCACCTGCCGCAACTCGAGAAAATCCAGGAGGTTTTGCCCTCCAGGCGAGATGAGGCCCATTTCCGCTGAGGCTTCTCGAGGCTAATCACGTCTAACCACTGGAACTTCCAAAGGGTCCTTCACACCCTTGCTGCAACTCAAGAAGTTCCCCGACATACCCGTCTCCACTCGAGAGGAAGCACGTGGGGTCCCGCACACATCCAGGGAAGCCCCGTTTCCGCCTCCTAGCTCGAGATGAGGGATCCTTTCCCTGTTTCGTAGGGAAAGAATTCCCGGCGTTCCCGTCGCATCTCAAGAGGAGGCGCTCTCCACAGGAAAGGCGAGAGGAACTCCAGGGTCGTGCCACCATTCCAAGAGTCCCCCAGATGTGTCAGTCCATTCCAGAGGAACCTGTTTTCCCTGCACTGCCTTGACGTTCAAGCCGAGGATCGACTCCCACCACGTGTGCACGTGGGACAGCCCTGTGGGAAAGCCTCGTGGGAAAGCCTCGTGGGAAAGACTCGAGGGAAAACCATAGATCCTTTGATCCACGCGGCCGACTGCGTGACACTGCTGCTACCTCTCTGGAGGAAAGCGCAAGTGCATGCCCGCATTCGAGACGAGGACTGACTCCTCTGGGGAGACTCCAGAAGTACCCCAAGATCCATGTCAGCACTGGAGAGGAATCCTCAGGTTCCGGCCCCGACTCCACACAAGGTCTTAGGCCCCGGCATCGACGGGAGAGGAATGCCGAGAGGCCCCCGAGGATCTCGCATGGGGACTGGCCTTTCCTGAGGCCACCAGAGCGGGTCCCTGAGGTCCCCGTCGTAAGTCGAGAGCACCTGCCGCAACTCGAGAAAATCCAGGAGGTTTTGCCCTCCAGGCGAGATGAGGCCCATTTCCGCTGAGGCTTCTCGAGGCTAATCACGTCTAACCACTGGAACTTCCAAAGGGTCCTTCACACCCTTGCTGCAACTCAAGAAGTTCCCCGACATACCCGTCTCCACTCGAGAGGAAGCACGTGGGGTCCCGCACACATCCAGGGGAGCCCCGTTTCCGCCTCCTAGCTCGAGATGAGGGATCCTTTCCCTGTTTCGTAGGGAAAGAATTCCCGGCGTTCCCGTCGCATCTCAAGAGGAGGCGCTCTCCACAGGAAAGGCGAGAGGAACTCCAGGGTCGTGCCACCATTCCAAGAGTCCCACAGGTGTGTCAGTCCTTTCCAGAGGAACCTGTTTTCCCTTCACTGCCTTGACCTTCAAGCCGAGGATCCACTCCCACCACGTGTGCACGTGGGACAGCCCTGTGGGAAAGCCTCGTGGGAAAGCCTCGTGGGAAAGACTCGAGGGAAAACCATACATCCTTTGATCCACGCGGCGGACTGCGTGACACTGCTGCTACCGCTCTGGAGGAAAGCGCAAGTGCATGCCCGCATTCGAGACGAGGACTGACTCCCCTGGGGAGACTCCAGAAGTACCCCAAGATCCATGTCAGCACTGGAGAGGAATCCTCAGGTTCCGGCCCCGACTCCACACAAGGTCTTAGGCCCCGGCATCGACGGGAGAGGAATCCCGAGAGGCCCCCGAGGAACTCGCATGGGGACTGGCCTTTCCTGAGGCCACCAGAGCGGGTCCCTGAGGTCCCCATCGTAAGTCGAGAGCACCTGCCGCAACTCGAGAAAATCCAGGAGGTTTTGCCCTCCAGGCGAGATGAGGCCCATTTCCGCTGAGGCTTCTCGAGGCTAATCACGTCTAACCACTGGAACTTCCAAAGGGTCCTTCACACCCTTGCTGCAACTCAAGAAGTTCCCCGACATACCCGTCTCCACTCGAGAGGAAGCACGTGGGGTCCCGCACACATCCAGGGGAGCCCCGTTTCCGCCTCCTAGCTCGAGATGAGGGATCCTTTCCCTGTTTCGTAGGGAAAGAATTCCCGGCGTTCCCGTCGCATCTCAAGAGGAGGCGCTCTCCACAGGAAAGGCGAGAGGAACTCCAGGGTCGTGCCACCATTCCAAGAGACCCACAGATGTGTCAGTCCATTCCAGAGGAACCTGTTTTCCCTGCACTGCCTTGACGTTCAAGCCGAGGATCGACTCCCACCACGTGTGCACGTGGGACAGCCCTGTGGGAAAGCCTCGTGGGAAAGCCTCCTGGGAAAGACTCCAGGGAAAACCATAGATCCTTTGATCCACGCGGCGGACTGCGTGACACTGCTGCTACCGCTCTGGAGGAAAGCGCAAGTGCATGCCCGCATTCGAGACGAGGACTGACTCCCCTGGGGAGACTCCAGAAGTAACCCAAGATCCATGTCAGCACTGGAGAGGAATCCTCAGGTTCCGGCTCCGACTCCACACAAGGTCTTAGGCCCCGGCATCGACGGGAGAGGAATCCCGAGAGGCCCCCGAGGAACTCGCATGGGGACTGGCCTTTCCTGAGGCCACCAGAGCGAGTCCCTGAGGTCCCGGTCGTAAGTCGAGAGCACCTGCCGCAACTCGAGAAAATCCAGGAGGTTTTTCCCTCCAGGCGAGATGAGGCCCATTTTCGCTGAGGCTTCTCGAGGCTAATCACGTCTAACCACTGGAACTTCCAAAGGGTCCTTCACACCCTTGCTGCAACTCAAGAAGTTCCCCGACATACCCGTCTCCACTCGAGAGGAAGCACATGGGGTCCCGCACACATCCAGGGGAGCCCCGTTTCCGCCTCCTAGCTCGAGATGAGGGATCCTTTCCCTGTTTCATAGGGAAAGAATTCCCGGCGTTCCCGTCGCATCTCAAGAGGAGGCGCTCTCCACAGGAAAGGCGATAGGAACTCCAGGGTCGTGCCACCATTCCAAGAGTCCCCCAGATGTGTCAGTCCATTCCAGAGGAACCTGTTTTCCCTGCACTGCCTTGACGTTCAAGCCGAGGATCGACTCCCAACACGTGTGCACGTGGGACAGCCCTGTGGGAAAGCCTCGTGGGAAAGCCTCTTGGGAAAGACTCGAGGGAAAACCATAGATCCTTTGATCCACGCGGCGGACTGCCTGACACTGCTGCTACCGCTCTGGAGGAAAGCGCAAGTGCATGCCCTTATTCGAGACGAGGACTGACTCCCCTGGGGAGACTCCAGAAGTACCCCAAGATCCATGTCAGCACTGGAGAGGAATCCTCAGGTTCCGGCCCCGACTCCACACAAGGTCTTAGGCCCCGGCATCGACGGGAGAGGAATCCCGAGAGGCCCCCGAGGAAGTCGCATGGGGACTGGCCTTTCCTGAGGCCACCAGAGCGGGTCCCTGACGTCCCCGTCGTAAGTCGAGAGCACCTGCCGCAACTCGAGAAAATCCAGGAGGTTTTGCCCTCCAGGCGAGATGAGGCCCATTTCCGCTGAGGCTTCTCGAGGCTAATCACGTCTAACCACTGGAACTTCCAAAGGGTCCTTCACACCCTTGCTGCAACTCAAGAAGTTCCCCGACATACCCGTCTCCACTCGAGAGGAAGCACGTGGGGTCCCGCACACATCCAGGGGAGCCCCGTTTCCGCCTCCTAGCTCGAGATGAGGGATCCTTTCCCTGTTTCGTAGGGAAAGAATTCCCGGCGTTCCCGTCGCATCTCAAGAGGAGGCGCTCTCCACAGGAAAGGCGAGAGGAACTCCAGGGTCGTGCCACCATTCCAAGAGTCCCCCAGATGTGTCAGTCCATTCCAGAGGAACCTGTTTTCCCTGCACTGCCTTGACGTTCAACCGAGGATCCACTCCCACCACGTGTGCACGTGGGACAGCTCTGTGGGAAAGCCTCGTGGGAAAGCCTCGTGGGAAAGACTCGAGGGAAAACCATAGATCCTTTGATCCACGCGGCGGACTGCGTGACACTGCTGCTACCGCTCTGGAGGAAAGCGCAAGTGCATGCCCGCATTCGAGACGAGGACTGACTCCCCTGGGGAGACTCCAGAAGTACCCCAAGATCCATGTCAGCACTGGAGAGGAATCCTCAGGTTCCGGCCCCGACTCCACACAAGGTCTTAGGCCCCGGCATCGACGGGAGAGGAATCCCGAGAGGCCCCCGAGGAACTCGCATGGGGACTGGCATTTCCTGAGGCCACCAGAGCGGGTCCCTGACGTCCCCGTCGTAAGTCGAGAGCACCTGCCGCAACTCGAGAAAATCCAGGAGGTTTTGCCCTCCAGGCGAGATGAGGCCCATTTCCGCTGAGGCTTCTCGAGGCTAATCACGTCTAACCACTGGAACTTCCAAAGGGTCCTTCACACCCTTGCTGCAACTCAAGAAGTTCCCCGACATACCCGTCTCCACTCGAGAGGAAGCACGTGGGGTCCCGCACACATCCAGGGGAGCCCCGTTTCCGCCTCCTAGCTCGAGATGAGGGATCCTTTCCCTGTTTCGTAGGGAAAGAATTCCCGGCGTTCCCGTCGCATCTCAAGAGGAGGCGCTCTCCACAGGAAAGGCGAGAGGAACTCCAGGGTCGTGCCACCATTCCAAGAGTCCCCCAGATGTGTCAGTCCATTCCAGAGGAACCTGTTTTCCCTGCACTGCCTTGACGTTCAACCGAGGATCCACTCCCACCACGTGTGCACGTGGGACAGCTCTGTGGGAAAGCCTCGTGGGAAAGCCTCGTGGGAAAGACTCGAGGGAAAACCATAGATCCTTTGATCCACGCGGCGGACTGCGTGACACTGCTGCTACCGCTCTGGAGGAAAGCGCAAGTGCATGCCCGCATTCGAGACGAGGACTGACTCCCCTGGGGAGACTCCAGAAGTACCCCAAGGTCCATGTCAGCACTGGAGAGGAATCCTCAGGTTCCGGCCCCGACTCCACACAAGGTCTTAGGCCCCGGCATCGACGGGAGAGGAATCCCGAGAGGCCCCCGAAGAACTCGCATGGGGACTGGCCTTTCCTGAGGCCACCAGAGCGGGTCCCTGAGGTCCCCATCGTAAGTCGAGAGCACCTGTCGCAACTCGAGAAAATCCAGGATGTTTTGCCCTCCAGGCGAGATGAGGCCCATTTCCGCTGAGGCTTCTCGAGGCTAATCACATCTAACCGCTGGAACTTCCAAAGGGTCCTTCACACCCTTGCTGCAACTCAAGAAGTTCCGCGACATACCCGTCTGCACTCGAGAGGAAGCACGTGGGGTCCCGCACACATCCAGGGGAGCCCCGTTTCCGCCTCCTAGCTCGAGATGAGGGATCCTTTCCCTGTTTCGTAGGGAAAGAATTCCCGGCGTTCCCGTCGCATCTCAAGAGAAGGCGCTCTCCACAGGAAAGGCGAGAGGAACTCCAGGGTCGTGCCACCATTCCAAGAGTCCCCCAGATGTGTCAGTCCATTCCAGAGGAACCTGTTTTCCCTGCACTGCCTTGACGTTCAAGCCGAGGATCCACTCCCACCACGTGTGCACGTGGGACAGCCCTGTGGGAAAGCCTCGTGGGAAAGCCTCGTGGGAAAGACTCGAGGGAAAAACATAGATCCTTTGATCCACGCGGTGGACTGCGTGACACTGCTGCTACCGCTCTGGAGGAAAGCGCAAGTGCATGCCCTTATTCGAGACGAGGACTGACTCCCCAGGGGAGACTCCAGAAGTACCCCAAGATCCATGTCAGCACTGGAGAGGAATCCTCAGGTTCCGGCCCCGACTCCACACAAGGTCTTAGGCCCCGGCATCGACGGGAGAGGAATCCCGAGAGGCCCCCGAGGAACTCGCATGGGGACTGGCCTTTCCTGAGGCCACCAGAGCGGGTCCCTGAGGTCCCCGTCGTTAGTCGAGAGCACCTGCCACAACTCGAGAAAATCCAGGAGGTTTTGCCCTCCAGGCGAGATGAGGCCCATTTCCGCTGAGGCTTCTCGAGGCTAATCACGTCTAACCAATGGAACTTCCAAAGGGTCCTTCACACCCTTGCTGCAACTCAAGAAGTTCCCCGACATACCCGTCTCCACTCGAGAGGAAGCACGTGGGGTCCCGCTCACATCCAGGGGAGCCCCGTTTCCGCCTCCTAGCTCGAGATGAGGGATCCTTTCCCTGTTTCGTAGGGAAAGAATTCCCGGCGTTCCCGTCGCATCTCAAGAGGAGGCGCTCTCCACAGGAAAGGCGAGAGGAACTCCAGGGTCGTGCCACCATTCCAAGATTCCCCCAGATGTGTCAGTCCATTCCAGAGGAACCTGTTTTCCCTGCACTGCCTTGACGTTCAAGCCGAGGATCCACTCCCACCTCGTGTGCACGTGGTACAGCCCTGTGGGAAAGCCTCGTGGGAAAGCCTCGTGGGAAAGACTCGAGGGAAAAACATACATCCTTTGATCCACGCGGCGGACTGCGTGACACTGCTGCTACCGCTCTGGAGGAAAGCGCAAGTGCATGCCCGCATTCGAGACGAGGACTGACTCCCCTGGGGAGACTCCAGAAGTACCCCAAGATCCATGTCAGCACTGGAGAGGAATCCGCAGGTTCCGGCCCCGATTCCACACAAGGTCTTAGGCCCCGGCATCGACGGGAGAGGAATGCCGAGAGGCCCCCGAGGAACTCGCAAGGGGACTGGCCTTTCCTGAGGCCACCAGAGCGGGTCCCTGAGGTCCTCGTCGTAAGTCGAGAACACCTGCCGCAACTCGAGAAAATCCAGGAGGTTTTGCCCTCCAGGCGAGATGAGGCCCATTTCCGCTGAGGCTTCTCGAGGCTAATCACATCTAACCGCTGGAACTTCCAAAGGGTCCTTCACACCCTTGCAGCAACTCAAGAAGTTCCCCGACATACCCGTCTCCACTCGAGAGGAAGCACGTGGGGTGCCGCACACATCCAGGGGAGCCCCGTTTCCGCCTCCTAGCTCGAGATGAGGGATCCTTTCCCTGTTTCGTAGGGAAAGAATTCCCGGCGTTCCCGTCGCATCTCAAGAGGAGGCGCTCTCCACAGGAAAGGCGAGAGGAACTCCAGGGTCGTGCCACCATTCCAAGAGTCCCCCAGATGTGTCAGTCCATTCCAGAGGAACCTGTTTTCCTGCACTGCCTTGACGTTCAAGCCGAGGATCCACTCCCACCACGTGTGCACGTGGGACAGCCCTGTGGGAAAGCCTCGTGGGAAAGCCTCCTGGGAAAGACTCCAGGGAAAACCATAGATCCTTTGATCCACGCGGCGGACTGCGTGACACTGCTGCTACCGCTCTGGAGGAAAGCGCAAGTGCATGCCCGCATTCGAGACGAGGACTGACTCCCCTGGGGAGACTCCAGAAGTACCCCAAGATCCATGTCAGCACTGGAGAGGAATCCTCAGGTTCCGGCCCCGACTCCACACAAGGTCTTAGGCCCCGGCATCGACGGGAGAGGAATCCCGAGAGGCCCCCGAGGAACTCGCATGGGGACTGGCCTTTCCTGAGGCCACCAGAGCGGGTCCCTGAGGTCCCCGTCGTAAGTCGAGAGCACCTGCCGCAACTCGAGAAAATCCAGGAGGTTTTGCCCTCCAGGCGAGATGAGGCCCATTTCCGCTGAGGATTCTTGAGGCTAATCAAGTCTAACCACTGGAACTTCCAAAGGGTCCTTCACACCCTTGCTGCAACTCAAGAAGTTCCCCGACATACCCGTCTCCACTCGAGAGGAAGCACGTGGGGTCCCGCACACATCCAGGGGAGCCCCGTTTCCGCCTCCTAGCTCGAGATGAGGGATCCTTTCCCTGTTTCGTACGGAAAGAATTCCCGGCGTTCCCGTCGCATCTCAAGAGGAGGCGCTCTCCACAGGAAAGGCGAGAGGAACTCCAGGGTCGTGCCACCATTCCAAGAGTCCCCCAGATGTGTCAGTCCATTCCAGAGGAACCTGTTTTCCCTGCACTGCCTTGACGTTCAAGCCGAGGATCCACTCCCACCACGTGTGCACGTGGGACAGCCCTGTGGGAAAGCCTCGTGGGAAAGCCTCGTGGGAAAGACTCGAGGGAAAACCATAGATGCTTTGATCAACCCGGCGGACTGCGTGACACTGCTGCTACCGCTCTGGAGGAAAGCGCAAGTGCATGCCCGCATTTGAGACGAGGACTGACTCCCCTGGGGAGACTCCAGAAGTACCCCAAGATCCATGTCAGCTCTGGAGAGGAATCCTCAGGTTCCGGCCCCGACTCCACACAAGGTCTTAGGCCCCGGCATCGACGGGAGAGGAATCCCGAGAGGCCCCCGAGGAACTCGCATGGGGACTGGCCTTTCCTGAGGCCACCAGAGCGTGTCCCTGTGGTCCTCGTTGTAAGTCGAGAGCACCTGCCGCAACTCGAGAAAATCCAGGAGGTTTTTCCCTCCAGGTGAGATGAGGGCCATTTCCGCTGAGGCTTCTCGAGGCTAATCACATCTAACCACTGGAACTTCCAAAAGGTCCTTCACACCCTTGCTGCAACTGAAGCAGTTCCACGACATACCCGTCTCCACTCGAGAGGAAGCACGTGGGGTCCCGCACACATCCAGGTGAGCCCCGTTTCCGCCTCCTAGCTCGAGATGAGGGATCCTTTCCCTGTTTCATAGGGAAAGAATTCCGGCGTTCCCGTCGCATCTCAAGAGGAGGCCCTCTCCACAGGAAAGGCGAGAAGAACTCCAGGGTCGTGACACCATTCCAAGAGTCCCCCAGATGTGTCAGTCCATTCCAGAGGAACATGTTTTCCCTGCACTGCCTTGACGTTCAAGCCGAGGATCGACTTCCACCACGTGTGCACGTGGGACAGCCCTGTGAGAAAGCCTCGTGGGAAAGCCTCGTGGGAAAGACTCGAGGGAAAACCATAGATCCTTTGATCCACGCGGCGGACTGCGTGACACTGCTGCTACCGCTCTGGAGGAAAGCGCAAGTGCATGCCCGCATTCGAGACGAGGACTGACTCCCCTGGGGAGACTCCAGAAGTACCCCAAGATCCATGTCAGCACTGGAGAGGAATCCTCAGGTTCCGGCCCCGACTCCACACAAGGTCTTAGGCCCCGGCATCGACGGGAGAGGAATGCCGAGAGGCCCCCGAGGAACTCGCATGGGGACTGGCCTTTCCTGAGGCCACCAGAGCGGGTCCCTGAGGTCCCCGTCGTAAGTCGAGAGCACCTGCCGCAACTCGAGAAAATCCAGGAGGTTTTGCCCTCCAGGCGAGATGAGGCCCATTTCCGCTGAGGCTTCTCGAGGCTAATCACGTCTAACAACTGGAACTTCCAAAGGGTCCTTCACACCCATGCTGCAACTCAAGAATTTCCCCGACATACCCGTCTCCACTCGAGAGGAAGCCCGTGGGGTCCCGCACACATCCAGGGGAGCCCCGTTTCCGCCTCCTAGCTCGAGATGAGGGATCCTTTCCCTGTTTCGTAGGGAAAGAATTCCCGGCGTTCCCGTCGCATCTCAAGAGGAGGCGCTCTCCACAGGAAAGGCGAGAGGAACTCCAGGGTCGTGCCAACATTCCAAGAGTCCCCCAGATGTGTCAGTCCATTCCAGAGGAACCTGTTTTCCCTGAACTGCCTTGACGTTCAAGCCGAGGATCGACTCCCACCACGTGTGCACGTGGGACAGCCCTGTGGGAAAGCCTCGTGGGAAAGCCTCGTGGGAAAGACTCGAGGGAAAACCATAGATCCTTTGATCCACGCGGCGGACTGCGTGACACTGCTGCTACCGCTCTGGAGGAAAGCGCAAGTGCATGCCCGCATTCGAGACGAGGACTGACTCCCCTGGGGAGACTCCAGAATTACCCCAAGATCCATGTCTGCACGGGAGAGGAATCCTCAGGTTCCGGCCCCGACTCCACACAAGGTCTTCGGCCCCGGCATCGACGGGAGAGGAATCCCGAGAGGCCCCCGAGGAACTCGCATGGGGACTGGCCTTTCCTGAGGCCACCAGAGCGGGTCCCTGAGGTCCCGGTCGTAAGTCGAGAGCACCTGCCGCAACTCGAGAAAATCCAGGAGGTTTTGCCCTCCAGGCGAGATGAGGCCCATTTCCGCTGAGGCTTCTCGAGGCTAATCACGTCTAACCACTGGAACTTCCAAAGGGTCCTTCACACCCTTGCTGCAACTCAAGAAATTCCCCGACATAAGCGTCTCCACTCGAGAGGAAGCACGTGGAGTCCCGCACACATCCAGGGGAGCCCCGTTTCCGCCTCCTAGCTCGAGATGAGGGATCCTTTCCCTGTTTCGTAGGGAAAGAATTCCCGGCGTTCCCGTCGCATCTCAAGAGGAGGCGCTCTCCACAGGAAAGGCGAGAGGAACTCTAGGGTCGTGCCACCATTCCAAGAGTCCCCCAGATGTGTCAGTCCATTCCAGAGGAACCTGTTTTCCCTGCACTGCCTTGACTTTCAAGCCGAGGATCGACTCCCACCACGTGTGCACGTGGGACAGCCCTGTGGGAAAGCCTCGTGGGAAAGCCTCGTGGGAAAGTCTCGAGGGAAAACCATAGATCCTTTGATGCACGCGGCGGACTGCGTGACACTGCTGCTACCGCTCTGGAGGAAAGCGCAAGTGCATGCCCGCATTCGAGACGAGGACTGACTCCAATGGGGAGACTCCAGAAGTACCGCAAGATCCATGTCAGCACTGGAGAGGAATCCTCAGGTTCCGGCCCCGACTCCACACAAGGTCTTAGGCCCCGGCATCGACGGGAGAGGAATCCCGAGAGGCCCCCGAGGAACTCGCATGGGGACTGGCCTTTCCTGAGGCCACCAGAGCGGGTCTCTGAGGTCCTCGTCGTAAGTCGAGAGCACCTGCCGCAACTCGAGAAAATCCAGGAGGTTTTGCCCTCCAGGCGAGATGAGGCCCATTTCCGCTGAGGCTTCTCGAGGCTAATCACGTCTAACCACTGGAACTTCCAAAGGGTCCTTCACACCCTTGCTGCAACTCAAGAAGTTCCCCGACATACCCGTCTCCACTCGAGAGGAAGCACGTGGGGTCCCGCACACATCCAGGTGAGCCCCGTTTCCGCCTCCTAGCTCGAGATGAGGGATTCTTTCCCTGTTTCGTAGGGAAAGAATTCCCGGCGTTCCCGTCGCATCTCAAGAGGAGGCTCTCTCCACAGGAAAGGCGAGAGGAACTCCAGGGTCGTGCCACCATTCCAAGAGTCCCCCAGATGTGTCAGTCCATTCCAGAGGAACCTGTTTTCCCTGCACTGCCTTGACGTTCAAGCCGAGGATCCACTCCCACCACGTGTGTACGTGGGACAGCCCTGTGGGAAAGCCTCGTGGGAAAGCCTCGTGGGAAAGACTCGAGGGAAAACCATAGATCCTTTGATCCACGCGGCGGACTGCGTGACACTGCTGCTACCGCTCTGGAGGAAAGCGCAAGTGCATGCCCGCATTCGAGACGAGGACTGACTCCCCTGGGGAGACTCCAGAAGTACCCCAAGATCCATGTCAGCACTGGAGAGGAATCCGCAGGTTCCGGCCCCGATTCCACACAAGGTCTTAGGCCCCGGCATCGACGGGAGAGGAATCCCGAGAGGCCCCCGAGGAACTCGCATGGGGACTGGCCTTTCCTGAGGCCACCAGAGCGGGTCCCTGAGGTATCCGTCGTAAGTCGAGAGCACCTGCCGCAACTCGAGAAAATCCAGGAGGTTTTGCCCTCCAGGCGAGATGAGGCCCATTTCCGCTGAGGCTTCTCGAGGCTAATCACGTCTAACCACTGGAACTTCCAAAGGGTCCTTCACACCCTTGCTGCAACTCAAGAAGTTCCCCGACATACCCGTCTCCACTCGAGAGGAAGCACGTGGGGTCCCGCACACATCCAGGGGAGCCCCGTTTCCGCCTCCTAGCTCGAGATGAGGGTTCCTTTCCCTGTTTCGTAGGGAAAGAATTCCCGGCGTTCCCGTCGCATCTCAAGAGGAGGCGCTCTCCACAGGAAAGGCAAGAGGAACTCCAGGGTCGTGCCTCCATTCCAAGAGTCCCCCAGATGTGTCAGTCCATTCCAGAGGAAACTGTTTTCCCTGCACTGCCTTGACGTTCAAGCCGAGGATCGACTCCCACCACGTGTGCACGTGGGACAGCCCTGTGGGAAAGCCTCGTGGGAAAGCCTCGTGGGAAAGACTCGAGGGAAAACCATAGATCCTTTGATCCACGCGGTGGACTGCGTGACACTGCTGCTACCGCTCTGGAGGAAAGCGCAAGTGCATGCCCGCATTCGAGACGAGGACTGACTCCACTGGGGAGACTAAAGAAGTAGCCCAAGATCCATGTCAGCACTGGAGAGGAATCCTCAGGTTCCGGCCCCGACTCCACACAAGGTCTTAGGCCCCGGCATCGACGGGAGAGGAATCCCGAGAGGCCCCCGAGGACCTCGCATGGGGACTGGCCTTTCCTGAGGCCACCAGAGCGGGTCCCTGAGGTCCCCGTAGTAAGTCGAGAGCACCTGCCGCAACTCGAGAAAATCCAGGAGGTTTTGCCCTCCAGGCGAGATGAGGCCCATTTCCGCTGAGGCTTCTCGAGGCTAATCACGTCTAACAACTGGAACTTCCAAAGGGTCCTTCACACCCTTGCTGCAACTCAAGAAGTTCCCCGACATACCCGTCTCCACTCGAGAGGAAGCACGTGGGGTCCCGCACACATCCAGGGGAGCCCCGTTTCCGCCTCCTAGCTCGAGATGAGGGATCCTTTCCCTGTTTCGTAGGGAAAGAATTCCCGGCGTTCCCGTCGCATCTCAAGAGGAGGCGCTCTCCACAGGAAAGGCGAGAGGAACTCCAGGGTCGTGCCACCATTCCAAGAGTCCCCCAGATGTGTCAATCCATTCCAGAGGAACCTGTTTTCCTGCACTGCCTTGACGTTCAAGCCGAGGATCCACTCCCACCACGTGTGCACGTGGGACAGCCCTGTGGGAAAGCCTCGTGGGAAAGCCTCGTGGGAAAGACTCGAGGGAAAACCATAGATCCTTTGATCCACGCGGCGGACTGCGTGACACTGCTGCTACCGCTCTGGAGGAAAGCGCAAGTGCATGCCCGCATTCGAGACGAGGACTGACTCCCCTGGGGAGACTCCAGAAGTACCCCAAGATCCATGTCAGCACTGGAGAGGAATCCTCAGGTTCCGGCCCCGACTCCACACAAGGTCTTAGGCCCCGGCATCGACGGGAGAGGAATCCCGAGAGGCCCCCAAGGAACTCGCATGGGGACTGGCCTTTCCTGAGGCCACCAGAGCGGGTCCCTGAGGTCCCCGTCGTAAGTCGAGAGCACCTTCCGCAACTCGAGAAAATCCAGGAGGTTTTGATCTCCAGGCGAGATGAGGCCCATTTCCGCTGAGGCTTCTCGAGGCTAATCACGTCTAACCACTGGAACTTCCAAAGGGTCCTTCACACCCTTGCTGCAACTCAAGAAGTTCCCCGACATACCCGTCTCCACTCGAGAGGAAGCACGTGGGGTCCCGCACACATCCAGGGGAGCCCCGTTTCCGCCTCCTAGCTCGAGATGAGGGATCCTTTCCCTGTTTCGTAGGGAAAGAATTCCCGGCGTTCCCGTCGCATCTCAAGAGGAGGCGCTCTCCACAGGAAAGGCGAGAGGAACTCCAGGGTCGTGCCACCATTCCAAGAGTCCCCCAGATGTGTCAGTCCATTCCAGAGGAACCTGTTTTCCCTGCACTGCCTTGACGTTCAATCCGAGGATCCACTCCCACCACGTGTGCACGTGGGACAGCCCTGTGGGAAAGCCTCGTGGGAAAGCCTCGTGGGAAAGACTCGAGGGAAAACCATAGATCCTTTGATCCACGCGGCGGACTGCGTGACACTGCTGCTACCGCTCTGGAGGAAAGCGCAAGTGCATGCCCGCATTTGAGACGAGGACTGACTCCCCTGGGGAGACTCCAGAAGTACCCCAAGATCCATGTCAGCTCTGGAGAGGAATCCTCAGGTTCCGGCCCCGACTCCACACAAGGTCTTCGGCCCCGGCATCGACGGGAGAGGAATCCCGAGAGGCCCCCGAGGAACTCGCATGGGGACTGGCCTTTCCTGAGGCCACCAGAGCGGGTCCCTGAGGTCCCGGTCGTAAGTCGAGAGCACCTGCCGCAACTCGAGAAAATCCAGGAGGTTTTGCCCTCCAGGCGAGATGAGGCCCATTTCCGCTGAGGCTTCTCGAGGCTAATCACGTCTAACCACTGGAACTTCCAAAGGGTCCTTCACACCCTTGCTGCAACTCAAGAAATTCCCCGACATAAGCGTCTCCACTCGAGAGGAAGCACGTGGAGTCCCGCACACATCCAGGGGAGCCCCGTTTCCGCCTCCTAGCTCGAGATGAGGGATCCTTTCCCTGTTTCGTAGGGAAAGAATTCCCGGCGTTCCCGTCGCATCTCAAGAGGAGGCGCTCTCCACAGGAAAGGCGAGAGGAACTCTAGGGTCGTGCCACCATTCCAAGAGTCCCCCAGATGTGTCAGTCCATTCCAGAGGAACCTGTTTTCCCTGCACTGCCTTGACTTTCAAGCCGAGGATCGACTCCCACCACGTGTGCACGTGGGACAGCCCTGTGGGAAAGCCTCGTGGGAAAGCCTCGTGGGAAAGTCTCGAGGGAAAACCATAGATCCTTTGATGCACGCGGCGGACTGCGTGTCACTGCTGCTACCGCTCTGGAGGAAAGCGCAAGTGCATGCCCGCATTCGAGACGAGGACTGACTCCAATGGGGAGACTCCAGAAGTACCGCAAGATCCATGTCAGCACTGGAGAGGAATCCTCAGGTTCCGGCCCCGACTCCACACAAGGTCTTAGGCCCCGGCATCGACGGGAGAGGAATCCCGAGAGGCCCCCGAGGAACTCGCATGGGGACTGGCCTTTCCTGAGGCCACCAGAGCGGGTCTCTGAGGTCCTCGTCGTAAGTCGAGAGCACCTGCCGCAACTCGAGAAAATCCAGGAGGTTTTGCCCTCCAGGCGAGATGAGGCCCATTTCCGCTGAGGCTTCTCGAGGCTAATCACGTCTAACCACTGGAACTTCCAAAGGGTCCTTCACACCCTTGCTGCAACTCAAGAAGTTCCCCGACATACCCGTCTCCACTCGAGAGGAAGCACGTGGGGTCCCGCACACATCCAGGTGAGCCCCGTTTCCGCCTCCTAGCTCGAGATGAGGGATTCTTTCCCTGTTTCGTAGGGAAAGAATTCCCGGCGTTCCCGTCGCATCTCAAGAGGAGGCTCTCTCCACAGGAAAGGCGAGAGGAACTCCAGGGTCGTGCCACCATTCCAAGAGTCCCCCAGATGTGTCAGTCCCTTCCAGAGGAACCTGTTTTCCCTGCACTGCCTTGACGTTCAAGCCGAGGATCCACTCCCACCACGTGTGTACGTGGGACAGCCCTGTGGGAAAGCCTCGTGGGAAAGCCTCGTGGGAAAGACTCGAGGGAAAACCATAGATCCTTTGATCCACGCGGCGGACTGCGTGACACTGCTGCTACCGCTCTGGAGGAAAGCGCAAGTGCATGCCCGCATTCGAGACGAGGACTGACTCCCCTGGGGAGACTCCAGAAGTACCCCAAGATCCATGTCAGCACTGGAGAGGAATCCGCAGGTTCCGGCCCCGATTCCACACAAGGTCTTAGGCCCCGGCATCGACGGGAGAGGAATCCCGAGAGGCCCCCGAGGAACTCGCATGGGGACTGGCCTTTCCTGAGGCCACCAGAGCGGGTCCCTGAGGTATCCGTCGTAAGTCGAGAGCACCTGCCGCAACTCGAGAAAATCCAGGAGGTTTTGCCCTCCAGGCGAGATGAGGCCCATTTCCGCTGAGGCTTCTCGAGGCTAATCACGTCTAACCACTGGAACTTCCAAAGGGTCCTTCACACCCTTGCTGCAACTCAAGAAGTTCCCCGACATACCCGTCTCCACTCGAGAGGAAGCACGTGGGGTCCCGCACACATCCAGGGGAGCCCCGTTTCCGCCTCCTAGCTCGAGATGAGGGTTCCTTTCCCTGTTTCGTAGGGAAAGAATTCCCGGCGTTCCCGTCGCATCTCAAGAGGAGGCGCTCTCCACAGGAAAGGCAAGAGGAACTCCAGGGTCGTGCCTCCATTCCAAGAGTCCCCCAGATGTGTCAGTCCATTCCAGAGGAAACTGTTTTCCCTGCACTGCCTTGACGTTCAAGCCGAGGATCGACTCCCACCACGTGTGCACGTGGGACAGCCCTGTGGGAAAGCCTCGTGGGAAAGCCTCGTGGGAAAGACTCGAGGGAAAACCATAGATCCTTTGATCCACGCGGTGGACTGCGTGACACTGCTGCTACCGCTCTGGAGGAAAGCGCAAGTGCATGCCCGCATTCGAGACGAGGACTGACTCCACTGGGGAGACTAAAGAAGTAGCCCAAGATCCATGTCAGCACTGGAGAGGAATCCTCAGGTTCCGGCCCCGACTCCACACAAGGTCTTAGGCCCCGGCATCGACGGGAGAGGAATCCCGAGAGGCCCCCGAGGAACTCGCATGGGGACTGGCCTTTCCTGAGGCCACCAGAGCGGGTCCCTGAGGTCCCCGTAGTAAGTCGAGAGCACCTGCCGCAACTCGAGAAAATCCAGGAGGTTTTGCCCTCCAGGCGAGATGAGGCCCATTTCCGCTGAGGCTTCTCGAGGCTAATCACGTCTAACAACTGGAACTTCCAAAGGGTCCTTCACACCCTTGCTGCAACTCAAGAAGTTCCCCGACATACCCGTCTCCACTCGAGAGGAAGCACGTGGGGTCCCGCACACATCCAGGGGAGCCCCGTTTCCGCCTCCTAGCTCGAGATGAGGGATCCTTTCCCTGTTTCGTAGGGAAAGAATTCCCGGCGTTCCCGTCGCATCTCAAGAGGAGGCGCTCTCCACAGGAAAGGCGAGAGGAACTCCAGGGTCGTGCCACCATTCCAAGAGTCCCCCAGATGTGTCAGTCCATTCCAGAGGAACCTGTTTTCCCTGCACTGCCTTGACGTTCAAGCCGAGGATCCACTCCCACCACGTGTGCACGTGGGACAGCCCTGTGGGAAAGCCTCGTGGGAAAGCCACGTGGGAAAGACTCGAGGGAAAACCATAGATCCTTTGATCCACGCGGCGGACTGCGTGACACTGCTGCTACCGCTCTGGAGGAAAGCGCAAGTGCATGCCCGCATTCGAGACGAGGACTGACTCCCCTGGGGAGACTCCAGAAGTACCCCAAGATCCATGTCAGCACTGGAGAGGAATCCGCAGGTTCCGGCCCCGATTCCACACAAGGTCTTAGGCCCCGGCATCGACGGGAGAGGAATGCCGAGAGGCCCCCGAGGAACTCGCATCGGGACTGGCCTTTCCTGAGGCCACCAGAGCGGGTCCCTGAGGTCCTCGTCGTAAGTCGAGAGCACCTGCCGCAACTCGAGAAAATCCAGGAGGTTTTGCCCTCCAGGCGAGATGAGGCCCATTTCCGCTGAGGCTTCTCGAGGCTAATCACATCTAACCGCTGGAACTTCCAAAGGGTCCTTCACACCCTTGCAGCAACTCAAGAAGTTCCCCGACATACCCGTCTCCACTCGAGAGGAAGCACGTGGGGTGCCGCACACATCCAGGGGAGCCCCGTTTCCGCCTCCTAGCTCGAGATGAGGGATCCTTTCCCTGTTTCGTAGGGAAAGAATTCCCGGCGTTCCCGTCGCATCTCAAGAGGAGGCGCTCTCCACAGAAAAGGCGAGAGGAACTCCAGGGTCGTGCCACCATTCCAAGAGTCCCCCAGATGTGTCAATCCATTCCAGAGGAACCTGTTTTCCTGCACTGCCTTGACGTTCAAGCCGAGGATCCACTCCCACCACGTGTGCACGTGGGACAGCCCTGTGGGAAAGCCTCGTGGGAAAGCCTCGTGGGAAAGACTCGAGGGAAAACCATAGATCCTTTGATCCACGCGGCGGACTGCGTGACACTGCTGCTACCGCTCTGGAGGAAAGCGCAAGTGCATGCCCGCATTCGAGACGAGGACTGACTCCCCTGGGGAGACTCCAGAAGTACCCCAAGATCCATGTCAGCACTGGAGAGGAATCCTCAGGTTCCGGCCCCGACTCCACACAAGGTCTTAGGCCCCGGCATCGACGGGAGAGGAATCCCGAGAGGCCCCCGAGGAACTCGCATGGGGACTGGCCTTTCCTGAGGCCACCAGAGCGGGTCCCTGAGGTCCCCGTCGTAAGTCGAGAGCACCTTCCGCAACTCGAGAAAATCCAGGAGGTTTTGATCTCCAGGCGAGATGAGGCCCATTTCCGCTGAGGCTTCTCGAGGCTAATCACGTCTAACAACTGGAACTTCCAAAGGGTCCTTCACACCCTTGCTGCAACTCAAGAATTTCCCCGACATACCCGTCTCCACTCGAGAGGAAGCCCGTGGGGTCCTGCACACATCCAGGGGAGCCCCGTTTCCGCCTCCTAGCTCGAGATGAGGGATCCTTTCCCTGTTTCGTAGGGAAAGAATTCCCGGCGTTCCCGTCGCATCTCAAGAGGAGGCGCTCTCCACAGGAAAGGCGAGAGGAACTCCAGGGTCCTGCCACCATTCCAAGAGTCCCCCAGATGTGTCAGTCCATTCCAGAGGAACCTGTTTTCCCTGCACTGCCTTGACTTTCAAGCCGAGGATCGACTCCCACCACGTGTGCACGTGGGACAGCCCTGTGGGAAAGCCTCGTGGGAAAGCCTCGTGGGAAAGTCTCGAGGGAAAACCATAGATCCTTTGATCCACGCGGCGGACTGCGAGACACTGCTGCTACCGCTCTGGAGGAAAGCGCAAGTGCATGCCCGCATTCGAGACGAGGACTGACTCCAATGGGGAGACTCCAGAAGTACCGCAAGATCCATGTCAGCACTGGAGAGGAATCCTCAGGTTCCGGCCCCGACTCCACACAAGGTCTCAGGCCCCGGCATCGACGGGAGAGGAATGCCGAGAGGCCCCCGAGGAACTCGCATGGGGACGGGCCTTTCCTGAGGCCACCAGAGCGGGTCCCTGAGGTCCCCGTCGTAAGTCGAGAGCACCTGCCGCAACTCGAGAAAATCCAGGAGGTTTTGCCCTCCAGGCGAGATGAGGCCCATTTCCGCTGAGGCTTCTCGAGGCTAATCACATCTAACCACTGGCACTTCCAAAGGGTCCTTCACACCCTTGCTGCAACTCAAGAAGTTCCCCGACATACCCGTCTCCACTCGAGAGGAAGCACGTGGGGTCCCGCACACATCCAGGGGAGCCCCGTTTCCGCCTCCTAGCTCGAGATGAGGGATTCTTTCCCTGTTTCGTAGGGAAAGAATTCCCGGCGTTCCCGTCGCATCTCAAGAGGAGGCTCTCTCCACAGGAAAGGCGAGAGGAACTCCAG
The DNA here is from genome assembly GCF_042477335.2 of Ovis canadensis. NCBI lineage: Eukaryota > Metazoa > Chordata > Mammalia > Artiodactyla > Bovidae > Ovis > Ovis canadensis. The sequence continues at coordinate 1,413,499 of NC_091259.1, forward strand.
GGTCGTGCCACCATTCCAAGAGTCCCCCAGATGTGTCAGTCCATTCCAGAGGAACCTGTTTTCCCTGCACTGCCTTGACGTTCAAGCCGAGGATCCACTCCCACCACGTGTGTACGTGGGACAGCCCTGTGGGAAAGCCTCGTGGGAAAGCCTCGTGGGAAAGACTCGAGGGAAAACCATAGATCCTTTGATCCACGCGGCGGACTGGTGACACTGCTGCTACCGCTCTGGAGGAAAGCGCAAGTGCATGCCCGCATTCGAGACGAGGACTGACTCCCCTGGGGAGACTCCAGAAGTACCCCAAGATCCATGTCAGCACTGGAGAGGAATCCTCAGGTTCCGGCCCCGACTCCACACAAGGTCTTAGGCCCCGGCATCGACGGGAGAGGAATCCCGAGAGGCCCCCGAGGAACTCGCATGGGGACTGGCCTTTCCTGAGGCCACCAGAGCGGGTCCCTGAGGTCCCCGTCGTAAGTCGAGAGCACCTGCCGCAACTCGAGAAAATCCAGGAGGTTTTGCCCTCCAGGCGAGATGAGGCCCATTTCCGCTGAGGCTTCTCGAGGCTAATCACGTCTAACCACTGGAACTTCCAAAGGGTCCTTCACACCCTTGCTGCAACTCAAGAAGTTCCCCGACATACCCGTCTCCACTCGAGAGGAAGCACGTTGGGTCCCGCACACATCCAGGGGAGCCCCGTTTCCACCTCCTAGCTCGAGATGAGGGATCCTTTCCCTGTTTCGTAGGGAAAGAATTCCCGGCGTTCCCGTCATTCTCAAGAGGAGGCGCTCTCCACAGGAAAGGCGAGAGGAACTCCAGGGTCGTGCCACCATTCCAAGAGTCCCCCAGATGTGTCAGTCCATTCCAGAGGAACCTGTTTTCCCTGCACTGCCTTGACTTTCAAGCCGAGCATCCACTCCCACCACGTGTGCACGTGGGACAGCCCTGTGGGAAAGCCTCGTGGGAAAGCCTCGTGGGAACGACTCGAGGGAAAACCATAGATCCTTTGATCCACGCGGCGGACTGCGTGACACTGCTGCTACCGCTCTGGAGGAAAGCGCAAGTGCATGCCCGCATTCGAGACGAGGACTGACTCCCCTGGGGAGACTCCAGAAGTACCCCAAGATCCATGTCAGCACTGGAGAGGAATCCGCAGGTTCCGGCCCCGATTCCACACAACGTCTTAGGCCCCGGCATCGACGGGAGAGGAATCCCGAGAGGCCCCCGAGGAACTCGCATGGGGACTGGCCTTTCCTGAGGCCACCAGAGCGGGTCCCTGAGGTCCCCGTCGTAAGTCGAGAGCACCTGCCGCAACTCGAGAAAATCCAGGAGGTTTTGCCCTCCAGTCGAGATGAGGCCCATTTCCGCTGAGGCTTCTCGAGGCTAATCACGTCTAACCACTGGAACTTCCAAAGGGTCCTTCACACCCTTGCTGCAACTCAAGAAGTTCCCCGACATACCCGTCTCCACTCGAGAGGAAGCACGTGGGGTCCCGCACACATCCAGGGGAGCCCCGTTTCCACCTCCTAGCTCGAGATGAGGGATCCTTTCCCTGTTTCGTAGGGAAAGAATTCCCGGCGTTCCCGTCGCATCTCAAGAGGAGGCGCTCTCCACAGGAAAGGCGAGAGGAACTCCAGGGTCGTGCCTCCATTCCAAGAGTCCCCCAGATGTGTCAGTTCATTCCAGAGGAACCTGTTTTCCCTGCACTGCCTTGACGTTCAAGCCGAGGATCCACTCCCACCACGTGTGCACGTGGGACAGCCCTGTGGGAAAGCCTCGTGGGAAAGCCTCGTTGGAAAGACTCGAGGGAAAACCATAGATCCTTTGATCCACGCGGCGGACTGCGTGACACTTCTGCTACCGCTCTGGAGGAAAGCGCAAGTGCATGCCCGCATTCGAGACGAGGACTGACTCCACTGGGGAGACTAAAGAAGTAGCCCAAGATCCATGTCAGCACTGGAGAGGAATCCTCAGGTTCCGGCCCCGACACCACACAAGGTCTTAGGCCCCGGCATCGACGGGAGAGGAATCCCGAGAGGCCCCCGAGGAACTCGCATGGGGACTGGCCTTTCCTGAGGCCACCAGAGCGGGTCCCTGAGGTCCCCGTAGTAAGTCGAGAGCACCTGCCGCAACTCGAGAAAATCCAGGAGGTTTTGCCCTCCAGGCGAGATGAGGCCCATTTCCGCTGAGGCTTCTCGAGGCTAATCACGTCTAACCAATGGAACTTCCAAAGGGTCCTTCACACCCTTGCTGCAACTCAAGAAGTTCCCCTACATACCCGTCTCCACTCGAGAGGAAGCACGTGGGGTCCCGCACAAATCCAGGGCGAGCCCCGTTTCCACCTCCTAGCTCGAGATGAGGGATCCTTTCCCTGTTTCGTAGGGAAAGAATTCCCGGCGTTCCCGTCGCATCTCAAGAGGAGGCGCTCTCCACAGGAAAGGCGAGAGGAACTCCAGGGTCGTGCCACCATTCCAAGAGTCCCCCAGATGTGTCAGTCCATTCCAGAGGAACCTGTTTTCCCTGCACTGCCTTGACGTTCAAGCCGAGGATCCACTCCCACCACGTGTGCACGTGGGACAGCCCTGTGGGAAAGCCTCGTGGGAAATCCTCGTGGGAAAGACTCGAGGGAAAACCATAGATCCTTTGATCCACGCGGCGGACTGCGTGACACTGCTGCTACCTCTCTGGAGGAAAGCGCAAGTGCATGCCCGCATTCGAGACGAGGACTGACTCCCCTGGGGAGACTCCAGAAGTACCCCAAGATCCATGTCAGCACTGGAGAGGAATCCTCAGGTTCCGGCCCCGACTCCACACAAGGTCTTAGGCCCCGGCATCGACGGGAGAGGAATGCCGAGAGGCCCCCGAGGAACTCGCATGGGGACTGGCCTTTCCTGAGGCCACCAGAGCGGGTCCCTGAGGTCCCCGTCGTAAGTCGAGAGCACCTGCCGCAACTCGAGAAAATCCAGGAGGTTTTGCCCTCCAGGCGAGATGAGGCCCATTTCCGCTGAGGCTTCTCGAGGCTAATCACGTCTAACAACTGGAACTTCCAAAGGGTCCTTCACACCCTTGCTGCAACTCAAGAATTTCCCCGACATACCCGTCTCCACTCGAGAGGAAGCCCGTGGGGTCCTGCACACATCCAGGGGAGCCCCGTTTCCGCCTCCTAGCTCGAGATGAGGGATCCTTTCCCTGTTTCGTAGGGAAAGAATTCCCGGCGTTCCCGTCGCATCTCAAGAGGAGGCGCTCTCCACAGGAAAGGCGAGAGGAACTCCAGGGTCCTGCCACCATTCCAAGAGTCCCCCAGATGTGTCAGTCCATTCCAGAGGAACCTGTTTTCCCTGCACTGCCTTGACTTTCAAGCCGAGGATCGACTCCCACCACGTGTGCACGTGGGACAGCCCTGTGGGAAAGCCTCGTGGGAAAGCCTCGTGGGAAAGACTCGAGGGAAAACCATAGATCCTTTGATCCACGCGGCGGACTGCGAGACACTGCTGCTACCGCTCTGGAGGAAAGCGCAAGTGCATGCCCGCATTCGAGACGAGGACTGACTCCCCTGGGGAGACTCCAGAAGTACCCCAAGATCCATGTCAGCACTGGAGAGGAATCCTCAGGTTCCGGCCCCGACTCCACACAAGGTCTTAGGCCCCGGCATCGACGGGAGAGGAATCCCGAGAGGCCCCCGAGGAACTCGCATGGGGACTGGCCTTTCCTGAGGCCACCAGAGCGGGTCCCTGAGGTCCCCGTCGTAAGTCGAGAGCACCTGCCGCAACTCGAGAAAATCCAGGAGGTTTTGCCCTCCAGGCGAGATGAGGCCCATTTCCGCTGAGGCTTCTCGAGGCTAATCACGTCTAACCACTGGAACTTCCAAAGGGTCCTTCACACCCTTGCTGCAACTCAAGAAGTTCCCCGACATACCCGTCTCCACTCGACAGGAAGCACGTGGGGTCCCGCACACATCCAGGGGAGCCCCGTTTCCGCCTCCTAGCTGGAGATGAGGGATCCTTTCCCTGTTTCGTAGGGAAAGAATTCCCGGCGTTCCCGTCGCATCTCAAGAGGAGGCGCTCTCCACAGGAAAGGCGAGAGGAACTCCAGGGTCGTGCCACCATTCCAAGAGTCCCCCAGATGTGTCAGTCCATTCCAGAGGAACCTGTTTTCCCTGCACTGCCTTGACGTTCAAGCCGAGGATCCACTCCCACCACGTGTGCACGTGGGACAGCCCTGTGGGAAAGCCTCGTGGGAAAGCCTCGTGGGAAAGACTCGAGGGAAAACCATAGATCCTTTGATCCACGCGGCGGACTGCCTGACACTGCTGCTACCGCTCTGGAGGAAAGCGCAAGTGCATGCCCGCATTCGAGACGAGGACTGACTCCCCTGGGGAGACTCCAGAAGTACCCCAAGATCCATGTCAGCACTGGAGAGGAATCCTCAGGTTCCGGCCCCGACTCCACACAAGGTCTTAGGCCCCGGCATCGACGGGAGAGGAATCCCGAGAGGCCCCCGAGGAACTCGCATGGGGACTGGCCTTTCCTGAGGCCACCAGAGGGGGTCCCTGAGGTCCCCGCCGTAAGTCGAGAGCACCTGCCGCAACTCGAGAAAATCCAGGAGGTTTTGCCCTCCAGGCGAGATGAGGCCCATTTCCGCTGAGGCTTCTCGAGGCTAATCACGTCTAACCACTGGAACTTCCAAAGGGTCCTTCACACCCTTGCTGCAACTCAAGAAGTTCCCCGACATACCCGTCTCCACTCGAGAGGAAGCACGTTGGGTCCCGCACACATCCAGGGGAGCCCCGTTTCCACCTCCTAGCTCGAGATGAGGGATCCTTTCCCTGTTTCGTAGGGAAAGAATTCCCGGCGTTCCCGTCGCATCTCAAGAGGAGGCGCTCTCCACAGGAAAGGCGAGAGGAACTCCAGGGTCGTGCCACCATTCCAAGAGTCCCCCAGATGTGTCAGTCCATTCCAGAGGAACCTGTTTTCCCTGCACTGCCTTGACTTTCAAGCCGAGCATCCACTCCCACCACGTGTGCACGTGGGACAGCCCTGTGGGAAAGCCTCGTGGGAAAGCCTCGTGGGAAAGACTCGAGGGAAAACCATAGATCCTTTGATCCACGCGGCGGACTGCGTGACACTGCTGCTACCGCTCTGGAGGAAAGCGCAAGTGCATGCCCGCATTCGAGACGAGGACTGACTCCCCTGGGGAGACTCCAGAAGTACCCCAAGATCCATGTCAGCACTGGAGAGGAATCCGCAGGTTCCGGCCCCGATTCCACACAACGTCTTAGGCCCCGGCATCGACGGGAGAGGAATCCCGAGAGGCCCCCGAGGAACTCGCATGGGGACTGGCCTTTCCTGAGGCCACCAGAGCGGGTCCCTGAGGTCCCCGTCGTAAGTCGAGAGCACCTGCCGCAACTCGAGAAAATCCAGGAGGTTTTGCCCTCCAGTCGAGATGAGGCCCATTTCCGCTGAGGCTTCTCGAGGCTAATCACGTCTAACCACTGGAACTTCCAAAGGGTCCTTCACACCCTTGCTGCAACTCAAGAAGTTCCCCGACATACCCGTCTCCACTCGAGAGGAAGCACGTGGGGTCCCGCACACATCCAGGGGAGCCCCGTTTCCACCTCCTAGCTCGAGATGAGGGATCCTTTCCCTGTTTCGTAGGGAAAGAATTCCCGGCGTTCCCGTCGCATCTCAAGAGGAGGCGCTCTCCACAGGAAAGGCGAGAGGAACTCCAGGGTCGTGCCTCCATTCCAAGAGTCCCCCAGATGTGTCAGTTCATTCCAGAGGAACCTGTTTTCCCTGCACTGCCTTGACGTTCAAGCCGAGGATCCACTCCCACCACGTGTGCACGTGGGACAGCCCTGTGGGAAAGCCTCGTGGGAAAGCCTCGTTGGAAAGACTCGAGGGAAAACCATAGATCCTTTGATCCACGCGGCGGACTGCGTGACACTTCTGCTACCGCTCTGGAGGAAAGCGCAAGTGCATGCCCGCATTCGAGACGAGGACTGACTCCACTGGGGAGACTAAAGAAGTAGCCCAAGATCCATGTCAGCACTGGAGAGGAATCCTCAGGTTCCGGCCCCGACACCACACAAGGTCTTAGGCCCCGGCATCGACGGGAGAGGAATCCCGAGAGGCCCCCGAGGAACTCGCATGGGGACTGGCCTTTCCTGAGGCCACCAGAGCGGGTCCCTGAGGTCCCCGTAGTAAGTCGAGAGCACCTGCCGCAACTCGAGAAAATCCAGGAGGTTTTGCCCTCCAGGCGAGATGAGGCCCATTTCCGCTGAGGCTTCTCGAGGCTAATCACGTCTAACCAATGGAACTTCCAAAGGGTCCTTCACACCCTTGCTGCAACTCAAGAAGTTCCCCGACATACCCGTCTCCACTCGAGAGGAAGCACGTGGGGTCCCGCACAAATCCAGGGCGAGCCCCGTTTCCACCTCCTAGCTCGAGATGAGGGATCCTTTCCCTGTTTCGTAGGGAAAGAATTCCCGGCGTTCCCGTCGCATCTCAAGAGGAGGCGCTCTCCACAGGAAAGGCGAGAGGAACTCCAGGGTCGTGCCACCATTCCAAGAGTCCCCCAGATGTGTCAGTCCATTCCAGAGGAACCTGTTTTCCCTGCACTGCCTTGACGTTCAAGCCGAGGATCCACTCCCACCACGTGTGCACGTGGGACAGCCCTGTGGGAAAGCCTCGTGGGAAAGACTCGTGGGAAAGACTCGAGGGAAAACCATAGATCCTTTGATGCACGCGGCGGACTGCGTGACACTGCTGCTACCGCTATGGAGGAAAGCGCAAGTGCATGCCCGCATTCGAGACGAGGACTGACTCCCCTGGGTAGACTCCAGAAGTACCCCAAGATCCATGTCAGCACTGGAGAGGAATCCTCAGGTTCCGGCCCCGACTCCACACAAGGTCTTAGGCCCCGGCATCGACGGGAGAGGAATTCCGAGAGGCCCCCGAGGAACTCGCATGGGGACTGGCCTTTCCTGAGGCCACCAGAGCGGGTCCCTGAGGTCCCTGTCGTAAGTCGAGAGCACCTGCCGCAACTCGAGAAAATCCAGGAGGTTTTGCCCTCCAGGCGAGATGAGGCCCATTTCCGCTGAGGCTTCTCGAGGATAATCACGTCTAACCACTGGAACTTCCAAAGGGTCCTTCACACCCTTGCTGCAACTCAAGAAGTTCCCCGACATACCCGTCTCCACTCGACAGGAAGCACGTGGGGTCCCGCACACATCCAGGGGAGCCCCGTTTCCGCCTCCTAGCTCGGGATGAGGGATCCTTTCCCTGTTTCGTAGGGAAAGAATTCCCGGCGTTCCCGTCGCATCTCAAGAGGAGGCGCTCTCCACAGGAAAGGCGAGAGGAACTCCAGGGTCGTGCCACCATTCCAAGAGTCCCCCAGATGTGTCAGTCCATTCCAGAGGAACCTGTTTTCCCTGCACTGCCTTGACGTTCAAGCCGAGGATCCACTCCCACCACGTGTGCACGTGGGACAGCCCTGTGGGAAAGCCTCGTGGGAAAGCCTCGTGGGAAAGACTCGAGGGAAAACCATAGATCCTTTGATCCACGCGGCGGACTGCGTGACACTGCTGCTACCTCTCTGGAGGAAAGCGCAAGTGCATGCCCGCATTCGAGACGAGGACTGACTCCCCTGGGGAGACTCCAGAAGTACCCCAAGATCCATGTCAGCACTGGAGAGGAATCCGCAGGTTCCGGCCCCGATTCCACACAAGGTCTTAGGCCCCGGCATCGACGGGAGAGGAATGCCGAGGGGCCCCCGTTGAACTCGCAGGGGGAATGGCCTTTCCTGAGGCCACCAGAGCGGGTCCCTGAGGTCCTCGTCGTAAGTCGAGAGCACCTGCCGCAACTCGAGAAAATCCAGGAGGTTTTGCCCTCCAGGCGAGATGAGGCCCATTTCCGCTGAGGCTTCTCGAGGCTAATCACGTCTAACCACTGGAACTTCCAAAGGGTCCTTCACACCCTTGCTGCAACTCAAGAAGTTCCCCGACATACCCGTCTCCACTCGACAGGAAGCACGTGGGGTCCCGCACACATCCAGGGGAGCCCCGTTTCCGCCTCCTAGCTCGAGATGAGGGATCCTTTCCCTGTTTCGTAGGGAAAGAATTCCCGGCGTTCCCGTCGCATCTCAAGAGGAGGTGCTCTCCACAGGAAAGGCGAGAGGAACTCCAGGGTCGTGCCACCATTCCAAGAGTCCCCCAGATGTGTCAGTCCATTCCAGAGGAACCTGTTTTCCCTGCACTGCCTTGACGTTCAAGCCGAGGATCCACTCCCACCACGTGTGCACGTGGGACAGCCCTGTGGGAAAGCCTCGTGGGAAAGCCTCGTGGGAAAGACTCGAGGGAAAACCATAGATCCTTTGATCCACGCGGCGAACTGCGTGACACTGCTGCTACCGCTCTGGAGGAAAGCGCAAGTGCATGCCCGCATTCGAGACGAGGACTGACTCCCCTGGGGAGACTCCAGAAGTACCCCAAGATCCATGTCAGCACTGGAGAGGAATCCGCAGGTTCCGGCCCCGATTCCACACAAGGTCTTAGGCCCCGGCATCGACGGGAGAGGAATGCCGAGAGGCCCCCGAGGAACTCGCATGGGGAATGGCCTTTCCTGAGGCCACCAGAGCGGGTCCCTGAGGTCCTCGTCGTAAGTCGAGAGCACCTGCCGCAACTCGAGAAAATCCAGGAGGTTTTGCCCTCCAGGCGAGATGAGGCCCATTTCCGCTGAGGCTTCTCGAGGCTAATCACGTCTAACCACTGGAACTTCCAAAGGGTCCTTCACACCCTTGCTGCAACTCAACAAGTGCCCCGACATACCCGTCTCCACTCGACAGGAAGCACGTGGGGTCCCGCACACATCCAGGGGAGCCCCGTTTCCGCCTCCTAGCTCGAGATGAGGGATCCTTTCCCTGCTTCGTAGGGAAAGAATTCCCGGCGATCCTGTCGCATCTCAAGAGGAAGCGCACTCCACAGGAAAGGGGAGAGGAACTCCAGGGTCGTGCCACCATTCCAAGAGACCGCCAGATGTGTCAGTCCATTACAGAGGAACCTGTTTTCCCTGCACTGCCTTGACGTTCAAGCCGAGGATCGACTCCCACCACGTGTGCACGTGGGACAGCCCTGTGGGAAAGCCTCGTGGGAAAGACTCGTTGGAAAGACTCGAGGGAAAACCATAGATCCTTTGATCCACGCGGCGGACTGCGTGACACTGCTGCTATCGCTCTGGAGGAAAGCGCAAGTGCATGCCCGCATTCGAGACGAGGACTGACTCCCCTGGGGAGACTCCAGAAGTACCCCAAGATCCATGTCAGCACTGGAGAGGAATCCTCAGGTTCCGGCCCCGACTCCACACAAGGTCTTAGGCCCCGGCATCGACGGGAGAGGGATCCCGAGAGGCCCCCGAGGAACTCGCATGGGGACTGGCTTTTCCTGAGGCCACCAGAGCGGTTCCCTGAGTTCCCCGTCGTCAGTCGAGAGCACCTGCCACAACTCGAGAAAATCCAGGCGGTTTTGCCCTCCAGGCGATATGAGGCTCATTTCCGCTGAGGCTTCTCGAGGCTAATCACGTCTACACACTGGAACTTCCAAAGGGTCATTCACACCCTTGCTGCAACTCAAGAAGTTCCCCGACATACCCGTCTCCACTCGAAAGGAAGCACGTGGGGTCCCGCACACATCCATGGGAGCCCCGTTTCCGCCTCCTAGCTCGAGATGAGGGATCCTTTCCCTGTTTCGTAGAGAAAGAATTCCCGGCGTTCCCGTCGCATCTCAAGAGGAGGCGCTCTCCACAGGAAAGGCGAGAGGAACTCCAGGGTCGTGCCACCATTCCAAGAGTCCCCCAGATGTGTCAGTCCATTCCAGAGGAACCTGTTTTCCCTGCACTGCCTTGACGTTCAAGCCAAGGATCGAGTCCCACCACAAGTGCACGTGGGACAGCCCTGTGGGAAAGCCTCGTGGGAAAGCCTCGTGGGAAAGACTCGAGGGAAAACCATAGATCCTTTGTTCCATGCGGCGGACTGCGTGACACTGCTGCTACCGCTCTGGAGGAAAGCGCTAGTGCATGCCCGCATTCGAGACGAGGACTGACTCCCCTTGGGAGACTCCAGAAGTACCCCAAGATCCATGTCAGCACTGGAGAGGAATCCTCAGGTTCCGGCCCCGACTCCACACAAGGTCTTAGGCCCCGTCATCGACGGGAGAGGAATCCCGAGAGGCCCCCGAGGAACTCGCATGGGGACTGGCCTTTCCTGAGGCCACCAGAGCGGGTCCCTGAGGTCCCCGTCGTAAGTCGAGAGCACCTGCCGCAACTCGAGAAAATCCACGAGGTTTTGCCCTCCAGGCGAGATGAGGCCCATTTCCGCTGAGGCTTCTCGAGGCCAATCACGTCTAACCACTGGAACTTCCAAAGGGTCCTTCACACCCTTGCTGCAACTCCAGAAGTTCCCCGACATACCCGTCTCCACTCGAGAGGAAGCATGTGGTGTCCCGCACACATCCAGGGGAGCCCCGTTTCCGCCTCCTAGCTCGAGATGAGGGATCCTTTCCCTGTTTCGTAGGGAAAGAATTCCCGGCGTTCCCGTCGCATCTCAAGAGGAGGCGCTCTCCACAGGAAAGGCGAGAGGAACTCCAGGGTCGTGCCACCATTCCAAGAGTCCCCCAGATGTGTCAGTCCATTCCACAGGAACCTGTTTTCCCTGCACTGCCTTGACGTTCAAGCCGAGGATCGACTCCCACGACGTGTGCACGTGGGACAGCCCTGTGGGAAAGCCTCGTGGGAAAGCCTCGTGGGAAAGACTCGAGGGAAAACCATAGATCCTTTGATCCACGCGGCGGACTGCGTGACACTGCTGCTACCGCTCTGGAGGAAAGCGCAAGTGCATGCCCGCATTCGAGACGAGGACTGACTCCCCTGGGAGACTCCAGAAGTACCCCAAGATCCATGTCAGCACTGGAGAGGAATCCTCAGGTTCCGGCCCCGACTCCACACAAGGTCTTCGGCCCCGGCATCGACGGGAGAGGAATCCCGAGAGGCCCCCGAGGAACTCGCATGGGGACTGGCCTTTCCTGAGGCCACCAGAGCGGGTCCCTGAGGTCCCCGCCGTAAGTCGAGAGCACCTGCCGCAACTCGAGAAAATCCAGGAGGTTTTGCCCTCCAGGCGAGATGAGGCCCATTTCCGCTGAGGCTTCTCGAGGCTAATCACGTCTAACCACTGGAACTTCCAAAGGGTCCTTCACACCCTTGCTGCAACTCAAGAAGTTCCCCGACATACCCGTCTCCACTCGAGAGGAAGCACGTTGGGTCCCGCACACATCCAGGGGAGCCCCGTTTCCACCTCCTAGCTCGAGATGAGGGATCCTTTCCCTGTTTAGTAGGGAAAGAATTCCCGGCGTTCCCGTCGCATCTCAAGAGGAGGCGCTCTCCACAGGAAAGGCGAGAGGAACTCCAGGGTCGTGCCACCATTCCAAGAGTCCCCCAGATGTGTCAGTCCATTCCAGAGGAACCTGTTTTCCCTGCACTGCCTTGACGTTCAAGCCGAGGATCGACTCCCACGACGTGTGCACGTGGGACAGCCCTGTGGGAAAGCCTCGTGGGAAAGCCTCGTGGGAAAGACTCGAGGGAAAACCATAGATCCTTTGATCCACGCGGCGGACTGCGTGACACTGCTGCTACCGCTCTGGAGGAAAGCGCAAGTGCATGCCCGCATTCGAGACGAGGACTGACTCCCCTGGGAGACTCCAGAAGTACCCCAAGATCCATGTCAGCACTGGAGAGGAATCCTCAGGTTCCGGCCCCGACTCCACACAAGGACTTCGGCCCCGGCATCGACGGGAGAGGAATCCCGAGAGGCCCCCGAGGAACTCGCATGGGGACTGGCCTTTCCTGAGGCCACCAGAGCGGGTCCCTGAGGTCCCCGCCGTAAGTCGAGAGCACCTGCCGCAACTCGAGAAAATCCAGGAGGTTTTGCCCTCCAGGCGAGATGAGGCCCATTTCCGCTGAGGCTTCTCGAGGCTAATCACGTCTAACCACTGGAACTTCCAAAGGGTCCTTCACACCCTTGCTGCAACTCAAGAAGTTCCCCGACATACCCGTCTCCACTCGAGAGGAAGCACGTTGGGTCCCGCACACATCCAGGGGAGCCCCGTTTCCACCTCCTAGCTCGAGATGAGGGATCCTTTCCCTGTTTCGTAGGGAAAGAATTCCCGGCGTTCCCGTCGCATCTCAAGAGGAGGCGCTCTCCACAGGAAAGGCGAGAGGAACTCCAGGGTCGTGCCACCATTCCAAGAGTCCCCCAGATGTGTCAGTCCATTCCAGAGGAACCTGTTTTCCCTGCACTGCCTTGACTTTCAAGCCGAGCATCCACTCCCACCACGTGTGCACGTGGGACAGCCCTGTGGGAAAGCCTCGTGGGAAAGCCTCGTGGGAAAGACTCGAGGGAAAACCATAGATCCTTTGATCCACGCGGCGGACTGCGTGACACTGCTGCTACCGCTCTGGAGGAAAGCGCAAGTGCATGCCCGCATTCGAGACGAGGACTGACTCCCCTGGGGAGACTCCAGAAGTACCCCAAGATCCATGTCAGCACTGGAGAGGAATCCGCAGGTTCCGGCCCCGATTCCACACAACGTCTTAGGCCCCGGCATCGACGGGAGAGGAATCCCGAGAGGCCCCCGAGGAACTCGCATGGGGACTGGCCTTTCCTGAGGCCACCAGAGCGGGTCCCTGAGGTCCCCGTCGTAAGTCGAGAGCACCTGCCGCAACTCGAGAAAATCCAGGAGGTTTTGCCCTCCAGTCGAGATGAGGCCCATTTCCGCTGAGGCTTCTCGAGGCTAATCACGTCTAACCACTGGAACTTCCAAAGGGTCCTTCACACCCTTGCTGCAACTCAAGAAGTTCCCCGACATACCCGTCTCCACTCGAGAGGAAGCACGTGGGGTCCCGCACACATCCAGGGGAGCCCCGTTTCCACCTTCTAGCTCGAGATGAGGGATCCTTTCCCTGTTTCGTAGGGAAAGAATTCCCGGCGTTCCCGTCGCATCTCAAGAGGAGGCGCTCTCCACAGGAAAGGCGAGAGGAACTCCAGGGTCGTGCCTCCATTCCAAGAGTCCCCCAGATGTGTCAGTTCATTCCAGAGGAACCTGTTTTCCCTGCACTGCCTTGACGTTCAAGCCGAGGATCCACTCCCACCACGTGTGCACGTGGGACAGCCCTGTGGGAAAGCCTCGTGGGAAAGCCTCGTTGGAAAGACTCGAGGGAAAACCATAGATCCTTTGATCCACGCGGCGGACTGCGTGACACTTCTGCTACCGCTCTGGAGGAAAGCGCAAGTGCATGCCCGCATTCGAGACGAGGACTGACTCCACTGGGGAGACTAAAGAAGTATCCCAAGATCCATGTCAGCACTGGAGAGGAATCCTCAGGTTCCGGCCCCGACTCCACTCAAGGTCTTAGGCCCCGGCATCGACGGGAGAGGAATCCCGAGAGGCCCCCGAGGAACTCGCATGGGGACTGGCCTTTCCTGAGGCCACCAGAGCGGGTCCCTGAGGTCCCCGTCGTAAGTCGAGAGCACCTGCCGCAACTCGAGAAAATCCAGGAGGTTTTGCCCTCCAGGCGAGATGAGGCCCATTTCCGCTGAGGCTTCTCGAGGCTAATCACGTCTAACCAATGGAACTTCCAAAGGGTCCTTCACACCCTTGCTGCAACTCAAGAAGTTCCCCGACATACCCGTCTCCACTCGAGAGGAAGCACGTGGGGTCCCGCACAAATCCAGGGCGAGCCCCGTTTCCACCTCCTAGCTCGAGATGAGGGATCCTTTCCCTGTTTCGTAGGGAAAGAATTCCCGGCGTTCCCGTCGCATCTCAAGAGGAGGCGCTCTCCACAGGAAAGGCGAGAGGAACTCCAGGGTCGTGCCACCATTCCAAGAGTCCCCCAGATGTGTCAGTCCATTCCAGAGGAACCTGTTTTCCCTGCACTGCCTTGACGTTCAAGCCGAGGATCCACTCCCACCACGTGTGCACGTGGGACAGCCCTGTGGGAAAGCCTCGTGGGAAAGACTCGTGGGAAAGACTCGAGGGAAAACCATAGATCCTTTGATGCACGCGGCGGACTGCGTGACACTGCTGCTACCGCTATGGAGGAAAGCGCAAGTGCATGCCCGCATTCGAGACGAGGACTGACTCCCCTGGGTAGACTCCAGAAGTACCCCAAGATCCATGTCAGCACTGGAGAGGAATCCTCAGGTTCCGGCCCCGACTCCACACAAGGTCTTAGGCCCCGGCATCGACGGGAGAGGAATTCCGAGAGGCCCCCGAGGAACTCGCATGGGGACTGGCCTTTCCTGAGGCCACCAGAGCGGGTCCCTGAGGTCCCTGTCGTAAGTCGAGAGCACCTGCCGCAACTCGAGAAAATCCAGGAGGTTTTGCCCTCCAGGCGAGATGAGGCCCATTTCCGCTGAGGCTTCTCGAGGATAATCACGTCTAACCACTGGAACTTCCAAAGGGTCCTTCACACCCTTGCTGCAACTCAAGAAGTTCCCCGACATACCCGTCTCCACTCGACAGGAAGCACGTGGGGTCCCGCACACATCCAGGGGAGCCCCGTTTCCGCCTCCTAGCTCGAGATGAGGGATCCTTTCCCTGTTTCGTAGGGAAAGAATTCCCGGCGTTCCCGTCGCATCTCAAGAGGAGGCGCTCTCCACAGGAAAGGCGAGAGGAACTCCAGGGTCGTGCCACCATTCCAAGAGTCCCCCAGATGTGTCAGTCCATTCCAGAGGAACCTGTTTTCCCTGCACTGCCTTGACGTTCAAGCCGAGGATCCACTCCCACCACGTGTGCACGTGGGACAGCCCTGTGGGAAAGCCTCGTGGGAAATCCTCGTGGGAAAGACTCGAGGGAAAACCATAGATCCTTTGATCCACGCGGCGGACTGCGTGACACTGCTGCTACCTCTCTGGAGGAAAGCGCAAGTGCATGCCCGCATTCGAGACGAGGACTGACTCCCCTGGGGAGACTCCAGAAGTACCCCAAGATCCATGTCAGCACTGGAGAGGAATCCTCAGGTTCCGGCCCCGACTCCACACAAGGTCTTAGGCCCCGGCATCGACGGGAGAGGAATCCCGAGAGGCCCCCGAGGAACTTGCATGGGGACTGGCCTTTCCTGAGGCCACCAGAGCGAGTCCTTGAGGTCCCCGTCGTAAGTCGAGAGCACCTGCCGCAACTCGAGAAAATCCAGGAGGTTTTGCCCTCCAGGCGAGATGAGGCCCATTTCCGCTGAGGCTTCTCGAGGCTAATCACGCCTAACCAATGGAACTTCCAAAGGTTCCTTCACACCCTTGCTGCAACTCAAGAAGTTCCCCGACATACCCGTCTCCACTCGAGAGGAAGCACGTGGGGTCCCGCACACATCCAGGGGAGCCCCGTTTCCGCCTCCTAGCTCGAGATGACGGATCCTTTCCCTGTTTCGTAGGGAAAGAATTCCCGGCGTTCCCGTCGCATCTCAAGAGGAGGCGCTCTCCACAGGAAAGGCGAAAGGAACTCCAGGGTCGTGCCACCATTCCAAGAGTCCCCCAGATGTGTCAGTCCATTCCAGAGGAACCTGTTTTCCCTGCACTGCCTTGACGTTCAAGCCGAGGATCCACTCCCACCACGTGTGCACGTGGGACAGCCCTGTGGGAAAGCCTCGTGGGAAAGCCTCGTGGGAAAGACTCGAGGGAAAACCATAGATCCTTTGATCCACGCGGCGGACTGCGTGACACTGCTGCTACCGCTCTGGAGGAAAGCGCAAGTGCATGCCCGCATTCGAGACGAGGACTGACTCCCCTGGGGAGACTCCAGAAGTACCCCAAGATCCATGTCAGCACTGGAGAGGAATCCGCAGGTTCCGGCCCCGATTCCACACAAGGTCTTAGGCCCCGGCATCGACGGGAGAGGAATGCCGAGGGGCCCCCGTTGAACTCGCAGGGGGAATGGCCTTTCCTGAGGCCACCAGAGCGGGTCCCTGAGGTCCTCGTCGTAAGTCGAGAGCACCTGCCGCAACTCGAGAAAATCCAGGAGGTTTTGCCCTCCAGGCGAGATGAGGCCCATTTCCGCTGAGGCTTCTCGAGGCTAATCACGTCTAACCACTGGAACTTCCAAAGGGTCCTTCACACCCTTGCTGCAACTCAAGAAGTTCCCCGACATACCCGTCTCCACTCGACAGGAAGCACGTGGGGTCCCGCACACATCCAGGGGAGCCCCGTTTCCGCCTCCTAGCTCGAGATGAGGGATCCTTTCCCTGTTTCGTAGGGAAAGAATTCCCGGCGTTCCCGTC
This sequence comes from Ovis canadensis, assembly GCF_042477335.2. Classification (NCBI taxonomy): domain Eukaryota; kingdom Metazoa; phylum Chordata; class Mammalia; order Artiodactyla; family Bovidae; genus Ovis; species Ovis canadensis. The sequence goes on from NC_091259.1 coordinate 1,429,809, forward strand.
GCATCTCAAGAGGAGGTGCTCTCCACAGGAAAGGCGAGAGGAACTCCAGGGTCGTGCCACCATTCCAAGAGTCCCCCAGATGTGTCAGTCCATTCCAGAGGAACCTGTTTTCCCTGCACTGCCTTGACGTTCAAGCCGAGGATCCACTCCCACCACGTGTGCACGTGGGACAGCCCTGTGGGAAAGCCTCGTGGGAAAGCCTCGTGGGAAAGACTCGAGGGAAAACCATAGATCCTTTGATCCACGCGGCGAACTGCGTGACACTGCTGCTACCGCTCTGGAGGAAAGCGCAAGTGCATGCCCGCATTCGAGACGAGGACTGACTCCCCTGGGGAGACTCCAGAAGTACCCCAAGATCCATGTCAGCACTGGAGAGGAATCCGCAGGTTCCGGCCCCGATTCCACACAAGGTCTTAGGCCCCGGCATCGAAGGGAGAGGAATCCCGAGAGGCCCCCGAGGAACTCGCATGGGGACTGGCCTTTCCTGAGGTCACCAGAGCGGGTCCCTGAGGTCCCCGTCATAAGTCGAGAGCACATGCAGCAACTCGAGAAAATCCAGGAGGTTTTGCCCTCCAGGCGAGATGAGGCCCATTTCCGCTGAGGCTTCTCGAGGCTACTCACATCTAACCACTGGAACTTCCAAAGGGTCCTTCACACCCTTGCTGCAACTCTAGAAGTTCCCCGACATACCCGTCTCCACTCAAGAGGAAGCACGAGGGTCCCTCACACAACCAGGGGTGCCCCGTTTCCGCCTCCTAGCTCGAGATGAGGGATCCTTTCCCTGTTTCGTAGGGAAAAAATTCCCGGCGTTCCCGTCGCATCTCAAGAGGAGGCGCTCTCCACAGGAGAGGCGAGAGGAACTCCAGGGTCGTGCCACCATTCAAGAGACGCCCAGATGTGTCAGTCCATTACAGAGGAACCTGTTTTCCCTGCACTGCCTTGACGTTCAAGCCGAGGATCCACTCCCACCACGTGTGCACGTGGGACAGCCCTGTGGGAAAGCCTCGTGGGAAAGCCTCGTGGGAAAGACTCGAGGGAAAACCATAGATCCTTTGATCCACGCGGCGGACTGCGTGACACTGCTGTTACCGCTCTGGAGGAAAGCGCAAGTGCATGCCCGCATTCGAGACGAGGACTGACTCCCCTGGGGAGACTCCAGAAGTACCCCAAGATCCATGTCAGCACTGGAGAGGAATCCTCAGGTTCCGGCCCCGACTCCACACAAGGTCTTAGGCCCCGGCATCGACGGGAGAGGAATGCCGAGAGGCCCCCGAGGAACTCGCATGGGCACTGGCCTTTCCTGAGGCCACCAGAGCGGGTCCCTGAGGTCCCCATCGTAAGTCGAGAGCACCTGCCGCAACTCGAGAAAATCCAGGAGGTTTTGCCCTCCAGGCGAGATGAGGCCCATTTCCGCTGAGGCTTCTCGAGGCTAATGACGTCTAACCACTGGAATTTCCAAAGGGTCCTTCACACCCTTGCTGCAACTCAAGAAGTTCCCCGACATACCCGTCTCCACTCGAGAGGAAGCACGTGGGGTCCCGCACACATCCAGGGGAGCCCCGTTTCCACCTCCTAGCTAGAAATGAGGGATCCTTTCCCTGTTTCGTAGGGAAAGAATTCCCGGCGTTCCCGTCGCATCTCAAGAGGAGGCGCTCTCCACAGGAAAGGCGAGAGGAACTCCAGGGTCGTGGCACCATTCCAAGAGACCCCCAGATGTGTTAGTCCATTCCAGAGGAACCTGTTTTCCCTGCACTGCCTTGACGTTCAAGCCGAGGATCGACTCCCACCACGTGTGCACGTGGGACAGCCCTGTGGGAAAGCCTCGTGGGAAAGCTTCGTGGAAAGACTCGAGGGAAAACCATAGATCCTTTGATCCACGCGGTGGACTGCGTGACACTGCTGCTACCGCTCTGGAGGAAAGCGCAAGTGCATGCCCGCATTCGAGACGAGGACTGACTCCCCTGGGGAGACTCCAGAAGTACCCCAAGATCCATGTCAGCACTGGAGAGGAATCCTCAGGTTCCGGCCCCGACTCCACACAAGGTCTTCGGCGCCGGCATTGACGGGAGAGGAATCCCGAGAGGCCCCCGAGGAACTCGCATGGGGACTGGCCTTTCCTGAGGCCACCAGAGCGGGTCCCTGAGGTCCCCGTCGTAAGTCGAGAGCACCTGCCGCAACTCGAGAAAATCCAGGAGGTTTTGCCCTCCAGGCGAGATGAGGCCCATTTCCGCAGAGGCTTCTCGAGGCCAATCACATCTAACCACTGGAACTTCCAAAGGGTCCTTCACACCCTTGCTGCAACTCAAGAAGTTCTCCGACATACCCGTCTCTACTCGAGAGGAAGCACGTGGGGTCCCGCAAACATCCAGGGGAGCCCCATTTCCGCCTCCTAGCTCGAGATGAGGGATCCTTTCCCTGTTTCGTAGGGAAAGAATTCCCGGCGTTCCCGTCATTCTCAAGAGGAGGCGCTCTCCACAGGAAAGGCGAGAGGAAATCCAGGGTCGTGCCACCATTCCAAGAGTCCCCCAGATGTGTCAGTCCATTCCAGAGGAACCTGTTTTCCCTGCACTGCCTTGACGTTCAAGCCGAGGATCGACTCCCAACACGTGTGCACGTGGGACAGCCCTGTGGGAAAGCCTCGTGGGAAAGCCTCGTGGGAAAGACTCGAGGGAAAACCATAGATCCTTTGATCCACGCGGCGGACTGCGTGACACTGCTGCTACCGCTCTGGAGGAAAGCGCAAGTGCATGCCCGCATTCGAGATGAGGACTGACTCCCCTGGGGAGACACCAGAAGTACCCCTAGATCCATGTCAGCACTGGAGAGGAATCCTCAGGTTCCGGCCCCGACTCCACACAAGGTCTTAGGCCCCGGCATCGACGGGAGAGGAATCCCGAGAGGCCCCCGAGGAACTCGCATGGGGACTGGCCTTTCCTGAGGCCACCAGAGCGGGTCCCTGAGGTCCCCGTCGTAAGTCGAGAGCACCTGCCTCAACTCGAGAAAATCCAGGAAGTTTTGCCCTCCAGGCGAGATGAGGCCGATTTCCGCTGAAGCTTCTCGAGGCCAATCATATCTAACCACTGGAACTTCCAAAGGGTCCTTCACACCCTTGCTGCAACACAAGAAGTTCCCCGACATACCCGTCTCCACTCGAGAGGAAGCACGTGGGGTCCCGCACACATCCAGGGGAGCCCCGTTTCCGCCTCCTAGCTCGAGATGAGGGATCCTTTCCCTGTTTCGTAGGGAAAGAATTCCCGGCGTTCCCGTCGCATCTCAAGAGGAGGCGCTCTCCACAGGAAAGGCGAGAGGAACTCCAGGGTCGTGCCACCATTCCAAGAGTCCCCCAGATGTGTCAGTCCATTCCAGAGGAACCTGTTTTCCCTGCACTGCCTTGACGTTCAAGCCGAGGATCGACTCCCACCACGTGTGCACGTGGGACAGCCCTGTGGGAAAGCCTCGTGGGAAAGCCTCGTGGGAAAGACTCGAGGGAAAACCATAGATCCTTTGATCCACGCGGCGGACTGCGTGACACTGCTGCTACCGCACTGGAGGAAAGCGCAAGTGCATGCCCGCATTCGAGACGAGGACTGACTCCCCTGGGGAGACTCCAGAAGTACCCCAAGATCCATGTCAGCACTGGAGAGGAATCCTCAGGTTCCGGCCCCGACTCCACACAAGGTCTTAGGCCCCGGCATCGACGGGAGAGGAATCCCGAGAGGCCCCCGAAGAACTCGCATGGGGACTGGCCTTTCCTGAGGCCACCAGAGCGGGTCCCCGAGGTCCCCGTCGTAAGTCGAGAGCACATGCCGCAACTCGAGAAAATCCAGGAGGTTTTGCCCTCCAGGCGAGATGAGGCCCATTTCCGCTGAGGCTTCTCGAGGCTAATCACATCTAACCACTGGAACTTCCAAAGGGTCCTTCACACCCTTGCTGCAACTCAAGAAGTTCCCCGACATACCCGTCTCCACTCGAAAGGAAGCACGTGGGGTCCCGCACACATCCAGGGGAGCCCCGTTTCCGCCTCCTAGCTCGAGATGAGGGATCCTTTCCCTGTTTCTTAGGGAAAGAATTCCCGGCGTTCCCGTCGCATCTCAAGAGGAGGCGCTCTCCACAGGAGAGGCGAGAGGAACTCCAGGGTCGTGCCACCATTCCAAGAGACGCCCAGATGTGTCAGTCCATTACAGAGGAACCTGTTTTCCCTGCACTGCCTTGACGTTCAAGCCGAGGATCGACTCCCACCACCTGTGCACGTGGGACAGCCCTGTGGGAAAGCCTCGTGGGAAAGCCTCGTGGGAAAGACTCGAGGGAAAACCATAGATCCTTTGATCCACGCGGTGGACTGCGTGACACTGCTGCTACCGCTCTGGAGGAAAGCGCAAGTGCATGCCCGCATTCGAGACGAGGACTGACTCCCCTGGGGAGACTCCAGAAGTACCCCAAGATCCATGTCAGCACTGGAGAGGAAACCTCAGGTTCCGGCCCCGACTCCACACAAGGTCTTCGGCGCTGGCATCGACGGGAGAGGAATCCCGAGAGGCCCCCGAGGAACTCGCATGGGGACTGGCCTTTCCTGAGGCCACCAGAGCGGGTCCCTGAGGTCCCCGTCGTAATTCGAGAGCACCTGCCGCAACTCGAGAAAATCCAGGAGGTTTTGCCCTCCAGGCGAGATGAGGCCCATTTCCGCTGAGGCTTCTCGAGGCCAATCACATCTAACCACTGGAACTTCCAAAGGGTCCTTCACACCCTTCCTGCAACTCAAGAAGTTCCCCGACATAGCCGTCTCCACTCGAGAGGAAGCACGTGGGGTCCCGCAAACATCCAGGGGAGCCCCATTTCCGCCTCCTAGCTCGAGATGAGGGATCCTTTCCCTGTTTCGTAGGGAACGATTTCCCGGCGTTCCCGTCGCATCTCAAGAGGAGGCGCTCTCCACAGCAAAGGCGAGAGGAACTCCAGGGTCGTGCCACAATTCCAAGAGTCCCCCAGATGTGTCAGTCCATTCCAGAGGAACGTGTTTTCCATGCACTACCTTGACGTTCAAGCCGAGTATCGAGTCCCACCACGTGTGCACGTGGGACAGCCCTGTGGAAAGCCTCGTGGGAAAGACTCGAGGGAAAACCATAGATCCTTTGATCCACGCGGCGGACTGCGTGACACTGCTGCTATCGCTCTGGAGGAAAGCGCAAGTGCATGCCCGCATTCGAGATGAGGACTGACTCCCCTGGGGAGACACCAGAAGTACCCCTAGATCCATGTCAGCACTGGAGAGGAATCCTCAGGTTCCGGCCCCGACTCCACACAAGGTCTTAGGCCCCGGCATCGACGGGAGAGGAATCCCGAGAGGCCCCCGAGGAACTCGCATGGGGACTGGCCTTTCCTGAGGCCACCAGAGCGGGTCCCTGAGGTCCCCGTCGTAAGTCGAGAGCACCTGCCTCAACTCGAGAAAATCCAGGAAGTTTTGCCCTCCAGGCGAGATGAGGCCCATTTCCGCTGAAGCTTCTCGAGGCCAATCATATCTAACCACTGGAACTTCCAAAGGGTCCTTCACACCCTTGCTGCAACACAAGAAGTTCCCCGACATACCCGTCTCCACTCGAGAGGAAGCACGTGGGGTCCCGCACACATCCAGGGGAGCCCCGTTTCCGCCTCCTAGCTCGAGATGAGGGATCCTTTCCCTGTTTCGTAGGGAAAGAATTCCCGGCGTTCCCGTCGCATCTCAAGAGGAGGCGCTCTCCACAGGAAAGGCGAGAGGAACTCCAGGGTCGTGCCACCATTCCAAGAGTCCCCCAGATGTGTCAGTCCATTCCAGAGGAACCTGTTTTCCCTGCACTGCCTTGACGTTCAAGCCGAGGATCGACTCCCACCACGTGTGCACGTGGGACAGCCCTGTGGGAAAGCCTCGTGGGAAAGCCTCGTGGGAAAGACTCGAGGGAAAACCATAGATCCTTTGATCCACGCGGCGGACTGCGTGACACTGCTGCTACCGCACTGGAGGAAAGCGCAAGTGCATGCCCGCATTCGAGACGAGGACTGACTCCCCTGGGGAGACTCCAGAAGTACCCCAAGATCCATGTCAGCACTGGAGAGGAATCCTCAGGTTCCGGCCCCGACTCCACACAAGGTCTTAGGCCCCGGCATCGACGGGAGAGGAATCCCGAGAGGCCCCCGAAGAACTCGCATGGGGACTGGCCTTTCCTGAGGCCACCAGAGCGGGTCCCCGAGGTCCCCGTCGTAAGTCGAGAGCACCTGCCGCAACTCGAGAAAATCCAGGAGGTTTTGCCCTCCAGGCGAGATGAGGCCCATTTCCGCTGAGGCTTCTCGAGGCTAATCACATCTAACCACTGGAACTTCCAAAGGGTCCTTCACACCCTTGCTGCAACTCAAGAAGTTCCCCGACATACCCGTCTCCACTCGAGAGGAAGCACGTGGGGTCCCGCACACATCCAGGGGAGCCCCGTTTCCGCCTCCTAGCTCGAGATGAGGGATCCTTTCCCTGTTTCTTAGGGAAAGAATTCCCGGCGTTCCCGTCGCATCTCAAGAGGAGGCGCTCTCCACAGGAGAGGCGAGAGGAACTCCAGGGTCGTGCCACCATTCCAAGAGACGCCCAGATGTGTCAGTCCATTACAGAGGAACCTGTTTTCCCTGCACTGCCTTGACGTTCAAGCCGAGGATCGACTCCCACCACCTGTGCACGTGGGACAGCCCTGTGGGAAAGCCTCGTGGGAAAGCCTCGTGGGAAAGACTCGAGGGAAAACCATAGATCCTTTGATCCACGCGGTGGACTGCGTGACACTGCTGCTACCGCTCTGGAGGAAAGCGCAAGTGCATGCCCGCATTCGAGACGAGGACTGACTCCCCTGGGGAGACTCCAGAAGTACCCCAAGATCCATGTCAGCACTGGAGAGGAAACCTCAGGTTCCGGCCCCGACTCCACACAAGGTCTTCGGCGCTGGCATCGACGGGAGAGGAATCCCGAGAGGCCCCCGAGGAACTCGCATGGGGACTGGCCTTTCCTGAGGCCACCAGAGCGGGTCCCTGAGGTCCCCGTCGTAATTCGAGAGCACCTGCCGGAACTCGAGAAAATCCAGGAGGTTTTGCCCTCCAGGCGAGATGAGGCCCATTTCCGCTGAGGCTTCTCGAGGCCAATCACATCTAACCACTGGAACTTCCAAAGGGTCCTTCACACCCTTGCTGCAACTCAAGAAGTTCCCCGACATAGCCGTCTCCACTCGAGAGGAAGCACGTGGGGTCCCGCAAACATCAAGGGGAGCCCCATTTCCGCCTCCTAGCTCGAGATGAGGGATCCTTTCCCTGTTTCGTAGGGAACGATTTCCCGGCGTTCCCGTCGCATCTCAAGAGGAGGCGCTCTCCACAGCAAAGGCGAGAGGAACTCCAGGGTCGTGCCACAATTCCAAGAGTCCCCCAGATGTGTCAGTCCATTCCAGAGGAACCTGTTTTCCATGCACTACCTTGACGTTCAAGCCGAGTATCGAGTCCCACCACGTGTGCACGTGGGACAGCCCTGTGGAAAGCCTCGTGGGAAAGACTCGAGGGAAAACCATAGATCCTTTGATCCACGCGGCGGACTGCGTGACACTGCTGCTATCGCTCTGGAGGAAAGCGCAAGTGCATGCCCGCATTCGAGACGAGGACTGACTCCCCTGGGGAGACACCAGAAGTACCCCTAGATCCATTTCAGCACTGGAGAGGAATCCTCAGGTTCCGGCCCCGACTCCACACAAGGTCTTAGGCCCCGGCATCGACGGGAGAGGAATCCCGAGAGGCCCCCGAGGAACTCGCATGGGGACTGGCCTTTCCTGAGGTCACCAGAGCGGGTCCCTGAGGTCCCCGACGTAAGTCGATAGCACATGCCGCAACTCGAGAAAATCCAGGAGGTTTTGCCCTCCAGGCGAGATGAGGCCCATTTCCGCTGAGGCGTCTCGAGGCTAATCACATCTAACCACTGGAACTTCCAAAGGGTCCTTCACACCCTTGCTGCAACTGAAGCAGTTCCGCGACATACCCGTCTCCACTCGAGAGGAAGCACGTGGGGTCCCGCACACATCCAGGGGAGCCCCGTTTCCGCCTCCTAGATCGAGATGAGGGATCCTTTCCCTGTTTCGTAGGGAAAGAATTCCCGGCGTTATTGTCGCATCTCAAGAGGAGGCGCTCCCACAGAAAAGGCGAGAGGAACTCCAGGGTCGTGCGACCATTCCAAGAGACCCCAGATGTGTCTGTCCATTACAGAGGAACGTGTTTTCCCTGCACTGCCTTGACGTTCAAGACGAGGATCGACTCCCAACACGTGTGCTCGTGGGACAGCCCTGTGGGAAAGCCTCGTGGGAAAGCCTCGTGGGAAAGACTCGAGGGAAAACCATAGATCTTTGATCCACGCGGCGGTCTGCGTGACACTGCTGCTACCGCTCTGGAGGAAAGCGCAAGTGCATGCCCGCATTCGAGACGAGGACTGACTCCCCTGGGGAGACTCCAGAAGTACCCCAAGATCCATGTCAGCACTGGAGAGGAATCCTCAGGTTCCGGCCCCGACTCCACACAAGGTCTTAGGCCCCCGCATCGACGGGAGAGGAATCCCGAGAGGCCCCCGAGGAACTCGCATGGGGACTGGCCTTTCCTGAGGCCACCAGAGCGGGTCCCTGTGGTCCCCGTCGTAAGTCGAGAGCACCTGCCGCAACTCGAGAAAATCCAGGAGGTTTTGCCCTCCAGGCGAGATGAGGGCCATTTCCGCTGAGGCTTCTCGAGGCTAATCACATCTAACCACTGGAACTTCCAAAGGGTCCTTCACACCCTTGCTGCAACTCAAGCAGTTCCACGACATACCCGTCTCCACTCGAGAGGAAACACGTGGGGTCCCGCACACATCCAGGGGAGCCCCGTTTCCCCCTCCTAGCTCGAGATGAGGGATCCTCTCCCTGTTTCGTAGGGAAAGAATTCCCGGCGTTCCCGTCTCATCTCAAGAGGTGGCGCTCTCCACAGGAAAGGCGAGAGGAACTCCAGGGTCGTGGCACGATTCCAAGAGACCCCCAGATGTGTCAGTCCATTCCAGAGGAACCTGTTTTCCCTGCACTGCCTTGACGTTCAAGCCGAGGATCGACTCCCACCACGTGTGCACGTGGGACAGTCCTGTGGGAAAGCCTCTTGGGAAAGCCTCGTGGGAAAGACTCGAGGGAAAACCATAGATCCTTTGATCCACGCGGCGGACTGCGTGACACTGCTGCTACCGCTCTGGAGGAAAGCGCAAGTGCATGCCCGCATTCGAGACGAGGACTGACTCCCCTGGGGAGACTCCAGAAGTACCCCAAGATCCATGTCAGCACTGGAGAGGAATCCTCAGGTTCCGGCCCCGACACCACACAAGGTCTTAGGCCCCGGCATCGACGGGAGAGGAATGCCGAGAGGCCCCCAAGGATCTCGCATGGGGACTGGCCTTTCCTGAGGCCACCAGAGCGGGTCCCTGAGGTCCCGGTCGTAAGTCGAGAGCACCTGCCGCAACTCGAGAAAATCCAGGAGGTTTTGCCCTCCAGGCGAGATGAGGCCCATTTCCGCTGAGGCTTCTCGAGGCTAATCACATCTAACCACTGGAACTTCCAAAGGGTCCTTCACACCGTTGCTGCAACTGAAGCAGTTCCGCGACATACCCGTCTCCACTAGAGAGGAAGCACGTGGGGTCACGCACACATCCAGGGGAGCCCTGTTTCCGCCTCCTAGCTCGAGATGAGGGATCTTTACTCTGCTTCGTAGGGAAAGAATTCCCGGCGTTCCCGTCGCATCTCAAGAGGAGGCGCTCTCCGCAGGAAAGGCGAGAGGAACTCCAGGGTCGTGGCACCATTCCAAGAGACCCCCAGATGTGTCAGTCCATTCCAGAGGAACCTGTTTTCCCTGCACTGCCTTGACGTTCAAGCCTAGGATCGACTCCCACCACGTGTGCACGTGGGACAGCCCTGTGGGAAAGCCTCGTGGGAAAGCCTCGTGGGAAAGACTCGAGGGAAAACCATAGATCCTTTGATCCACGCGGCGGACTGGGTGACACTGCTGCTACCGCTCTGGAGGAAAGCGCAAGTGCATGCCCGCATTCGAGACGAGGACTGACTCCCCTGGGGAGACTCCAGAAGTACCCCAAGATCCATGTCAGCACTGGAGAGGAATCCTCAGGTTCCGGCCCCGACTCCACACAAGGTCTTAGGCCCCGGCATCGACGGGAGAGGAATCCCGAGAGGCCCCCGAGGAACTCGCATGGGGACTGGCCTTTCCTGAGGCCACCAGAGCGGGTCGCTGAGGTCCCCGTCGTAAGTCGAGAGCACCTGCCGCAACTCGAGAAAATCCAGGAGGTTTTGCCCTCCAGGCGAGATGAGGCCCATTTCCGCTGAGGCTTCTCGAGGCTAATCACGTCTAACCACTGGAACTTCCAAAGGGTCCTTCACACCCTTGCTGCAACTCAAGAAGTTCCCCGACATACCCGTCTCCACTCGAGAGGAAGCACGTGGGGTCGCGCACACATCCAGGGGAGCCCCATTTCCGCCTCCTAGCTCGAGATGAGGGATCCTTTCCCTGTTTCGTAGGGAAAGAATTCCCGGCGTTCCCGTCGCATCTCAAGAGGAGGCGCTCTCCACAGGAAAGGCGAGAGGAACTCCAGGGTCGTGCCACCATTCCAAGAGTCCCCCAGATGTGTCAGTCCATTCCAGAGGAACCTGTTTTCCCTGCACTGCCTTGACGTTCAAGCCGAGGATCCACTCCCACCACGTGTGCACGTGGGACAGCCCTGTGGGAAAGCCTCGTGGGAAAGCCTCTTGGGAAAGACTCGAGGGAAAACCATAGATCCTTTGATCCACGCGGCGGACTGCGTGACACTGCTGCTACCGCTCTGGAGGAAAGCGCAAGTGCATGCCCGCATTCGAGACGAGGACTGACTCCCCTGGGGAGACTCCAGAAGTACCCCAAGATCCATGTCAGCACTGGAGAGGAATCCTCAGGTTCCGGCCCCGACTCCACACAAGGTCTTAGGCCCCGGCATCGACGGGAGAGGAATCCCGAGAGGCCCCCGAGGAAGTCGCATGGGGACTGGCCTTTCCTGAGGCCACCAGAGCGGGTCCCTGACGTCCCCGTCGTAAGTCGAGAGCACCTGCCGCAACTCGAGAAAATCCAGGAGGTTTTGCCCTCCAGGCGAGATGAGGCCCATTTCCGCTGAGGCTTCTCGAGGCCAATCACATCTAACCACTGGAACTTCCAAAGGGTCCTTCACACCCTTGCTGCAACTGAAGCAGTTCCACGACATACCCGTCTCCACTCGAGAGGAAACACGTGGGGTTCCGCACACATCCAGGGGAGCCCCGTTTCCCCCTCCTAGCTCGAGATGAGGGATCCTCTCCCTGTTTCGTAGGGAAAGAATTCCCGGCGTTCCCGTCTCATCTCAAGAGGTGGCGCTCTCCACAGGAAAGGCGAGAGGAACTCCAGGGTCGTGGCACGATTCCAAGAGACCCCCAGATGTGTCAGTCCATTCCAGAGGAACCTGTTTTCCCTGCACTGCCTTGACGTTCAAGCCGAGGATCGACTCCCACCACGTGTGCACGTGGGACAGTCCTGTGGGAAAGCCTCTTGGGAAAGCCTCGTGGGAAAGACTCGAGGGAAAACCATAGATCCTTTGATCCACGCGGCGGACTGCGTGACACTGCTGCTACCGCTCTGGAGGAAAGCGCAAGTGCATGCCCGCATTCGAGACGAGGACTGACTCCCCTGGGGAGACTCCAGAAGTACCCCAAGATCCATGTCAGCACTGGAGAGGAATCCTCAGGTTCCGGCCCCGACTCCACACAAGGTTTAGGCCCCGGCATCGACGGGAGAGGAATGCCGAGAGGCCCCCAAGGATCTCGCATGGGGACTGGCCTTTCCTGAGGCCACCAGAGCGGGTCCCTGAGGTCCCGGTCGTAAGTCGAGAGCACCTGCCGCAACTCGAGAAAATCCAGGAGGTTTTGCCCTCCAGGCGAGATGAGGCCCATTTCCGCTGAGGCTTCTCGAGGCTAATCACATCTAACCACTGGAACTTCCAAAGGGTCCTTCACACCGTTGCTGCAACTGAAGCAGTTCCGCGACATACCCGTCTCCACTAGAGAGGAAGCACGTGGGGTCCCGCACACATCCAGGGGAGCCCTGTTTCCGCCTCCAAGCTCGAGATGAGGGATCTTTACCCTGTTTCGTAGGGAAAGAATTCCCGGCGTTCCCGTCGCATCTCAAGAGGAGGCGCTCTCCGCAGGAAAGGCGAGAGGAACTCCAGGGTCGTGGCACCATTCCAAGAGACCCCCAGATGTGTCAGTCCATTCCAGAGGAACCTGTTTTCCCTGCACTGCCTTGACGTTCAAGCCTAGGATCGACTCCCACCACGTGTGCACGTGGGACAGCCCTGTGGGAAAGCCTCGTGGGAAAGCCTCGTGGGAAAGACTCGAGGGAAAACCATAGATCCTTTGATCCACGCGGCGGACTGCGTGACACTGCTGCTACCGCTCTGGAGGAAAGCGCAAGTGCATGCCCGCATTCGAGACGAGGACTGACTCCCCTGGGGAGACTCCAGAAGTACCCCAAGATCCATGTCAGCACTGGAGAGGAATCCTCAGGTTCCGGCCCCGACTCCACACAAGGTCTTAGGCCCCGGCATCGACGGGAGAGGAATCCCGAGAGGCCCCCGAGGAACTCGCATGGGGACTGGCCTTTCCTGAGGCCACCAGAGCGGGTCCCTGAGGTCCCCGTCGTAAGTCGAGAGCACCTGCCGCAACTCGAGAAAATCCAGGAGGTTTTGCCCTCCAGGCGAGATGAGGCCCATTTCCGCTGAGGCTTCTCGAGGCTAATCACGTCTAACCACTGGAACTTCCAAAGGGTCCTTCACACCCTTGCTGCAACTCAAGAAGTTCCCCGACATACCCGTCTCCACTCGAGAGGAAGCACGTGGGGTCGCGCACACATCCAGGGGAGCCCCATTTCCGCCTCCTAGCTCGAGATGAGGGATCCTTTCCCTGTTTCGTAGGGAAAGAATTCCCGGCGTTCCCGTCGCATCTCAAGAGGAGGCGCTCTCCACAGGAAAGGCGAGAGGAACTCCAGGGTCGTGCCACCATTCCAAGAGTCCCCCAGATGTGTCAGTCCATTCCAGAGGAACCTGTTTTCCCTGCACTGCCTTGACGTTCAAGCCGAGGATCGACTCCCACCACGTGTGCACGTGGGACAGCCCTGTGGGAAAGCCTCGTGGGAAAGCCTCTTGGGAAAGACTCGAGGGAAAACCATAGATCCTTTGATCCACGCGGCGGACTGCGTGACACTGCTGCTACCGCTCTGGAGGAAAGCGCAAGTGCATGCCCGCATTCGAGACGAGGACTGACTCCCCTGGGGAGACTCCAGAAGTACCCCAAGATCCATGTCAGCACTGGAGAGGAATCCTCAGGTTCCGGCCCCGACTCCACACAAGGTCTTAGGCCCCGGCATCGACGGGAGAGGAATCCCGAGAGGCCCCCGAGGAAGTCGCATGGGGACTGGCCTTTCCTGAGGCCACCAGAGCGGGTCCCTGACGTCCCCGTCGTAAGTCGAGAGCACCTGCCGCAACTCGAGAAAATCCAGGAGGTTTTGCCCTCCAGGCGAGATGAGGCCCATTTCCGCTGAGGCTTCTCGAGGCTAATCACGTCTAACCACTGGAATTTCCAAAGGGTCCTTCACACCCTTGCTGCAACTCAAGAAGTTCCCCGACATACCCGTCTCCACTCGAGAGGAAGCACGTGGGGTCCCGCACACATCCAGGGGAGCCCTGTTTCCGCCTCCTAGCTCGATTGAAGGATCCTTTCCCTGTTTCGTAGGGAAAGAATTCCCGGCGTTCCCGTCGCATCTCAAGAGTAGGCGCTCTCCACAGGAAAGGTGAGAGGAACTCCAGGGTCATGCCACCATTCCAAGAGTCCACCAGATGTGTCAGTCCATTCCAGAGGAACCTGTTTTCCCTGCACTGCCTTGACGTTCAAGCCGAGGATCCACTCCCACCACGTGTGCACGTGGGACAGCCCTGTGGGAAAGCCTCGTGGGAAAGCCTCGTCGGAAAGACTCGAGGGAAAACCATAGATCCTTTGATCCACGCGGCGGACTGCGTGACACTGCTGCTACCGATATGGAGGAAAGCGCAAGTGCATGCCCGCATTCGAGACGAGGACTGACTCCCCTGGGGAGACTCCAGAAGTACCGCAGGATCCATGTCAGCACTGGAGAGGAATCCTCAGGTTTCGGCCCCGACTCCACACAAGGTCTTAGGCCCCGGCATCGACGGGAGAGGAATCCCGAGAGGCCCCCGAGGAACTCGCATGTGGACTGGCCTTTCCTGAGGCCACCAGAGCGGGTCCCTGAGGTCCCCGTCGTAAGTCGAGTGCACCTGCCGCAACTCGAGAAAATCCAGGAGGTTTTGCCCTCCAGGCGAGATGAGGCCCATTTCCGCTGAGGCTTCTCGAGGCTAATCACGTCTAACCACTGGAACTTCCAAAGGGTCATTCACACCCTTGCTGCAACTCAAGAAGTTCCCCGACATACCCGTCTCCACTCGAGAGGAAGCACGTGGTGTCCCGCCCACATCCAGGGGAGCCCCGTTTCCGCCTCCTAGCTCGAGATGAGGGATCCTTTCCCTGTTTCGTAGGGAAAGAATTCCCGGCGTTCCCGTCGCATCTCAAGAGGAGGCGCTCTCCACAGGAAAGGCGAGAGGAACTCCAGGGTCGTGCCTCCATTCCAAGAGTCCCCCAGATGTGTCAGTCCATTCCAGAGGAACCTGTTTTCCCTGAACTGCCTTGACGTTCAAGCCGAGGATCGACTCCCACCACGTGTGCACGTGGGACAGCCTCGTGGGAAAGCCTCGTGGGAAAGACTCGAGGGAAAACCATAGATCCTTTGATCCACGCGGCGGACTGCGTGACACTGCTGCTACCACTCTGGAGGAAAGCGCAAGTGCATGCCCGCATTCGAGACGAGGACTGACTCCACTGGGGAGACTCCAGAAGTACCCCAAGATCCATGTCAGCACTGGAGAGGAATCCTCAGGTTCCGGCCCCGACTCCACACAAGGTCTTAGGCCCCGGCATCGACGGGAGAGGAATCCCGAGAGGCCCCCGAGGAAGTCGCATGGGGACTGGCCTTTCCTGAGGCCACCAGAGCGGGTCCCTGACGTCCCCGTCGTAAGTCGAGAGCACCTGCCGCAACTCGAGAAAATCCAGGAGGTTTTGCCCTCCAGGCGAGATGAGGCCCATTTCCGCTGAGGCTTCTCGAGGCTAATCACGTCTAACCACTGGATCTTCCAAAGGGTCCTTCACACCCTTGCTGCAACTCAAGAAGTTCCCCGACATACCCGTCTCCACTCGAGAGGAAGCACGTGGGGTCCCGCACACATCCAGGGGAGCCCCGTTTCCGCCTCCTAGCTCGAGATGAGGGATCCTTTCCCTGTTTCGTAGGGAAAGAATTCCCGGCGTTCCCGTCGCATCTCAAGAGGAGGCGCTCTCCACAGGAAAGGCGAGAGGAACTCCAGGGTCGTGCCACCATTCCAAGAGTCCCACAGATGTTTCAGTCCATTCCAGAGGAACCTGTTTTCCCTTCACTGCCTTGACGTTCAAGCCGAGGATCCACTCCCACCACGTGTGCACGTGGGACAGCCCTGTGGGAAAGCCTCGTGGGAAAGCCTCGTGGGAAAGACTCTAGGGAAAACCATAGATCCTTTGATCCACGCGGCGGACTGCGTGACACTGCTGCTACCGCTCTGGAGGAAAGCGCAAGTGCATGCCCGCATTCGAGACGAGGACTGACTCCTCTGGGGAGACTCCAGAAGTACCCCAAGATCCATGTCAGCACTGGAGAGGAATCCTCAGGTTCCGGCCCCGACTCCACACAAGGTCTTAGGCCCCGGCATCGACGGGAGAGGAGTCCCCAGAGGCCCCCGAGGAACTCGCATGGGGACTGGCCTTTCCTGAGGCCACCAGAGCGGGTCCCTGACGTCCCCGTCGTAAGTCGAGAGCACCTGCCGCAACTCGAGAAAATCCAGGAGGTTTTGCCCTCCAGGCGAGATGAGGCCCATTTCCGCTGAGGCTTCTCGAGGCTAATCACGTCTAACCACTGGAACTTCCAAAGGGTCCTTCACACCCTTGCTGCAACTCAAGAAGTTCCCCGACATACCCGTCTCCACTCGAGAGGAAGCACGTGGGGTCCCGCACACATCCAGGGGAGCCCTGTTTCCGCCTCCTAGCTCGATTGAGGGATCCTTTCCCTGTTTCGTAGGGAAAGAATTCCCGGCGTTCCCGTCGCATCTAAAGAGTAGGCGCTCTCCACAGGAAAGGTGAGAGGAACTCCAGGGTCATGCCACCATTCCAAGAGTCCACCAGATGTGTCAGTCCATTCCAGAGGAACCTGTTTTCCCTGCACTGCCTTGACGTTCAAGCCGAGGATCGACTCCCACCACGTGTGCACGTGGGACAGCCCTGTGGGAAAGCCTCGTGGGAAAGCCTCGTGGGAAAGACTCGAGGGAAAACCATAGATCCTTTGATCCACGCGGCCGACTGCGTGACACTGCTGCTACCGCTCTTGAGGAAAGCGCAAGTGCATGCCCGCATTCGAGACGAGGACTGACTCCTCTGGGGAGACTCCAGAAGTACCCCAAGATCCATGTCAGCACTGGAGAGGAATCCTCAGGTTCCGGCCCCGACTCCACACAAGGTCTTAGGCCCCGGCATCGACGGGAGAGGAATGCCGAGAGGCCCCCGAGGAACTCGCATGGGGACTGGCCTTTCCTGAGGCCACCAGAGCGGGTCCCTGAGGTCCCCGTCGAAAGTCGAGAGCACCTGCCGCAACTCGAGAAAATCCAGGAGGTTTTGCCCTCCAGGCGAGATGAGGCCCATTTCCGCTGAGGCTTCTCGAGGCTAATCACGTCTAACCACTGGAACTTCCAAAGGGTCCTTCACACCCTTGCTGCAACTCAAGAAGTTCCCCGACATACCCGTCTCCACTCGAGAGGAAGCACGTGGGGTCCCGCACACATCCAGGGGAGCCCCGTTTCCGCCTCCTAGCTCGAGATGAGGGATCCTTTCCCTGTTTCGTAGGGAAAGAATTCCCGGCGTTCCCGTCGCATCTCAAGAGGAGGCGCTCTCCACAGGAAAGGCGAGAGGAACTCCAGGGTCGTGCCACCATTCCAAGAGTCCACCAGATGTGTCAGTCCTTTCCAGAGGAACCTGTTTTCCCTTCACTGCCTTGACCTTCAAGCCGAGGATCCAATCCCACCACGTGTGCACGTGGGACAGCCCTGTGGGAAAGCCTCGTGGGAAAGCCTCGTGGGAAAGACTCGAGGGAAAACCATACATCCTTTGATCCACGCGGCGGACTGCGTGACACTGCTGCTACCGCTCTGGAGGAAAGCGCAAGTGCATGCCCGCATTCGAGACGAGGACTGACTCCCCTGGGGAGACTCCAGAAGTACCCCAAGATCCATGTCAGCACTGGAGAGGAATCCTCAGGTTCCGGCCCCGACTCCACACAAGGTCTTAGGCCCCGGCATCGACGGGAGAGGAATCCCGAGAGGCCCCCGAGGAACTCGCATGGGGACTGGCCTTTCCTGAGGCCACCAGAGCGGGTCCCTGAGGTCCCCATCGTAAGTCGAGAGCACCTGCCGCAACTCGAGAAAATCCAGGAGGTTTTGCCCTCCAGGCGAGATGAGGCCCATTTCCACTGAGACTTCTCGAGGCTAATCACATCTAACCACTTGAACTTCCAAAGGGTCCTTCATACCCTTGCTGCAACTGAAGCAGTTCCGCAACAAACCCGTCTCCACTTGAGAGGAAGCACGTGGGGTCCCGCACACATCCAGGGGAGCCCTGTTTCCGCCTCCTAGCTCGAGATGAGGGATCCTTTCCCTGTTTCGTAGGGAAAGAATTCCCGGCGTTCCTGTCGCATCTCAAGAGGAGGCGCTCTCCGCAGGAAAGGCGAGAGGAACTCCAGGGTCGTGCCACCATTCCAAGAGACCCACAGATGTGTCAGTCCATTCCAGAGGAACCTGTTTTCCCTGCACTGCCTTGACGTTCAAGCCGAGGATCGACTCCCACCACGTGTGCACGTGGGACAGCCCTGTGGGAAAGCCTCGTGGGAACGCCTCGTGGGAAAGACTCGAGGGAAAACCATAGATCCTTTGATCCACGCGGCGGACTGCGTGACACTGCTGCTACCGCTCTGGAGGAAAGCGCAAGTGCATGCCCGCATTCGAGACGAGGACTGACTCCCCTGGGGAGACTCCAGAAGTAACCCAAGATCCATGTCAGCACTGGAGAGGAATCCTCAGGTTCCGGCTCCGACTCCACACAAGGTCTTAGGCCCCGGCATCGACGGGAGAGGAATCCCGAGAGGCCCCCGAGGAACTCGCATGGGGACTGGCCTTTCCTGAGGCCACCAGAGCGAGTCCCTGAGGTCCCGGTCGTAAGTCGAGAGCACCTGCCGCAACTCGAGAAAATCCAGGAGGTTTTTCCCTCCAGGCGAGATGAGGCCCATTTTCGCTGAGGCTTCTCGAGGCTAATCACGTCTAACCACTGGAACTTCCAAAGGGTCCTTCACACCCTTGCTGCAACTCAAGAAGTTCCCCGACATACCCGTCTCCACTCGAGAGGAAGCACATGGGGTCCCGCACACATCCAGGGGAGCCCCGTTTCCGCCTCCTAGCTCGAGATGAGGGATCCTTTCCCTGTTTCATAGGGAAAGAATTCCCGGCGTTCCCGTCGCATCTCAAGAGGAGGCGCTCTCCACAGGAAAGGCGATAGGAACTCCAGGGTCGTGCCACCATTCCAAGAGTCCCCCAGATGTGTCAGTCCATTCCAGAGGAACCTGTTTTCCCTGCACTGCCTTGACGTTCAAGCCGAGGATCCACTCCCACCACGTGTGCACGTGGGACAGCCCTGTGGGAAAGCCTCGTGGGAAAGCCTCTTGGGAAAGACTCGAGGGAAAACCATAGATCCTTTGATCCACGCGGCGGACTGCCTGACACTGCTGCTACCGCTCTGGAGGAAAGCGCAAGTGCATGCCCTTATTCGAGACGAGGACTGACTCCCCTGGGGAGACTCCAGAAGTACCCCAAGATCCATGTCAGCACTGGAGAGGAATCCTCAGGTTCCGGCCCCGACTCCACACAAGGTCTTAGGCCCCGGCATCGACGGGAGAGGAATCCCGAGAGGCCCCCGAGGAAGTCGCATGGGGACTGGCCTTTCCTGAGGCCACCAGAGCGGGTCCCTGACGTCCCCGTCGTAAGTCGAGATCACCTGCCGCAACTCGAGAAAATCCAGGAGGTTTTGCCCTCCAGGCGAGATGAGGCCCATTTCCGCTGAGGCTTCTCGAGGCTAATCACGTCTAACCACTGGAACTTCCAAAGGGTCCTTCACACCCTTGCTGCAACTCAAGAAGTTCCCCGACATACCCGTCTCCACTCGAGAGGAAGCACGTGGGGTCCCGCACACATCCAGGGGAGCCCCGTTTCCGCCTCCTAGCTCGAGATGAGGGATCCTTTCCCTGTTTCGTAGGGAAAGAATTCCCGGCGTTCCCGTCGCATCTCAAGAGGAGGCGCTCTCCACAGGAAAGGCGAGAGGAACTCCAGGGTCGTGCCACCATTCCAAGAGTCCCCCACATGTGTCAGTCCATTCCAGAGGAACCTGTTTTCCCTGCACTGCCTTGACGTTCAACCGAGGATCCACTCCCACCACGTGTGCACGTGGGACAGCTCTGTGGGAAAGCCTCGTGGGAAAGCCTCGTGGGAAAGACTCGAGGGAAAACCATAGATCCTTTGATCCACGCGGCGGACTGCGTGACACTGCTGCTACCCCTCTGGAGGAAAGCGCAAGTGCATGCCCGCATTCGAGACG
Source organism: Ovis canadensis (assembly GCF_042477335.2). Lineage (NCBI taxonomy): Eukaryota > Metazoa > Chordata > Mammalia > Artiodactyla > Bovidae > Ovis > Ovis canadensis. Next base: position 1,449,704 of record NC_091259.1, read on the forward strand.
AGGACTGACTCCCCTGGGGAGACTCCAGAAGTACCCCAAGATCCATGTCAGCACTGGAGAGGAATCCTCAGGTTCCGGCCCCGACTCCACACAAGGTCTTAGGCCCCGGCATCGACGGGAGAGGAATCCCGAGAGGCCCCCGAGGAAGTCGCATGGGGACTGGCCTTTCCTGAGGCCACCAGAGCGGGTCCCTGACGTCCCCGTCGTAAGTCGAGAGCACCTGCCGCAACTCGAGAAAATCCAGGAGGTTTTGCCCTCCAGGCGAGATGAGGCCCATTTCCGCTGAGGCTTCTCGAGGCTAATCACGTCTAACCACTGGAATTTCCAAAGGGTCCTTCACACCCTTGCTGCAACTCAAGAAGTTCCCCGACATACCCGTCTCCACTCGAGAGGAAGCACGTGGGGTCCCGCACACATCCAGGGGAGCCCTGTTTCCGCCTCCTAGCTCGATTGAAGGATCCTTTCCCTGTTTCGTAGGGAAAGAATTCCCGGCGTTCCCGTCGCATCTCAAGAGGAGGGGCTCTCCACAGGAAAGGTGAGAGGAACTCCAGGGTCATGCCACCATTCCAAGAGTCCACCAGATATGTCAGTCCATTCCAGAGGAACCTGTTTTCCCTGCACTGCCTTGACGTTCAAGCCGAGGATCCACTCCCACCACGTGTGCACGTGGGACAGCCCTGTGGGAAAGCCTCGTGGGAAAGCCTCGTCGGAAAGACTCGAGGGAAAACCATAGATCCTTTGATCCACGCGGCGGACTGCGTGACACTGCTGCTACCGATATGGAGGAAAGCGCAAGTGCATGCCCGCATTTGAGACGAGGACTGACTCCCCTGGGGAGACTCCAGAAGTACCGCAGGATCCATGTCAGCACTGGAGAGGAATCCTCAGGTTTCGGCCCCGACTCCACACAAGGTCTTAGGCCCCGGCATCGACGGGAGAGGAATCCCGAGAGGCCCCCGAGGAACTCGCATGTGGACTGGCCTTTCCTGAGGCCACCAGAGCGGGTCCCTGAGGTCCCCGTCGTAAGTCGAGTGCACCTGCCGCAACTCGAGAAAATCCAGGAGGTTTTGCCCTCCAGGCGAGATGAGGCCCATTTCCGCTGAGGCTTCTCGAGGCTAATCACGTCTAACCACTGGAACTTCCAAAGGGTCATTCACACCCTTGCTGCAACTCAAGAAGTTCCCCGACATACCCGTCTCCACTCGAGAGGAAGCACGTGGTGTCCCGCCCACATCCAGGGGAGCCCCGTTTCCGCCTCCTAGCTCGAGATGAGGGATCCTTTCCCTGTTTCGTAGGGAAAGAATTCCCGGCGTTCCCGTCGCATCTCAAGAGGAGGCGCTCTCCACAGGAAAGGCGAGAGGAACTCCAGGGTCGTGCCTCCATTCCAAGAGTCCCCCAGATGTGTCAGTCCATTCCAGAGGAACCTGTTTTCCCTGAACTGCCTTGACGTTCAAGCCGAGGATCGACTCCCACCAGGTGTGCACGTGGGACAGCCTCGTGGGAAAGCCTCGTGGGAAAGACTCGAGGGAAAACCATAGATCCTTTGATCCACGCGGCGGACTGCGTGACACTGCTGCTACCACTCTGGAGGAAAGCGCAAGTGCATGCCCGCATTCGAGACGAGGACTGACTCCACTGGGGAGACTCCAGAAGTACCCCAAGATCCATGTCAGCACTGGAGAGGAATCCTCAGGTTCCGGCCCCGACTCCACACAAGGTCTTAGGCCCCGGCATCGACGGGAGAGGAATCCCGAGAGGCCCCCGAGGAAGTCGCATGGGGACTGGCCTTTCCTGAGGCCACCAGAGCGGGTCCCTGACGTCCCCGTCGTAAGTCGAGAGCACCTGCCGCAACTCGAGAAAATCCAGGAGGTTTTGCCCTCCAGGCGAGATGAGGCCCATTTCCGCTGAGGCTTCTCGAGGCTAATCACGTCTAACCACTGGATCTTCCAAAGGGTCCTTCACACCCTTGCTGCAACTCAAGAAGTTCCCCGACATACCCGTCTCCACTCGAGAGGAAGCACGTGGGGTCCCGCACACACCCAGGGGAGCCCCGTTTCCGCCTCCTAGCTCGAGATGAGTGATCCTTTCCCTGTTTCGTAGGGAAAGAATTCCCGGCGTTCCCGTCGCATCTCAAGAGGAGGCGCTCTCCACAGGAAAGGCGAGAGGAACTCCAGGGTCGTGCCACCATTCCAAGAGTCCCACAGATGTTTCAGTCCTTTCCAGAGGAACCTGTTTTCCCTTCACTGCCTTGACCTTCAAGCCGAGGATCCAATCCCACCACGTGTGCACGTGGGACAGCCCTGTGGGAAAGCCTCGTGGGAAAGCCTCGTGGGAAAGACTCGAGGGAAAACCATACATCCTTTGATCCACGCAGCGGACTGCGTGACACTGCTGCTACCGCTCTGGAGGAAAGCGCAAGTGCATGCCCGCATTCGAGACGAGGACTGACTCCCCTGGGGAGACTCCAGAAGTACCCCAAGATCCATGTCAGCACTGGAGAGGAATCCTCAGGTTCCGGCCCCGACTCCACACAAGGTCTTAGGCCCCGGCATCGACGGGAGAGGAATCCCGAGAGGCCCCCGAGGAACTCGCATGGGGACTGGCCTTTCCTGAGGCCACCAGAGCGGGTCCCTGAGGTCCCCATCGTAAGTCGAGAGCACCTGCCGCAACTCGAGAAAATCCAGGAGGTTTTGCCCTCCAGGCGAGATGAGGCCCATTTCCACTGAGACTTCTCGAGGCTAATCACATCTAACCACTTGAACTTCCAAAGGGTCCTTCATACCCTTGCTGCAACTGAAGCAGTTCCGCAACAAACCCGTCTCCACTTGAGAGGAAGCACGTGGGGTCCCGCACACATCCAGGGGAGCCCTGTTTCCGCCTCCTAGCTCGAGATGAGGGATCCTTTCCCTGTTTCGTAGGGAAAGAATTCCCGGCGTTCCTGTCGCATCTCAAGAGGAGGCGCTCTCCGCAGGAAAGGCGAGAGGAACTCCAGGGTCGTGCCACCATTCCAAGAGACCCACAGATGTGTCAGTCCATTCCAGAGGAACCTGTTTTCCCTGCACTGCCTTGACGTTCAAGCCGAGGATCGACTCCCACCACGTGTGCACGTGGGACAGCCCTGTGGGAAAGCCTCGTGGGAAAGCCTCCTGGGAAAGACTCCAGGGAAAACCATAGATCCTTTGATCCACGCGGCGGACTGCGTGACACTGCTGCTACCGCTCTGGAGGAAAGCGCAAGTGCATGCCCGCATTCGAGACGAGGACTGACTCCCCTGGGGAGACTCCAGAAGTACCCCAAGATCCATGTCAGCACTGGAGAGGAATCCTCAGGTTCCGGCTCCGACTCCACACAAGGTCTTAGGCCCCGGCATCGACGGGAGAGGAATCCCGAGAGGCCCCCGAGGAACTCGCATGGGGACTGGCCTTTCCTGAGGCCACCAGAGCGAGTCCCTGAGGTCCCGGTCGTAAGTCGAGAGCACCTGCCGCAACTCGAGAAAATCCAGGAGGTTTTTCCCTCCAGGCGAGATGAGGCCCATTTTCGCTGAGGCTTCTCGAGGCTAATCACGTCTAACCACTGGAACTTCCAAAGGGTCCTTCACACCCTTGCTGCAACTCAAGAAGTTCCCCGACATACCCGTCTCCACTCGAGAGGAAGCACATGGGGTCCCGCACACATCCAGGGGAGCCCCGTTTCCGCCTCCTAGCTCGAGATGAGGGATCCTTTCCCTGTTTCATAGGGAAAGAATTCCCGGCGTTCCCGTCGCATCTCAAGAGGAGGCGCTCTCCACAGGAAAGGCGATAGGAACTCCAGGGTCGTGCCACCATTCCAAGAGTCCCCCAGATGTGTCAGTCCATTCCAGAGGAACCTGTTTTCCCTGCACTGCCTTGACGTTCAAGCCGAGGATCGACTCCCACCACGTGTGCACGTGGGACAGCCCTGTGGGAAAGCCTCGTGGGAAAGCCTCTTGGGAAAGACTCGAGGGAAAACCATAGATCCTTTGATCCACGCGGCGGACTGCGTGACACTGCTGCTACCGCTCTGGAGGAAAGCGCAAGTGCATGCCCTTATTCGAGACGAGGACTGACTCCCCTGGGGAGACTCCAGAAGTACCCCAAGATCCATGTCAGCACTGGAGAGGAATCCTCAGGTTCCGGCCCCGACTCCACACAAGGTCTTAGGCCCCGGCATCGACGGGAGAGGAATCCCGAGAGGCCCCCGAGGAAGTCGCATGGGGACTGGCCTTTCCTGAGGCCACCAGAGCGGGTCCCTGACGTCCCCGTCGTAAGTCGAGAGCACCTGCCGCAACTCGAGAAAATCCAGGAGGTTTTGCCCTCCAGGCGAGATGAGGCCCATTTCCGCTGAGGCTTCTCGAGGCTAATCACGTCTAACCACTGGAACTTCCAAAGGGTCCTTCACACCCTTGCTGCAACTCAAGAAGTTCCCCGACATACCCATCTCCACTCGAGAGGAAGCACGTGGGGTCCCGCACACATCCAGGGGAGCCCCGTTTCCGCCTCCTAGCTCGAGATGAGGGATCCTTTCCCTGTTTCGTAGGGAAAGAATTCCCGGCGTTCCCGTCGCATCTCAAGAGGAGGCGCTCTCCACAGGAAAGGCGAGAGGAACTCCAGGGTCGTGCCACCATTCCAAGAGTCCCCCAGATGTGTCAGTCCATTCCAGAGGAACCTGTTTTCCCTGCACTGCCTTGACGTTCAACCGAGGATCCACTCCCACCACGTGTGCACGTGGGACAGCTCTGTGGGAAAGCCTCGTGGGAAAGCCTCGTGGGAAAGACTCGAGGGAAAACCATAGATCCTTTGATCCACGCGGCGGACTGCGTGACACTGCTGCTACCGCTCTGGAGGAAAGCGCAAGTGCATGCCCGCATTCGAGACGAGGACTGACTCCCCTGGGGAGACTCCAGAAGTACCCCAAGATCCATGTCAGCACTGGAGAGGAATCCTCAGGTTCCGGCCCCGACTCCACACAAGGTCTTAGGCCCCGGCATCGACGGGAGAGGAATCCCGAGAGGCCCCCGAGGAAGTCGCATGGGGACTGGCCTTTCCTGAGGCCACCAGAGCGGGTCCCTGACGTCCCCGTCGTAAGTCGAGAGCACCTGCCGCAACTCGAGAAAATCCAGGAGGTTTTGCCCTCCAGGCGAGATGAGGCCCATTTCCGCTGAGGCTTCTCGAGGCTAATCACGTCTAACCACTGGAATTTCCAAAGGGTCCTTCACACCCTTGCTGCAACTCAAGAAGTTCCCCGACATACCCGTCTCCACTCGAGAGGAAGCACGTGGGGTCCCGCACACATCCAGGGGAGCCCTGTTTCCGCCTCCTAGCTCGATTGAAGGATCCTTTCCCTGTTTCGTAGGGAAAGAATTCCCGGCGTTCCCGTCGCATCTCAAGAGTAGGCGCTCTCCACAGGAAAGGTGAGAGGAACTCCAGGGTCATGCCACCATTCCAAGAGTCCACCAGATGTGTCAGTCCATTCCAGAGGAACCTGTTTTCCCTGCACTGCCTTGACGTTCAAGCCGAGGATCCACTCCCACCACGTGTGCACGTGGGACAGCCCTGTGGGAAAGCCTCGTGGGAAAGCCTCGTCGGAAAGACTCGAGGGAAAACCATAGATCCTTTGATCCACGCGGCGGACTGCGTGACACTGCTGCTACCGATATGGAGGAAAGCGCAAGTGCATGCCCGCATTCGAGACGAGGACTGACTCCCCTGGGGAGACTCCAGAAGTACCGCAGGATCCATGTCAGCACTGGAGAGGAATCCTCAGGTTTCGGCCCCGACTCCACACAAGGTCTTAGGCCCCGGCATCGACGGGAGAGGAATCCCGAGAGGCCCCCGAGGAACTCGCATGGGGACTGGCCTTTCCTGAGGCCACCAGAGCGGGTCCCTGAGGTCCCCGTCGTAAGTCGAGTGCACCTGCCGCAACTCGAGAAAATCCAGGAGGTTTTGCCCTCCAGGCGAGATGAGGCCCATTTCCGCTGAGGCTTCTCGAGGCTAATCACGTCTAACCACTGGAACTTCCAAAGGGTCATTCACACCCTTGCTGCAACTCAAGAAGTTCCCCGACATACCCGTCTCCACTCGAGAGGAAGCACGTGGTGTCCCGCCCACATCCAGGGGAGCCCCGTTTCCGCCTCCTAGCTCGAGATGAGGGATCCTTTCCCTGTTTCGTAGGGAAAGAATTCCCGGCGTTCCCGTCGCATCTCAAGAGGAGGCGCTCTTCACAGGAAAGGCGAGAGGAACTCCAGGGTCGTGCCTCCATTCCAAGAGTCCCCCAGATGTGTCAGTCCATTCCAGAGGAACCTGTTTTCCCTGAACTGCCTTGACGTTCAAGCCGAGGATCGACTCCCACCACGTGTGCACGTGGGACAGCCTCGTGGGAAAGCCTCGTGGGAAAGACTCGAGGGAAAACCATAGATCCTTTGATCCACGCGGCGGACTGCGTGACACTGCTGCTACCACTCTGGAGGAAAGGGCAAGTGCATGCCCGCATTCGAGACGAGGACTGACTCCACTGGGGAGACTCCAGAAGTACCCCAAGATCCATGTCAGCACTGGAGAGGAATCCTCAGGTTCCGGCCCCGACTCCACACAAGGTCTTAGGCCCCGGCATCGACGGGAGAGGAATCCCGAGAGGCCCCCGAGGAAGTCGCATGGGGACTGGCCTTTCCTGAGGCCACCAGAGCGGGTCCCTGACGTCCCCGTCGTAAGTCGAGAGCACCTGCCGCAACTCGAGAAAATCCAGGAGGTTTTGCCCTCCAGGCGAGATGAGGCCCATTTCCGCTGAGGCTTCTCGAGGCTAATCACGTCTAACCACTGGATCTTCCAAAGGGTCCTTCACACCCTTGCTGCAACTCAAGAAGTTCCCCGACATACCCGTCTCCACTCGAGAGGAAGCACGTGGGGTCCCGCACACATCCAGGGGAGCCCCGTTTCCGCCTCCTAGCTCGAGATGAGGGATCCTTTCCCTGTTTCGTAGGGAAAGAATTCCCGGCGTTCCCGTCGCATCTCAAGAGGAGGCGCTCTCCACAGGAAAGGCGAGAGGAACTCCAGGGTCGTGCCACCATTCCAAGAGTCCCACAGATGTTTCAGTCCTTTCCAGAGGAACCTGTTTTCCCTTCACTGCCTTGACCTTCAAGCCGAGGATCCAATCCCACCACGTGTGCACGTGGGACAGCCCTGTGGGAAAGCCTCGTGGGAAAGCCTCGTGGGAAAGACTCGAGGGAAAACCATACATCCTTTGATCCACGCGGCGGACTGCGTGACACTGCTGCTACCGCTCTGGAGGAAAGCGCAAGTGCATGCCCGCATTCGAGACGAGGACTGACTCCCCTGGGGAGACTCCAGAAGTACCCCAAGATCCATGTCAGCACTGGAGAGGAATCCTCAGGTTCCGGCCCCGACTCCACACAAGGTCTTAGGCCCCGGCATCGACGGGAGAGGAATCCCGAGAGGCCCCCGAGGAACTCGCATGGGGACTGGCCTTTCCTGAGGCCACCAGAGCGGGTCCCTGAGGTCCCCATCGTAAGTCGAGAGCACCTGCCGCAACTCGAGAAAATCCAGGAGGTTTTGCCCTCCAGGCGAGATGAGGCCCATTTCCACTGAGACTTCTCGAGGCTAATCACATCTAACCACTTGAACTTCCAAAGGGTCCTTCATGCCCTTGCTGCAACTGAAGCAGTTCCGCAACAAACCCGTCTCCACTCGAGAGGAAGCACGTGGGGTCCCGCACACATCCAGGGGAGCCCTGTTTCCGCCTCCTAGCTCGAGATGAGGGATCCTTTCCCTGTTTCGTAGGGAAAGAATTCCCGGCGTTCCTGCCGCATCTCAAGAGGAGGCGCTCTCCGCAGGAAAGGCGAGAGGAACTCCAGGGTCGTGCCACCATTCCAAGAGACCCACAGATGTGTCAGTCCATTCCAGAGGAACCTGTTTTCCCTGCACTGCCTTGACGTTCAAGCCGAGGATCGACTCCCACCACGTGTGCACGTGGGACAGCCCTGTGGGAAAGCCTCGTGGGAAAGCCTCCTGGGAAAGACTCCAGGGAAAACCATAGATCCTTTGATCCACGCGGCGGACTGCGTGACACTGCTGCTACCGCTCTGGAGGAAAGCGCAAGTGCATGCCCGCATTCGAGACGAGGACTGACTCCCCTGGGGAGACTCCAGAAGTACCCCAAGATCCATGTCAGCACTGGAGAGGAATCCTCACGTTCCGGCTCCGACTCCACACAAGGTCTTAGGCCCCGGCATCGACGGGAGAGGAATCCCGAGAGGCCCCCGAGGAACTCGCATGGGGACTGGCCTTTCCTGAGGCCACCAGAGCGAGTCCCTGAGGTCCCCGTCGTAAGTCGAGAGCACCTGCCGCAACTCGAGAAAATCCAGGAGGTTTTGCCCTCCAGGCGAGATGAGGCCCATTTCCGCTGAGGCTTCTCGAGGCTAATCACGTCTAACCACTGGAACTTCCAAAGGGTCCTTCACACCCTTGCTGCAACTCAAGAAGTTCCCCGACATACCCGTCTCCACTCGAGAGGAAGCACGTGGGGTCCCGCACACATCCAGGGAAGCCCCGTTTCCGCCTCCTAGCTCGAGATGAGGGATCCTTTCCCTGTTTCGTAGGGAAAGAATTCCCGGCGTTCCCGTCGCATCTCAAGAGGAGGCGCTCTCCACAGGAAAGGCGAGAGGAACTCCAGGGTCGTGCCACCATTCCAAGAGTCCCCCAGATGTGTCAGTCCATTCCAGAGGAACCTGTTTTCCCTGCACTGCCTTGACGTTCAAGCCGAGGATCGACTCCCACCACGTGTGCACGTGGGACAGCCCTGTGGGAAAGCCTCGTGGGAAAGCCTCGTGGGAAAGACTCGAGGGAAAACCATAGATGCTTTGATCCACGCGGCGGACTGCGTGACACTGCTGCTACCTCTCTGGAGGAAAGCGCAAGTGCATGCCCGCATTCGAGACGAGGACTGACTCCTCTGGGGAGACTCCAGAAGTACCCCAAGATCCATGTCAGCACTGGAGAGGAATCCTCAGGTTCCGGCCCCGACTCCACTCAAGGTCTTAGGCCCCGGCATCGACGGGAGAGGAATTCCGAGAGGCCCCCGAGGATCTCGCATGGGGACTGGCCTTTCCTGAGGCCACCAGAGCGGGTCCCTGAGGGCCCCGTCGTAAGTCGAGAGCACCTGCCGCAACTCGAGAAAATCCAGGAGGTTTTGCCCTCCAGGCGAGATGAGGCCCATTTCCGCTGAGGCTTCTCGAGGCTAATCACGTCTAACCACTGGAACTTCCAAAGGGTCCTTCACACCCTTGCTGCAACTCAAGAAGTTCCCCGACATACCCGTCTCCACTCGAGAGGAAGCACGTGGGGTCCCGCACACATCCAGGGGAGCCCCGTTTCCGCCTCCTAGCTCGAGATGAGGGATCCTTTCCCTGTTTCGTAGGGAAAGAATTCCCGGCGTTCCCGTCGCATCTCAAGAGGAGGCGCTCTCCACAGGAAAGGCGAGAGGAACTCCAGGGTCGTGCCACCATTCCAAGAGTCCCACAGATGTGTCAGTCCTTTCCAGAGGAACCTGTTTTCCCTTCACTGCCTTGACCTTCAAGCCGAGGATCCACTCCCACCACGTGTGCACGTGGGACAGCCCTGTGGGAAAGCCTCGTGGGAAAGCCTCGTGGGAAAGACTCGAGGGAAAACCATACATCCTTTGATCCACGCGGCGGACTGCGTGACACTGCTGCTACCGCTCTGGAGGAAAGCGCAAGTGCATGCCCGCATTCGAGACGAGGACTGACTCCCCTGGGGAGACTCCAGAAGTACCCCAAGATCCATGTCAGCACTGGAGAGGAATCCTCAGGTTCCGGCCCCGACTCCACACAAGGTCTTAGGCCCCGGCATCGACGGGAGAGGAATCCCGAGAGGCCCCCGAGGAACTCGCATGGGGACTGGCCTTTCCTGAGGCCACCAGAGCGGGTCCCTGAGGTCCCCATCGTAAGTCGAGAGCACCTGCCGCAACTCGAGAAAATCCAGGAGGTTTTGCCCTCCAGGCGAGATGAGGCCCATTTCCGCTGAGGCTTCTCGAGGCTAATCACGTCTAACCACTGGAACTTCCAAAGGGTCCTTCACACCCTTGCTGCAACTCAAGAAGTTCCCCGACATACCCGTCTCCACTCGAGAGGAAGCACGTGGGGTCCCGCACACATCCAGGGGAGCCCCGTTTCCGCCTCCTAGCTCGAGATGAGGGATCCTTTCCCTGTTTCGTAGGGAAAGAATTCCCGGCGTTCCCGTCGCATCTCAAGAAGAGGCGCTCTCCACAGGAAAGGCGAGAGGAACTCCAGGGTCGTGCCACCATTCCAAGAGACCCACAGATGTGTCAGTCCATTCCAGAGGAACCTGTTTTCCCTGCACTGCCTTGACGTTCAAGCCGAGGATCGACTCCCACCACGTGTGCACGTGGGACAGCCCTGTGGGAAAGCCTCGTGGGAAAGCCTCCTGGGAAAGACTCCAGGGAAAACCATAGATCCTTTGATCCACGCGGCGGACTGCGTGACACTGCTGCTACCGCTCTGGAGGAAAGCGCAAGTGCATGCCCGCATTCGAGACGAGGACTGACTCCCCTGGGGAGACTCCAGAAGTAACCCAAGATCCATGTCAGCACTGGAGAGGAATCCTCAGGTTCCGGCTCCGACTCCACACAAGGTCTTAGGCCCCGGCATCGACGGGAGAGGAATCCCGAGAGGCCCCCGAGGAACTCGCATGGGGACTGGCCTTTCCTGAGGCCACCAGAGCGAGTCCCTGAGGTCCCGGTCGTAAGTCGAGAGCACCTGCCGCAACTCGAGAAAATCCAGGAGGTTTTTCCCTCCAGGCGAGATGAGGCCCATTTTCGCTGAGGCTTCTCGAGGCTAATCACGTCTAACCACTGGAACTTCCAAAGGGTCCTTCACACCCTTGCTGCAACTCAAGAAGTTCCCCGACATACCCGTCTCCACTCGAGAGGAAGCACATGGGGTCCCGCACACATCCAGGGGAGCCCCGTTTCCGCCTCCTAGCTCGAGATGAGGGATCCTTTCCCTGTTTCATAGGGAAAGAATTCCCGGCGTTCCCGTCGCATCTCAAGAGGAGGCGCTCTCCACAGGAAAGGCGATAGGAACTCCAGGGTCGTGCCACCATTCCAAGAGTCCCCCAGATGTGTCAGTCCATTCCAGAGGAACCTGTTTTCCCTGCACTGCCTTGACGTTCAAGCCGAGGATCGACTCCCAACACGTGTGCACGTGGGACAGCCCTGTGGGAAAGCCTCGTGGGAAAGCCTCTTGTGAAAGACTCGAGGGAAAACCATAGATCCTTTGATCCACGCGGCGGACTGCCTGACACTGCTGCTACCGCTCTGGAGGAAAGCGCAAGTGCATGCCCTTATTCGAGACGAGGACTGACTCCCCTGGGGAGACTCCAGAAGTACCCCAAGATCCATGTCAGCACTGGAGAGGAATCCTCAGGTTCCGGCCCCGACTCCACACAAGGTCTTAGGCCCCGGCATCGACGGGAGAGGAATCCCGAGAGGCCCCCGAGGAAGTCGCATGGGGACTGGCCTTTCCTGAGGCCACCAGAGCGGGTCCCTGACGTCCCCGTCGTAAGTCGAGAGCACCTGCCGCAACTCGAGAAAATCCAGGAGGTTTTGCCCTCCAGGCGAGATGAGGCCCATTTCCGCTGAGGCTTCTCGAGGCTAATCACGTCTAACCACTGGAACTTCCAAAGGGTCCTTCACACCCTTGCTGCAACTCAAGAAGTTCCCCGACATACCCGTCTCCACTCGAGAGGAAGCACGTGGGGTCCCGCACACATCCAGGGGAGCCCCGTTTCCGCCTCCTAGCTCGAGATGAGGGATCCTTTCCCTGTTTCGTAGGGAAAGAATTCCCGGCGTTCCCGTCGCATCTCAAGAGGAGGCGCTCTCCACAGGAAAGGCGAGAGGAACTCCAGGGTCGTGCCACCATTCCAAGAGTCCCCCAGATGTGTCAGTCCATTCCAGAGGAACCTGTTTTCCCTGCACTGCCTTGACGTTCAACCGAGGATCCACTCCCACCACGTGTGCACGTGGGACAGCTCTGTGGGAAAGCCTCGTGGGAAAGCCTCGTGGGAAAGACTCGAGGGAAAACCATAGATCCTTTGATCCACGCGGCGGACTGCGTGACACTGCTGCTACCGCTCTGGAGGAAAGCGCAAGTGCATGCCCGCATTCGAGACGAGGACTGACTCCCCTGGGGAGACTCCAGAAGTACCCCAAGATCCATGTCAGCACTGGAGAGGAATCCTCAGGTTCCGGCCCCGACTCCACACAAGGTCTTAGGCCCCGGCATCGACGGGAGAGGAATCCCGAGAGGCCCCCGAGGAACTCGCATGGGGACTGGCATTTCCTGAGGCCACCAGAGCGGGTCCCTGACGTCCCCGTCGTAAGTCGAGAGCACCTGCCGCAACTCGAGAAAATCCAGGAGGTTTTGCCCTCCAGGCGAGATGAGGCCCATTTCCGCTGAGGCTTCTCGAGGCTAATCACGTCTAACCACTGGAACTTCCAAAGGGTCCTTCACACCCTTGCTGCAACTCAAGAAGTTCCCCGACATACCCGTCTCCACTCGAGAGGAAGCACGTGGGGTCCCGCACACATCCAGGGGAGCCCCGTTTCCGCCTCCTAGCTCGAGATGAGGGATCCTTTCCCTGTTTCGTAGGGAAAGAATTCCCGGCGTTCCCGTCGCATCTCAAGAGGAGGCGCTCTCCACAGGAAAGGCGAGAGGAACTCCAGGGTCGTGCCACCATTCCAAGAGTCCCCCAGATGTGTCAGTCCATTCCAGAGGAACCTGTTTTCCCTGCACTGCCTTGACGTTCAACCGAGGATCCACTCCCACCACGTGTGCACGTGGGACAGCTCTGTGGGAAAGCCTCGTGGGAAAGCCTCGTGGGAAAGACTCGAGGGAAAACCATAGATCCTTTGATCCACGCGGCGGACTGCGTGACACTGCTGCTACCGCTCTGGAGGAAAGCGCAAGTGCATGCCCGCATTCGAGACGAGGACTGACTCCCCTGGGGAGACTCCAGAAGTACCCCAAGGTCCATGTCAGCACTGGAGAGGAATCCTCAGGTTCCGGCCCCGACTCCACACAAGGTCTTAGGCCCCGGCATCGACGGGAGAGGAATCCCGAGAGGCCCCCGAAGAACTCGCATGGGGACTGGCCTTTCCTGAGGCCACCAGAGCGGGTCCCTGAGGTCCCCATCGTAAGTCGAGAGCACCTGTCGCAACTCGAGAAAATCCAGGATGTTTTGCCCTCCAGGCGAGATGAGGCCCATTTCCGCTGAGGCTTCTCGAGGCTAATCACATCTAACCGCTGGAACTTCCAAAGGGTCCTTCACACCCTTGCTGCAACTCAAGAAGTTCCCCGACATACCCGTCTCCACTCGAGAGGAAGCACGTGGGGTCCCGCACACATCCAGGGGAGCCCCGTTTCCGCCTCCTAGCTCGAGATGAGGGATCCTTTCCCTGTTTCGTAGGGAAAGAATTCCCGGCGTTCCCGTCGCATCTCAAGAGGAGGCGCTCTCCACAGGAAAGGCGAGAGGAACTCCAGGGTCGTGCCACCATTCCAAGAGTCCCCCAGATGTGTCAGTCCATTCCAGAGGAACCTGTTTTCCCTGCACTGCCTTGACGTTCAAGCCGAGGATCCACTCCCACCACGTGTGCACGTGGGACAGCCCTGTGGGAAAGCCTCGTGGGAAAGCCTCGTGGGAAAGACTCGAGGGAAAACCATAGATCCTTTGATCCACGCGGCGGACTGCGTGACACTGCTGCTACCACTCTGGAGGAAAGCGCAAGTGCATGCCCGCATTCGAGACGAGGACTGACTCCACTGGGGAGACTCCAGAAGTACCCCAAGATCCATGTCAGCACTGGAGAGGAATCCTCAGGTTCCGGCCCCGACTCCACACAAGGTCTTAGGCCCCGGCATCGACGGGAGAGGAATCCCGAGAGGCCCCCGAGGAAGTCGCATGGGGACTGGCCTTTCCTGAGGCCACCAGAGCGGGTCCCTGACGTCCCCGTCGTAAGTCGAGAGCACCTGCCGCAACTCGAGAAAATCCAGGAGGTTTTGCCCTCCAGGCGAGATGAGGCCCATTTCCGCTGAGGCTTCTCTAGGCTAATCATGTCTAACCACTGGATCTTCCAAAGGGTCCTTCACACCCTTGCTGCAACTCAAGAAGTTCCCCGACATACCCGTCTCCACTCGAGAGGAAGCACGTGGGGTCCCGCACACATCCAGGGGAGCCCCGTTTCCGCCTCCTAGCTCGAGATGAGGGATCCTTTCCCTGTTTCGTAGGGAAAGAATTCCCGGCGTTCCCGTCGCATCTCAAGAGGAGGCGCTCTCCACAGGAAAGGCGAGAGGAACTCCAGGGTCGTGCCACCATTCCAAGAGTCCCACAGATGTTTCAGTCCTTTCCAGAGGAACCTGTTTTCCCTTCACTGCCTTGACCTTCAAGCCGAGGATCCAATCCCACCACGTGTGCACGTGGGACAGCCCTGTGGGAAAGCCTCGTGGGAAAGCCTCGTGGGAAAGACTCGAGGGAAAACCATACATCCTTTGATCCACGCGGCGGACTGCGTGACACTGCTGCTACCGCTCTGGAGGAAAGCGCAAGTGCATGCCCGCATTCGAGACGAGGACTGACTCCCCTGGGGAGACTCCAGAAGTACCCCAAGATCCATGTCAGCACTGGAGAGGAATCCTCAGGTTCCGGCCCCGACTCCACACAAGGTCTTAGGCCCCGGCATCGACGGGAGAGGAATCCCGAGAGGCCCCCGTGGAACTCGCATGGGGACTGGCCTTTCCTGAGGCCACCAGAGCGGGTCCCTGAGGTCCCCATCGTAAGTCGAGAGCACCTGCCGCAACTCGAGAAAATCCAGGAGGTTTTGCCCTCCAGGCGAGATTAGGCCCATTTCCACTGAGACTTCTCGAGGCTAATCACATCTAACCACTTGAACTTCCAAAGGGTCCTTCATGCCCTTGCTGCAACTGAAGCAGTTCCGCAACAAACCCGTCTCCACTCGAGAGGAAGCACGTGGGGTCCCGCACACATCCAGGGGAGCCCTGTTTCCGCCTCCTAGCTCGAGATGAGGGATCCTTTCCCTGTTTCGTAGGGAAAGAATTCCCGGCGTTCCTGCCGCATCTCAATAGGAGGCGCTCTCCGCAGGAAAGGCGAGAGGAACTCCAGGGTCGTGCCACCATTCCAAGAGACCCACAGATGTGTCAGTCCATTCCAGAGGAACCTGTTTTCCCTGCACTGCCTTGACGTTCAAGCCGAGGATCGACTCCCACCACGTGTGCACGTGGGACAGCCCTGTGGGAAAGCCTCGTGG
The DNA here is from genome assembly GCF_042477335.2 of Ovis canadensis. Classification (NCBI taxonomy): domain Eukaryota; kingdom Metazoa; phylum Chordata; class Mammalia; order Artiodactyla; family Bovidae; genus Ovis; species Ovis canadensis. The sequence goes on from NC_091259.1 coordinate 1,465,094, forward strand.
GAAAGCCTCCTGGGAAAGACTCCAGGGAAAACCATAGATCCTTTGATCCACGCGGCGGACTGCGTGACACTGCTGCTACCGCTCTGGAGGAAAGCGCAAGTGCATGCCCGCATTCGAGACGAGGACTGACTCCCCTGGGGAGACTCCAGAAGTACCCCAAGATCCATGTCAGCACTGGAGAGGAATCCTCACGTTCCGGCTCCGACTCCACACAAGGTCTTAGGCCCCGGCATCGACGGGAGAGGAATCCCGAGAGGCCCCCGAGGAACTCGCATGGGGACTGGCCTTTCCTGAGGCCACCAGAGCGAGTCCCTGAGGTCCCCGTCGTAAGTCGAGAGCACCTGCCGCAACTCGAGAAAATCCAGGAGGTTTTGCCCTCCAGGCGAGATGAGGCCCATTTCCGCTGAGGCTTCTCGAGGCTAATCACGTCTAACCACTGGAACTTCCAAAGGGTCCTTCACACCCTTGCTGCAACTCAAGAAGTTCCCCGACATACCCGTCTCCACTCGAGAGGAAGCACGTGGGGTCCCGCACACATCCAGGGAAGCCCCGTTTCCGCCTCCTAGCTCGAGATGAGGGATCCTTTCCCTGTTTCGTAGGGAAAGAATTCCCGGCGTTCCCGTCGCATCTCAAGAGGAGGCGCTCTCCACAGGAAAGGCGAGAGGAACTCCAGGGTCGTGCCACCATTCCAAGAGTCCCCCAGATGTGTCAGTCCATTCCAGAGGAACCTGTTTTCCCTGCACTGCCTTGACGTTCAAGCCGAGGATCGACTCCCACCACGTGTGCACGTGGGACAGCCCTGTGGGAAAGCCTCGTGGGAAAGCCTCGTGGGAAAGACTCGAGGGAAAACCATAGATCCTTTGATCCACGCGGCCGACTGCGTGACACTGCTGCTACCTCTCTGGAGGAAAGCGCAAGTGCATGCCCGCATTCGAGACGAGGACTGACTCCTCTGGGGAGACTCCAGAAGTACCCCAAGATCCATGTCAGCACTGGAGAGGAATTCTCAGGTTCCGGCCCCGACTCCACACAAGGTCTTAGGCCCCGGCATCGACGGGAGAGGAATGCCGAGAGGCCCCCGAGGATCTCGCATGGGGACTGGCCTTTCCTGAGGCCACCAGAGCGGGTCCCTGAGGTCCCCGTCGTAAGTCGAGAGCACCTGCCGCAACTCGAGAAAATCCAGGAGGTTTTGCCCTCCAGGCGAGATGAGGCCCATTTCCGCTGAGGCTTCTCGAGGCTAATCACGTCTAACCACTGGAACTTCCAAAGGGTCCTTCACACCCTTGCTGCAACTCAAGAAGTTCCCCGACATACCCGTCTCCACTCGAGAGGAAGCACGTGGGGTCCCGCACACATCCAGGGGAGCCCCGTTTCCGCCTCCTAGCTCGAGATGAGGGATCCTTTCCCTGTTTCGTAGGGAAAGAATTCCCGGCGTTCCCGTCGCATCTCAAGAGGAGGCGCTCTCCACAGGAAAGGCGAGAGGAACTCCAGGGTCGTGCCACCATTCCAAGAGTCCCACAGATGTGTCAGTCCTTTCCAGAGGAACCTGTTTTCCCTTCACTGCCTTGACCTTCAAGCCGAGGATCCACTCCCACCACGTGTGCACGTGGGACAGCCCTGTGGGAAAGCCTCGTGGGAAAGCCTCGTGGGAAAGACTCGAGGGAAAACCATACATCCTTTGATCCACGCGGCGGACTGCGTGACACTGCTGCTACCGCTCTGGAGGAAAGCGCAAGTGCATGCCCGCATTCGAGACGAGGACTGACTCCCCTGGGGAGACTCCAGAAGTACCCCAAGATCCATGTCAGCACTGGAGAGGAATCCTCAGGTTCCGGCCCCGACTCCACACAAGGTCTTAGGCCCCGGCATCGACGGGAGAGGAATCCCGAGAGGCCCCCGAGGAACTCGCATGGGGACTGGCCTTTCCTGAGGCCACCAGAGCGGGTCCCTGAGGTCCCCATCGTAAGTCGAGAGCACCTGCCGCAACTCGAGAAAATCCAGGAGGTTTTGCCCTCCAGGCGAGATGAGGCCCATTTCCGCTGAGGCTTCTCGAGGCTAATCACGTCTAACCACTGGAACTTCCAAAGGGTCCTTCACACCCTTGCTGCAACTCAAGAAGTTCCCCGACATACCCGTCTCCACTCGAGAGGAAGCACGTGGGGTCCCGCACACATCCAGGGGAGCCCCGTTTCCGCCTCCTAGCTCGAGATGAGGGATCCTTTCCCTGTTTCGTAGGGAAAGAATTCCCGGCGTTCCCGTCGCATCTCAAGAGGAGGCGCTCTCCACAGGAAAGGCGAGAGGAACTCCAGGGTCGTGCCACCATTCCAAGAGACCCACAGATGTGTCAGTCCATTCCAGAGGAACCTGTTTTCCCTGCACTGCCTTGACGTTCAAGCCGAGGATCGACTCCCACCACGTGTGCACGTGGGACAGCCCTGTGGGAAAGCCTCGTGGGAAAGCCTCGTTGGAAAGACTCGAGGGAAAACCATAGATCCTTTGATCCACGCGGCGGACTGCGTGACACTGCTGCTACCGCTCTGGAGGAAAGCGCAAGTGCATGCCCGCATTCGAGACGAGGACTGACTCCCCTGGGGAGACTCCAGAAGTACCCCAAGATCCATGTCAGCACTGGAGAGGAATCCTCACGTTCCGGCTCCGACTCCACACAAGGTCTTAGGCCCCGGCATCGACGGGAGAGGAATCCCGAGAGGCCCCCGAGGAACTCGCATGGGGACTGGCCTTTCCTGAGGCCACCAGAGCGAGTCCCTGAGGTCCCCGTCGTAAGTCGAGAGCACCTGCCGCAACTCGAGAAAATCCAGGAGGTTTTGCCCTCCAGGCGAGATGAGGCCCATTTCCGCTGAGGCTTCTCGAGGCTAATCACGTCTAACCACTGGAACTTCCAAAGGGTCCTTCACACCCTTGCTGCAACTCAAGAAGTTCCCCGACATACCCGTCTCCACTCGAGAGGAAGCACGTGGGGTCCCGCACACATCCAGGGAAGCCCCGTTTCCGCCTCCTAGCTCGAGATGAGGGATCCTTTCCCTGTTTCGTAGGGAAAGAATTCCCGGCGTTCCCGTCGCATCTCAAGAGGAGGCGCTCTCCACAGGAAAGGCGAGAGGAACTCCAGGGTCGTGCCACCATTCCAAGAGTCCCCCAGATGTGTCAGTCCATTCCAGAGGAACCTGTTTTCCCTGCACTGCCTTGACGTTCAAGCCGAGGATCGACTCCCACCACGTGTGCACGTGGGACAGCCCTGTGGGAAAGCCTCGTGGGAAAGCCTCGTGGGAAAGACTCGAGGGAAAACCATAGATCCTTTGATCCACGCGGCCGACTGCGTGACACTGCTGCTACCTCTCTGGAGGAAAGCGCAAGTGCATGCCCGCATTCGAGACGAGGACTGACTCCTCTGGGGAGACTCCAGAAGTACCCCAAGATCCATGTCAGCACTGGAGAGGAATCCTCAGGTTCCGGCCCCGACTCCACACAAGGTCTTAGGCCCCGGCATCGACGGGAGAGGAATGCCGAGAGGCCCCCGAGGATCTCGCATGGGGACTGGCCTTTCCTGAGGCCACCAGAGCGGGTCCCTGACGTCCCCGTCGTAAGTCGAGAGCACCTGCCGCAACTCGAGAAAATCCAGGAGGTTTTGCCCTCCAGGCGAGATGAGGCCCATTTCCGCTGAGGCTTCTCGAGGCTAATCACGTCTAACCACTGGAACTTCCAAAGGGTCCTTCACACCCTTGCTGCAACTCAAGAAGTTCCCCGACATACCCGTCTCCACTCGAGAGGAAGCACGTGGGGTCCCGCACACATCCAGGGGAGCCCCGTTTCCGCCTCCTAGCTCGAGATGAGGGATCCTTTCCCTGTTTCGTAGGGAAAGAATTCCCGGCGTTCCCGTCGCATCTCAAGAGGAGGCGCTCTCCACAGGAAAGGCGAGAGGAACTCCAGGGTCGTGCCACCATTCCAAGAGTCCCCCAGATGTGTCAGTCCATTCCAGAGGAACCTGTTTTCCCTGCACTGCCTTGACGTTCAACCGAGGATCCACTCCCACCACGTGTGCACGTGGGACAGCTCTGTGGGAAAGCCTCGTGGGAAAGCCTCGTGGGAAAGACTCGAGGGAAAACCATAGATCCTTTGATCCACGCGGCGGACTGCGTGACACTGCTGCTACCGCTCTGGAGGAAAGCGCAAGTGCATGCCCGCATTCGAGACGAGGACTGACTCCCCTGGGGAGACTCCAGAAGTACCCCAAGATCCATGTCAGCACTGGAGAGGAATCCTCAGGTTCCGGCCCCGACTCCACACAAGGTCTTAGGCCCCGGCATCGACGGGAGAGGAATCCCGAGAGGCCCCCGAGGAACTCGCATGGGGACTGGCATTTCCTGAGGCCACCAGAGCGGGTCCCTGACGTCCCCGTCGTAAGTCGAGAGCACCTGCCGCAACTCGAGAAAATCCAGGAGGTTTTGCCCTCCAGGCGAGATGAGGCCCATTTCCGCTGAGGCTTCTCGAGGCTAATCACGTCTAACCACTGGAACTTCCAAAGGGTCCTTCACACCCTTGCTGCAACTCAAGAAGTTCCCCGACATACCCGTCTCCACTCGAGAGGAAGCACGTGGGGTCCCGCACACATCCAGGGGAGCCCCGTTTCCGCCTCCTAGCTCGAGATGAGGGATCCTTTCCCTGTTTCGTAGGGAAAGAATTCCCGGCGTTCCCGTCGCATCTCAAGAGGAGGCGCTCTCCACAGGAAAGGCGAGAGGAACTCCAGGGTCGTGCCACCATTCCAAGAGTCCCCCAGATGTGTCAGTCCATTCCAGAGGAACCTGTTTTCCCTGCACTGCCTTGACGTTCAACCGAGGATCCACTCCCACCACGTGTGCACGTGGGACAGCTCTGTGGGAAAGCCTCGTGGGAAAGCCTCGTGGGAAAGACTCGAGGGAAAACCATAGATCCTTTGATCCACGCGGCGGACTGCGTGACACTGCTGCTACCGCTCTGGAGGAAAGCGCAAGTGCATGCCCGCATTCGAGACGAGGACTGACTCCCCTGGGGAGACTCCAGAAGTACCCCAAGGTCCATGTCAGCACTGGAGAGGAATCCTCAGGTTCCGGCCCCGACTCCACACAAGGTCTTAGGCCCCGGCATCGACGGGAGAGGAATCCCGAGAGGCCCCCGAGGAACTCGCATGGGGACTGGCCTTTCCTGAGGCCACCAGAGCGGGTCCCTGAGGTCCCCATCGTAAGTCGAGAGCACCTGTCGCAACTCGAGAAAATCCAGGATGTTTTGCCCTCCAGGCGAGATGAGGCCCATTTCCGCTGAGGCTTCTCGAGGCTAATCACATCTAACCGCTGGAACTTCCAAAGGGTCCTTCACACCCTTGCTGCAACTCAAGAAGTTCCCCGACATACCCGTCTCCACTCGAGAGGAAGCACGTGGGGTCCCGCACACATCCAGGGGAGCCCCGTTTCCGCCTCCTAGCTCGAGATGAGGGATCCTTTCCCTGTTTCGTAGGGAAAGAATTCCCGGCGTTCCCGTCGCATCTCAAGAGGAGGCGCTCTCCACAGGAAAGGCGAGAGGAACTCCAGGGTCGTGCCACCATTCCAAGAGTCCCCCAGATGTGTCAGTCCATTCCAGAGGAACCTGTTTTCCCTGCACTGCCTTGACGTTCAAGCCGAGGATCCACTCCCACCACGTGTGCACGTGGGACAGCCCTGTGGGAAAGCCTCGTGGGAAAGCCTCGTGGGAAAGACTCGAGGGAAAAACATAGATCCTTTGATCCACGCGGTGGACTGCGTGACACTGCTGCTACCGCTCTGGAGGAAAGCGCAAGTGCATGCCCTTATTCGAGACAGGACTGACTCCCCAGGGGAGACTCCAGAAGTACCCCAAGATCCATGTCAGCACTGGAGAGGAATCCTCAGGTTCCGGCCCCGACTCCACACAAGGTCTTAGGCCCCGGCATCGACGGGAGAGGAATCCCGAGAGGCCCCCGAGGAACTCGCATGGGGACTGGCCTTTCCTGAGGCCACCAGAGCGGGTCCCTGAGGTCCCCGTCGTTAGTCGAGAGCACCTGCCGCAACTCGAGAAAATCCAGGAGGTTTTGCCCTCCAGGCGAGATGAGGCCCATTTCCGCTGAGGCTTCTCTAGGCTAATCACGTCTAACCAATGGAACTTCCAAAGGGTCCTTCACACCCTTGCTGCAACTCAAGAAGTTCCCCGACATACCCGTCTCCACTCGAGAGGAAGCACGTGGGGTCCCGCTCACATCCAGGGGAGCCCCGTTTCCGCCTCCTAGCTCGAGATGAGGGATCCTTTCCCTGTTTCGTAGGGAAAGAATTCCCGGCGTTCCCGTCGCATCTCAAGAGGAGGCGCTCTCCACAGGAAAGGCGAGAGGAACTCCAGGGTCGTGCCACCATTCCAAGATTCCCCCAGATGTGTCAGTCCATTCCAGAGGAACCTGTTTTCCCTGCACTGCCTTGACGTTCAAGCCGAGGATCCACTCCCACCACGTGTGCACGTGGTACAGCCCTGTGGGAAAGCCTCGTGGGAAAGCCTCGTGGGAAAGACTCGAGGGAAAAACATACATCCTTTGATCCACGCGGCGGACTGCGTGACACTGCTGCTACCGCTCTGGAGGAAAGCGCAAGTGCATGCCCGCATTCGAGACGAGGACTGACTCCCCTGGGGAGACTCCAGAAGTACCCCAAGATCCATGTCAGCACTGGAGAGGAATCCGCAGGTTCCGGCCCCGATTCCACACAAGGTCTTAGGCCCCGGCATCGACGGGAGAGGAATGCCGAGAGGCCCCCGAGGAACTCGCATGGGGACTGGCCTTTCCTGAGGCCACCAGAGCGGGTCCCTGAGGTCCTCGTCGTAAGTCGAGAACACCTGCCGCAACTCGAGAAAATCCAGGAGGTTTTGCCCTCCAGGCGAGATGAGGCCCATTTCCGCTGAGGCTTCTCGAGGCTAATCACATCTAACCGCTGGAACTTCCAAAGGGTCCTTCACACCCTTGCAGCAACTCAAGAAGTTCCCCGACATACCCGTCTCCACTCGAGAGGAAGCACGTGGGGTGCCGCACACATCCAGGGGAGCCCCGTTTCCGCCTCCTAGCTCGAGATGAGGGATCCTTTCCCTGTTTCGTAGGGAAAGAATTCCCGGCGTTCCCGTCGCATCTCAAGAGGAGGCGCTCTCCACAGGAAAGGCGAGAGGAACTCCAGGGTCGTGCCACCATTCCAAGAGTCCCCCAGATGTGTCAGTCCATTCCAGAGGAACCTGTTTTCCTGCACTGCCTTGACGTTCAAGCCGAGGATCCACTCCCACCACGTGTGCACGTGGGACAGCCCTGTGGGAAAGCCTCGTGGGAAAGCCTCGTGGGAAAGACTCGAGGGAAAACCATAGATCCTTTGATCCACGCGGCGGACTGCGTGACACTGCTGCTACCGCTCTGGAGGAAAGCGCAAGTGCATGCCCGCATTCGAGACGAGGACTGACTCCCCTGGGGAGACTCCAGAAGTACCCCAAGATCCATGTCAGCACTGGAGAGGAATCCTCAGGTTCCGGCCCCGACTCCACACAAGGTCTTAGGCCCCGGCATCGACGGGAGAGGAATCCCGAGAGGCCCCCGAGGAACTCGCATGGGGACTGGCCTTTCCTGAGGCCACCAGAGCGGGTCCCTGAGGTCCCCGTCGTAAGTCGAGAGCACCTGCCGCAACTCGAGAAAATCCAGGAGGTTTTGCCCTCCAGGCGAGATGAGGCCCATTTCCGCTGAGGATTCTTGAGGCTAATCAAGTCTAACCACTGGAACTTCCAAAGGGTCCTTCACACCCTTGCTGCAACTCAAGAAGTTCCCCGACATACCCGTCTCCACTCGAGAGGAAGCACGTGGGGTCCCGCACACATCCAGGGGAGCCCCGTTTCCGCCTCCTAGCTCGAGATGAGGGATCCTTTCCCTGTTTCGTACGGAAAGAATTCCCGGCGTTCCCGTCGCATCTCAAGAGGAGGCGCTCTCCACAGGAAAGGCGAGAGGAACTCCAGGGTCGTGCCACCATTCCAAGAGTCCCCCAGATGTGTCAGTCCATTCCAGAGGAACCTGTTTTCCCTGCACTGCCTTGACGTTCAAGCCGAGGATCCACTCCCACCACGTGTGCACGTGGGACAGCCCTGTGGGAAAGCCTCGTGGGAAAGCCTCGTGGGAAAGACTCGAGGGAAAACCATAGATGCTTTGATCAACCCGGCGGACTGCGTGACACTGCTGCTACCGCTCTGGAGGAAAGCGCAAGTGCATGCCCGCATTTGAGACGAGGACTGACTCCCCTGGGGAGACTCCAGAAGTACCCCAAGATCCATGTCAGCTCTGGAGAGGAATCCTCAGGTTCCGGCCCCGACTCCACACAAGGTCTTAGGCCCCGGCATCGACGGGAGAGGAATCCCGAGAGGCCCCCGAGGAACTCGCATGGGGACTGGCCTTTCCTGAGGCCACCAGAGCGTGTCCCTGTGGTCCTCGTTGTAAGTCGAGAGCACCTGCCGCAACTCGAGAAAATCCAGGAGGTTTTTCCCTCCAGGTGAGATGAGGGCCATTTCCGCTGAGGCTTCTCGAGGCTAATCACATCTAACCACTGGAACTTCCAAAAGGTCCTTCACACCCTTGCTGCAACTGAAGCAGTTCCACGACATACCCGTCTCCACTCGAGAGGAAGCACGTGGGGTCCCGCACACATCCAGGTGAGCCCCGTTTCCGCCTCCTAGCTCGAGATGAGGGATCCTTTCCCTGTTTCATAGGGAAAGAATTCCGGCGTTCCCGTCGCATCTCAAGAGGAGGCCCTCTCCACAGGAAAGGCGAGAAGAACTCCAGGGTCGTGACACCATTCCAAGAGTCCCCCAGATGTGTCAGTCCATTCCAGAGGAACATGTTTTCCCTGCACTGCCTTGACGTTCAAGCCGAGGATCGACTTCCACCACGTGTGCACGTGGGACAGCCCTGTGAGAAAGCCTCGTGGGAAAGCCTCGTGGGAAAGACTCGAGGGAAAACCATAGATCCTTTGATCCACGCGGCGGACTGCGTGACACTGCTGCTACCGCTCTGGAGGAAAGCGCAAGTGCATGCCCGCATTCGAGACGAGGACTGACTCCCCTGGGGAGACTCCAGAAGTACCCCAAGATCCATGTCAGCACTGGAGAGGAATCCTCAGGTTCCGGCCCCGACTCCACACAAGGTCTTAGGCCCCGGCATCGACGGGAGAGGAATGCCGAGAGGCCCCCGAGGAACTCGCATGGGGACTGGCCTTTCCTGAGGCCACCAGAGCGGGTCCCTGAGGTCCCCGTCGTAAGTCGAGAGCACCTGCCGCAACTCGAGAAAATCCAGGAGGTTTTGCCCTCCAGGCGAGATGAGGCCCATTTCCGCTGAGGCTTCTCGAGGCTAATCACGTCTAACAACTGGAACTTCCAAAGGGTCCTTCACACCCATGCTGCAACTCAAGAATTTCCCCGACATACCCGTCTCCACTCGAGAGGAAGCCCGTGGGGTCCCGCACACATCCAGGGGAGCCCCGTTTCCGCCTCCTAGCTCGAGATGAGGGATCCTTTCCCTGTTTCGTAGGGAAAGAATTCCCGGCGTTCCCGTCGCATCTCAAGAGGAGGCGCTCTCCACAGGAAAGGCGAGAGGAACTCCAGGGTCGTGCCAACATTCCAAGAGTCCCCCAGATGTGTCAGTCCATTCCAGAGGAACCTGTTTTCCCTGAACTGCCTTGACGTTCAAGCCGAGGATCGACTCCCACCACGTGTGCACGTGGGACAGCCCTGTGGGAAAGCCTCGTGGGAAAGCCTCGTGGGAAAGACTCGAGGGAAAACCATAGATCCTTTGATCCACGCGGCGGACTGCGTGACACTGCTGCTACCGCTCTGGAGGAAAGCGCAAGTGCATGCCCGCATTCGAGACGAGGACTGACTCCCCTGGGGAGACTCCAGAATTACCCCAAGATCCATGTCTGCACGGGAGAGGAATCCTCAGGTTCCGGCCCCGACTCCACACAAGGTCTTCGGCCCCGGCATCGACGGGAGAGGAATCCCGAGAGGCCCCCGAGGAACTCGCATGGGGACTGGCCTTTCCTGAGGCCACCAGAGCGGGTCCCTGAGGTCCCGGTCGTAAGTCGAGAGCACCTGCCGCAACTCGAGAATATCCAGGAGGTTTTGCCCTCCAGGCGAGATGAGGCCCATTTCCGCTGAGGCTTCTCGAGGCTAATCACGTCTAACCACTGGAACTTCCAAAGGGTCCTTCACACCCTTGCTGCAACTCAAGAAATTCCCCGACATAAGCGTCTCCACTCGAGAGGAAGCACGTGGAGTCCCGCACACATCCAGGGGAGCCCCGTTTCCGCCTCCTAGCTCGAGATGAGGGATCCTTTCCCTGTTTCGTAGGGAAAGAATTCCCGGCGTTCCCGTCGCATCTCAAGAGGAGGCGCTCTCCACAGGAAAGGCGAGAGGAACTCTAGGGTCGTGCCACCATTCCAAGAGTCCCCCAGATGTGTCAGTCCATTCCAGAGGAACCTGTTTTCCCTGCACTGCCTTGACTTTCAAGCCGAGGATCGACTCCCACCACGTGTGCACGTGGGACAGCCCTGTGGGAAAGCCTCGTGGGAAAGCCTCGTGGGAAAGTCTCGAGGGAAAACCATAGATCCTTTGATGCACGCGGCGGACTGCGTGACACTGCTGCTACCGCTCTGGAGGAAAGCGCAAGTGCATGCCCGCATTCGAGACGAGGACTGACTCCAATGGGGAGACTCCAGAAGTACCGCAAGATCCATGTCAGCACTGGAGAGGAATCCTCAGGTTCCGGCCCCGACTCCACACAAGGTCTTAGGCCCCGGCATCGACGGGAGAGGAATCCCGAGAGGCCCCCGAGGAACTCGCATGGGGACTGGCCTTTCCTGAGGCCACCAGAGCGAGTCTCTGAGGTCCTCGTCGTAAGTCGAGAGCACCTGCCGCAACTCGAGAAAATCCAGGAGGTTTTGCCCTCCAGGCGAGATGAGGCCCATTTCCGCTGAGGCTTCTCGAGGCTAATCACGTCTAACCACTGGAACTTCCAAAGGGTCCTTCACACCCTTGCTGCAACTCAAGAAGTTCCCCGACATACCCGTCTCCACTCGAGAGGAAGCACGTGGGGTCCCGCACACATCCAGGTGAGCCCCGTTTCCGCCTCCTAGCTCGAGATGAGGGATTCTTTCCCTGTTTCGTAGGGAAAGAATTCCCGGCGTTCCCGTCGCATCTCAAGAGGAGGCTCTCTCCACAGGAAAGGCGAGAGGAACTCCAGGGTCGTGCCACCATTCCAAGAGTCCCCCAGATGTGTCAGTCCATTCCAGAGGAACCTGTTTTCCCTGCACTGCCTTGACGTTCAAGCCGAGGATCCACTCCCACCACGTGTGTACGTGGGACAGCCCTGTGGGAAAGCCTCGTGGGAAAGCCTCGTGGGAAAGACTCGAGGGAAAACCATAGATCCTTTGATCCACGCGGCGGACTGCGTGACACTGCTGCTACCGCTCTGGAGGAAAGCGCAAGTGCATGCCCGCATTCGAGACGAGGACTGACTCCCCTGGGGAGACTCCAGAAGTACCCCAAGATCCATGTCAGCACTGGAGAGGAATCCGCAGGTTCCGGCCCCGATTCCACACAAGGTCTTAGGCCCCGGCATCGACGGGAGAGGAATCCCGAGAGGCCCCCGAGGAACTCGCATGGGGACTGGCCTTTCCTGAGGCCACCAGAGCGGGTCCCTGAGGTATCCGTCGTAAGTCGAGAGCACCTGCCGCAACTCGAGAAAATCCAGGAGGTTTTGCCCTCCAGGCGAGATGAGGCCCATTTCCGCTGAGGCTTCTCGAGGCTAATCACGTCTAACCACTGGAACTTCCAAAGGGTCCTTCACACCCTTGCTGCAACTCAAGAAGTTCCCCGACATACCCGTCTCCACTCGAGAGGAAGCACGTCGGGTCCCGCACACATCCAGGGGAGCCCCGTTTCCGCCTCCTAGCTCGAGATGAGGGTTCCTTTCCCTGTTTCGTAGGGAAAGAATTCCCGGCGTTCCCGTCGCATCTCAAGAGGAGGCGCTCTCCACAGGAAAGGCAAGAGGAACTCCAGGGTCGTGCCTCCATTCCAAGAGTCCCCCAGATGTGTCAGTCCATTCCAGAGGAAACTGTTTTCCCTGCACTGCCTTGACGTTCAAGCCGAGGATCGACTCCCACCACGTGTGCACGTGGGACAGCCCTGTGGGAAAGCCTCGTGGGAAAGCCTCGTGGGAAAGACTCGAGGGAAAACCATAGATCCTTTGATCCACGCGGTGGACTGCGTGACACTGCTGCTACCGCTCTGGAGGAAAGCGCAAGTGCATGCCCGCATTCGAGACGAGGACTGACTCCACTGGGGAGACTAAAGAAGTAGCCCAAGATCCATGTCAGCACTGGAGAGGAATCCTCAGGTTCCGGCCCCGACTCCACACAAGGTCTTAGGCCCCGGCATCGACGGGAGAGGACTCCCGAGAGGCCCCCGAGGAACTCGCATGGGGACTGGCCTTTCCTGAGGCCACCAGAGCGGGTCCCTGAGGTCCCCGTAGTAAGTCGAGAGCACCTGCCGCAACTCGAGAAAATCCAGGAGGTTTTGCCCTCCAGGCGAGATGAGGCCCATTTCCGCTGAGGCTTCTCGAGGCTAATCACGTCTAACAACTGGAACTTCCAAAGGGTCCTTCACACCCTTGCTGCAACTCAAGAAGTTCCCCGACATACCCGTCTCCACTCGAGAGGAAGCACGTGGGGTCCCGCACACATCCAGGGGAGCCCCGTTTCCGCCTCCTAGCTCGAGATGAGGGATCCTTTCCCTGTTTCGTAGGGAAAGAATTCCCGGCGTTCCCGTCGCATCTCAAGAGGAGGCGCTCTCCACAGGAAAGGCGAGAGGAACTCCAGGGTCGTGCCACCATTCCAAGAGTCCCCCAGATGTGTCAATCCATTCCAGAGGAACCTGTTTTCCTGCACTGCCTTGACGTTCAAGCCGAGGATCCACTCCCACCACGTGTGCACGTGGGACAGCCCTGTGGGAAAGCCTCGTGGGAAAGCCTCGTGGGAAAGACTCGAGGGAAAACCATAGATCCTTTGATCCACGCGGCGGACTGCGTGACACTGCTGCTACCGCTCTGGAGGAAAGCGCAAGTGCATGCCCGCATTCGAGACGAGGACTGACTCCCCTGGGGAGACTCCAGAAGTACCCCAAGATCCATGTCAGCACTGGAGAGGAATCCTCAGGTTCCGGCCCCGACTCCACACAAGGTCTTAGGCCCCGGCATCGACGGGAGAGGAATCCCGAGAGGCCCCCAAGGAACTCGCATGGGGACTGGCCTTTCCTGAGGCCACCAGAGCGGGTCCCTGAGGTCCCCGTCGTAAGTCGAGAGCACCTTCCGCAACTCGAGAAAATCCAGGAGGTTTTGATCTCCAGGCGAGATGAGGCCCATTTCCGCTGAGGCTTCTCGAGGCTAATCACGTCTAACCACTGGAACTTCCAAAGGGTCCTTCACACCCTTGCTGCAACTCAAGAAGTTCCCCGACATACCCGTCTCCACTCGAGAGGAAGCACGTGGGGTCCCGCACACATCCAGGGGAGCCCCGTTTCCGCCTCCTAGCTCGAGATGAGGGATCCTTTCCCTGTTTCGTAGGGAAAGAATTCCCGGCGTTCCCGTCGCATCTCAAGAGGAGGCGCTCTCCACAGGAAAGGCGAGAGGAACTCCAGGGTCGTGCCACCATTCCAAGAGTCCCCCAGATGTGTCAGTCCATTCCAGAGGAACCTGTTTTCCCTGCACTGCCTTGACGTTCAAGCCGAGGATCCACTCCCACCACGTGTGCACGTGGGACAGCCCTGTGGGAAAGCCTCGTGGGAAAGCCTCGTGGGAAAGACTCGAGGGAAAACCATAGATCCTTTGATCCACGCGGCGGACTGCGTGACACTGCTGCTACCGCTCTGGAGGAAAGCGCAAGTGCATGCCCGCATTTGAGACGAGGACTGACTCCCCTGGGGAGACTCCAGAAGTACCCCAAGATCCATGTCAGCTCTGGAGAGGAATCCTCAGGTTCCGGCCCCGACTCCACACAAGGTCTTCGGCCCCGGCATCGACGGGAGAGGAATCCCGAGAGGCCCCCGAGGAACTCGCATGGGGACTGGCCTTTCCTGAGGCCACCAGAGCGGGTCCCTGAGGTCCCGGTCGTAAGTCGAGAGCACCTGCCGCAACTCGAGAAAATCCAGGAGGTTTTGCCCTCCAGGCGAGATGAGGCCCATTTCCGCTGAGGCTTCTCGAGGCTAATCACGTCTAACCACTGGAACTTCCAAAGGGTCCTTCACACCCTTGCTGCAACTCAAGAAATTCCCCGACATAAGCGTCTCCACTCGAGAGGAAGCACGTGGAGTCCCGCACACATCCAGGGGAGCCCCGTTTCCGCCTCCTAGCTCGAGATGAGGGATCCTTTCCCTGTTTCGTAGGGAAAGAATTCCCGGCGTTCCCGTCGCATCTCAAGAGGAGGCGCTCTCCACAGGAAAGGCGAGAGGAACTCTAGGGTCGTGCCACCATTCCAAGAGTCCCCCAGATGTGTCAGTCCATTCCAGAGGAACCTGTTTTCCCTGCACTGCCTTGACTTTCAAGCCGAGGATCGACTCCCACCACGTGTGCACGTGGGACAGCCCTGTGGGAAAGCCTCGTGGGAAAGCCTCGTGGGAAAGTCTCGAGGGAAAACCATAGATCCTTTGATGCACGCGGCGGACTGCGTGACACTGCTGCTACCGCTCTGGAGGAAAGCGCAAGTGCATGCCCGCATTCGAGACGAGGACTGACTCCAATGGGGAGACTCCAGAAGTACCGCAAGATCCATGTCAGCACTGGAGAGGAATCCTCAGGTTCCGGCCCCGACTCCACACAAGGTCTTAGGCCCCGGCATCGACGGGAGAGGAATCCCGAGAGGCCCCCGAGGAACTCGCATGGGGACTGGCCTTTCCTGAGGCCACCAGAGCGGGTCTCTGAGGTCCTCGTCGTAAGTCGAGAGCACCTGCCGCAACTCGAGAAAATCCAGGAGGTTTTGCCCTCCAGGCGAGATGAGGCCCATTTCCGCTGAGGCTTCTCGAGGCTAATCACGTCTAACCACTGGAACTTCCAAAGGGTCCTTCACACCCTTGCTGCAACTCAAGAAGTTCCCCGACATACCCGTCTCCACTCGAGAGGAAGCACGTGGGGTCCCGCACACATCCAGGTGAGCCCCGTTTCCGCCTCCTAGCTCGAGATGAGGGATTCTTTCCCTGTTTCGTAGGGAAAGAATTCCCGGCGTTCCCGTCGCATCTCAAGAGGAGGCTCTCTCCACAGGAAAGGCGAGAGGAACTCCAGGGTCGTGCCACCATTCCAAGAGTCCCCCAGATGTGTCAGTCCATTCCAGAGGAACCTGTTTTCCCTGCACTGCCTTGACGTTCAAGCCGAGGATCCACTCCCACCACGTGTGTACGTGGGACAGCCCTGTGGGAAAGCCTCGTGGGAAAGCCTCGTGGGAAAGACTCGAGGGAAAACCATAGATCCTTTGATCCACGCGGCGGACTGCGTGACACTGCTGCTACCGCTCTGGAGGAAAGCGCAAGTGCATGCCCGCATTCGAGACGAGGACTGACTCCCCTGGGGAGACTCCAGAAGTACCCCAAGATCCATGTCAGCACTGGAGAGGAATCCGCAGGTTCCGGCCCCGATTCCACACAAGGTCTTAGGCCCCGGCATCGACGGGAGAGGAATCCCGAGAGGCCCCCGAGGAACTCGCATGGGGACTGGCCTTTCCTGAGGCCACCAGAGCGGGTCCCTGAGGTATCCGTCGTAAGTCGAGAGCACCTGCCGCAACTCGAGAAAATCCAGGAGGTTTTGCCCTCCAGGCGAGATGAGGCCCATTTCCGCTGAGGCTTCTCGAGGCTAATCACGTCTAACCACTGGAACTTCCAAAGGGTCCTTCACACCCTTGCTGCAACTCAAGAAGTTCCCCGACATACCCGTCTCCACTCGAGAGGAAGCACGTGGGGTCCCGCACACATCCAGGGGAGCCCCGTTTCCGCCTCCTAGCTCGAGATGAGGGTTCCTTTCCCTGTTTCGTAGGGAAAGAATTCCCGGCGTTCCCGTCGCATCTCAAGAGGAGGCGCTCTCCACAGGAAAGGCAAGAGGAACTCCAGGGTCGTGCCTCCATTCCAAGAGTCCCCCAGATGTGTCAGTCCATTCCAGAGGAAACTGTTTTCCCTGCACTGCCTTGACGTTCAAGCCGAGGATCGACTCCCACCACGTGTGCACGTGGGACAGCCCTGTGGGAAAGCCTCGTGGGAAAGCCTCGTGGGAAAGACTCGAGGGAAAACCATAGATCCTTTGATCCACGCGGTGGACTGCGTGACACTGCTGCTACCGCTCTGGAGGAAAGCGCAAGTGCATGCCCGCATTCGAGACGAGGACTGACTCCACTGGGGAGACTAAAGAAGTAGCCCAAGATCCATGTCAGCACTGGAGAGGAATCCTCAGGTTCCGGCCCCGACTCCACACAAGGTCTTAGGCCCCGGGATCGACGGGAGAGGAATCCCGAGAGGCCCCCGAGGAACTCGCATGGGGACTGGCCTTTCCTGAGGCCACCAGAGCGGGTCCCTGAGGTCCCTGTAGTAAGTCGAGAGCACCTGCCGCAACTCGAGAAAATCCAGGAGGTTTTGCCCTCCAGGCGAGATGAGGCCCATTTCCGCTGAGGCTTCTCGAGGCCAATCACGTCTAACAACTGGAACTTCCAAAGGGTCCTTCACACCCTTGCTGCAACTCAAGAAGTTCCCCGACATACCCGTCTCCACTCGAGAGGAAGCACGTGGGGTCCCGCACACATCCAGGGGAGCCCCGTTTCCGCCTCCTAGCTCGAGATGAGGGATCCTTTCCCTGTTTCGTAGGGAAAGAATTCCCGGCGTTCCCGTCGCATCTCAAGAGGAGGCGCTCTCCACAGGAAAGGCGAGAGGAACTCCAGGGTCGTGCCACCATTCCAAGAGTCCCCCAGATGTGTCAGTCCATTCCAGAGGAACCTGTTTTCCCTGCACTGCCTTGACGTTCAAGCCGAGGATCCACTCCCACCACGTGTGCACGTGGGACAGCCCTGTGGGAAAGCCTCGTGGGAAAGCCACGTGGGAAAGACTCGAGGGAAAACCATAGATCCTTTGATCCACGCGGCGGACTGCGTGACACTGCTGCTACCGCTCTGGAGGAAAGCGCAAGTGCATGCCCGCATTCGAGACGAGGACTGACTCCCCTGGGGAGACTCCAGAAGTACCCCAAGATCCATGTCAGCACTGGAGAGGAATCCGCAGGTTCCGGCCCCGATTCCACACAAGGTCTTAGGCCCCGGCATCGACGGGAGAGGAATGCCGAGAGGCCCCCGAGGAACTCGCATCGGGACTGGCCTTTCCTGAGGCCACCAGAGCGGGTCCCTGAGGTCCTCGTCGTAAGTCGAGAGCACCTGCCGCAACTCGAGAAAATCCAGGAGGTTTTGCCCTCCAGGCGAGATGAGGCCCATTTCCGCTGAGGCTTCTCGAGGCTAATCACATCTAACCGCTGGAACTTCCAAAGGGTCCTTCACACCCTTGCAGCAACTCAAGAAGTTCCCCGACATACCCGTCTCCACTCTAGAGGAATCACGTGGGGTGCCGCACACATCCAGGGGAGCCCCGTTTCCGCCTCCTAGCTCGAGATGAGGGATCCTTTCCCTGTTTCGTAGGGAAAGAATTCCCGGCGTTCCCGTCGCATCTCAAGAGGAGGCGCTCTCCACAGAAAAGGCGAGAGGAACTCCAGGGTCGTGCCACCATTCCAAGAGTCCCCCAGATGTGTCAATCCATTCCAGAGGAACCTGTTTTCCTGCACTGCCTTGACGTTCAAGCCGAGGATCCACTCCCACCACGTGTGCACGTGGGACAGCCCTGTGGGAAAGCCTCGTGGGAAAGCCTCGTGGGAAAGACTCGAGGGAAAACCATAGATCCTTTGATCCACGCGGCGGACTGCGTGACACTGCTGCTACCGCTCTGGAGGAAAGCGCAAGTGCATGCCCGCATTCGAGACGAGGACTGACTCCCCTGGGGAGACTCCAGAAGTACCCCAAGATCCATGTCAGCACTGGAGAGGAATCCTCAGGTTCCGGCCCCGACTCCACACAAGGTCTTAGGCCCCGGCATCGACGGGAGAGGAATCCCGAGAGGCCCCCGAGGAACTCGCATGGGGACTGGCCTTTCCTGAGGCCACCAGAGCGGGTCCCTGAGGTCCCCGTCGTAAGTCGAGAGCACCTGCCGCAACTCGAGAAAATCCAGGAGGTTTTGCCCTCCAGGCGAGATGAGGCCCATTTCCGCTGAGGCTTCTCGAGGCTAATCACGTCTAACAACTGGAACTTCCAAAGGGTCCTTCACACCCTTGCTGCAACTCAAGTATTTCCCCGACATACCCGTCTCCACTCGAGAGGAAGCCCGTGGGGTCCTGCACACATCCAGGGGAGCCCAGTTTCCGCCTCCTAGCTCGAGATGAGGGATCCTTTCCCTGTTTCGTAGGGAAAGAATTCCCGGCGTTCCCGTCGCATCTCAAGAGGAGGCGCTCTCCACAGGAAAGGCGAGAGGAACTCCAGGGTCCTGCCACCATTCCAAGAGTCCCCCAGATGTGTCAGTCCATTCCAGAGGAACCTGTTTTCCCTGCACTGCCTTGACTTTCAAGCCGAGGATCGACTCCCACCACGTGTGCACGTGGGACAGCCCTGTGGGAAAGCCTCGTGGGAAAGCCTCGTGGGAAAGTCTCGAGGGAAAACCATAGATCCTTTGATCCACGCGGCGGACTGCGAGACACTGCTGCTACCGCTCTGGAGGAAAGCGCAAGTGCATGCCCGCATTCGAGACGAGGACTGACTCCCCTGGGGAGACTCCAGAAGTACCCCAAGATCCATGTCAGCACTGGAGAGGAATCCTCAGGTTCCGGCCCCGACTCCACACAAGGTCTTAGGCCCCGGCATCGACGGGAGAGGAATCCCGAGAGGCCCCCGAGGAACTCGCATGGGGACTGGCCTTTCCTGAGGCCACCAGAGCGGGTCCCTGAGGTCCCCGTCGTAAGTCGAGAGCACCTGCCGCAACTCGAGAAAATCCAGGAGGTTTTGCCCTCCAGGCGAGATGAGGCCCATTTCCGCTGAGGCTTCTCGAGGCTAATCACGTCTAACCACTGGAACTTCCAAAGGGTCCTTCACACCCTTGCTGCAACTCAAGAAGTTCCCCGACATACCCGTCTCCACTCGACAGGAAGCACGTGGGGTCCCGCACACATCCAGGGGAGCCCCGTTTCCGCCTCCTAGCTGGAGATGAGGGATCCTTTCCCTGTTTCGTAGGGAAAGAATTCCCGGCGTTCCCGTCGCATCTCAAGAGGAGGCGCTCTCCACAGGAAAGGCGAGAGGAACTCCAGGGTCGTGCCACCATTCCAAGAGTCCCCCAGATGTGTCAGTCCATTCCAGAGGAACCTGTTTTCCCTGCACTGCCTTGACGTTCAAGCCGAGGATCCACTCCCACCACGTGTGCACGTGGGACAGCCCTGTGGGAAAGCCTCGTGGGAAAGCCTCGTGGGAAAGACTCGAGGGAAAACCATAGATCCTTTGATCCACGCGGCGGACTGTCTGACACTGCTGCTACCGCTCTGGAGGAAAGCGCAAGTGCATGCCCGCATTCGAGACGAGGACTGACTCCCCTGGGGAGACTCCAGAAGTACCCCAAGATCCATGTCAGCACTGGAGAGGAATCCTCAGGTTCCGGCCCCGACTCCACACAAGGTCTTAGGCCCCGGCATCGACGGGAGAGGAATCCCGAGAGGCCCCCGAGGAACTCGCATGGGGACTGGCCTTTCCTGAGGCCACCAGAGGGGGTCCCTGAGGTCCCCGCCGTAAGTCGAGAGCACCTGCCGCAACTCGAGAAAATCCAGGAGGTTTTGCCCTCCAGGCGAGATGAGGCCCATTTCCGCTGAGGCTTCTCGAGGCTAATCACGTCTAACCACTGGAACTTCCAAAGGGTCCTTCACACCCTTGCTGCAACTCAAGAAGTTCCCCGAC
The DNA here is from genome assembly GCF_042477335.2 of Ovis canadensis. Taxonomy (NCBI): domain Eukaryota; kingdom Metazoa; phylum Chordata; class Mammalia; order Artiodactyla; family Bovidae; genus Ovis; species Ovis canadensis. The sequence continues at coordinate 1,485,211 of NC_091259.1, forward strand.
ATACCCGTCTCCACTCGAGAGGAAGCACGTTGGGTCCCGCACACATCCAGGGGAGCCCCGTTTCCACCTCCTAGCTCGAGATGAGGGATCCTTTCCCTGTTTCGTAGGGAAAGAATTCCCGGCGTTCCCGTCGCATCTCAAGAGGAGGCGCTCTCCACAGGAAAGGCGAGAGGAACTCCAGGGTCGTGCCACCATTCCAAGAGTCCCCCAGATGTGTCAGTCCATTCCAGAGGAACCTGTTTTCCCTGCACTGCCTTGACTTTCAAGCCGAGCATCCACTCCCACCACGTGTGCACGTGGGACAGCCCTGTGGGAAAGCCTCGTGGGAAAGCCTCGTGGGAAAGACTCGAGGGAAAACCATAGATCCTTTGATCCACGCGGCGGACTGCGTGACACTGCTGCTACCGCTCTGGAGGAAAGCGCAAGTGCATGCCCGCATTCGAGACGAGGACTGACTCCCCTGGGGAGACTCCAGAAGTACCCCAAGATCCATGTCAGCACTGGAGAGGAATCCGCAGGTTCCGGCCCCGATTCCACACAACGTCTTAGGCCCCGGCATCGACGGGAGAGGAATCCCGAGAGGCCCCCGAGGAACTCGCATGGGGACTGGCCTTTCCTGAGGCCACCAGAGCGGGTCCCTGAGGTCCCCGTCGTAAGTCGAGAGCACCTGCCGCAACTCGAGAAAATCCAGGAGGTTTTGCCCTCCAGTCGAGATGAGGCCCATTTCCGCTGAGGCTTCTCGAGGCTAATCACGTCTAACCACTGGAACTTCCAAAGGGTCCTTCACACCCTTGCTGCAACTCAAGAAGTTCCCCGACATACCCGTCTCCACTCGAGAGGAAGCACGTGGGGTCCCGCACACATCCAGGGGAGCCCCGTTTCCACCTCCTAGCTCGAGATGAGGGATCCTTTCCCTGTTTCGTAGGGAAAGAATTCCCGGCGTTCCCGTCGCATCTCAAGAGGAGGCGCTCTCCACAGGAAAGGCGAGAGGAACTCCAGGGTCGTGCCTCCATTCCAAGAGTCCCCCAGATGTGTCAGTTCATTCCAGAGGAACCTGTTTTCCCTGCACTGCCTTGACGTTCAAGCCGAGGATCCACTCCCACCACGTGTGCACGTGGGACAGCCCTGTGGGAAAGCCTCGTGGGAAAGCCTCGTTGGAAAGACTCGAGGGAAAACCATAGATCCTTTGATCCACGCGGCGGACTGCGTGACACTTCTGCTACCGCTCTGGAGGAAAGCGCAAGTGCATGCCCGCATTCGAGACGAGGACTGACTCCACTGGGGAGACTAAAGAAGTAGCCCAAGATCCATGTCAGCACTGGAGAGGAATCCTCAGGTTCCGGCCCCGACACCACACAAGGTCTTAGGCCCCGGCATCGACGGGAGAGGAATCCCGAGAGGCCCCCGAGGAACTCGCATGGGGACTGGCCTTTCCTGAGGCCACCAGAGCGGGTCCCTGAGGTCCCCGTAGTAAGTCGAGAGCACCTGCCGCAACTCGAGAAAATCCAGGAGGTTTTGCCCTCCAGGCGAGATGAGGCCCATTTCCGCTGAGGCTTCTCGAGGCTAATCACGTCTAACCAATGGAACTTCCAAAGGGTCCTTCACACCCTTGCTGCAACTCAAGAAGTTCCCCGACATACCCGTCTCCACTCGAGAGGAAGCACGTGGGGTCCCGCACAAATCCAGGGCGAGCCCCGTTTCCACCTCCTAGCTCGAGATGAGGGATCCTTTCCCTGTTTCGTAGGGAAAGAATTCCCGGCGTTCCCGTCGCATCTCAAGAGGAGGCGCTCTCCACAGGAAAGGCGAGAGGAACTCCAGGGTCGTGCCACCATTCCAAGAGTCCCCCAGATGTGTCAGTCCATTCCAGAGGAACCTGTTTTCCCTGCACTGCCTTGACGTTCAAGCCGAGGATCCACTCCCACCACGTGTGCACGTGGGACAGCCCTGTGGGAAAGCCTCGTGGGAAAGACTCGTGGGAAAGACTCGAGGGAAAACCATAGATCCTTTGATGCACGCGGCGGACTGCGTGACACTGCTGCTACCGCTATGGAGGAAAGCGCAAGTGCATGCCCGCATTCGAGACGAGGACTGACTCCCCTGGGTAGACTCCAGAAGTACCCCAAGATCCATGTCAGCACTGGAGAGGAATCCTCAGGTTCCGGCCCCGACTCCACACAAGGTCTTAGGCCCCGGCATCGACGGGAGAGGAATTCCGAGAGGCCCCCGAGGAACTCGCATGGGGACTGGCCTTTCCTGAGGCCACCAGAGCGGGTCCCTGAGGTCCCTGTCGTAAGTCGAGAGCACCTGCCGCAACTCGAGAAAATCCAGGAGGTTTTGCCCTCCAGTCGAGATGAGGCCCATTTCCGCTGAGGCTTCTCGAGGATAATCACGTCTAACCACTGGAACTTCCAAAGGGTCCTTCACACCCTTGCTGCAACTCAAGAAGTTCCCCGACATACCCGTCTCCACTCGACAGGAAGCACGTGGGGTCCCGCACACATCCAGGGGAGCCCCGTTTCCGCCTCCTAGCTCGAGATGAGGGATCCTTTCCCTGTTTCGTAGGGAAAGAATTCCCGGCGTTCCCGTCGCATCTCAAGAGGAGGCGCTCTCCACAGGAAAGGCGAGAGGAACTCCAGGGTCGTGCCACCATTCCAAGAGTCCCCCAGATGTGTCAGTCCATTCCAGAGGAACCTGTTTTCCCTGCACTGCCTTGACGTTCAAGCCGAGGATCCACTCCCACCACGTGTGCACGTGGGACAGCCCTGTGGGAAAGCCTCGTGGGAAAGCCTCGTGGGAAAGACTCGAGGGAAAACCATAGATCCTTTGATCCACGCGGCGGACTGCGTGACACTGCTGCTACCTCTCTGGAGGAAAGCGCAAGTGCATGCCCGCATTCGAGACGAGGACTGACTCCCCTGGGGAGACTCCAGAAGTACCCCAAGATCCATGTCAGCACTGGAGAGGAATCCGCAGGTTCCGGCCCCGATTCCACACAAGGTCTTAGGCCCCGGCATCGACGGGAGAGGAATGCCGAGGGGCCCCCGTTGAACTCGCAGGGGGAATGGCCTTTCCTGAGGCCACCAGAGCGGGTCCCTGAGGTCCTCGTCGTAAGTCGAGAGCACCTGCCGCAACTCGAGAAAATCCAGGAGGTTTTGCCCTCCAGGCGAGATGAGGCCCATTTCCGCTGAGGCTTCTCGAGGCTAATCACGTCTAACCACTGGAACTTCCAAAGGGTCCTTCACACCCTTGCTGCAACTCAAGAAGTTCCCCGACATACCCGTCTCCACTCGACAGGAAGCACGTGGGGTCCCGCACACATCCAGGGGAGCCCCGTTTCCGCCTCCTAGCTCGAGATGAGGGATCCTTTCCCTGTTTCGTAGGGAAAGAATTCCCGGCGTTCCCGTCGCATCTCAAGAGGAGGTGCTCTCCACAGGAAAGGCGAGAGGAACTCCAGGGTCGTGCCACCATTCCAAGAGTCCCCCAGATGTGTCAGTCCATTCCAGAGGAACCTGTTTTCCCTGCACTGCCTTGACGTTCAAGCCGAGGATCCACTCCCACCACGTGTGCACGTGGGACAGCCCTGTGGGAAAGCCTCGTGGGAAAGCCTCGTGGGAAAGACTCGAGGGAAAACCATAGATCCTTTGATCCACGCGGCGAACTGCGTGACACTGCTGCTACCGCTCTGGAGGAAAGCGCAAGTGCATGCCCGCATTCGAGACGAGGACTGACTCCCCTGGGGAGACTCCAGAAGTACCCCAAGATCCATGTCAGCACTGGAGAGGAATCCGCAGGTTCCGGCCCCGATTCCACACAAGGTCTTAGGCCCCGGCATCGACGGGAGAGGAATGCCGAGAGGCCCCCGAGGAACTCGCATGGGGAATGGCCTTTCCTGAGGCCACCAGAGCGGGTCCCTGAGGTCCTCGTCGTAAGTCGAGAGCACCTGCCGCAACTCGAGAAAATCCAGGAGGTTTTGCCCTCCAGGCGAGATGAGGCCCATTTCCGCTGAGGCTTCTCGAGGCTAATCACGTCTAACCACTGGAACTTCCAAAGGGTCCTTCACACCCTTGCTGCAACTCAAGAAGTTCCCCGACATACCCGTCTCCACTCGACAGGAAGCACGTGGGGTCCCGCACACATCCAGGGGAGCCCCGTTTCCGCCTCCTAGCTCGAGATGAGGGATCCTTTCCCTGCTTCGTAGGGAAAGAATTCCCGGCGATCCTGTCGCATCTCAAGACGAAGCGCACTCCACAGGAAAGGGGAGAGGAACTCCAGGGTCGTGCCACCATTCCAAGAGACCGCCAGATGTGTCAGTCCATTACAGAGGAACCTGTTTTCCCTGCACTGCCTTGACGTTCAAGCCGAGGATCGACTCCCACCACGTGTGCACGTGGGACAGCCCTGTGGGAAAGCCTCGTGGGAAAGACTCGTTGGAAAGACTCGAGGGAAAACCATAGATCCTTTGATCCACGCGGCGGACTGCGTGACACTGCTGCTATCGCTCTGGAGGAAAGCGCAAGTGCATGCCCGCATTCGAGACGAGGACTGACTCCCCTGGGGAGACTCCAGAAGTACCCCAAGATCCATGTCAGCACTGGAGAGGAATCCTCAGGTTCCGGCCCCGACTCCACACAAGGTCTTAGGCCCCGGCATCGACGGGAGAGGGATCCCGAGAGGCCCCCGAGGAACTCGCATGGGGACTGGCTTTTCCTGAGGCCACCAGAGCGGTTCCCTGAGTTCCCCGTCGTCAGTCGAGAGCACCTGCCACAACTCGAGAAAATCCAGGCGGTTTTGCCCTCCAGGCGATATGAGGCTCATTTCCGCTGAGGCTTCTCGAGGCTAATCACGTCTACACACTGGAACTTCCAAAGGGTCCTTCACACCCTTGCTGCAACTCAAGAAGTTCCCCGACATACCCGTCTCCACTCGAAAGGAAGCACGTGGGGTCCCGCACACATCCATGGGAGCCCCGTTTCCGCCTCCTAGCTCGAGATGAGGGATCCTTTCCCTGTTTCGTAGAGAAAGAATTCCCGGCGTTCCCGTCGCATCTCAAGAGGAGGCGCTCTCCACAGGAAAGGCGAGAGGAACTCCAGGGTCGTGCCACCATTCCAAGAGTCCCCCAGATGTGTCAGTCCATTCCAGAGGAACCTGTTTTCCCTGCACTGCCTTGACGTTCAAGCCAAGGATCGAGTCCCACCACAAGTGCACGTGGGACAGCCCTGTGGGAAAGCCTCGTGGGAAAGCCTCGTGGGAAAGACTCGAGGGAAAACCATAGATCCTTTGATCCATGCGGCGGACTGCGTGACACTGCTGCTACCGCTCTGGAGGAAAGCGCAAGTGCATGCCCGCAGTCGAGACGAGGACTGACTCCCCTGGGGAGACTCCAGAAGTACCCCAAGATCCATGTCAGCACTGGAGAGGAATCCTCAGGTTCCGGCCCCGACTCCACACAAGGTCTTAGGCCCCGTCATCGACGGGAGAGGAATCCCGAGAGGCCCCCGAGGAACTCGCATGGGGACTGGCCTTTCCTGAGGCCACCAGAGCGGGTCCCTGAGGTCCCCGTCGTAAGTCGAGAGCACCTGCCGCAACTCGAGAAAATCCACGAGGTTTTGCCCTCCAGGCGAGATGAGGCCCATTTCCGCTGAGGCTTCTCGAGGCCAATCACATCTAACCACTGGAACTTCCAAAGGGTCCTTCACACCCTTGCTGCAACTCCAGAAGTTCCCCGACATACCCGTCTCCACTCGAGAGGAAGCATGTGGTGTCCCGCACACATCCAGGGGAGCCCCGTTTCCGCCTCCTAGCTCGAGATGAGGGATCCTTTCCCTGTTTCGTAGGGAAAGAATTCCCGGCGTTCCCGTCGCATCTCAAGAGGAGGCGCTCTCCACAGGAAAGGCGAGAGGAACTCCAGGGTCGTGCCACCATTCCAAGAGTCCCCCAGATGTGTCAGTCCATTCCAGAGGAACCTGTTTTCCCTGCACTGCCTTGACGTTCAAGCCGAGGATCGACTCCCACGACGTGTGCACGTGGGACAGCCCTGTGGGAAAGCCTCGTGGGAAAGCCTCGTGGGAAAGACTCGAGGGAAAACCATAGATCCTTTGATCCACGCGGCGGACTGCGTGACACTGCTGCTACCGCTCTGGAGGAAAGCGCAAGTGCATGCCCGCATTCGAGACGAGGACTGACTCCCCTGGGAGACTCCAGAAGTACCCCAAGATCCATGTCAGCACTGGAGAGGAATCCTCAGGTTCCGGCCCCGACTCCACACAAGGTCTTCGGCCCCGGCATCGACGGGAGAGGAATCCCGAGAGGCCCCCGAGGAACTCGCATGGGGACTGGCCTTTCCTGAGGCCACCAGAGCGGGTCCCTGAGGTCCCCGCCGTAAGTCGAGAGCACCTGCCGCAACTCGAGAAAATCCAGGAGGTTTTGCCCTCCAGGCGAGATGAGGCCCATTTCCGCTGAGGCTTCTCGAGGCTAATCACGTCTAACCACTGGAACTTCCAAAGGGTCCTTCACACCCTTGCTGCAACTCAAGAAGTTCCCCGACATACCCGTCTCCACTCGAGAGGAAGCACGTTGGGTCCCGCACACATCCAGGGGAGCCCCGTTTCCACCTCCTAGCTCGAGATGAGGGATCCTTTCCCTGTTTAGTAGGGAAAGAATTCCCGGCGTTCCCGTCGCATCTCAAGAGGAGGCGCTCTCCACAGGAAAGGCGAGAGGAACTCCAGGGTCGTGCCACCATTCCAAGAGTCCCCCAGATGTGTCAGTCCATTCCAGAGGAACCTGTTTTCCCTGCACTGCCTTGACGTTCAAGCCGAGGATCGACTCCCACGACGTGTGCACGTGGGACAGCCCTGTGGGAAAGCCTCGTGGGAAAGCCTCGTGGGAAAGACTCGAGGGAAAACCATAGATCCTTTGATCCACGCGGCGGACTGCGTGACACTGCTGCTACCGCTCTGGAGGAAAGCGCAAGTGCATGCCCGCATTCGAGACGAGGACTGACTCCCCTGGGAGACTCCAGAAGTACCCCAAGATCCATGTCAGCACTGGAGAGGAATCCTCAGGTTCCGGCCCCGACTCCACACAAGGTCTTCGGCCCCGGCATCGACGGGAGAGGAATCCCGAGAGGCCCCCGAGGAACTCGCATGGGGACTGGCCTTTCCTGAGGCCACCAGAGCGGGTCCCTGAGGTCCCCGCCGTAAGTCGAGAGCACCTGCCGCAACTCGAGAAAATCCAGGAGGTTTTGCCCTCCAGGCGAGATGAGGCCCATTTCCGCTGAGGCTTCTCGAGGCTAATCACGTCTAACCACTGGAACTTCCAAAGGGTCCTTCACACCCTTGCTGCAACTCAAGAAGTTCCCCGACATACCCGTCTCCACTCGAGAGGAAGCACGTTGGGTCCCGCACACATCCAGGGGAGCCCCGTTTCCACCTCCTAGCTCGAGATGAGGGATCCTTTCCCTGTTTCGTAGGGAAAGAATTCCCGGCGTTCCCGTCGCATCTCAAGAGGAGGCGCTCTCCACAGGAAAGGCGAGAGGAACTCCAGGGTCGTGCCACCATTCCAAGAGTCCCCCAGATGTGTCAGTCCATTCCAGAGGAACCTGTTTTCCCTGCACTGCCTTGACTTTCAAGCCGAGCATCCACTCCCACCACGTGTGCACGTGGGACAGCCCTGTGGGAAAGCCTCGTGGGAAAGCCTCGTGGGAAAGACTCGAGGGAAAACCATAGATCCTTTGATCCACGCGGCGGACTGCGTGACACTGCTGCTACCGCTCTGGAGGAAAGCGCAAGTGCATGCCCGCATTCGAGACGAGGACTGACTCCCCTGGGGAGACTCCAGAAGTACCCCAAGATCCATGTCAGCACTGGAGAGGAATCCGCAGGTTCCGGCCCCGATTCCACACAACGTCTTAGGCCCCGGCATCGACGGGAGAGGAATCCCGAGAGGCCCCCGAGGAACTCGCATGGGGACTGGCCTTTCCTGAGGCCACCAGAGCGGGTCCCTGAGGTCCCCGTCGTAAGTCGAGAGCACCTGCCGCAACTCGAGAAAATCCAGGAGGTTTTGCCCTCCAGTCGAGATGAGGCCCATTTCCGCTGAGGCTTCTCGAGGCTAATCACGTCTAACCACTGGAACTTCCAAAGGGTCCTTCACACCCTTGCTGCAACTCAAGAAGTTCCCCGACATACCCGTCTCCACTCGAGAGGAAGCACGTGGGGTCCCGCACACATCCAGGGGAGCCCCGTTTCCACCTCCTAGCTCGAGATGAGGGATCCTTTCCCTGTTTCGTAGGGAAAGAATTCCCGGCGTTCCCGTCGCATCTCAAGAGGAGGCGCTCTCCACAGGAAAGGCGAGAGGAACTCCAGGGTCGTGCCTCCATTCCAAGAGTCCCCCAGATGTGTCAGTTCATTCCAGAGGAACCTGTTTTCCCTGCACTGCCATGACGTTCAAGCCGAGGATCCACTCCCACCACGTGTGCACGTGGGACAGCCCTGTGGGAAAGCCTCGTGGGAAAGCCTCGTTGGAAAGACTAGAGGGAAAACCATAGATCCTTTGATCCACGCGGCGGACTGCGTGACACTTCTGCTACCGCTCTGGAGGAAAGCGCAAGTGCATGCCCGCATTCGAGACGAGGACTGACTCCACTGGGGAGACTAAAGAAGTAGCCCAAGATCCATGTCAGCACTGGAGAGGAATCCTCAGGTTCCGGCCCCGACACCACACAAGGTCTTAGGCCCCGGCATCGACGGGAGAGGAATCCCGAGAGGCCCCCGAGGAACTCGCATGGGGACTGGCCTTTCCTGAGGCCACCAGAGCGGGTCCCTGAGGTCCCCGTAGTAAGTCGAGAGCACCTGCCGCAACTCGAGAAAATCCAGGAGGTTTTGCCCTCCAGGCGAGATGAGGCCCATTTCCGCTGAGGCTTCTCGAGGCTAATCACGTCTAACCAATGGAACTTCCAAAGGGTCCTTCACACCCTTGCTGCAACTCAAGAAGTTCCCCGACATACCCGTCTCCACTCGAGAGGAAGCACGTGGGGTCCCGCACAAATCCAGGGCGAGCCCCGTTTCCACCTCCTAGCTCGAGATGAGGGATCCTTTCCCTGTTTCGTAGGGAAAGAATTCCCGGCGTTCCCGTCGCATCTCAAGAGGAGGCGCTCTCCACAGGAAAGGCGAGAGGAACTCCAGGGTCGTGCCACCATTCCAAGAGTCCCCCAGATGTGTCAGTCCATTCCAGAGGAACCTGTTTTCCCTGCACTGCCTTGACGTTCAAGCCGAGGATCCACTCCCACCACGTGTGCACGTGGGACAGCCCTGTGGGAAAACCTCGTGGGAAAGACTCGTGGGAAAGACTCGAGGGAAAACCATAGATCCTTTGATGCACGCGGCGGACTGCGTGACACTGCTGCTACCGCTATGGAGGAAAGCGCAAGTGCATGCCCGCATTCGAGACGAGGACTGACTCCCCTGGGTAGACTCCAGAAGTACCCCAAGATCCATGTCAGCACTGGAGAGGAATCCTCAGGTTCCGGCCCCGACTCCACACAAGGTCTTAGGCCCCGGCATCGACGGGAGAGGAATTCCGAGAGGCCCCCGAGGAACTCGCATGGGGACTGGCCTTTCCTGAGGCCACCAGAGCGGGTCCCTGAGGTCCCTGTCGTAAGTCGAGAGCACCTGCCGCAACTCGAGAAAATCCAGGAGGTTTTGCCCTCCAGGCGAGATGAGGCCCATTTCCGCTGAGACTTCTCGAGGATAATCACGTCTAACCACTGGAACTTCCAAAGGGTCCTTCACACCCTTGCTGCAACTCAAGAAGTTCCCCGACATACCCGTCTCCACTCGACAGGAAGCACGTGGGGTCCCGCACACATCCAGGGGAGCCCCGTTTCCGCCTCCTAGCTCGAGATGAGGGATCCTTTCCCTGTTTCGTAGGGAAAGAATTCCCGGCGTTCCCGTCGCATCTCAAGAGGAGGCGCTCTCCACAGGAAAGGCGAGAGGAACTCCAGGGTCGTGCCACCATTCCAAGAGTCCCCCAGATGTGTCAGTCCATTCCAGAGGAACCTGTTTTCCCTGCACTGCCTTGACGTTCAAGCCGAGGATCCACTCCCACCACGTGTGCACGTGGGACAGCCCTGTGGGAAAGCCTCGTGGGAAATCCTCGTGGGAAAGACTCGAGGGAAAACCATAGATCCTTTGATCCACGCGGCGGACTGCGTGACACTGCTGCTACCTCTCTGGAGGAAAGCGCAAGTGCATGCCCGCATTCGAGACGAGGACTGACTCCCCTGGGGAGACTCCAGAAGTACCCCAAGATCCATGTCAGCACTGGAGAGGAATCCTCAGGTTCCGGCCCCGACTCCACACAAGGTCTTAGGCCCCGGCATCGACGGGAGAGGAATCCCGAGAGGCCCCCGAGGAACTTGCATGGGGACTGGCCTTTCCTGAGGCCACCAGAGCGAGTCCTTGAGGTCCCCGTCGTAAGTCGAGAGCACCTGCCGCAACTCGAGAAAATCCAGGAGGTTTTGCCCTCCAGGCGAGATGAGGCCCATTTCCGCTGAGGCTTCTCGAGGCTAATCACGCCTAACCAATGGAACTTCCAAAGGTTCCTTCACACCCTTGCTGCAACTCAAGAAGTTCCCCGACATACCCGTCTCCACTCGAGAGGAAGCACGTGGGGTCCCGCACACATCCAGGGGAGCCCCGTTTCCGCCTCCTAGCTCGAGATGACGGATCCTTTCCCTGTTTCGTAGGGAAAGAATTCCCGGCGTTCCCGTCGCATCTCAAGAGGAGGCGCTCTCCACAGGAAAGGCGAAAGGAACTCCAGGGTCGTGCCACCATTCCAAGAGTCCCCCAGATGTGTCAGTCCATTCCAGAGGAACCTGTTTTCCCTGCACTGCCTTGACGTTCAAGCCGAGGATCCACTCCCACCACGTGTGCACGTGGGACAGCCCTGTGGGAAAGCCTCGTGGGAAAGCCTCGTGGGAAAGACTCGAGGGAAAACCATAGATCCTTTGATCCACGCGGCGGACTGCGTGACACTGCTGCTACCGCTCTGGAGGAAAGCGCAAGTGCATGCCCGCATTCGAGACGAGGACTGACTCCCCTGGGGAGACTCCAGAAGTACCCCAAGATCCATGTCAGCACTGGAGAGGAATCCGCAGGTTCCGGCCCCGATTCCACACAAGGTCTTAGGCCCCGGCATCGACGGGAGAGGAATGCCGAGGGGCCCCCGTTGAACTCGCAGGGGGAATGGCCTTTCCTGAGGCCACCAGAGCGGGTCCCTGAGGTCCTCGTCGTAAGTCGAGAGCACCTGCCGCAACTCGAGAAAATCCAGGAGGTTTTGCCCTCCAGGCGAGATGAGGCCCATTTCCGCTGAGGCTTCTCGAGGCTAATCACGTCTAACCACTGGAACTTCCAAAGGGTCCTTCACACCCTTGCTGCAACTCAAGAAGTTCCCCGACATACCCGTCTCCACTCGACAGGAAGCACGTGGGGTCCCGCACACATCCAGGGGAGCCCCGTTTCCGCCTCCTAGCTCGAGATGAGGGATCCTTTCCCTGCTTCGTAGGGAAAGAATTCCCGGCGATCCTGTCGCATCTCAAGAGGAAGCGCACTCCACAGGAAAGGGGAGAGGAACTCCAGGGTCGTGCCACCATTCCAAGAGACCGCCAGATGTGTCAGTCCATTACAGAGGAACCTGTTTTCCCTGAACTGCCTTGACGTTCAAGCCGAGGATCGACTCCCACCACGTGTCCACGTGGGACAGCCCTGTGGGAAAGCCTCGTGGGAAAGCCTCGTTGGAAAGACTCGAGGGAAAACCATAGATCCTTTGATCCACGCGGCGGACTGCGTGACACTGCTGCTATCGCTCTGGAGGAAAGCGCAAGTGCATGCCCGCATTCGAGACGAGGACTGACTCCCCTGGGGAGACTCCAGAAGTACCCCAAGATCCATGTCAGCACTGGAGAGGAATCCTCAGGTTCCGGCCCCGACTCCACACAAGGTCTTAGGCCCCGGCATCGACGGGAGAGGGATCCCGAGAGGCCCCCGAGGAACTCGCATGGGGACTGGCTTTTCCTGAGGCCACCAGAGCGGTTCCCTGTGGTCCCCGTCGTCAGTCGAGAGCACCTGCCACAACTCGAGAAAATCCAGGCGGTTTTGCCCTCCAGGCGATATGAGGCTCATTTCCGCTGAGGCTTCTCGAGGCTAATCACGTCTACACACTGAAACTTCCAAAGGGTCCTTCACACCCTTGCTGCAACTCAAGAAGTTCCCCGACATACCCGTCTCCACTCGAAAGGAAGCACGTGGGGTCCCGCACACATCCATGGGAGCCCCGTTTCCGCCTCCTAGCTCGAGATGAGGGATCCTTTCCCTGTTTCGTAGAGAAAGAATTCCCGGCGTTCCCGTCGCATCTCAAGAGGAGGCGCTCTCCACAGGAAAGGCGAGAGGAACTCCAGGGTCGTGCCACCATTCCAAGAGTCCCCCAGATGTGTCAGTCCATTCCAGAGGAACCTGTTTTCCCTGCACTGCCTTGACGTTCAAGCCAAGGATCGAGTCCCACCACAAGTGCACGTGGGACAGCCCTGTGGGAAAGCCTCGTGGGAAAGCCTCGTGGGAAAGACTCGAGGGAAAACCATAGATCCTTTGATCCATGCGGCGGACTGCGTGACACTGCTGCTACCGCTCTGGAGGAAAGCGCTAGTGCATGCCCGCATTCGAGACGAGGACTGACTCCCCTTGGGAGACTCCAGAAGTACCCCAAGATCCATGTCAGCACTGGAGAGGAATCCTCAGGTTCCGGCCCCGACTCCACACAAGGTCTTAGGCCCCGTCATCGACGGGAGAGGAATCCCGAGAGGCCCCCGAGGAACTCGCATGGGGACTGGCCTTTCCTGAGGCCACCAGAGCGGGTCCCTGAGGTCCCCGTCGTAAGTCGAGAGCACCTGCCGCAACTCGAGAAAATCCACGAGGTTTTGCCCTCCAGGCGAGATGAGGCCCATTTCCGCTGAGGCTTCTCGAGGCCAATCACGTCTAACCACTGGAACTTCCAAAGGGTCCTTCACACCCTTGCTGCAACTCCAGAAGTTCCCCGACATACCCGTCTCCACTCGAGAGGAAGCATGTGGTGTCCCGCACACATCCAGGGGAGCCCCGTTTCCGCCTCCTAGCTCGAGATGAGGGATCCTTTCCCTGTTTCGTAGGGAAAGAATTCCCGGCGTTCCCGTCGCATCTCAAGAGGAGGCGCTCTCCACAGGAAAGGCGAGAGGAACTCCAGGGTCGTGCCACCATTCCAAGAGTCCCCCAGATGTGTCAGTCCATTCCAGAGGAACCTGTTTTCCCTGCACTGCCTTGACGTTCAAGCCGAGGATCGACTCCCACGACGTGTGCACGTGGGACAGCCCTGTGGGAAAGCCTCGTGGGAAAGCCTCGTGGGAAAGACTCGAGGGAAAACCATAGATCCTTTGATCCACGCGGCGGACTGCGTGACACTGCTGCTACCGCTCTGGAGGAAAGCGCAAGTGCATGCCCGCATTCGAGACGAGGACTGACTCCCCTGGGAGACTCCAGAAGTACCCCAAGATCCATGTCAGCACTGGAGAGGAATCCTCAGGTTCCGGCCCCGACTCCACACAAGGTCTTCGGCCCCGGCATCGACGGGAGAGGAATCCCGAGAGGCCCCCGAGGAACTCGCATGGGGACTGGCCTTTCCTGAGGCCACCAGAGCGGGTCCCTGAGGTCCCCGTCGTAAGTCGAGAGCACCTGCCGCAACTCGAGAAAATCCAGGAGGTTTTGCCCTCCAGGCGAGATGAGGCCCATTTCCGCTGAGGCTTCTCGAGGCTAATCACGTCTAACCACTGGAACTTCCAAAGGGTCCTTCACACCTTTGAAGCAACTCAAGAAGTTCCCCGACATACCCGTCTCCACTCGAGAGGAAGCACGTGGGGTCCCGCACACATCCAGGGGAGCACCGTTTCCGCCTCCTAGCTCGAGATGAGGGATCCTTTCCCTGTTTCGTAGGGAAAGAATTCCCGGCGTTCCCGTCGCATCTCAAGAGGAGGCGCTCTCCACAGGAAAGGCGAGAGGAACTCCAGGGTCGTGCCACCATTCGAAGAGTCCCCCAGATGTGTCAGTCCATTCCAGAGGAACCTGTTTTCCCTGCACTGCCTTGACGTTCAAGCCGAGGATCGACTCCCACCACGTGTGCACGTGGGACAGCCCTGTGGGAAAGCCTCGTGGGAAAGCCTCGTGGGAAAGACTCGAGGGAAAACCATAGATCCTTTGATCCACGCGGCGGACTGCGTGACACTGCTGCTACCGCTCTGGAGGAAACCGCAAGTGCATGCCCGCATTCGAGACGAGGACTGACTCCCCTGGGGAGACTCCAGAAGTACCCCAAGATCCATGTCAGCACTGGAGAGGAAACCTCAGGTTCCGGCCCCGACTCCACACAAGGTCTTAGGCCCCGGCATCGAAGGGAGAGGAATCCCGAGAGGCCCCCGTGGAACTCGCATGGGGACTGGCCTTTCCTGAGGTCAGTAGAGCGGGTCCCTGAGGTCCCCGTCGTAAGTCGAGAGCACATGCCCCAACTCGAGAAAATCCAGGAGGTTTTGCCCTCCAGGCGAGATGAGGCCCATTTCCGCTGAGGCTTCTCGAGGCTAATCACGTCTAACCACTGGAACTTCCAAAGGGTCCTTCACACCCTTGCTGCAACTCAAGAAGTTCCCCGACATACCCGTCTCCACTCGAGAGGAAGCACGTGGGGTCCCGCACACATCCAGGGGAGCCCCTTTTCCGCCTCCTAGCTCGAGAAGAGGGATCCTTTCCCTGTTTCGTAGGGAAAGAATTCCCGGCGTTCCCGTCGCATCTCAAGAGGAGGCGCTCTCAACAGGAAAGGCGAGAGGAACTCCAGGGTCGTGCCACCATTCCAAGAGTCCCCCAGATGTGTCAGTCCATTCCAGAGGAACGTGTTTTCCCTGCATTACCTTGACGTTCAAGCCGAGGATCGAGTCCCACCACGTGTGCACGTGGGACAGCCCTGTGGAAAGCCTCGTGGGAAAGCCTCGTGGGAAAGACTCGAGGGAAAACCATAGATCCTTTGATCCACGCGGCGGACTGCGTGACACTGCTGCTACCGCTCTGGAGGAAAGCGCAAGTGCATGCCCGCATTCGAGACGAGGACTGACTCCCCTGGGGAGACTCCAGAATTACCCCAAGATCCATGTCAGCACTGGAGAGGAATCCTCAGGTTCCGGCCCCGACTCCACACAAGGTCTTAGGCCCCGGCATCGAAGGGAGAGGAATCCCGAGAGGCCCCCGAGGAACTCGCATGGGGACTGGCCTTTCCTGAGGTCACCAGAGCGGGTCCCTGAGGTCCCCGTCATAAGTCGAGAGCACATGCAGCAACTCGAGAAAATCCAGGAGGTTTTGCCCTCCAGGCGAGATGAGGCCCATTTCCGCTGAGGCTTCTCGAGGCTACTCACATCTAACCACTGGAACTTCCAAAGGGTCCTTCACACCCTTGCTGCAACTCTAGAAGTTCCCCGACATACCCGTCTCCACTCAAGAGGAAGCACGAGGGTCCCTCACACAACCAGGGGTGCCCCGTTTCCGCCTCCTAGCTCGAGATGAGGGATCCTTTCCCTGTTTCGTAGGGAAAGAATTCCCGGCGTTCCTGTCGCATCTCAAGAGGAGGCGCTCCCACAGAAAAGGCGAGAGGAACTCCAGGGTCGTGCGACCATTCCAAGAGACCCCAGATGTGTCTGTCCATTACAGAGGAACCTGTTTTCCCTGCACTGCCTTGATGTTCAAGCCGAGGATCGACTCCCACCACGTGTGCTCGTTGGACAGCCCTCTGGGAAAGCCTCGTGGGAAAGCCTCGTGGGAAAGACTCGAGGGAAAACCATAGATCCTTTGATCCACGCGGCGGACTGCGTGACACTGCTGCTACCGCTCTGGAGGAAAGCGCAAGTGCATGCCCGCATTCGAGACGAGGACTGACTCCCCTGGGGAGACTCCAGAAGTACCCCAAGATCCATGTCAGCACTGGAGAGGAATCCTCAGGTTCCGGCCCCGACTCCACACAAGGTCTTCGGCCCCGGCATCGACGGGAGAGGAATCCCGAGAGGCCCCCGAGGAACTCGCATGGGGACTGGCCTTTCCTGAGGCCACCAGAGCGGGTCCCTGAGGTCCCCGTCGTAAGTCGAGAGCACCTGCCGCAACTCGAGAAAATCCAGGAGGTTTTGCCCTCCAGGCGAGATGAGGCCCATTTCCGCTGAGGCTTCTCGAGGCTAATCACGTCTAACCACTGGAACTTCCAAAGGGTCCTTCACACCTTTGAAGCAACTCAAGAAGTTCCCCGACATACCCGTCTCCACTCGAGAGGAAGCACGTGGGGTCCCGCACACATCCAGGGGAGCACCGTTTCCGCCTCCTAGCTCGAGATGAGGGATCCTTTCCCTGTTTCGTAGGGAAAGAATTCCCGGCGTTCCCGTCGCATCTCAAGAGGAGGCGCTCTCCACAGGAAAGGCGAGAGGAACTCCAGGGTCGTGCCACCATTCGAAGAGTCCCCCAGATGTGTCAGTCCATTCCAGAGGAACCTGTTTTCCCTGCACTGCCTTGACGTTCAAGCCGAGGATCGACTCCCACCACGTGTGCACGTGGGACAGCCCTGTGGGAAAGCCTCGTGGGAAAGCCTCGTGGGAAAGACTCGAGGGAAAACCATAGATCCTTTGATCCACGCGGCGTACTGCGTGACACTGCTGCTACCCCTCTGGAGGAAAGCGCAAGTGCATGCCCGCATTCGAGACGAGGACTGACTCCCCTGGGGAGACTCCAGAAGTACCCCAAGATCCATGTCAGCACTGGAGAGGAATCCTCAGGTTCCGGCCCCGACTCCACACAAGGTCTTAGGCCCCGGCATCGACGGGAGAGGAATCCCGAGAGGCCCCCGAGGAACTCGCATGGGGACTGGCCTTTCCTGAGGCCACCAGAGCGGGTCCCTGAGGTCCCCGTCGTAAGTCGAGAGCACCTGCCGCAACTCGAGAAAATCCAGGAGGTTTTGCCCTCCAGGCGAGTTGAGGCCCATTTCCGCTGAGGCTTCTCGAGGCTAATCACGTCAAACCACTGGAACTTCCAAAGGGTCCTTCACACCCTGGCTGCAACTCAAGAAGTTCCCCGACATACCCGTCTCCACTCGAGAGGAAGCACGTGGGGTCCCGCACACATCCAGGGGAGCCCCGTTTCCGCCTCCTAGCTCGAGATGAGGGATCCTTTCCCTGTTTCGTAGGGAAAGAATTCCCGGCGTTCCCGTCGCATCTCAAGAGGAGGCGCTCTCCACAGGAAAGGCGAGAGGAACTCCAGGGTCGTGCCACCATTCCAAGACTCCCCCAGATGTGTCAGTCCATTCCAGAGGAAAATGTTTTCCCTGCACTGCCTTGACGTTCAAGCCGAGGATCGACTCCCACCACGTGTGCACGTGGGACAGCCCTGTGGGAAAGCCTCGTGGGAAAGCCTCGTGGGAAAGACTCGAGGGAAAACCATAGATCCTTTGATCCACGCGGCGGACTGCGTGACACTGCTGCTACCGCT
The DNA here is from genome assembly GCF_042477335.2 of Ovis canadensis. NCBI lineage: Eukaryota > Metazoa > Chordata > Mammalia > Artiodactyla > Bovidae > Ovis > Ovis canadensis. The sequence goes on from NC_091259.1 coordinate 1,502,793, forward strand.
CTGGAGGAAAGCGCAAGTGCATGCCCGCATTCGAGACGAGGACTGACTCCCCTGGGGAGACTCCAGAAGTACCCCAAGATCCATGTCAGCACTGGAGAGGAAACCTCAGGTTCCGGCCCCGACTCCACACAAGGTCTTAGGCCCCGGCATCGACGGGAGAGGAATCCCGAGAGGCCCCCGAGGAACTCGCATGGGGACTGGCCTTTCCTGAGGCCACCAGAGCGGGTCCCTGAGGTCCCCGTCGTAAGTCGAGAGCACCTGTCGCAACTCGAGAAAATCCAGGAGGTTTTGCCCTCCAGGCGAGATGAGGCCCATTTCCGCTGAGGTTTCTCGAGGCCAATCACATCTAACCACTGGAACTTCCAAAGGGTCCTTCACACCCTTGCTGCAACTCAAGAAGTTCCCCGACATACCCGTCTGCACTCGAGAGGAAGCAGGTGGTGTCCCGCACACATCCAGGGGAGCCCCGTTTCCGCCTCCTAGCTCGAGATGAGGGATCCTTTCCCTGTTTCGTAGGGAAAGAATTCCCGGCGTTCCCGTCGCATCTCAAGAGGAGGCGCTCTCCACAGGAAAGGCGAGAGGAACTCCAGGGTCGTGCCACCATTCCAAGAGTCCCCCAGATGTGTCAGTCCATTCCAGAGGAACCTGTTTTCCCTGCACTGCCTTGACGTTCAAGCCGAGGATCCACTACCACCACGTGTGCACGTGGGACAGCCCTGTGGGAAAGCCTCGTGGGAAAGACTCGAGGGAAAACCATAGATCCTTTGATCCACGCGGCGGACTGCGTGACACTGCTGCTACCGCTCTGGAGGAAAGCGCAAGTGCATGCCCGCATTCGAGACGAGGACTGACTCCCCTGGGGAGACTCCAGAAGTACCCCAAGATCCATGTCAGCACTGGAGAGGAATCCTCAGGTTCCGGCCCCGACTCCACACAAGGTCTTCGGCCCCGGCATCGACGGGAGAGGAATCCCGAGAGGCCCCCGAGGAACTCGCATGGGGACTGGCCTTTCCTGAGGCCACCAGAGCGGGTCCCTGAGGTCCCCGTCGTAAGTCGAGAGCACCTGCCGCAACTCGAGAAAATCCAGGAGGTTTTGCCCTCCAGGCGAGATGAGGCCCATTTCCGCTGAGGCTTCTCGAGGCTAATCACGTCTAACCACTGGAACTTCCAAAGGGTCCTTCACACCTTTGAAGCAACTCAAGAAGTTCCCCGACATACCCGTCTCCACTCGAGAGGAAACACGTGGGGTCCCGCACACATCCAGGGGAGCACCGTTTCCGCCTCCTAGCTCGAGATGAGGGATCCTTTCCCTGTTTCGTAGGGAAAGAATTCCCGGCGTTCCCGTCGCATCTCAAGAGGAGGCGCTCTCCACAGGAAAGGCGAGAGGAACTCCAGGGTCGTGCCACCATTCGAAGAGTCCCCCAGATGTGTCAGTCCATTCCAGAGGAACCTGTTTTCCCTGCACTGCCTTGACGTTCAAGCCGAGGATCGACTCCCACCACGTGTGCACGTGGGACAGCCCTGTGGGAAAGCCTCGTGGGAAAGCCTCGTGGGAAAGACTCGAGGGAAAACCATAGATCCTTTGATCCACGCGGCGGACTGCGTGACACTGCGGCTACCCCTCTGGAGGAAAGCGCAAGTGCATGCCCGCATTCGAGACGAGGACTGACTCCCCTGGGGAGACTCCAGAAGTACCCCAAGATCCATGTCAGCACTGGAGAGGAATCCTCAGGTTCCGGCCCCGACTCCACACAAGGTCTTAGGCCCCGGCATCGACGGGAGAGGAATCCCGAGAGGCCCCCGAGGAACTCGCATGGGGACTGGCCTTTCCTGAGGCCACCAGAGCGGGTCCCTGAGGTCCCCGTCGTAAGTCGAGAGCACCTGCCGCAACTCGAGAAAATCCAGGAGGTTTTGCCCTCCAGGCGAGATGAGGCCCATTTCCGCTGAGGCTTCTCGAGGCTAATCACGTCAAACCACTGGAACTTCCAAAGGGTCCTTCACACCCTGGCTGCAACTCAAGAAGTTCCCCGACATACCCGTCTCCACTCGAGAGGAAGCACGTGGGGTCCCGCACACATCCAGGGGAGCCCCGTTTCCGCCTCCTAGCTCGAGATGAGGGATCCTTTCCCTGTTTCGTAGGGAAAGAATTCCCGGCGTTCCCGTCGCATCTCAAGAGGAGGCGCTCTCCACAGGAAAGGCGAGAGGAACTCCAGGGTCGTGCCACCATTCCAAGACTCCCCCAGATGTGTCAGTCCATTCCAGAGGAAAATGTTTTCCCTGCACTGCCTTGACGTTCAAGCCGAGGATCGACTCCCACCACGTGTGCACGTGGGACAGCCCTGTGGGAAAGCCTCGTGGGAAAGCCTCGTGGGAAAGACTCGAGGGAAAACCATAGATCCTTTGATCCACGCGGCGGACTGCGTGACACTGCTGCTACCGCTCTGGAGGAAAGCGCAAGTGCATGCCCGCATTCGAGACGAGGACTGACTCCCCTGGGGAGACTCCAGAAGTACCCCAAGATCCATGTCAGCACTGGAGAGGAATCCTCAGGTTCCGGCCCCGACTCCACACAAGGTCTTAGGCCCCGGCATCGACGGGAGAGGAATGCCGAGAGGCCCCCGAGGAACTCGCATGGGGACTGGCCTTTCCTGAGGCCACCAGAGCGGGTCCCTGAGGTCCCCGTCGTAAGTCGAGAGCACCTGCCGCAACTCGAGAAAATCCAGGAGGTTTTGCCCTCCAGGCGAGATGAGGCCCATTTCCGCTGAGGCTTCTCGAGGCTAATCACATCTAACCACTGGAACTTCCAAAGGGTCCTTCACACCCTTGCTGCAACTGAAGCAGATCCGCGACATACCCGTCTCCACTCGAGAGTATGCACGTGGGGTCCCGCACACATCCAGGGGAGCCCCGTTTCCGCCTCCTAGCTCGAGATGAGGGATCCTTTCCCTGTTTCGTAGGGAAAGAATTCCCGGCGTTCCCGTCGCATCTCAAGAGGAGGCGCTCTCCACAGGAAAGGCGAGAGGAACTCCAGGGTCGTGCCACCATTCCAAGAGACCCCCAGATGTGTCAGTCCATTCCAGAGGAACCTGTTTTCCCTGCACTGCCTTGACGTTCAAGCCGAGGATCCACTCCCACCACGTGTGCACGTGGGACAGCCCTGTGGGAAAGCCTCGTGGGAAAGCCTCGTGGGAAAGACTCGAGGGAAAACCATAGATCCTTTGATCCACGCGGCGGACTGCGTGACACTGCTGCTACCGCTCTGGGGGAAAGCGCAAGTGCATGCCCGCATTCGAGACGAGGACTGACTCCCCTGGGGAGACTCCAGAAGTACCCCAAGATCCATGTCAGCACTGGAGAGGAATCCTCAGGTTCCAGCCCCGACTCCACACAAGGTCTTAGGCCCCGGCATCGACGGGAGAGGAATCCCGAGAGGCCCCCGAGGAACTCGCATGGGGACTGGCCTTTCCTGAGGCCACCAGAGCGGGTCCCTGAGGTCCCCGTCGTAAGTCGAGAGCACCTGCCGCAACTCGAGAAAATCCAGGAGGTTTTGCCCTCCAGGCGAGATGAGGCCCATTTCCACTGAGGCTTCTCGAGGCGAATCACGTCTAACCACTGGAACTTCCAAAGGGTCCTTCACACCCTTGCTGCAACTCAAGAAGTTCCCCGACATACCCTTCTCCACTCGAGAGGAAGCACGTGGGGTCCCGCACACATCCAGGGGAGCCCCGTTTCCGCCTCCTAGCTCGAGATGAGGGATCGTTTCCCTGTTTCGTAGGGAAAGAATTCCCGGCGTTCCCGTCGCATCTCAAGAGGAGGCGCTCTCCACAGGAAAGGCGAGAGGAACTCCAGGGTCGTGCCACCATTCCAAGAGTCCCCCAGATGTGTCAGTCCATTCCAGAGGAAACTGTTTTCCCTGCACTGCCTTGACGTTCAAGCCGAGGATCCACTCCCACCACGTGTGCACGTGGGACAGCCCTGTGGGAAAGCCTCGTGGGAAAGCCTCGTGGGAAAACTCGAGGGAAAACCATAGATCCTTTGATCCACGCGGCGGACTGCGTGACACTGCTGCTACCGCTCTGGAGGAAAGCGCAAGTGCATGCCCGCATTCGAGACGAGGACTGACTCCCCTGGGGAGACTCCAGAAGTACGCCAAGATCCATGTCAGCACTGGAGAGGAATCCTCAGGTTCCGGCCCCGACTCCACACAATGTCTTAGGCCCCGGCATCGATGGGAGAGGAATCCCGAGAGGCCCCCGAGGAACTAGCATGGGGACTGGCCTTTCCTGAGGTCACCAGAGCGGGTCCCCGAGGTCCCCGTCGTAAGTCGAGAGCACCTGCCGCAACTCGAGAAAATCCAGGAGGTTTTGCCCTCCAGGCGAGATGAGGCCCATTTCCACTGAGGCTTCTCGAGGCGAATCACGTCTAACCACTGGAACTTCCAAAGGGTCCTTCACACCCTTGCTGCAACTCAAGAAGTTCCCCGACATACCCGTCTCCACTCGAGAGGAAGCACGTGGGGTCCCGCACACATCCAGGGGAACCCGTTTCCGCCTCCTAGCTCGAGATGAGGGATCCTTTCCCTGTTTCGTAGGGAAAGAATTCCCGGCGTTCCCGTCGCATCTCAAGAGGAGGCGCTCTCCACAGTAAAGTCGAGAGGAACTCCAGGGTCGTGCCACCATTCCAAGAGTCCCCCAGATGTGTCAGTCCATTCCAGAGGAACCTGTTTTCCCTGCACTGCCTTGACGTTCAAGCCGAGGATCGACTCGCACCACGTGTGCACGTGGGACAGCCCTGTGGGAAAGCCTCGTGGGAAAGCCTCGTGGGAAAGACTCGAGGGAAAACTATAGATCCTTTGATCCACGCGGCGGACTGCGTGACACTGCTGCTACCTCTCTGGAGGAAAGCACAAGTGCATGCCCGCATTCGAGACGAGGACTGACTCCCCTGGGGAGACTCCAGAAGTATCCCAAGATCCATGTCAGCACTGGAGAGGAATCCTCAGGTTCCGGCCCCGACTCCACACAAGGTCTTAGGCCCCGGCATCGACGGGAGAGGAATGCCGAGAGGCCCCCGAGGAACTCGCATGGGGACTGGCCTTTCCTGAGGCCACCAGAGCGGGTCCCTGAGGTCCCCGTCGTAATACGAGAGCACCTGCCGCAACTCGAGAAAATCCAGGAGGTTTTGCCCTCCAGGCGAGATGAGGCCCATTTCCGCTGATGCTTCTCGAGGCTAATCACATCTAACCACTGGAACTTCCAAAGGGTCCTTCACACCCTTGCTGCAACTCAAGCAGTTCCGCGACATACCCGTCTCCACTCGAGAGGAAGCACGTGGGGTCCCGCACACATCCAGGGGAGCCCCGTTTCCGCCTCCTAGCTCGAGATGAGGGATCCTTTCCCTGTTTCGTAGGGAATGAATTCCCGGCGTTCCCGTCGCATCTCAAGAGGAGGCGCTCTCCACAGGAAAGGCGAGAGGAACTCCAGGGTCCTGCCACCATTCCAAGAGTCCCCCAGATGTGTCAGTCCATTCCAGAGGAACCTGTTTTCCCTGCACTGCCTTGACGTTCAAGCCGAGGATCCACTCCCACCACGTGTGTACGTGGGACAGCCCTGTGGGAAAGCCTCGTGGGAAAGCCTCGTGGGAAAGACTCGAGGGAAAACCATAGATCCTTTGATCCACGCGGGGGACTGCGTGACACTGCTGCTACCGCTCTGGAGGAAAGCGCAAGTGCATGCCAGCATTAGAGACGAGGACTGACTCCCCTGGGGAGACTCCAGATGTACCCCAAGATCCATGTCAGCACTGGAGAGGAATCCTCAGGTTCCGGCCCCGACTCCACACAAGGTCTTAGGCCCCGGCATCGACGGGAGAGGAATCCCGAGAGGCCCCCGAGGAACTCGCATGGGGACTGGCCTTTCCTGAGGCCACCAGAGCGGGTCCCTGAGGTCCCCCTCGTAAGTCGAGAGCACCTGCCGCAACTCGCGAAAATCCAGGAGGTTTTGCCCTCCAGGCGAGATGAGGCCCATTTCCGCTCTGGCTTCTCGAGGCGAATCACGTCTAACCACTGGAACTTCCAAAGGGTCCTTCACACCCTTGCTGCAACTCAAGAAGTTCCCCGACATACCCTTCTCCACTCGAGAGGAAGCACGTGGGGTCCCGCACACATCCAGGGGAGCCCCGTTTCCGCCTCCTAGCTCGAGATGAGGGATCGTTTCCCTGTTTCGTAGGGAAAGAATTCCCGGCGTTCCCGTCGCATCTCAAGAGGAGGCGCTCTCCACAGGAAAGGCGAGAGGAACTCCAGGGTCGTGCCACCATTCCAAGAGTCCCCCAGATGTGTCAGTCCATTCCAGAGGAAACTGTTTTCCCTGCACTGCCTTGACGTTCAAGCCGAGGATCCACTCCCACCACGTGTGCACGTGGGACAGCCCTGTGGGAAAGCCTCGTGGGAAAGCCTCGTGGGAAAACTCGAGGGAAAACCATAGATCCTTTGATCCACGCGGCGGACTGCGTGACACTGCTGCTACCGCTCTGGAGGAAAGCGCAAGTGCATGCCCGCATTCGAGACGAGGACTGACTCCCCTGGGGAGACTCCAGAAGTACGCCAAGATCCATGTCAGCACTGGAGAGGAATCCTCAGGTTCCGGCCCCGACTCCACACAATGTCTTAGGCCCCGGCATCGATGGGAGAGGAATCCCGAGAGGCCCCCGAGGAACTAGCATGGGGACTGGCCTTTCCTGAGGTCACCAGAGCGGGTCCCCGAGGTCCCCGTCGTAAGTCGAGAGCACCTGCCGCAACTCGAGAAAATCCAGGAGGTTTTGCCCTCCAGGCGAGATGAGGCCCATTTCCGCTGAGGCTTCTCGAGGCCAATGACGTCTAACCACTGGAACTTCCAAAGGGTCCTTCACACCCTTGGTGCAACTGAAGCAGATCCGCGACATACCCGTCTCCACTCGAGAGGAAGCACGTGGGGTCCCGCACACATCCAGGGGAGCCCCTTTTCCGCCTCCTAGCTTGAGATGAGGGATCCTTTCCCTGTTTCGTAGGGAAAGAATTCCCGGCGTTCCCGTCACATCTCAAGAGGAGGCGCTCTCCACAGGAAAGGCGAGAGGAACTCCAGGGTCGTGCCACCATTCCAAGAGTCCCCCAGATGTGTCAGTCCATTCCAGAGGAACGTGTTTTCCCTGCATTACCTTGACGTTCAAGCTGAGGATCGAGTCCCACCACGTGTGCACGTGGGACAGCCCTGTGGAAAGCCTCGTGGGAAAGCCTCGTGGGAAAGACTCGAGGGAAAACCATAGATCCTTTGATCCACGCGGCGGACTGGGTGACACTGCTGCTACCGCTCTGGAGGAAAGCGCAAGTGCATGCCCGCATTCGAGACGAGGACTGACTCCCCTGGGGAGACTCCAGAAGTATCCCAAGATCCATGTCAGCACTGGAGAGGAATCCTCAGGTTCCGGCCCCGACTCCACACAAGGTCTTAGGCCCCGGCATCGACGGGAGAGGAATGCCGAGAGGCCCCCGAGGAACTCGCATGGGGACTGGCCTTTCCTGAGGCCACCAGAGCGGGTCCCTTAGGTCCCCGTCGTAAGTCGAGAGCACCTGCCGCAACTCGAGAAAATCCAGGAGGTTTTGCCCTCCAGGCGTGATGAGGTCCATTTCCGCTGAGGCTTCTCGTGGCTAATCACATCTAACCACTGGAACTTCCAAAGGGTCCTTCACACCCTTGCTGCAACTCAAGCAGTTCCGCGACGTACCCGTCTCCACTCCAGAGGAAGCACGTGGGGTCCCGCACACATCCAGGGGAGCCCCGTTTCCGCCTCCTAGCTCGAGATGAGGGATCCTTTCCCTGTTTCGTAGGGAAAGAATTCCTGGCGTTCCCGTCGCATCTCAAGAGGAGGCGCTCTCCACAGGAAAGGCGAGAGGAACTCCAGGGTCGTGCCACCATTCCAAGAGTCCCCCAGATGTGTCAGTCCATTCCAGAGGAACCTGTTTTCCCTGCACTGCCTTGACGTTCAAGCCGAGGATCCACTCCCACCACGTGTGCACGTGGGACAGCCCTGTGGGAAAGCCTCGTGGGAAAGCCTCGTGGGAAAGACTCGAGGGAAAACCATAGATCCTTTGATCCACGCGGCGGACTGCGCGACACTGCTGCTACCGCTCTAGAGGAAAGCGCAAGTGCATGCCCGAATTCGAGACGAGGACTGACTCCCCTGGGGAGACTCCAGAAGTACCCCAAGATCCATGTCAGCACTGGAGAGGAATCCTCAGGTTCCAGCCCCGACTCCACACAAGGTCTTAGGCCCCGGCATCGACGGGAGAGGAATCCCGAGAGGCCCCCGAGGAACTCGCATGGGGACTGGCCTTCCTGAGGCCACCAGAGCGGGTCCCTGAGGTCCCCGTCGTAAGTCGAGAGCACCTGCCGCAACTCGAGAAAATCCAGGAGGTTTTGCCCTCCAGGCTAGATGAGGCCCATTTAGGCTGAGGCTTCTCGAGGCCAATCACATCTAACCACTGGAACTTCCAAAGGGTACTTCACACCATTGCTGCAACTCAAGAAGTTCCCCGACATACCCGTCTCCACTCGAGAGGAAGCACGTGGGTTCCCGCACACATCCAGGGGAGCCCCGTTTCCGCCTCCTAGCTCGAGATGAAGGATCCTTTCCCTGTTTCGTAGGGAAAGAATTCCCGGCGTTCCCGTCGCATCTCAAGAGGAGGCGCTCTCCACAGGAAAGGCGAGAGGAACTCCAGGGCCGTGACACCATTCCAAGAGTCCCCCAGATGTGTCAGTCCATTCCAGAGGAACCTGTTTTCCCTGCACTGCCTTGACGTTCAAGCCGAGGATCGACTCCCACCACGTGTGCACGTGGGACATCCCTGTGGGAAAGACTCGAGGGAAAACCATAGATCCTTTGATCCATGCGGCGGACTGCGGGACACTGCTGCTACCGCTCTGGAGGAAAGCGCAAGTGCATGCCCGCATTCGAGCCGAGGACTGACTCCCCTGGGGAGACTCCAGAAGTACCCCAAGACCCATGTCAGCACTGGAGAGGAATCCTCAGGTTCCGGCCCCGACTCCACACAAGGTCTTAGGCCCCGGCATCGACGGGAGAGGAATCCCCAGACCCCCCCGAGGAACTCGCATGGGGACTGGCCTTTCCTGAGGCCACCAGAGCGGGTCCCTGAGGTCCCCGTCGTAAGTCGAGAGCACCTGCCGCAACTCGAGAAAATCCAGGAGGTTTTGCCCTCCAGGCGAGATGAGGCCCATTTCCGCTGAGGCTTCTCGAGGCCAATCACATCTAACCACTGGAACTTCCAAAGGGTCCTGCACACCCTTGCTGCAACTCAAGAAGTTCCCCGACATACCCGTCTCCACTCGAGAGGAAGCACGTGGGTCCCGCACACATCCAGGGGAGCCACGTTTCCGCCTCCTAGATCGAGATGAGGGATCCTTTCCCTGTTTCGTAGGGAAAGAATTCCCGGCGTTCCCGTCGCATCTCAAGAGGAGGTGCTCTCCACAGGAAAGGCGAGAGGAACTCCAGGGTCGTGACACCATTCCAAGAGTCCCCCAGATGTGTCAGTCCATTCCAGAGGAACCTGTTTTCCCTGCACTGCCTTGACGTTCAAGCCGAGGATCGACTCCCACCACGTGTGCACGTGGGACAGCCCTGAGGGAAAGCCTCGTGGGAAAGCCTCGTGGGAAAGACTCGAGGGAAAACCATAGATCCTTTGATCCACGCGGCGGACTGTGTGACACTGCTGCTACCGCTCTGGAGGAAAGCGCAAGTGCATGCCCGCATTCGAGACGAGGACTGACTCCCCTGGGGAGACTCCAGAAGTACCCCAAGATCCATGTCAGCACTGGAGAGGAATCCTCAGGTTCCGGCCCCGACTCCACACAAGGTCTTAGGCCCCGGCATCGACGGGAGAGGAATCCCGAGAGGCCCCCGAGGAACTCGCATGGGGACTGGCCTTTCCTGAGGCCACCAGAGCTGTTCCCTGAGGTCCCCGTCGTAAGTCGAGAGCACCTGCCGCAACTCGAGAAAATCCAGGAGGTTTTGCCCTCCAGGCTAGATGAGGCCCATTTAGGCTGAGGCTTCTCGAGGCCAATCACATCTAACCACTGGAACTTCCAAAGGGTACTTCACACCATTGCTGCAACTCAAGAAGTTCCCCGACATACCCGTCTCCACTCGAGAGGAAGCACGTGGGTTCCCGCACACATCCAGGGGAGCCCCGTTTCCGCCTCCTAGCTCGAGATGAAGGATCCTTTCCCTGTTTCGTAGGGAAAGAATTCCCGGCGTTCCCGTCGCATCTCAAGAGGAGGCGCTCTCCACAGGAAAGGCGAGAGGAACTCCAGGGCCGTGACACCATTCCAAGAGTCCCCCAGATGTGTCAGTCCATTCCAGAGGAACCTGTTTTCCCTGCACTGCCTTGACGTTCAAGCCGAGGATCGACTCCCACCACGTGTGCACGTGGGACATCCCTGTGGGAAAGACTCGAGGGAAAACCATAGATCCTTTGATCCATGCGGCGGACTGCGGGACACTGCTGCTACCGCTCTGGAGGAAAGCGCAAGTGCATGCCCGCATTCGAGCCGAGGACTGACTCCCCTGGGGAGACTCCAGAAGTACCCCAAGACCCATGTCAGCACTGGAGAGGAATCCTCAGGTTCCGGCCCCGACTCCACACAAGGTCTTAGGCCCCGGCATCGACGGGAGAGGAATCCCCAGACCCCCCCGAGGAACTCGCATGGGGACTGGCCTTTCCTGAGGCCACCAGAGCGGGTCCCTGAGGTCCCCGTCGTAAGTCGAGAGCACCTGCCGCAACTCGAGAAAATCCAGGAGGTTTTGCCCTCCAGGCGAGATGAGGCCCATTTCCGCTGAGGCTTCTCGAGGCCAATCACATCTAACCACCGGAACTTCCATAGGGTCCTGCACACCCTTGCTGCAACTCAAGAAGTTCCCCGACATACCCGTCTCCACTCGAGAGGAAGCACGTGGTGTCCCGCACACATCCAGGGGAGCCACGTTTCCGCCTCCTACTTCGAGATGAGGGATCCTTTCCCTGTTTCGTAGGGAAAGAATTCCCGGCGTTCCCGTCGCATCTCAAGAGGAGGCGCTCTCCACAGGAAAGGCGAGAGGAACTCCAGGGTCGTGCCACCATTCCAAGAGTCCCCCAGATGTGTCAGTCCATTCCAGAGGAACCTGTTTTCCCTGCACTGCCTTGACGTTCAAGCCGAGGATCGACTCCCACCACGTGTACACGTGGGACAGCCCTGTGGGAAAGCCTCGTGGGAAAGCCTCGTGGGAAAGACTCGAGGGAAAACCATAGATCCTTTGATCCACGCGGCGGACTGCGTGACACTGCTGCTACCGCTCTGGAGGAAAGCGCAAGTGCATGCCCGCATTCGAGACGAGGACTGACTCCCCTGGGGAGACTCCAGAAGTACCCCAAGATCCATGTCAGCACTGGAGCGGAATCCTCAGGGTCCGGCCCCGACTCCACACAAGGTCTTAGGCCCCGGCATCGACGGGAGAGGAATCCCGAGAGGCCCCCGAGGAACTCGCATGGGGACTGGCCTTTCCTGAGGCCACCAGAGCGGGTCCCTGAGGTCCCCGTCGTAAGTCGAGAGCACCTGCCGCAACTCGAGAAAATCCAGGAGGTTTTGCCCTCCAGGCGAGATGAGGCCCATTTCCCCTGAGGCTTCTCGAGGCAAATCACGTCTAACCACTGGAACTTCCAAAGGGTCCTTCACACCCTTGCTGCAACTCAAGAAGTTCCCCGACATACCCGTCTCCACTCGAGGGGAAGCACGTGGTGTCCCGCCAACATCCAGGGGAGCTTCGTTTCCCACTCCTAGCTCGAGATGAGGGATCCTTTCCCTGTTTCGTAGGGAAAGAATTCCCGGCGTTCCCGTCGCATCTCAAGAGGAGGCGCTCTCCACAAGAAAGGCGAGAGGAACTCCAGGGTCGTGCCACCATTCCAAGAGTCCCCCAGATGTGTCAGTCCATTCCAGAGGAACCTGTTTTCCCTGAACTGCCTTGACGTACAAGCCGAGGATCGACTCCCACCACGTGTGCACGTGGGACAGCCCTGTGGGAAAGCCTCGTGGGAAAGCCTCGTGGGAAAGACTCGAGGGAAAACCATAGATCCTTTGATCCACGCGGCGGACTGCGTGACACTGCTGTTACCCCTCTGGAGGAAAGCGCAAGTGCATGCCCGCATTCGAGACGAGGACTGACTCCCCTGGGGAGACTCCAGAAGTACCCCAAGATCCATGTCAGCACTGGAGAGGAATCCTCAGGTTCCGGCCCGGACTCCACACAAGGTCTTAGGCCCCGGCATCGACGGGAGAGGAATCCCGAGAGTCCCCCGAGGAACTCGCATGGGGACTGGCCTTTCCTGAGGCCACCAGAGCGGGTCCCTGAGGTCCCCGTCGTAAGTCGAGAGCACCTGCCGCAACTCGAGAAAATCCAGGAGGTTTTGCCCTCCAGGCGAGATGAGGCCCATTTCCCCTGAGGCTTCTCGAGGCAAATCACGTCTAACCACTGGAACTTCCAAAGGGTCCTTCACACCCTTGCTGCAACTCAAGAAGTTCCCCGACATACCCGTCTCCACTCGAGGGGAAGCACGTGGTGTCCCGCCAACATCCAGGGGAGCTTCGTTTCCGACTCCTAGCTCGAGATGAGGGATCCTTTCCCTGTTTCGTAGGGAAAGAATTCCCGGAGTTCCCGTCGCATCTCAAGAGGAGGCGCTCTCCACAAGTAAGGCGAGAGGAACTCCAGGGTCGTGCCACCATTCCAAGAGTCCCCCAGATGTGTCAGTCCATTCCAGAGGAACCTGTTTTCCCTGCACTGCCTTGACGTTCAAGCCAAGGATCGACTCCCACCACGTGTGCACGTGGGAGAGCCCTGTGGGAAAGCCTCGTGGGAAAGCCTCGTGGAAAAGACTCGAGGGAAAACCATAGATCCTTTGATCCACGCGGCGGACTGCGTGACACTGCTGCTACCGCTCTGGAGGAAAGCGCAAGTGCATGCCCGCATTCGAGACGAAGACTGCCTCCCCTGGGGAGACTCCAGAAGTACCCCAAGATCCATGTCAGCACTGGAGAGGAATCCTCAGGTTCCGGCCCCGACTCCACACAAGGACTTAGGCCCCGGCATCGACGGGAGAGGAATCCCGAGAGGCCCCCGAGGAACTCGCATGGGGACTGGCCTTTCCTGAGGCCACCAGAGCGGGTCCCTGAGGTCCCCGTCGTAAGTCGAGAGCACCTGCCGCAACTCGAGAAAATCCAGGAGGTTTTGCCCTCCAGGCGAGATGAGGCCCATTTCCGCTGAGGCTTCTCTAGGCTAATCACGTCTAACCACTGGAACTTCCAAAGGGTCCTTCACACCCTTGCTGCAACTCAAGAAGTTCCCCGACATACCCGTCTCCACTCGAGAGGAAGCACGTGGTGTCCCGCACACATCCAGGGGAGCCCCGTTTCCGCCTCCTAGCTCGAGATGAGGGATCCTTTCCCTGTTTCGTAGGGAAAGAATTCCCGGCGTTCCCGTCGCATCTCAAGAGGGGGCGCTCTCCACAGGAAAGGCGAGAGGAACTGAAGGGTCGTGCCACCATTCCAAGAGTCCCCCAGATGTGTCAGTCCATTCCAGAGGAACCTGTTGTCCCTGCACTGCCTTGACGTTCAAGCCGAGGATCGACTCCCACCACGTGTGCACATTGGACAGCCCTGTGGGAAAGTCTCGTGGGAAAGCCTCGTGGGAAAGACTCGAGTGAAAACCATAGATCCGTTGATCCACGCGGCGGACTGCGTGACACTGCTGCTACCGCTCTGGAGGAAAGCGCAAGTGCATGCCCGCATTCGAGACGAGGACTGACTCCCCTGGGGAGGCTCCAGAAGTACCCCAAGATCCATGTCAGCACTGGAGAGGAATCCTCAGGTTCCGGCCCCGACTCCACACAAGGTCTTAGGCCCCGGCATCGACGGGAGAGGAATCCCGAGAGGCCCCCGAGGAACTCGCATGGGGACTGGCCTTTCCTGAGGCCACCAGAGCGGGTCCCTGAGGTCCCCGTCGTAAGTCGAGAGCACCTGCCGCAACTCGAGAAAATCCAGGAGGTTTTGCCCTCCAGGCTAGATGAGGCCCATTTAGGCTGAGGCTTCTCGAGGCCAATCACATCTAACCACTGGAACTTCCAAAGGGTACTTCACACCATTGCTGCAACTCAAGAAGTTCCCCGACATACCCGTCTCCACTCGAGAGGAAGCACGTGGGTTCCCGCACACATCCAGGGGAGCCCCGTTTCCGCCTCCTAGCTCGAGATGAAGGATCCTTTCCCTGTTTCGTAGGGAAAGAATTCCCGGCGTTCCCGTCGCATCTCAAGAGGAGGCGCTCTCCACAGGAAAGGCGAGAGGAACTCCAGGGCCGTGACACCATTCCAAGAGTCCCCCAGATGTGTCAGTCCATTCCAGAGGAACCTGTTTTCCCTGCACTGCCTTGACGTTCAAGCCGAGGATCGACTCCCACCACGTGTGCACGTGGGACATCCCTGTGGGAAAGACTCGAGGGAAAACCATAGATCCTTTGATCCATGCGGCGGACTGCGGGACACTGCTGCTACCGCTCTGGAGGAAAGCGCAAGTGCATGCCCGCATTCGAGCCGAGGACTGACTCCCCTGGGGAGACTCCAGAAGTACCCCAAGACCCATGTCAGCACTGGAGAGGAATCCTCAGGTTCCGGCCCCGACTCCACACAAGGTCTTAGGCCCCGGCATCGACGGGAGAGGAATCCCCAGACCCCCCCGAGGAACTCGCATGGGGACTGGCCTTTCCTGAGGCCACCAGAGCGGGTCCCTGAGGTCCCCGTCGTAAGTCGAGAGCACCTGCCGCAACTCGAGAAAATCCAGGAGGTTTTGCCCTCCAGGCGAGATGAGGCCCATTTCCGCTGAGGCTTCTCGAGGCCAATCACATCTAACCACTGGAACTTCCAAAGGGTCCTGCACACCCTTGCTGCAACTCAAGAAGTTCCCCGACATACCCGTCTCCACTCGAGAGGAAGCACGTGGTGTCCCGCACACATCCAGGGGAGCCACGTTTCCGCCTCCTAGATCGAGATGAGGGATCCTTTCCCTGTTTCGTAGGGAAAGAATTCCCGGCGTTCCCGTCGCATCTCAAGAGGAGGCGCTCTCCACAGGAAAGGCGAGAGGAACTCCAGGGTCGTGACACCATTCCAAGAGTCCCCCAGATGTGTCAGTCCATTCCAGAGGAACCTGTTTTCCCTGCACTGCCTTGACGTTCAAGCCGAGGATCGACTCCCACCACGTGTGCACGTGGGACAGCCCTGAGGGAAAGCCTCGTGGGAAAGCCTCGTGGGAAAGACTCGAGGGAAAACCATAGATCCTTTGATCCACGCGGCGGACTGTGTGACACTGCTGCTACCGCTCTGGAGGAAAGCGCAAGTGCATGCCCGCATTCGAGACGAGGACTGACTCCCCTGGGGAGACTCCAGAAGTACCCCAAGATCCATGTCAGCACTGGAGAGGAATCCTCAGGTTCCGGCCCCGACTCCACACAAGGTCTTAGGCCCCGGCATCGACGGGAGAGGAATCCCGAGAGGCCCCCGAGGAACTCGCATGGGGACTGGCCTTTCCTGAGGCCACCAGAGCTGTTCCCTGAGGTCCCCGTCGTAAGTCGAGAGCACCTGCCGCAACTCGAGAAAATCCAGGAGGTTTTGCCCTCCAGGCTAGATGAGGCCCATTTAGGCTGAGGCTTCTCGAGGCCAATCACATCTAACCACTGGAACTTCCAAAGGGTACTTCACACCATTGCTGCAACTCAAGAAGTTCCCCGACATACCCGTCTCCACTCGAGAGGAAGCACGTGGGTTCCCGCACACATCCAGGGGAGCCCAGTTTCCGCCTCCTAGCTCGAGATGAAGGATCCTTTCCCTGTTTCGTAGGGAAAGAATTCCCGGCGTTCCCGTCGCATCTCAAGAGGAGGCGCTCTCCACAGGAAAGGCGAGAGGAACTCCAGGGCCGTGACACCATTCCAAGAGTCCCCCAGATGTGTCAGTCCATTCCAGAGGAACCTGTTTTCCCTGCACTGCCTTGACGTTCAAGCCGAGGATCGACTCCCACCACGTGTGCACGTGGGACATCCCTGTGGGAAAGACTCGAGGGAAAACCATAGATCCTTTGATCCATGCGGCGGACTGCGGGACACTGCTGCTACCGCTCTGGAGGAAAGCGCAAGTGCATGCCCGCATTCGAGCCGAGGACTGACTCCCCTGGGGAGACTCCAGAAGTACCCCAAGACCCATGTCAGCACTGGAGAGGAATCCTCAGGTTCCGGCCCCGACTCCACACAAGGTCTTAGGCCCCGGCATCGACGGGAGAGGAATCCCCAGACCCCCCCGAGGAACTCGCATGGGGACTGGCCTTTCCTGAGGCCACCAGAGCGGGTCCCTGAGGTCCCCGTCGTAAGTCGAGAGCACCTGCCGCAACTCGAGAAAATCCAGGAGGTTTTGCCCTCCAGGCGAGATGAGGCCCATTTCCGCTGAGGCTTCTCGAGGCCAATCACATCTAACCACTGGAACTTCCATAGGGTCCTGCACACCCTTGCTGCAACTCAAGAAGTTCCCCGACATACCCGTCTCCACTCGAGAGGAAGCACGTGGTGTCCCGCACACATCCAGCGGAGCCACGTTTCCGCCTCCTACTTCGAGATGAGGGATCCTTTCCCTGTTTCGTAAGGAAAGAATTCCCGGCGTTCCCGTCGCATCTCAAGAGGAGGCGCTCTCCACAGGAAAGGCGAGAGGAACTCCAGGGTCGTGCCACCATTCCAAGAGTCCCCCAGATGTGTCAGTCCATTCCAGAGGAACCTGTTTTCCCTGCACTGCCTTGACGTTCAAGCCGAGGATCGACTCCCACCACGTGTGCACGTGGGACAGCCCTGTGGGAAAGCCTCGTGGGAAAGCCTCGTGGGAAAGACTCGAGGGAAAACCATAGATCCTTTGATCCACGCGGCGGACTGCGTGACACTGCTGCTACCGCTCTGGAGGAAAGCGCAAGTGCATGCCCGCATTCGAGACGAGGACTGACTCCCCTGGGGAGACTCCAGAAGTACCCCAAGATCCATGTCAGCACTGGAGCGGAATCCTCAGGGTCCGGCCCCGACTCCACACAAGGTCTTAGGCCCCGGCATCGACGGGAGAGGAATCCCGAGAGGCCCCCGAGGAACTCGCATGGGGACTGGCCTTTCCTGAGGCCACCAGAGCGGGTCCCTGAGGTCCCCGTCGTAAGTCGAGAGCACCTGCCGCAACTCGAGAAAATCCAGGAGGTTTTGCCCTCCAGGCGAGATGAGGCCCATTTCCCCTGAGGCTTCTCGAGGCAAATCACGTCTAACCACTGGAACTTCCAAAGGGTCCTTCACACCCTTGCTGCAACTCAAGAAGTTCCCCGACATACCCGTCTCCACTCGAGGGGAAGCACGTGGTGTCCCGCCAACATCCAGGGGAGCTTCGTTTCCCACTCCTAGCTCGAGATGAGGGATCCTTTCCCTGTTTCGTAGGGAAAGAATTCCCGGCGTTCCCGTCGCATCTCAAGAGGAGGCGCTCTCCACAAGAAAGGCGAGAGGAACTCCAGGGTCGTGCCACCATTCCAAGAGTCCCCCAGATGTGTCAGTCCATTCCAGAGGAACCTGTTTTCCCTGAACTGCCTTGACGTACAAGCCGAGGATCGACTCCCACCACGAGTGAACGTGGGACAGCCCTGTGGGAAAGCCTCGTGGGAAAGCCTCGTGGGAAAGACTCGAGGGAAAACCATAGATCCTTTGATCCACGCGGCGGACTGCGTGACACTGCTGTTACCCCTCTGGAGGAAAGCGCAAGTGCATGCCCGCATTCGAGACGAGGACTGACTCCCCTGGGGAGACTCCAGAAGTACCCCAAGATCCATGTCAGCACTGGAGAGGAATCCTCAGGTTCCGGCCCGGACTCCACACAAGGTCTTAGGCCCCGGCATCGACGGGAGAGGAATCCCGAGAGTCCCCCGAGGAACTCGCATGGGGACTGGCCTTTCCTGAGGCCACCAGAGCGGGTCCCTGAGGTCCCCGTCGTAAGTCGAGAGCACCTGCCGCAACTCGAGAAAATCCAGGAGGTTTTGCCCTCCAGGCGAGATGAGGCCCATTTCCCCTGAGGCTTCTCGAGGCAAATCACGTCTAACCACTGGAACTTCCAAAGGGTCCTTCACACCCTTGCTGCAACTCAAGAAGTTCCCCGACATACCCGTCTCCACTCGAGGGGAAGCACGTGGTGTCCCGCCAACATCCAGGGGAGCTTCGTTTCCCACTCCTAGCTCGAGATGAGGGATCCTTTCCCTGTTTCGTAGGGAAAGAATTCCCGGCGTTCCCGTCGCATCTCAAGAGGAGGCGCTCTCCACAAGTAAGGCGAGAGGAACTCCAGGGTCGTGCCACCATTCCAAGAGTCCCCCAGATGTGTCAGTCCATTCCAGAGGAACCTGTTTTCCCTGCACTGCCTTGACGTTCAAGCCAAGGATCGACTCCCACCACGTGTGCACGTGGGAGAGCCCTGTGGGAAAGCCTCGTGGGAAAGCCTCGTGGAAAAGACTCGAGGGAAAACCATAGATCCTTTGATCCACGCGGCGGACTGCGTGACACTGCTGCTACCGCTCTGGAGGAAAGGGCAAGTGCATGCCCGCATTCGAGACGAAGACTGCCTCCCCTGGGGAGACTCCATAAGTACCCCAAGATCCATGTCAGCACTGGAGAGGAATCCTCAGGTTCCGGCCCCGACTCCACACAAGGACTTAGGCCCCGGCATCGACGGGAGAGGAATCCCGAGAGGCCCCCGAGGAACTCGCATGGGGACTGGCCTTTCCTGAGGCCACCAGAGCGGGTCCCTGAGGTCCCCGTCGTAAGTCGAGAGCACCTGCCGCAACTCGAGAAAATCCAGGAGGTTTTGCCCTCCAGGCGAGATGAGGCCCATTTCCGCTGAGGCTTCTCTAGGCTAATCACGTCTAACCACTGGAACTTCCAAAGGGTCCTTCACACCCTTGCTGCAACTCAAGAAGTTCCCCGACATACCCGTCTCCACTCGAGAGGAAGCACGTGGTGTCCCGCACACATCCAGGGGAGCCCCGTTTCCGCCTCCTAGCTCGAGATGAGGGATCCTTTCCCTGTTTCGTAGGGAAAGAATTCCCGGCGTTCCCGTCGCATCTCAAGAGGGGGCGCTCTCCACAGGAAAGGCGAGAGGAACTGAAGGGTCGTGCCACCATTCCAAGAGTCCCCCAGATGTGTCAGTCCATTCCAGAGGAACCTGTTTTCCCTGCACTGCCTTGACGTTCAAGCCGAGGATCGACTCCCACCACGTGTGCACATTGGACAGCCCTGTGGGAAAGTCTCGTGGGAAAGCCTCGTGGGAAAGACTCGAGTGAAAACCATAGATCCGTTGATCCACGCGGCGGACTGCGTGACACTGCTGCTACCGCTCTGGAGGAAAGCGCAAGTGCATGCCCGCATTCGAGACGAGGACTGACTCCCCTGGGGAGGCTCCAGAAGTACCCCAAGATCCATGTCAGCACTGGAGAGGAATCCTCAGGTTCCGGCCCCGACTCCACACAAGGTCTTAGGCCCCGGCATCGACGGGAGAGGAATCCCGAGAGGCCCCCGAGGAACTCGCATGGGGACTGGCCTTTCCTGAGGCCACCAGAGCGGGTCCCTGAGGTCCCCGTCGTAAGTTGAGAGCACCTGACGCAACTCGAGAAAATCCAGGAGGTTTTGCCTTCCAGGCGAGATGAGGCCCATTTCCGCTGAGGCTTCTCGAGGCCAATCACATCTAACCAGTGGAACTTCCAAAGGGTCCTGCACACCCTTGCTGCAACTCAAGAAGTTCCCCGACATACCCGTCTCCACTCGAGAGGAAGCACGTGGTGTCCCGCACACATCCAGGGGAGCCCCGTTTCCGCCTCCTAGCTCGAGATGAGGGATCCTTTCCCTGTTTCGTAGGGAAAGAATTCCCGGCGTTCCCGTCGCATCTCAAGAGGAGGCGCTCTCCACAGGAAAGGCGAGAGGAACTCCAGGATCGTGCCACCATTCCAAGAGTCCCCCAGATGTGTCAGTCCATTCCAGAGGAACCTGTTTTCCCTGCACTGCCTTGACGTTCAAGCCGAGGATCGACTCCCACCACGTGTGCACGTGGGAGAGCCCTGTGGGAAAGCCTCGTGGGAAAGCCTCGTGGAAAAGACTCGAGGGAAAACCATAGATCCTTTGATCCACGCGGCGGACTGCGTGACACTGCTGCTACCGCTCTGGAGGAAAGCGCAAGTGCATGCCCGCATTCGAGACGAAGACTGCCTCCCCTGGGGAGACTCCAGAAGTACCCCAAGATCCATGTCAGCACTGGAGAGGAATCCTCAGGTTCCGGCCCCGACTCCACACAAGGTCTTAGGCCCCGGCATCGACGGGAGAGGAATCCCCTTAGGCCTCCGAGGAACTCGCATGGGGACTGGCCTTTCCTGAGGCCACCAGAGCGGTTCCCTGAGGTCCCCGTCGTAAGTCGAGAGCACCTGCCGCAACTCGAGAAAATCCAGGAGGTTTTGCCCTCCAGGCGAGATGAGGCCCATTTCCCCTGAGGCTTCTCGAGGCAAATCACGTCTAACCACTGGAACTTCCAAAGGGTCCTTCACACCCTTGCTGCAACTCAAGAAGTTCCCCGACATACCCGTCTCCACTCGAGAGGAAGCACGTGGTGTCCCGCCCACATCCAGGGGAGCTTCGTTTCCGACTCCTAGCTCGAGATGAGGGATCCTTTCCCTGTTTCGTAGGGAAAGAATTCCCGGCGTTCCCGTCGCATCTCAAGAGGAGGCGCTCTCCACAGGAAAGGCGAGAGGAACTCCAGGGTCGTGCCACCATTCCAAGAGTCCCCCAGATGTGTCAGTCCATTCCAGAGGAACCTGTTTTCCCTGCACTGCCTTGACGTTCAAGCCGAGGATCGACTCCCACCACGTGTGCACGTGGGACAGCCCTGTGGGAAAGCCTCGTGGGAAAGCCTCGTGGGAATGACTCGAGGGAAAACCATAGATCCTTTGATCCACGCGGCGGACTGCGTGACACTGCTGCTACCGCTATGGAGGAAAGCGCAATGCATGCCCGCATTCGAGACAAGGACTGACTCCCCTGGGGAGACTCCAGAAGTACCCCAGATCCATATCAGCACTGGAGAGGAATCCTCAGGTTCCGGCCCCGACTCCACACAAGGTCTTAGGCCCCGGCATCGACGGGAGAGGAATCCCGAGACGCCCCCGAGGAACTCGCATGGGGACTGGCCTTTCCTGAGGCCACCAGAGCGGGTCCCTGAGGTCCCCGTCGTAAGTCGAGGGCACCTGCCGCAACTCGAGAAAATCCAGGAGGTTTTGCCCTCCAGGCGAGATGAGGCCCATTTCCCCTGAGGCTTCTCGAGGCAAATCACGTCTAACCACTGGAACTTCCAAAGGGTCCCTCACACCCTGGCTGCAACTCAAGAAGTTCCCCGACATACCCGTCTCCACTCGAGAGGAAGCACGTGGTGTCCCGCCCACATCCAGGGGAGCTTCGTTTCCGACTCCTAGCTCGAGATGAGGGATCCTTTCCCTGTTTCGTAGGGAAAGAATTCCCGGCGTTCCCGTCGCATCTCAAGAGGAGGCGCTCTCCACAGGAAAGGCGAGAGGAACTCCAGGGTCGTGCCACCATTCCAAGAGTCCCCCAGATGTGTCAGTCCATTCCAGAGGAACCTGTTTTCCCTGCACTGCCTTGACGTTCAAGCCAAGGATCGACTCCCACCACGTGTGCACGTGGGACAGCCCTGTGGGAAAGCCTCGTGGGAAAGCCTCGTGGAAAAAACTCGAGGGAAAACCATAGATCCTTTGATCCACGCGGCGGACTGCGTGACACTGCTGCTACCGCTCTGGAGGAAAGCGCAAGTGCATGCCCGCATTCGAGACGAAGACTACCTCCCCTGGGGAGACTCCAGAAGTACCCCAAGATCCATGTCAGCACTGGAGAGGAATCCTCAGGTTCCGGCCCCGACTCCACACAAGGACTTAGGCCCCGGCATCGACGGGAGAGGAATCCCCTTAGGCCTCCGAGGAACTCGCATGGGGACTGGCCTTTCCTGAGGCCACCAGAGCGGGTCCCTGAGGTCCCCGTCGTAAGTCGAGAGCACCTGCCGCAACTCGAGAAAATCCAGGAGGTTTTGCCCTCCAGGCGAGATGAGGCCCATTTCCGCTGAGGCTTCTCGAGGCTAATCACGTCTCACCACTGGAATTTCCAAAGGGTCTTTCACACCATTGCTGCAACTCAAGAAGTTCCCCGACATACCCGTCTCCACTCGAGAGGAAGCACGTGGGTCCCGCACACATCCAGGGGAGCCCCGTTTCCGCCTCCTAGCTCGAGATGAGGGATCCTTTCCCTGTTTCGTAGGGAAAGAATTCCCGGCGTTCCCGTCACATCTCAAGAGGAGGGGCTCTCCACAGGAAAGGCGAGAGGAACTCCAGGGTCGTGCCACCATTCCAAGAGTCCCCCAGATGTGTCAGTCCATTCCAGAGGAATCTGTTTTCCCTGAACTGCCTTGACGTACAAGCCGAGGATCGACTCCCACCACGTGTGCACGTGGGACAGCCCTGTGGGAAAGACTCGTGGGAAAGCCTCGTGGGAAAGACTCGAGGGAAAACCATAGATCCTTTGATCCACGCGGCGGACTGCGTGACACTGCTGCTACCCCTCTGGAGGAAAGCGCAAGTCCATGCCCGCATTGGAGACGAGGACTGACTCCCCTGGGGAGACTCCAGAAGTACCCCAAGATCCATGTCAGCACTGGAGAGGAATCCTCAGGTTCCGGCCCCGACTCCACACAAGGTCTTAGGCCCCGGCATCGACGGGAGAGGAATCCCGAGAGGCCCCCGAGGAACTCGCATGGGGACTGGCCTTTCCTGAGGCCACCAGAGCGGGTCCCTGAGGTCCCCGTCGTAAGTCGAGAGCACCTGCCGCAACTCGAGAAAATCCAGGAGGTTTTGCCCTCCAGGCAAGATGAGGCACATTTCCCCTGAGGCTTCTCGAGGCAAATCACGTCTAACCACTGGAACTTCCAAAGGGTCCTTCACACCCTTGCTGCAACTCAAGAAGTTCCCCGACATACCCGTCTCCACTCGAGGGGAAGCACGTGGTGTCCCGCCCACATCCAGGGGAGCTTCGTTTCCGACTCCTAGCTCGAGATGAGGGATCCTTTCCCTGTTTCGTAGGGAAAGAATTCCCGGCGTTCCCGTCGCATCTCAAGAGGAGGCGCTCTCCACAGGAAAGGCGAGAGGAACTCCAGGGTCGTGCCACCATTCCAAGAGTCCCCCAGATGTGTCAGTCCATTCCAGAGGAACCTGTTTTCCCTGCACTGCCTTGACGTTCAAGCCAAGGATCGACTCCCACCACGTGTGCACGTGGGAGAGCCCTGTGGGAAAGCCTCGTGGGAAAGCCTCGTGGAAAAGACTCGAGGGAAAACCATAGATCCTTTGATCCACGCGGCGGACTGCGTGACACTGCTGCTACCGCTCTGGAGGAAAGCGCAAGTGCATGCCCGCATTCGAGACGAAGACTGCCTCCCCTGGGGAGACTCCAGAAGTACCCCAAGATCCATGTCAGCACTGGAGAGGAATCCTCAGGTTCCGGCCCCGACTCCACACAAGGACTTAGGCCCCGGCATCGACGGGAGAGGAATCCCCTTAGGCCTCCGAGGAACTCGCATGGGGACTGGCCTTTCCTGAGGCCACCAGAGCGGGTCCCTGAGGTCCCCGTCGTAAGTCGAGAGCACCTGCCGCAACTCGAGAAAATCCAGGAGGTTTTGCCCTCCAGGCGAGATGAGGCCCATTTCCGCTGAGGCTTCTCGAGGCTAATCACTTCTAACCACTGGAACTTCCAAACGGTCCTTCACACCATTGCTGCAACTCAAGAAGTTCCCCGACATACCCGTCTCCACTCGAGAGGAAGCACGTGGGTCCCGCACACATCCAGGGGAGCCCCGTTTCCGCCTCCTAGCTCGAGATGAGGGATCCTTTCCCTGTTTCGTAGGGAAAGAATTCCCGGCGTTCCCGTCACATCTCAAGAGGAGGCGCTCTCCACAGGAAAGGCGAGAGGAACTGAAGGGTCGTGCCACCATTCCAAGAGTCCCCCAGATGTGTCAGTCCATTCCAGAGGAACCTGTTTTCCCTGAACTGCCTTGACGTACAAGCCGAGGATCGACTCCCACCACGTGTGCACGTGGGACAGCCCTGTGGGAAAGCCTCGTGGGAAAGCCTCGTGGGAAAGACTCGAGGGAAAACCATAGATCCTTTGATCCACGCGGCGGACTGCGTGACACTGCTGCTACCCCTCTGGAGGAAAGCGCAAGTGCATGCCCGCATTCGAGACGAGGACTGACTCCCCTGGGGAGACTCCAGAAGTACCCCAAGATCCATGTCAGCACTGGAGAGGAATCCTCAGGTTCAGGCCCCGACTCCACACAAGGTCTTAGGCCCCGGCATCGACGGGAGAGGAATCCCGAGAGGCCCCCGAGGAACTCGCATGGGGACTGGCCTTTCCTGAGGCCACCAGAGCGGGTCCCTGAGGTCCCCGTCGTAAGTCGAGAGCACCTGCCGCAACTCGAGAAAATCCAGGAGGTTTTGCCCTCCAGGCGAGATGAGGCCCATTTCCCCTGAGGCTTCTCGAGGCAAATCACGTCTAACCACTGGAACTTCCAAAGGGTCCTTCACACCCTTGCTGCAACTCAAGAAGTTCCCCGACATACCCGTCTCCACTCGAGAGGAAGCACGTGGTGTCCCGCACACATCCAGGGGAGCCCCGTTTCCGCCTCCTAGCTCGAGATGAGGGATCCTTTCCCTGTTTCTTAGGGAAAGAATTCCCGGCGTTCCCGTCGCATCTCAAGAGGAGGCGCTCTCCACAGGAAAGGCGAGAGGAACTCCAGGGTCGTGCCACCATTCCAAGAGTCCCCCAGATGTGTCAGTCCATTCCAGAGGAACCTGTTTTCCCTGCACTGCCTTGACGTTCAAGCCGAGGATCGACTCCCACCACGTGTGCACGTGGGACAGCCCTGTGGGAAAGCCTCGTGGGAAAGCCTCATGGGAATGACTCGAAAGAAAACCATAGATCCTTTGATCCACGCGGGGGACTGCGTGACACTGCTGCTACCTCTCTGGAGGAAAGCGCAATGCATGCCCGCATTCGAGACAAGGACTGACTCCCCTGGGGAGACTCCAGAAGTACCCCAGATCCATATCAGCACTGGAGAGGAATCCTCAGGTTCCGGCCCCGACTCCACACAAGGTCTTAGGCCCCGGCATCGACGGGAGAGGAATCCCGAGACGCCCCCGAGGAACTCGCATGGGGACTGGCCTTTCCTGAGGCCACCAGAGCGGGTCCCTGAGGTCCCCGTCGTAAGTCGAGAGCACCTGCCGCAACTCGAGAAAATCCAGGAGGTTTTGCCCTCCAGGCGAGATGAGGCCCATTTCCCCTGAGGCTTCTCGAGGCAAATCACGTCTAACCACTGGAACTTCCAAAGGGTCCTTCACACCCTGGCTGCAACTCAAGAAGTTCCCCGACATACCCGTCTCCACTCGAGAGGAAGCACGTGGTGTCCCGCCCACATCCAGGGGAGCTTCGTTTCCGACTCCTAGCTCGAGATGAGGGATCCTTTCCCTGTTTCGTAGGGAAAGAATTCCCGGCGTTCCCGTCGCATCTCAAGAGGAGGCGCTCTCCACAGGAAAGGCGAGAGGAACTCCAGGGTCGTGCCACCATTCCAAGAGTCCCCCAGATGTGTCAGTCCATTCCAGAGGAACCTGTTTTCCCTGCACTGCCTTGACGTTCAAGCCAAGGATCGACTCCCACCACGTGTGCACGTGGGACAGCCCTGTGGGAAAGCCTCGTGGGAAAGCCTCGTGGAAAAAACTCGAGGGAAAACCATAGATCCTTTGATCCACGCGGCGGACTGCGTGACACTGCTGCTACCGCTCTGGAGGAAAGCGCAAGTGCATGCCCGCATTCGAGACGAAGACTGCCTCCCCTGGGGAGACTCCAGAAGTACCCCAAGATCCATGTCAGCACTGGAGAGGAATCCTCAGGTTCCGGCCCCGACTCCACACAAGGACTTAGGCCCCGGCATCGACGGGAGAGGAATCCCCTTAGGCCTCCGAGGAACTCGCATGGGGACTGGCCTTTCCTGAGGCCACCAGAGCGGGTCCCTGAGGTCCCCGTCGTAAGTCGAGACCACCTGCCACAACTCGAGAAAATCCAGGAGGTTTTGCCCGCCAGGCGAGATGAGGCCCATTTCCGCTGAGGCTTCTCGAGGCTAATCACGTCTCACCACTGGAATTTCCAAAGGGTCCTTCACACCATTGCTGCAACTCAAGAAGTTCCCCGACATACCCGTCTCCACTCGAGAGGATGCACGTGGGTCTCGCACACATCCAGGGGAGCCCCGTTTCCGCCTCCTAGCTCGAGATGAGGGATCCTTTCCCTGTTTCGTAGGGAAAGAATTCCCGGCGTTCCCGTCACATCTCAAGAGGAGGGGCTCTCCACAGGAAAGGCGAGAGGAACTCCAGGGTCGTGCCACCATTCCAAGAGTCCCCCAGATGTGTCAGTCCATTCCAGAGGAATCTGTTTTCCCTGAACTGCCTTGACGTACAAGCCGAGGATCGACTCCCACCAAGTGTGCACGTGGGACAGCCCTGTGGGAAAGCCTCGTGGGAAAGCCTCGTGGGAAAGACTCGAGGGAAAACCATAGATCCTTTGATCCACGCGGCGGACTGCGTGACACTGCTGCTACCCCTCTGGAGGAAAGCGCAAGTGCATGCCCGCATTCGAGACGAGGACTGACTCCCCTGGGGAGACTCCAGAATTACCCCAAGATCCATGTCAGCACTGGAGAGGAATCCTCAGGTTCCGGCCCCGACTCCACACAAGGTCTTAGGCCCCGGCATCGACGGGAGAGGAATCCCGAGAGGCCCCCGAGGAACTCGCATGGGGACTGGCCTTTCCTGAGGCCACCAGAGCGGGTCCCTGAGGTCCCCGTCGTAAGTCGAGAGCACCTGCCGCAACTCGAGAAAATCCAGGAGGTTTTGCCCTCCAGGCAAGATGAGGCACATTTCCCCTGAGGCTTCTCGAGGCAAATCACGTCTAACCACTGGAACTTCCAAAGGGTCCTTCACACCCTTGCTGCAACTCAAGAAGTTCCCCGACATACCCGTCTCCACTCGAGGGGAAGCACGTGGTGTCCCGCCCACATCCAGGGGAGCTTCGTTTCCGACTCCTAGCTCGAGATGAGGGATCCTTTCCCTGTTTCGTAGGGAAAGAATTCCCGGCGTTCCCGTCGCATCTCAAGAGGAGGCGCTCTCCACAGGAAAGGCGAGAGGAACTCCAGGGTCGTGCCACCATTCCAAGAGTCCCCCAGATGTGTCAGTCCATTCCAGAGGAACCTGTTTTCCCTGCACTGCCTTGACGTACAAGCCAAGGATCGACTCCCACCACGTGTGCACGTGGGAGAGCCCTGTGGGAAAGCCTCGTGGGAAAGCCTCGTGGAAAAGACTCGAGGGAAAACCATAGATCCTTTGATCCACGCGGCGGACTGCGTGACACTGCTGCTACCGCTCTGGAGGAAAGCGCAAGTGCATGCCCGCATTCGAGACGAGGACTGACTCCCCTGGGGAGGCTCCAGAAGTACCCCAAGATCCATGTCAGCACTGGAGAGGAATCCTCAGGTTCCGGCCCCGACTCCACACAAGGTCTTAGGCCCCGGCATCGACGGGAGAGGAATCCCGAGAGGCCCCCGAGGAACTCGCATGGGGACTGGCCTTTCCTGAGGCCACCAGAGCGGGTCCCTGAGGTCCCCGTCGTAAGTCGAGAGCACCTGCCGCAACTCGAGAAAATCCAGGAGGTTTTGCCCTCCAGGCTAGATGAGGCCCATTTAGGCTGAGGCTTCTCGAGGCCAATCACATCTAACCACTGGAACTTCCAAAGGGTACTTCACACCATTGCTGCAACTCAAGAAGTTCCCCGACATACCCGTCTCCACTCGAGAGGAAGCACGTGGGTTCCCGCACACATCCAGGGGAGCCCCGTTTCCGCCTCCTAGCTCGAGATGAAGGATCCTTTCCCTGTTTCGTAGGGAAAGAATTCCCGGCGTTCCCGTCGCATCTCAAGAGGAGGCGCTCTCCACAGGAAAGGCGAGAGGAACTCCAGGGCCGTGACACCATTCCAAGAGTCCCCCAGATGTGTCAGTCCATTCCAGAGGAACCTGTTTTCCCTGCACTGCCTTGACGTTCAAGCCGAGGATCGACTCCCACCACGTGTGCACGTGGGACATCCCTGTGGGAAAGACTCGAGGGAAAACCATAGATCCTTTGATCCATGCGGCGGACTGCGGGACACTGCTGCTACCGCTCTGGAGGAAAGCGCAAGTGCATGCCCGCATTCGAGCCGAGGACTGACTCCCCTGGGGAGACTCCAGAAGTACCCCAAGACCCATGTCAGCACTGGAGAGGAATCCTCAGGTTCCGGCCCCGACTCCACACAAGGTCTTAGGCCCCGGCATCGACGGGAGAGGAATCCCCAGACCCCCCCGAGGAACTCGCATGGGGACTGGCCTTTCCTGAGGCCACCAGAGCGGGTCCCTGAGGTCCCCGTCGTAAGTCGAGAGCACCTGCCGCAACTCGAGAAAATCCAGGAGGTTTTGCCCTCCAGGCGAGATGAGGCCCATTTCCGCTGAGGCTTCTCGAGGCCAATCACATCTAACCACTGGAACTTCCAAAGGGTCCTGCACACCCTTGCTGCAACTCAAGAAGTTCCCCGACATACCCGTCTCCACTCGAGAGGAAGCACGTGGTGTCCCGCACACATCCAGGGGAGCCACGTTTCCGCCTCCTAGATCGAGATGAGGGATCCTTTCCCTGTTTCGTAGGGAAAGAATTCCCGGCGTTCCCGTCGCATCTCAGGAGGAGGTGCTCTCCACAGGAAAGGCGAGAGGAACTCCAGGGTCGTGACACCATTCCAAGAGTCCCCCAGATGTGTCAGTCCATTCCAGAGGAACCTGTTTTCCCTGCACTGCCTTGACGTTCAAGCCGAGGATCGACTCCCACCACGTGTGCACGTGGGACAGCCCTGAGGGAAAGCCTCGTGGGAAAGCCTCGTGGGAAAGACTCGAGGGAAAACCATAGATCCTTTGATCCACGCGGCGGACTGTGTGACACTGCTGCTACCGCTCTGGAGGAAAGCGCAAGTGCATGCCCGCATTCGAGACGAGGACTGACTCCCCTGGGGAGACTCCAGAAGTACCCCAAGATCCATGTCAGCACTGGAGAGGAATCCTCAGGTTCCGGCCCCGACTCCACACAAGGTCTTAGGCCCCGGCATCGACGGGAGAGGAATCCCGAGAGGCCCCCGAGGAACTCGCATGGGGACTGGCCTTTCCTGAGGCCACCAGAGCTGTTCCCTGAGGTCCCCGTCGTAAGTCGAGAGCACCTGCCGGAACTCGAGAAAATCCAGGAGGTTTTGCCCTCCAGGCTAGATGAGGCCCATTTAGGCTGAGGCTTCTCGAGGCCAATCACATCTAACCACTGGAACTTCCAAAGGGTACTTCACACCATTGCTGCAACTCAAGAAGTTCCCCGACATACCCGTCTCCACTCGAGAGGAAGCACGTGGGTTCCCGCACACATCCAGGGGAGCCCAGTTTCCGCCTCCTAGCTCGAGATGAAGGATCCTTTCCCTGTTTCGTAGGGAAAGAATTCCCGGCGTTCCCGTCGCATCTCAAGAGGAGGCGCTCTCCACAGGAAAGGCGAGAGGAACTCCAGGGCCGTGACACCATTCCAAGAGTCCCCCAGATGTGTCAGTCCATTCCAGAGGAACCTGTTTTCCCTGCACTGCCTTGACGTTCAAGCCGAGGATCGACTCCCACCACGTGTGCACGTGGGACATCCCTGTGGGAAAGACTCGAGGGAAAACCATAGATCCTTTGATCCATGCGGCGGACTGCGGGACACTGCTGCTACCGCTCTGGAGGAAAGCGCAAGTGCATGCCCGCATTCGAGCCGAGGACTGACTCCCCTGGGGAGACTCCAGAAGTACCCCAAGACCCATGTCAGCACTGGAGAGGAATCCTCAGGTTCCGGCCCCGACTCCACACAAGGTCTTAGGCCCCGGCATCGACGGGAGAGGAATCCCGAGACGCCCCCGAGGAACTCGCATGGGGACTGGCCTTTCCTGAGGCCACCAGAGCGGGTCCCTGAGGTCCCCGTCGTAAGTCGAGGGCACCTGCCGCAACTCGAGAAAATCCAGGAGGTTTTGCCCTCCAGGCGAGATGAGGCCCATTTCCCCTGAGGCTTCTCGAGGCAAATCACGTCTAACCACTGGAACTTCCAAAGGGTCCCTCACACCCTGGCTGCAACTCAAGAAGTTCCCCGACATACCCGTCTCCACTCGAGAGGAAGCACGTGGTGTCCCGCCCACATCCAGGGGAGCTTCGTTTCCGACTCCTAGCTCGAGATGAGGGATCCTTTCCCTGTTTCGTAGGGAAAGAATTCCCGGCGTTCCCGTCGCATCTCAAGAGGAGGCGCTCTCCACAGGAAAGGCGAGAGGAACTCCAGGGTCGTGCCACCATTCCAAGAGTCCCCCAGATGTGTCAGTCCATTCCAGAGGAACCTGTTTTCCCTGCACTGCCTTGACGTTCAAGCCAAGGATCGACTCCCACCACGTGTGCACGTGGGACAGCCCTGTGGGAAAGCCTCGTGGGAAAGCCTCGTGGAAAAAACTCGAGGGAAAACCATAGATCCTTTGATCCACGCGGCGGACTGCGTGACACTGCTGCTACCGCTCTGGAGGAAAGCGCAAGTGCATGCCCGCATTCGAGACGAAGACTACCTCCCCTGGGGAGACTCCAGAAGTACCCCAAGATCCATGTCAGCACTGGAGAGGAATCCTCAGGTTCCGGCCCCGACTCCACACAAGGACTTAGGCCCCGGCATCGACGGGAGAGGAATCCCCTTAGGCCTCCGAGGAACTCGCATGGGGACTGGCCTTTCCTGAGGCCACCAGAGCGGGTCCCTGAGGTCCCCGTCGTAAGTCGAGAGCACCTGCCGCAACTCGAGAAAATCCAGGAGGTTTTGCCCTCCAGGCGAGATGAGGCCCATTTCCGCTGAGGCTTCTCGAGGCTAATCACGTCTCACCACTGGAATTTCCAAAGGGTCTTTCACACCATTGCTGCAACTCAAGAAGTTCCCCGACATACCCGTCTCCACTCGAGAGGAAGCACGTGGGTCCCGCACACATCCAGGGGAGCCCCGTTTCCGCCTCCTAGCTCGAGATGAGGGATCCTTTCCCTGTTTCGTAGGGAAAGAATTCCCGGCGTTCCCGTCACATCTCAAGAGGAGGGGCTCTCCACAGGAAAGGCGAGAGGAACTCCAGGGTCGTGCCACCATTCCAAGAGTCCCCCAGATGTGTCAGTCCATTCCAGAGGAATCTGTTTTCCCTGAACTGCCTTGACGTACAAGCCGAGGATCGACTCCCACCACGTGTGCACGTGGGACAGCCCTGTGGGAAAGACTCGTGGGAAAGCCTCGTGGGAAAGACTCGAGGGAAAACCATAGATCCTTTGATCCACGCGGCGGACTGCGTGACACTGCTGCTACCCCTCTGGAGGAAAGCGCAAGTCCATGCCCGCATTGGAGACGAGGACTGACTCCCCTGGGGAGACTCCAGAAGTACCCCAAGATCCATGTCAGCACTGGAGAGGAATCCTCAGGTTCCGGCCCCGACTCCACACAAGGTCTTAGGCCCCGGCATCGACGGGAGAGGAATCCCGAGAGGCCCCCGAGGAACTCGCATGGGGACTGGCCTTTCCTGAGGCCACCAGAGCGGGTCCCTGAGGTCCCCGTCGTAAGTCGAGAACACCTGCCGCAACTCGAGAAAATCCAGGAGGTTTTGCCCTCCAGGCAAGATGAGGCACATTTCCCCTGAGGCTTCTCGAGGCAAATCACGTCTAACCACTGGAACTTCCAAAGGGTCCTTCACACCCTTGCTGCAACTCAAGAAGTTCCCCGACATACCCGTCTCCACTCGAGGGGAAGCACGTGGTGTCCCGCCCACATCCAGGGGAGCTTCGTTTCCGACTCCTAGCTCGAGATGAGGGATCCTTTCCCTGTTTCGTAGGGAAAGAATTCCCGGCGTTCCCGTCGCATCTCAAGAGGAGGCGCTCTCCACAGGAAAGGCGAGAGGAACTCCAGGGTCGTGCCACCATTCCAAGAGTCCCCCAGATGTGTCAGTCCATTCCAGAGGAACCTGTTTTCCCTGCACTGCCTTGACGTTCAAGCCAAGGATCGACTCCCACCACGTGTGCACGTGGGAGAGCCCTGTGGGAAAGCCTCGTGGGAAAGCCTCGTGGAAAAGACTCGAGGGAAAACCATAGATCCTTTGATCCACGCGGCGGACTGCGTGACACTGCTGCTACCGCTCTGGAGGAAAGCGCAAGTGCATGCCCGCATTCGAGACGAAGACTGCCTCCCCTGGGGAGACTCCAGAAGTACCCCAAGATCCATGTCAGCACTGGAGAGGAATCCTCAGGTTCCGGCCCCGACTCCACACAAGGACTTAGGCCCCGGCATCGACGGGAGAGGAATCCCCTTAGGCCTCCGAGGAACTCGCATGGGGACTGGCCTTTCCTGAGGCCACCAGAGCGGGTCCCTGAGGTCCCCGTCGTAAGTCGAGAGCACCTGCCGCAACTCGAGAAAATCCAGGAGGTTTTGCCCTCCAGGCGAGATGAGGCCCATTTCCGCTGAGGCTTCTCGAGGCTAATCACTTCTAACCACTGGAACTTCCAAACGGTCCTTCACACCATTGCTGCAACTCAAGAAGTTCCCCGACATACCCGTCTCCACTCGAGAGGAAGCACGTGGGTCCCGCACACATCCAGGGGAGCCCCGTTTCCGCCTCCTAGCTCGAGATGAGGGATCCTTTCCCTGTTTCGTAGGGAAAGAATTCCCGGCGTTCCCGTCACATCTCAAGAGGAGGCGCTCTCCACAGGAAAGGCGAGAGGAACTGAAGGGTCGTGCCACCATTCCAAGAGTCCCCCAGATGTGTCAGTCCATTCCAGAGGAACCTGTTTTCCCTGAACTGCCTTGACGTACAAGCCGAGGATCGACTCCCACCACGTGTGCACGTGGGACAGCCCTGTGGGAAAGCCTCGTGGGAAAGCCTCGTGGGAAAGACTCGAGGGAAAACCATAGATCCTTTGATCCACGCGGCGGACTGCGTGACACTGCTGCTACCCCTCTGGAGGAAAGCGCAAGTGCATGCCCGCATTCGAGACGAGGACTGACTCCCCTGGGGAGACTCCAGAAGTACCCCAAGATCCATGTCAGCACTGGAGAGGAATCCTCAGGTTCAGGCCCCGACTCCACACAAGGTCTTAGGCCCCGGCATCGACGGGAGAGGAATCCCGAGAGGCCCCCGAGGAACTCGCATGGGGACTGGCCTTTCCTGAGGCCACCAGAGCGGGTCCCTGAGGTCCCCGTCGTAAGTCGAGAGCACCTGCCGCAACTCGAGAAAATCCAGGAGGTTTTGCCCTCCAGGCGAGATGAGGCCCATTTCCCCTGAGGCTTCTCGAGGCAAATCACGTCTAACCACTGGAACTTCCAAAGGGTCCTTCACACCCTTGCTGCAACTCAAGAAGTTCCCCGACATACCCGTCTCCACTCGAGAGGAAGCACGTGGTGTCCCGCACACATCCAGGGGAGCCCCGTTTCCGCCTCCTAGCTCGAGATGAGGGATCCTTTCCCTGTTTCTTAGGGAAAGAATTCCCGGCGTTCCCGTCGCATCTCAAGAGGAGGCGCTCTCCACAGGAAAGGCGAGAGGAACTCCAGGGTCGTGCCACCATTCCAAGAGTCCCCCAGATGTGTCAGTCCATTCCAGAGGAACCTGTTTTCCCTGCACTGCCTTGACGTTCAAGCCGAGGATCGACTCCCACCACGTGTGCACGTGGGACAGCCCTGTGGGAAAGCCTCGTGGGAAAGCCTCATGGGAATGACTCGAAAGAAAACCATAGATCCTTTGATCCACGCGGGGGACTGCGTGACACTGCTGCTACCTCTCTGGAGGAAAGCGCAATGCATGCCCGCATTCGAGACAAGGACTGACTCCCCTGGGGAGACTCCAGAAGTACCCCAGATCCATATCAGCACTGGAGAGGAATCCTCAGGTTCCGGCCCCGACTCCACACAAGGTCTTAGGCCCCGGCATCGACGGGAGAGGAATCCCGAGACGCCCCCGAGGAACTCGCATGGGGACTGGCCTTTCCTGAGGCCACCAGAGCGGGTCCCTGAGGTCCCCGTCGTAAGTCGAGAGCACCTGCCGCAACTCGAGAAAATCCAGGAGGTTTTGCCCTCCAGGCGAGATGAGGCCCATTTCCCCTGAGGCTTCTCGAGGCAAATCACGTCTAACCACTGGAACTTCCAAAGGGTCCTTCACACCCTGGCTGCAACTCAAGAAGTTCCCCGACATACCCGTCTCCACTCGAGAGGAAGCACGTGGTGTCCCGCCCACATCCAGGGGAGCTTCGTTTCCGACTCCTAGCTCGAGATGAGGGATCCTTTCCCTGTTTCGTAGGGAAAGAATTCCCGGCGTTCCCGTCGCATCTCAAGAGGAGGCGCTCTCCACAGGAAAGGCGAGAGGAACTCCAGGGTCGTGCCACCATTCCAAGAGTCCCCCAGATGTGTCAGTCCATTCCAGAGGAACCTGTTTTCCCTGCACTGCCTTGACGTTCAAGCCAAGGATCGACTCCCACCACGTGTGCACGTGGGACAGCCCTGTGGGAAAGCCTCGTGGGAAAGCCTCGTGGAAAAAACTCGAGGGAAAACCATAGATCCTTTGATCCACGCGGCGGACTGCGTGACACTGCTGCTACCGCTCTGGAGGAAAGCGCAAGTGCATGCCCGCATTCGAGACGAAGACTGCCTCCCCTGGGGAGACTCCAGAAGTACCCCAAGATCCATGTCAGCACTGGAGAGGAATCCTCAGGTTCCGGCCCCGACTCCACACAAGGACTTAGGCCCCGGCATCGACGGGAGAGGAATCCCCTTAGGCCTCCGAGGAACTCGCATGGGGACTGGCCTTTCCTGAGGCCACCAGAGCGGGTCCCTGAGGTCCCCGTCGTAAGTCGAGACCACCTGCCACAACTCGAGAAAATCCAGGAGGTTTTGCCCGCCAGGCGAGATGAGGCCCATTTCCGCTGAGGCTTCTCGAGGCTAATCACGTCTCACCACTGGAATTTCCAAAGGGTCCTTCACACCATTGCTGCAACTCAAGAAGTTCCCCGACATACCCGTCTCCACTCGAGAGGATGCACGTGGGTCTCGCACACATCCAGGGGAGCCCCGTTTCCGCCTCCTAGCTCGAGATGAGGGATCCTTTCCCTGTTTCGTAGGGAAAGAATTCCCGGCGTTCCCGTCAGATCTCAAGAGGAGGGGCTCTCCACAGGAAAGGCGAGAGGAACTCCAGGGTCGTGCCACCATTCCAAGAGTCCCCCAGATGTGTCAGTCCATTCCAGAGGAATCTGTTTTCCCTGAACTGCCTTGACGTACAAGCCGAGGATCGACTCCCACCACGTGTGCACGTGGGACAGCCCTGTGGGAAAGCCTCGTGGGAAAGCCTCGTGGGAAAGACTCGAGGGAAAACCATAGATCCTTTGATCCACGCGGCGGACTGCGTGACACTGCTGCTACCCCTCTGGAGGAAAGCGCAAGTGCATGCCCGCATTCGAGACGAGGACTGACTCCCCTGGGGAGACTCCAGAATTACCCCAAGATCCATGTCAGCACTGGAGAGGAATCCTCAGGTTCCGGCCCCGACTCCACACAAGGTCTTAGGCCCCGGCATCGACGGGAGAGGAATCCCGAGAGGCCCCCGAGGAACTCGCATGGGGACTGGCCTTTCCTGAGGCCACCAGAGCGGGTCCCTGAGGTCCCCGTCGTAAGTCGAGAGCACCTGCCGCAACTCGAGAAAATCCAGGAGGTTTTGCCCTCCAGGCAAGATGAGGCACATTTCCCCTGAGGCTTCTCGAGGCAAATCACGTCTAACCACTGGAACTTCCAAAGGGTCCTTCACACCCTTGCTGCAACTCAAGAAGTTCCCCGACATACCCGTCTCCACTCGAGGGGAAGCACGTGGTGTCCCGCCCACATCCAGGGGAGCTTCGTTTCCGACTCCTAGCTCGAGATGAGGGATCCTTTCCCTGTTTCGTAGGGAAAGAATTCCCGGCGTTCCCGTCGCATCTCAAGAGGAGGCGCTCTCCACAGGAAAGGCGAGAGGAACTCCAGGGTCGTGCCACCATTCCAAGAGTCCCCCAGATGTGTCAGTCCATTCCAGAGGAACCTGTTTTCCCTGCACTGCCTTGACGTACAAGCCAAGGATCGACTCCCACCACGTGTGCACGTGGGAGAGCCCTGTGGGAAAGCCTCGTGGGAAAGCCTCGTGGAAAAGACTCGAGGGAAAACCATAGATCCTTTGATCCACGCGGCGGACTGCGTGACACTGCTGCTACCCCTCTGGAGGAAAGCGCAAGTGCATGCCCGCATTCGAGACGAGGACTGACTCCCCTGGGGAGACTCCAGAAGTACCCCAAGATCCATGTCAGCACTGGAGAGGAATCCTCAGGTTCCGGCCCCGACTCCACACAAGGTCTTAGGCCCCGGCATCGACGGGAGAGGAATCCCGAGAGGCCCCCGAGGAACTCGCATGGGGACTGGCCTTTCCTGAGGCCACCAGAGCGGGTCCCTGAGGTCCCCGTCGTAAGTCGAGAGCACCTGCCGCAACTCGAGAAAATCCAGGAGGTTTTGCCCTCCAGGCGAGATGAGGCACATTTCCCCTGAGGCTTCTCGAGGCAAATCACGTCTAACCACTGGAACTTCCAAAGGGTCCTTCACACCCTTGCTGCAACTCAAGAAGTTCCCCGACATACCCGTCTCCACTCGAGAGGAAGCACGTGGGTCCCGAACACATCCAGGGGAGTTTCGTTTCCGACTCCTAGCTCGAGATGAGGGATCCTTTCCCTGTTTCGTAGGGAAAGAATTCCCGGCGTTCCCGTCGCATCTCAAGAGGAGGCGCTCTCCACAGGAAAGGCGAGAGGAACTCCAGGGTCGTGCCACCATTCCAAGAGTCCCCCAGATGTGTCAGTCCATTCCAGAGGAACCTGTTTTCCCTGCACTGCCTTGACGTTCAAGCCAAGGATCGACTCCCACCACGTGTGCACGTGGGACAGCCCTGTGGGAAAGCCTCGTGGGAAAGCCTCGTGGAAAAGACTCGAGGGAAAACCATAGATCCTTTGATCCACGCGGCGGACTGCGTGACACTGCTGCTACCGCTCTGGAGGAAAGCGCAAGTGCATGCCCGCATTCGAGACGAAGACTGCCTCCCCTGGGGAGACTCCAGAAGTACCCCAAGATCCATGTCAGCACTGGAGAGGAATCCTCAGGTTCCGGCCCCGACTCCACACAAGGACTTAGGCCCCGGCATCGACGGGAGAGGAATCCCCTTAGGCCTCCGAGGAACTCGCATGGGGACTGGCCTTTCCTGAGGCCACCAGAGCGGGTCCCTGAGGTCCCCGTCGTAAGTCGAGAGCACCTGCCGCAACTCGAGAAAATCCAGGAGGTTTTGCCCTCCAGGCGAGATGAGGCCCATTTCCCCTGAGGCTTCTCGAGGCTAATCACTTCTAACCACTGGAACTTCCAAACGGTCCTTCACACCCTTGCTGCAACTCAAGAAGTTCCCCGACATACCCGTCTCCACTCGAGAGGAAGCACGTGGGTCCCGCACACATCCAGGGGAGCCCCGTTTCCGCCTCCTAGCTCGAGATGAGGGATCCTTTCCCTGTTTCGTAGGGAAAGAATTCCCGGCGTTCCCGTCACATCTCAAGAGGAGGCGCTCTCCACAGGAAAGGCGAGAGGAACTGAAGG
Organism: Ovis canadensis; assembly: GCF_042477335.2. Lineage (NCBI taxonomy): Eukaryota > Metazoa > Chordata > Mammalia > Artiodactyla > Bovidae > Ovis > Ovis canadensis. The sequence goes on from NC_091259.1 coordinate 1,540,823, forward strand.
GTCGTGCCACCATTCCAAGAGTCCCCCAGATGTGTCAGTCCATTCCAGAGGAACCTGTTTTCCCTGAACTGCCTTGACGTACAAGCCGAGGATCGACTCCCACCACGTGTGCACGTGGGACAGCCCTGTGGGAAAGCCTCGTGGGAAAGCCTCGTGGGAAAGACTCGAGGGAAAACCATAGATCCTTTGATCCACGCGGCGGACTGCCTGACACTGCTGCTACCCCTCTGGAGGAAAGCGCAAGTGCATGCCCGCATTCGAGACGAGGACTGACTCCCCTGGGGAGACTCCAGAAGTACCCCAAGATCCATGTCAGCACTGGAGAGGAATCCTCAGGTTCAGGCCCCGACTCCACACAAGGTCTTAGGCCCCGGCATCGACGGGAGAGGAATCCCGAGAGGCCCCCGAGGAACTCGCATGGGGACTGGCCTTTCCTGAGGCCACCAGAGCGGGTCCCGGAGGTCCCCGTCGTAAGTCAAGAGCACCTGCCGCAACTCGATAAAATCCAGGAGGTTTTGCCCTCCAGGCGAGATGAGGCCCATTTCCCCTGAGGCTTCTCGAGGCAAATCACGTCTAACCACTGGAACTTCCAAAGGGTCCTTCACACCCTTGCTGCAACTCAAGAAGTTCCCCGACATACCCGTCTCCACTCGAGAGGAAGCACGTGGTGTCCCGCACACATCCAGGGGAGCCCCGTTTCCGCCTCCTAGCTGGAGATGAGGGATCCTTTCCCTGTTTCTTAGGGAAAGAATTCCCGGCGTTCCCGTCGCATCTCAAGAGGAGGCGCTCTCCACAGGAAAGGCGAGAGGAACTCCAGGGTCGTGCCACCATTCCAAGAGTCCCCCAGATGTGTCAGTCCATTCCAGAGGAACCTGTTTTCCCTGCACTGCCTTGACGTTCAAGCCGAGGATCGACTCCCACCACGTGTGCACGTGGGACAGCCCTGTGGGAAAGCCTCGTGGGAAAGCCTCGTGGGAATGACTCGAAAGAAAACCATAGATCCTTTGATCCACGCGGGGGACTGCGTGACACTGCTGCTACCTCTCTGGAGGAAAGCGCAATGCATGCCCGCATTCGAGACAAGGACTGACTCCCCTGGGGAGACTCCAGAAGTACCCCAGATCCATATCAGCACTGGAGAGGAATCCTCAGGTTCCGGCCCCGACTCCACACAAGGTCTTAGGCCCCGGCATCGACGGGAGAGGAATCCCGAGACGCCCCCGAGGAACTCGCAAGGGGACTGGCCTTTCCTGAGGCCACCAGAGCGGGTCCCTGAGGTCCCCGTCGTAAGTCGAGAGCACCTGCCGCAACTCGAGAAAATCCAGGAGGTTTTGCCCTCCAGGCGAGATGAGGCCCATTTCCCCTGAGGCTTCTCGAGGCAAATCACGTCTAACCACTGGAACTTCCAAAGGGTCCTTCACACCCTGGCTGCAACTCAAGAAGGTCCCCGACATACCCGTCTCCACTCGAGAGGAAGCACGTGGTGTCCCGCCCACATCCAGGGGAGCTTCGTTTCCGACTCCTAGCTCGAGATGAGGGATCCTTTCCCTGTTTCGTAGGGAAAGAATTCCCGGCGTTCCCGTCGCATCTCAAGAGGAGGCGCTCTCCACAGGAAAGGCGAGAGGAACTCCAGGGTCGTGCCACCATTCCAAGAGTCCCCCAGATGTGTCAGTCCATTCCAGAGGAACCTGTTTTCCCTGCACTGCCTTGACGTTCAAGCCAAGGATCGACTCCCACCACGTGTGCACGTGGGACAGCCCTGTGGGAAAGCCTCGTGGGAAAGCCTCGTGGAAAAAACTCGAGGGAAAACCATAGATCCTTTGATCCACGCGGCGGACTGCGTGAAACTGCTGCTACCGCTCTGGAGGAAAGCGCAAGTGCATGCCCGCATTCGAGACGAAGACTGCCTCCCCTGGGGAGACTCCAGAAGTACCCCAAGATCCATGTCAGCACTGGAGAGGAATCCTCAGGTTCCGGCCCCGACTCCACACAAGGACTTAGGCCCCGGCATCGACGGGAGAGGAATCCCCTTAGGCCTCCGAGGAACTCGCATGGGGACTGGCCTTTCCTGAGGCCACCAGAGCGGGTCCCTGAGGTCCCCGTCGTAAGTCGAGAGCACCTGCCGCAACTCGAGAAAATCAAGGAGGTTTTGCCCGCCAGGCGAGATGAGGCCCATTTCCGCTGAGGCTTCTCGAGGCTAATCACGTCTCACCACTGGAACTTCCAAAGGGTCCTTCACACCATTGCTGCAACTCAAGAAGTTCCCCGACATACCCGTCTCCACTCGAGAGGATGCACGTGGGTCCCGCACACATCCAGGGGAGCCCCGTTTCCGCCTCCTAGCTCGAGATGAGGGATCCTTTCCCTGTTTCGTAGGGAAAGAATTCCCGGCGTTCCCGTCGCATCTCAAGAGGAGGCGCTCTCCACAGGAAAGGCGAGAGGAACTGAAGGGTCGTGCCACCATTCCAAGAGTCCCCCAGATGTGTCAGTCCATTCCAGAGGAACCTGTTTTCCCTGAACTGCCTTGACGTACAAGCCGAGGATCGACTCCCACCACGTGTGCACGTGGGACAGCCCTGTGGGAAAGCCTCGTGGGAAAACCTCGTGGGAAAGACTCGAGGGAAAACCATAGATCCTTTGATCCACGCGGCGGACTGCGTGACACTGCTGTTACCCCTCTGGAGGAAAGCGCAAGTGCATGCCCGCATTCGAGACGAGGACTGACTCCCCTGGGGAGACTCCAGAAGTTCCCCAAGATCCATGTCAGCACTGGAGAGGAATCCTCAGGTTCCGGCCCCCACTCCACACAAGGTCTTAGGCCCCGGCATCGACGGGAGAGGAATCCCGAGAGGCCCCCGAGGAACTCGCATGGGGACTGGCCTTTCCTGAGGCCACCAGAGCGGGTCCCTGAGGTCCCCGTCGTAAGTCGAGAGCACCTGCCGCAACTCGAGAAAATCCAGGAGGTTTTGCCCGCCAGGCGAGATGAGGCCCATTTCCCCTGAGGCTTCTCGAGGCAAATCACGTCTAACCACTGGAACTTCCAAAGGGTCCTTCACACCCTTGCTGCAACTCAAGAAGTTCCCCGACATACCCGTCTCCACTCGAGAGGAAGCACGTGGTGTCCCGCACACATCCAGGGGAGCCCCGTTTCCGCCTCCTAGCTCGAGATGAGGGATCCTTTCCCTGTTTCTTAGGGAAAGAATTCCCGGCGTTCCCGTCGCATCTCAAGAGGAGGCGCTCTCCACAGGAAAGGCGAGAGGAACTCCAGGGTCGTGCCACCATTCCAAGAGTCCCCCAGATGTGTCAGTCCATTCCAGAGGAACCTGTTTTCCCTGCACTGCCTTGACGCTCAAGCCGAGGATCGACTCCCACCACGTGTGCACGTGGGACAGCCCTGTGGGAAAGCCTCGTGGGAAAGCCTCGTGGGAAAGACTCGAGGGAAAACCATAGATCCTTTGATCCACGCGGCGGACTGCGTGACACTGCTGCTACCGCTCTGGAGGAAAGCGCAAGTGCATGCCCGCATTCGAGACGAGGACTGACTCCCCTGGGGAGACTCCAGAAGTACCCCAAGATCCATGTCAGCACTGGAGAGGAATCCTCAGGTCCCGGACCCGACTCCACACAAGGTCTTAGGCCCCGGCATCGACGGGAGAGGAATCCCGAGAGGCCCCCGAGGAACTCGCATGGGGACTGGCCTTTCCTGAGGCCACCAGAGCGGGTCCCTGAGGTCCCCGTCGTAAGTCGAGAGCACCTGCCTCAACTCGAGAAAATCCAGGAGGTTTTGCCCTCCAGGCGAGATGAGGCCCATTTCCGCTGTGGCTTCTCGAGGCCAATCACGTCTAACCACTGGAACTTCCAAAGGGTCCTTCACACCCTTGCTGCAACTCAAGAAGTTCCCCGACATACCCGTCTCCACTCGAGAGGAAGCACGTGGTGTCCCGCACACATCCAGGGGAGCCCCGTTTCCGCCTCCTAGCTCGAGATGAGGGATCCTTTCCCTGTTTCCTAGGGAAAGAATTCCCGGCGTTCCCGTCGCATATCAAGAGGAGGCGCTCTCCACAGGAAAGGCGAGAGGAACTCCAGGGTCGTGCCACCATTCCAAGAGTCCCCCAGATGTGTCAGTCCATTCCAGAGGAACCTGTTTTCCCTGCACTGCCTTGACGTTCAAGCCGAGGATCGACTCCCACCACGTGTGCACGTGGGACAGCCCTGTGGGAAAGCCTCGTGGGAAAGCCTCGTGGGAATGACTCGAGGGAAAAACATAGATCCTTTGATCCACGCGGCGGACTGCGTGACACTGCTGCTACCGCTCTGGAGGAAAGCGCAATGCATGCCCGCATTCGAGACAAGGACTGACTCCCCTGGGGAGACTCCAGAAGTACCCCTGATCCATGTCAGCACTGGAGAGGAATCTTCAGGTTCCGGCCCCGACTCCACACAAGGTCTTAGGCCCCGGCATCGACGGGAGAGGAATCCCGAGACGCCCCCGAGGAACTCGCATGGGGACTGGCCTTTCCTGAGGTCCCCGTCGTAAGTCGAGAGCACCTGCCGCAACTCGAGAAAATCCAGGATGTTTTGCCCTCCAGGCGAGGTGAGGCCCATTTCCGCTGAGGCTTCTCGAGGCTAATCACGTCTAACCACTGGAACTTCCAAAGGGTCCTTCACACCATTGCTGCAACTCAAGAAGTTCCCCGTCAAACCCGTCTCCACTCGAGAGGAAGCACGTGGGTCCCGCACACATCCAGGGGAGCCCCGTTTCCGCCTCCTAGCTCGAGATGAGGGATCCTTTCCCTGTTTCGTAGGGAAAGAATTCCCGGCGTTCCCGTCGCATCTCAAGAGGAGGCGCTCTCCACAGGAAAGGCGAGAGGAACTGAAGGGTCGTGCCACCATTCCAAGAGTCCCCCAGATGTGTCAGTCCATTCCAGAGGAACCTGTTTTCCCTGAACTGCCTTGACGTACAAGCCGAGGATCGACTCCCACCACGTGTGCACGTGGGACAGCCCTGTGGGAAAGCCTCGTGGGAAAGCCTCGTGGGAAAGACTCGAGGGAAAACCATAGATCCTTTGATCCACGCGGCGGACTGCGTGACACTGCTGTTACCCCTCTGGAGGAAAGCGCAAGTGCATGCCCGCATTCGAGACGAGGACTGACTCCCCTGGGGAGACTCCAGAAGTTCCCCAAGATCCATGTCAGCACTGGAGAGGAATCCTCAGGTTCCGGCCCCGACTCCACACAAGGTCTTAGGCCCCGGCATCGACGGGAGAGGAATCCCGAGAGGACCCCGAGGAACTCGCATGGGGACTGGCCTTTCCTGAGGCCACCAGAGCGGGTCCCTGAGGTCCCCGTCGTAAGTCGAGAGCACCTGCCGCAACTCGAGAAAATCCAGGAGGTTTTGCCCGCCAGGCGAGATGAGGCCCATTTCCCCTGAGGCTTCTCGAGGCAAATCACGTCTAACCACTGGAACTTCCAAAGGGTCCTTCACACCCTTGCTGCAACTCAAGAAGTTCCCCGACATACCCGTCTCCACTCGAGAGGAAGCACGTGGTGTCCCGCACACATCCAGGGGAGCCCCGTTTCCGCCTCCTAGCTCGAGATGAGGGATCCTTTCCCTGTTTCTTAGGGAAAGAATTCCCGGCGTTCCCGTCGCATCTCAAGAGGAGGCGCTCTCCACAGGAAAGGCGAGAGGAACTCCAGGGTCGTGCCACCATTCCAAGAGTCCCCCAGATGTGTCAGTCCATTCCAGAGGAACCTGTTTTCCCTGCACTGCCTTGACGCTCAAGCCGAGGATCGACTCCCACCACGTGTGCACGTGGGACAGCCCTGTGGGAAAGCCTCGTGGGAAAGCCTCGTGGGAAAGACTCGAGGGAAAACCATAGATCCTTTGATCCACGCGGCGGACTGCGTGACACTGCTGCTACCGCTCTGGAGGAAAGCGCAAGTGCATGCCCGCATTCGAGACGAGGACTGACTCCCCTGGGGAGACTCCAGAAGTACCCCAAGATCCATGTCAGCACTGGAGAGGAATCCTCAGGTCCCGGACCCGACTCCACACAAGGTCTTAGGCCCCGGCATCGACGGGAGAGGAATCCCGAGAGGCCCCCGAGGAACTCGCATGGGGACTGGCCTTTCCTGAGGCCACCAGAGCGGGTCCCTGAGGTCCCCGTCGTAAGTCGAGAGCACCTGCCTCAACTCGAGAAAATCCAGGAGGTTTTGCCCTCCAGGCGAGATGAGGCCCATTTCCGCTGTGGCTTCTCGAGGCCAATCACGTCTAACCACTGGAACTTCCAAAGGGTCCTTCACACCCTTGCTGCAACTCAAGAAGTTCCCCGACATACCCGTCTCCACTCGAGAGGAAGCACGTGGGGTCCCGCACACATCCAGGGGAGCCCCGTTTCCGCCTCCTAGCTCGAGATGAGGGATCCTTTCCCTGTTTCTTAGGGAAAGAATTCCCGGCGTTCCCGTCGCATCTCAAGAGGAGGCGCTCTCCACAGGAAAGGCGAGAGGAACTCCAGGGTCGTGCCACCATTCCAAGAGTCCCCCAGATGTGTCAGTCCATTCCAGAGGAACCTGTTTTCCCTGCACTGCCTTGACGTTCAAGCCGAGGATCGACTCCCACCACGTGTGCACGTGGGACAGCCCTGTGGGAAAGCCTCGTGGGAAAGCCTCGTGGGAATGACTCGAGGGAAAAACATAGATCCTTTGATCCACGCGGCGGACTGCATGACACTGCTGCTACCACTCTGGAGGAAAGCGCAATGCATGCCCGCATTCGAGACAAGGACTGACTCCCCTGGGGAGACTCCAGAAGTACCCCTGATCCATGTCAGCACTGGAGAGGAATCTTCAGGTTCCGGCCCCGACTCCACACAAGGTCTTAGGCCCCGGCATCGACGGGAGAGGAATCCCGAGACGCCCCCGAGGAACTCGCATGGGGACTGGCCTTTCCTGAGGTCCCCGTCGTAAGTCGAGAGCACCTGCCGCAACTCGAGAAAATCCAGGATGTTTTGCCCTCCAGGCGAGGTGAGGCCCATTTCCGCTGAGGCTTCTCGAGGCTAATCACGTCTAACCACTGGAACTTCCAAAGGGTCCTTCACACCATTGCTGCAACTCAAGAAGTTCCCCGTCAAACCCGTCTCCACTCGAGAGGAAGCACGTGGGTCCCGCACACATCCAGGGGAGCCCCGTTTCCGCCTCCTAGCTCGAGATGAGGGATCCTTTCCCTGTTTCGTAGGGAAAGAATTCCCGGCGTTCCCGTCGCATCTCAAGAGGAGGCGCTCTCCACAGGAAAGGCGAGAGGAACTGAAGGGTCGTGCCACCATTCCAAGAGTCCCCCAGATGTGTCAGTCCATTCCAGAGGAACCTGTTTTCCCTGAACTGCCTTGACGTACAAGCCGAGGATCGACTCCCACCACGTGTGCACGTGGGACAGCCCTGTGGGAAAGCCTCGTGGGAAAGCCTCGTGGGAAAGACTCGAGGGAAAACCATAGATCCTTTGATCCACGCGGCGGACTGCGTGACACTGCTGTTACCCCTCTGGAGGAAAGCGCAAGTGCATGCCCGCATTCGAGACGAGGACTGACTCCCCTGGGGAGACTCCAGAAGTTCCCCAAGATCCATGTCAGCACTGGAGAGGAATCCTCAGGTTCCGGCCCCCACTCCACACAAGGTCTTAGGCCCCGGCATCGACGGGAGAGGAATCCCGAGAGTCCCCCGAGGAACTCGCATGGGGACTGGCCTTTCCTGAGGCCACCAGAGCGGGTCCCTGAGGTCCCCGTCGTAAGTCGAGAGCACCTGCCGCAACTCGAGAAAATCCAGGAGGTTTTGCCCTCCAGGCGAGATGAGGCCCATTTCCCCTGAGGCTTCTCGAGGCAAATCACGTCTAACCACTGGAACTTCCAAAGGGTCCTTCACACCCTTGCTGCAACTCAAGAAGTTCCCCGACATACCCGTCTCCACTCGAGAGGAAGCACGTGGTGTCCCGCACACATCCAGGGGAGCCCCGTTTCCGCCTCCTAGCTCGAGATGAGGGATCCTTTCCCTGTTTCTTAGGGAAAGAATTCCCGGCGTTCCCGTCGCATCTCAAGAGGAGGCGCTCTCCACAGGAAAGGCGAGAGGAACTCCAGGGTCGTGCCACCATTCCAAGAGTCCCCCAGATGTGTCAGTCCATTCCAGAGGAACCTGTTTTCCCTGCACTGCCTTGACGCTCAAGCCGAGGATCGACTCCCACCACGTGTGCACGTGGGACAGCCCTGTGGGAAAGCCTCGTGGGAAAGCCTCGTGGGAAAGACTCGAGGGAAAACCATAGATCCTTTGATCCACGCGGCGGACTGCGTGACACTGCTGCTACCGCTCTGGAGGAAAGCGCAAGTGCATGCCCGCATTCGAGACGAGGACTGACTCCCCTGGGGAGACTCCAGAAGTACCCCAAGATCCATGTCAGCACTGGAGAGGAATCCTCAGGTCCCGGACCCGACTCCACACAAGGTCTTAGGCCCCGGCATCGACGGGAGAGGAATCCCGAGAGGCCCCCGAGGAACTCGCATGGGGACTGGCCTTTCCTGAGGCCACCAGAGCGGGTCCCTGAGGTCCCCGTCGTAAGTCGAGAGCACCTGCCTCAACTCGAGAAAATCCAGGAGGTTTTGCCCTCCAGGCGAGATGAGGCCCATTTCCGCTGTGGCTTCTCGAGGCCAATCACGTCTAACCACTGGAACTTCCAAAGGGTCCTTCACACCCTTGCTGCAACTCAAGAAGTTCCCCGACATACCCGTCTCCACTCGAGAGGAAGCACGTGGTGTCCCGCACACATCCAGGGGAGCCCCGTTTCCGCCTCCTAGCTCGAGATGAGGGATCCTTTCCCTGTTTCTTAGGGAAAGAATTCCCGGCGTTCCCGTCGCATCTCAAGAGGAGGCGCTCTCCACAGGAAAGGCGAGAGGAACTCCAGGGTCGTGCCACCATTCCAAGAGTCCCCCAGATGTGTCAGTCCATTCCAGAGGAACCTGTTTTCCCTGCACTGCCTTGACGTTCAAGCCGAGGATCGACTCCCACCACGTGTGCACGTGGGACAGCCCTGTGGGAAAGCCTCGTGGGAAAGCCTCGTGGGAATGACTCGAGGGAAAAACATAGATCCTTTGATCCACGCGGCGGACTGCGTGACACTGCTGCTACCGCTCTGGAGGAAAGCGCAATGCATGCCCGCATTCGAGACAAGGACTGACTCCCCTGGGGAGACTCCAGAAGTACCCCTGATCCATGTCAGCACTGGAGAGGAATCTTCAGGTTCCGGCCCCGACTCCACACAAGGTCTTAGGCCCCGGCATCGACGGGAGAGGAATCCCGAGACGCCCCCGAGGAACTCGCATGGGGACTGGCCTTTCCTGAGGTCCCCGTCGTAAGTCGAGAGCACCTGCCGCAACTCGAGAAAATCCAGGATGTTTTGCCCTCCAGGCGAGGTGAGGCCCATTTCCGCTGAGGCTTCTCGAGGCTAATCACGTCTAACCACTGGAACTTCCAAAGGGTCCTTCACACCATTGCTGCAACTCAAGAAGTTCCCCGTCAAACCCGTCTCCACTCGAGAGGAAGCACGTGGGTCCCAAACACATCCAGGGGAGCCCCGTTTCCGCCTCCTAGCTCGAGATGAGGGATCCTTTCCCTGTTTCGTAGGGAAAGAATTCCCGGCGTTCCCGTCGCATCTCAAGAGGAGGCGCTCTCCACAGGAAAGGCGAGAGGAACTGAAGGGTCGTGCCACCATTCCAAGAGTCCCCCAGATGTGTCAGTCCATTCCAGAGGAACCTGTTTTCCCTGAACTGCCTTGACGTACAAGCCGAGGATCGACTCCCACCACGTGTGCACGTGGGACAGCCCTGTGGGAAAGCCTCGTGGGAAAGCCTCGTGGGAAAGACTCGAGGGAAAACCATAGATCCTTTGATCCACGCGGCGGACTGCGTGACACTGCTGGTACCCCTCTGGAGGAAAGCGCAAGTGCATGCCCGCATTCGAGACGAGGACTGACTCCCCTGGGGAGACTCCAGAAGTTCCCCAAGATCCATGTCAGCACTGGAGAGGAATCCTCAGGTTCCGGCCCCCACTCCACACAAGGTCTTAGGCCCCGGCATCGACGGGAGAGGAATCCCGAGAGTCCCCCGAGGAACTCGCATGGGGACTGGCCTTTCCTGAGGCCACCAGAGCGGGTCCCTGAGGTCCCCGTCGTAAGTCGAGAGCACCTGCCGCAACTCGAGAAAATCCAGGAGGTTTTGCCCTCCAGGCGAGATGAGGCCCATTTCCCCTGAGGCTTCTCGAGGCAAATCACGTCTAACCACTGGAACTTCCAAAGGGTCCTTCACACCCTTGCTGCAACTCAAGAAGTTCCCCGACATACCCGTCTCCACTCGAGGGGAAGCACGTGGTGTCCCGCCAACATCCAGGGGAGCTTCGTTTCCGACTCCTAGCTCGAGATGAGGGATCCTTTCCCTGTTTCGTAGGGAAAGAATTCCCGGCGTTCCCGTCGCATCTCAAGAGGAGGCGCTCTCCACAAGTAAGGCGAGAGGAACTCCAGGGTCGTGCCACCATTCCAAGAGTCCCCCAGATGTGTCAGTCCATTCCAGAGGAACCTGTTTTCCCTGCACTGCCTTGACGTTCAAGCCAAGGATCGACTCCCACCACGTGTGCACGTGGGAGAGCCCTGTGGGAAAGCCTCGTGGGAAAGCCTCGTGGAAAAGACTCGAGGGAAAACCATAGATCCTTTGATCCACGCGGCGGACTGCGTGACACTGCTGCTACCGCTCTGGAGGAAAGCACAAGTGCATGCCCGCATTCGAGACGAAGACTGCCTCCCCTGGGGAGACTCCAGAAGTACCCCAAGATCCATGTCAGCACTGGAGAGGAATCCTCAGGTTCCGGCCCCGACTCCACACAAGGACTTAGGCTCCGGCATCGACGGGAGAGGAATCCCGAGAGGCCCCCGAGGAACTCGCATGCTGACTGGCCTTTCCTGAGGCCACCAGAGCGGGTCCCTGAGGTCCCCGTCGTAAGTCGAGAGCACCTGCCGCAACTCGAGAAAATCCAGGAGGTTTTGCCCTCCAGGCGAGATGAGGCCCATTTCCCCTGAGGCTTATCGAGGCAAATCACGTCTAACCACTGGAACTTCCAAAGGGTCCTTCACACCCTTGCTGCAACTCAAGAAGTTCCCCGACATACCCGTCTCCACTCGAGAGGAAGCACGTGGTGTCCCGCACACATCCAGGGGAGCCCCGTTTCCGCCTCCTAGCTCGAGATGAGGGATCCTTTTCCTGTTTCTTAGGGAAAGAATTCCCGGCATTCCCGTCGCATCTCAAGAGGAGGCGCTCTCCACAGGAAAGGCGAGAGGAACTCCAGGGTCGTGCCACCATTCCAAGAGTCCCCCAGATGTGTCAGTCCATTCCAGAGGAACCTGTTTTCCCTGCACTGCCTTGACGTTCAAGCCGAGGATCGACTCCCACCACGTGTGCACGTGGGACAGCCCTGTGGGAAAGCCTCGTGGGAATGACTCGAGGGAAAACCATAGATCCTTTGATCCACGCGGCGGACTGCGTGACACTGCTGCTACCGCTCTGGAGGAAAGCGCAAGTGCATGCCCGCATTCGAGACGAAGACTGCCTCCCCTGGGGAGACTCCAGAAGTACCCCAAGATCCATGTCAGCACTGGAGAGGAATCCTCAGGTTCCGGCCCCGACTCCACACAAGGACTTAGGCCCCGGCATCGACGGGAGAGGAATCCCCTTAGGCCTCCGAGGAACTCGCATGGGGACTGGCCTTTCCTGAGGCCACCAGAGCGGGTCCCTGAGGTCCCCGTAGTAAGTCGAGAGCACCTGCCGCAACTCGAGAAAATCCAGGAGGTTTTGCCCTCCAGGCGAGATGAGGCCCATTTCCCCTGAGGCTTCTCGAGGCAAATCACGTCTAACCACTGGAACTTCCAAAGGGTCCTTCACACCCTTGCTGCAACTCAAGAAGTTCCCCGACATACCCGTCTCCACTCGAGGGGAAGCACGTGGTGTCCCGCCAACATCCAGGGGAGCTTCGTTTCCGACTCCTAGCTCGAGATGAGGGATCCTTTCCCTGTTTCGTAGGGAAAGAATTCCCGGCGTTCCCGTCGCATCTCAAGAGGAGGCGCTCTCCACAAGTAAGGCGAGAGGAACTCCAGGGTCGTGCCACCATTCCAAGAGTCCCCCAGATGTGTCAGTCCATTCCAGAGGAACCTGTTTTCCCTGCACTGCCTTGACGTTCAAGCCAAGGATCGACTCCCACCACGTGTGCACGTGGGAGAGCCCTGTGGGAAAGCCTCGTGGGAAAGCCTCGTGGAAAAGACTCGAGGGAAAACCATAGATCCTTTGATCCACGCGGCGGACTGCGTGACACTGCTGCTACCGCTCTGGAGGAAAGCACAAGTGCATGCCCGCATTCGAGACGAAGACTGCCTCCCCTGGGGAGACTCCAGAAGTACCCCAAGATCCATGTCAGCACTGGAGAGGAATCCTCAGGTTCCGGCCCCGACTCCACACAAGGACTTAGGCTCCGGCATCGACGGGAGAGGAATCCCGAGAGGCCCCCGAGGAACTCGCATGGGGACTGGCCTTTCCTGAGGCCACCAGAGCGGGTCCCTGAGGTCCCCGTCGTAAGTCGAGAGCACCTGCCGCAACTCGAGAAAATCCAGGAGGTTTTGCCCTCCAGGCGAGATGAGGCCCATTTCCCCTGAGGCTTCTCGAGGCAAATCACGTCTAACCACTGGAACTTCCAAAGGGTCCTTCACACCCTTGCTGCAACTCAAGAAGTTCCCCGACATACCCGTCTCCACTCGAGAGGAAGCACGTGGTGTCCCGCACACATCCAGGGGAGCCCCGTTTCCGCCTCCTAGCTCGAGATGAGGGATCCTTTTCCTGTTTCTTAGGGAAAGAATTCCCGGCGTTCCCGTCGCATCTCAAGAGGAGGCGCTCTCCACAGGAAAGGCGAGAGGAACTCCAGGGTCGTGCCACCATTCCAAGAGTCCCCCAGATGTGTCAGTCCATTCCAGAGGAACCTGTTTTCCCTGCACTGCCTTGACGTTCAAGCCGAGGATCGACTCCCACCACGTGTGCACGTGGGACAGCCCTGTGGGAAAGCCTCGTGGGAATGACTCGAGGGAAAACCATAGATCCTTTGATCCACGCGGCGGACTGCGTGACACTGCTGCTACCGCTCTGGAGGAAAGCGCAAGTGCATGCCCGCATTCGAGACGAAGACTGCCTCCCCTGGGGAGACTCCAGAAGTACCCCAAGATCCATGTCAGCACTGGAGAGGAATCCTCAGGTTCCGGCCCCGACTCCACACAAGGACTTAGGCCCCGGCATCGACGGGAGAGGAATCCCCTTAGGCCTCCGAGGAACTCGCATGGGGACTGGCCTTTCCTGAGGCCACCAGAGCGGGTCCCTGAGGTCCCCGTCGTAAGTCGAGAGCACCTGCCGCAACTCGAGAAAATCCAGGAGGTTTTGCCCGCCAGGCGAGATGAGGCCCATTTCCGCTGAGGCTTCTCGAGGCTAATCACGTCTCACCACTGGAATTTCCAAAGGGTCCTTCACACCATTGCTGCAACTCAAGAAGTTCCCCGACATACCCGTCTCCACTCGAGAGGATGCACGTGGGTCCCGCACACATCCAGGGGAGCCCCGTTTCCGCCTCCTAGCTCGAGATGAGGGATCCTTTCCCTGTTTCGTAGGGAAAGAATTCCCGGCGTTCCCGTCACATCTCAAGAGGAGGGGCTCTCCACAGGAAAGGCGAGAGGAACTCCAGGGTCGTGCCACCATTCCAAGAGTCCCCCAGATGTGTCAGTCCATTCCAGAGGAATCTGTTTTCCCTGAACTGCCTTGACGTACAAGCCGAGGATCGACTCCCACCACGTGTGCACGTGGGACAGCCCTGTGGGAAAGCCTCGTGGGAAAGCCTCGTGGGAAAGACTCGAGGGAAAAACATAGATCCTTTGATCCACGCGGCGGACTGCGTGACACTGCTGCTACCCCTCTGGAGGAAAGCGCAAGTGCATGCCCGCATTCGAGACGAGGACTGACTCCCCTGGGGAGACTCCAGAATTACCCCAAGATCCATGTCAGCACTGGAGAGGAATCCTCAGGTTCCGGCCCCGACTCCACACAAGGTCTTAGGCCCCGGCATCGACGGGAGAGGAATCCCGAGAGGCCCCCGAGGAACTCGCATGGGGACTGGCCTTTCCTGAGGCCACCAGAGCGGGTCCCTGAGGTCCCCGTCGTAAGTCGAGAGCACCTGCCGCAACTCGAGAAAATCCAGGAGGTTTTGCCCTCCAGGCAAGATGAGGCACATTTCCCCTGAGGCTTCTCGAGGCAAATCACGTCTAACCACTGGAACTTCCAAAGGTCCTTCACACCCTTGCTGCAACTCAAGAAGTTCCCCGACATACCCGTCTCCACTCGAGGGGAAGCACGTGGTGTCCCGCCCACATCCAGGGGAGCTTCGTTTCCGACTCCTAGCTCGAGATGAGGGATCCTTTCCCTGTTTCGTAGGGAAAGAATTCCCGGCGTTCCCGTCGCATCTCAAGAGGAGGCGCTCTCCACAGGAAAGGCGAGAGGAACTCCAGGGTCGTGCCACCATTCCAAGAGTCCCCCAGATGTGTCAGTCCATTCCAGAGGAACCTGTTTTCCCTGCACTGCCTTGACGTTCAAGCCAAGGATCGACTCCCACCACGTGTGCACGTGGGAGAGCCCTGTGGGAAAGCCTCGTGGGAAAGCCTCGTGGAAAAGACTCGAGGGAAAACCATAGATCCTTTGATCCACGCGGCGGACTGCGTGACACTGCTGCTACCGCTCTGGAGGAAAGCGCAAGTGCATGCCCGCATTCGAGACGAAGACTGCCTCCCCTGGGGAGACTCCAGAAGTACCCCAAGATCCATGTCAGCACTGGAGAGGAATCCTCAGGTTCCGGCCCCGACTCCACACAAGGACTAAGGCCCCGGCATCGACGGGAGAGGAATCCCCTTAGGCCTCCGAGGAACTCGCATGGGGACTGGCCTTTCCTGAGGCCACCAGAGCGGGTCCCTGAGGTCCCCGTCGTAAGTCGAGAGCACCTGCCGCAACTCGAGAAAATCCAGGAGGTTTTGCCCTCCAGGCGAGATGAGGCCCATTTCCGCTGAGGCTTCTCGAGGCTAATCACTTCTAACCACTGGAACTTCCAAACGGTCCTTCACACCATTGCTGCAACTCAAGAAGTTCCCCGACATACCCGTCTCCACTCGAGAGGAAGCACGTGGGTCCCGCACACATCCAGGGGAGCCACGTTTCCGCCTCCTAGCTCGAGATGAGGGATCCTTTCCCTGTTTCGTAGGGAAAGAATTCCCGGCGTTCCCGTCACATCTCAAGAGGAGGCGCTCTCCACAGGAAAGGCGAGAGGAACTGAAGGGTCGTGCCACCATTCCAAGAGTCCCCCAGATGTGTCAGTCCATTCCAGAGGAACCTGTTTTCCCTGCACTGCCTTGACGTTCAAGCCGAGGATCGACTCCCACCACGTGTGCACGTGGGACAGCCCTGTGGGAAAGCCTCGTGGGAAAGCCTCGTGGGAAAGACTCGAGGGAAAACCATAGATCCTTTGATCCACGCGGCGGACTGCGTGACACTGCTGCTACCCCTCTGGAGGAAAGCGCAAGTGCATGCCCGCATTCGAGACGAGGACTGACTCCCCTGGGGAGACTCCAGAAGTACCCCAAGATCCATGTCAGCACTGGAGAGGAATCCTCAGGTTCAGGCCCCGACTCCACACAAGGTCTTAGGCCCCGGCATCGACGGGAGAGGAATCCCGAGAGGCCCCCGAGGAACTCGCATGGGGACTGGCCTTTCCTGAGGCCACCAGAGCGGGTCCCTGAGGTCCCCGTCGTAAGTCGAGAGCACCTGCCGCAACTCGAGAAAATCCAGGAGGTTTTGCCCTCCAGGCGAGATGAGGCCCATTTCCCCTGAGGCTTCTCGAGGCAAATCACGTCTAACCACTGGAACTTCCAAAGGGTCCTTCACACCCTTGCTGCAACTCAAGAAGTTCCCCGACATACCCGTCTCCACTCGAGAGGAAGCACGTGGTGTCCCGCACACATCCAGGGGAGCCCCGTTTCCGCCTCCTAGCTCGAGATGAGGGATCCTTTCCCTGTTTCTTAGGGAAAGAATTCCCGGCGTTCCCGTCGCATCTCAAGAGGAGGCGCTCTCCACAGGAAAGGCGAGAGGAACTCCAGGGTCGTGCCACCATTCCAAGAGTCCCCCAGATGTGTCAGTCCATTCCAGAGGAACCTGTTTTCCCTGCACTGCCTTGACGTTCAAGCCGAGGATCGACTCCCACCACGTGTGCACGTGGGACAGCCCTGTGGGAAAGCCTCGTGGGAAAGCCTCGTGGGAATGACTCGAAAGAAAACCATAGATCCTTTGATCCACGCGGGGGACTGCGTGACACTGCTGCTACCTCTCTGGAGGAAAGCGCAATGCATGCCCGCATTCGAGACAAGGACTGACTCCCCTGGGGAGACTCCAGAAGTACCCCAGATCCATATCAGCACTGGAGAGGAATCCTCAGGTTCCGGCCCCGACTCCACACAAGGTCTTAGGCCCCGGCATCGACGGGAGAGGAATCCCGAGACGCCCCCGAGGAACTCGCATGGGGACTGGCCTTTCCTGAGGTCCCCGTCGTAAGTCGAGAGCACCTGCCGCAACTCGAGAAAATCCAGGATGTTTTGCCCTCCAGGCGAGATGAGGCCCATTTCCGCTGAGGCTTCTCGAGGCTAATCACGTCTAACCACTGGAACTTCCAAAGGGTCCTTCACACCATTGCTGCAACTCAAGAAGTTCCCCGTCATACCCGTCTCCACTCGAGAGGAAGCACGTGGGTCCCGCACACATCCAGGGGAGCCCCGTTTCCGCCTCCTAGCTCGAGATGAGGGATCCTTTCCCTGTTTCTTAGGGAAAGAATTCCCGGCGTTCCCGTCGCATCTCAAGAGGAGGCGCTCTCCACAGGAAAGGCGAGAGGAACTGAAGGGTCGTGCCACCATTCCAAGAGTCCCCCAGATGTGTCAGTCCATTCCAGAGGAACCTGTTTTCCCTGAACTGCCTTGACGTACAAGCCGAGGATCGACTCCCACCACGTGTGCACGTGGGACAGCCCTGTGGGAAAGCCTCGTGGGAAAGCCTCGTGGGAAAGACTCGAGGGAAAACCATAGATCCTTTGATCCACGCGGCGGACTGCGTGACACTGCTGTTACCCCTCTGGAGGAAAGCGCAAGTGCATGCCCGCATTCGAGACGAGGACTGACTCCCCTGGGGAGACTCCAGAAGTACCCCAAGATCCATGTCAGCACTGGAGAGGAATCCTCAGGTTCCGGCCCCCACTCCACACAAGGTCTTAGGCCCCGGCATCGACGGGAGAGGAATCCCGAGAGTCCCCCGAGGAACTCGCATGGGGACTGGCCTTTCCTGAGGCCACCAGAGCGGGTCCCTGAGGTCCCCGTAGTAAGTCGAGAGCACCTGCCGCAACTCGAGAAAATCCAGGAGGTTTTGCCCTCCAGGCGAGATGAGGCCCATTTCCCCTGAGGCTTCTCGAGGCAAATCACGTCTAACCACTGGAACTTCCAAAGGGTCCTTCACACCCTTGCTGCAACTCAAGAAGTTCCCCGACATACCCGTCTCCACTCGAGGGGAAGCACGTGGTGTCCCGCCAACATCCAGGGGAGCTTCGTTTCCGACTCCTAGCTCGAGATGAGGGATCCTTTCCCTGTTTCGTAGGGAAAGAATTCCCGGCGTTCCCGTCGCATCTCAAGAGGAGGCGCTCTCCACAAGTAAGGCGAGAGGAACTCCAGGGTCGTGCCACCATTCCAAGAGTCCCCCAGATGTGTCAGTCCATTCCAGAGGAACCTGTTTTCCCTGCACTGCCTTGACGTTCAAGCCAAGGATCGACTCCCACCACGTGTGCACGTGGGAGAGCCCTGTGGGAAAGCCTCGTGGGAAAGCCTCGTGGAAAAGACTCGAGGGAAAACCATAGATCCTTTGATCCACGCGGCGGACTGCGTGACACTGCTGCTACCGCTCTGGAGGAAAGCACAAGTGCATGCCCGCATTCGAGACGAAGACTGCCTCCCCTGGGGAGACTCCAGAAGTACCCCAAGATCCATGTCAGCACTGGAGAGGAATCCTCAGGTTCCGGCCCCGACTCCACACAAGGACTTAGGCTCCGGCATCGACGGGAGAGGAATCCCGATAGGCCCCCGAGGAACTCGCATGGGGACTGGCCTTTCCTGAGGCCACCAGAGCGGGTCCCTGAGGTCCCCGTCGTAAGTCGAGAGCACCTGCCGCAACTCGAGAAAATCCAGGAGGTTTTGCCCTCCAGGCGAGATGAGGCCCATTTCCCCTGAGGCTTCTCGAGGCAAATCACGTCTAACCACTGGAACTTCCAAAGGGTCCTTCACACCCTTGCTGCAACTCAAGAAGTTCCCCGACATACCCGTCTTCACTCGAGAGGAAGCACGTGGTGTCCCGCACACATCCAGGGGAGCCCCGTTTCCGCCTCCTAGCTCGAGATGAGGGATCCTTTTCCTGTTTCTTAGGGAAAGAATTCCCGGCGTTCCCGTCGCATCTCAAGAGGAGGCGCTCTCCACAGGAAAGGCGAGAGGAACTCCAGGGTCGTGCCACCATTCCAAGAGTCCCCCAGATGTGTCAGTCCATTCCAGAGGAACCTGTTTTCCCTGCACTGCCTTGACGTTCAAGCCGAGGATCGACTCCCACCACGTGTGCACGTGGGACAGCCCTGTGGGAAAGCCTCGTGGGAAAGCCTCGTGGGAATGACTCGAGGGAAAACCATAGATCCTTTGATCCACGCGGCGGACTGCGTGACACTGCTGCTACCGCTCTGGAGGAAAGCGCAAGTGCATGCCCGCATTCGAGACGAGGACTGACTCCCCTGGGGAGACTCCAGAAGTACCCCAAGATCCATGTCAGCACTGGAGAGGAATCCTCAGGTTCCGGCCCCGACTCCACACAAGGACTTAGGCCCCGGCATCGACGGGAGAGGAATCCCCTTAGGCCTCCGAGGAACTCGCATGGGGAATGGCCTTTCCTGAGGCCACCAGAGCGGGTCCCTGAGGTCCCCGTCGTAAGTCGAGAGCACCTGCCGCAACTCGAGAAAATCCAGGAGGTTTTGCCCGCCAGGCGAGATGAGGCCCATTTCCGCTGAGGCTTCTCGAGGCTAATCACGTCTCACCACTGGAATTTCCAAAGGGTCCTTCACACCATTGCTGCAACTCAAGAAGTTCCCCGACATACCCGTCTCCACTCGAGAGGATGCACGTGGGTCCCGCACACATCCAGGGGAGCCCCGTTTCCGCCTCCTAGCTCGAGATGAGGGATCCTTTCCCTGTTTCGTAGGGAAAGAATTCCCGGCGTTCCCGTCACATCTCAAGAGGAGGGGCTCTCCACAGGAAAGGCGAGAGGAACTCCAGGGTCGTGCCACCATTCCAAGAGTCCCCCAGATGTGTCAGTCCATTCCAGAGGAATCTGTTTTCCCTGAACTGCCTTGACGTACAAGCCGAGGATCGACTCCCACCACGTGTGCACGTGGGACAGCCCTGTGGGAAAGCCTCGTGGGAAAGCCTCGTGGGAAAGACTCGAGGGAAAACCATAGATCCTTTGATCCACGCGGCGGACTGCGTGACACTGCTGCTACCCCTCTGGAGGAAAGCGCAAGTGCATGCCCGCATTCGAGACGAGGACTGACTCCCCTGGGGAGACTCCAGAATTACCCCAAGATCCATGTCAGCACTGGAGAGGAATCCTCAGGTTCCGGCCCCGACTCCACACAAGGTCTTAGGCCCCGGCATCGACGGGAGAGGAATCCCGAGAGGCCCCCGAGGAACTCGCATGGGGACTGGCCTTTCCTGAGGCCACCAGAGCGGGTCCCTGAGGTCCCCTTCGTAAGTCGAGAGCACCTGCCGCAACTCGAGAAAATCCAGGAGGTTTTGCCCTCCAGGCAAGATGAGGCACATTTCCCCTGAGGCTTCTCGAGGCAAATCACGTCTAACCACTGGAACTTCCAAAGGGTCCTTCACACCCTTGCTGCAACTCAAGAAGTTCCCCGACATACCCGTCTCCACTCGAGGGGAAGCACGTGGTGTCCCGCCAACATCCAGGGGAGCTTCGTTTCCGACTCCTAGCTCGAGATGAGGGATCCTTTCCCTGTTTCTTAGGGAAAGAATTCCCGGCGTTCCCGTCGCATCTCAAGAGGAGGCGCTCTCCACAGGAAAGGCGAGAGGAACTCCAGGGTCGTGCCACCATTCCAAGAGTCCCCCAGATGTGTCAGTCCATTCCAGAGGAACCTGTTTTCCCTGCACTGCCTTGACGTTCAAGCCAAGGATCGACTCCCACCACGTGTGCACGTGGGAGAGCCCTGTGGGAAAGCCTCGTGGGAAAGCCTCGTGGAAAAGACTCGAGGGAAAACCATAGATCCTTTGATCCACGCGGCGGACTGCGTGACACTGCTGCTACCGCTCTGGAGGAAAGCGCAAGTGCATGCCCGCATTCGAGACGAAGACTGCCTCCCCTGGGGAGACTCCAGAAGTACCCCAAGATCCATGTCAGCACTGGAGAGGAATCCTCAGGTTCCGGCCCCGACTCCACACAAGGACTTAGGCCCCGGCATCGACGGGAGAGGAATCCCCTTAGGCCTCCGAGGAACTCGCATGGGGACTGGCCTTTCCTGAGGCCACCAGAGCGGGTCCCTGAGGTCCCCGTCGTAAGTCGAGAGCACCTGCCGCAACTCGAGAAAATCCAGGAGGTTTTGCCCTCCAGGCGAGATGAGGCCCATTTCCGCTGAGGCTTCTCGAGGCTAATCACTTCTAACCACTGGAACTTCCAAACGGTCCTTCACACCATTGCTGCAACTCAAGAAGTTCCCCGACATACCCGTCTCCACTCGAGAGGAAGCACGTGGGTCCCGCACACATCCAGGGGAGCCCCGTTTCCGCCTCCTAGCTCGAGATGAGGGATCCTTTCCCTGTTTCGTAGGGAAAGAATTCCCGGCGTTCCCGTCACATCTCAAGAGGAGGCGCTCTCCACAGGAAAGGCGAGAGGAACTCCAGGGTCGTGCCACCATTCCAAGAGTCCCCCAGATGTGTCAGTCCATTCCAGAGGAACCTGTTTTCCCTGAACTGCCTTGACGTACAAGCCGAGGATCGACTCCCACCACGTGTGCACGTGGGACAGCCCTGTGGGAAAGCCTCGTGGGAAAGCCTCGTGGGAAAGACTCGAGGGAAAACCATAGATCCTTTGATCCACGCGGCGGACTGCGTGACACTGCTGCTACCCCTCTGGAGGAAAGCGCAAGTGCATGCCCGCATTCGAGACGAGGACTGACTCCCCTGGGGAGACTCCAGAAGTACCCCAAGATCCATGTCAGCACTGGAGAGGAATCCTCAGGTTCAGGCCCCGACTCCACACAAGGTCTTAGGCCCCGGCATCGACGGGAGAGGAATCCCGAGAGGCCCCCGAGGAACTCGCATGGGGACTGGCCTTTCCTGAGGCCACCAGAGCGGGTCCCTGAGGTCCCCGTCGTAAGTCGAGAGCACCTGCCGCAACTCGAGAAAATCCAGGAGGTTTTGCCCTCCAGGCGAGATGAGGCCCATTTCCCCTGAGGCTTCTCGAGGCAAATCACGTCTAACCACTGGAACTTCCAAAGGGTCCTTCACACCCTTGCTGCAACTCAAGAAGTTCCCCGACATACCCGTCTCCACTCGAGAGGAAGCACGTGGTGTCCCGCACACATCCAGGGGAGCCCCGTTTCCGCCTCCTAGCTCGAGATGAGGGATCCTTTCCCTGTTTCTTAGGGAAAGAATTCCCGGCGTTCCCGTCGCATCTCAAGAGGAGGCGCTCTCCACAGGAAAGGCGAGAGGAACTCCAGGGTCGTGCCACCATTCCAAGAGTCCCCCAGATGTGTCAGTCCATTCCAGAGGAACCTGTTTTCCCTGCACTGCCTTGACGTTCAAGCCGAGGATCGACTCCCACCACGTGTGCACGTGGGACAGCCCTGTGGGAAAGCCTCGTGGGAAAGCCTCTTGGGAAAGACTCGAGGGAAAACCATAGATCCTTTGATCCACGCGGCGGACTGCGTGACACTGCTGCTACCCCTCTGGAGGAAAGCGCAAGTGCATGCCCGCATTCGAGACGAGGACTGACTCCCCTGGGGAGACTCCAGAAGTACCCCAAGATCCATGTCAGCACTGGAGAGGAATCCTCAGGTTCAGGCCCCGACTCCACACAAGGTCTTAGGCCCCGGCATCGACGGGAGAGGAATCCCGAGAGGCCCCCGAGGAACTCGCATGGGGACTGGCCTTTCCTGAGGCCACCAGAGCGGGTCCCTGAGGTCCCCGTCGTAAGTCGAGAGCACCTGCCGCAACTCGAGAAAATCCAGGAGGTTGCCCTCCAGGCGAGATGAGGCCCATTTCCCCTGAGGCTTCTCGAGGCAAATCACGTCTAACCACTGGAACTTCCAAAGGGTCCTTCACACCCTTGCTGCAACTCAAGAAGTTCCCCGACAAACCCGTCTCCACTCGAGAGGAAGCACGTGGTGTCCCGCCCACATCCAGGGGAGCTTCGTTTCCGACTCCTAGCTCGAGATGAGGGATCCTTTCCCTGTTTCGTAGGGAAAGAATTCCCGGCGTTCCCGTCGCATCTCAAGAAGAGGCGCTCTCCACAGGAAAGGCGAGAGGAACTCCAGGGTCGTGCCACCATTCCAAGAGTCCCCCAGATGTGTCAGTCCATTCCAGAGGAACCTGTTTTCCCTGCACTGCCTTGACGTTCAAGCCAAGGATCGACTCCCACCACGTGTGCACGTGGGAGAGCCCTGTGGGAAAGCCTCGTGGGAAAGCCTCGTGGAAAAGACTCGAGGGAACACCATAGATCCTTTGATCCACGCGGCGGACTGCGTGACACTGCTGCTACCGCTCTGGAGGAAAGCGCAAGTGCATGCCCGCATTCGAGACGAAGACTGCCTCCCCTGAGGAGACTCCAGAAGTACCCCAAGATCCATGTCAGCACTGGAGAGGAATCCTCAGGTTCCGGCCCCGACTCCACACAAGGACTTAGGCCCCGGCATCGACGGGAGAGGAATCCCCTTAGGCCTCCGAGGAACTCGCATGGGGACTGGCCTTTCCTGAGGCCACCAGAGCGGGTCCCTGAGGTCCCCGTCGTAAGTCGAGAGCACCTGCCGCAACTCGAGAAAATCCAGGAGGTTTTGCCCTCCAGGCAAGATGAGGCACATTTCCCCTGAGGCTTCTCGAGGCAAATCACGTCTAACCACTGGAACTTCCAAAGGGTCCTTCACACCCTTGCTGCAACTCAAGAAGTTCCCCGACATACCCGTCTCCACTCGAGGGGAAGCACGTGGTGTCCCGCCCACATCCAGGGGAGCTTCGTTTCCGACTCCTAGCTCGAGATGAGGGATCCTTTCCCTGTTTCGTAGGGAAAGAATTCCCGGCGTTCCCGTCGCATCTCAAGAGGAGGCGCTCTCCACAGGAAAGGCGAGAGGAACTCCAGGGTCGTGCCACCATTCCAAGAGTCCCCCAGATGTGTCAGTCCATTCCAGAGGAACCTGTTTTCCCTGCACTGCCTTGACGTTCAAGCCAAGGATCGACTCCCACCACGTGTGCACGTGGGAGAGCCCTGTGGGAAAGCCTCGTGGGAAAGCCTCGTGGAAAAGACTCGAGGGAAAACCATAGATCCTTTGATCCACGCGGCGGACTGCGTGACACTGCTGCTACCGCTCTGGAGGAAAGCGCAAGTGCATGCCCGCATTCGAGACGAAGACTGCCTCCCCTGGGGAGACTCCAGAAGTACCCCAAGATCCATGTCAGCACTGGAGAGGAATCCTCAGGTTCCGGCCCCGACTCCACACAAGGACTTAGGCCCCGGCATCGACGGGAGAGGAATCCCCTTAGGCCTCCGAGGAACTCGCATGGGGACTGGCCTTTCCTGAGGCCACCAGAGCGGGTCCCTGAGGTCCCCGTCGTAAGTCGAGAGCACCTGCCGCAACTCGAGAAAATCCAGGAGGTTTTGCCCTCCAGGCGAGATGAGGCCCATTTCCGCTGAGGCTTCTCGAGGCTAATCACGTCTAACCACTGGAACTTCCAAACGGTCCTTCACACCATTGCTGCAACTCAAGAAGTTCCCCGACATACCCGTCTCCACTCGAGAGGAAGCACGTGGATCCCGCACACATCCAGGGGAGCCCCGTTTCCGCCTCCTATCTCGAGATGAGGGATCCTTTCCCTGTTTCGTAGGGAAAGAATTCCCGGCGTTCCCGTCACATCTCAAGAGGAGGCGCTCTCCACAGGAAAGGCGAGAGGAACTGAAGGGTCGTGCCACCATTCCAAGAGTCCCCCAGATGTGTCAGTCCATTCCAGAGGAACCTGTTTTCCCTGAACTGCCTTGACGTACAAGCCGAGGATCGACTCCCACCACGTGTGCACGTGGGACAGCCCTGTCGGAAAGCCTCGTGGGAAAGCCTCGTGGGAAAGACTCGAGGGAAAACCATAGATCCTTTGATCCACGCGGCGGACTGCGTGACACTGCTGCTACCCCTCTGGAGGAAAGCGCAAGTGCATGCCCGCATTCGAGACGAGGACTGACTCCCCTGGGGAGACTCCAGAAGTACCCCAAGATCCATGTCAGCACTGGAGAGGAATCCTCAGGTTCAGGCCCCGACTCCACACAAGGTCTTAGGCCCCGGCATCGACGGGAGAGGAATCCCGAGACGCCCCCGAGGAACTCGCATGGGGACTGGCCTTTCCTGAGGCCACCAGAGCGGGTCCCTGAGGTCCCCGTCGTAAGTCGAGAGCACCTGCCGCAACTCGAGAAAATCCAGGAGGTTGCCCTCCAGGCGAGATGAGGCCCATTTCCCCTGAGGCTTCTCGAGGCAAATCACGTCTAACCACTGGAACTTCCAAAGGGTCCTTCACACCCTTGCTGCAACTCAAGAAGTTCCCCGACAAACCCGTCTCCACTCGAGAGGAAGCACGTGGTGTCCCGCCCACATCCAGGGGAGCTTCGTTTCCGACTCCTAGCTCGAGATGAGGGATCCTTTCCCTGTTTCGTAGGGAAAGAATTCCCGGCGTTCCCGTCGCATCTCAATAAGAGGCGCTCTCCACAGGAAAGGCGAGAGGAACTCCAGGGTCGTGCCACCATTCCAAGAGTCCCCCAGATGTGTCAGTCCATTCCAGAGGAACCTGTTTTCCCTGCACTGCCTTGACGTTCAAGCCAAGGATCGACTCCCACCACGTGTGCACGTGGGAGAGCCCTGTGGGAAAGCCTCGTGGGAAAGCCTCGTGGAAAAGACTCGAGGGAACACCATAGATCCTTTGATCCACGCGGCGGACTGCGTGACACTGCTGCTACCGCTCTGGAGGAAAGCGCAAGTGCATGCCCACATTCGAGACGAAGACTGCCTCCCCTGAGGAGACTCCAGAAGTACCCCAAGATCCATGTCAGCACTGGAGAGGAATCCTCAGGTTCCGGCCCCGACTCCACACAAGGACTTAGGCCCCGGCATCGACGGGAGAGGAATCCCCTTAGGCCTCCGAGGAACTCGTATGGGGACTGGCCTTTCCTGAGGCCACCAGAGCGGTTCCCTGAGGTCCCCGTCGTAAGTCGAGAGCACCTGCCGCAACTCGAGAAAATCCAGGAGGTTTTGCCCTCCAGGCGAGATGAGCCCCATTTCCCCTGAGGCTTCTCGAGGCAAATCACGTCTAACCAATGGAACTTCCAAAGGGTCCTTCACACCCTTGCTGCAACTCAAGAAGTTCCCCGACATACCCGTCTCCACTCGAGAGGAAGCACGTGGTGTCCCGCCCACATCCAGGGGAGCTTCGTTTCCGACTCCTAGCTCGAGATGAGGGATCCTTTCCCTGTTTCGTAGGGAAAGAATTCCCGGCGTTCCCGTCGCATCTCAAGAGGAGGCGCTCTCCACAGGAAAGGCGAGAGGAACTCCAGGATCGTGCCACCATTCCAAGAGTCCCCCAGATGTGTCAGTCCATTCCAGAGGAACCTGTTTTCCCTGCACTGCCTTGACGTTCAAGCCGAGGATCGACTCCCACCACGTGTGCACGTGGGACAGCCCTGTGGGAAAGCCTCGTTGGAAAGCCTCGTGGGAATGACTCGAGGGAAAACCATAGATCCTTTGATCCACGCGGCGGACTGCGTGACACTGCTGCTACCGCTCTGGAGGAAAGCGCAAGTGCATGCCCGAATTCGAGACGAAGACTGCCTCCCCTGGGGAGACTCCAGAAGTACCCCAAGATCCATGTCAGCACTGGAGAGGAATCCTCAGGTTCCGGCCCCGACTCCACACAAGGTCTTAGGCCCCGGCAACGACGGGAGAGGAATCCCGAGAGGCCCCCGAGGAACTCGCATGGGGCCTGGCCTTTCCTGAGGCCACCAGAGCGGGTCCCTGAGGTCCCCGTCGTAAGTCGAGAGCACCTGCCGCAACTCGAGAAAATCCAGGAGGTTTTGCCCTCCAGGCGAGATGAGGCACATTTCCCCTGAGGCTTCTCGAGGCAAATCACGTCTAACCACTGGAACTTCCAAAGGGTCCTTCACACCCTTGCTGCAACTCAAGAAGTTCCCCGACATACCCGTCTCCACTCGAGGGGAAGCACGTGGTGTCCCGCCCACATCCAGGGGAGCTTCGTTTCCGACTCCTAGCTCGAGATGAGGGATCCTTTCCCTGTTTCGTAGGGAAAGAATTCCCGGCGTTCCCGTCGCATCTCAAGAGGAGGCGCTCTCCACAGGAAAGGCGAGAGGAACTCCAGGGTCGTGCCACCATTCCAAGATTCCCACAGATGTGTCAGTCCATTCCAGAGGAACCTGTTTTCCCTGAACTGCCTTGACGTACAAGCCGAGGATCGACTCCCACCACGTGTGCACGTGGGACAGCCCTGTGGGAAAGCCTCGTGGGAAAGCCTCGTGGGAAAGACTCGAGGGAAAACCATAGATCCTTTGATCCACGCGGCGGACTGCGTGACACTGCTGCTACCCCTCTGGAGGAAAGCGCAAGTGCATGCCCGCATTCGAGACGAGGACTGACTCCCCTGGGGAGACTCCAGAAGTACCCCAAGATCCATGTCAGCACTGGAGAGGAATCCTCAGGTTCCGGCCCCGACACCACACAAGGTCTTAGGCCCCGGCAACGACGGGAGAGGAATCCCGAGAGGCCCCCGTGGAACTCGCATGGGGACTGGCCTTTCCTGAGGCCATCAGAGCGGGTCCCTGAGGTCCCCGTCGTAAGTCGAGAGCACCTGCCGCAACTCGAGAAAATCCAGGAGGTTTTGCCCTCCAGGCGAGATGAGGCACATTTCCCCTGAGGCTTCTCGAGGCAAATCACGTCTAACCACTGGAACTTCCAAAGGGTCCTTCACACCCTTGCTGCAACTCAAGAAGTTCCCCGACATACCCGTCTCCACTCGAGGGGAAGCACGTGGTGTCCCGCCCACATCCAGGGGAGCTTCGTTTCCGACTCCTAGCTCGAGATGAGGGATCCTTTCCCTGTTTCGTAGGGAAAGAATTCCCGGCGTTCCCGTCGCATCTCAAGAGGAGGCGCTCTCCACAGGAAAGGCGAGAGGAACTCCAGGGTCGTGCCACCATTCCAAGAGTCCCCCAGATGTGTCAGTCCATTCCAGAGGAACCTGTTTTCCCTGAACTGCCTTGAGGTACAAGCCGAGGATCGACTCCCACCACGTGTGCACGTGGGAGAGCCCTGTGGGAAAGCCTCGTGGGAAAGCCTCGTGGAAAAGACTCAAGGGAAAAAAATAGATCCTTTGATCCACGCGGCGGACTGCATGACACTGATGCTACCCCTCTGGAGGAAAGGGCAAGTGCATGCCCGCATTCGAGACGAAGACTGCCTCCCCTGGGGAGACTCCAGAAGTACCCCAAGATCCATGTCAGCACTGGAGAGGAATCCTCAGGTTCCGGCCCCGACTCCACACAAGGACTTAGGCCCCGGCATCGACGGGAGAGGAATCCCCAGAGGCCCCCGAGGAACTCGCATGGGGACTGGCCTTTCCTGAGGCCATCAGAGCGGGCCCTGAGGTCCCCGTCGTAAGTCGAGAGCACCTGCCGCAACTCGAGAAAATCCAGGAGGTTTTGCCCTCCAGGAGAGATGAGGCCCATTTCCCCTGAGGCTTCTCGAGGCAAATCACGTCTAACCACTGGAACTTACAAAGGGTCCTTCACACCCTTGCTGCTACTCAAGAAGTTCCCCGACATACCCGTCTCCACTCGAGAGGAAGCACGTGGTGTCCCGCCCACATCCAGGGGAGCTTCGTTTCCGCCTCCTAGCTCGAGATGAGGGATCCTTTCCCTGTTTCGTAGGGAAAGAATTCCCGGCGTTCCCGTCGCATCTCAAGAGGAGGCGCTCTCCACAGGAAAGGCGAGAGGAACTCCAGGGTCGTGCCACCATTCCAAGAGTCCCCCAGATGTGTCAGTCCATTCCAGAGGAACCTGTTTTCCCTGCACTGCCTTGACGTTCAAGCCGAGGATCGACTCCCACCACGTGTGCACGTGGGACAGCCCTGTGGGAAAGCCTCGTGGGAAAGCCTCGTGGGAATGACTCGAGGGAAAACCATAGATCCTTTGATCCACGCGGCGGACTGCGTGACACTGCTGCTACCGCTATGGAGGAAAGCGCAATGCATGCCCGCATTCGAGACAAGGACTGACTCCCCTGGGGAGACTCCAGAAGTACCCCAGATCCATATCAGCACTGGAGAGGAATCCTCAGGTTCCGGCCCCGACTCCACACAAGGTCTTAGGCCCCGGCATCGACGGGAGAGGAATCCCGAGACGCCCCCGAGGAACTCGCATGGTGACTGGCCTTTCCTGAGGCCACCAGAGCGGGTCCCTGAGGTCCCCGTCGTAAGTCGAGAGCACCTGCCGCAACTCGAGAAAATCCAGGAGGTTTTGCCCTCCAGGCGAGATGAGGCCCATTTCCCCTGAGGCTTCTCGAGGCAAATCACGTCTAACCACTGGAACTTCCAAAGGGTCCTTCACACCCTGGCTGCAACTCAAGAAGTTCCCCGACATACCCGTCTCCACTCGAGAGGAAGCACGTGGTGTCCCGCCCACATCCAGGGGAGCTTCGTTTCCGACTCCTAGCTCGAGATGAGGGATCCTTTCCCTGTTTCGTAGGGAAAGAATTCCCGGCGTTCCCGTCGCATCTCAAGAGGAGGCGCTCTCCACAGGAAAGGCGAGAGGAACTCCAGGGTCGTGCCACCATTCCAAGAGTCCCCCAGATGTGTCAGTCCATTCCAGAGGAACCTGTTTTCCCTGCACTGCCTTGACGTTCAAGCCAAGGATCGACTCCCACCACGTGTGCACGTGGGACAGCCCTGTGGGAAAGCCTCGTGGGAAAGCCTCGTGGAAAAGACTCGAGGGAAAACCATAGATCCTTTGATCCACGCGGCGGACTGCGTGACACTGCTGCTACCGCTCTGGAGGAAAGCGCAAGTGCATGCCCGCATTCGAGACGAAGACTGCCTCCCCTGGGGAGACTCCAGAAGTACCCCAAGATCCATGTCAGCACTGGAGAGGAATCCTCAGGTTCCGGCCCCGACTCCACACAAGGACTTAGGCCCCGGCATCGACGGGAGAGGAATCCCCTTAGGCCTCCGAGGAACTCGCATGGGGACTGGCCTTTCCTGAGGCCACCAGAGCGGGTCCCTGAGGTCCCCGTCGTAAGTCGAGAGCACCTGCCGCAACTCGAGAAAATCCAGGAGGTTTTGCCCTCCAGGCGAGATGAGGCCCATTTCCGCTGAGGCTTCTCGAGGCTAATCACGTCTCACCACTGGAATTTCCAAAGGGTCCTTCACACCATTGCTGCAACTCAAGAAGTTCCCCGACATACCCGTCTCCACTTGAGAGGAAGCACGTGGGTCCCGCACACATCCAGGGGAGCCCCGTTTCCGCCTCCTAGCTCGAGATGAGGGATCCTTTCCCTGTTTCGTAGGGAAAGAATTCCCGGCGTTCCCGTCACATCTCAAGAGGAGGGGCTCTCCACAGGAAAGGCGAGAGGAACTCCAGGGTCGTGCCACCATTCCAAGAGTCCCCCAGATGTGTCAGTCCATTCCAGAGGAATCTGTTTTCCCTGAACTGCCTTGACGTACAAGCCGAGGATCGACTCCCACCACGTGTGCACGTGGGACAGCCCTGTGGGAAAGCCTCGTGGGAAAGCCTCGTGGGAAAGACTCGAGGGAAAACCATAGATCCTTTGATCCACGCGGCGGACTGCGTGACACTGCTGCTACCCCTCTGGAGGAAAGCGCAAGTGCATGCCCGCATTCGAGACGAGGACTGACTCCCCTGGGGAGACTCCAGAAGTACCCCAAGATCCATGTCAGCACTGGAGAGGAATCCTCAGGTTCCGGCCCCGACTCCACACAAGGTCTTAGGCCCCGGCATCGACGGGAGAGGAATCCCGAGAGGCCCCCGAGGAACTCGCATGGGGACTGGCCTTTCCTGAGGCCACCAGAGCGGGTCCCTGAGGTCCCCGTCGAAAGTCGAGAGCACCTGCCGCAACTCGAGAAAATCCAGGAGGTTTTGCCCTCCAGGCGAGATGAGGCCCATTTCCGCTGAGGCTTCTCGAGGCTAATCACGTCTAACCACTGGAACTTCCAAAGGGTCCTTCACACCCTTGCTGCAACTCAAGAAGTTCCCCGACATACCCGTCTCCACTCGAGGGGAAGCACGTGGTGTCCCGCCCACATCCAGGGGAGCTTCGTTTCCGACTCCTAGCTCGAGATGAGGGATCCTTTCCCTGTTTCGTAGGGAAAGAATTCCCGGCGTTCCCGTCGCATCTGAAGAGGAGGCGCTCTCCACAGGAAAGGCGAGAGGAACTCCAGGGTCGTGCCACCATTCCAAGAGTCCCCCAGATGTGTCAGTCCATTCCAGAGGAACCTGTTTTCCCTGCACTGCCTTGACGTTCAAGCCAAGGATCGACTCCCACCACGTGTGCACGTGGGAGAGCCCTGTGGGAAAGCCTCGTGGGAAAGCCTCGTGGAAAAGACTCGAGGGAAAACCATAGATCCTTTGATCCACGCGGCGGACTGCGTGACACTGCTGCTACCCCTCTGGAGGAAAGCGCAAGTGCATGCCCGCATTCGAGACGAAGACTGCCTCCCCTGGGGA
This sequence comes from Ovis canadensis, assembly GCF_042477335.2. Lineage (NCBI taxonomy): Eukaryota > Metazoa > Chordata > Mammalia > Artiodactyla > Bovidae > Ovis > Ovis canadensis. The sequence continues at coordinate 1,572,049 of NC_091259.1, forward strand.
GACTCCAGAAGTACCCCAAGATCCATGTCAGCACTGGAGAGGAATCCTCAGGTTCCGGCCCCGACTCCACACAAGGACTTAGGCCCCGGCATCGACGGGAGAGGAATCCCCTTAGGCCTCCGAGGAACTCGCATGGGGACTGGCCTTTCCTGAGGCCACCAGAGCGGGTCCCTGAGGTCCCCGTCGTAAGTCGAGAGCACCTGCCGCAACTCGAGAAAATCCAGGAGGTTTTGCCCTCCAGGCGAGATGAGGCCCATTTCCGCTGAGGCTTCTCGAGGCTAATCACTTCTAACCACTGGAACTTCCAAACGGTCCTTCACACCATTGCTGCAACTCAAGAAGTTCCCCGACATACCCGTCTCCACTCGAGAGGAAGCACGTGGGTCCCGCACACATCCAGGGGAGCCCCGTTTCCGCCTCCTAGCACGAGATGAGGGATCCTTTCCCTGTTTCGTAGGGAAAGAATTCCCGGCGTTCCCGTCACATCTCAAGAGGAGGCGCTCTCCACAGGAAAGGCGAGAGGAACTGAAGGGTCGTGCCACCATTCCAAGAGTCCCCCAGATGTGTCAGTCCATTCCAGAGGAACCTGTTTTCCCTGCACTGCCTTGACGTTCAAGCCGAGGATCGACTCCCACCACGTGTGCACGTGGGACAGCCCTGTGGGAAAGCCTCGTGGGAAAGCCTCGTGGGAATGACTCGAGGGAAAACCATAGATCCTTTGATCCACGCGGGGGACTGCGTGACACTGCTGCTACCTCTCTGGAGGAAAGCGCAATGCATGCCCGCATTCGAGACAAGGACTGACTCCCCTGGGGAGACTCCAGAAGTACCCCAGATCCATATCAGCACTGGAGAGGAATCCTCAGGTTCCGGCCCCGACTCCACACAAGGTCTTAGGCCCCGGCATCGACGGGAGAGGAATCCCGAGACGCCCCCGAGGAACTCGCATGGGGACTGGCCTTTCCTGAGGCCACCAGAGCGGGTCCCTGAGGTCCCCGTCGTAAGTCGAGAGCACCTGCCGCAACTCGAGAAAATCCAGGAGGTTTTGCCCTCCAGGCGAGATGAGGCCCATTTCCCCTGAGGCTTCTCGAGGCAAATCACGTCTAACCACTGGAACTTCCAAAGGGTCCTTCACACCCTTGCTGCAACTCAAGAAGTTCCCCGACAAACCCGTCTCCACTCGAGAGGAAGCACGTGGTGTCCCGCCCACATCCAGGGGAGCTTCGTTTCCGACTCCTAGCTCGAGATGAGGGATCCTTTCCCTGTTTCGTAGGGAAAGAATTCCCGGCGTTCCCGTCGCATCTCAAGAAGAGGCGCTCTCCACAGGAAAGGCGAGAGGAACTCCAGGGTCGTGCCACCATTCCAAGAGTCCCCCAGATGTGTCAGTCCATTCCAGAGGAACCTGTTTTCCCTGCACTGCCTTGACGTTCAAGCCAAGGATCGACTCCCACCACGTGTGCACGTGGGAGAGCCCTGTGGGAAAGCCTCGTGGGAAAGCCTCGTGGAAAAGACTCGAGGGAACACCATAGATCCTTTGATCCACGCGGCGGACTGCGTGACACTGCTGCTACCGCTCTGGAGGAAAGCGCAAGTGCATGCCCGCATTCGAGACGAAGACTGCCTCCCCTGGGGAGACTCCAGAAGTACCCCAAGATCCATGTCAGCACTGGAGAGGAATCCTCAGGTTCCGGCCCCGACTCCACACAAGGACTTAGGCCCCGGCATCGACGGGAGAGGAATCCCCTTAGGCCTCCGAGGAACTCGCATGGGGACTGGCCTTTCCTGAGGCCACCAGAGCGGTTCCCTGAGGTCCCCGTCGTAAGTCGAGAGCACCTGCCGCAACTCGAGAAAATCCAGGAGGTTTTGCCCTCCAGGCGAGATGAGGCCCATTTCCCCTGAGGCTTCTCGAGGCAAATCACGTCTAACCAATGGAACTTCCAAAGGGTCCTTCACACCCTTGCTGCAACTCAAGAAGTTCCCCGACATACCCGTCTCCACTCGAGAGGAAGCACGTGGTGTCCCGCCCACATCCAGGGGAGCTTCCTTTCCGACTCCTAGCTCGAGATGAGGGATCCTTTCCCTGTTTCGTAGGGAAAGAATTCCCGGCGTTCCCGTCGCATCTCAAGAGGAGGCGCTCTCCACAGGAAAGGCGAGAGGAACTCCAGGGTCGTGCCACCATTCCAAGAGTCCCCCAGATGTGTCAGTCCATTCCAGAGGAACCTGTTTTCCCTGCACTGCCTTGACGTTCAAGCCGAGGATCGACTCCCACCACGTGTGCACGTGGGACAGCCCTAGGGAAAGCCTCGTGGGAAAGCCTCGTGGGAATGACTCGAGGGAAAACCATAGATCCTTTGATCCACGCGGCGGACTGCGTGACACTGCTGCTACCGCTCTGGAGGAAAGCGCAAGTGCATGCCCGAATTCGAGACGAAGACTGCCTCCCCTGGGGAGACTCCAGAAGTACCCCAAGATCCATGTCAGCACTGGAGAGGAATCCTCAGGTTCCGGCCCCGACTCCACACAAGGTCTTAGGCCCCGGCATCGACGGGAGAGGAATCCCCTTAGGCCTCCGAGGAACTCGCATGGGGACTGGCCTTTCCTGAGGCCACCAGAGCGGGTCCCTGAGGTCCCCGTCGTAAGTCGAGAGCACCTGCCGCAACTCGAGAAAATCCAGGAGGTTTTGCCCTCCAGGCGAGATGAGGCCCATTTCCGCTGAGGCTTCTCGAGGCCAATCACGTCTAACCACTGGAACTTCCAAAGGGTCCTTCACACCCTTGCTACAACTCAAGAAGTTCCCCGACATACCCGTCTCCACTCGAGAGGAAGCACGTGGGGTCCCGCATACATCCAGGGGAGCCCCGTTTCCCCCTCCTAGCTCGAGATGAGGGATCCTTTCCCTGTTTCGTAGGGAAAGAATTCCCGGCGTTCCCGTCGCATCTCAAGAGGAGGCGCTCTCCACAGGAAAGGCGAGAGGAACTCCAGGGTCGTGCCACCATTCCAAGAGTCCCCCAGATGTGTCAGTCCATTCCAGAGGAACCTGTTTTCCCTGCACTGCCTTGACGTTCAAGCCGAGGATCGACTCCCACCACGTGTGCACGTGGGACAGCCCTGTGGGAAAGCCTCGTGGGAAAGCCTCGTGGGAAAGACTCGAGGGAAAAACATAGATCCTTTGATCCACGCGGCGGACTGCGTGACACTGCTGCTACCGCTCTGGAGGAAAGCGCAAGTGCATGCCCGCATTCGAGACGAGGACTGACTCCCCTGGGGAGACTCCAGAAGTACCCCAAGATCCATGTCAGCACTGGAGAGGAATCCTCAGGTTCCGGCCCCGACTCCACACAAGGTCTTAGGCCCCGGCATCGACGGGAGAGGAATCCAGAGAGGCCCCCGAGGAACTCGCATGGGGACTGGCCTTTCCTGAGGCCACCAGAGCGGGTCCCTGAGGTCCCCGTCGTAAGTCGAGAGCACCTGCCGCAACTCGAGAACATCCAGGAGGTTTTGCCCTCCAGGCGAGATGAGGCCCATTTCCGCTGAGGCTTCTCGAGGCTAAACACGTCTAAACACTGGAACTTCCAAAGGGTCCTTCACACCCTTGCTGCAACTCAAGAATTTCCCCGACATACCCGTCTCCACTCGAGAGGAAGCACGTGGGTCCCGCACACATCCAGGGGAGCCCCGTTTCCGCCTCCTAGCTCGAGATGAGGGATCCTTTCCCTGTTTCGTAGGGAAAGAATTCCCGGCGTTCCCGTCGCATTTCAAGAGGAGGCGCTCTCCAAAGGAAAGGCGAGAGGAACTCCAGGGTCGTGCCACCATTCCAAGAGTCCCCCAGATGTGTCAGTCCATTCCAGAGGAACCTGTTTTCCCTGCACTGCCTTGACGTTCAAGCCGAGGATCGACTCCCACCACGTGTGCACGTGGGACAGCCTTGTGGGAAAGCCTCGTGGGAAAGCCTCGTGGGAAAGACTCGAGGGAAAACCATAGATCCTTTGATCCACGCGGCAGACTGCGTGACACTGCTTCTACCGCTCTGGAGGAAAGCGCAAGTAGATGCCCGCATTCGAGACGAGGACTGACTCCCCAGGGGAGACTCCAGAAGTACCCCAAGATCCATGTCAGCACTGGAGAGGAATCCTCAGGTTCCGGCCCCGACTCCACACAAGTACTTAGGCCCCGGGATCGCCGGGAGAGGAATCCCGAGAGGCCCCCGAGGAACTCGCATGGGGACTGGCCTTTCGTGAGGCCACCAGAGCCGGTCCCTGAGGTCCCCGTTGAAAGTCGAGATCACCTGCCGCAACTCGAGAAAATCCAGGAGGTTTTGCCCTCCAGGCGAGATGAGGCCCATTTCCGCTGAGGCTTCTCGAGGCTAATCACGTCTAACCACTGGAACTTCCAAAGGGTCATTCACACCCTTGCTGCAACTCAAGAAGTTCCCCGACATACCCGTCTCCACTCGAGAGGAAGCACGTGGTGTCACGCACACATCCAGGGGAGCCCCGTTTCCGCCTCCTAGCTCGAGATGAAGGATCCTTTCCCTGTTTCATAGGGAAAGAATTCCCGGCTTTCCCGTCGCATCTCAAGAGGAGGCGCTCTCCACAGGAAAGGCGAGAGGAACTCCAGGGTCGTGCCACCATTCCAAGAGTCCCCCAGATGTGTCAGTCCATTCAAGAGGAACCTGTTTTCCCTGCACTGCCTTCACGTTCAAGCCGAGGATCGACTCCCACCAGGTGTGCACGTGGGACAGCCTTGTGGGAAAGCCTCGTGGGAAAGCCTCGTGGGAAAGACTCGAGGGAAAACCATAGATCCTTTGATCCACGCGGCAGACTGCGTGACACTGCTGCTACCGCTCTGGAGGAAAGCGCAAGTGCATGCCCGCATTCGAGACGAGGACTGACTCCCCTGGGGAGACTCCAGAAGTACCCCAAGATCCATGTCAGCACTGGAGAGGAATCCTCAGGTTCCGGCCCCAACTCCACACAAGGTCTTAGGCCCCGGCATCGAAGGGAGAGGAATCCAGAGAGGCCCCCGAGGAACTCTCATGGGGACTGGCCTTTCCTGAGGCCACCAGAGCGGTTCCCTGAGGTCCCCGTCGTAAGTCGAGAGCACCTGCCGCAACTCGAGAAAATCCAGGAGGTTTTGCCCTCCAGGCGAGATGAGGCCCATTTCCGCTGAGGCTTCTCGAGGCCAATCACATCTAACCACTGGAACTTCCAAAGGGTCCTTCACACCCTTGCTGCAACTCAAGAAGTTCCCCGACATACCCGTCTGCACTCGAGAGGAAGCACGTGGGGTCCCGCAGACATCTAGGGGAGCACGGATTCCGCCTCCTAGCTCGAGATGAGGGATCCTTTCCCTGTTTCGTAGGGAAAGAATTCCCGGCGTTCCCGTCGCATCTCAAGAGGAGGCGCTCTCCACAGGAAAGGCGAGAGGAACTCCAGGGTCGTGCCACCATTCCAAGAGTCCCCCAGATGTGTCAGTCCATTCCAGAGGAACCTGTTTTCCCTGCACTGCCTTGACGTTCAAGCCGAGGATCGACTCCCACCACGTGTGCACGTGGGACAGCCCTGTGGGAAAGCCTCGTGGGAAAGCCTCGTGGGAAAGACTCGCGGGAAAAACATAGATCCTTTGATCCACGCGGCGGACTGCGTGACACTGCTGCTACCGCTCTGGAGGAAAGCGCAAGTGCATGCCCGCATTCGAGACGAGGACTGACTCCCCTGGGGAGACTCCAGAAGTACCCCAAGATCCATGTCAGCACTGGAGAGGAATCCTCAGGTTCCGGCCCCGACTCCACACAAGGTCTTAGGCCCCGGCATCGACGGGAGAGCAATCCCGTGAGGCCCCCGAGGAACTCGCATGGGGACTGGCCTTTCCTGAGGCCACCAGAGCGGGTCCCTGAGGTCCCCGTCGTAAGTCGAGAGCACCTGCCGCAACTCGAGAAAATCCAGGAGGTTTTGCCCTCCAGGCGAGATGAGGCCCATTTCCGCTGAGGCTTCTCGAGGCCAATCACGTCTAACCACTGGAACTTCCAAAGGGTCCTTTACACCCTTGCTGCAACTCAAGAAGTTCCCCGACATACCCGTCTCCACTCGAGAGGAAGCACGTGGGGTCCCGCATACATCCAGGGGAGCCCCGTTTCCGCCTCCTAGCTCGAGATGAGGGATCCTTTCCCTGTTTCGTAGGGAAAGAATTCCCGGCGTTCCCGTCGCATCTCAAGAGGAGGCGCTCTCCACAGGAAAGGCGAGAGGAACTCCAGGGTCGTGCCACCATTCCAAGAGTCCCCCAGATGTGTCAGTCCATTCCAGAGGAACCTGTTTTCCCTGCACTGCCTTGACGTTCAAGCCGAGGATCGACTCCCACCACGTGTGCACGTGGGACAGCACTGTGGGAAAGCCTCGTGGGAAAGCCTCGTGGGAAAGACTCGAGGGAAAACCATAGATCCTTTGATCCACGCGGCGGACTGCGTGACACTGCTGCTACCGCTCTGGAGGAAAGCGCAAGTGCATGCCCGCATTCGAGACGAGGAATGACTCCCCTGGGGAGACTCCAGAAGTACCCCAAGATCCATGTCAGCACTGGAGAGGAATCCTCAGGTTCCGGCCCCGACTCCACACAAGGTCTTAGGCCCCGGCATCGACGGGAGAGGAATCCCGAGAGGCCCCCGAGGAACTCGCATGGGGACTGGCCTTTCCTGAGGCCACCAGAGCGGGTCCCTGAGGTCCCCGTCGAAAGTCGAGAGCACCTGCCGCAACTCGAGAAAATCCAGGAGGTTTTGCCCTCCAGGCGAGATGAGGCCCATTTCCGCTGAGGCTTCTCGAGGCTAAACACGTCTAACCACTGGAACTTCCAAAGGGTCCTTCACACCCTTGCTGCAACTCAAGAAGTTCCCCGACATACCCGTCTCCACTCGAGAGGAAGCACGTGGGTCCCGCACACATCCAGGGGAGCCCCGTTTCCGCCTCCTAGCTCGAGATGAGGGATCCTTTCCCTGTTTCGTAGGGAAAGAATTCCCGGCGTTCCCGTCGCATCTCAAGAGGAGGCGCTCTCCAAAGGAAAGGCGAGAGGAACTCCAGGGTCGTGCCACCATTCCAAGAGTCCCCCAGATGTGTCAGTCCATTCAAGAGGAACCTGTTTTCCCTGCACTGCCTTGACGTTCAAGCCGAGGATCGACTCCCAGCACGTGTGCACGTGGGACAGCCTTGTGGGAAAGCCTCGTGGGAAAGCCTCGTGGGAAAGACTCGAGGGAAAACCATAGATCCTTTGATCCACGCGGCAGACTGCGTGACACTGCTGCTACCGCTCTGGAGGAAAGCGCAAGTACATGCCCGCATTCGAGACGAGGACTGACTCCCCTGGGGAGACTCCAGAAGTACCCCAAGATCCATGTCAGCACTGGAGAGGAATCCTCAGGTTCCGGCCCCGACTCCACACAAGGTCTTAGGCCCCGGGATCGCCGGGAGAGGAATCCCGAGAGGACCCCGAGGAACTCGCATGGGGACTGGCCTTTCGTGAGGCCACCAGAGCGGGTCGCTGAGGTCCCCGTCGTAAGTCGAGAGCACCTGCCGCAACTCGAGAAAATCCAGGAGGTTTTGCCCTCCAGGCGAGATGAGGCCCATTTCCGCTGAGGCTTCTCGAGGCCAATCACATCTAACCACTGGAACTTCCAAAGGGTCCTTCACACCCTTGCTGCAACTCAAGAAGTTCCCCGACATACCCGTCTCCACTCGAGAGGAAGCTCGTGGTGTCCCGCACACATCCAGGGGAGCCCCGTGTCCGCCTCCTAGCTCGAGATGAGGGATCCTTTCCCTGTTTCGTAGGGAAAGAATTCCCGGCGTTCCCGTCGCATCTCAAGAGGAGGCGCTCTCCACAGGAAAGGCGATAGGAATTCCAGGGTCGAGACACCATTCCAAGAGACGCCCAGATGTGTCAGTCCATTCCAGAGGAACCTGTTTTCCCTGCACTGCCTTGACGTTCAAGCCGAGGATCGACTCCCACCACGTGTGCACGTGGGACAGCACTGTGGGAAAGCCTCGTGGGAAAGCCTCGTGGGAAAGACTCGAGGGAAAACCATAGATCCTTTGATCCACGCGGCGGACTGCGTGACACTGCTGCTACCGCTCTGGAGGAAAGCGCAAGTGCATGCCCGCATTCGAGACGAGGACTGACTCCCCTGGGGAGACTCCAGATGTACCCCAAGATCCATGTCAGCACTGGAGAGGAATCCTCAGGTTCCGGCCCCGACTGCACACAAGGTCTTAGGCCCCGGCATCGACGGGAGAGGAATCCCGAGAGGCCCCCGAGGAACTCGCATGGGGACTGGCCTTTCCTGAGGCCACCAGAGCGGGTCCCTGAGGTCCCCGTCGAAAGTCGAGAGCACCTGCCGCAACTCGAGAAAATCCAGGAGGTTTTGCCCTCCAGGCGAGATGAGGCCCATTTCCGCTGAGGCTTCTCGAGGCTAATCACGTCTAACCACTGGAACTTCCAAAGGGTCCTTCACACCCTTGCTGCAACTCAAGAAGTTCCCCGACATACCCGTCTCCACTCGAGAGGAAGCACGTGGGTCCCGCACACATCCAGGGGAGCCCCGTTTCCGCCTCCTAGCTCGAGATGTGGGATCCTTTCCCTGTTTCGTAGGGAAAGAATTCCCGGCGTTCCCGTCGCATCTCAAGAGGAGGCGCTCTCCACAGGAAAGGCGAGAGGAACTCCAGGGTCGTGGCACGATTCCAAGAGACCCCCAGATGTGTCAGTCCATTCCAGAGGAACCTGTTTTCCCTGCACTGCCTTGACGTTCAAGCCGAGGATCGACTCCCACCACGTGTGCACGTGGGACAGTCCTGTGGGAAAGCCTCTTGGGAAAGCCTCGTGGGAAAGACTCGAGGGAAAACCATAGATCCTTTGATCCACGCGGCGGACTGCGTGACACTGCTGCTACCGCTCTGGAGGAAAGCGCAAGTGCATGCCCGCATTCGAGACGAGGACTGACTCCCCTGGGGAGACTCCAGAAGTACCCCAAGATCCATGTCAGCACTGGAGAGGAATCCTCAGGTTCCGGCCCCGAATCCACACAAGGTCTTAGGCCCCGGCATGGAAGGGAGAGGAATCCAGAGAGGCCCCCGAGGAACTCGCATGGGGACTGGCCTTTCCTGAGGCCACCAGAGCGGGTCCCTGAGGTCCCCGTCGTAAGTCGAGAGCACCTGCCGCAACTCGAGAAAATCCAGGAGGTTTTGCCCTCCAGGCGAGATGAGGCCCATTTCCTCTGAGGCTTCTCGAGGCCAATCACATCTAACCACTGGAACTTCCAAAGGGTACTTCACATCCTTGCTGCAACTCAAGAAGTTCCCCGACATACCCGTCTCCACTCGAGAGGAAGCACGGGGGGTCCCGCACACATCCAGGGGAGCCCCGTTTCCGCCTCCTAGCTCGAGATGAGGAATCCTTTCCCTGTTTCGTAGGGAAAGAATTCCCGGCGTTCCCGTCGCATCTCAAGAGGAGGCGCTCTCCACAGGAAAGGCGAGAGGAACTCCAGGGTCGTGCCACCATTCCAAGAGTCCCCCAGATGTGTCAGTCCATTCCAGAGGAACCTGTTTTCCCTGCACTGCCTTGACGTTCAAGCCGAGGATCGACTCCCACCACGTGTGCACGTGGGACAGCCCTGTCGGAAAGCCTCGTGGGAAAGCCTCGTGGGAAAGACTCGAGGGAAAACCATAGATCCTTTGATCCACGCGGCGGACTGCGTGACACTGCTGCTACCGCTCTGGAGGAAAGCGCAAGTGCATGCCCGCATTCGAGACGAGGACTGACTCCCCTGGGGAGACTCCAGAAGTACCCCAAGATCCATGTCAGCACTGGAGAGGAATCCTCAGGTTCCGGCCCTGACTCCACACAAGGTCTTAGGCCCCGGCATCGAGGGGAGAGGAATCCCGAGAGGCCCCGGAGGAACTCGCATGGGGACTGGCCTTTCCTGAGGCCACCAGAGCGGTTCCCTGAGGTCCCCGTCGTAAGTCGAGAGCACCTGCCTCAACTCGAGAAAATCCAGGAGGTTTTGCCCTCCAGGCGAGATGAGGCCCATTTCCGCTGAGGCTTCTCGAGGCGAATCACATCTAACCACTGGAACTTCCAAAGGGTCCTTCACACCCTTGCTGCAACTCAAGAAGTTCCCCGACATACCCGTCTCCACTCCAGAGGAAGCACGTGGGGTCCCGCACACATCCAGGGGAGCCCCGTTTCCGCCTCCTAGCTCGAGATGAGGGATCCTTTCCCTGTTTCGTAGGGAAAGAATTCCCGGCGTTCCCGTCGCATCTCAAGAGGAGGCGCTCTCCACAGGAAAGGCGAGAGGAACTCCAGGGTCGAGACACCATTCCAAGAGTCCCCCAGATGTGTCAGTCCATTCCAGAGGAACCCGTTTTCCCTGCACTGCCTTGACGTTCAAGCCGAGGATCGACTCCCATCACGTGTGCACGTGGGACAGCCCTGTGGGAAAGCCTCGTGGGAAAGCCTCGTGGGAAAGACTCGAGGGAAAACCATAGATCCTTTGATCCACGCGGCGGACTGCGTGACACTGCTGCTACCGCTCTGGAGGAAAGCGCAAGTGCATGCCCGCATTCGAGACGAGGACTGACTCCCCTGGGGAGACTCCAGAAGTACCCCAAGATCCATGTCAGCACTGGAGAGGAATCCTCAGGTTCCGGCCCCGACTCCACACAAGGTCTTAGGCCCCGGCATCGACGGGAGAGGAATCCCGAGAGGCCCCCGAGGAACTCGCATGGGGACTGGCCTTTCCTGAGGCCACCAGAGCGGGTCCCTGAGGTCCCCGTCGTAAGTCGAGAGCACCTGCCGCAACTCGAGAAAATCCAGGAGGTTTTGCCCTCCAGGCGAGATGAGGCCCATTTCCGCTGAGGCTTCTCGAGGCCAATCACATCTAACCACTGGAACTTCCAAAGGGTCCTTCACACCCTTGCTGCAACTCAAGAAGTTCCCCGACATACCCGTCTCCACTCGAGAGGAAGCACGTGGGTCCCGCACACATCCAGGGGAGCCCCGTTTCCGCCTCCTAGCTCGAGATGAGGGATCCTTTCCCTGTTTCTTAGGGAAAGAATTCCCGGCGTTCCCGTCGCATCTCAAGAGGAGGCGCTCTCCACAGGAAAGGCGAGAGGAACTCCAGGGTCGTGCCACCATTCCAAGAGTCCCCCAGATGTGTCAGTCCATTCCAGAGGAACCTGTTTTCCCTGCACTGCCTTGACGTTCAAGCCGAGGATCGACTCCCACCACGTGTGCACGTGGGACAGCCCTGTGGGAATGCCTCGTGGGAAAGCCTCGTGGGAAAGACTCGAGGGAAAACCATAGATCCTTTGATCCACGCGGCGGACTGCGTGACACTGCTGCTACCGCTCTGGAGGAAAGCACAATGCATGCCCGCATTCGAGACGAGGACTGACTCCCCTGGGGAGACTCCAGAAGTACCCCAAGATCCATGTCAGCACTGGAGAGGAATCCTCAGGTTCCAGCCCCGACTCCACACAAGGTCTTAGGCCCCGGCATCGACAGGAGAGGAATCCCGAGACGCCCACGAGGAACTCGCATGGGGACCGGCCTTTCCTGAGGCCACCAGAGCGGTTCCCTGAGGTCCCCGTCGTAAGTCGAGAGCACCTGCCGCAACTCGAGAAAATCCAGGAGGTTTTGCCCTCCAGGCGAGATGAGGCCCATTTCCGCTGAGGCTTCTCGAGGCCAATCACATCTAACCACTGGAGCTTCCAAAGGGTCCTTCACACCCTTACTGCAACTCAAGAAGTTCCCCGACATACCCGTCTCCACTCGAGAGGAAGCACGTGGGGTCCCGCACACATCCAGGGGAGCCCCGTTTCCGCCTCCTAGCTCGAGATGAGGGATCCTTTCCCTGTTTCGTAGGGAAAGAATTCCCGGCGTTCCCGTCGCATCTCAAGTGGAGGCGCTCTCCACAGGAAAGGCGAGAGGAACTCCAGGGTCGTGCCACCATTCCAAGAGTCCCCCAGATGTGTCAGTCCATTCCAGAGGAACCTGTTTTCCCTGCATTGCCTTGACGTTCAAGCCGAGGATCCACTCCCACCACGGGTGCACGTGGGACAGCCCTGTGGGAAAGCCTCGTGGGAAAGCCTCGTGGGAAAGACTCGAGGGAAAACCATAGATCCTTTGATCCACGCGGCGGACTGCGTGACACTGCTGCTACCGCTCTGGAGGAAAGCGCAAGTGCATGCCCGCATTCGAGACGAGGACTGACTCCCCTGGGGAGACTCCAGAAGTACCCCAAGATCCATGTCAGCACTGGAGAGGAATCCTCAGGTTCCGGCCCCGACTCCACACAAGGTCTTAGGACCCGGCATCGACCGGAGAGGAATCCCCAGAGGCCCCCGAGGAACTCGCATGGGGACTGGCCTTTCCTGAGGCCACCAGAGCGGTTCCCTGAGGTCCCCGTCGTAAGTCGAGAGCACCTGCCGCAACTCGAGAAAATCCAGGAGGTTTTGCCCTCCAGGCGAGATGAGGCCCATTTCCGCTGAGGCTTCTCGAGGCCAATCACATCTAACCACTGGAACTTCCAAAGGGTCCTTCACACCCTTGCTGCAACTCAAGAAGTTACCCGACATACCCGTCTCCACTCGAGAGGAAGCACGTGGGGTCCCGCACACATCCAGGGGAGCCCCGTTTCCGCCTCCTAGCTCGAGATGAGGGATCCTTTCCCTGTTTCGTAGGGAAAGAATTCCCGGCGTTCCCGTCGCATCTCAAGAGGAGGCGCTCTCCACAGGAAAGGCGAGAGGAACTCCAGGGTCGTGACACCATTCCTAGAGTCCCCCAGATGTGTCAGTCCATTCCAGAGGAACCTGTTTTCCCTGCACTGCCTTGACGTTCAAGCAGAGGATCCACTCCCACCACGTGTGCACGTGGGACAGCCCTGTGGGAAAGCCTCGTGGGAAAGCCTCGTGGGAAAGACTCGAGGGAAAACCATAGATCCTTTGATCCACGCGGCGGACTGCGTGACACTGCTGCTACCGCTCTGGAGGAAAGCGCAAGTGCATGCCCGCATTCGAGACGAGGACTGACTCCCCTGGGGAGACTCCAGAAGTACCCCAAGATCCATGTCAGCACTGAAGAGGAATCCTCAGGTTCCGGCCCCGACTCCACACAAGGTCTTAGGCCCCGGCATCGACGGGAGAGGAATCCCGAGAGGCCCCCGAGGAACTCGCATGGGGACTGGCCTTTCCTGAGGCCACCAGAGCGGGTCCCTGAGATCCCCGTCGTAAGTCGAGAGCACCTGCCGCAACTCGAGAAAATCCAGGAGGTTTTGCCCTCCAGGCGAGATGAGGCCCATTTCCGCTGAAGCTTCTCGAGGCTAATCACGTCTAACCACTGGAACTTCCAAAGGGTCCTTCACACCCTTACTGCAACTCAAGAAGTTCCCCGACATACCCGTCTCCACTCGAGAGGAAGCACGTGGGTCCCGCACACATCCAGGGGAGCCCCGTTTCCGCCTCCTAGCTCGAGATGAGGGATCCTTTCCCTGTTTCGTAGGGAAAGAATTCCCGGCGTTCCCGTCGCATCTCAAGAGGAGGCGCTCTCCACAGGAAAGGCGAGAGGAACTCCAGGGTCGTGCCACCATTCCAAGAGTCCCCCAGATGTGTCAGTCCATTCCAGAGGAACCTGTTTTCCCTGCACTGCCTTGACGTTCAAGCCGAGGATCGACTCCCACCACGTGTGCACGTGGGACAGCACTGTGGGAAAGCCTCGTGGGAAAGCCTCGTGGGAAAGACTCGAGGGAAAACCATAGATCCTTTGATCCACGCGGCGGACTGCGTGACACTGCTGCTGCCGCTCTGGAGGAACGCGCAAGTGCATGCCCGCATTCGAGACGAGGACTGACTCCCTGGGGAGACTCCAGAAGTACCCCAAGATCCATGTCAGCACTGGAGAGGAATCCTCAGGTTCCGGCCCCGACTCCACACAAGGTCTTAGGCCCCGGCATCGACGGGAGAGGAATCCCGAGACGCCCCCGAGGAACTCGCATGGGGACTGGCCTTTCCTGAGGCCACCAGACCGGGTCCCTGAGGTCCCCGTCGTAAGTCGAGAGCACCTGCCGCAACTCGAGAAAATCCAGGAGGTTTTGCCCTCCAGGCGAGATGAGGCCCATTTCCGCTGAGGCTTCTCGAGGCTAATCACGTCTAACCACTGGAACTTCCAAAGGGTCATTCACACCCTTGCTGCAACTCAAGAAGTTCCCCGACATACCCGTCTCCACTCGAGAGGAAGCACGTGGGTCCCGCACACATCCAGGGGAGACCCGTTTCCGCCTCTAGCTCGAGATGAGGGATCCTTTCCCTGTTTCGTAGGGAAAGAATTCCCGGCGTTCCCGTCACATCTCAAGAGGAGGCGCTCTCCACAGTAAAGGCGAGAGGAACTCCAGGGTCGTGCCACCATTCCAAGAGTCCCCCAGATGTGTCAGTCCATTCCAGAGGAACCTGTTTTCCCTGCACTGCCTTGACGTTCAAGCCGAGGATCGACTCCCACCACGTGTGCACGTGGGACAGCCCTGTGGGAAAGCCTCGTGGGAAAGCCTCGTGGGAAAGACTCGAGGGAAAACCATAGATCCTTTGATCCACGCGGCGGACTGCATGACACTGCTGCTACCGCTCTGGAGGAAAGCGCAAGTGCATGCCCGCATTCGAGACGAGGACTGACTCCCCTGGGGAGACTCCAGAAGTACCCCAAGATCCATGTCAGCACTGGAGAGGAATCCTCAGGTTCCGGCCCCGACTCCACACAAGGTCTTAGGCCCCGGCATCGACGGGAGAGGAATCCCGAGAGGCCCCCGAGTAACTCGCATAGGGACTGGCCTTTCCTGAGGCCACCAGAGCGGTTCCCTGAGGTCCCCGTCGTAAGTCGAGAGGACCTGCCGCAACTCGAGAAAATCCAGGAGGTTTTGCCCTCCAGGCGAGATGAGGCCCATTTCCGCTGAGGCTTCTTGAGGCCAATCACATCTAACCACTGGAACTTCCAAAGGGTCCTTCACACCCTTGCTGCAACTCAAGAAGTTCCCCGACATACCCGTCTCCACTCGAGAGGAAGCACGTGGTGTCCCGCACACATCCAGGGGAGCCCCGTTTCCGCCTCCTAGATCGAGATGAGGGATCCTTTCCCTGTTTCGTAGGGAAAGAATTCCCGGCGTTCCCGTCGCATCTCAAGAGGAGGCGCTCTCCACAGGAAAGGCGAGAGGAACTCCAGGGTCGTGCCACCATTCCAAGAGTCCCCCAGATGTGTCAGTCCATTCCAGAGGAACCTGTTTTCCCTGCACTGCCTTGACGTTCAAGCCGAGGATCGACTCCCACCACGTGTGCACGTGGGACAGCCCTGTGGGAAAGCCTCGTGGGAAAGCCTCGTGGGAAAGACTCGAGGGAAAACCATAGATCCTTTGATCCACGCAGCGAACTGCGTGACACTGCTGCTACCGCTCTGGAGGAAAGCGCAAGTGCATGCCCGCATTCGACACGAGGACTGACTCCCCTGGGGAGACTCCAGAAGTACCCCAAGATCCGTGTCAGCACTGGAGAGGAATCCTCAGGTTCCGGCCCCGACTCCACACAAGGTCTTAGGCCCCGGCATCGACGGGAGAGGAATCCCCAGAGGCCCCCGAGGAACTCGCATGGGGACTGGCCTTTCCTGAGGCCACCAGAGCGGTTCCCTGAGGTCCCCGTCGTAAGTCGAGAGCACCTGCCGCAACTCGAGAAAATCCAGGAGGTTTTGCCCTCCAGGCGAGATGAGGCCCATTTCCGCTGAGGCTTCTCGAGGCCAATCACATCTAACCACTGGAACTTCCAAAGGGTCCTTCACACCCTTGCTCCAACTCAAGAAGTTACCCGACATACCCGTCTCCACTCGAGAGGAAGCACGTGGGGTCCCGCACACATCCAGGGGAGCCCCGTTTCCGCCTCCTAGCTCGAGATGAGGGATCCTTTCCCTGTTTCGTAGGGAAAGAATTCCCGGCGTTCCTGTCGCATCTCAAGAGGAGGCGCTCTCCACAGGAAAGGCGAGAGGAACTCCAGGGTCGTGACACCATTCCAAGAGTCCCCCAGATGTGTCAGTCCATTCCAGAGGAACCTGTTTTCCCTGCACTGCCTTGACGTTCAAGCCGAGGATCGACTCCCACCACGTGTGCACGTGGGACAGCCCTGTGGGAAAGCCTCGTGGGAAAGCCTCGTGGGAAAGACTCGAGGGAAAACCATAGATCCTTTGATCCACGCGGCGGACTGCGTGACACTGCTGCTACCGCTCTGGAGGAAAGCGCAAGTGCATGCCCGCATTCGAGACGAGGACTGACTCCCCTGGGGAGACTCCAGAAGTACCCCAAGATCCATCTCAGCACTGAAGAGGAATCCTCAGGTTCCGGCCCCGACTCCACACAAGGTCTTAGGCCCCGGCATCGACGGGAGAGGAATCCCGAGAGGCCCCCGAGGAACTCGCATGGGGACTGGCCTTTCTTGAGGCCACCAGAGCGGGTCCCTGAGGTCCCCGTCGTAAGTCGAGAGCACCTCCCGCAATTCGAGAAAATCCAAGAGGTTTTGCCCTCCAGGCGAGATGAGGCCCATTTCCGCTGAGGCTTCTCGAGGCCAATCACATCTAACCACTGGAACTTCCAAAGGGTCCTTCACACCCTTGCTGCAACTCAAGAAGTTCCCCGACATACCCGTCTCCACTCAAGAGGAAGCACGTGGTGTCCCGCACACATCCAGGGGAGCCCCGTTTCCGCCTCCTAGCTCGAGATGAGGGATCCTTTCCCTGTTTCGTAGGGAAAGAATTCCCGGCGTTCCCGTCGCGTCTCAAGAAGAGGGGCTCTCCACAGGAATGGAGAGAGGAACTCCAGGGTCGTGCCACCATTCCAAGAGTCCCCCAGATGTGTCAGTCCATTCCAGAGGAACCTGTTTTCCCTGCACTGCCTTGACGTTCAAGCCGAGGATCGACTCCCACCACGTGTGCACGTGGGACAGCCCTGTGGGAAAGCCTCGTGGGAAAGCCTCGTGGGAAAGACTCGAGGGAAAACCATAGATCCTTTGATCCACGCGGCGGACTGCGTGACACTGCTGCTACCGCTCTGGAGGAAAGCGCAAGTGCATGCCCGCATTCGAGACGAGGACTGACTCCCCTGGGGAGACTCCAGAAGTACCCCAAGATCCATGTCAGCACTGGAGAGGAATCCTCAGGTTCCGGCCCCGACTCCACACAAGGTCTTAGGCCCCGGCATCGACGGGAGAGGAATCCCGAGAGGCCCCCGAGGAACTCGCATGGGGACTGGCCTTTCCTGAGGCCACCAGAGCGAGTCCCTGAGGTCCCCGTCGTAAGTCGAGAGCACCTGCCGCAACTCGAGAAAATCCAGGAGGTTTTGCCCTCCAGGCGAGATGAGGCCCATTTCCGCTGAGGCTTCTCGAGGCTAATCACGTCTAACCACTGGAACTTCCAAAGGGTCCTTCACACCCTTACTGCAACTCAAGAAGTTCCCCGACATACCCGTCTCCACTCGAGAGGAAGCACGTGGGTCCCGCACACATCCAGGGGAGACCCGTTTCCGCCTCCTAGCTCGAGATGAGGGATCCTTTCCCTGTTTCGTAGGGAAAGAATTCCCGGCGTTCCCGTCGCATCTCAAGAGGAGGCGCTCTCCACAGGAAAGGCGAGAGGAACTCCAGGGTCGTGACACCATTCCAAGAGTCCCCCAGATGTGTCAGTCCATTCCAGAGGAACCTGTTTTCCCTGCACTGCCTTGACGTTCAAGCCGAGGATTGACTCCCACCACGTGTGCACGTGGGACAGCCCTGTGGGAAAGCCTCGTGGGAAAGCCTCGTGGGAAAGACTCGAGGGAAAACCATAGATCCTTTGATCCACGCGGCGGACTGCGTGACACTGCTGCTACCGCTCTGGAGGAAAGAGCAAGTGCATGCCCGCATTCGAGACGAGGACTGACTCCCCTGGGGAGACTCCAGAAGTACCCCAAGATCCATGTCAGCACTGGAGCGGAATCCTCAGGTTCCGGCCCCGACTCCACACAAGGTCTTAGGCCCCGGCATCGACGGGAGAGGAATCCCGAGAGGCCCCCGAGGAACTCGCATGGGGACTGGCCTGTCCTGAGGCCACCAGAGCGGGTCCCTGAGGTCCCCGTCGTAAGTCGAGAGCACCTGCCGCAACTCGAGAAAATCCAGGAGGTTTTGCCCTCCAGGCGAGATGAGGCCCATTTCCGCTGAGGCTTCTCGAGGCTAATCACGTCTAACCACTGGAACTTCCAAAGGGTCCTTCACACCCTTGCTGCAACTCAAGAAGTTCCCCGACATACCCGTCTCCACTCGAGAGGAAGCACGAGGGTCCCGCACACATCCAGGGGAGCCCCGTTTCCGCCTCCTAGCTCGAGATGAGGGATCCTTTCCCTGTTTCGTAGGGAAAGAATTCCCGGCGTTCCCGTCACATCTCAAGAGGAGGCGCTCTCCACAGTAAAGGCGAGAGGAACTCCAGGGTCGTGCCACCATTCCAAGAGTCCCCCAGATGTGTCAGTCCATTCCAGAGGAACCTGTTTTCCCTGCACTGCCTTGACGTTCAAGCCGAGGATCGACTCCCACCACGTGTGCACGTGGGACAGCCCTGTGGGAAAGCCTCGTGGGAAAGCCTCGTGGGAAAGACTCGAGGGAAAACCATAGATCCTTTGATCCACGCGGCGGACTGCGTGACACTGCTGCTACCGCTCTGGAGGAAAGCGCAATGCATGCCCGCATTCGAGACGATTACTGACTCCCCTGGGGAGACTCCAGAAGTACCCCAAGATCCATGTCAGAACTGGAGAGGAATCCTCAGGTTCCGGCCCCGACTCCACACAAGGTCTTAGGCCCCGGCATCGACGGGAGAGGAATCCCGAGACGCCCCCGAGGACCTCGCATGGGGACTGGCCTTTCCTGAGGCCACCAGAGCGGGTCCCTGAGGTCCCCGTCGTAAGTCGAGAGCACCTGCCGCAACTCGAGAAAATCCAGGAGGTTTTGCCCTCCAGGCGAGATGAGGCCCATTTCCGCTGAGGCTTCTCGAGGCTAATCACGTCTAACCACTGGAACTTCCAAAGGGTCCTTCACACCCTTACTGCAACTCAAGAAGTTCCCCGACATACCCGTCTCCACTCGAGAGGAAGCACGTGGGTCCCGCACACATCCAGGGGAGCCCCGTTTCCGCCTCCTAGCTCGAGATGAGGGATCCTTTCCCTGTTTCGTAGGGAAAGAATTCCCGGCGTTCCCGTCGCATCTCAAGAGGAGGCGCTCTCCACAGGAAAGGCGAGAGGAACTCCAGGGTCGTGCCACCATTCCATGAGTCCCCCAGATGTGTCAGTCCATTCCAGAGGAACATGTTTTCCCTGCACTGCCTTGACGTTCAAGCCGAGGATCGACTCCCACCACGTGTGCACGTGGGACAGCCCTGTGGGAAAGCCTCGTGGGAAAGCCTCGTGGGAAAGACTCGAGGGAAAACCATAGATCCTTTGATCCACGCGGCGGACTGCGTGACACTGCTGCTACCGCTCTGGAGGAAAGCGCAAGTGCATGCCCGCATTCGAGACGAGGACTGACTCCCCTGGGGAGACTCCAGAAGTACCCCAAGATCCATGTCAGCACTGGAGCGGAATCCTCAGGTTCCGGCCCCGACTCCCCACTAGGTCTTAGGCCCCGGCATCGACGGGAGAGGAATCCCGAGAGGCCCCCGAGGAACTCGCATGGGGACTGGCCTTTCCTGAGGCCACCAGAGCGGGTCCCTGAGGTCCCCGTCGTAAGTCGAGAGCACCTGCCGCAACTCGAGAAAATCCAGGAGGTTTTGCCCTCCAGGCGAGATGAGGCCCATTTCCGCTGAGGCTTCTCGAGGCCAATCACATCTAACCACTGGAACTTCCAAAGGGTCCTTCACACCCTTGCTGCAACTCAAGAAGTTACCCGACATACCCGTCTCCACTCGAGAGGAAGCACGTGGGGTCCCGCACACATCCAGGGGAGCCCCGTTTCCGCCTCCTAGCTCGAGATGAGGGATCCTTTCCCTGTTTCGTAGGGAAAGAATTCCCGGCGTTCCCGTCGCATCTCAAGAGGAGGCGCTCTCCACAGGAAAGGCGAGAGGAACTCCAGGGTCGTGACACCATTCCAAGAGTCCCCCAGATGTGTCAGTCCATTCCAGAGGAACCTGTTTTCCCTGCACTGCCTTGACGTTCAAGCCGAGGATCGACTCCCACCACGTGTGCACGTGGGACAGCCCTGTGGGAAAGCCTCGTGGGAAAGCCTCGTGGGAAAGACTCGAGGGAAAACCATAGATCCTTTGATCCACGCGGCGGACTGCGTGACACTGCTGCTACCGCTCTGGAGGAAAGCGCAAGTGCATGCCCGCATTCGAGACGAGGACTGACTCCCCTGGGGAGACTCCAGAAGTACCCCAAGATCCATGTCAGCACTGGAGCGGAATCCTCAGGTTCCGGCCCCGACTCCACACAAGGTCTTAGGCCCCGGCATCGACGGGAGAGGAATCCCGAGAGGCCCCCGAGGAACTCGCATGGGGACTGGCCTGTCCTGAGGCCACCAGAGCGGGTCCCTGAGGTCCCTGTCGGAAGTCGAGAGCACCTGCCGCAACTCGAGAAAATCCAGGAGGTTTTGCCCTCCAGGCGAGATGAGGCCCATTTCCGCTGAGGCTTCTCGAGGCTAATCACGTCTAACCACTGGAACTTCCAAAGGGTCCTTCACACCCTTGCTGCAACTCAAGAAGTTCCCCGACATACCCGTCTCCACTCGAGAGGAAGCACGTGGGTCCCGCACACATCCAGGGGAGCCCCGTTTCCGCCTCCTAGCTCGAGATGAGGGATCCTTTCCCTGTTTCGTAGGGAAAGAATTCCCGGCGTTCCCGTCACATCTCAAGAGGAGGCGCTCTCCACAGTAAAGCGAGAGGAACTCCAGGGTCGTGCCACCATTCGAAGAGTCCCCCAGATGTGTCAGTCCATTCCAGAGGAACCTGTTTTCCCTGCACTGCCTTGACGTTCAAGCCTAGGATCGACTCCCACTACGTGTGCACGTGGGACAGCCCTGTGGGAAAGCCTCGTGGGAAAGCCTCGTGGGAAAGACTCGAGGGAAAACCATAGATCCTTTGATCCACGCGGCGGACTGCGTGACACTGCTGCTACCGCTCTGGAGGAAAGCGCAATGCATGCCCGCATTCGAGACGAGGACTGACTCCCCTGGGGAGACTCCAGAAGTACCCCAAGATCCATGTCAACACTGGAGAGGAATCCTCAGGTTCCGGCCCCGACTCCACACAAGGTCTTAGGCCCCGGCATCGACGGGAGAGGAATCCCGAGACGCCCCCGAGGACCTCGCATGGGGACTGGCCTTTCCTGAGGCCACCAGAGTGGGTCCCTGAGGTCCCCGTCGTAAGTCGAGAGCACCTGCCGCAACTCGAGAAAATCCAGGAGGTTTTGCCCTCCAGGCGAGATGAGGCCCATTTCCGCTGAGGCTTCTCGAGGCTAATCACGTCTAACCACTGGAACTTCCAAAGGGTCCTTCACACCCTTACTGCAACTCAAGAAGTTCCCCGACATACCCGTCTCCACTCGAGAGGAAGCACGTGGGTCCCGCACACATCCAGGGGAGCCCCGTTTCCGCCTCCTAGCTCGAGATGAGGGATCCTTTCCCTGTTTCGTAGGGAAAGAATTCCCGGCGTTCCCGTCGCATCTCAAGAGGAGGCGCTCTCCACAGGAAAGGCGAGAGGAACTCAAGGGTCGTGCCACCATTCCAACAGTCCCCCAGATGTGTCAGTCCATTCCAGAGGAACATGTTTTCCCTGCACTGCCTTGACGTTCAAGCCGAGGATCGACTCCCACCACGTGTGCACGTGGGACAGCCCTGTGGGAAAGCCTCGTGGGAAAGCCTCGTGGGAAAGACTCGAGGGAAAACCATAGATCCTTTGATCCACGCGGCGGACTGCGTGACACTGCTGCTACCGCTCTGGAGGAAAGCGCAAGTGCATGCCCGCATTCGAGACGAGGACTGACTCCCCTGGGGAGACTCCAGAAGTACCCCAAGATCCATGTCAGCACTGGAGCGGAATCCTCAGGTTCCGGCCCCGACTCCACACAAGGTCTTAGGCCCCGGCATCGACGGGAGAGGAATCCCGAGAGGCCCCCGAGGAACTCGCATGGGGACTGGCCTTTCCTGAGGCCACCAGAGCGGGTCCCTGAGGTCCCCGTCGGAAGTCGAGAGCACCTGCCGCAACTCGAGAAAATCCAGGAGGTTTTGCCCTCCAGGCGAGATGAGGCCCATTTCCGCTGAGGCTTCTCGAGGCTAATCACGTCTAAACACTGGAACTTCCAAAGGGTCCTTCACACCATTGCTGCAACTCAAGAAGTTCCCCGACATACCCGTCTCCACTCGAGAGGAAGCACGTGGGTCCCGCACACATCCAGGGGAGCCCCGTTTCCGCCTCCTAGCTCGAGATGAGGGATCCTTTCCCTGTTTCGTAGGGAAAGAATTCCCGGCATTCCCGTCACATCTCAAGAGGAGGCGCTCTCCATAGTAAAGGCGAGAGGAACTCCAGGGTCGTGCCACCATTCCAAGAGTCCCCCAGATGTGTCAGTCCATTCCAGAGGAACCTGTTTTCCCTGCACTGCCTTGACGTTCAAGCCGAGGATCGACTCCCACCACGTGTGCACGTGGGACAGCCCTGTGGGAAAGCCTCGTGGGAAAGCCTCGTGGGAAAGACTCGAGGGAAAACCATAGATCCTTTGATCCACGCGGCGGACTGCGTGACACTGCTGCTACCGCTCTGGAGGAAAGCGCAATGCATGCCCGAATTCGAGACGATTACTGACTCCCCTGGGGAGACTCCAGAAGTACCCCAAGATCCATGTCAGAACTGGAGAGGAATCCTCAGGTTCCGGCCCCGACTCCACACAAGGTCTTAGGCCCCGGCATCGACGGGAGAGGAATCCCGAGACGCCCCCGAGGACCTCGCATGGGGACTGGCCTTTCCTGAGGCCACCAGAGCGGGTCCCTGAGGTCCCCGTCGTAAGTCGAGAGCACCTGCCGCAACTCGAGAAAATCCAGGAGGTTTTGCCCTCCAGGCGAGATGAGGCCCATTTCCGCTGAGGCTTCTCGAGGCCAATCACATCTAACCACTGGAACTTCCAAAGGGTCCTTCACACCCTTGCTGCAACTCAAGAAGTTCCCCGACATACCCGTCTCCACTCGAGAGGAAGCACGTGGGGTCCCGCACACATCCAGGGGAGCCCCGTTTCCGCCTCCTAGCTCGAGATGAGGGATCCTTTCCCTGTTTCGTAGGGAAAGAATTCCCGGCGTTCCCGTCGCATCTCAAGAGGAGGCGCTCTCCACAGGAAAGGCGAGAGGAACTCCAGGGTCGTGACACCATTCCAAGAGTCCCCCAGATGTGTCAGTCCATTCCAGAGGAACCTGTTTTCCCTGCACTGCCTTGACGTTCAAGCCGAGGATCGACTCCCACCACGTGTGCACGTGGGACAGCCCTGTGGGAAAGCCTCGTGGGAAAGCCTCGTGGGAAAGACTCGAGGGAAAACCATAGATCCTTTGATCCACGCGGCGGACTGCGTGACACTGCTGCTACCGCTCTGGAGGAAAGCGCAAGTGCATGCCCGCATTCGAGACGAGGACTGACTCCCCTGGGGAGACTCCAGAAGTACCCCAAGATCCATGTCAGCACTGGAGCGGAATCCTCAGGTTCCGGCCCCGACTCCCCACAAGGTCTTAGGCCCCGGCATCGACGGGAGAGGAATCCCGAGAGGCCCCCGAGGAACTCGCATGGGGACTGGCCTTTCCTGAGGCCACCAGAGCGGGTCCCTGAGGTCCCCGTCGTAAGTCGAGAGCACCTGCCGCAACTCGAGAAAATCCAGGAGGTTTTGCCCTCCAGGCGAGATGAGGCCCTTTTCCGCTGAGGCTTCTCGAGGCCAATCACATCTAACCACTGGAACTTCCAAAGGGTCCTTCACACCCTTGCTGCAACTCAAGAAGTTACCCGACATACCCGTCTCCACTCGAGAGGAAGCACGTGGGGTCCCGCACACATCCAGGGGAGCCCCGTTTCCGCCTCCTAGCTCGAGATGAGGGATCCTTTCCCTGTTTCGTAGGGAAAGAATTCCCGGCGTTCCCGTCGCATCTCAAGAGGAGGCGCTCTCCACAGGAAAGGCGAGAGGAACTCCAGGGTCGTGACACCATTCCAAGAGTCCCCCAGATGTGTCAGTCCATTCCAGAGGAACCTGTTTTCCCTGCACTGCCTTGACGTTCAAGCCGAGGATCGACTCCCACCACGTGTGCACGTGGGACAGCCCTGTGGGAAAGCCTCGTGGGAAAGCCTCGTGGGAAAGACTCGAGGGAAAACCATAGATCCTTTGATCCACGCGGCGGACTGCGTGACACTGCTGCTACCGCTCTGGAGGAAAGCGCAAGTGCATGCCCGCATTCGAGACGAGGACTGACTCCCCTGGGGAGACTCCAGAAGTACCCCAAGATCCATGTCAGCACTGGAGCGGAATCCTCAGGTTCCGGCCCCGACTCCACACAAGGTCTTAGGCCCCGGCATCGACGGGAGAGGAATCCCGAGAGGCCCCCGAGGAACTCGCATGGGGACTGGCCTGTCCTGAGGCCACCAGAGCGGGTCCCTGAGGTCCCTGTCGGAAGTCGAGAGCACCTGCCGCAACTCGAGAAAATCCAGGAGGTTTTGCCCTCCAGGCGAGATGAGGCCCATTTCCGCTGAGGCTTCTCGAGGCTAATCACGTCTAACCACTGGAACTTCCAAAGGGTCCTTCACACCCTTGCTGCAACTCAAGAAGTTCCCCGACATACCCGTCTCCACTCGAGAGGAAGCACGTGGGTCCCGCACACATCCAGGGGAGCCCCGTTTCCGCCTCCTAGCTCGAGATGAGGGATCCTTTCCCTGTTTCGTAGGGAAAGAATTCCCGGCGTTCCCGTCACATCTCAAGAGGAGGCGCTCTCCACAGTAAAGGCGAGAGGAACTCCAGGGTCGTGCCACCATTCGAAGAGTCCCCCAGATGTGTCAGTCCATTCCAGAGGAACCTGTTTTCCCTGCACTGCCTTGACGTTCAAGCCTAGGATCGACTCCCACTACGTGTGCACGTGGGACAGCCCTGTGGGAAAGCCTCGTGGGAAAGCCTCGTGGGAAAGACTCGAGGGAAAACCATAGATCCTTTGATCCACGCGGCGGACTGCGTGACACTGCTGCTACCGCTCTGGAGGAAAGCGCAATGCATGCCCGCATTCGAGACGAGGACTGACTCCCCTGGGGAGACTCCAGAAGTACCCCAAGATCCATGTCAACACTGGAGAGGAATCCTCAGGTTCCGGCCCCGACTCCACACAAGGTCTTAGGCCCCGGCATCGACGGGAGAGGAATCCCGAGAGGCCCCCGAGGACCTCGCATGGGGACTGGCCTTTCCTGAGGCCACCAGAGCGGGTCCCTGAGGTCCCCGTCGTAAGTCGAGAGCACCTGCCGCAACTCGAGAAAATCCAGGAGGTTTTGCCCTCCAGGCGAGATGAGGCCCATTTCCGCTGAGGCTTCTCGAGGCTAATCACGTCTAACCACTGGAACTTCCAAAGGGTCCTTCACACCCTTACTGCAACTCAAGAAGTTCCCCGACATACCCGTCTCCACTCGAGAGGAAGCACGTGGGTCCCGCACACATCCAGGGGAGCCCCGTTTCCGCCTCCTAGCTCGAGATGAGGGATCCTTTCCCTGTTTCGTAGGGAAAGAATTCCCGGCGTTCCCGTCGCATCTCAAGAGGAGGCGCTCTCCACAGGAAAGGCGAGAGGAACTCCAGGGTCGTGCCACCATTCCAAGAGTCCCCCAGATGTGTCAGTCCATTCCAGAGGAACATGTTTTCCCTGCACTGCCTTGACGTTCAAGCCGAGGATCGACTCCCACCACGTGTGCACGTGGGACAGCCCTGTGGGAAAGCCTCGTGGGAAAGCCTCGTGGGAAAGACTCGAGGGAAAACCATAGATCCTTTGATCCACGCGGCGGACTGCGTGACACTGCTGCTACCGCTCTGGAGGAAAGCGCAAGTGCATGCCCGCATTCGAGACGAGGACTGACTCCCCTGGGGAGACTCCAGAAGTACCCCAAGATCCATGTCAGCACTGGAGCGGAATCCTCAGGTTCCGGCCCCGACTCCACACAAGGTCTTAGGCCCCGGCATCGACGGGAGAGGAATCCCGAGAGGCCCCCGAGGAACTCGCATGGGGACTGGCCTTTCCTGAGGCCACCAGAGCGGGTCCCTGAGGTCCCCGTCGGAAGTCGAGAGCACCTGCCGCAACTCGAGAAAATCCAGGAGGTTTTGCCCTCCAGGCGAGATGAGGCCCATTTCCGCTGAGGCTTCTCGAGGCTAATCACGTTTAACCACTGGAACTTCCAAAGGGTCCTTCACACCCTTGCTGCAACTCAAGAAGTTCCCCGACATACCCGTCTCCACTCAAGAGGAAGCACGTGGTGTCCCGCACACATCCAGGGGAGCCCCGTTTCCGCCTCCTAGCTCGAGATGTGGGATCCTTTCCCTGTTTCGTAGGGAAAGAATTCCCGGCGTTCCCGTCGCATCTCAAGAGGAGGCGCTCTCCACAGGAATGGAGAGAGGAACTCCAGGGTCGTGCCACCATTCCAAGAGTCCCCCAGATGTGTCAGTCCATTCCAGAGGAACCTGTTTTCCCTGCACTGCCTTGACGTTCAAGCCGAGGATCGACTCCCACCACGTGTGCACGTGGGACAGCCCTGTGGGAAAGCCTCGTGGGAAAGCCTCGTGGGAAAGACTCGAGGGAAAACCATAGATCCTTTGATCCACGCGGCGGACTGCGTGACACTGCTGCTACCGCTCTGGAGGAAAGCGCAAGTGCATGCCCGCATTCGAGACGAGGACTGACTCCCCTGGGGAGACTCCAGAAGTACCCCAAGATCCATGTCAGCACTGGAGCGGAATCCTCAGGTTCCGGCCCCGACTCCACACAAGGTCTTAGGCCCCGGCATCGACGGGAGAGGAATCCCGAGAGGCCCCCGAGGAACTCGCATGGGGACTGGCCTGTCCTGAGGCCACCAGAGCGGGTCCCTGAGGTCCCTGTCGGAAGTCGAGAGCACCTGCCGCAACTCGAGAAAATCCAGGAGGTTTTGCCCTCCAGGCGAGATGAGGCCCATTTCCGCTGAGGCTTCTCGAGGCTAATCACGTCTAACCACTGGAACTTCCAAAGGGTCCTTCACACCCTTGCTGCAACTCAAGAAGTTCCCCGACATACCCGTCTCCACTCGAGAGGAAGCACGTGGGTCCCGCACACATCCAGGGGAGCCCCGTTTCCGCCTCCTAGCTCGAGATGAGGGATCCTTTCCCTGTTTCGTAGGGAAAGAATTCCCGGCGTTCCCGTCACATCTCAAGAGGAGGCGCTCTCCACAGTAAAGGCGAGAGGAACTCCAGGGTCGTGCCACCATTCGAAGAGTCCCCCAGATGTGTCAGTCCATTCCAGAGGAACCTGTTTTCCCTGCACTGCCTTGACGTTCAAGCCTAGGATCGACTCCCACTACGTGTGCACGTGGGACAGCCCTGTGGGAAAGCCTCGTGGGAAAGCCTCGTGGGAAAGACTCGAGGGAAAACCATAGATCCTTTGATCCACGCGGCGGACTGCGTGACACTGCTGCTACCGCTCTGGAGGAAAGCGCAATGCATGCCCGCATTCGAGACGAGGACTGACTCCCCTGGGGAGACTCCAGAAGTACCCCAAGATCCATGTCAACACTGGAGAGGAATCCTCAGGTTCCGGCCCCGACTCCACACAAGGTCTTAGGCCCCGGCATCGACGGGAGAGGAATCCCGAGAGGCCCCCGAGGACCTCGCATGGGGACTGGCCTTTCCTGAGGCCACCAGAGCGGGTCCCTGAGGTCCCCATCGTAAGTCGAGAGCACCTGCCGCAACTCGAGAAAATCCAGGAGGTTTTGCCCTCCAGGCGAGATGAGGCCCATTTCCGCTGAGGCTTCTCGAGGCTAATCACGTCTAACCACTGGAACTTCCAAAGGGTCCTTCACACCCTTACTGCAACTCAAGAAGTTCCCCGACATACCCGTCTCCACTCGAGAGGAAGCACGTGGGTCCCGCACACATCCAGGGGAGCCCCGTTTCCGCCTCCTAGCTCGAGATGAGGGATCCTTTCCCTGTTTCGTAGGGAAAGAATTCCCGGCGTTCCCGTCGCATCTCAAGAGGAGGCGCTCTCCACAGGAAAGGCGAGAGGAACTCCAGGGTCGTGCCACCATTCCAAGAGTCCCCCAGATGTGTCAGTCCATTCCAGAGGAACATGTTTTCCCTGCACTGCCTTGACGTTCAAGCCGAGGATCGACTCCCACCACGTGTGCACGTGGGACAGCCCTGTGGGAAAGCCTCGTGGGAAAGCCTCGTGGGAAAGACTCGAGGGAAAACCATAGATCCTTTGATCCACGCGGCGGACTGCGTGACACTGCTGCTACCGCTCTGGAGGAAAGCGCAAGTGCATGCCCGCATTCGAGACGAGGACTGACTCCCCTGGGGAGACTCCAGAAGTACCCCAAGATCCATGTCAGCACTGGAGCGGAATCCTCAGGTTCCGGCCCCGACTCCACACAAGGTCTTAGGCCCCGGCATCGACGGGAGAGGAATCCCGAGAGGCCCCCGAGGAACTCGCATGGGGACTGGCCTTTCCTGAGGCCACCAGAGCGGGTCCCTGAGGTCCCCGTCGGAAGTCGAGAGCACCTGCCGCAACTCGAGAAAATCCAGGAGGTTTTGCCCTCCAGGCGAGATGAGGCCCATTTCCGCTGAGGCTTCTCGAGGCTAATCACGTCTAACCACTGGAACTTCCAAAGGGTCCTTCACACCATTGCTGCAACTCAAGAAGTTCCCCGACATACCCGTCTCCACTCGAGAGGAAGCACGTGGGTCCCGCACACATCCAGGGGAGCCCCGTTTCCGCCTCCTAGCTCGAGATGAGGGATCCTTTCCCTGTTTCGTAGGGAAAGAATTCCCGGCATTCCCGTCACATCTCAAGAGGAGGCGCTCTCCACAGTAAAGGCGAGAGGAACTCCAGGGTCGTGCCACCATTCCAAGAGTCCCCCAGATGTGTCAGTCCATTCCAGAGGAACCTGTTTTCCCTGCACTGCCTTGACGTTCAAGCCGAGGATCGACTCCCACCACGTGTGCACGTGGGACAGCCCTGTGGGAAAGCCTCGTGGGAAAGCCTCGTGGGAAAGACTCGAGGGAAAACCATAGATCCTTTGATCCACGCGGCGGACTGCGTGACACTGCTTCTACCGCTCTGGAGGAAAGCGCAATGCATGCCCGAATTCGAGACGATTACTGACTCCCCTGGGGAGACTCCAGAAGTACCCCAAGATCCATGTCAGAACTGGAGAGGAATCCTCAGGTTCCGGCCCCGACTCCACACAAGGTCTTAGGCCCCGGCATCGACGGGAGAGGAATCCCGAGACGCCCCCGAGGACCTCGCATGGGGACTGGCCTTTCCTGAGGCCACCAGAGCGGGTCCCTGAGGTCCCCGTCGTAAGTCGAGAGCACCTGCCGCAACTCGAGAAAATCCAGGAGGTTTTGCCCTCCAGGCGAGATGAGGCCCATTTCCGCTGAGGCTTCTCGAGGCCAATCACATCTAACCACTGGAACTTCCAAAGGGTCCTTCACACCCTTGCTGCAACTCAAGAAGTTACCCGACATACCCGTCTCCACTCGAGAGGAAGCACGTGGGGTCCCGCACACATCCAGGGGAGCCCTGTTTCCGCCTCCTAGCTCGAGATGAGGGATCCTTTCCCTGTTTCGTAGGGAAAGAATTCCCGGCGTTCCCGTCGCATCTCAAGAGGAGGCGCTCTCCACAGGAAAGGCGAGAGGAACTCCAGGGTCGTGACACCATTCCAAGAGTCCCCCAGATGTGTCAGTCCATTCCAGAGGAACCTGTTTTCCCTGCACTGCCTTGACGTTCAAGCCGAGGATCGACTCCCACCACGTGTGCACGTGGGACAGCCCTGTGGGAAAGCCTCGTGGGAAAGCCTCGTGGGAAAGACTCGAGGGAAAACCATAGATCCTTTGATCCACGCGGCGGACTGCGTGACACTGCTGCTACCGCTCTGGAGGAAAGCGCAAGTGCATGCCCGCATTCGAGACGAGGACTGACTCCCCTGGGGAGACTCCAGAAGTACCCCAAGATCCATCTCAGCACTGAAGAGGAATCCTCAGGTTCCGGCCCCGACTCCACACAAGGTCTTAGGCCCCGGCATCGACGGGAGAGGAATCCCGAGAGGCCCCCGAGGAACTCGCATGGGGACTGGCCTTTCTTGAGGCCACCAGAGCGGGTCCCTGAGGTCCCCGTCGTAAGTCGAGAGCACCTCCCGCAACTCGAGAAAATCCAAGAGGTTTTGCCCTCCAGGCGAGATGAGGCCCATTTCCGCTGAGGCTTCTCGAGGCCAATCACATCTAACCACTGGAACTTCCAAAGGGTCCTTCACACCCTTGCTGCAACTCAAGAAGTTCCCCGACATACCCGTCTCCACTCAAGAGGAAGCACGTGGTGTCCCGCAAACATCCAGGGGAGCCCCGTTTCCGCCTCCTAGCTCGAGATGAGGGATCCTTTCCCTGTTTCGTAGGGAAAGAATTCCCGGCGTTCCCGTCGCATCTCAAGAGGAGGCGCTCTCCACAGGAATGGAGAGAGGAACTCCAGGGTCGTGCCACCATTCCAAGAGTCCCCCAGATGTGTCAGTCCATTCCAGAGGAACCTGTTTTCCCTGCACTGCCTTGACGTTCAAGCCGAGGATCGACTCCCACCACGTGTGCACGTTGGACAGCCCTGTGGGAAAGCCTCGTGGGAAAGCCTCGTGGGAAAGACTCGAGGGAAAACCATAGATCCTTTGATCCACGCGGCGGACTGCGTGACACTGCTGCTACCGCTCTGGAGGAAAGCGCAAGTGCATGCCCGCATTCGAGACGAGGACTGACTCCCCTGGGGAGACTCCAGAAGTACCCCAAGATCCATGTCAGCACTGGAGAGGAATTCTCAGGTTCCGGCCCCGACTCCACACAAGGTCTTAGGCCCCGGCATCGACGGGAGAGGAATCCCGAGAGGCCCCCGAGGAACTCGCATGGGGACTGGCCTTTCCTGAGGCCACCAGAGCGGTTCCCTGAGGTCCCCGTCGTAAGTCGAGAGCACCTGCCGCAACTCGAGAAAATCCAGGAGGTTTTGCCCTCCAGGCGAGATGAGGCCCATTTCCGCTGAGGCTTCTCGAGGCTAATCACGTCTAACCACTGGAACTTCCAAAGGGTCCTTCACACCCTTACTGCAACTCAAGAAGTTCCCCGACATACCCGTCTCCACTCGAGAGGAAGCACGTGGGTCCCGCACACATCCAGGGGAGCCCCGTTTCCGCCTCCTAGCTCGAGATGAGGGATCCTTTCCCTGTTTCGTAGGGAAAGAATTCCCGGCGTTCCCGTCGCATCTCAAGAGGAGGCGCTCTCCACAGGAAAGGCGAGAGGAACTCCAGGGTCGTGCCACCATTCCAAGAGTCCCCCAGATGTGTCAGTCCATTCCAGAGGAACATGTTTTCCCTGCACTGCCTTGACGTTCAAGCCGAGGATCGACTCCCACCACGTGTGCACGTGGGACAGCCCTGTGGGAAAGCCTCGTGGGAAAGCCTCGTGGGAAAGACTCGAGGGAAAACCATAGATCCTTTGATCCACGCGGCGGACTGCGTGACACTGCTGCTACCGCTCTGGAGGAAAGCGCAATGCATGCCCGCATTCGAGACGATGACTGACTCCCCTGGGGAGACTCCAGAAGTACCCCAAGATCCATGTCAGAACTGGAGAGGAATCCTCAGGTTCCGGCCCCGACTCCACACAAGGTCTTAGGCCCCGGCATCGACGGGAGAGGAATCCCGAGACGCCCCCGAGGACCTCGCATGGGGACTGGCCTTTCCTGAGGCCACCAGAGCGGGTCCATGAGGTCCCCGTCGTAAGTCGAGAGCACCTGCCGCAACTCGAGAAAATCCAGGAGGTTTTGCCCTCCAGGCGAGATGAGGCCCATTTCCGCTGAGGCTTCTCGAGGCCAATCACATCTAACCACTGGAACTTCCACAGGGTCCTTCACACCCTTGCTGCAACTCAAGAAGTTCCCCGACATACCCGTCTCCACTCGAGAGGAAGCACGTGGTGTCCTGCACACATCCAGGGGAGCCCCGTTTCCGCCTCCTAGCTCGAGATGAGGGATCCTTTCCCTGTTTCGTAGGGAAAGAATTCCCGGCGTTCCCGTCGCATCTCAAGAGGAGGCGCTCTCCACAGGAAAGGCGAGAGGAACTCCAGGGTCGTGCCACCATTCCAAGAGTCCCCCAGATGTGTCAGTCCATTCCAGAGGAACCTGTTTTCCCTGCACTGCCTTGACGTTCAAGCCGAGGATCGACTCCCACCACGTGTGCACGTGGGACAGCCCTGTGGGAAAGCCTCGTGGGAAAGCCTCGTGGGAAAGACTCGAGGGAAAACCATAGATCCTTTGATCCACGCGGCGGACTGCGTGACACTGCTGCTACCGCTCTGGAGGAAAGCGCAAGTGCATGCCCGCATTCGAGACGAGGACTGACTCCCCTGGGGAGACTCCAGAAGTACCCCAAGATCCATGTCAGCACTGGAGAGGAATCCTCAGGTTCCGGCCCCGACTCCACACAAGGTCTTAGGCCCCGGCATCGACGGGAGAGGAATCCCGAGACGCCCCCGAGGAACTCGCATGGGGACTGGCCTTTCCTGAGGCCACCAGACCGGGTCCCTGAGGTCCCCGTCGTAAGTCGAGAGCACCTGCCGCAACTCGAGAAAATCCAGGAGGTTTTGCCCTCCAGGCGAGATGAGGCCCATTTCCGCTGAGGCTTCTCGAGGCCAATCACGTCTAACCACTGGAACTTCCAAAGGGTCATTCACACCCTTGCTGCAACTCAAGAAGTTCCCCGACATACCCGTCTCCACTCGAGAGGAAGCACGTGGGTCCCGCACACATCCAGGGGAGACCCGTTTCCGCCTCTAGCTCGAGATGAGGGATCCTTTCCCTGTTTCGTATTGAAAGAATTCCCGGCGTTCCTGTCACATCTCAAGAGGAGGCGCTCTCCACAGGAAAGGCGAGAGGAACTCCAGGGTCGTGCCACCATTCAAAGAGTCCCCCAGATGTGTCTGTCCATTCCAGAGGAACCTGTTTTCCCTGCACTGCCTTGACGTTCAAGCCGAGGATCGACTCCCACCACCTGTGCACGTGGGACAGCCCTGTGGGAAAGCCTCGTGGGAAAGACTCGAGGGAAAACCATAGATCCTTTGATCCACGCGGCGGACTGCGTGACACTGCTGCTACCGCTCTGGAGGAAAGCGCAAGTGCATGCCCGCATTCGAGACGAGGACAGACTCCCCTGGGGAGACTCCAGAAGTACCCCAAGATCCATGTCAGCACTGGAGAGGAATCCTCAAGTTCCGGCCCCGACTCCACACAAGGTCTTAGGCCCGGGCATCGACGGGAGAGGAATCCCGAGAGGCCCCCGAGGAACTCGCATGGGGACTGGCCTTTCCTGAGGCCACCAGAGCGGGTCCCTGAGGTCCCCGTCGTAAGTCGAGAGCACCTGCCGCAATTCGAGAAAATCCAGGAGGTTTTGCCCTCCAGTCGAGATGAGGCTCATTTCCGCTGAGGCTTCTCGAGGCCAATCACATCTAACCACTGGAACTTCCAAAGGGTCCTTCACACCCTTGCTTCAACTCAAGAAGTTCCCCGACATACCCGTCTCCACTCGAGAGGAAGCACGTGGTGTCCCGCACACATCCAGGGGAGCCCCGTTTCCGCCTCCTAGCTCGAGATGAGGGATCCTTTCCCTGTTTCGTAGGGAAAGAATTCCCGGCGTTCCCGTCGCATCTCAAGAGGAGGCGCTCTCCACAGGAAAGGCGAGAGGAACTCCAGGGTCGTGCCACCATTCCAAGAGTCCCCCAGATGTGTCAGTCCATTCCAGAGGAACCTGTTTTCCCTGCACTGCCTTGACGTTCAAGCCGAGGATCGACTCCCACCACGTGTGCACGTGGGACAGCCCTGTGGGAAAGCCTCGTGGGAAAGCCTCGTGGGAAAGACTCGAGGGAAAACCATAGATCCTTTGATCCACGCGGCGGACTGCGTGACACTGCTGCTACCGCTCTGGAGGAAAGCGCAAGTGCATGCCCGCATTCGAGACGAGGACTGACTCCCCTGGGGAGACTCCAGAAGTACCCCAAGATCCATGTCAGCACTGGAGCGGAATCCTCAGGTTCCGGCCCCGACTCCACACAAGGTCTTAGGCCCCGGCATCGACGGGAGAGGAATCCCGAGAGGCCCCCGAGGAACTCGCATGGGGACTGGCCTTTCCTGAGGCCACCAGAGCGGGTCCCTGAGGTCCCCGTCGGAAGTCGAGAGCACCTGCCGCAACTCGAGAAAATCCAGGAGGTTTTGCCCTCCAGGCGAGATGAGGCCCATTTCCGCTGAGGCTTCTCGAGGCTAATCACGTCTAACCACTGGAACTTCCAAAGGGTCCTTCACACCCTTGCTGCAACTCAAGAAGTTCCCCGACATACCCGTCTCCACTCGAGAGGAAGCACGTGGGTCCCGCACACATCCAGGGGAGCCCCGTTTCCGCCTCCTAGCTCGAGATGAGGGATCCTTTCCCTGTTTCGTAGGGAAAGAATTCCCGGCGTTCCCGTCACATCTCAAGAGGAGGCGCTCTCCACAGTAAAGGCGAGAGGAACTCCAGGGTCGTGCCACCATTCCAAGAGTCCCCCAGATGTGTCAGTCCATTCCAGAGGAACCTGTTTTCCCTGCACTGCCTTGATGTTCAAGCCGAGGATCGACTCCCACCACGTGTGCACGTGGGACAGCCCTGTGGGAAAGCCTCGTGGGAAAGCCGTGTGGGAAAGACTCGAGGGAAAACCATAGATCCTTTGATCCACGCGGCGGACTGCGTGACACTGCTGCTACCGCTCTGGAGGAAAGCGCAAGTGCATGCCCGCATTCGAGACGAGGACTGACTCCCCTGGGGAGACTCCAGAAGTACCCCAAGATCCATGTCAACACTGGAGAGGAATCCTCAGGTTCCGGCCCCGACTCCACACAAGGTCTTAGGCCCCGGCATCGACGGGAGAGGAATCCCGAGAGGCCCCCGAGGAACTCGCATGGGGACTGGCCTTTCCTGAGGCCACCAGAGCGGGTCCCTGAGGTCCCCGTCGTAAGTCGAGAGCACCTGCCGCAACTCGAGAAAATCCAGGAGGTTTTGCCCTCCAGGCGAGATGAGGCCCATTTCCGCTGAGGCTTCTCGAGGCTAATCACGTCTAACCACTGGAACTTCCAAAGGGTCCTTCACACCATTGCTGCAACTCAAGAAGTTCCCCGACATACCCGTCTCCACTCGAGAGGAAGCACGTGGGTCCCGCACACATCCAGGGGAGCCCCGTTTCCGCCTCCTAGCTCGAGATGAGGGATCCTTTCCCTGTTTCGTAGGGAAAGAATTCCCGGCGTTCCCGTCGCATCTCAAGAGGAGGCGCTCTCCACAGGAAAGGCGAGAGGAACTCCAGGGTCGTGCCACCATTCCAAGAGTCCCCCAGATGTGTCAGTCCATTCCAGAGGAACCTGTTTTCCCTGCACTGCCTTGACGTTCAAGCCGAGGATCCACTCCCACCACGTGTGCACGTGGGACAGCCCTGTGGGAAAGCCTCGTGGGAAAGCCTCGTGGGAAAGACTCGAGGGAAAACCATAGCTCCTTTGATCCACGCGGCGGACTGCGTGACACTGCTGCTACCGCTCTGGAGGAAAGCGCAAGTGCATGCCCGCATTCGAGACGAGGACTGACTCCCCTGGGGAGACTCCAGAAGTACCCCAAGATCCATGTCAGCACTGGAGAGGAATCCTCAGGTTCCGGCCCCGACTCCACACAAGGTCTTAGGCCCCGGCATCGACGGGAGAGGAATCCCGAGAGGCCCCCGAGGAACTCGCATGGGTACTGGCCTTTCCTGAGGCCACCAGAGCGGGTCCCTTAGGTCCCCGTCGTAAGTCGAGAGCACCTGCCGCAACTCGAGGAAATCCAGGAGGTTTTGCCCTCCAGGCGAGATGAGGCCCATTTCCGCTGAGGCTTCTCGAGGCTAATCACGTCTAACAACTGGAACTTCCAAAGGGTCCTTCACACCCTTGCTGCAACACAAGAAGTTCCCTGACATACCCGTCTGCACTCGAGAGGAAGCACGTGGTGTCCCGCACACATCCAGGGGAGCCCCGTTTCCGCCTCCTAGCTCGAGATGAGGGATCCTTTCCCTGTTTCGTAGGGAAAGAATTCCCGGCGTTCCCGTCGCATCTCAAGAGGATGCGCTCTCCACAGGAAAGGCGAGAGGAACTCCTGGGTCGTGCCACCATTCCAAGAGTCCCCCAGATGTGTCAGTCCATTCCAGAGGAACCTGTTTTCCCTGCACTGCCTTGACGTTCAAACCGAGGATCGACTCCCACCACGTGTGCACGTGGGACAGCCCTGTGGGAAAGCCTCGTGGGAAAGCCTCGTGGGAAAGACTCGAGGGAAAACCATAGATCCTTTGATCCACGCGGCGGACTGCGTGACACTGCTGCTACCGCTCTGGAGGAAAGCCCAAGTGCATGCCCGCATTCGAGACGAGGACTGACTCCCCTGGGGAGACTCCAGAAGTACCCCAAGATCCATGTCAGCACTGGAGAGGAACCCTCAGGTTCCGGCCCCGACTCCACACAAGGTCTTAGGCCCCGGCATCGACGGGAGAGGAATCCCGATAGGCCCCCGAGGAACTCGCATGGGGACTGGCCTTTCCTGAGGCCACCAGAGCGGTTCCCTGAGGTCCCCGTCGTAAGTCGAGAGCACCTGCCGCAACTCGAGAAAATCCAGGAGGTTTTGCCCTCCAGGCGAGATGAGGCCCATTTCCGCTGAGGCTTCTCGAGGCTAATCACGTCTAACCACTGGAACTTCCAAAGGGTCCTTCACACCCTTGCTGCAACTCAAGAAGTTCCCCGACATACCCGTCTCCACTCGAGAGGAAGCACGTGGGGTCCCGCACACATCCAGGGGAGCCCCGTTTCCGCCTCCTAGCTCGAGATGAGGGATCCTTTCCCTGTTTCGTAGGGAAAGAATTCCCGGCATTCCCGTCGCATCTCAAGAGGAGGCGCTCTCCACAGGAAAGGAGAGAGGAACTCCAGGGTCGTGCCACCATTCCAAGAGTCCCCCAGATGTGTCAGTTCATTCCAGAGGAACCTGTTTTCCCTGCACTGCCTTGACGTTCAAGCCGAGGATCGACTCCCACCACGTGTGCGCGTGGGACAGCCCTGTGGGAAAGCCTCGTGGGAAAGCCTCGTGGGAAAGACTCGAGGGAAAACCATAGATCCATTGATCCACGCGGCGGACTGCGTGACACTGCTGCTACCGCTCTGGAGGAAAGCGCAAGTGCATGCCCGCATTCGAGACGAGGACTGACTCCCCTGGGGAGACTCCAGAAGTACCCCAAGATCCATGTCAACACTGGAGAGGAATCCTCAGGTTCCGGCCCCGACTCCACACAAGGTCTTAGGCCCCGGCATCGACGGGAGAGGAATCCCGAGATTCCCCCGAGGAACTCGCATGGGGACTGGCCTTTCCTGAGGCCACCAGAGCGGGTCCCTGAGGTCCCCGTCGTAAGTCGAGAGCACCTGCCGCAACTCGAGAAAATCCAGGAGGTTTTGCCCTCCAGGCGAGATGAGGCCCGTTTCCGCTGAGGCTTCTCGAGGCTAATCACGTCTAACCACTGGAACTTCAAAGGGTCCTTCACACCCTTGCTGCAACTCAAGAAGTTCCTCGACATACCCGTCTCCAATCGAGAGGAAGCACGTGGGTCCCGCACACATCCAGGGGAGCCCCGTTTCCGCCTCCTACCTCGAGATGAGGGATCCTTTCCCTGTTTCGTAGGGAAAGAATTCCCGGCGTTCCCGTCGCATCTCAAGAGTAGGCGCTCTCCACAGGAAAGGCGAGAGGAACTCCAGGGTCGTGACACCATTCCAAGAGTCCCCCAGATGTGTCAGTCCATTCCAGAGGAACCTGTTTTCCCTGCACTGCCTTGACGTACAAGCCGAGGATCGACTCCCACCACGTGTGCACGTGGGACAGCCCAGTGGGAAAGCCTCGTGGGAAAGCCTCGTGGGAAAGACTCGAGGGAAAACCATAGATCCTTTAATCCACGTGGCGGACTGCGTGACACTGCTGTTACCGCTCTGGAGGAAAGCGCAAGTGCATGCCCGCATTCGAGACGAGGACTGACTCCCCTGGGGAGACTCCAGAAGTACCCCAAGATCCATGTCAGCACTGGAGAGGAATCCTCAGGTTCCGGCCCCGACTCCACACAAGGTCTTAGGCCCCGGCATCGACGGGAAAGGAATCCCGAGAGGCCCCCGAGGAACTCGCATTGGGACTCGCCTTTCCTGAGGCCACCAGAGCGGGTCCCTGAGGTCCCCGTCGTAAGTGGAGAGCACCTGCCGCAACTCGAGGAAATCCAGGAGGTTTTGCCCTCCAGGCGAGATGAGGCCCATTTCCGCTGAGGCTTCTCGAGGCTAATCACGTCTAACCACTGGAAGTTCCAAAGGGTCCTTCACACCCTTGCTGCAACTCAAGAAGTTCCCCGACATACCCGTCTCCACTCGAGAGGAAGCACGTGGGTCCCGCACACATCCATGGGAGCCCCGTTTCCGCCTCCTAGCTCGAGATGAGGGATCCTTTCCCTGTTTCGTAGGGAAAGAATTCCCGGCGTTCCCGTCGCATCTCAAGAGGAGGCGCTCTCCACAGGAAAGGCGAGAGGAACTCCTGGGTCGTGACACCATTACAAGAGTCCCCCAGATGTGTCAGTCGATTCCAGAGGAACCTGTTTTCCCTGCACTGCCTTGACGTTCAAGCCGAGGATCGAATCCCACCACGTGTGCACGTGGGACAGCCCTGTGGGAAAGCCTCGTGGGAAAGCCTCGTGGGAAAAACTCGAGGGCAAACCATAGATCCTTTGATCCACGGGGCGGACTGCGTGACACTGCTGCTACCGCTCTGGAGGAAAGCGCAAGTGCATGCCCGCATTCGAGACGAGGACTGACTCCCCTGGGGAGACTCCAGAAGTACCCCAAGATCCATGTCAGCACTGGAGAGGAATCCTCAGGTTCCGGCCCCGACTCCACACAAGGTCTTAGGCCACGGCATCGACGGGAGAGGAATCCCGAGAGGCCCCCGAGGAACTCGCATGGGGACTGGCCTTTCCTGAGGCCACCAGAGCGGGTCCCTGAGGTCCCCGTCGTAAGTCGAGAGCACCTGCCGCAACTCGAGAAAATCCAGGAGGTTTTGCCCTCCAGGCGAGATGAGGCCCATTTCCGCTGAGGCTTCTCGAGGCCAATCACATCTAACCACTGGAACTTCCAAAGGGTCCTTCACACCCTTGCTGCAACTCAAGAAGTTCCCCGACATACCCGTCTCCACTCGAGAGGAAGCACGTGGTGTCCCGCACACATCCAGGGGAGCCCCGTTTCCGCCTCCTAGATCGAGATCAGGGATCCTTTCCCTGTTTCGTAGGGAAAGAATTCCCGGAGTTCCCGTCGAATCTCAAGAGGAGGCGCTCTCCACAGGAAAGGCGAGAGGAACTCCAGGGTCGTGACACCATTCCAAGAGTCCCCCAGATGTGTCAGTCCATTCCAGAGGAACCTGTTTTCCCTGCACTGCCTTGACGTTCAAGCCGAGGATCGACTCCCACCACGTGTGCTCGTGGGACAGACCTGTGGGAAAGCCTCGTGGGAAAGCCTCGTGGGAAAGACTCGAGGGAAAACCATAGATCCTTTGATCCACGCGGCGGACTGCGTGACACTGCTGCTACCGCTCTGGAGGAAAGCGCAAGTGCATGTCCGCATTCGAGACGAGGACTGACTCCCCTGGGGAGACTCCAGAAGTACCCCATGATCCATGTCAGCACTGGAGAGGAATCCTCAGGTTCCGGCCCCGACTCCACACAAGGTCTTAGGCCATGGCATCGACGGGAGAGGAATCCCGAGAGGCCCCCGAGGAACTGGCATGTTGACTGGCCTTTCCTGAGGCCACCAGAGCGGGTCCCTGAGGTCCCCGTCGTAAGTCGAGAGCACCTGCCGCAACTCGAGAAAATCCAGGAGGTTTTGCCCTCCAGGCGAGATGAGGCCTATTTCCGCTGAGGCTTCTCGAGGCCAATCACATCTAACCACTGGAACTTCCAAAGGGTCCTTCACACCCTTGCTGCAACTCAAGAAGTTCCCCGTCATACCCGTCTCCACTCGAGAGGAAGCACGTGGGGTCCCGCACATATCCAGGGGAGCCCCGTTTCCGCCTCCTAGCTCGAGATGAGGGATCCTTTCCCTATTTCGTAGGGAAAGAATTCCCGGCGTTCCCGTCGCATCTCAAGAGGAGGCGCTCTCCACAGGAAAGGAGAGAGGAACTCCAGGGTCGTGCCACCATTCCAAGAGTCCCCCAGATGTGTCAGTTCATTCCAGAGGAACCTGTTTTCCCTGCACTGCCTTGACGTTCAAGCCGAGGATCGACTCCCACCACGTGTGCGCGTGGGACAGCCCTGTGGGAAAGCCTCGTGGGAAAGCCTCGTGGGAAAGACTCGAGGGAAAACCATAGATCCATTGATCCACGCGGCGGACTGCGTGACACTGCTGCTACCGCTCTGGAGGAAAGCGCAAGTGCATGCCCGCATTCGAGACGAGGACTGACTCCCCTGGGGAGACTCCAGAAGTACCCCAAGATCCATGTCAACACTGGAGAGGAATCCTCAGGTTCCGGCCCCGACTCCACACAAGGTCTTAGGCCCCGGCATCGACGGGAGAAGAATCCCGAGATTCCCCCGAGGAACTCGCATGGGGACTGGCCTTTCCTGAGGCCACCAGAGCGGGTCCCTGAGGTCCCCGTCGTAAGTCGAGAGCACCTGCCGCAACTCGAGAAAATCCAGGAGGTTTTGCCCTCCAGGCGAGATGAGGCCCATTTCCGCTGAGGCTTCTCGAGGCTAATCACGTCTAACCACTGGAACTTCCAAAGGGTCCTTCACACCCTTGCTGCAACTCAAGAAGTTCCCCGACATACCCGTCTCCAATCGAGAGGAAGCACGTGGGTCCCGCACACATCCAGGGGAGCCCCGTTTCCGCCTCCTACCTCGAGATGAGGGATCCTTTCCCTGTTTCGTAGGGAAAGAATTCCCGGCGTTCCCGTCGCATCTCAAGAGGAGGCGCTCTCCACAGGAAAGGCGAGAGGAACTCCAGGGTCGTGACACCATTCCAAGAGTCCCCCAGATGTGTCAGTCGATTCCAGAGGAACCTGTTTTCCCTGCACTGCCTTGACGTACAAGCCGAGGATCGACTCCCACCACGTGTGCACGTGGGACAGCCCAGTGGGAAAGCCTCGTGGGAAAGCCTCGTGGGAAAGACTCGAGGGAAAACCATAGATCCTTTGATCCACGCGGCGGACTGCGTGACACTGCTGTTACCGCTCTGGAGGAAAGCGCAAGTGCATGCCCGCATTCGAGACGAGGACTGACTCCCCTGGGGAGACTCCAGAAGTACCCCAAGATCCATGTCAGCACTGGAGAGGAATCCTCAGGTTCCGGCCCCGACTCCACACAAGGTCTTAGGCCCCGGCATCGACGGGAAAGGAATCCCGAGAGGCCCCCGAGGAACTCGCATTGGGACTCGCCTTTCCTGAGGCCACCAGAGCGGGTCCCTGAGGTCCCCGTCGTAAGTGGAGAGCACCTGCCGCAACTCGAGGAAATCCAGGAGGTTTTGCCCTCCAGGCGAGATGAGGCCCATTTCCGCTGAGGCTTCTCAAGGCTAATCACGTCTAACCACTGGAACTTCCAAAGGGTCCTTCACACCCTTGCTGCAACTCAAGAAGTTCCCCGACATACCCGTCTCCAATCGAGAGGAAGCACGTGGGTCCCGCACACATCCATGGGAGCCCCGTTTCCGCCTCCTAGCTCGAGATGAGGGATCCTTTCCCTGTTTCGTAGGGAAAGAATTCCCGGCGTTCCCGTCGCATCTCAAGAGGAGGCGCTCTCCACAGTAAAGGCGAGAGGAACTCCTGGGTCGTGACACCATTCCAAGAGTCCCCCAGATGTGTCAGTCGATTCCAGAGGAACCTGTTTTCCCTGCACTGCCTTGACGTTCAAGCCGAGGATCGACTCCCACCACGTGTGCACGTGGGACAGCCCTGTGGGAAAGCCTCGTGGGAAAGCCTCGTGGGAAAGACTCGAGGGAAAACCATAGATCCTTTGATCCACGCGGCGGACTGCGTGACACTGCTGCTACCGCTCTGGAGGAAAGCGCAAGTGCATGCCCGCATTCGAGACGAGGACTGACTCCTCTGGGGAGACTCCAGAAGTACCCCAAGATCCATGTCAGCACTGGAGAGGAATCCTCAGGTTCCGGCCCCGACTCCACACAAGGTCTTAGGCCACGGCATCGACGGGAGAGGAATCCCGAGAGGCCCCCGAGGAACTCGCATGGGGACTGGCCTTTCCTGAGGCCACCAGAGCGGGTCCCTGAGGTCCCCGTCGTAAGTCGAGAGCACCTGCCGCAACTCGAGAAAATCCAGGAGGTTTTGCCCTCCAGGCGAGATGAGGCCCATTTCCGCTGAGGCTTCTCGAGGCCAATCACATCTAACCACTGGAACTTCCAAAGGGTCCTTCACACCCTTGCTGCAACTCAAGAAGTTCCCCGACATACCCGTCTCCACTCGAGAGGAAGCACGTGGTGTCCCGCACACATCCAGGGGAGCCCCGTTTCCGCCTCCTAGATCGAGATCAGGGATCCTTTCCCTGTTTCGTAGGGAAAGAATTCCCGGCGTTCCCGTCGAATCTCAAGAGGAGGCGATCTCCACAGGAAAGGCGAGAGGAACTCCAGGGTCGTGCCACCATTCCAAGAGTCCCCCAGATGTGTCAGTCCATTCCAGAGGAACCTGTTTTCCCTGCACTGCCTTGACGTTCAAGCCGAGGATCGACTCCCACCACGTGTGCTCGTGGGACAGACCTGTGGGAAAGCCTCGTGGGAAAGCCTCGTGGGAAAGACTAGAGGGAAAACCATAGATCCTTTGATCCACGCGGCGGACTGCGTGACACTGCTGCTACCGCTCTGGAGGAAAGCGCAAGTGCATGCCCGCATTCGAGACGAGGACTGACTCCCCTGGGGAGACTCCAGAAGTACCCCAAGATCCATGTCAGCACTGGAGAGGAATCCTCAGGTTCCGGCCCCGACTCCACACAAGGTCTTAGGCCATGGCATCGACGGGAGAGGAATCCCGAGAGGCCCCCGAGGAACTGGCATGTTGACTGGCCTTTCCTGAGGCCACCAGAGCGGGTCCCTGAGGTCCCCGTCGAAGGTCGAGAGCACCTGCCGCAACTCGAGAAAATCCAGGAGGTTATGCCCTCCAGGCGAGATGAGGCCCTTTTCCGCTGAGGCTTCTCGAGGCCAATCACATCTAACCACTGGAACTTCCAAAGGGTCCTTCACACCCTTGCTGCAACTCAAGAAGTTCCCCGACATACCCGTCTCCACTCGAGAGGAAGCACGTGGTGTCCCGCACACATCCAGGGGAGCCCCGTTTCCGCCTCCTAGATCGAGATCAGGGATCCTTTCCCTGTTTCGTAGGGAAAGAATTCCCGGCGTTCCCGTCGAATCTCAAGAGGAGGCGCTCTCCACAGGAAAGGCGAGAGGAACTCCAGGGTCGTGACACCATTCCAAGAGTCCCCCAGATGTGTCAGTCCATTCCAGAGGAACCTGTTTTCCCTGCACTGCCTTGACGTTCAAGCCGAGGATCGACTCCCACCACGTGTGCTCGTGGGACAGACCTGTGGGAAAGCCTCGTGGGAAAGCCTCGTGGGAAAGACTCGAGGGAAAACCATAGATCCTTTGATCCACGCGGCGGACTGCGTGACACTGCTGCTACCGCTCTGGAGGAAAGCGCAAGTGCATGCCCGCATTCGAGACGAGGACTGACTCCCCTGGGGAGACTCCAGAAGTACCCCAAGATCCATGTCAGCACTGGAGAGGAATCCTCAGGTTCCGGCCCCGACTCCACACAAGGTCTTAGGCCATGGCATCGACGGGAGAGGAATCCCGAGAGGCCCCCGAGGAACTGGCATGTTGACTGGCCTTTCCTGAGGCCACCAGAGCGGGTCCCTGAGGTCCCCG
The DNA here is from genome assembly GCF_042477335.2 of Ovis canadensis. NCBI lineage: Eukaryota > Metazoa > Chordata > Mammalia > Artiodactyla > Bovidae > Ovis > Ovis canadensis. The sequence continues at coordinate 1,616,349 of NC_091259.1, forward strand.
TCGTAAGTCGAGAGCACCTGCCGCAACTCGAGAAAATCCAGGAGGTTTTGCCCTCCAGGCGAGATGAGGCCTATTTCCGCTGAGGCTTCTCGAGGCCAATCACATCTAACCACTGGAACTTCCAAAGGGTCCTTCACACCCTTGCTGCAACTCAAGAAGTTCCCCGTCATACCCGTCTCCACTCGAGAGGAAGCACGTGGGGTCCCGCACACATCCAGGGGAGCCCCGTTTCCGCCTCCTAGCTCGAGATGAGGGATCCTTTCCCTATTTCGTAGGGAATGAATTCCCGGCGTTCCCGTCGCATCTCAAGAGGAGGCGCTCTCCACAGTAAAGGAGAGAGGAACTCCAGGGTCGTGCCACCATTCCAAGAGTCCCCCAGATGTGTCAGTTCATTCCAGAGGAACCTGTTTTCCCTGCACTGCCTTGACGTTCAAGCCGAGGATCGACTCCCACCACATGTGCGCGTGGGACAGCCCTGTGGGAAAGCCTCGTGGGAAAGCCTCGTGGGAAAGACTCGAGGGAAAACCATAGATCCATTGATCCACGCGGCGGACTGCGTGACACTGCTGCTACCGCTCTGGAGGAAAGCGCAAGTGCATGCCCGCATTCGAGACGAGGACTGACTCCCCTGGGGAGACTCCAGAAGTACCCCAAGATCCATGTCAACACTGGAGAGGAATCCTCAGGTTCCGGCCCCGACTCCACACAAGGTCTTAGGCCCCGGCATCGACGGGAGAAGAATCCCGAGATTCCCCCGAGGAACTCGCATGGGGACTGGCCTTTCCTGAGGCCACCAGAGCGGGTCCCTGAGGTCCCCGTCGTAAGTCGAGAGCACCTGCCGCAACTCGAGAAAATCCAGGAGGTTTTGCCCTCCAGGCGAGATGAGGCCCATTTCCGCTGAGGCTTCTCGAGGCTAATCACGTCTAACCACTGGAACTTCCAAAGGGTCCTTCACACCCTTGCTGCAACTCAAGAAGTTCCCCGACATACCCGTCTCCAATCGAGAGGAAGCACGTGGGTCCCGCACACATCCAGGGGAGCCCCGTTTCCGCCTCCTAGCTCGAGATGAGGGATCCTTTCCCTGTTTCGTAGGGAAAGAATTCCCGGCGTTCCCGTCGCATCTCAAGAGGAGGCGCTCTCCACAGGAAAGGCGAGAGGAACTCCAGGGTCGTGACACCATTCCAAGAGTCCCCCAGATGTGTCAGTCCATTCCAGAGGAACCTGTTTTCCCTGCACTGCCTTGACGTACAAGCCGAGGATCGACTCCCACCACGTGTGCACGTGGGACAGCCCAGTGGGAAAGCCTCGTGGGAAAGCCTCGTGGGAAAGACTCGAGGGAAAACCATAGATCCTTTAATCCACGTGGCGGACTGCGTGACACTGCTGTTACCGCTCTGGAGGAAAGCGCAAGTGCATGCCCGCATTCGAGACGAGGACTGACTCCCCTGGGGAGACTCCAGAAGTACCCCAAGATCCATGTCAGCACTGGAGAGGAATCCTCAGGTTCCGGCCCCGACTCCACACAAGGTCTTAGGCCCCGGCATCGACGGGAAAGGAATCCCGAGTGGCCCATGAGGAACTCGCATTGGGACTCGCCTTTCCTGAGGCCACCAGAGCGGGTCCCTGAGGTCCCCGTCGTAAGTGGAGAGCACCTGCCGCAACTCGAGGAAATCCAGGAGGTTTTGCCCTCCAGGCGAGATGAGGCCCATTTCCGCTGAGGCTTCTCAAGGCTAATCACGTCTAACCACTGGAACTTCCAAAGGGTCCTTCACACCCTTGCTGCAACTCAAGAAGTTCCCCGACATACCCGTCTCCAATCGAGAGGAAGCACGTGGGTCCCGCACACATCCATGGGAGCCCCGTTTCCGCCTCCTAGCTCGAGATGAGGGATCCTTTCCCTGTTTCGTAGGGAAAGAATTCCCGGCGTTCCCGTCGCATCTCAAGAGGAGGCGCTCTCCACAGTAAAGGCGAGAGGAACTCCTGGGTCGTGACACCATTCCAAGAGTCCCCCAGATGTGTCAGTCGATTCCAGAGGAACCTGTTTTCCCTGCACTGCCTTGACGTTCAAGCCGAGGATCGACTCCCACCACGTGTGCACGTGGGACAGCCCTGTGGGAAAGCCTCGTGGGAAAGCCTCGTGGGAAAGACTCGAGGGAAAACCATAGATCCTTTGATCCACGCGGCGGACTGCGTGACACTGCTGCTACCGCTCTGGAGGAAAGCGCAAGTGCATGCCCGCATTCGAGACGAGGACTGACTCCTCTGGGGAGACTCCAGAAGTACCCCAAGATCCATGTTAGCACTGGAGAGGAATCCTCAGGTTCCGGCCCCGACTCCACACAAGGTCTTAGGCCACGGCATCGACGGGAGAGGAATCCCGAGAGGCCCCCGAGGAACTCGCATGGGGACTGGCCTTTCCTGAGGCCACCAGAGCGGGTCCCTGAGGTCCCCGTCGTAAGTCGAGAGCACCTGCCGCAACTCGAGAAAATCCAGGAGGTTTTGCCCTCCAGGCGAGATGAGGCCCATTTCCGCTGAGGCTTCTCGAGGCCAATCACATCTAACCACTGGAACTTCCAAAGGGTCCTTCACACCCTTGCTGCAACTCAAGAAGTTCCCCGACATACCCGTCTCCACTCGAGAGGAAGCACGTGGTGTCCCGCACACATCCAGGGGAGCCCCGTTTCCGCCTCCTAGATCGAGATCAGGGATCCTTTCCCTGTTTCGTAGGGAAAGAATTCCCGGCGTTCCCGTCGAATCTCAAGAGGAGGCGCTCTCCACAGGAAAGGCGAGAGGAACTCCAGGGTCGTGCCACCATTCCAAGAGTCCCCCAGATGTGTCAGTCCATTCCAGAGGAACCTGTTTTCCCTGCACTGCCTTGAAGTTCAAGCCGAGGATCCACTCCCACCACGTGTGCACGTGGGACCGCCCTGTGGGAAAGCGTCGTGGGAAAGCCTCGTGGGAAAGACTCGAGGGAAAACCATAGATCCTTTGATCCACGCGGCGGACTGCGTGACACTGCTGCTACCGCTCTGGAGGAAAGCGCAACTGCATGCCCGCATTCAAGACGAGGACTGACTCCCCTGGGGAGACTCCAGAAGTACCCCAAGATCCATGTCAACACTGGAGAGGAATCCTCAGGTTCCGGCGCCGACTCCACACAAGGTCTTAGGCCCCGGCATCGACGGGAGAGGATTCCCGAGATTCCCCCGAGGAACTCGCATGGGGACTGGCCTTTCCTGAGGCCACCAGAGCGGGTCCCTGAGGTCCCCGTCGTAAGTCGAGAGCACCTGCCGCAACTCGAGAAAATCCAGGAGGTTTTGCCCTCCAGGCGAGATGAGGCCCATTTCCGCTGAGGCTTCTCGAGGCTAATCACGTCTAACCACTGGAACTTCCAAAGGGTCCTTCACACCCTTGCTGCAACTCAAGAAGTTCCCCGACATACCCGTCTCCAATCGAGAGGAAGCACGTGGGTCCCGCACACATCCAGGGGAGCCCCGTTTCCGCCTCCTAGCTCGAGATGAGGGATCCTTTCCCTGTTTCGTAGGGAAAGAATTCCCGGCGTTCCCGTCGCATCTCAAGAGGAGGCGCTCTCCACAGGAAAGACGAGAGGAACTCCAGGGTCGTGACACCATTCCAAGAGTCCCCCAGATGTGTCAGTCCATTCCAGAGGAACCTGTTTTCCCTGCACTGCCTTGACGTTCAAGCCGAGGATCGACTCCCACCACGTGTGCACGTGGGACAGCCCTGTGGGAAAGCCTCGTGGGAAAGCCTCGTGGGAAAGACTCGAGGGAAAACCATAGATCCTTTGATCCACGCGGCAGAAGGCGTGACAGTGCTGCTACCGCTCTGGAGGAAAGCGCAAGTGCATGCCCGCATTCGAGACGAGGACTGACTCCCCTGGGGAGACTCCAGAAGTACCCCAAGATCCATGTCAGCACTGGAGAGGAATCCTCAGGTTCCGGCCCCGACTCCACACAAGGTCTTAGGCCGCGGCAACGACGGGAGGGGAATCCCGAGAGGCCCCCGAGGAACTCGCATGGGGACTGGCCTTTCCTGAGGCCACCAGAGCGGTTCCCTGAGGTCCCCGTCGTAAGTCGAGAGCACCTGCCACAACTCGAGAAAATCCAGGAGGTTTTGCCCTCCAGGCGAGATGAGGCCCATTTCCGCTGAGGCTTCTCGAGGCCAATCACATCTAACCACTGGAACTTCCAAAGGGTCCATCACACCCTTGCTGCAACTCAAGAAGTTCTCCGACATACCCGTCTCCACTCGAGAGGAAGCACGTGGTGTCCCGCACACATCCAGGGGAGCCCCGTTTCCGCCTCCTAGCTCGAGATGAGGGATCCTTTCCCTGTTTCGTAGGGAAAGAATTCCCGGCGTTCCCGTCGCATCTCAAGAGGAGGCGCTCTCCACAGGAAAGGCGAGAGGAACTCCAGGGTCGTGCCACCATTCCAAGAGTCCCCCAGATGTGTCAGTCCATTCCAGAGGAACCTGTTTTTCCTGCACTGCCTTGACGTACAAGCCGAGGATCGACTCCCACCACGTGTGCACGTGGGACAGCCCAGTGGGAAAGCCTCGTGGGAAAGCCTCGTGGGAAAGACTCGAGGGAAAACCATAGATCCTTTAATCCACGTGGCGGACTGCGTGACACTGCTGCTACCGCTCTGGAGGAAAGCGCAAGTGCATGCCCGCATTCGAGACGAGGACTGACTCCCCTGGGGAGACTCCATAAGTACCCCAAGATCCATGTCAGCACTGGAGAGGAATCCTCAGGTTCCGGCCCCGACTCCACACAAGGTCTTAGGCCCCGGCATCGACGGGAAAGGAATCCCGAGAGGCCCCCGAGGAACTCGCATTGGGACTCGCCTTTCCTGAGGCCACCAGAGCGGGTCCCTGAGGTCCCCGTCGTAAGTGGAGAGCACCTGCCGCAACTCGAGGAAATCCAGGAGGTTTTGCCCTCCAGGCGAGATGAGGCCCATTTCCGCTGAGGCTTCTCGAGGCTAATCACGTCTAACCACTGGAACTTCCAAAGGGTCCTTCACACCCTTGCTGCAACTCAAGAAGTTCCCCGACATACCCGTCTCCACTCGAGAGGAAGCACGTGGGTCCCGCACACATCCATGGGAGCCCCGTTTCCGCCTCCTAGCTCGAGATGAGGGATCCTTTCCCTGTTTCGTAGGGAAAGAATTCCTGGCGTTCCCGTCGCATCTCAAGAGGAGGCGCTCTCCACAGGAAAGGCGAGAGGAACTCCTGGGTCGTGATACCATTCCAAGAGTCCCCCAGATGTGTCAGTCGATTCCAGAGGAACCTGTTTTCCCTGCACTGCCTTGACGTTCAAGCCGAGGATCGACTCCCACCACGTGTGCGCGTGGGACAGCCCTGTGGGAAAGCCTCGTGGGAAAGCCTCGTGGGAAAGACTCGAGGGAAAACCATAGATCCATTGATCCACGCGGCGGACTGCGTGACACTGCTGCTACCGCTCTGGAGGAAAGCGCAAGTGCATGCCCGCATTCGAGACGAGGACTGACTCCCCTGGGGAGACTCCAGAAGTACCCCAAGATCCATGTCAGCACTGGAGAGGAATCCTCAGGTTCCGGCCCCGACTCCACACAAGGTCTTAGGCCACGGCATCGACGGGAGAGGAATCCCGAGAGGCCCCCGAGGAACTCGCATGGGGACTGGCCTTTCCTGAGGCCACCAGAGCGGGTCCCTGAGGTCCCCGTCGTAAGTCGAGAGCACCTGCCGCAACTCGAGAAAATCCAGGAGGTTTTGCCCTCCAGGCGAGATGAGGCCCATTTCCGCTGAGGCTTCTCGAGGCCAATCACATCTAACCACTGGAACTTCCAAAGGGTCCTTCACACCCTTGCTGCAACTCAAGAAGTTCCCCGACATACCCGTCTCCACTCGAGAGGAAGCACGTGGTGTCCCGCACACATCCAGGGGAGCCCCGTTTCCGCCTCCTAGATCGAGATCAGGGATCCTTTCCCTGTTTCGTAGGGAAAGAATTCCCGGAGTTCCCGTCGAATCTCAAGAGGAGGCGCTCTCCACAGGAAAGGCGAGAGGAACTCCAGGGTCGTGACACCATTCCAAGAGTCCCCCAGATGTGTCAGTCCATTCCAGAGGAACCTGTTTTCCCTGCACTGCCTTGACGTTCAAGCCGAGGATCGACTCCCACCACGTGTGCTCGTGGGACAGACCTGTGGGAAAGCCTCGTGGGAAAGCCTCGTGGGAAAGACTCGAGGGAAAACCATAGATCCTTTGATCCACGCGGCGGACTGCGTGACACTGCTGCTACCGCTCTGGAGGAAAGCGCAAGTGCATGTCCGCATTCGAGACGAGGACTGACTCCCCTGGGGAGACTCCAGAAGTACCCCATGATCCATGTCAGCACTGGAGAGGAATCCTCAGGTTCCGGCCCCGACTCCACACAAGGTCTTAGGCCATGGCATCGACGGGAGAGGAATCCCGAGAGGCCCCCGAGGAACTGGCATGTTGACTGGCCTTTCCTGAGGCCACCAGAGCGGGTCCCTGAGGTCCCCGTCGTAAGTCGAGAGCACCTGCCGCAACTCGAGAAAATCCAGGAGGTTTTGCCCTCCAGGCGAGATGAGGCCTATTTCCGCTGAGGCTTCTCGAGGCCAATCACATCTAACCACTGGAACTTCCAAAGGGTCCTTCACACCCTTGCTGCAACTCAAGAAGTTCCCCGTCATACCCGTCTCCACTCGAGAGGAAGCACGTGGGGTCCCGCACATATCCAGGGGAGCCCCGTTTCCGCCTCCTAGCTCGAGATGAGGGATCCTTTCCCTATTTCGTAGGGAAAGAATTCCCGGCGTTCCCGTCGCATCTCAAGAGGAGGCGCTCTCCACAGGAAAGGAGAGAGGAACTCCAGGGTCGTGCCACCATTCCAAGAGTCCCCCAGATGTGTCAGTTCATTCCAGAGGAACCTGTTTTCCCTGCACTGCCTTGACGTTCAAGCCGAGGATCGACTCCCACCACGTGTGCGCGTGGGACAGCCCTGTGGGAAAGCCTCGTGGGAAAGCCTCGTGGGAAAGACTCGAGGGAAAACCATAGATCCATTGATCCACGCGGCGGACTGCGTGACACTGCTGCTACCGCTCTGGAGGAAAGCGCAAGTGCATGCCCGCATTCGAGACGAGGACTGACTCCCCTGGGGAGACTCCAGAAGTACCCCAAGATCCATGTCAACACTGGAGAGGAATCCTCAGGTTCCGGCCCCGACTCCACACAAGGTCTTAGGCCCCGGCATCGACGGGAGAAGAATCCCGAGATTCCCCCGAGGAACTCGCATGGGGACTGGCCTTTCCTGAGGCCACCAGAGCGGGTCCCTGAGGTCCCCGTCGTAAGTCGAGAGCACCTGCCGCAACTCGAGAAAATCCAGGAGGTTTTGCCCTCCAGGCGAGATGAGGCCCATTTCCGCTGAGGCTTCTCGAGGCTAATCACGTCTAACCACTGGAACTTCCAAAGGGTCCTTCACACCCTTGCTGCAACTCAAGAAGTTCCCCGACATACCCGTCTCCAATCGAGAGGAAGCACGTGGGTCCCGCACACATCCAGGGGAGCCCCGTTTCCGCCTCCTACCTCGAGATGAGGGATCCTTTCCCTGTTTCGTAGGGAAAGAATTCCCGGCGTTCCCGTCGCATCTCAAGAGGAGGCGCTCTCCACAGGAAAGGCGAGAGGAACTCCAGGGTCGTGACACCATTCCAAGAGTCCCCCAGATGTGTCAGTCGATTCCAGAGGAACCTGTTTTCCCTGCACTGCCTTGACGTACAAGCCGAGGATCGACTCCCACCACGTGTGCACGTGGGACAGCCCAGTGGGAAAGCCTCGTGGGAAAGCCTCGTGGGAAAGACTCGAGGGAAAACCATAGATCCTTTGATCCACGCGGCGGACTGCGTGACACTGCTGTTACCGCTCTGGAGGAAAGCGCAAGTGCATGCCCGCATTCGAGACGAGGACTGACTCCCCTGGGGAGACTCCAGAAGTACCCCAAGATCCATGTCAGCACTGGAGAGGAATCCTCAGGTTCCGGCCCCGACTCCACACAAGGTCTTAGGCCCCGGCATCGACGGGAAAGGAATCCCGAGAGGCCCCCGAGGAACTCGCATTGGGACTCGCCTTTCCTGAGGCCACCAGAGCGGGTCCCTGAGGTCCCCGTCGTAAGTGGAGAGCACCTGCCGCAACTCGAGGAAATCCAGGAGGTTTTGCCCTCCAGGCGAGATGAGGCCCATTTCCGCTGAGGCTTCTCAAGGCTAATCACGTCTAACCACTGGAACTTCCAAAGGGTCCTTCACACCCTTGCTGCAACTCAAGAAGTTCCCCGACATACCCGTCTCCAATCGAGAGGAAGCACGTGGGTCCCGCACACATCCATGGGAGCCCCGTTTCCGCCTCCTAGCTCGAGATGAGGGATCCTTTCCCTGTTTCGTAGGGAAAGAATTCCCGGCGTTCCCGTCGCATCTCAAGAGGAGGCGCTCTCCACAGTAAAGGCGAGAGGAACTCCTGGGTCGTGACACCATTCCAAGAGTCCCCCAGATGTGTCAGTCGATTCCAGAGGAACCTGTTTTCCCTGCACTGCCTTGACGTTCAAGCCGAGGATCGACTCCCACCACGTGTGCACGTGGGACAGCCCTGTGGGAAAGCCTCGTGGGAAAGCCTCGTGGGAAAGACTCGAGGGAAAACCATAGATCCTTTGATCCACGCGGCGGACTGCGTGACACTGCTGCTACCGCTCTGGAGGAAAGCGCAAGTGCATGCCCGCATTCGAGACGAGGACTGACTCCTCTGGGGAGACTCCAGAAGTACCCCAAGATCCATGTCAGCACTGGAGAGGAATCCTCAGGTTCCGGCCCCGACTCCACACAAGGTCTTAGGCCACGGCATCGACGGGAGAGGAATCCCGAGAGGCCCCCGAGGAACTCGCATGGGGACTGGCCTTTCCTGAGGCCACCAGAGCGGGTCCCTGAGGTCCCCGTCGTAAGTCGAGAGCACCTGCCGCAACTCGAGAAAATCCAGGAGGTTTTGCCCTCCAGGCGAGATGAGGCCCATTTCCGCTGAGGCTTCTCGAGGCCAATCACATCTAACCACTGGAACTTCCAAAGGGTCCTTCACACCCTTGCTGCAACTCAAGAAGTTCCCCGACATACCCGTCTCCACTCGAGAGGAAGCACGTGGTGTCCCGCACACATCCAGGGGAGCCCCGTTTCCGCCTCCTAGATCGAGATCAGGGATCCTTTCCCTGTTTCGTAGGGAAAGAATTCCCGGCGTTCCCGTCGAATCTCAAGAGGAGGCGCTCTCCACAGGAAAGGCGAGAGGAACTCCAGGGTCGTGCCACCATTCCAAGAGTCCCCCAGATGTGTCAGTCCATTCCAGAGGAACCTGTTTTCCCTGCACTGCCTTGACGTTCAAGCCGAGGATCGACTCCCACCACGTGTGCTCGTGGGACAGACCTGTGGGAAAGCCTCGTGGGAAAGCCTCGTGGGAAAGACTAGAGGGAAAACCATAGATCCTTTGATCCACGCGGCGGACTGCGTGACACTGCTGCTACCGCTCTGGAGGAAAGCGCAAGTGCATGCCCGCATTCGAGACGAGGACTGACTCCCCTGGGGAGACTCCAGAAGTACCCCAAGATCCATGTCAGCACTGGAGAGGAATCCTCAGGTTCCGGCCCCGACTCCACACAAGGTCTTAGGCCATGGCATCGACGGGAGAGGAATCCCGAGAGGCCCCCGAGGAACTGGCATGTTGACTGGCCTTTCCTGAGGCCACAAGAGCGGGTCCCTGAGGTCCCCGTCGAAGGTCGAGAGCACCTGCCGCAACTCGAGAAAATCCAGGAGGTTATGCCCTCCAGGCGAGATGAGGCCCTTTTCCGCTGAGGCTTCTCGAGGCCAATCACATCTAACCACTGGAACTTCCAAAGGGTCCTTCACACCCTTGCTGCAACTCAAGAAGTTCCCCGACATACCCGTCTCCACTCGAGAGGAAGCACGTGGTGTCCCGCACACATCCAGGGGAGCCCCGTTTCCGCCTCCTAGATCGAGATCAGGGATCCTTTCCCTGTTTCGTAGGGAAAGAATTCCCGGCGTTCCCGTCGAATCTCAAGAGGAGGCGCTCTCCACAGGAAAGGCGAGAGGAACTCCAGGGTCGTGACACCATTCCAAGAGTCCCCCAGATGTGTCAGTCCATTCCAGAGGAACCTGTTTTCCCTGCACTGCCTTGACGTTCAAGCCGAGGATCGACTCCCACCACGTGTGCTCGTGGGACAGACCTGTGGGAAAGCCTCGTGGGAAAGCCTCGTGGGAAAGACTCGAGGGAAAACCATAGATCCTTTGATCCACGCGGCGGACTGCGTGACACTGCTGCTACCGCTCTGGAGGAAAGCGCAAGTGCATGCCCGCATTCGAGACGAGGACTGACTCCCCTGGGGAGACTCCAGAAGTACCCCAAGATCCATGTCAGCACTGGAGAGGAATCCTCAGGTTCCGGCCCCGACTCCACACAAGGTCTTAGGCCATGGCATCGACGGGAGAGGAATCCCGAGAGGCCCCCGAGGAACTGGCATGTTGACTGGCCTTTCCTGAGGCCACCAGAGCGGGTCCCTGAGGTCCCCGTCGTAAGTCGAGAGCACCTGCCGCAACTCGAGAAAATCCAGGAGGTTTTGCCCTCCAGGCGAGATGAGGCCTATTTCCGCTGAGGCTTCTCGAGGCCAATCACATCTAACCACTGGAACTTCCAAAGGGTCCTTCACACCCTTGCTGCAACTCAAGAAGTTCCCCGTCATACCCGTCTCCACTCGAGAGGAAGCACGTGGGGTCCCGCACACATCCAGGGGAGCCCCGTTTCCGCCTCCTAGCTCGAGATGAGGGATCCTTTCCCTATTTCGTAGGGAATGAATTCCCGGCGTTCCCGTCGCATCTCAAGAGGAGGCGCTCTCCACAGGAAAGGAGAGAGGAACTCCAGGGTCGTGCCACCATTCCAAGAGTCCCCCAGATGTGTCAGTTCATTCCAGAGGAACCTGTTTTCCCTGCACTGCCTTGACGTTCAAGCCGAGGATCGACTCCCACCACATGTGCGCGTGGGACAGCCCTGTGGGAAAGCCTCGTGGGAAAGCCTCGTGGGAAAGACTCGAGGGAAAACCATAGATCCATTGATCCACGCGGCGGACTGCGTGACACTGCTGCTACCGCTCTGGAGGAAAGCGCAAGTGCATGCCCGCATTCGAGACGAGGACTGACTCCCCTGGGGAGACTCCAGAAGTACCCCAAGATCCATGTCAACACTGGAGAGGAATCCTCAGGTTCCGGCCCCGACTCCACACAAGGTCTTAGGCCCCGGCATCGACGGGAGAAGAATCCCGAGATTCCCCCGAGGAACTCGCATGGGGACTGGCCTTTCCTGAGGCCACCAGAGCGGGTCCCTGAGGTCCCCGTCGTAAGTCGAGAGCACCTGCCGCAACTCGAGAAAATCCAGGAGGTTTTGCCCTCCAGGCGAGATGAGGCCCATTTCCGCTGAGGCTTCTCGAGGCTAATCACGTCTAACCACTGGAACTTCCAAAGGGTCCTTCACACCCTTGCTGCAACTCAAGAAGTTCCCCGACATACCCGTCTCCAATCGAGAGGAAGCACGTGGGTCCCGCACACATCCAGGGGAGCCCCGTTTCCGCCTCCTAGCTCGAGATGAGGGATCCTTTCCCTGTTTCGTAGGGAAAGAATTCCCGGCGTTCCCGTCGCATCTCAAGAGGAGGCGCTCTCCACAGGAAAGGCGAGAGGAACTCCAGGGTCGTGACACCATTCCAAGAGTCCCCCAGATGTGTCAGTCCATTCCAGAGGAACCTGTTTTCCCTGCACTGCCTTGACGTACAAGCCGAGGATCGACTCCCACCACGTGTGCACGTGGGACAGCCCAGTGGGAAAGCCTCGTGGGAAAGCCTCGTGGGAAAGACTCGAGGGAAAACCATAGATCCTTTAATCCACGTGGCGGACTGCGTGACACTGCTGTTACCGCTCTGGAGGAAAGCGCAAGTGCATGCCCGCATTCGAGACGAGGACTGACTCCCCTGGGGAGACTCCAGAAGTACCCCAAGATCCATGTCAGCACTGGAGAGGAATCCTCAGGTTCCGGCCCCGACTCCACACAAGGTCTTAGGCCCCGGCATCGACGGGAAAGGAATCCCGAGTGGCCCATGAGGAACTCGCATTGGGACTCGCCTTTCCTGAGGCCACCAGAGCGGGTCCCTGAGGTCCCCGTCGTAAGTGGAGAGCACCTGCCGCAACTCGAGGAAATCCAGGAGGTTTTGCCCTCCAGGCGAGATGAGGCCCATTTCCGCTGAGGCTTCTCAAGGCTAATCACGTCTAACCACTGGAACTTCCAAAGGGTCCTTCACACCCTTGCTGCAACTCAAGAAGTTCCCCGACATACCCGTCTCCAATCGAGAGGAAGCACGTGGGTCCCGCACACATCCATGGGAGCCCCGTTTCCGCCTCCTAGCTCGAGATGAGGGATCCTTTCCCTGTTTCGTAGGGAAAGAATTCCCGGCGTTCCCGTCGCATCTCAAGAGGAGGCGCTCTCCACAGTAAAGGCGAGAGGAACTCCTGGGTCGTGACACCATTCCAAGAGTCCCCCAGATGTGTCAGTCGATTCCAGAGGAACCTGTTTTCCCTGCACTGCCTTGACGTTCAAGCCGAGGATCGACTCCCACCACGTGTGCACGTGGGACAGCCCTGTGGGAAAGCCTCGTGGGAAAGCCTCGTGGGAAAGACTCGAGGGAAAACCATAGATCCTTTGATCCACGCGGCGGACTGCGTGACACTGCTGCTACCGCTCTGGAGGAAAGCGCAAGTGCATGCCCGCATTCGAGACGAGGACTGACTCCTCTGGGGAGACTCCAGAAGTACCCCAAGATCCATGTTAGCACTGGAGAGGAATCCTCAGGTTCCGGCCCCGACTCCACACAAGGTCTTAGGCCACGGCATCGACGGGAGAGGAATCCCGAGAGGCCCCCGAGGAACTCGCATGGGGACTGGCCTTTCCTGAGGCCACCAGAGCGGGTCCCTGAGGTCCCCGTCGTAAGTCGAGAGCACCTGCCGCAACTCGAGAAAATCCAGGAGGTTTTGCCCTCCAGGCGAGATGAGGCCCATTTCCGCTGAGGCTTCTCGAGGCCAATCACATCTAACCACTGGAACTTCCAAAGGGTCCTTCACACCCTTGCTGCAACTCAAGAAGTTCCCCGACATACCCGTCTCCACTCGAGAGGAAGCACGTGGTGTCCCGCACACATCCAGGGGAGCCCCGTTTCCGCCTCCTAGATCGAGATCAGGGATCCTTTCCCTGTTTCGTAGGGAAAGAATTCCCGGCGTTCCCGTCGAATCTCAAGAGGAGGCGCTCTCCACAGGAAAGGCGAGAGGAACTCCAGGGTCGTGCCACCATTCCAAGAGTCCCCCAGATGTGTCAGTCCATTCCAGAGGAACCTGTTTTCCCTGCACTGCCTTGAAGTTCAAGCCGAGGATCCACTCCCACCACGTGTGCACGTGGGACCGCCCTGTGGGAAAGCCTCGTGGGAAAGCCTCGTGGGAAAGACTCGAGGGAAAACCATAGATCCTTTGATCCACGCGGCGGACTGCGTGACACTGCTGCTACCGCTCTGGAGGAAAGCGCAACTGCATGCCCGCATTCAAGACGAGGACTGACTCCCCTGGGGAGACTCCAGAAGTACCCCAAGATCCATGTCAACACTGGAGAGGAATCCTCAGGTTCCGGCGCCGACTCCACACAAGGTCTTAGGCCCCGGCATCGACGGGAGAGGATTCCCGAGATTCCCCCGAGGAACTCGCATGGGGACTGGCCTTTCCTGAGGCCACCAGAGCGGGTCCCTGAGGTCCCCGTCGTAAGTCGAGAGCACCTGCCGCAACTCGAGAAAATCCAGGAGGTTTTGCCCTCCAGGCGAGATGAGGCCCATTTCCGCTGAGGCTTCTCGAGGCTAATCACGTCTAACCACTGGAACTTCCAAAGGGTCCTTCACACCCTTGCTGCAACTCAAGAAGTTCCCCGACATACCCGTCTCCAATCGAGAGGAAGCACGTGGGTCCCGCACACATCCAGGGGAGCCCCGTTTCCGCCTCCTAGCTCGAGATGAGGGATCCTTTCCCTGTTTCGTAGGGAAAGAATTCCCGGCGTTCCCGTCGCATCTCAAGAGGAGGCGCTCTCCACAGGAAAGACGAGAGGAACTCCAGGGTCGTGACACCATTCCAAGAGTCCCCCAGATGTGTCAGTCCATTCCAGAGGAACCTGTTTTCCCTGCACTGCCTTGACGTTCAAGCCGAGGATCGACTCCCACCACGTGTGCACGTGGGACAGCCCTGTGGGAAAGCCTCGTGGGAAAGCCTCGTGGGAAAGACTCGAGGGAAAACCATAGATCCTTTGATCCACGCGGCAGAAGGCGTGACAGTGCTGCTACCGCTCTGGAGGAAAGCGCAAGTGCATGCCCGCATTCGAGACGAGGACTGACTCCCCTGGGGAGACTCCAGAAGTACCCCAAGATCCATGTCAGCACTGGAGAGGAATCCTCAGGTTCCGGCCCCGACTCCACACAAGGTCTTAGGCCGCGGCAACGACGGGAGGGGAATCCCGAGAGGCCCCCGAGGAACTCGCATGGGGACTGGCCTTTCCTGAGGCCACCAGAGCGGTTCCCTGAGGTCCCCGTCGTAAGTCGAGAGCACCTGCCACAACTCGAGAAAATCCAGGAGGTTTTGCCCTCCAGGCGAGATGAGGCCCATTTCCGCTGAGGCTTCTCGAGGCCAATCACATCTAACCACTGGAACTTCCAAAGGGTCCATCACACCCTTGCTGCAACTCAAGAAGTTCTCCGACATACCCGTCTCCACTCGAGAGGAAGCACGTGGTGTCCCGCACACATCCAGGGGAGCCCCGTTTCCGCCTCCTAGCTCGAGATGAGGGATCCTTTCCCTGTTTCGTAGGGAAAGAATTCCCGGCGTTCCCGTCGCATCTCAAGAGGAGGCGCTCTCCACAGGAAAGGCGAGAGGAACTCCAGGGTCGTGCCACCATTCCAAGAGTCCCCCAGATGTGTCAGTCCATTCCAGAGGAACCTGTTTTTCCTGCACTGCCTTGACGTACAAGCCGAGGATCGACTCCCACCACGTGTGCACGTGGGACAGCCCAGTGGGAAAGCCTCGTGGGAAAGCCTCTTGGGAAAGACTCGAGGGAAAACCATAGATCCTTTAATCCACGTGGCGGACTGCGTGACACTGCTGCTACCGCTCTGGAGGAAAGCGCAAGTGCATGCCCGCATTCGAGACGAGGACTGACTCCCCTGGGGAGACTCCATAAGTACCCCAAGATCCATGTCAGCACTGGAGAGGAATCCTCAGGTTCCGGCCCCGACTCCACACAAGGTCTTAGGCCCCGGCATCGACGGGAAAGGAATCCCGAGAGGCCCCCGAGGAACTCGCATTGGGACTCGCCTTTCCTGAGGCCACCAGAGCGGGTCCCTGAGGTCCCCGTCGTAAGTGGAGAGCACCTGCCGCAACTCGAGGAAATCCAGGAGGTTTTGCCCTCCAGGCGAGATGAGGCCCATTTCCGCTGAGGCTTCTCGAGGCTAATCACGTCTAACCACTGGAACTTCCAAAGGGTCCTTCACACCCTTGCTGCAACTCAAGAAGTTCCCCGACATACCCGTCTCCACTCGAGAGGAAGCACGTGGGTCCCGCACACATCCATGGGAGCCCCGTTTCCGCCTCCTAGCTCGAGATGAGGGATCCTTTCCCTGTTTCGTAGGGAAAGAATTCCTGGCGTTCCCGTCGCATCTCAAGAGGAGGCGCTCTCCACAGGAAAGGCGAGAGGAACTCCTGGGTCGTGATACCATTCCAAGAGTCCCCCAGATGTGTCAGTCGATTCCAGAGGAACCTGTTTTCCCTGCACTGCCTTGACGTTCAAGCCGAGGATCGACTCCCACCACGTGTGCGCGTGGGACAGCCCTGTGGGAAAGCCTCGTGGGAAAGCCTCGTGGGAAAGACTCGAGGGAAAACCATAGATCCATTGATCCACGCGGCGGACTGCGTGACACTGCTGCTACCGCTCTGGAGGAAAGCGCAAGTGCATGCCCGCATTCGAGACGAGGACTGACTCCCCTGGGGAGACTCCAGAAGTACCCCAAGATCCATGTCAACACTGGAGAGGAATCCTCAGGTTCCGGCCCCGACTCCACACAAGGTCTTAGGCCCCGGCATCGACGGGAGAGGAATCCCGAGATTCCCCCGAGGAACTCGCATGGGGACTGGCCTTTCCTGAGGCCACCAGAGCGGGTCCCTGAGGTCCCCGTCGTAAGTCGAGAGCACCTGCCGCAACTCGAGAAAATCCAGGAGGTTTTGCCCTCCAGGCGAGATGAGGCCCGTTTCCGCTGAGGCTTCTCGAGGCTAATCACGTCTAACCACTGGAACTTCAAAGGGTCCTTCACACCCTTGCTGCAACTCAAGAAGTTCCCCGACATACCCGTCTCCAATCGAGAGGAAGCACGTGGGTCCCGCACACATCCAGGGGAGCCCCGTTTCCGCCTCCTACCTCGAGATGAGGGATCCTTTCCCTGTTTCGTAGGGAAAGAATTCCCGGCGTTCCCGTCGCATCTCAAGAGGAGGCGCTCTCCACAGGAAAGGCGAGAGGAACTCCAGGGTCGTGACACCATTCCAAGAGTCCCCCAGATGTGTCAGTCGATTCCAGAGGAACCTGTTTTCCCTGCACTGCCTTGACGTACAAGCCGAGGATCGACTCCCACCACGTGTGCACGTGGGACAGCCCTGTGGGAAAGCCTCGTGGGAAAGCCTCGTGGGAAAGACTCGAGGGAAAACCATAGATCCTTTGATCCACGCGGCGGACTGCGTGACACTGCTGCTACCGCTCTGGAGGAAAGCGCAAGTGCATGCCCGCATTCGAGACGAGGACTGACTCCTCTGGGGAGAGTCCAGAAGTACCCCAAGATCCATGTTAGCACTGGAGAGGAATCCTCAGGTTCCGGCCCCGACTCCACACAAGATCTTAGGCCACGGCATCGACGGGAGAGGAATCCCGAGAGGCCCCCGAGGAACTCGCATGGGGACTGGCCTTTCCTGAGGCCACCAGAGCGGGTCCCTGAGGTCCCCGTCGTAAGTCGAGAGCACCTGCCGCAACTCGAGAAAATCCAGGAGGTTTTGCCCTCCAGGCGAGATGAGGCCCATTTCCGCTGAGGCTTCTCGAGGCCAATCACATCTAACCACTGGAACTTCCAAAGGGTCCTTCACACCCTTGCTGCAACTCAAGAAGTTCCCCGACATACCCGTCTCCACTCGAGAGGAAGCACGTGGTGTCCCGCACACATCCAGGGGAGCCCCGTTTCCGCCTCCTAGATCGAGATCAGGGATCCTTTCCCTGTTTCGTAGGGAAAGAATTCCCGGCGTTCCCGTCGAATCTCAAGAGGAGGCGCTCTCCACAGGAAAGGCGAGAGGAACTCCAGGGTCGTGCCACCATTCCAAGAGTCCCCCAGATGTGTCAGTCCATTCCAGAGGAACCTGTTTTCCCTGCACTGCCTTGACGTTCAAGCCGAGGATCCACTCCCACCACGTGTGCACGTGGGACCGCCCTGTGGGAAAGCCTCGTGGGAAAGCCTCGTGGGAAAGACTCGAGGGAAAACCATAGATCCTTTGATCCACGCGGCGGACTGCGTGACACTGCTGCTACCGCTCTGGAGGAAAGCGCAACTGCATGCCCGCATTCAAGACGAGGACTGACTCCCCTGGGGAGACTCCAGAAGTACCCCAAGATCCATGTCAACACTGGAGAGGAATCCTCAGGTTCCGGCGCCGACTCCACACAAGGTCTTAGGCCCCGGCATCGACGGGAGAGGATTCCCGAGATTCCCCCGAGGAACTCGCATGGGGACTGGCCTTTCCTGAGGCCACCCGAGCGGGTCCCTGAGGTCCCCGTCGTAAGTCGAGAGCACCTGCCGCAACTCGAGAAAATCCAGGAGGTTTTGCCCTCCAGGCGAGATGAGGCCCATTTCCGCTGAGGCTTCTCGAGGCTAATCACGTCTAACCACTGGAACTTCCAAAGGGTCCTTCACACCCTTGCTGCAACTCAGGAAGTTCCCCGACATACCCGTCTCCAATCGAGAGGAAGCACGTGGGTCCCGCACACATCCAGGGGAGCCCCGTTTCCGCCTCCTAGCTCGAGATGAGGGATCCTTTCCCTGTTTCGTAGGGAAAGAATTCCCGGCGTTCCCGTCGCATCTCAAGAGGAGGCGCTCTCCATAGGAAAGACGAGAGGAACTCCAGGGTCGTGACACCATTCCAAGAGTCCCCCAGATGTGTCAGTCCATTCCAGAGGAACCTGTTTTCCCTGCACTGCCTTGACGTTCAAGCCGAGGATCGACTCCCACCACGTGTGCACGTGGGACAGCCCTGTGGGAAAGCCTCGTGGGAAAGCCTCGTGGGAAAGACTCGAGGGAAAACCATAGATCCTTTGATCCACGCGGCAGAAGGCGTGACAGTGCTGCTACCGCTCTGGAGGAAAGCGCAAGTGCATGCCCGCATTCGAGACGAGGACTGACTCCCCTGGGGAGACTCCAGAAGTACCCCAAGATCCATGTCAGCACTGGAGAGGAATCCTCAGGTTCCGGCCCCGACTCCACACAAGGTCTTAGGCCGCGGCAACGACGGGAGGGGAATCCCGAGAGGCCCCCGAGGAACTCGCATGGGGACTGGCCTTTCCTGAGGCCACCAGAGCGGTTCCCTGAGGTCCCCGTCGTAAGTCGAGAGCACCTGCCACAACTCGAGAAAATCCAGGAGGTTTTGCCCTCCAGGCGAGATGAGGCCCATTTCCGCTGAGGCTTCTCGAGGCCAATCACATCTAACCACTGGAACTTCCAAAGGGTCCATCACACCCTTGCTGCAACTCAAGAAGTTCTCCGACATACCCGTCTCCACTCGAGAGGAAGCACGTGGTGTCCCGCACACATCCAGGGGAGCCCCGTTTCCGCCTCCTAGCTCGAGATGAGGGATCCTTTCCCTGTTTCGTAGGGAAAGAATTCCCGGCGTTCCCGTCGCATCTCAAGAGGAGGCGCTCTCCACAGGAAAGGCGAGAGGAACTCCAGGGTCGTGCCACCATTCCAAGAGTCCCCCAGATGTGTCAGTCCATTCCAGAGGAACCTGTTTTCCCTGCACTGCCTGACGTTCAAGCCAAGGATCGACTCCCACCACGTGTGCACGTGGGACATCCCTGTGGGAAAGCCTCGTGGGAAAGCCTCGTGGGAAAGACTCGAGGGAAAACCATAGATCCTTTGATCAACGCGGCGGACTGCGTGACACTGCTGCTACCGCTCTGGAGGAAAGCGCAAGTGCATGCCCGCCTTCGAGACGAAGACTGACTCCCCTGGGGAGACTCCAGAAGAACCCCAAGATCCATGTCAGCACTGGAGAGGAATCCTCAGGTTCCGGCCCCGACTCCACACAAGGTCTTAGGCCCCGGCATCGACGGGAGAGGAATCCCGAGAGGCCCCCGAGGAACTCGCATGGGGACTGGCCTTTCCTGAGGCCACCAGAGCGGGTCCCTGAGGTC
Source organism: Ovis canadensis (assembly GCF_042477335.2). Classification (NCBI taxonomy): domain Eukaryota; kingdom Metazoa; phylum Chordata; class Mammalia; order Artiodactyla; family Bovidae; genus Ovis; species Ovis canadensis. Next base: position 1,635,963 of record NC_091259.1, read on the forward strand.
CCCGTCGTAAGTCGAGAGCACCTGCCGCAACTCGAGAAAATCCAGGAGGTTTGGCCCTCCAGGCGAGATGAGGCCCATTTCCGCTGAGGCTTCTCGAGGCTAATCACGTCTAACCACTGGAACATCCAAAGGGTCCTTCACACCCTTGCTGCAACTCAAGAACTTCCCCGACATACCCGTCTCCACTCGAGAGGAAGCACGTGGGGTCCCGCACACATCCAGGGGAGCCCCGTTTCCGCCTCCTAGATCGAGATGAGGGATCCTTTCCCTGTTTCGTAGGGAAAGAATTCCCGGCGTTTCTGTCGCATCTCAAGAGGAGGCGCTCTCCACAGGAAAGGGGAGAGGAACTCCAGGGTCGTGCCACCATTCCAAGAGACCCCCAGATGTGTCAGTCCATTCCAGAGGAACCTGTTTTCCCTGCACTGCCTTGACGTACAAGCCGAGGATCGAATCCCACCACGTGTGCACGTGGGACAGCCCTGTGGGAAAGCCTCGTGGGAAAGCCTCGTGGGAAAGACTCTACGGAAAACCAAAGATCCTTTGATCCACGCGGCGGACTGCGTGACACTGCTGCTACCGCTCTGGAGGAAAGTGCAAGTGCATGCCCGCATTCGAGACGAGGACTGACTCCCCTGGGGAGACTCCAGAAGTACCCCAAGATCCATGTCAGCACTGGAGAGGAATCCTCAGGTTCCGGCCCCGACTCCACACAAGGTCTTAGGCCCCGGCATCGACGGGAGAGGAATCCCGAGAGGCCCCCGAGGAACTCGCATGGGGACTGGCCTTTCCTGAGGCCACCAGAGCGGGTTCCTGAGGTCCCCGACGTAAGTCGAGAGCACCTGCCGCAACTCGAGAAAATCCAGGAGGTTTTGCCCTCCAGGCGAGATGAGGCCCATTTCCGCTGAGGCTTCTCGAGGCCAATCATATCTAACCACTGGAACTTCCAAAGGGTCCTTCACACCCTTGCTGCAACTCAAGAAGTTCCCCGACATACCCGTCTGCACTCGAGAGGAAGCACGTGGTGTCCCGCACACATCCAGGGGAACCCCGTTTCCGCCTCCTAGCTCGAGATGAGGGATCCTTTTCCTGTTTCGTAGGGAAAGAATTCCCGGCGTTCCCGTCGCATCTCAAGAGGAGGCGCTCTCCACAGGAAAGGCGAGAGGAACTCCAGGGTCGTGCCACCATTCCAAGAGTCCCCCAGATGTGTCAGTCCATTCCAGAGGAACCTGTTTTCCCTGCACTGCCTGACGTTCAAGCCAAGGATCGACTCCCACCACGTGTGCATGTGGGACATCCCTGTGGGAAAGCCTCGTGGGAAAGCCTCGTGGGAAAGACTCGAGGGAAAACCATAGATCCTTTGATCCACGCGGCGGACTGCGTGACACTGCTGCTACCGCTCTGGAGGAAAGCGCATGTGCATGGCCGCCTTCGAGACGAAGACTGACTCCCCTGGGGAGACTCCAGAAGAACCCCAAGATCCATGTCAGCACTGGAGAGGAATCCTCAGGTTCCGGCCCCGACTCCACACAAGGTCTTAGGCCCCGGCATCGACGGGAGAGGAATCCCGAGAGGCCCCCGAGGAACTCGCATGGGGACTGGCCTTTCCTGAGGCCACCAGAGCGGGTCCCTGAGGTCCCCGTCGTAAGTCGAGAGCACCTGCCGCAACTCGAGAAAATCCAGGAGGTTTGGCCCTCCAGGCGAGATGAGGCCCATTTCCGCTGGGGCTTCTCGAGGCTAATCACGTCTAACCACTGGAACTTCCAAAGGGTCCTTCACATCCTTGCTGCAACTCAAGAACTCCCCCGACATACCCGTCTCCACTCGAGAGGAAGCACGTGGGGTCCCGCACACATCCAGGGGAGCCCCGTTTCCGCCTCCTAGATCGAGATGAGGGATCCTTTCCCTGTTTCGTAGGGAAAGAATTCCCGGCGTTTCCGTCGCATCTCAATAGGAGGCGCTCTCCACAGGAAAGGGGAGAGGAACTCCAGGGTCGTGCCACCATTCCAAGAGACCCCCAGATGTGTCAGTCCATTACAGAGGAACCTGTTTTCCCTGCACTGCCTTGACGTTCAAGCCGAGGATCGACTCCCACCACGTGTGCACGTGGGACAGCCCTGTGGGAAAGCCTCGTGGGAAAGCCTCGTGGGAAAGACTCGAGGGAAAACCATAGATCCTTTGATCCACGCGGCGGACTGCGTGACACTGCTGCTACCGCTCTGGAGGAAAGCGCAAGTGCATGCCCGCATTCGAGACGAAGACTGCCTCCCCTGGGGAGACTCCAGAAGTACCCCAAGATCCATGTCAGCACTGGAGAGGAATCCTCAGGTTCCGGCCCCGACTCCACACAAGGACTTAGGCCCCGGCATCGACGGGAGAGGAATCCCCAGAGGCCCCCGAGGAATTCGCATGGGGACTGGCCTTTCCTGAGGCCACCAGAGCGGGTCCCTGAGGTCCCCGTCGTAAGTCGAGAGCACCTGCCGCAACTCGAGAAAATCCAGGAGGTTTTGCCCTCCAGGCGAGATGAGGCCCATTTCCGCTGAGGCTTCTCGAGGCCAATCACATCTAACCACTGGAACTTCCAAAGGGTCCTTCACACCCTTGCTGCAACTCAAGAAGTTCCCCGACATACCCGTCTGCACTCGAGAGGAAGCACGTGGTGTCCCGCACACATCCAGGGGAGCCCCGTTTCCACCTCCTAGCTCGAGATGAGGGATCCTTTTCCTGTTTCGTAGGGAAAGAATTCCCGGCGTTCCCGTCGCATCTCAAGAGGAGGCGCTCTCCACAGGAAAGGCGAGAGGAACTCCAGGGTCGTGCCACCATTCTAAGAGTCCCCCAGATGTGTCAGTCCATTCCAGAGGAACCTGTTTTCCCTGCACTGCCTGACGTTCAAGCCAAGGATCGACTCCCACCACGTGTGCACGTGGGACATCCCTGTGGGAAGCCTCGTGGGAAAGCCTCGTGGGAAAGACTCGAGGGAAAACCATAGATCCTTTGATCCACGCGGCGGACTGCGTGACACTGCTGCTACCGCTCTGGAGGAAAGCGCAAGTGCATGCCCGCCTTCGAGACGAAGACTGACTCCCCTGGGGAGACTCCAGAAGAACCCCAAGATCCATGTCTGCACTGGAGAGGAATCCTCAGGTTCCGGCCCCGACTCCACACAAGGTCTTAGGCCCCGGCATCGACCGGAGAGGAATCCCGAGAGGCCCCCGAGGAACTCGCATGGGGACTGGCCTTTCCTGAGGCCACCAGAGCGGGTCCCTGAGGTCCCCGTCGTAAGTCGAGAGCACCTGCCGCAACTCGAGAAAATCCAGGAGGTTTGGCCCTCCAGGCGAGATGAGGCCCATTTCCGCTGAGGCTTCTCGAGGCTAATCACGTCTAACCACTGGAACTTCCAAAGGGTCCTTCACACCCTTGCTGCAACTCAAGAAGTTCCCCGACATACCCGTCTCCACTCGAGAGGAAGCACGTGGGTCCCGCACACATCCAGGGGAGCCCCGTGTCCGCCTCCAAGCTCGAGATAAGGGATCCTTTCCCTGTTTCGTAGGGAAAGAATTCCCGGCGTTGCCGTCACATCTCAAGAGGAGGCGCTCTCCACAGGAAAGGCGAGAGGAACTCCAGGGTCGTGCCACCATTCCAAGAGTACCCCAGATGTGTCAGTCCATTCCAGAGGAACCTGTTTTCCCTGCACTGCCTTGACGTTCAAGCCGAGGATCGACTCCCACCACGTGTGCACGTGGGACAGCCCTGTGGGAAAGCCTCGTGGGAAAGCCTCGTGGGAAAGACTCGAGGGAAAACCATAGATCCTTTGATCCACGCGGCGGACTGCGTGACACTGCTGCTACCGCTCTGGAGGAAAGCGCAATGCATGCCCGCATTCGAGACGAGGACTGACTCCCCTGGGGAGACTCCAGAAGTACCCCAAGATCCATGTCAGAACTGGAGAGGAATCCTCAGGTTCCGGCCCCGACTCCACACAAGGTCTTAGGCCCCGGCATCGACGGGAGAGGAATCCCGAGACGCCGCCGAGGAACTCGAATGGGGACTGGCCTTTCCTGAGGCCACCAGAGCGGGTCCCTGATGTCCCCGTCGTAAGTCGAGAGCACCTGCCGCAACTCGAGAAAATCCAGGAGGTTTTGCCCTCTAGGCGAGATGAGGCCGATTTCCGCTGAGGCTTCTCGAGGCCAATCACATCTAACCACTGGAACTTTCAAAGGGTCCTTCACACCCTTGCTGCAACTCAAGAAGTTCCCCGACATACCCGTCTCCACTCGAGAGGAAGCACGTGGTGTCCCGCACACATCCAGGGGAGCCCCGTTTCGCCTCCTAGCTCGAGATGAGGGATCCTTTCCCTGTTTCGTAGGGAAAGAATTCCCGGCGTTCCCGTCGCAGCTCAAGAGGAGGCGCTCTCCACAGGAAAGGCGAGAGGAACTCCAGGGTCGTGCCACCATTCCAAGAGTCCCCCAGATGTGTCAGTCCATTCCAGAGGAACCTGTTTTCCCTGCACTGCCTTGACGTTCAAGCCGAGGATCGACTCCCACCACGTGTGCACGTGGGACAGCCCTGTGGGAAAGCCTCGTGGGAAAGCCTCGTGGGAAAGACTCGAGGGAAAACCATAGATCCTTTGATCCACGCGGCGGACTGCGTGACACTGCTGCTACCGATCTGGAGGAAAGGCCAAGTGCATGCCCGCATTCGAGACGAGGACTGACTCCCCTGGGGAGATCCAGAAGTACCCCAAGATCCATGTCAGCACTGGAGAGGAATCCTCATGTTCCGGCCCCGACTCCACACAAGGTCTTAGGCCCCGGCATCGACGGGAGATGAATCCCGAGACGCCCCCGAGGAACTCGCATGGGGACTGGCCTTTCCTGAGGCCACCAGAGCGGTTCCCTGAGGTCCCCGTCTTAAGTCGAGAGCACCTGCCGCAACTCGAGAAAATCCAGGAGGTTTTGCCCTCCAGGCGAGATGAGGCCCATTTCCGCTGAGGCTTCTCGAGGCCAATCACATCTAACCACTGGAACTTCCAAAGGGTCCTTCACACCATTGCTGCAACTCAAGAAGTTCCCCGACATACCCGTCTCCACTCGAGAGGAAGCACGTGGTGTCCCGCACACATCCAGGGGAGCCCCGTTTCGCCTCCTAGCTCGAGATGAGGGATCCTTTCCCTGTTTCGTAGGGAAAGAATTCCCGGCGTTCCCGTCGCATCTCAAGAGGAGGCGCTCTCCACAGGAAAGGCGAGAGGAACTGAAGGGTCGTGCCACCATTCCAAGAGTCCCCCAGATGTGTCATTCCATTCCAGAGCAACCTGTTTTCCCTGCACTGCCTTGACGTTCAAGCCGAGGATCGACTCCCACCACGTGTGCACGTGGGACAGCCCTGTGGGAAAGCATCGGGGGAAAGCCTCGTGGGAAAGACTCGAGGGAAAACCATAGATCCTTTGATCCACGGGGCGGACTGCGTGACACTGCTGCTACCGCTGTGGAGGAAAGCGCAAGTGCATGCCCGCATTCGAGACGAGGACTGACTCCCCTGGGGAGACTCCAGAAGTACCCCAAGATCCATGTCAGCACTGGAGAGGAATCCTCAGGTTCCGGCCCCGACTTCACACAAGGTCTTAGGCCCCGGCATCGACGGGAGAGGAATCCCGAGAGGCCCCCGAGGAACTCGCATGGGGACTGGCCTTTCCTGAGGCCACCAGAGCGCGTCCCTGAGGTCCCCGTCGTAAGTCGAGAGCACCTGCCGCAACTCGAGAAAATCCAGGAGGTTTTGCCCTCCAGGCGAGATGAGGCCCATTTCCGCTGAGGCTTCTCGAGGCCAATCACATCTAACCACTGGAACTTCCAAAGAGTCCTTCACACCATTGCTGCAACTCAAGAAGTTCCCCGACATACCCGTCTCCACTCGAGAGGAAGCACGTGGGGTCCCTCACACATCCAGGGGAGCCCCGTTTCCGCCTCCTAGCTCGAGATGAGGGATCCTTCCCTTTTTCGTAGGGAAAGAATTCCCGGCGTTCCAGTCGCATCTCAAGAGGAGGCGCTCTCCACAGGAAAGGCGAGAGGAACTCCAGGGTCGTGACACCATTCCAAGAGTCCCCCAGATGTGTCAGTCCATTCCAGAGGAACCTGTTTTCCCTGCACTGCCTTGACGTTCAAGCCGAGGATCGACTCCCACCACGTGTGCACGTGGAACAGCCCTGTGGGAAAGCCTCGTGGGAAAGCCTCGTGGGAAAGACTCGAGGGAAAACCATAGATCCTTTGATCCACGCGGCGGACTGCGTGACACTGCTGCTACCGCTCTGGAGGAAAGCGCAAGTGCATGCCCGCATTCGAGACGAGGACTGACTCCCCTGGGGAGACTCCAGAAGAACCCCAAGATCCATGTCAGCACTGGAGAGGAATCCTCAGGTTCCGGCCCCGACTCCACACAAGGTATTAGGCCCCGGCATCGACGGGAGAGGAATCCCGAGAGGCCCCCGAGGAACTCGCATGGGGACTGGCCTTTCCTGAGGCCACCAGAGCGGGTCCTTGAGGTCACCGTCGTAAATCGAGAGCACCTGCCGCAACTCGAGAAAATCCAGGAGGTTTTGCCCTCCAGGCGAAATGAGGCCAATTTCCGCTGAGGCTTCTCGAGGCCAATCACATCTAACGACTGGAACTTCCAAAGGGTCCTTCACACCCTTGCTGCAACTCAAGAACTTCCCAGACATACCCGTCTGCACTCGAGAGGAAGCACGTGGTGTCCCGCACACATCCAGGGGAGACCCGTTTCCGCCTCCTAGCTCGAGATGAGGGATCCTTTCCCTGTTTCGTAGGGAAAGAATTCCCGGCGTTCCCGTCGCATCTCAAGAGGAGGCTCTCTCCACAGGAAAGGCGAGAGGAACTCCAGGGTCATGCCACCATTCCAAGAGTCCCCCAGATGTGTCAGTCCATTCCAGAGGAACCTGTTTTCCCTGCACTGCCTTGACGTTCAAGCCGAGGATCGACTCCCACCACGTGTGCATGAGGGACAGCCTTGTGGGAAAGCCTCGTGGGAAAGCCTTGTGGGAAAGCCTCGTGGGAAAACCATAGATCCTTTGATCCACGCGGCGGACTGCGGGACACTGCTGCTACCGCTCTGGAGGAAAGCGCAAGTGCATGCCCGCCTTCGAGACGAGGACTGACTCCCCTGGGGAGACTCCAGAAGTACCCCAAGATCAATGTCAGCACTGGAGAGGAATCCTCAGGTTCCGGCCCCGACTCCACACAAGGTCTTTGCCCCGGCATCGACGGGAGAGGAATCCCGAGAGGCCCCCGAGGAACTCGCATGGGGACTCGCCTTTCCGGAGGCCACCAGAGCGGGTCCCTGAGGTCCCCGTCGTAAGTCGAGAGCACCTGCCGCAACTCGAGAAAATCCAGGAGGTTTTGCCCTCCAGGCGAGATGAGGCCCATTTCCGCTGAGGCTTCTCGAGGCTAATCACGTCTAACCACTGGAACTTCCAAAGGGTCCTTCACACCCTTGCTGCAACTCAAGAAGTTCCCTGACTTACCCGTCTCCACTCGAGAGGAAGCACGTGGGTCCCGCACACATCCAGGGGAGCCCCGTTTCCGCCTCCTAGCTCGAGATGAGGGATCCTTTCCCTGTTTCGTAGGGAAAGAATTCCCGGCGTTCCCGTCGCATCTCAAGAGCAGGCACTCTCCACAGGAAAGGCGAGAGGAACTCCAGGGTCGTGCCACGATTCCAAGAGTCCCCCAGATGTGTCAGTCCATTCCAGAGGAACTAGTTTTCACTGCACTGCCTTGACGTTGAAGCCGAGGATCGACTCCCACCACGTGTGCACGTGGGACAGCCCTGGGGACAGCCCTGTGTGAAAGCCTCGTGGGAAAGCCACGTGGGAAAGACTCGAGGGAAAACCATAGATCCTTTGATCCACGCGGCGGACTGCGTGACACTGCTGCTACCGCTCTGGAGGAAAGCGCGAGTGCATGCCCGCATTCGAGACGAGGACTGACTCCCCTGGGGAGACTCTAGAAGTACCCCAAGATCCATGTCAGCACTGGAGAGGAATCCTCAGGTTCCGGCCCCGACTCCACACAAGGTCTTAGGCCCCGGCATCGACGGGAGAGGAATCCCGAGAGGCCCCCGAGGAACTCGCATGGGGACTGGCCTTTCCTGAGGCCACCAGAGCGGGTCCCTGAGGTCCCCGTCGTAAGTCGAGAGCACCTGCCGCAACTCGAGAAAATCCAGGAGGTTTTTCCCTCCAGGCGAGATGAGGCTCATTTCCGCTGAGGCTTCTCGAGTCTAATCACGTCTAACCACTGGAACTTCCAAAGGGTCCTTCACACCATTGCTGCAACTCAAGAAGTTCCCCGACATACCCGTCTCCACTCGAGAGGAAGCACGTGGGGTCCCGCACACATCCAGGGGAGCCCCGTTTCCGCCTCCTAGCTCGAGATGAGGGATCCTTTCCCTGTTTCGTAGGGAAAGAATTCCCGGCGTTCCCGTCGCATCTCAAGAGGAGGCGCTCTCCACAGGAAAGGCGAGAGGAACTCCAGGGTCGTGCCACCATTCCAAGAGTCCCCCAGATGTGTCAGTCCATTCCAGAGGAACCTGTTTTCCCTGCACTGCCTTGACGTTGAAGCCGAGGATCGACTCCCACCACGTGTGCACGTGGGACAGCCCTGTGGGAAAGCCTCGTGGGAAAGCCTCGTTGGAAAGACTCGAGGGAAAACCATAGATCCTTTGATCCACGCGGCGGACTGCGTGACACTGCTGCTACCGCTCTGGAGGAAAGCGCAAGTGCATGCCCGCCTTCGAGACGAAGACTGACTCCCCTGGGGAGACTCCAGAAGAACCCCAAGATCCATGTCTGCACTGGAGAGGAATCCTCAGGTTCCGGCCCCGACTCCACACAAGGTCTTAGGCCCCGGCATCGACCGGAGAGGAATCCCGAGAGGCCCCCGAGGAACTCGCATGGGGACTGGCCTTTCCTGAGGCCACCAGAGCGGGTCCCTGAGGTCCCCGTCGTAAGTCGAGAGCACCTGCCGCAACTCGAGAAAATCCAGGAGGTTTGGCCCTCCAGGCGAGATGAGGCCCATTTCCGCTGAGGCTTCTCGAGGGTAATCACGTCTAACCACTGGAACTTCCAAAGGGTCCTTCACACCCTTGCTGCAACTCCAGAAGTTCCCCGACATACCCGTCTCCACTCGAGAGGAAGCACGTGGGTCCCGCACACATCCAGGGGAGCCCCGTGTCCGCCTCCAAGCTCGAGATAAGGGATCCTTTCCCTGTTTCGTAGGGAAAGAATTCCCGGCGTTGCCGTCACATCTCAAGAGGAGGCGCTCTCCACAGGAAAGGCGAGAGGAACTCCAGGGTCGTGCCACCATTCCAAGAGTACCCCAGATGTGTCAGTCCATTCCAGAGGAACCTGTTTTCCCTGCACTGCCTTGACGTTCAAGCCGAGGATCGACTCCCACCACGTGTGCACGTGGGACAGCCCTGTGGGAAAGCCTCGTGGGAAAGCCTCGTGGGAAAGACTCGAGGGAAAACCATAGATCCTTTGATCCACGCGGCGGACTGCGTGACACTGCTGCTACCGCTCTGGAGGAAAGCGCAATGCATGCCCGCATTCGAGACGAGGACTGACTCCCCTGGGGAGACTCCAGAAGTACCCCAAGATCCATGTCAGAACTGGAGAGGAATCCTCAGGTTCCGGCCCCGACTCCACACAAGGTCTTAGGCCCCGGCATCGACGGGAGAGGAATCCCGAGACGCCGCCGAGGAACTCGAATGGGGACTGGCCTTTCCTGAGGCCACCAGAGCGGGTCCCTGATGTCCCCGTCGTAAGTCGAGAGCACCTGCCGCAACTCGAGAAAATCCAGGAGGTTTTGCCCTCTAGGCGAGATGAGGCCGATTTCCGCTGAGGCTTCTCGAGGCCAATCACATCTAACCACTGGAACTTTCAAAGGGTCCTTCACACCCTTGCTGCAACTCAAGAAGTTCCCCGACATACCCGTCTCCACTCGAGAGGAAGCACGTGGTGTCCCGCACACATCCAGGGGAGCCCCGTTTCGCCTCCTAGCTCGAGATGAGGGATCCTTTCCCTGTTTCGTAGGGAAAGAATTCCCGGCGTTCCCGTCGCAGCTCAAGAGGAGGCGCTCTCCACAGGAAAGGCGAGAGGAACTCCAGGGTCGTGCCACCATTCCAAGAGTCCCCCAGATGTGTCAGTCCATTCCAGAGGAACCTGTTTTCCCTGCACTGCCTTGACGTTCAAGCCGAGGATCGACTCCCACCACGTGTGCACGTGGGACAGCCCTGTGGGAAAGCCTCGTGGGAAAGCCTCGTGGGAAAGACTCGAGGGAAAACCATAGATCCTTTGATCCACGCGGCGGACTGCGTGACACTGCTGCTACCGATCTGGAGGAAAGGCCAAGTGCATGCCCGCATTCGAGACGAGGACTGACTCCCCTGGGGAGATCCAGAAGTACCCCAAGATCCATGTCAGCACTGGAGAGGAATCCTCATGTTCCGGCCCCGACTCCACACAAGGTCTTAGGCCCCGGCATCGACGGGAGATGAATCCCGAGACGCCCCCGAGGAACTCGCATGGGGACTGGCCTTTCCTGAGGCCACCAGAGCGGTTCCCTGAGGTCCCCGTCTTAAGTCGAGAGCACCTGCCGCAACTCGAGAAAATCCAGGAGGTTTTGCCCTCCAGGCGAGATGAGGCCCATTTCCGCTGAGGCTTCTCGAGGCCAATCACATCTAACCACTGGAACTTCCAAAGGGTCCTTCACACCATTGCTGCAACTCAAGAAGTTCCCCGACATACCCGTCTCCACTCGAGAGGAAGCACGTGGTGTCCCGCACACATCCAGGGGAGCCCCGTTTCGCCTCCTAGCTCGAGATGAGGGATCCTTTCCCTGTTTCGTAGGGAAAGAATTCCCGGCGTTCCCGTCGCATCTCAAGAGGAGGCGCTCTCCACAGGAAAGGCGAGAGGAACTGAAGGGTCGTGCCACCATTCCAAGAGTCCCCCAGATGTGTCATTCCATTCCAGAGCAACCTGTTTTCCCTGCACTGCCTTGACGTTCAAGCCGAGGATCGACTCCCACCACGTGTGCACGTGGGACAGCCCTGTGGGAAAGCATCGGGGGAAAGCCTCGTGGGAAAGACTCGAGGGAAAACCATAGATCCTTTGATCCACGGGGCGGACTGCGTGACACTGCTGCTACCGCTGTGGAGGAAAGCGCAAGTGCATGCCCGCATTCGAGACGAGGACTGACTCCCCTGGGGAGACTCCAGAAGTACCCCAAGATCCATGTCAGCACTGGAGAGGAATCCTCAGGTTCCGGCCCCGACTTCACACAAGGTCTTAGGCCCCGGCATCGACGGGAGAGGAATCCCGAGAGGCCCCCGAGGAACTCGCATGGGGACTGGCCTTTCCTGAGGCCACCAGAGCGCGTCCCTGAGGTCCCCGTCGTAAGTCGAGAGCACCTGCCGCAACTCGAGAAAATCCAGGAGGTTTTGCCCTCCAGGCGAGATGAGGCCCATTTCCGCTGAGGCTTCTCGAGGCCAATCACATCTAACCACTGGAACTTCCAAAGAGTCCTTCACACCATTGCTGCAACTCAAGAAGTTCCCCGACATACCCGTCTCCACTCGAGAGGAAGCACGTGGGGTCCCTCACACATCCAGGGGAGCCCCGTTTCCGCCTCCTAGCTCGAGATGAGGGATCCTTCCCTTTTTCGTAGGGAAAGAATTCCCGGCGTTCCAGTCGCATCTCAAGAGGAGGCGCTCTCCACAGGAAAGGCGAGAGGAACTCCAGGGTCGTGACACCATTCCAAGAGTCCCCCAGATGTGTCAGTCCATTCCAGAGGAACCTGTTTTCCCTGCACTGCCTTGACGTTCAAGCCGAGGATCGACTCCCACCACGTGTGCACGTGGAACAGCCCTGTGGGAAAGCCTCGTGGGAAAGCCTCGTGGGAAAGACTCGAGGGAAAACCATAGATCCTTTGATCCACGCGGCGGACTGCGTGACACTGCTGCTACCGCTCTGGAGGAAAGCGCAAGTGCATGCCCGCATTCGAGACGAGGACTGACTCCCCTGGGGAGACTCCAGAAGAACCCCAAGATCCATGTCAGCACTGGAGAGGAATCCTCAGGTTCCGGCCCCGACTCCACACAAGGTATTAGGCCCCGGCATCGACGGGAGAGGAATCCCGAGAGGCCCCCGAGGAACTCGCATGGGGACTGGCCTTTCCTGAGGCCACCAGAGCGGGTCCTTGAGGTCACCGTCGTAAATCGAGAGCACCTGCCGCAACTCGAGAAAATCCAGGAGGTTTTGCCCTCCAGGCGAAATGAGGCCAATTTCCGCTGAGGCTTCTCGAGGCCAATCACATCTAACGACTGGAACTTCCAAAGGGTCCTTCACACCCTTGCTGCAACTCAAGAACTTCCCAGACATACCCGTCTGCACTCGAGAGGAAGCACGTGGTGTCCCGCACACATCCAGGGGAGACCCGTTTCCGCCTCCTAGCTCGAGATGAGGGATCCTTTCCCTGTTTCGTAGGGAAAGAATTCCCGGCGTTCCCGTCGCATCTCAAGAGGAGGCTCTCTCCACAGGAAAGGCGAGAGGAACTCCAGGGTCATGCCACCATTCCAAGAGTCCCCCAGATGTGTCAGTCCATTCCAGAGGAACCTGTTTTCCCTGCACTGCCTTGACGTTCAAGCCGAGGATCGACTCCCACCACGTGTGCATGAGGGACAGCCTTGTGGGAAAGCCTCGTGGGAAAGCCTTGTGGGAAAGCCTCGTGGGAAAACCATAGATCCTTTGATCCACGCGGCGGACTGCGGGACACTGCTGCTACCGCTCTGGAGGAAAGCGCAAGTGCATGCCCGCCTTCGAGACGAGGACTGACTCCCCTGGGGAGACTCCAGAAGTACCCCAAGATCAATGTCAGCACTGGAGAGGAATCCTCAGGTTCCGGCCCCGACTCCACACAAGGTCTTTGCCCCGGCATCGACGGGAGAGGAATCCCGAGAGGCCCCCGAGGAACTCGCATGGGGACTCGCCTTTCCGGAGGCCACCAGAGCGGGTCCCTGAGGTCCCCGTCGTAAGTCGAGAGCACCTGCCGCAACTCGAGAAAATCCAGGAGGTTTTGCCCTCCAGGCGAGATGAGGCCCATTTCCGCTGAGGCTTCTCGAGGCTAATCACGTCTAACCACTGGAACTTCCAAAGGGTCCTTCACACCCTTGCTGCAACTCAAGAAGTTCCCTGACTTACCCGTCTCCACTCGAGAGGAAGCACGTGGGTCCCGCACACATCCAGGGGAGCCCCGTTTCCGCCTCCTAGCTCGAGATGAGGGATCCTTTCCCTGTTTCGTAGGGAAAGAATTCCCGGCGTTCCCGTCGCATCTCAAGAGCAGGCACTCTCCACAGGAAAGGCGAGAGGAACTCCAGGGTCGTGCCACGATTCCAAGAGTCCCCCAGATGTGTCAGTCCATTCCAGAGGAACTAGTTTTCACTGCACTGCCTTGACGTTGAAGCCGAGGATCGACTCCCACCACGTGTGCACGTGGGACAGCCCTGGGGACAGCCCTGTGTGAAAGCCTCGTGGGAAAGCCACGTGGGAAAGACTCGAGGGAAAACCATAGATCCTTTGATCCACGCGGCGGACTGCGTGACACTGCTGCTACCGCTCTGGAGGAAAGCGCGAGTGCATGCCCGCATTCGAGACGAGGACTGACTCCCCTGGGGAGACTCTAGAAGTACCCCAAGATCCATGTCAGCACTGGAGAGGAATCCTCAGGTTCCGGCCCCGACTCCACACAAGGTCTTAGGCCCCGGCATCGACGGGAGAGGAATCCCGAGAGGCCCCCGAGGAACTCGCATGGGGACTGGCCTTTCCTGAGGCCACCAGAGCGGGTCCCTGAGGTCCCCGTCGTAAGTCGAGAGCACCTGCCGCAACTCGAGAAAATCCAGGAGGTTTTTCCCTCCAGGCGAGATGAGGCTCATTTCCGCTGAGGCTTCTCGAGTCTAATCACGTCTAACCACTGGAACTTCCAAAGGGTCCTTCACACCATTGCTGCAACTCAAGAAGTTCCCCGACATACCCGTCTCCACTCGAGAGGAAGCACGTGGGGTCCCGCACACATCCAGGGGAGCCCCGTTTCCGCCTCCTAGCTCGAGATGAGGGATCCTTTCCCTGTTTCGTAGGGAAAGAATTCCCGGCGTTCCCGTCGCATCTCAAGAGGAGGCGCTCTCCACAGGAAAGGCGAGAGGAACTCCAGGGTCGTGCCACCATTCCAAGAGTCCCCCAGATGTGTCAGTCCATTCCAGAGGAACCTGTTTTCCCTGCACTGCCTTGACGTTGAAGCCGAGGATCGACTCCCACCACGTGTGCACGTGGGACAGCCCTGTGGGAAAGCCTCGTGGGAAAGCCTCGTTGGAAAGACTCGAGGGAAAACCATAGATCCTTTGATCCACGCGGCGGACTGCGTGACACTGCTGCTACCGCTCTGGAGGAAAGCGCAAGTGCATGCCCGCATTCGAGACGAGGACTGACTCCCCTGGGGAGACTCCAGAAGTACCCCAAGATCCATGTCAGCACTGGAGAGGAATCCTCAGGTTCCGGCCCCGACTCCACACAAGGTCTTAGGCCCCGGCATCGACGGGGGAGGAATCCCGAGAGGCCCCCGAGGAACTCGCATGGGGACTGGCCTGTCCTGAGGCCACCAGAGCGGGTCCCTGAGGTCCCCGTCGTAAGTCGAGAGCACCTGCCGCAACTCGAGAAAATCCAGGAGGTTTTGCCCTCCAGGCGAGATGAGGCCCATTTCCGCTGAGGCTTCTCGAGGCCAATCACATCTAACCACTGGAACTTCCAAAGGGTCCTTCACACCCTTGCTGCAACTCAAGAAGTTCCCCGACATACCCGTCTCCACTCGAGAGGAAGCACGTGGTGTCCCGCACACATCCAGGGGAGCCCCGTTTCCGCCTCCTAGCTCGAGATGAGGGATCCTTTCCCTGTTTCGTAGGGAAAGAATTCCCGGCGTTCCCGTCGCATCTCAAGAGGAGGCGCTCTCCACAGGAAAGGCGAGAGGAACTCCAGGGTCGTGCCACCATTCCAAGAGTCCCCCAGATGTGTCAGTCCATTCCAGAGGAACCTGTTTTCCCTGCACTGCCTTGACGTTCAAGCCGAGGATCGACTCCCACCACGTGTGCACGTGGGACAGCCCTGTGGGTAAGCCTCGTGGGAAAGCCTCGTGGGAAAGACTCGAGGGAAAACCATAGATCCTTTGATCCACGCGGCGGACTGCGTGACACTGCTGCTACCGCTCTGGAGGAAAGCGCAAGTGCATGCCCGCATTCGAGACGAGGACTGACTCCCCTAGGGAGACTCCAGAAGTACCCCAAGATCCATGTCAGCACTGGAGAGGAATCCTCAGGTTCCGGCCCCGACTCCACACAAGGTCTTAGGCCCCGGCATCGACGGGAGAGGAATCCCGAAAGGCCCCCGAGGAACTCGCATGGGGACTGGCCTTTCCTGAGGCCACCAGAGAGGGTCCCTGAGGTCCCCGTCGTAAGTCGAGAGCACCTGCCGCAACTCGAAAAAATCCAGGAGGTTTTGCCCTCCAGGCGAGATGAGGCCCATTTCCGCTGAGGCTTCTCGAGGCCAATCACATCTAACCACTGGAACTTCCAAAGGGTCCTTCACACCCTTGCTGCAACTCAAGAAGTTCCCCGACATACCCGTCTGCACTCGAGAGGAAGCACGTGGTGTCCCGCACACATCCAGGGGAGCCCCGTTTCCGCCTCCTAGCTCGAGATGAGGGATCCTTTCCCTGTTTCGTAGGGAAAGAATTCCCGGCGTTCCCGTCGCATCTCAAGAGGAGGCGCTCTCCACAGGAAAGGCGAGAGGAACTCCAGGGTCGTGCCACCATTCCAAGAGTCCCCCAGATGTGTCAGTCCATTCCAGAGGAACCTGTTTTCCCTGCACTGCCTTGACGTTCAAGCCGAGGATCGACTCCCACCACGTGTGCACGTGGGACAGCCCTGTGGGAAAGCCTCGTGGGAAAGCCTCGTGGGAAAGACTCGAGGGAAAACCATAGATCCTTTGATCCACGCGGCGGACTGCGTGACAATGCTGCTACCGCTCTGGAGGAAGGCGCAAGTGCATGCCCGCATTCGAGACGAGGACTGACTCCCCTAGGGAGACTCCAGAAGTACCCCAAGATCCATGTCAGCACTGGAGAGGAATCCTCAGGTTCCGGCCCCGACTCCACACAAGGTCTTAGGCCCCGGCATCGACGGGAGAGGAATCCCGAGAGGCCCCCGAGGAACTCGCATGGGGACTGGCCTTTCCTGAGGCCACCAGAGCGGGTCCCTGAGGTCCCCGTCGTAAGTCGAGAGCACCTGCCGCAACTCGAGAAAATCCAGGAGGTTTTGCCCTCCAGGCGAGATGAGGCCCATTTCTGCTGAGGCTTCTCGAGGCCAATCACATCTAACCACTGGAACTTCCAAAGGGTCCTTCACACCATTGCTGCAACTCAAGAAGTTCCCCGACATACCCGTCTCCACTCGAGAAGAAGCACGTGGGGTCCCGCACACATCCAGGGGAGCCCCGTTTCCGCCTACTAGCTCGAGATGAGGGATCCTTTCCCTGTTTCGAAGGGAAAGAATTCCTGGCGTTCCCGTCGCATCTCAAGAGGAGGCGTTCTCCACAGGAAAGGCGAGAGGAACTCCAGGGTCGAGACACCATTCCAAGAGTCCCCCAGATGTGTCAGTCCATTCCAGAGGAACCTGTTTTCCCTGCACTGCCTTGACGTTCAAGCCGAGGATCCACTCCCACCACGTGTGCACGTGGGACAGCCCTGTGGGAAAGCCTCGTGGGAAAGCCTCGTGGGATAGACTCGAGGGAAAACCATAGATCCTTTGATCCACGCGGCGGACTGCGTGACACTGCTGCTACCGCTCTGGAGGAAAGCGCAAGTGCATGCCCGCATTTGAGACGAGGACTGACTCCCCTGGGGAGACTCCAGAAGTACCCCAAGATCCATGTCAGCACTGGAGAGGAATCCTCAGGTTCCGGCCCCGACTCCACACAAGGTCTTAGGCCCCGGCATCGACGGGAG
Organism: Ovis canadensis; assembly: GCF_042477335.2. Taxonomy (NCBI): domain Eukaryota; kingdom Metazoa; phylum Chordata; class Mammalia; order Artiodactyla; family Bovidae; genus Ovis; species Ovis canadensis. The sequence continues at coordinate 1,653,068 of NC_091259.1, forward strand.
AGGAATCCCGAGAGGCCCCCGAGGAACTCGCATGGGGACTGGCCTTTCCTGAGGCCACCAGAGCGGGTCCCTGAGGTCCCCGTCGTAAGTCGAGAGCACCTGCCGCAACTCGAGAAAATCCAGGAGGTTTTGCCCTCCAGGCGAGATGAGGCCCATTTCCGCTGAGGCTTCTCGAGGCCAATCACATCTAACCACTGGAACTTCCAAAGGGTCCTTCACACCCTTGCTGCAACTCAAGAAGTTCCCCGACATACCCGTCTCCACTCGAGAGGAAGCACGTGGTGTCCCGCACACATCCAGGGGAGCCCCGTTTCGGACTCCTAGCTCGAGATGAGGGATCCTTTCCCTGTTTCGTAGGGAAAGAATTCTCGGCGTTCCCGTCGCATCTCAAGAGGAGGCGCTCTCCACAGGAAAGGCGAGAGGAACTCCAGGGTCGAGACACCATTCCAAGAGTCCCCCAGATGTGTCAGTCCATTCCAGAGGAACCTGTTTTCCCTGCACTGCCTTGACGTTCAAGCCGAGGATCGACTCCCACCACGTGTGCACGTGGGACAGCCCTGTTGGAAAGCCTCGTGGGAAAGCCTCGTGGGAAAGACTCGAGGGAAAACCATAGATCCTTTGATCCACGCGGCGGACTGCGTGACACTGCTGCTACCGCTCTGGAGGAAAGCGCAAGTGCATGCCTGCATTCGAGACAAGGACTGACTCCCCTGGGGAGACTCCAGAAGTACCCCAAGATCCATGTCAGCACTGGAGAGGAATCCTCAGGTTCCGGCCCCGACTCCACACAAGGTCTTAGGCCCCGGCATCGACGGGAGAGGAATCCCGAGACACCCCCGAGGAACTCGCATGGGGACTGGCCTTTCCTGAGGCCACCAGAGCGGGTCCCTGAGGTCCCCGTCGTAAGTCGAGAGCACCTGCCGCAACTCGAGAAAATCCAGGAGGTTTTGCCCTCCAGGCGAGATGAGGCCCATTTCCGCTGAGGCTTCTCGAGGCCAATCACATCTAACCACTGGAACTTCCAAAGGGTCCTTCACACCCTTGCTGCAACTCAAGAAGTTCCCCGACATACCCGTCTGCACTCGAGAGGAAGCACGTGGTGTCCCGCACACATCCAGGGGAGCCCCGTTTCCGCCTCCTAGCTCGAGATGAGGGATCCTTTCACTGTTTCGTAGGGAAAGAATTCCCGGCGTTCCCGTCGCATCTCAAGAGGAGGCGCTCTCCACAGGAAAGGCGAGAGGAACTCCAGGGTCGTGCCACCATTCCAAGAGTCCCCCAGATGTGTCAGTCCATTCCAGAGGAACCTGTTTTCCCTGCACTGCCTTGACGTTCAAGCCGAGGATCGACTCCCACCACGTGTGCACGTGGGACAGCCCTGTGGGAAAGCCTCGTGGGAAAGCCTCGTGGGAAAGACTCGAGGGAAAACCATAGATCCTTTGATCCACGCGGCGGACTGCGTGACACTGCTGCTACCGCTCTGGAGGAAAGCGCAAGTGCATGCCCGCATTCGAGACGAGGACTGACTCCCCTAGGGAGACTCCAGAAATACCCCAAGATCCATGTCAGCACTGGAGAGGAATCCTCAGGTTCCGGCCCCGACTCCACACAAGGTCTAAGGCCCCGGCATCGACGGGAGAGGAATCCCGAGAGGCCCCCGAGGAACTCGCATGGGGACTGGCCTTTCCTGAGGCCACCAGAGCGGTTCCCTGAGGTCCCCGTCGTAAGTCGAGAGCACCTGCCGCAACTCGAGAAAATCCAGGAGGTTTTGCCCTCCAGGCGAGATGAGGCCCATTTCCGCTGAGGCTTCTCGAGGCCAATCACATCTAACCACTGGAACTTCCAAAGGGTCCTTAAAACCCTTGCTGCAACTCAAGAAGTTCCCCGACATACCCGTCTCCACTCGAGAGGAAGCACGTGGGGTCCCGCACACATCCAGGTGAGCCCCGTTTCCGCCTCCTAGCTCGAGATGAGGGATCCTTTCCCTGTTTCGTAGGGAAAGAATTCCCGGCGTTCCCGTCGCATCTCAAGAGGAGGCGCTCTAAACAGGAAAGGCGAGAGGAACTCCCGGGTCATGCCACCATTCCAAGAGTCCCCCAGATGTGTCAGTCCATTCCAGAGGAACCTGTTTTCCCTGCACTGCCTTGACGTTCAAGCCAAGGATCGACTCCCACCACGTGTGCACGTGGGACAGCCCTGTGGGAAAGCCTCGTGGGAAAGTCTCGTGGGAAAGACTCGAGGGAAAACCATAGATCCTTTGATCCACGCGGCGGACTGCGTGACACTGCTGCTACCGCTCTGGAGGAAAGCGCAAGTGCATGCCCGCATTCGAGACGAGGACTGACTCCCCTGGGGAGACTCCAGAAGTACCCCAAGATCCATGTCAGCACTGGAGAGGAATCCTCAGGTTCGGGCCCCGACTCCACACAAGGTCTTATGCCCCGGCATCGACGGGAGAGGAATCCCGAGACGCCCCCGAGGAACTCGCATGGGGACTGGCCTTTCCTGAGGCCACCAGAGCGGTTCCCTGAGGTCCCCGTCGTAAGTCGAGAGCACCTGCCGCAACTCGAGAAAATCCAGGAGGTTTTGCCCTCCAGGCGAGATGAGGCCCATTTCCGCTGAGGCTTCTGGAGGCCAATCACATCTAACCACTGGAACTTCCAAAGGGTCCTTCACACCCTTGCTGCAACTCAAGAAGTTTCCCGACATACCCGTCTCCACTCGAGAGGAAGCACGTGGTGTCCCGCACAACTCCAGGGGAGCCCCGTTTGGCCTCCTAGCTCGAGATGAGGGATCCTTTCCCTGTTTCGTAGGGAAAGAATTCCCGGCGTTCCCGTCGCATCTCAAGAGGAGGCGCTCTCCACAGGAAAGGCGAGAGGAACTTCAGGGTCGTGCCACCATTCCAAGAGTCCCCCATATGTGTCAGCCCATTCCAGAGGAACCTGTTTTCCCTGCACTGCCTTGACGTTCAAGCCGAGGATCGACTCCCACCACGTGTGCACGTGGGACAGCCCTGTGGGAAAGCCTCGTGGGAAAGCCTCGTGGGAAAGACTCGAGGGAAAACCATAGATCCTTTGATCCACGCGGCGGACTGCGTGACACTGCTGCTACCGCTCTGGAGGAAAGCGCAAGTGCATGCCCGCATTCGAGACGAGGACTGACTCCCCTGGGGAGACTCCAGAAGTACCCCAAGATCCATGTCAGCACTGGAGAGGAATCCTCAGGTTCCGGCCCCGACTCCACACAAGGTCTTAGGCCCCGGCATCGATGGGAGAGGTATCCCGAGAGGCCCCCGAGGAACTCGCATGGGGACTGGCCTTTCCTGAGGCCACCAGAGCGGGTCCCTGAGGTCCCCGTCGTAAGTCGAGAGCACCTGCCGCAACTTGAGAAAATCCAGGAGGTTTTGCCCTCCAGGCGAGATGAGGCCCATTTCCGCTGAGGCTTCTCGAGGCCAATCACATCTAACCACTGGAACTTTCAGAGGGTCCTTCACATCCTTGCTGCAACTCAAGAAGTTCCCCGACATACCCGTCTGCACTCGAGAGGAAGCACGTGGTGTCCCGCACACATCCAGGGGAGCCCAGTTTCCGCCTCCTAGCTCGAGATGAGGGATCCTTTCCCTGTTTCGTAGGGAAAGAATTCCCGGCGTTCCCGTCGCATCTCAAGAGGAGGCGCTCTCCACAGGAAAGGCGAGAGGAACTCCAGGGTCGTGCCACCATTCCAAGAGTCCCCCAGATGTGTCAGTCCATTCCAGAGGAACCTGTTTTCCCTGCACTGCCTTGACGTTCAAGCCGAGGATCGACTCCCACAACGTGTGCACGTGGGACAGCCCTGTGGGAAAGCCTCGTGGGAAAGCCTCGTGGGAAAGACTCGAGGGAAAACCATAGATCCTTTGATCCACGCGGCGGACTGCGTGACACGGCTGCTACCGCTCTGGAGGAAAGCGCAAGTGCATGCCCGCATTCGAGACGAGGACTGACTTCCTTGGGGAGACTCCAGAAGTACCCCAAGATCCATGTCAGCACTGGAGAGGAATCCTCAGGTTCCGTCCCCGACTCCACACAAGGTCTTAGGCCCCGGCATCGACGGGAGAGGAATCCCGAGAGGCCCCCGAGGAACTCGCATGGGGACTGGCCTTTCCTGAGGCCACCAGAGCGGGTCCCTGAGGTCCCCGTCGTAAGTCGAGAGCACCTGCCGCAACTCGAGAAAATCCAGGAGGTTTTGCCCTCCAGGCGTGATGAGGCCCATTTCCGCTGAGGCTTCTCGAGGCCAATCACATCTAACCACTGGAACTTCCAAAGGGTCCTTCACACCCTTGCTGCAACTCAAGAATTTCCCCGACATACCCGTCTCCACTCGAGAGGAAGCACGTGGTGTCCCGCACACATCCAGGGAGCCCCGTTTCCGCCTCCTAGCTCGAGATGAGGGATCCTTTCCCTGTTTCGTAGGGAAAGAATTCCCGGCGTTCCCGTCGCATCTCAAGAGGAGGCGCTCTCCACAGGAAAGGCGAGAGGAACTCCAGGGTCGTGACACCATTCCGAGAGTCCCCCAGATGTATCAGCCCATTCCAGAGGAACCTGTTTTCCCTGCACTGCCTTGAGGTTCAAGCCCAGGATCGACTCCCACCACGTGTGCACGTGGGACAGCCCTGTGGGAAAGCCTCGTGGGAAAGCCTCGTGGGAAAGACTCGAGGGAAAACCATAGATCCTTTGATCCACACGGCGGACTGCGTGACACTGCTGCTACCGCTCTGGAGGAAAGCGCAAGTGCATGCCCGGATTCGAGACGAGGACTGACTCCCCTGGGGAGACTCCAGAAGTACCCCAGGATCCATGTCAGCACTGGAGAGGAATCCTCAGGTTCCGGCCCCGACTCCATACAAGGTCTTAGGCCCCGGCATCGACGGGAGAGGAATCCCGAGAGGCCCCCGAGGAACTCGCATCGGGACTGGCCTTTCCTGAGGCCACCAGAGCGGGTCCCTGAGGTCCCCGTCGTAAGTCGAGAGCACCTGCCGCAACTCGAGAAAATCCAGGAGGTTTTGACCTCCAGGCGAGATGAGGCCCATTTCCGCTGAGGCTTCTCAAGGCCAATCACATCTAACCACTGAAACTTCCAAATGGTCCTTCACACCATTGCTGCAACTCAAGAATTTCCCCGACATACCCGTCTCCACTCGAGAGGAAGCACGTGGTGTCCCGCACACATCCAGGGGAGCCCCGTTTCTGCCTCCTAGCTCGAGATGAGGGATCCTTTCCCTGTTTTGTAGGGAAAGAATTCCCGGCGTTCCCGTCGCATCTCAAGAGGAGGCGCTCTCCACAGGAAAGGCAAGAGGAACTCCTGGGTCGTGACACCATTCCGAGAGTCCCCCAGATGTATCAGCCCATTCCAGAGGAACCTGTTTTCCCTGCACTGCCTTGACGTTCAAGCCGAGGATCGACTCCCACCACGTGTGCACGTGGGACAGCCCTGTGGGAAAGCCTCGTGGGAAAGCCTCGTGGGAAAGACTCGAGGGAAAACCATAGATCCTTTGATCCACGCGGCGGACTGCGTGACACTGCTGCTACCGCTCTGGAGGAAAGCGCAAGTGCATGCCCGCATTCGAGACGAGGACTGACTCCCCTGGGGAGACTCCAGAAGTACCCCAGGATCCATGTCAGCACTGGAGAGGAATCCTCAGGTTCCGGCCCCGACTCCATACAAGGTCTTAGGCCCCGGCATCGACGGGAGAGGAATCCCGAGAGGCCCCAGAGGAACTCGCATGGGGACTGGCCTTTCCTGAGGCCACCAGAGCGGGTCCCTGAGGTCCCCGTCGTAAGTCGGGAGCACCTGCCGCAACTCGAGAAAATCCAGGAGGTTTTGCCCTCCAGGCGAGATGAGGCCCATTTCCGCTGAGGCTTCTCGAGGCCAATCACATCTAACCACTGGAACTTTCAGAGGGTCCTTCACACCCTTGCTGCAATTCAAGAAGTTCCCCGACATACCCGTCTGCACTCGAGAGGAAGCACGTTGGGTCCCGCACACATCCAGGGGAGCCCCGTTTCCGCCTCCTAGCTCGAGATGAGGGATCCTTTCCCTGTTTCGTAGGGAAAGTATTCCCGGCGTTCCCGTCGCATCTCAAGAGGAGGCGCTCTCCTCAGGAAAGGCGAAAGGAACTCCAGGGTCATGCCACCATTCCAAGAGTCCCCCAGATGTGTTAGTCCATTCCAGAGGAACCTGTTTTCCCTGCACTGCCTTGACGTTCAAGCCGAGGATCGACTCCCACCACGTGTGCACGTGGGACAGCCCTGTGGGAAAGCCTCGTGGGAAAGCCTCGTGGGAAAGACTCGAGGGAAAACCATAGATCCTTTGATCCACGCGGCGGAATGCGTGACACGGCTGCTACCGCTCTGCAGGAAAGAGCAAGTGCATGCCCGCATTCGAGACGAGGACTGACTTCCTTGGGGAGACTCCAGAAGTACCCCAAGATCCATGTCAGCACTGGAGAGGAATCCTCAGGTTCCGGCCCCGACTCCACACAAGGTCTTAGGCCCCGGCATCGACGGGAGAGGAATCCCGAGAGGCCCCCGAGGAACTCGCATGGGGACTGGCCTTTCCTGAGGCCACCAGAGCGGGTCCCTGAGGTCCCCGTCGTAAGTCGAGAGCACCTGCCGCAACTCGAGAAAATCCAGGAGGTTTTGCCCTCCAGGCGAGATGAGGCCCATTTCCGCTGAGGCTTCTCGAGGCTAATCACGTCTAACCACTGGAACTTCCAAAGGGTCCTTCACACCCTTGCTGCAACTCAAGAAGTTCCCCGACATACCCGTCTCCACTCGAGAGGAAGCACGTGGGTCCCGCACACATCCAGGGGAGCCCCGTTTCCGCCTCCTAGCTCGAGATGAGGGATCCTTTCCCTGTTTCGTAGGGAAAGAATTCCCGGCGTTCCCGTCGCATCTCAAGAGGAGGCGCTCTCCACAGGAAAGGCGAGAGGAACTCCAGGGTCGTGCCACCATTCCAAGAGTCCCCCAGATGTGTCAGTCAATTCCAGAGGAACCTGTTTTCCCTGCACTGCCTTGACGTTCAAGCCGAGGATCGACTCCCACCACGTGTGCACGTGGGACAGCCCTGTGGGAAAGCCTCGTGGGAAAGCCTCGTGGGAAAGACTCGAGGGAAAACCATAGATCCTTTGATCCACGCGGCGGACTGCGTGACACGGCTGCTACCGCTCTGCAGGAAAGCGCAAGTGCATGCCCGCATTCGAGACGAGGACTGACTCCCCTGGGGAGACTCCAGAAGTACCCCAAGATCCATGTCAGCACTGGAGAGGAATCCTCAGGTTCCGGCCCCGACTCCACACAAGGTCTTAGGCCCCGGCATCGACGGGAGAGGAATCCCGAGAGGCCCCCGAGGAACTCGCAAGGGGACTGGCCTTTCCTGAGGCCACCAGAGCGGGTCCCTGAGGTCCCCGTCGTAAGTCGAGAGCACCTGCCGCAACTCGAGAAAATCCAGGAGGTTTTGCCCTCCAGGCGAGATGAGGCCCATTTCCGCTGAGGCTTCTCGAGGCTAATCACGTCTAACCACTGGAACTTCCAAAGGGTCCTTCACACCCTTGCTGCAACTCAAGAAGTTCCCCGACATACCCGTCTCCACTCGAGAGGAAGCACGTGGGTCCCGCACACATCCAGGGGAGCCCCGTTTCCGCCTCCTAGCTCGAGATGAGGGATCCTTTCCCTGTTTCGTAGGGAAAGAATTCCCGGCGTTCCCGTCGCATCTCAAGAGGAGGTGCTCTCCACAGGAAAGGCGAGAGGAACTCCAGGGTCGTGCCACCATTCCAAGAGTCCCCCAGATGTGTCAGTCCATTCCAGAGGAACCTGTTTTCCCTGCACTGCCTTGACGTTCAAGCCTTGGATCGACTCCCACCACGTGTGCACGTGGGACAGCCCTGTGGGAAAGCCTCGTGGGAAAGCCTCGTGGGAAAGACTCGAGGGAAAACCATAGATCCTTTGATCCACGCGGCGGACTGCGTGACACTGCTGCTACCGCTCTGGAGGAAAGCGCAAGTGCATGCCCGCATTCGAGACGAGGACTGACTCCCCTGGGGAGACTCCAGAAGTACCCCAAGATCCATGTCAGCACTGGAGAGGAATCCTCAGGTTCCGGCCCCGACTCCTCACAAGGTCTTAGGCCCCGGCATCGACGGGAGAGGAATCCCGAGAGGCCCCCGAGGAACTCGCATGGGGACTGGCCTTTCCTGAGGCCACCAGAGCGGGTCCCTGAGGTCCCCGTCGTAAGTCGAGAGCACCTGCCGCAACTCGAGAAAATCCAGGAGGTTTTGCCCTCCAGGCGAGTTGAGGCCCATTTCCGCTGAGGCTTCTCGAGGCCAATCACAACTAACCACTGGAACTTCCAAAGGGTCCTTCACACCATTGCTGCAACTCAAGAAGTTCCCCGACATACCCGTCTCCACTCGAGAGGAAGCACGTGGGGTCCCGCACACATCCTGGGGAGCCCCGTTTCCGCCTCCTAGCTCGAGATGAGGGATCCTTTCCCTGTTTCGTAGGGAAAGAATTCCCGGCGTTCCCGTCGCATCTCAAGAGGAGGCGCTCTCCACAGGAAAGGCGAGAGGAACTCCAGGGTCGTGACACCATTCCAAGAGTCCCCCAGATATGTCAGTCCATTCCAGAGGAACCTGTTTTCCCTGCACTGCCTTGACGTTCAAGCCGAGGATCGACTCCCACCACGTGTGCACGTGGGACAGCCCTGTGGGAAAGCCTCGTGGGAAAGCTTCGTGGGAAAGACTCGAGGGAAAACCATAGATCCTTTGATCCACGCTGCGGACTGCGTGACACTGCTGCTACCGCTCTGGAGGAAAGCGCAAGTGCATGCCCGCATTCGAGACGAGGACTGACTCCCCTGGGGAGACTCCAGAAGTACCCCAAGATCCATGTCAGCACTGGAGAGGAATCCTCAGGTTCCGGCCCCGACTCCACACAAGGTCTTAGGCCCCGGCATCGACGGGAGAGGAATCCCGAGAGGCCGCCGAGGAACTCGCATGGGGACTGGCCTTTCCTGAGGCCACCAGAGCGGGTCCCTGAGGTCCCCGTCGTAAGTCGAGAGCACCTGCCGCAACTAGAGAAAATTCAGGAGGTTTTGCCCTCCAGGCGTGATGAGGCCCATTTCCGCTGAGGCTTCTCGAGGCCAATCACATCTAACCACTGGAAATTCCAAAGGGTCCTTCACACCCTTGCTGCAACTCAAGAAGTTCCCCGACATACCCGTCTCCACTCGAGAGGAAGCACGTGGTGTCCCGCACACATCCAGGGGAGCCCCGTTTCCGCCTCCTAGCTCGAGATGAGGGATCCTTTCCCTGTTTCGTAGGGAAAAAATTCCCGGCGTTCCCGTCGCATCTCAAGAGGAGGCGCTCTCCACAGGAAAGGCGAGAGGAACTCCATTGTCGTGACACCATTCCAAGAGTCCCCCAAATGTGTCAGTCCATTCCAGAGGAACCTGTTTTCCCTGCACTGCCTTGACGTTCAAGCCGAGGATCGACTCCCACCACGTGTGCACGTGGGACAGCCCTGTGGGAAAGCCTCGGGGGAAAGTCTCGTGGGAAAGACTCGAGGGAAAACCATAGATCCTTTGATCCACGCGGCGGACTGCGTGACACTGCTGCTACCGCCCTGGAGGAAAGCGCAAGTACATGCCCGCATTCGAGACGAGGACTGACTCCCCTGGGGAGACTCCAGAAGTACCCCAAGATCCAAGTCAGCACTGGAGAGGAATCCTCAGGTTCCGGCCCCGACTCCACACAAGGTCTTAGGCCCCGGCATCGACGGGAGTGGAATCCCGAGAGGCCCCCGAGGAACTCGCATGGGGACTGGCCTTTCCTGAGGCCACCAGAGCGGGTCCCTGAGGTCCCCGTCGTAAGTCGAGAGCACCTGCCGCAACTCGAGAAAATCCAGGAGGTTTTGCCCTCCAGGCGAGATGAGGCCCGTTTCCGCTGAGGCTTCTCGAGGCCAATCACATCTAACCACTGGAACTTTCAGAGGGTCCTTCACACCCTTGCTGCAACTCAAGAAGTTCCCCGACATACCCGTCTGCACTCGAGAGGAAGCACGTGGTGTCCCGCACACATCCAGGGGAGCCCCGTTTCCGCCTCCTAGCTCGAGATGAGGGATCCTTTCCCTGTTTCGTAGGGAAAGAATTCCCGTCGTTCCCGTCGCATCTCAAGAGGAGGCGCTCTCCACAGGAAAGGCGAGAGGAACTCCAGGGTCGTGACAACATTCCAAGAGTCCCCCAGATGTGTCAGTCCATTCCAGAGGGACCTGTTTTCCCTGCACTGCCTTGACGTTCAAGCCGAGGATCGACTCCCACCACGTGTGCACGTGGGACAGCCCTGTGGGAAAGCCTCGTGGGAAAGCCTCGTGGGAAAGACTCGAGGGAAAACCATAGATCCTTTGATCCACGCGGCGGACTGCGTGACACGGCTGCTACCGCTCTGCAGGAAAGAGCAAGTGCATGCCCGCATTCGAGACGAGGACTGACTTCCTTGGGGAGACTCCAGAAGTACCCCAAGATCCATGTCAGCACTGGAGAGGAATCCTCAGGTTCCGGCCCCGACTACACACAAGGTCTTAGGCCCCGGCATCGACGGGAGAGGAATCCCGAGAGGCCCCCGAGGAACTCGCATGGGGACTGGCCTTTCCTGAGGCCACCAGAGCGGGTCCCTGAGGTCCCCGTCGTAAGTCGAGAGCACCTGCCGCAACTCGAGAAAATCCAGGAGGTTTTGCCCTCCAGGCGAGATGAGGCCCATTTCCGCTGAGGCTTCTCGAGGCTAATCACGTCTAACCACTGGAACTTCCAAAGGGTCCTTCACACCCTTGCTGCAACTCAAGAAGTTCCCCGACATACCCGTCTCCACTCGAGAGGAAGCACGTGGGCCCCGCACACATCCAGGGGAGCCCCGTTTCCGCCTCCTAGCTCGAGATGAGGGATCCTTTCCCGGTTTCGTAGGGAAAGAATTCCCGGCGTTCCCGTCGCATCTCAAGAGGAGGCGCTCTCCACAGGAAAGGCGAGAGGAACTCCAGGGTCGTGACACCATTCCAAGAGTCCCCCAGATGTGTCAGTCCATTCCAGAGGAACCTGTTTTCCCTGCACTGCCTTGACGTTCAAGCCGAGGATCGACTCCCACCACGTGTGCACGTGGGACAGCCCTGTGGGAATGCCTCGGGGGAAAGCCTCGTGGGAAAGACTGGAGGGAAAACCATAGATCCTTTGATCCACGCGGCGGACTGCGTGACACTGCTGCTACCGCTCTGGAGGAAAGCGCAAGTGCATGCCCGCATTCGAGACGAGGACTGACTCCCCTGGGGAGACTCCAGAAGTACCCCAAGATCCATGTCAGCACTGGAGAGGAATCCTCAGGTTCCGGCCCCGACTCCACACAAGGTCTTAGGCCCCGGCATCGACGGGAGAGGAATCCCGAGAGGCCCCCGAGGAACTCGCATGGGGACTGGCCTTTCCTGAGGCCACCAGAGCGGGTCCCTGAGGTCCCCGTCGTAAGTCAAGAGCACCTGCCGCAACTCGAGAAAATCCAGGAGGTTTTGCCCTCCAGGCGAGATGAGGCCCATTTCCGCTGACGCTTCTCGAGGCCAATCACATCTAACTACTGGAACTTTCAGAGGGTCCTTCACACCCTTGCTGCAACTCAAGAAGTTCCCCGACATACCCGTCTGCACTCGAGAGGAAGCACGTTGTGTCCCGCACACATACAGGGGAGCCCCGTTTCCGCCTGCTAGCTCGAGATGAGGGATCCTTTCCCTGTTTCGTAGGGAAAGAATTCCCGGCGTTCCCGTCGCATCTCAAGAGGAGGCGCTCTCCACAGGAAAGGCGAGAGGAACTCCAGGGGCGTGACACCATTCCAAGAGTCCCCCAGATGTGTCAGTCCATTCCAGAGGAACCTGTTTTCCCTGCACTGCCTTGACGTTCAAGCCGAGGATCGACTCCCACCACGTGTGCACGTTGGACAGCCCTGTGGGAAAGCCTCGTGGGAAAGCCTCGTGGGAAAGACTGGAGGGAAAACCATAGATCCTTTGATCCACGGGGCGGACTGCGTGACACGGCTGCTACCGCTCTGCAGGAAAGCGCAAATGCATGCCCGCATTCGAGACGAGGACTGACTTCCTTGGGGAGACTCCAGAAGTACCCCAAGATCCATGTCAGCACTGGAGAGGAATCCTCAGGTTCCGGCCCCGACTCCACACAAGGTCTTAGGCCCCGGCATCGACGGGAGAGGAATCCCGAGAGGCCCCCGAGGAACTCGCATGGGGACTGGCCTTTCCTGAGGCCACCAGAGCGGGTCCCTGAGGTCCCCGTCGTAAGTCGAGAGCACCTGCCGCAACTCGAGAAAATCCAGGAGGTTTTGCCCTCCAGGCGAGATGAGGCCCATTTCCGCTGAGGCTTCTCGAGGCTAATCACGTCTAACCACTGGAACTTCCAAAGGGTCCTTCACACCCTTGCTGCAACTCAAGAAGTTCCCCGACATACCCGTCTCCACTCGAGAGGAAGCACGTGGGTCCCGCACACATCCAGGGGAGCCCCGTTTCCGCCTCCTAGCTCGAGATGAGGGATCCTTTCCCTGTTTCGTAGGGAAAGAATTCCCGGCGTTCCCGTCGCATCTCAAGAGGAGGCGCTCTCCACAGGAAAGGCGAGAGGAACTCCAGGGTCGTGCCACCATTCCAAGAGTCCCCCAGATGTGTCAGTCCATTCCAGAGGAACCTGTTTTCCCTGCACTGCCTTGACGTTCAAGCCGAGGATCGACTCCCACCACGTGTGCACGTGGGACAGCCCTGTGGGAAAGCCTCGTGGGAAAGCCTCGTGGGAAAGACTGGAGGGAAAACCATAGATCCTTTGATCCACGCGGCGGACTGCGTGACACGGCTGCTACCGCTCTGCAGGAAAGCGCAAGTGCATGCCCGCATTCGAGACGAGGACTGACTTCCTTGGGGAGACTCCAGAAGTACCCCAAGATCCATGTCAGCACTGGAGAGGAATCCTCAGGTTCCGGCCCCGACTCCACACAAGGTCTTAGGCCCCGGCATCGACGGGAGAGGAATCCCGAGAGGCCCCCGAGGAACTCGCAAGGGGACTGGCCTTTCCTGAGGCCACCAGAGCGGGTCCCTGAGGTCCCCGTCTTAAGTTGAGAGCACCTGCCGCAACTCGAGAAAATCCAGGAGGTTTTGCCCTCCAGGCGAGATGAGGCCCATTTCCCCTGAGGCTTCTCGAGGCTAATCACGTCTAACCACTGGAACTTCCAAAGGGTCCTTCACACCCTTGCTGCAACTCAAGAAGTTCCCCGACATACCCGTCTCCACTCGAGAGGAAGCACGTGGGTCCCGCACACATCCAGGGGAGCCCCGTTTCCGCCTCCTAGCTCGAGATGAGGGATCCTTTCCCTGTTTCGTAGGGAAAGAATTCCCGGCGTTCCCGTCGCATCTCAAGAGGAGGTGCTCTCCACAGGAAAGGCGAGAGGAACTCCAGGGTCGTGCCACCATTCCAAGAGTCCCCCAGATGTGTCAGTCCATTCCAGAGGAACCTGTTTTCCCTGCACTGCCTTGACGTTCAAGCCTTGGATCGACTCCCACCACGTGTGCACGTGGGACAGCCCTGTGGGAAAGCCTCGTGGGAAAGCCTCGTGGGAAACACTCGAGGGAAAACCATAGATCCTTTGATCCACGCGGCGGACTGCGTGACACTGCTGCTACCGCTCTGGAGGAAAGCGCAAGTGCATGCCCGCATTCGAGACGAGGACTGACTCCCCTGGGGAGACTCCAGAAGTACCCCAAGATCCATGTCAGCACTGGAGAGGAATCCTCAGGTTCCGGCCCCGACTCCTCACAAGGTCTTAGGCCCCGGCATCGACGGGAGAGGAATCCCGAGAGGCCCCCGAGGAACTCGCATGGGGACTGGCCTTTCCTGAGGCCACCAGAGCGGGTCCCTGAGGTCCCCGTCGTAAGTCGAGAGCACCTGCCGCAACTCGAGAAAATCCAGGAGGTTTTGCCCTCCAGGCGAGTTGAGGCCCATTTCCGCTGAGGCTTCTCGAGGCCAATCACAACTAACCACTGGAACTTCCAAAGGGTCCTTCACACCATTGCTGCAACTCAAGAAGTTCCCCGACATACCCGTCTCCACTCGAGAGGAAGCACGTGGGGTCCCGCACACATCCTGGGGAGCCCCGTTTCCGCCTCCTAGCTCGAGATGAGGGATCCTTTCCCTGTTTCGTAGGGAAAGAATTCCCGGCGTTCCCGTCGCATCTCAAGAGGAGGCGCTCTCCACAGGAAAGGCGAGAGGAACTCCAGGGTCGTGACACCATTCCAAGAGTCCCCCAGATATGTCAGTCCATTCCAGAGGAACCTGTTTTCCCTGCACTGCCTTGACGTTCAAGCCGAGGATCGACTCCCACCACGTGTGCACGTGGGACAGCCCTGTGGGAAAGCCTCGTGGGAAAGCTTCGTGGGAAAGACTCGAGGGAAAACCATAGATCCTTTGATCCACGCGGCGGACTGCGTGACACTGCTGCTACCGCTCTGGAGGAAAGCGCAAGTGCATGCCCGCATTCGAGACGAGGACTGACTCCCCTGGGGAGACTCCAGAAGTACCCCAAGATCCATGTCAGCACTGGAGAGGAATCCTCAGGTTCCGGCCCCGACTCCACACAAGGTCTTAGGCCCCGGCATCGACGGGAGAGGAATCCCGAGAGGCCCCCGAGGAACTCGCATGGGGACTGGCCTTTCCTGAGGCCACCAGAGCGGGTCCCTGAGGTCCCCGTCGTAAGTCGAGAGCACCTGCCGCAACTCGAGAAAATCCAGGAGGTTTTGCCCTCCAGGCGAGATGAGGCCCATTTCCGCTGAGGCTTCTCAAGGCCAATCACATCTAACCACTGAAACTTCCAAAGGGTCCTTCACACCATTGCTGCAACTCAAGAAGTTCCCCGACATACCCGTCTCCACTCGAGAGGAAGCACGTGGGGTCCCGCACACATCCAGGGGAGCCCCGTTTCCGCCTCCTAGCTCGAGATGAGGGATCCTTTCCCTGTTTCGTAGGGAAAGAATTCCCGGCGTTCCCGTCGCATCTCAAGAGGTGGCGCTCTCCACAGGAAAGGCGAGAGGAACTCCAGGGTCGTGACACCATTCCAAGAGTCCCCCAGATGTGTCAGTCCATTCCAGAGGAACCTGTTTTCCCTGCACTGCCTTGACGTTCAAGCCGAGGATCGACTCCCACCACGTGTGCACGTGGGACAGCCCTGCGGGAATACCTCGTGGGAAAGCCTCGTGGGAAAGACTCGAGGGAAAACCATAGATCCTTTGATCCACGCGGCGGACTGCGTGACACTGCTGCTACCGCTCTGGAGGAAAGCGCAAGTGCATGCCCGCATTCGACACGAGGACTGACTCCCCTGGGGAGACTCCAGAAGTACCCCAAGATCCATGTCAGCACTGGAGAGGAATCCTCAGGTTCCGGCCCCGACTCCACACAAGGTCTTAGGCCCCGGAATCGACGGGAGAGGAATCCCGAGAGGCCCCCGAGGAACTCGCATGGGGACTGGCCTTTCCTGAGGCCACCAGAGCGGGTCCCTGAGGTCCCCGTTGTAAGTCGAGAGCACCTGCCGCAACTCGAGAAAATCCAGGAGGTTTTGCCCTCCAGGCGAGATGAGGCCCATTTCCGCTGAGGCTTCTCGAGGCCAATCACATCTAACCACTGGAACTTCCAAAGGGTCCTGCACACCCTTGCTGCAACTCAAGAAGTTCCCCGACATACCCATCTCCACTCGAGAGGAAGCACGTGGTGTCCCGCACACATCCAGGGGAGCCCCGTTTCCGCCTCCTAGCTCGCGATGAGGGATCCTTTCCCTGTTTCGTAGGGAAAGAATTCCCGGCGTTCTCGTGGCATCTCAAGAGGAGGCGCTCTCCACAGAAAAGGCGAGAGGAACTCCAGGGTCGTGCCACCATTCCAAGAGTCCCCCAGATGTGTCAGCCCATTCCAGAGGAACCTGTTTCCCTGCACTGCCTTGACGTTCAAGCTGAGGATCGACTCCCACCACGTGTGCACGTGGGACAGCCCTGTGGGAAAGCCTCGTGGAAAAGCCTCGTGGGAAAGACTCGAGGGAAAACCATAGATCCTTTCATCCACGCGGCGGACTGCGTGACACTGCTGCTACCGCTCTGGAGGAAAGCGCAATGCATGCCCGCATTCGAGACGAGGACTGACTCCCCTGGGGAGACTTCAGAAGTACCCCAAGATCCATGTCAGCACTGGAGAGGAATCCTCAGGTTCCGGCCCCGACTCCACACAAGGTCTTAGGACCCGGCATCGACGGGAGAGGAATGCCGAGAGGCCCCCGAGGAACTCGCATGGGGACTGGCCTTTCCTGAGGCCACCAGAGTGGGTTCCTGAGGTCCCCGTCGTAAGTCGAGAGCACCTGCCGCTACTCGAGAAAATCCAGGAGGTTTTGCCCTCCAGGCGAGATGAGGCCCATTTCCGCTGAGGCTTCTCGAGGCTAATCACGTCTAACCACTGGAACTTCCAAAGGGTCCTTCACACCCTTGCTGCAACTCAAGAAGTTCCCCGACATACCCGTCTCCACTCGAGAGGAAGCAAGTGGTGTCCCGCCCACATCCAGGGGAGCTCCGTTTCCGCCTCCTAGCTCGAGATGAGGGATCCTTTCCCTGTTTCGTAGGGAAAGAATTCCCGGCGTTCCCGTCGCATCTCAAGAGGAGGCGCTCTCCACAGGAAACGGGAGAGGAACTCCAGGGTCGTGACACCATTCCAAGAGTCCCCCAGATGTGTCAGTCCATTCCAGAGGAACCTGTTTTCCCTGCACTGCCTTGACGTTCAAGCCGAGGATCGACTCCCACCACGTGTGCACGTGGGACAGCCCTGTGGGAAAGCCTCGTGGGAAAGCCTCGTGGAAAAGACTCGAGGGAAAACCATAGATCCTTTGATCCACGCGGCGGACTGCGTGACACTGCTGCTACCGCTCTGGAGGAAAGCGCAAGTGCATGCCCGCATTCGAGAAGAGGACTGACTCCCCTGGGGAGACTCCAGAAATACCCCAAGATCCATGTCAGCACTGGAGAGGAATCCTCAGGTTCCGGCCCCAACTCCACACAAGGTCTTAGGCCCCGGCATCGACGGGAGAGGAATCCCGAGAGGCCCCCGAGGAACTCGCATGGGGACTGGCCTTTCCTGAGGCCACCAGAGCGGGTCCCTGAGGTCCCCGTCGTAAGTCGAGAGCACCTGCCGCCACTCGAGAAAATCCAGGAGGTTTTGCCCTCCAGGCGAAATGAGGCCCATTTCCGCTGAGGCTTCTCGAGGCCAATCACAACTAACCACTGGAACTTCCAAAGGGTCCTTCACACCCTTGCTGCAACTCAAGAAGTTCCCCGACATAACCGTTTCCACTCGAGAGGAAGCATGTGGGGTCCCGCACACATCCAGGGGAGCCCCGTTTCGCCTCCTAGCTCGAGATGAGGGATCCTTTCCCTGTTTCGTAGGGAAAGAATTCCCGGCGTTCCCTTCGCATCTCAAGAGGAGGTGCTCTCCACAGGAAAGGCGAGAGGAACTGAAGGGTCGTGCCACCATTCCAAGAGTCCCCCAGATGTGTCAGTCCATTCCAGAGGAACCTGTTTTCCCTGCACTGCCTTGACGTTCAAGCCGAGGATCGACTCCCACCACGTGTGCACGTGGGACAGCCCTGTGGGAAAGCCTCGTGGGAAAGCCTCGTGGGAAAGACTCGCGGGAAAACCATAGATCCTTTGATCCACGCGGCAGACTGCGTGACACTGCTGCTACCGCTCTGGAGGAAAGCGCAAGTGCATGCCCGCATTCGAGACGAGGACTGACTCCCCTGGGGAGACTCCAGAAGTACCCCAAGATCCATGTCAGCACTGGAGAGGAATCCTCAGGTTCCGGCCCCGACTCCACACAAGGTCTTAGGCCCCGGCATCGACGGGAGAGGAATCCCGAGAGGCCCCCGAGGAACTCGCATGGGGACTGGCCTTTCCTGAGGCCACCAGAGCGGGTCCCTGAGGTCCCCGTCGTAAGTCGAGAGCACCTGCCGCAACTCGAGAAAATCCAGGATGTTTTGCCCTCCAGGCGAGATGAGGCCCATTTCTGCTGAGGCTTCTCGAGGCCAATCACATCTAACCACTGGAACTTCCAAAGGGTCCTTCACACCATTGCTGCAACTCAAGAAGTTCCCCGACATACCCGTCTGCACTCGAAAGGAAGCACGTGGGGTCCCGCACACATCCAGGGGAGCCCCGTTTCCGCCTCCTAGCTAGAGATGAGGGATCCTTTCCCTGTTTCGTAGGGAAAGAATTCCCGGCGTTCCCGTCTCATCTCAAGATGAGGCGCTCTCCACAGGAAAGGCGATAGGAACTCCAGGGTCGTGACACCATTCCAAGAGTCCCCCAGATGTGTCAGTCCATTCCAGAGGAACCTGTTTTCCCTGCACTGCCTTGACGTTCAAGCCGAGGATTGACTCCCACCACGTGTGCACGTGGGACAGCCCTGTGGGAAAGCCTCGTGGGAAAGCCTCGTGGGAAAGACTCAGGGAAAACCATAGATCCTTTGATCCACGCGGCGGACTGCGTGACACTGCTGCTACCGCTCTGGAGGAAAGCGCAAGTGCATGCCCGCATTCGAGACGAGGACTGACTCCCCTGGGGAGACTCCAGAAGTACCCCAAGATCCATGTCAGCACTGGAGAGGAATCCTCAGGTTCGGCCCCGACTCCACACAAGGTCTTAGGCCCCGGCATCGACCAGAGAGGAATCCCGAGAGGCCCCCGAGGAACTCGCATGGGGACTGGCCTTTCCTGAGGCCACCAGAGCGGGTCCCTGAGGTCCCCGTCGTAAGTCGAGAGCACCTGCCGCAACTCGAGAACATCCAGGAGGTTTTGCCCTCCAGGCGAGATGAGGCCCATTTCCGCTGAGGCTTCTCGAGGCCAATCACATCTAACCACTGGACTTCCAAAGGGTCCTTCACACCATTGCTGCAAATCAAGAAGTTCCCCGAAATACCCGTCTCCACTCGAGAGGAAGCACGTGGGGTCCCGCACACATCCAGGGGAGCCCCGTTTCCGTCTCCTAGCTCGAGATGAGGGATCCTTTCCCTGTTTCGTAGGGAAAGAATTCCCGGCGTTCCCGTCGCATCTCAAGAGGAGGCGCTCTCCACAGGAAAGGCGATAGGAACTCCAGGGTCGTGACACCATTCCAAGAGTCCCCCAGATGTGTCAGTCCATTCCAGAGGAACCTGTTTTCCCTGCACTGCCTTGACGTTCAAGCCGATGTTCGACTCCCACCACGTGTGCACGTGGGACAGCCCTGTGGGAAAGCCTCGTGGGAAAGCCTCGTGGAAAAGACTCGAGGGAAAACCATAGATACTTTGATCCACGCGGCGGACTGCATGACACTGCTGCTACCGCTCTGGAGGAAAGCGCAAGTGCATGCCCGCATTCGAGACGAGGACTGACTCCCTTGGGGAGACTCCAGAAGTACCCCAAGATCCATGTCAGCACTGGAGAGGAATCCTCAGGTTCCGGCCCCGACTCCACACAAGGTCTTAGGCCCCGGCATCGACGGGAGAGGAATCCTGAGAGGCCCCCGAGGAACTCGCATGGGGACTGGCCTTTCCGGAGGCCACCAGAGCGGGTCCCTGAGGTCCCCGTCGTAAGTCGAGAGCACCTGCCGCAACTCGAGAAAATCCAGGAGGTTTTGCCCTCCAGGCGAGATGAGGCCCATTTCCGCTGAGGCTTCTCGAGGCTAATCACGTCTAACCACTGGAACTTCCAAAGGGTCCTTCACACCCTTGCTGCAACTCAAGAAGTTCCCCGACATACCCGTCTCCACTCGAGAGGAAGCACGTGGGTCCCGCACACATCCAGGGGAGCCCCGTTTCCGCCTCCTAGCTCCAGATGAGGGATCCTTTCCCTGTTTCGTAGGGAAAGAATTCCCGGCGTTCCCGTCGCATCTCAAGAGGAGGCGCTCTCCACAGGAAAGGCGAGAGGAACTCCAGGGTCGTGCCACCATTCCAAGAGTCCCCCAGATGTGTCAGTCCATTCGAGAGGAACCTGTTTGCCCTGCACTGCCTTGACCTTCAAGCCGAGGATCGATCCCACCACGTGTGCACGTGGGACAGCCCTGTGGGAAAGCCTCGTGGGAAAGCCTCGTGGGAAAGACTCGAGGGAAAACCATAGATCCTTTGATCCACGCGGCGGACTGCGTGACAATGCTGCTACCGCTCTGGAGGAAGGCGCAAGTGCATGCCCGCATTCGAGACGAGGACTGACTCCCCTAGGGAGACTCCAGAAGTACCCCAAGATCCATGTCAGCACTGGAGAGGAATCCTCAGGTTCCGGCCCCGACTCCACACAAGGTCTTAGGCCCCGGCATCGACGGGAGAGGAATCCCGAGAGGCCCCCGAGGAACTCGCATGGGGACTGGCCTTTCCTGAGGCCACCAGAGCGGGTCCCTGAGGTCCCCGTCGTAAGTCGAGAGCACCTGCCGCAACTCGAGAAAATCCAGGAGGTTTTGCCCTCCAGGCGAGATGAGGCCCATTTCTGCTGAGGCTTCTCGAGGCCAATCACATCTAACCACTGGAACTTCCAAAGGGTCCTTCACACCATTGCTGCAACTCAAGAAGTTCCCCGACATACCCGTCTCCACTCGAGAAGAAGCACGTGGGGTCCCGCACACATCCAGGGGAGCCCCGTTTCCGCCTACTAGCTCGAGATGAGGGATCCTTTCCCTGTTTCGAAGGGAAAGAATTCCTGGCGTTCCCGTCGCATCTCAAGAGGAGGCGTTCTCCACAGGAAAGGCGAGAGGAACTCCAGGGTCGAGACACCATTCCAAGAGTCCCCCAGATGTGTCAGTCCATTCCAGAGGAACCTGTTTTCCCTGCACTGCCTTGACGTTCAAGCCGAGGATCCACTCCCACCACGTGTGCACGTGGGACAGCCCTGTGGGAAAGCCTCGTGGGAAAGCCTCGTGGGATAGACTCGAGGGAAAACCATAGATCCTTTGATCCACGCGGCGGACTGCGTGACACTGCTGCTACCGCTCTGGAGGAAAGCGCAAGTGCATGCCCGCATTTGAGACGAGGACTGACTCCCCTGGGGAGACTCCAGAAGTACCCCAAGATCCATGTCAGCACTGGAGAGGAATCCTCAGGTTCCGGCCCCGACTCCACACAAGGTCTTAGGCCCCGGCATCGACGGGAGAGGAATCCCGAGAGGCCCCCGAGGAACTCGCATGGGGACTGGCCTTTCCTGAGGCCACCAGAGCGGGTCCCTGAGGTCCCCGTCGTAAGTCGAGAGCACCTGCCGCAACTCGAGAAAATCCAGGAGGTTTTGCCCTCCAGGCGAGATGAGGCCCATTTCCGCTGAGGCTTCTCGAGGCCAATCACATCTAACCACTGGAACTTCCAAAGGGTCCTTCACACCCTTGCTGCAACTCAAGAAGTTCCCCGACATACCCGTCTCCACTCGAGAGGAAGCACGTGGTGTCCCGCACACATCCAGGGGAGCCCCGTTTCGGACTCCTAGCTCGAGATGAGGGATCCTTTCCCTGTTTCGTAGGGAAAGAATTCTCGGCGTTCCCGTCGCATCTCAAGAGGAGGCGCTCTCCACAGGAAAGGCGAGAGGAACTCCAGGGTCGAGACACCATTCCAAGAGTCCCCCAGATGTGTCAGTCCATTCCAGAGGAACCTGTTTTCCCTGCACTGCCTTGACGTTCAAGCCGAGGATCGACTCCCACCACGTGTGCACGTGGGACAGCCCTGTTGGAAAGCCTCGTGGGAAAGCCTCGTGGGAAAGACTCGAGGGAAAACCATAGATCCTTTGATCCACGCGGCGGACTGCGTGACACTGCTGCTACCGCTCTGGAGGAAAGCGCAAGTGCATGCCTGCATTCGAGACAAGGACTGACTCCCCTGGGGAGACTCCAGAAGTACCCCAAGATCCATGTCAGCACTGGAGAGGAATCCTCAGGTTCCGGCCCCGACTCCACACAAGGTCTTAGGCCCCGGCATCGACGGGAGAGGAATCCCGAGACACCCCCGAGGAACTCGCATGGGGACTGGCCTTTCCTGAGGCCACCAGAGCGGGTCCCTGAGGTCCCCGTCGTAAGTCGAGAGCACCTGCCGCAACTCGAGAAAATCCAGGAGGTTTTGCCCTCCAGGCGAGATGAGGCCCATTTCCGCTGAGGCTTCTCGAGGCCAATCACATCTAACCACTGGAACTTCCAAAGGGTCCTTCACACCCTTGCTGCAACTCAAGAAGTTCCCCGACATACCCGTCTGCACTCGAGAGGAAGCACGTGGTGTCCCGCACACATCCAGGGGAGCCCCGTTTCCGCCTCCTAGCTCGAGATGAGGGATCCTTTCACTGTTTCGTAGGGAAAGAATTCCCGGCGTTCCCGTCGCATCTCAAGAGGAGGCGCTCTCCACAGGAAAGGCGAGAGGAACTCCAGGGTCGTGCCACCATTCCAAGAGTCCCCCAGATGTGTCAGTCCATTCCAGAGGAACCTGTTTTCCCTGCACTGCCTTGACGTTCAAGCCGAGGATCGACTCCCACCACGTGTGCACGTGGGACAGCCCTGTGGGAAAGCCTCGTGGGAAAGCCTCGTGGGAAAGACTCGAGGGAAAACCATAGATCCTTTGATCCACGCGGCGGACTGCGTGACACTGCTGCTACCGCTCTGGAGGAAAGCGCAAGTGCATGCCCGCATTCGAGACGAGGACTGACTCCCCTAGGGAGACTCCAGAAATACCCCAAGATCCATGTCAGCACTGGAGAGGAATCCTCAGGTTCCGGCCCCGACTCCACACAAGGTCTAAGGCCCCGGCATCGACGGGAGAGGAATCCCGAGAGGACCCCGAGGAACTCGCATGGGGACTGGCCTTTCCTGAGGCCACCAGAGCGGTTCCCTGAGGTCCCCGTCGTAAGTCGAGAGCACCTGCCGCAACTCGAGAAAATCCAGGAGGTTTTGCCCTCCAGGCGAGATGAGGCCCATTTCCGCTGAGGCTTCTCGAGGCCAATCACATCTAACCACTGGAACTTCCAAAGGGTCCTTAAAACCCTTGCTGCAACTCAAGAAGTTCCCCGACATACCCGTCTCCACTCGAGAGGAAGCACGTGGGGTCCCGCACACATCCAGGTGAGCCCCGTTTCCGCCTCCTAGCTCGAGATGAGGGATCCTTTCCCTGTTTCGTAGGGAAAGAATTCCCGGCGTTCCCGTCGCATCTCAAGAGGAGGCGCTCTAAACAGGAAAGGCGAGAGGAACTCCCGGGTCATGCCACCATTCCAAGAGTCCCCCAGATGTGTCAGTCCATTCCAGAGGAACCTGTTTTCCCTGCACTGCCTTGACGTTCAAGCCAAGGATCGACTCCCACCACGTGTGCACGTGGGACAGCCCTGTGGGAAAGCCTCGTGGGAAAGTCTCGTGGGAAAGACTCGAGGGAAAACCATAGATCCTTTGATCCACGCGGCGGACTGCGTGACACTGCTGCTACCGCTCTGGAGGAAAGCGCAAGTGCATGCCCGCATTCGAGACGAGGACTGACTCCCCTGGGGAGACTCCAGAAGTACCCCAAGATCCATGTCAGCACTGGAGAGGAATCCTCAGGTTCGGGCCCCGACTCCACACAAGGTCTTATGCCCCGGCATCGACGGGAGAGGAATCCCGAGACGCCCCCGAGGAACTCGCATGGGGACTGGCCTTTCCTGAGGCCACCAGAGCGGGTCCCTGAGGTCCCCGTCGTAAGTCGAGAGCACCTGCCGCAACTCGAGAAAATCCAGGAGGTTTTGCCCTCCAGGCGTGATGAGGCCCATTTCCGCTGAGGCTTCTCGAGGCCAATCACATCTAACCACTGGAACTTCCAAAGGGTCCTTCACACCCTTGCTGCAACTCAAGAATTTCCCCGACATACCCGTCTCCACTCGAGAGGAAGCACGTGGTGTCCCGCACACATCCAGGGAGCCCCGTTTCCGCCTCCTAGCTCGAGATGAGGGATCCTTTCCCTGTTTCGTAGGGAAAGAATTCCCGGCGTTCCCGTCGCATCTCAAGAGGAGGCGCTCTCCACAGGAAAGGCGAGAGGAACTCCAGGGTCGTGACACCATTCCGAGAGTCCCCCAGATGTATCAGCCCATTCCAGAGGAACCTGTTTTCCCTGCACTGCCTTGAGGTTCAAGCCCAGGATCGACTCCCACCACGTGTGCACGTGGGACAGCCCTGTGGGAAAGCCTCGTGGGAAAGCCTCGTGGGAAAGACTCGAGGGAAAACCATAGATCCTTTGATCCACACGGCGGACTGCGTGACACTGCTGCTACCGCTCTGGAGGAAAGCGCAAGTGCATGCCCGGATTCGAGACGAGGACTGACTCCCCTGGGGAGACTCCAGAAGTACCCCAGGATCCATGTCAGCACTGGAGAGGAATCCTCAGGTTCCGGCCCCGACTCCATACAAGGTCTTAGGCCCCGGCATCGACGGGAGAGGAATCCCGAGAGGCCCCCGAGGAACTCGCATCGGGACTGGCCTTTCCTGAGGCCACCAGAGCGGGTCCCTGAGGTCCCCGTCGTAAGTCGAGAGCACCTGCCGCAACTCGAGAAAATCCAGGAGGTTTTGACCTCCAGGCGAGATGAGGCCCATTTCCGCTGAGGCTTCTCAAGGCCAATCACATCTAACCACTGAAACTTCCAAATGGTCCTTCACACCATTGCTGCAACTCAAGAATTTCCCCGACATACCCGTCTCCACTCGAGAGGAAGCACGTGGTGTCCCGCACACATCCAGGGGAGCCCCGTTTCTGCCTCCTAGCTCGAGATGAGGGATCCTTTCCCTGTTTTGTAGGGAAAGAATTCCCGGCGTTCCCGTCGCATCTCAAGAGGAGGCGCTCTCCACAGGAAAGGCAAGAGGAACTCCTGGGTCGTGACACCATTCCGAGAGTCCCCCAGATGTATCAGCCCATTCCAGAGGAACCTGTTTTCCCTGCACTGCCTTGACGTTCAAGCCGAGGATCGACTCCCACCACGTGTGCACGTGGGACAGCCCTGTGGGAAAGCCTCGTGGGAAAGCCTCGTGGGAAAGACTCGAGGGAAAACCATAGATCCTTTGATCCACGCGGCGGACTGCGTGACACTGCTGCTACCGCTCTGGAGGAAAGCGCAAGTGCATGCCCGCATTCGAGACGAGGACTGACTCCCCTGGGGAGACTCCAGAAGTACCCCAGGATCCATGTCAGCACTGGAGAGGAATCCTCAGGTTCCGGCCCCGACTCCATACAAGGTCTTAGGCCCCGGCATCGACGGGAGAGGAATCCCGAGAGGCCCCAGAGGAACTCGCATGGGGACTGGCCTTTCCTGAGGCCACCAGAGCGGGTCCCTGAGGTCCCCGTCGTAAGTCGGGAGCACCTGCCGCAACTCGAGAAAATCCAGGAGGTTTTGCCCTCCAGGCGAGATGAGGCCCATTTCCGCTGAGGCTTCTCGAGGCCAATCACATCTAACCACTGGAACTTTCAGAGGGTCCTTCACACCCTTGCTGCAATTCAAGAAGTTCCCCGACATACCCGTCTGCACTCGAGAGGAAGCACGTTGGGTCCCGCACACATCCAGGGGAGCCCCGTTTCCGCCTCCTAGCTCGAGATGAGGGATCCTTTCCCTGTTTCGTAGGGAAAGTATTCCCGGCGTTCCCGTCGCATCTCAAGAGGAGGCGCTCTCCTCAGGAAAGGCGAAAGGAACTCCAGGGTCATGCCACCATTCCAAGAGTCCCCCAGATGTGTTAGTCCATTCCAGAGGAACCTGTTTTCCCTGCACTGCCTTGACGTTCAAGCCGAGGATCGACTCCCACCACGTGTGCACGTGGGACAGCCCTGTGGGAAAGCCTCGTGGGAAAGCCTCGTGGGAAAGACTCGAGGGAAAACCATAGATCCTTTGATCCACGCGGCGGAATGCGTGACACGGCTGCTACCGCTCTGCAGGAAAGAGCAAGTGCATGCCCGCATTCGAGACGAGGACTGACTTCCTTGGGGAGACTCCAGAAGTACCCCAAGATCCATGTCAGCACTGGAGAGGAATCCTCAGGTTCCGGCCCCGACTCCACACAAGGTCTTAGGCCCCGGCATCGACGGGAGAGGAATCCCGAGAGGCCCCCGAGGAACTCGCATGGGGACTGGCCTTTCCTGAGGCCACCAGAGCGGGTCCCTGAGGTCCCCGTCGTAAGTCGAGAGCACCTGCCGCAACTCGAGAAAATCCAGGAGGTTTTGCCCTCCAGGCGAGATGAGGCCCATTTCCGCTGAGGCTTCTCGAGGCTAATCACGTCTAACCACTGGAACTTCCAAAGGGTCCTTCACACCCTTGCTGCAACTCAAGAAGTTCCCCGACATACCCGTCTCCACTCGAGAGGAAGCACGTGGGTCCCGCACACATCCAGGGGAGCCCCGTTTCCGCCTCCTAGCTCGAGATGAGGGATCCTTTCCCTGTTTCGTAGGGAAAGAATTCCCGGCGTTCCCGTCGCATCTCAAGAGGAGGCGCTCTCCACAGGAAAGGCGAGAGGAACTCCAGGGTCGTGCCACCATTCCAAGAGTCCCCCAGATGTGTCAGTCAATTCCAGAGGAACCTGTTTTCCCTGCACTGCCTTGACGTTCAAGCCGAGGATCGACTCCCACCACGTGTGCACGTGGGACAGCCCTGTGGGAAAGCCTCGTGGGAAAGCCTCGTGGGAAAGACTCGAGGGAAAACCATAGATCCTTTGATCCACGCGGCGGACTGCGTGACACGGCTGCTACCGCTCTGCAGGAAAGCGCAAGTGCATGCCCGCATTCGAGACGAGGACTGACTCCCCTGGGGAGACTCCAGAAGTACCCCAAGATCCATGTCAGCACTGGAGAGGAATCCTCAGGTTCCGGCCCCGACTCCACACAAGGTCTTAGGCCCCGGCATCGACGGGAGAGGAATCCCGAGAGGCCCCCGAGGAACTCGCAAGGGGACTGGCCTTTCCTGAGGCCACCAGAGCGGGTCCCTGAGGTCCCCGTCGTAAGTCGAGAGCACCTGCCGCAACTCGAGAAAATCCAGGAGGTTTTGCCCTCCAGGCGAGATGAGGCCCATTTCCGCTGAGGCTTCTCGAGGCTAATCACGTCTAACCACTGGAACTTCCAAAGGGTCCTTCACACCCTTGCTGCAACTCAAGAAGTTCCCCGACATACCCGTCTCCACTCGAGAGGAAGCACGTGGGTCCCGCACACATCCAGGGGAGCCCCGTTTCCGCCTCCTAGCTCGAGATGAGGGATCCTTTCCCTGTTTCGTAGGGAAAGAATTCCCGGCGTTCCCGTCGCATCTCAAGAGGAGGTGCTCTCCACAGGAAAGGCGAGAGGAACTCCAGGGTCGTGCCACCATTCCAAGAGTCCCCCAGATGTGTCAGTCCATTCCAGAGGAACCTGTTTTCCCTGCACTGCCTTGACGTTCAAGCCTTGGATCGACTCCCACCACGTGTGCACGTGGGACAGCCCTGTGGGAAAGCCTCGTGGGAAAGCCTCGTGGGAAAGACTCGAGGGAAAACCATAGATCCTTTGATCCACGCGGCGGACTGCGTGACACTGCTGCTACCGCTCTGGAGGAAAGCGCAAGTGCATGCCCGCATTCGAGACGAGGACTGACTCCCCTGGGGAGACTCCAGAAGTACCCCAAGATCCATGTCAGCACTGGAGAGGAATCCTCAGGTTCCGGCCCCGACTCCTCACAAGGTCTTAGGCCCCGGCATCGACGGGAGAGGAATCCCGAGAGGCCCCCGAGGAACTCGCATGGGGACTGGCCTTTCCTGAGGCCACCAGAGCGGGTCCCTGAGGTCCCCGTCGTAAGTCGAGAGCACCTGCCGCAACTCGAGAAAATCCAGGAGGTTTTGCCCTCCAGGCGAGTTGAGGCCCATTTCCGCTGAGGCTTCTCGAGGCCAATCACAACTAACCACTGGAACTTCCAAAGGGTCCTTCACACCATTGCTGCAACTCAAGAAGTTCCCCGACATACCCGTCTCCACTCGAGAGGAAGCACGTGGGGTCCCGCACACATCCTGGGGAGCCCCGTTTCCGCCTCCTAGCTCGAGATGAGGGATCCTTTCCCTGTTTCGTAGGGAAAGAATTCCCGGCGTTCCCGTCGCATCTCAAGAGGAGGCGCTCTCCACAGGAAAGGCGAGAGGAACTCCAGGGTCGTGACACCATTCCAAGAGTCCCCCAGATATGTCAGTCCATTCCAGAGGAACCTGTTTTCCCTGCACTGCCTTGACGTTCAAGCCGAGGATCGACTCCCACCACGTGTGCACGTGGGACAGCCCTGTGGGAAAGCCTCGTGGGAAAGCTTCGTGGGAAAGACTCGAGGGAAAACCATAGATCCTTTGATCCACGCTGCGGACTGCGTGACACTGCTGCTACCGCTCTGGAGGAAAGCGCAAGTGCATGCCCGCATTCGAGACGAGGACTGACTCCCCTGGGGAGACTCCAGAAGTACCCCAAGATCCATGTCAGCACTGGAGAGGAATCCTCAGGTTCCGGCCCCGACTCCACACAAGGTCTTAGGCCCCGGCATCGACGGGAGAGGAATCCCGAGAGGCCGCCGAGGAACTCGCATGGGGACTGGCCTTTCCTGAGGCCACCAGAGCGGGTCCCTGAGGTCCCCGTCGTAAGTCGAGAGCACCTGCCGCAACTAGAGAAAATTCAGGAGGTTTTGCCCTCCAGGCGTGATGAGGCCCATTTCCGCTGAGGCTTCTCGAGGCCAATCACATCTAACCACTGGAAATTCCAAAGGGTCCTTCACACCCTTGCTGCAACTCAAGAAGTTCCCCGACATACCCGTCTCCACTCGAGAGGAAGCACGTGGTGTCCCGCACACATCCAGGGGAGCCCCGTTTCCGCCTCCTAGCTCGAGATGAGGGATCCTTTCCCTGTTTCGTAGGGAAAAAATTCCCGGCGTTCCCGTCGCATCTCAAGAGGAGGCGCTCTCCACAGGAAAGGCGAGAGGAACTCCATTGTCGTGACACCATTCCAAGAGTCCCCCAAATGTGTCAGTCCATTCCAGAGGACCCTGTTTTCCCTGCACTGCCTTGACGTTCAAGCCGAGGATCGACTCCCACCACGTGTGCACGTGGGACAGCCCTGTGGGAAAGCCTCGGGGGAAAGTCTCGTGGGAAAGACTCGAGGGAAAACCATAGATCCTTTGATCCACGCGGCGGACTGCGTGACACTGCTGCTACCGCCCTGGAGGAAAGCGCAAGTACATGCCCGCATTCGAGACGAGGACTGACTCCCCTGGGGAGACTCCAGAAGTACCCCAAGATCCAAGTCAGCACTGGAGAGGAATCCTCAGGTTCCGGCCCCGACTCCACACAAGGTCTTAGGCCCCGGCATCGACGGGAGTGGAATCCCGAGAGGCCCCCGAGGAACTCGCATGGGGACTGGCCTTTCCTGAGGCCACCAGAGCGGGTCCCTGAGGTCCCCGTCGTAAGTCGAGAGCACCTGCCGCAACTCGAGAAAATCCAGGAGGTTTTGCCCTCCAGGCGAGATGAGGCCCGTTTCCGCTGAGGCTTCTCGAGGCCAATCACATCTAACCACTGGAACTTTCAGAGGGTCCTTCACACCCTTGCTGCAACTCAAGAAGTTCCCCGACATACCCGTCTGCACTCGAGAGGAAGCACGTGGTGTCCCGCACACATCCAGGGGAGCCCCGTTTCCGCCTCCTAGCTCGAGATGAGGGATCCTTTCCCTGTTTCGTAGGGAAAGAATTCCCGTCGTTCCCGTCGCATCTCAAGAGGAGGCGCTCTCCACAGGAAAGGCGAGAGGAACTCCAGGGTCGTGACAACATTCCAAGAGTCCCCCAGATGTGTCAGTCCATTCCAGAGGGACCTGTTTTCCCTGCACTGCCTTGACGTTCAAGCCGAGGATCGACTCCCACCACGTGTGCACGTGGGACAGCCCTGTGGGAAAGCCTCGTGGGAAAGCCTCGTGGGAAAGACTCGAGGGAAAACCATAGATCCTTTGATCCACGCGGCGGACTGCGTGACACGGCTGCTACCGCTCTGCAGGAAAGAGCAAGTGCATGCCCGCATTCGAGACGAGGACTGACTTCCTTGGGGAGACTCCAGAAGTACCCCAAGATCCATGTCAGCACTGGAGAGGAATCCTCAGGTTCCGGCCCCGACTCCACACAAGGTCTTAGGCCCCGGCATCGACGGGAGAGGAATCCCGAGAGGCCCCCGAGGAACTCGCATGGGGACTGGCCTTTCCTGAGGCCACCAGAGCGGGTCCCTGAGGTCCCCGTCGTAAGTCGAGAGCACCTGCCGCAACTCGAGAAAATCCAGGAGGTTTTGCCCTCCAGGCGAGATGAGGCCCATTTCCGCTGAGGCTTCTCGAGGCTAATCACGTCTAACCACTGGAACTTCCAAAGGGTCCTTCACACCCTTGCTGCAACTCAAGAAGTTCCCCGACATACCCGTCTCCACTCGAGAGGAAGCACGTGGGCCCCGCACACATCCAGGGGAGCCCCGTTTCCGCCTCCTAGCTCGAGATGAGGGATCCTTTCCCGGTTTCGTAGGGAAAGAATTCCCGGCGTTCCCGTCGCATCTCAAGAGGAGGCGCTCTCCACAGGAAAGGCGAGAGGAACTCCAGGGTCGTGACACCATTCCAAGAGTCCCCCAGATGTGTCAGTCCATTCCAGAGGAACCTGTTTTCCCTGCACTGCCTTGACGTTCAAGCCGAGGATCGACTCCCACCACGTGTGCACGTGGGACAGCCCTGTGGGAATGCCTCGGGGGAAAGCCTCGTGGGAAAGACTGGAGGGAAAACCATAGATCCTTTGATCCACGCGGCGGACTGCGTGACACTGCTGCTACCGCTCTGGAGGAAAGCGCAAGTGCATGCCCGCATTCGAGACGAGGACTGACTCCCCTGGGGAGACTCCAGAAGTACCCCAAGATCCATGTCAGCACTGGAGAGGAATCCTCAGGTTCCGGCCCCGACTCCACACAAGGTCTTAGGCCCCGGCATCGACGGGAGAGGAATCCCGAGAGGCCCCCGAGGAACTCGCATGGGGACTGGCCTTTCCTGAGGCCACCAGAGCGGGTCCCTGAGGTCCCCGTCGTAAGTCAAGAGCACCTGCCGCAACTCGAGAAAATCCAGGAGGTTTTGCCCTCCAGGCGAGATGAGGCCCATTTCCGCTGAGGCTTCTCGAGGCCAATCACATCTAACTACTGGAACTTTCAGAGGGTCCTTCACACCCTTGCTGCAACTCAAGAAGTTCCCCGACATACCCGTCTGCACTCGAGAGGAAGCACGTGGTGTCCCGCACACATACAGGGGAGCCCCGTTTCCGCCTGCTAGCTCGAGATGAGGGATCCTTTCCCTGTTTCGTAGGGAAAGAATTCCCGGCGTTCCCGTCGCATCTCAAGAGGAGGCGCTCTCCACAGGAAAGGCGAGAGGAACTCCAGGGGCGTGACACCATTCCAAGAGTCCCCCAGATGTGTCAGTCCATTCCAGAGGAACCTGTTTTCCCTGCACTGCCTTGACGTTCAAGCCGAGGATCGACTCCCACCACGTGTGCACGTTGGACAGCCCTGTGGGAAAGCCTCGTGGGAAAGCCTCGTGGGAAAGACTGGAGGGAAAACCATAGATCCTTTGATCCACGGGGCGGACTGCGTGACACGGCTGCTACCGCTCTGCAGGAAAGCGCAAATGCATGCCCGCATTCGAGACGAGGACTGACTTCCTTGGGGAGACTCCAGAAGTACCCCAAGATCCATGTCAGCACTGGAGAGGAATCCTCAGGTTCCGGCCCCGACTCCACACAAGGTCTTAGGCCCCGGCATCGACGGGAGAGGAATCCCGAGAGGCCCCCGAGGAACTCGCATGGGGACTGGCCTTTCCTGAGGCCACCAGAGCGGGTCCCTGAGGTCCCCGTCGTAAGTCGAGAGCACCTGCCGCAACTCGAGAAAATCCAGGAGGTTTTGCCCTCCAGGCGAGATGAGGCCCATTTCCGCTGAGGCTTCTCGAGGCTAATCACGTCTAACCACTGGAACTTCCAAAGGGTCCTTCACACCCTTGCTGCAACTCAAGAAGTTCCCCGACATACCCGTCTCCACTCGAGAGGAAGCACGTGGGTCCCGCACACATCCAGGGGAGCCCCGTTTCCGCCTCCTAGCTCGAGATGAGGGATCCTTTCCCTGTTTCGTAGGGAAAGAATTCCCGGCGTTCCCGTCGCATCTCAAGAGGAGGCGCTCTCCACAGGAAAGGCGAGAGGAACTCCAGGGTCGTGCCACCATTCCAAGAGTCCCCCAGATGTGTCAGTCCATTCCAGAGCAACCTGTTTTCCCTGCACTGCCTTGACGTTCAAGCCGAGGATCAACTCCCACCACGTGTGCACGTGGGACAGCCCTGTGGGAAAGCCTCGTGGGAAAGCCTCGTGGGAAAGACTGGAGGGAAAACCATAGATCCTTTGATCCACGCGGCGGACTGCGTGACACGGCTGCTACCGCTCTGCAGGAAAGCGCAAGTGCATGCCCGCATTCGAGACGAGGACTGACTTCCTTGGGGAGACTCCAGAAGTACCCCAAGATCCATGTCAGCACTGGAGAGGAATCCTCAGGTTCCGGCCCCGACTCCACACAAGGTCTTAGGCCCCGGCATCGACGGGAGAGGAATCCCGAGAGGCCCCCGAGGAACTCGCAAGGGGACTGGCCTTTCCTGAGGCCACCAGAGCGGGTCCCTGAGGTCCCCGTCTTAAGTTGAGAGCACCTGCCGCAACTCGAGAAAATCCAGGAGGTTTTGCCCTCCAGGCGAGATGAGGCCCATTTCCCCTGAGGCTTCTCGAGGCTAATCACGTCTAACCACTGGAACTTCCAAAGGGTCCTTCACACCCTTGCTGCAACTCAAGAAGTTCCCCGACATACCCGTCTCCACTCGAGAGGAAGCACGTGGGTCCCGCACACATCCAGGGGAGCCCCGTTTCCGCCTCCTAGCTCGAGATGAGGGATCCTTTCCCTGTTTCGTAGGGAAAGAATTCCCGGCGTTCCCGTCGCATCTCAAGAGGAGGTGCTCTCCACAGGAAAGGCGAGAGGAACTCCAGGGTCGTGCCACCATTCCAAGAGTCCCCCAGATGTGTCAGTCCATTCCAGAGGAACCTGTTTTCCCTGCACTGCCTTGACGTTCAAGCCTTGGATCGACTCCCACCACGTGTGCACGTGGGACAGCCCTGTGGGAAAGCCTCGTGGGAAAGCCTCGTGGGAAACACTCGAGGGAAAACCATAGATCCTTTGATCCACGCGGCGGACTGCGTGACACTGCTGCTACCGCTCTGGAGGAAAGCGCAAGTGCATGCCCGCATTCGAGACGAGGACTGACTCCCCTGGGGAGACTCCAGAAGTACCCCAAGATCCATGTCAGCACTGGAGAGGAATCCTCAGGTTCCGGCCCCGACTCCTCACAAGGTCTTAGGCCCCGGCATCGACGGGAGAGGAATCCCGAGAGGCCCCCGAGGAACTCGCATGGGGACTGGCCTTTCCTGAGGCCACCAGAGCGGGTCCCTGAGGTCCCCGTCGTAAGTCGAGAGCACCTGCCGCAACTCGAGAAAATCCAGGAGGTTTTGCCCTCCAGGCGAGTTGAGGCCCATTTCCGCTGAGGCTTCTCGAGGCCAATCACAACTAACCACTGGAACTTCCAAAGGGTCCTTCACACCATTGCTGCAACTCAAGAAGTTCCCCGACATACCCGTCTCCACTCGAGAGGAAGCACGTGGGGTCCCGCACACATCCTGGGGAGCCCCGTTTCCGCCTCCTAGCTCGAGATGAGGGATCCTTTCCCTGTTTCGTAGGGAAAGAATTCCCGGCGTTCCCGTCGCATCTCAAGAGGAGGCGCTCTCCACAGGAAAGGCGAGAGGAACTCCAGGGTCGTGACACCATTCCAAGAGTCCCCCAGATATGTCAGTCCATTCCAGAGGAACCTGTTTTCCCTGCACTGCCTTGACGTTCAAGCCGAGGATCGACTCCCACCACGTGTGCACGTGGGACAGCCCTGTGGGAAAGCCTCGTGGGAAAGCTTCGTGGGAAAGACTCGAGGGAAAACCATAGATCCTTTGATCCACGCGGCGGACTGCGTGACACTGCTGCTACCTCTCTGGAGGAAAGCGCAAGTGCATGCCCGCATTCGAGACGAGGACTGACTCCCCTGGGGAGACTCCAGAAGTACCCCAAGATCCATGTCAGCACTGGAGAGGAATCCTCAGGTTCCGGCCCCGACTCCACACAAGGTCTTAGGCCCCGGCATCGACGGGAGAGGAATCCCGAGAGGCCCCCGAGGAACTCGCATGGGGACTGGCCTTTCCTGAGGCCACCAGAGCGGGTCCCTGAGGTCCCCGTCGTAAGTCGAGAGCACCTGCCGCAACTCGAGAAAATCCAGGAGGTTTTGCCCTCCAGGCGAGATGAGGCCCATTTCCGCTGAGGCTTCTCAAGGCCAATCACATCTAACCACTGAAACTTCCAAAGGGTCCTTCACACCATTGCTGCAACTCAAGAAGTTCCCCGACATACCCGTCTCCACTCGAGAGGAAGCACGTGGGGTCCCGCACACATCCAGGGGAGCCCCGTTTCCGCCTCCTAGCTCGAGATGAGGGATCCTTTCCCTGTTTCGTAGGGAAAGAATTCCCGGCGTTCCCGTCGCATCTCAAGAGGTGGCGCTCTCCACAGGAAAGGCGAGA
Source organism: Ovis canadensis (assembly GCF_042477335.2). Lineage (NCBI taxonomy): Eukaryota > Metazoa > Chordata > Mammalia > Artiodactyla > Bovidae > Ovis > Ovis canadensis. The sequence goes on from NC_091259.1 coordinate 1,687,824, forward strand.
GGAACTCCAGGGTCGTGACACCATTCCAAGAGTCCCCCAGATGTGTCAGTCCATTCCAGAGGAACCTGTTTTCCCTGCACTGCCTTGACGTTCAAGCCGAGGATCGACTCCCACCACGTGTGCACGTGGGACAGCCCTGCGGGAATACCTCGTGGGAAAGCCTCGTGGGAAAGACTCGAGGGAAAACCATAGATCCTTTGATCCACGCGGCGGACTGCGTGACACTGCTGCTACCGCTCTGGAGGAAAGCGCAAGTGCATGCCCGCATTCGACACGAGGACTGACTCCCCTGGGGAGACTCCAGAAGTACCCCAAGATCCATGTCAGCACTGGAGAGGAATCCTCAGGTTCCGGCCCCGACTCCACACAAGGTCTTAGGCCCCGGAATCGACGGGAGAGGAATCCCGAGAGGCCCCCGAGGAACTCGCATGGGGACTGGCCTTTCCTGAGGCCACCAGAGCGGGTCCCTGAGGTCCCCGTTGTAAGTCGAGAGCACCTGCCGCAACTCGAGAAAATCCAGGAGGTTTTGCCCTCCAGGCGAGATGAGGCCCATTTCCGCTGAGGCTTCTCGAGGCCAATCACATCTAACCACTGGAACTTCCAAAGGGTCCTGCACACCCTTGCTGCAACTCAAGAAGTTCCCCGACATACCCATCTCCACTCGAGAGGAAGCACGTGGTGTCCCGCACACATCCAGGGGAGCCCCGTTTCCGCCTCCTAGCTCGCGATGAGGGATCCTTTCCCTGTTTCGTAGGGAAAGAATTCCCGGCGTTCTCGTGGCATCTCAAGAGGAGGCGCTCTCCACAGGAAAGGCGAGAGGAACTCCAGGGTCGTGCCACCATTCCAAGAGTCCCCCAGATGTGTCAGCCCATTCCAGAGGAACCTGTTTCCCTGCACTGCCTTGACGTTCAAGCTGAGGATCGACTCCCACCACGTGTGCACGTGGGACAGCCCTGTGGGAAAGCCTCGTGGAAAAGCCTCGTGGGAAAGACTCGAGGGAAAACCATAGATCCTTTCATCCACGCGGCGGACTGCGTGACACTGCTGCTACCGCTCTGGAGGAAAGCGCAATGCATGCCCGCATTCGAGACGAGGACTGACTCCCCTGGGGAGACTTCAGAAGTACCCCAAGATCCATGTCAGCACTGGAGAGGAATCCTCAGGTTCCGGCCCCGACTCCACACAAGGTCTTAGGACCCGGCATCGACGGGAGAGGAATGCCGAGAGGCCCCCGAGGAACTCGCATGGGGACTGGCCTTTCCTGAGGCCACCAGAGTGGGTTCCTGAGGTCCCCGTCGTAAGTCGAGAGCACCTGCCGCTACTCGAGAAAATCCAGGAGGTTTTGCCCTCCAGGCGAGATGAGGCCCATTTCCGCTGAGGCTTCTCGAGGCTAATCACGTCTAACCACTGGAACTTCCAAAGGGTCCTTCACACCCTTGCTGCAACTCAAGAAGTTCCCCGACATACCCGTCTCCACTCGAGAGGAAGCAAGTGGTGTCCCGCCCACATCCAGGGGAGCTCCGTTTCCGCCTCCTAGCTCGAGATGAGGGATCCTTTCCCTGTTTCGTAGGGAAAGAATTCCCGGCGTTCCCGTCGCATCTCAAGAGGAGGCGCTCTCCACAGGAAACGGGAGAGGAACTCCAGGGTCGTGACACCATTCCAAGAGTCCCCCAGATGTGTCAGTCCATTCCAGAGGAACCTGTTTTCCCTGCACTGCCTTGACGTTCAAGCCGAGGATCGACTCCCACCACGTGTGCACGTGGGACAGCCCTGTGGGAAAGCCTCGTGGGAAAGCCTCGTGGAAAAGACTCGAGGGAAAACCATAGATCCTTTGATCCACGCGGCGGACTGCGTGACACTGCTGCTACCGCTCTGGAGGAAAGCGCAAGTGCATGCCCGCATTCGAGAAGAGGACTGACTCCCCTGGGGAGACTCCAGAAATACCCCAAGATCCATGTCAGCACTGGAGAGGAATCCTCAGGTTCCGGCCCCAACTCCACACAAGGTCTTAGGCCCCGGCATCGACGGGAGAGGAATCCCGAGAGGCCCCCGAGGAACTCGCATGGGGACTGGCCTTTCCTGAGGCCACCAGAGCGGGTCCCTGAGGTCCCCGTCGTAAGTCGAGAGCACCTGCCGCCACTCGAGAAAATCCAGGAGGTTTTGCCCTCCAGGCGAAATGAGGCCCATTTCCGCTGAGGCTTCTCGAGGCCAATCACAACTAACCACTGGAACTTCCAAAGGGTCCTTCACACCCTTGCTGCAACTCAAGAAGTTCCCCGACATAACCGTTTCCACTCGAGAGGAAGCATGTGGGGTCCCGCACACATCCAGGGGAGCCCCGTTTCGCCTCCTAGCTCGAGATGAGGGATCCTTTCCCTGTTTCGTAGGGAAAGAATTCCCGGCGTTCCCTTCGCATCTCAAGAGGAGGTGCTCTCCACAGGAAAGGCGAGAGGAACTGAAGGGTCGTGCCACCATTCCAAGAGTCCCCCAGATGTGTCAGTCCATTCCAGAGGAACCTGTTTTCCCTGCACTGCCTTGACGTTCAAGCCGAGGATCGACTCCCACCACGTGTGCACGTGGGACAGCCCTGTGGGAAAGCCTCGTGCGAAAGCCTCGTGGGAAAGACTCGCGGGAAAACCATAGATCCTTTGATCCACGCGGCAGACTGCGTGACACTGCTGCTACCGCTCTGGAGGAAAGCGCAAGTGCATGCCCGCATTCGAGACGAGGACTGACTCCCCTGGGGAGACTCCAGAAGTACCCCAAGATCCATGTCAGCACTGGAGAGGAATCCTCAGGTTCCGGCCCCGACTCCACACAAGGTCTTAGGCCCCGGCATCGACGGGAGAGGAATCCCGTGAGGCCCCCGAGGAACTCGCATGGGGACTGGCCTTTCCTGAGGCCACCAGAGTGGGTCCCTGTGGTCCCCGTCGTAAGTCGAGAGCACCTGTCGCTACTCGAGAAAATCCAGGAGGTTTTGCCCTCCAGGCGAGATGAGGCCCATTTCCGCTGAGGCTTCTCGAGGCTAATCACGTCTAACCACTGGAACTTCCAAAGGGTCCTTCACACCCTTGCTCCAACTCAAGAAGTTCCCCGACATACCCGTCTCCACTCGAGAGGAAGCACGTGGTGTCCCGCCCACATCCAGGGGAGCTCCGTTTCCGCCTCCTAGCTCGAGATGAGCGATCCTTTCCCTGTTTCGTAGGGAAAGAATTCCCGGCGTTCCCGTCGCATCTCAAGAGGAGGCGCTCTCCACAGGAAAGGCGAGAGGAACTCCAGGTTCGTGCCACCATTCCAAGAGTCCCCCAGATGTGTCAGTCCATTCCAGAGGAATCTGTTTTCCCTGCACTGCCTTGACGTTCAAGCCAAGGATCGACTCCCACCACGTGTGCACGTGGGACAGCCCTGTGGGAAAGCCTCGTGGGAAAGCCTCGTGGAAAAGACTCGAGGGAAATCCATAGATCCTTTGATCCACGCGGCGGACTGCGTGACACTGCTGCTACCGCTCTGGAGGAAAGCGCAAGTGCATGCCCGCATTCTAGACGAGGACTGACTCCCCTGGGGAGACTCCAGAAATACCCCAAGATCCATGTCAGCACTGGAGAGGAATCCTCAGGTTCCGGCCCCGACTCCACACAAGGTCTTATGCCCCGGCATCGACGGGAGAGGAATCCCGAGAGGCCCCCGAGGAACTCGCATGGGGACTGGCCTTTCCTGAGGCCAACAGAGCCGGTCCCTGAGGTCCCCGTCGTAAGTCGAGAGCACCTGCCGCAACTCGAGAAAATCCAGGAGGTTTTGCCCTCCAGGCGAGATGAGGCCCATTTCCGCTGAGGCTTGTCGAGGCTAATCACGTCTAACCACTGGAACTTCCAAAGGGTCCTTCACACCCTTGCTGCAACTCTAGAAGTTCCCCGACATACCCGTCTCCACTCGAGAGGAAGCACGTGGGTCCCGCACACATCCAGGGGAGCCCCGTTTCCGCCTCCTAGCTCGAGATGAGGGATCCTTTCCCTGTTTCGTAGGGAAAGAATTCCCGGCGTTCCCGTCGCATCTCAAGAGGAGGCGCTCTCCACAGGAAAGGCGAGAGGAACTGAAGGGTCGTGCCACCATTCCAAGAGTCCCCCAGATGTGTCAGTCCATTCCAGAGGAACCTGTTTTCCCTGCACTGCCTTGACGTTCAAGCCGAGGATCGACTCCCACCACGTGTGCACGTGGGACAGCCCTGTGGGAAAGCCTCGTGGGAAAGCCTCGTGGGAAAGACTCAGGGAAAACCATAGATCCTTTGATCCACGCGGCGGACTGCGTGACACTGCTGCTACCGCTCTGGAGGAAAGCGCAAGTGCATGCCCGCATTCGAGACGAGGACTGACTCCCCTGGGGAGACTCCAGAAGTACCCCAAGATCCATGTCAGCACTGGAGAGGAATCCTCAGGTTCGGCCCCGACTCCACACAAGGTCTTAGGCCCCGGCTTCGACCAGAGAGGAATCCCGAGAGGCCCCCGAGGAACTCGCATGGGGCTGGCCTTTCCTGAGGCCACCAGAGCGGGTCCCTGAGGTCCCCGTCGTAAGTCGAGAGCACCTGCCGCAACTCGAGAAAATACAGGAGGTTTTGCCCTCCAGGCGAGATGAGGCCCATTTCCGCTGAGGCTTCTCGAGGCTAATCACGTCTAACCACTGGAACTTCCAAAGGGTCCTTCACACCCTTGCTGCAACTCAAGAAGTTCCCCGACATACCCGTCTCCACTCGAGAGGAAGCACGTGGGTCCCGCACACATCCAGGGGAGCCCCGTTTCCGCCTCCTAGCTCGAGATGAGGGATTCTTTCCCTGTTTCGTAGGGAAAGAATTCCCGGCGTTCCCGTCGCATCTCAAGAGGAGGCGCTCTCCACAGGAAAGGCGAGAGGAACTGAAGGGTCGTGCCACCATTCCAAGAGTCCCCCAGATGTGTCAGTCCATTCCAGAGGAACCTGTTTTCCCTGCACTGCCTTGACGTTCAAGCCGAGGATCGACTCCCACCACGTGTGCACGTGGGACAGCCCTGTGGGAAAGCCTCGTGGGAAAGCCTCGTGGGAAAGACTCGAGGGAAAACCATAGATCCTTTGATCCACGCGGCGGACTGCGTGACACTGCTGCTACCGCTCTGGAGGAAAGCGCAAGTGCATGCCCGCATTCGAGACGAGGACTGACTCCCCTGGGGAGACTCCAGAAGTACCCCAAGATCCATGTCAGCACTGGAGAGGAATCCTCAGGTTCCGGCCCCGACTCCACACAAGGTCTTAGGCCCCGGCATCGACCAGAGAGGAATCCCGAGAGGCCCCCGAGGAACTCGCATGGGGACTGGCCTTTCCTGAGGCCACCAGAGCGGGTCCCTGAGGTCCCCGTCGTAAGTCGAGAGCACCTGCCGCAACTCGAGAAAATCCAGGAGGTTTTGCCCTCCAGGCGAGATGAGGCCCATTTCCGCTGAGGCTTCTCGAGGCCAATCACATCTAACCACTGGACTTCCAAAGGGTCCTTCACACCATTGCTGCAACTAAAGAAGTTCCCCGAAATACCCGTCTCCACTCGAGAGGAAGCACGTGGGGTCCCACACACATCCAGGGGAGCCCCGTTTCCGCCTCCTAGCTCGAGATGATGGATCCTTTCCCTGTTTCGTAGGGAAAGAATTCCCGGCGTTCCCGTCGCATCTCAAGAGGAGGCGCTCTCCACAGGAAAGGCGATAGGAACTCCAGGGTCGTGACACCATTCCAAGAGTCCCCCAGATGTGTCAGTCCATTCCAGAGGAACCTGTTTTCCCTGCACTGCCTTGACGTTCAAGCCGAGGATCGACTCCCACCACGTGTGCACGTGGGACAGCCCTGTGGGAAAGCCTCGTGGGAAAGCCTCGTGGAAAAGACTCGAGGGAAAACCATAGATCCTTTGATCCACGCGGCGGACTGCGTGACACTGCTGCTACCGCTCTGGAGGAAAGCGCAAGTGCATGCCCGCATTCGAGACGAGGACTGACTCCCCTGGGGAGACTCCAGAAGTACCCCAAGATCCATGTCAGCACTGGAGAGGAATCCTCAGGTTCCGGCCCCGACTCCACACAAGGTCTTAGGCCCCGGCATCGACGGGAGAGGGATCCCGAGAGGCCCCCGAGGAACTCGCATGGGGACTGGCCTTTCCTGAGGCCACCAGAGCGGGTCCCTGAGGTCGCCATCGTCAGTCGAGATCACCTGCCGCAACTCGAGAAAATCCAGGAGGTTGTGCCCTCCAGGCGAGATGAGGCCCATTTCCGCTGAGGCTTCTCGAGGCTAATCACGTCTAACCACTGGAACTTCCAAAGGGTCCTTCACACCCTTGCTGCAACTCAAGAAGTTCCCCGACATACCCGTCTCCACTCGAGAGAAAGCACGAGGGTCCCGCACACATCCAGGGGAGTCCCGTTTCCGCCTCCTAGCTCGAGATGAGGGATCCTTTCCCTGTTTCGTAGGGAAAGAATTCCCGGCGTTCCCGTCGCATCTCAAGAGGAGGCGCTCTCCACAGGAAAGGCGAGAGGAACTCCAGGGTCATGCCACCATTCCAAGAGTCCCCCAGATGTGTCAGTCCATTCCAGAGGAACCTGTTTTCCCTGCACTGCCTTGACGTTCAAGCCGAGGATCGACTCCCACCACGTGTGCACGTGGGACAGCCCTGTGGGAAAGCCTCGTGGGAAAGCCTCGTGGGAAAGACTCGAGGGAAAACCATAGATCCTTTGATCCACGCGGCGGACTGCGTGACACTGCTGCTACCGCTCTGGAGGAAAGCGCAAGTGCATGCCCGCATTCGAGACGAGGACTGACTCCCCTGGGGAGACTCCAGAAGTACCCCAAGATCCATGTCAGCACTGGAGAGGAATCCTCAGGTTCCGGCCCCGACTCCACACAAGGTCTTAGGCCCCGGCATCGACGGGAGAGGAATCCCGAGAGGCCCCCTAGGAACTTCCATGGGGACGGGCCTTTCCTGAGGCCACCAGAGCGGGTCCCTGACGTCCCCGTCGTAAGTCGAGAGCACCTGCCGCAACTCGAGAAAATCCAGGAGGTTTTGCCCTCCAGGCGAGATGAGGCCCATTTCCGCTGAGGCTTCTCGAGGCCAATCACATCTAACCACTGGAACTTCCAAAGGGTCCTTCACACCATTGCTACAACTCAAGAAGTTCCCCGACATACCCGTCTCCACTCGAGAGGAAGCACGTGGGGTCCCGCACACATCCAGGGGAGCCCCGTTTCCGCCTCCTAGCTCGAGATGAGGGATCCTTTCCCTGTTTCGTAGGGAAAGAATTCCCGGCGTTCCCGTCGCATCTCAAGAGGAGGCGCTCTCCACAGGAAAGGCGAGAAGAACTCCAGGGTCGTGCCACCATTCCAAGAGTCCCCCAGATGTGTCAGTCCATTCCAGAGGAACCTGTTTTCCCTGCACTGCCTTGACGTTCAAGCCGAGGATCGACTCCCACCACGTGTGCACGTGGGACAGCCCTGTGGGAAAGCCTCGTGGGAAAGCCTCGTGGGAAAGACTCGAGGGAAAACCATAGATCCTTTGATCCACGCGGCGGACTGCGTGACACTGCTGCTACCGCTCTGGAGGAAAGCGCAAGTGCATGCCCGCATTCGAGACGAGGACTGACTCCCCTGGGGAGACTCCAGAAGTACCCCAAGATCCATGTCAGCACTGGAGAGGAATCCTCAGGTTCCGGCCCCGACTCCACACAAGGTCTTAGGCCCCGGCATCGACGGGAGAGGAATCCCGAGAGGCCCCCGAGGAACTCGCATGGGGACTGGCCTTTCCTGAGGCCAGCAGAGCGGGTCCCTGAGGTCCCCGTCGTAAGTCGAGAGCACCTGCCGCAACTCGAGAAAATCCAGGAGGTTTTGCCCTCCAGGCGAGATGAGGCCCATTTCCGCTGAGGCTTCTCGAGGCTAATCACGTCTAACCACTGGAACTTCCAAAGGGTCCTTCACACCCTTGCTGCAACTCAAGAAGTTCCCCGACATACCCGTCTCCACTCGAGAGGAAGCACGTGGGTCCCGCACACATCCAGGGGAGCCCCGTTTCCGCCTCCTAGCTCGAGATGAGGGATCCTTTCCCTGTTTCGTAGGGAAAGAATTCCCGGCGTTCCCGTCGCATCTCAAGAGGAGGCGCTCTCCACAGGAAAGGCGAGAGGAACTCCAGGGTCGTGCCATCATTCCAAGAGTCCCCCAGATGTGTCAGTCCATTCCAGAGGAACCTGTTTTCCCTGCACTGCCTTGACGTTCAAGCCGAGGATCGACTCCCACCACGTGTGCACGTGGGACAGCCCTGTGGGAAAGCCTCGTGGGAAAGCCTCGTGGGAAAGACTCGAGGGAAAACCATAGATCCTTTGATCCACGCGGCGGACTGCGTGCCACTGCTGCCACTGCTTTGGAGGAAAGCGCAAGTGCATGCCCGCATTCGAGACGAGGACTGACTCCCCTGGGGAGACTCCAGAAGTACCCCAAGATCCATGTCAGCACTGGAGAGGAATCCTCAGGTTCCGGCCCCGACTCCACACAAGGTCTTAGGCCCCGGCATCGACGGGAGAGGAATCCCGAGAGGACCCGAGGAACTCGCATGGGGACTGGCCTTTCCTAAGGCCACCAGAGCGGGTCTCTGAGGTCCCCATCTTAAGTCGAGAGTACCTGCCGCAACTCGAGAAAATCCAGCAGGTTTTGCTCTCCAGGCGATATGAGGCCCATTTCCGCTGAGGCTTCTCGGGGCTAATCACTTCTAACCACTGGAACTTCCAAAGGGTCCTTCACACCCTTGCTGCAACTCAAGAAGTTCCCCGACATACCCGTCTCCACTCGAGAGGAAGCACGTGGGGTCCCGCACACATCCAGGGAGCCCCGTTTCCGACTCCTAGCTCGAGATGAGGGATCCTTTCCCTGTTTCGTAGGGAAAGAATTCCCGGGGTTCCCGTCGCATCTCAAGAGGAGGCGCTCTCCACAGGAAAGGCGAGAGGAACTCCAGGGTCGTGCCACCATTCCAAGAGTCCCCCAGATGTGTCAGTCCATTCCAGAGGAACCTGTTTTCCCTGCACTGCCTTGATTTTCAAGCCGAGGATCGACTCCCACCACGTGTGCACGTGGGACAGCCCTGTGGGAAAGCGTCGTGGGAAAGCCTCGTGGGAAAGACTCGAGGGAAAACCATAGATCCTGTGATCCACGCGGCGGACTGAGTGACACTGCTGCTACCGCTCTGGAGGAAAGCGCAAGTGCATGTCCGCATTCGAGACGAGGACTGACTCCCCTGGGGAGACTCCAGAAGTACCCCAAGATCCATGTCAGCACTGGAGAGGAATCCTCAGGTTCGGGCCCCGACTCCACACAAGGTCTTAGGCCCCGGGATCGACGGGAGAGGAATGCCGAGAGGCCCCCGAGGAAGTCGCATGGGGACTGGCCTTTCCTGAGGCCACCAGAGCGGGTCCCTGAGGTCCCCATCGTAAGTCGAGAGCACCTGCCGCAACTCGAGAAAATCCAGGAGGTTTTGCCCTCCAGGCGAGATGAGGCCCATTTCCGCTGAGGCTTCTCGAGGCGAATCACATCTAACCGCTGGAACTTCCAAGGGTCCTTCACACCATTGCTGCAACTCAAGAAGTTCCGCGACATACCCGTCTCCACTCGAGAGGAAGCACGTGGGGTCCCGCACCCATTCAGGGGAGCCCCGTTTCCGCCTCCTAGCTCGAGATGAGGGATCCTTTCCCTGTTTCGTAGGGAAAGAATTCCCGGCGTTCCCGTCGCATCTCAAGAGGTGGCGCTCTCCACAGGAAAGGCGAGAGGAACTCTAAGGTCGTGGCACCATTCCAAGAGACCCCCAGATGTGTCAGTCCATTCCAGAGGAACCTGATTTCCCTGCACTGCCTGACGTTCAAGCCGAGGATCGATTCCCACTACGTGTGCACGTGGGACAGCCCTGTGGGACAGCCTCGTGGGAAAGCCTCGTGGGAAAGACTCGAGGGAAAACCATAGATCCTTTGATCCACGAGGCGGACTGCGTGACACTGCTGCTACCGCTCTGGAGGAAAGCGCAAGTGCATGCCTGCATTCGAGACGAGGACTGACTCCCCTGGGGAGACTCTAGAAGTACCCCAAGATCCATGTCAGTACTGGAGAGGAATCCTCAGGATCCGGCCCCGACTCCACACAAGGACTTAGGCCCCGGCATCGACGGGAGAGGAATCCCCAGAGGCCCCCGAGGAACTCGCATGGGGACTGGCCTTTCCTGAGGCCACCAGAGCGGGTCCCTGAGGTCCCCGTCGTAAGTCGAGAGGACCTGCCGCAACTCGAGAAAATCCAGGAGGTTTTGCCCTCCAGGCGAGATGAGGCCCATTTCCGCTGAGGCTTCTCGAGGCTATTCACGTCTAACCACTGGAACATCAAAAGGGTCCTTCACACCCTTGCTGCAACTCAAGAAGTTCCCCGACATACCCGTCTCCACTCGAGAGGAAGCACGTGGGGTCCCGCACACATCCAGGGGAGCCCCGTTTCCGCCTCCTAGCTAGAGATGAGCGATCCTTTCCCTGTTTCGTAGGGAAAGAATTCCCGGCGTTCCCGTCGCATCTCAAGAGGAGGCGCTCTCCACAGGAAAGGCGAGAGGAACTCCAGGGTCGTGCCACCATTCCAGGAGACCCCCAGATGTGTCAGTCCATTACAGATGAACCTGTTTTCCCTGCACTGCCTTGATGTTCAAGCCGAGGATCGACTCCCACCACGTGGGCACGTGGGACAGCCCTGTGGGAAAGCCTCGTGGGAAAGCCTCGTGGGAAAGACTCGAGGGAAAACCATAGATCCTTTGACCACGCGGGGGACTGCGGACACTGCTGCTACCGCTCTGGAGGAAAGCGCAAGTGCATGCCCGCATTCGAGACGAGGACTGACTCCCCTGGGGAGACTCCAGAAGTACCCCAAGATCCATGTCAGAACTGGAGAGGAATCCTCATGTTCCGGCCGCGACTCCACACAAGGTCTTAGGCCCCGGGATCGACGGGAGAGGAATCCCCAGAGGCCACCGAGGAACTCGCATGGGGACTGGCCTTTCCTGAGGCCACCAGAGCGGGTCCCTGAGGTCCCCGTCGTAAGTCGAGAGCACCTGCCACAACTCGAGAAAATCCAGGAGGTTTTGCCCTCCAGGCGAGATGAGGCCCATTTCCGCTGAGGCTTCTCGAGGCTAATCACGTCTAACCACTGGAACTTCCAAAGGGTCCTTCACACCCTTGCTGCAACTCAAGAAGTTCCCCGACATACCCGTCTCCACTCGAGAGGAAGCACGTGGGTCCCGCACACATCCAGGGGAGCCCCGTTTCCGCCTCCTAGCTCGAGATGAGGGATCCTTTCCCTGTTTCGTAGGGAAAGAATTCCCGGCGTTCCCGTCGCATCTCAAGAGGAGGCGCTCTCCACAGGAAAGGCGAGAGGAACTCCAGGGTCGTGCCACCATTCCAAGAGTCCCCCAGATGTGTCAGTCCATTCCAGAGGAACCTGTTTTCCCTGCACTGCCTTGACGTTCAAGCCGAGGATCGACTCCCACCACGTGTGCACGTGGGACAGCCCTGTGGGAAAGCCTCGTGGGAAAGCCTCGTGGGAAAGACTCGAGGGAAAACCATAGATCCTTTGATCCACGCGGCGGACTGCGTGACACTGCTGCCACTGCTTTGGAGGAAAGCGCAAGTGCATGCCCGCATTCGAGACGAGGACTGACTCCCCTGGGGAGACTCCAGAAGTACCCCAAGATCAATGTCAGCACTGGAGAGGAATCCTCAGGTTCCGGCCCCGACTCCACACAAGGTCTTAGGCCCCGGCATCGACGGGAGAGGAATCCCGAGAGGACCCGAGGAACTCGCATGGGGACTGGCCTTTCCTAAGGCCACCAGAGCGGGTCGCTGAGGTCCCCGTCTTAAGTCGAGAGTACCTGCCGCAACTCGAGAAAATCCAGCAGGTTTTGCTCTCCAGGCGATATGAGGCCCATTTCCGCTGAGGCTTCTCGGGGCTAATCACTTCTAACCACTGGAACTTCCAAAGGGTCCTTCACACCCTTGCTGCAACTCAAGAAGTTCCCCGACATACCCGTCTCCACTCGAGAGGAAGCACGTGGGGTCCCGCACACATCCAGGGAGCCCCGTTTCCGACTCCTAGCTCGAGATGAGGGATCCTTTCCCTGTTTCGTAGGGAAAGAATTCCCGGCGTTCCCGTCGCATCTCAAGAGGAGGCGCTCTCCACAGGAAAGGCGAGAGGAACTCCAGGGTCGTGCCACAATTCCAAGAGTCCCCCAGATGTGTCAGTCCATTCCAGAGGAACCTGTTTTCCCTGCACTGCCTTGACGTTCAAGCCGAGGATCGACTCCCACCACGTGTGCACGTGGCACAGCCCTGTGGGAAAGCCTCGTGGGAAAGCCTCGTGGGAAAGACTCGAGGGAAAACCATAGATCCTGTGATCCACACGGCGGACTGCGTGACACTGCTGCTACCGCTCTGGAGGAAAGCGCAAGTGCATGCCCGCATTCGAGACGAGGACTGACTCCCCTAGGGAGACTCCAGAAGTACCCCAAGATCCATGTCAGCACTGGAGAGGAATCCTCAGGTTCCAGCCCCGACTCCACACAAGGTCTTATGCCCTGGCATCGACGGGAGAGGAATCCCGAGAGGCCCCCGAGGAACTCGCATGGGGACTGGCCTTTCCTGAGGCCACCAGAGCTGGTCCCTGAGGTCCCCGTCGTAAGTCGAGAGCACCTGTCGCAACTCGAGAAAATCCAGGAGGTTGTGCCCTCCAGGCGAGATGAGGCCCATTTCCGCTGAGGCTTCTCGAGGCCAATCACATCTAACCACTGGAACTTCCAAAGGGTCCTTCACACCCTTGCTGCAACTCAAGAAGTTCCCCGACATACCCGTCTCCACTCGAAAGGAAGCACGTGGGGTCCCGCAAACGTCCAGGGGAGCCCCTTTTCCGCCTCCTAGCTCGAGATGAGGGATCCTTTTCCTGTTTCGTAGGGAAAGAATTCCCGGCGTTCCCGTCGCATCTCAAGAGGAGGCGCTCTCCACAGGAAAGGCGAGAGGAACTCCAGGGTCGTGCCACCATTCCAAGAGTCCCCCAGATGTGTCAGTCCATTCCAGAGGAACCTGTTTTCCCTGCACTGCCTTGACGTTCAAGCCGAGGATCGAGTCCCACCACGTGTGCACGTGGGACGGCCCTGTGGAAAGCCTCGTGGGAAAGCCTCGTGGGAAAGACTCGAGGGAAAACCATAGATCCTTTGATCCACGCGGCGGACTGCGTGACACTGCTGCTACCGCTCTGGAGGAAAGCGCAAGTGCATGCCCGCATTCGAGACGAGGACTGACTCCCCTGGGGAGACTCCAGAATTACCCCAAGATCCATGTCTGCACGGGAGAGGAATCCTCAGGTTCCGGCCCCGACTCCACACAAGGTCTTCGGCCCCGGCATCGACGGGAGAGGAATCCCGAGAGGCCCCCGAGGAACTCGCATGGGGACTGGCCTTTCCTGAGGCCACCAGAGCGGGTCCCTGAGGTCCCGGTCGTAAGTCGAGAGCACCTGCCGCAACTCGAGAAAATCCAGGAGGTTTTGCCCTCCAGGCGAGATGAGGCCCATTTCCGCTGAGGCTTCTGGAGGCTAATCACGTCTAACCACTGGAACTTCCAAAGGGTCCTTCACACCCTTGCTGAAACTCAAGAAGTTCCCCGACATACCCGTCTCCACTCGAGAGGAAGCACGTGGGGTCCCGCCCACATCCAGGGGAGCTCCGTTTCCGCCTCCTAGCTCGAGATGTGGGATCCTTTCCCTGTTTCGTAGGGAAAGAATTCCCGGCGTTCCCGTCGCATCTCAAGAGGAGGCGCTCTCCACAGGAAAGGCGAGAGGAACTCCAGGGTCGTGCCACCATTCCAAGAGTCCCCCAGATGTGTCAGTCCATTCCAGAGGAACCTGTTTTCCCTGCACTGCCTTGACGTTCAAGCCAAGGATCGACTCCCACCACGTGTGCACGTGGGACAGCCCTGTGGGAAAGCCTCGTGGGAAAGACTCGAGGGAAAACCATAGATCCTTTGATCCACGCGGCGGACTGCGTGACACTGCTGCTACCGCTCTGGAGGAAAGCGCAAGTGCATGCCCGCATTCGAGACGAGGACTGACTCCCCTGGGGAGACTCCAGAAGTACCCCAAGATCCATGTCAGCACTGGAGAGGAATCCTCAGGTTCCGGCCCCGACTCCACACAAGGTCTTCGGCCCCGGCATCGACGGGAGGGGAATCCCGAGAGGCCCCCGAGGAACTCGCATGGGGACTGGCCTTTCCTGAGGCCACCAGAGCGGGTCCCTGACGTCCCCGTCGTAAGTCGAGAGCACCTGCCGCAACTCGAGAAAATCCAGGAGGTTTTGCCCTCCAGGCGAGATGAGGCCCATTTCCGCTGAGGCTTCTCGAGGCCAATCACATCTAACCACTGGAACTTCCAAAGGGTCCTTCACACCCTTGCTGCAAATCAAGAAGTTCCCCGACATACCCGTCTCCACTCGAGAGGAAGCACGAGGGTCCCGCACACATCCAGGGGAGCCCCGTTTCCGCCTCCAAGCTCGAGATGAGGGATCCTTTCAGTGTTTTGTAGGGAAAGATTTCCCGGCGTTCCCTTCGCATCTCAAGAGGAGGCGCTCTCCACAGGAAAGGCGAGAGGAACTCCAGGTCGTGCCACCATTCCAGGAGTCCCCCAGAGGTGTCAGTCCATTCCAGAGGAACCTGTTTTCCCTGCACTGCCTTGACGTTCAAGCCGAGGATCGACTCCCACCACGTGTGCACGTGGGACAGCCCTGTGGGAAAGCCTCGTGGGAAAGCCTCGTGGGAAAGACTCGAGGGAAAACCATAGATCCTTTGATCCACGCGGCGGACTGCGTGACACTGCTGCTACCGCTCTGGAGGAAAGCGCAAGTGCATGCCCGCATTCGAGACGAGGACTGACTCCCCTGGGGAGACTCCAGAAGTACCCCAAGATCCATGTCAGCACTGGAGAGGAATCCTCAGGTTCCGGCCCCGACTCCACTCAAGGTCTTAGGCCCCGGCATCGACGGGAGAGGAAACCCCAGAGGCCCCCGAGGAACTCGCATGGGGACTGGCCTTTCCTGAGGCCACCAGAGCGGGTCCCTGAGGTCCCCGTTGTAAGTCGAGAGCACCTGCCGCAACTCGAGAAAATCCAGGAGGTTTTGCCCTCCAGGCGAGATGAGGCCCATTTCCGCTGAGGCTTCTCGAGGCCAATCACATCTAACCACTGGAACTTCAAAAGGGTCCTTCACACCCTTGCTGCAACTCAAGAAGTTCCCCGACATACCCGTCTCCACTCGAGAGGAAGCACGTGGTGTCCCGCACACATCCAGGGGAGCCCCGTTTCCGCCTCCTAGCTCGAGATGAGGGATCCTTTCCCTGTTTCGTAGGGAAAGAATTCCCGGCGTTCCCGTCGCATCTCAAGAGTAGGCGCTCTCCACAGGAAAGGCGAGAGGAACTGAAGGGTCGTGCCACCATTCCAAGAGTCCCCCAGATGTGTCAGTCCATTCCAGAGGAACCTGTTTTCCCTGCACTGCCTTGACGTTCAAGCCAAGGATCGACTCCCACCACGTGTGCACGTGGGACAGCCCTGTGGGAAAGCCTCGTGGGAAAGCCTCGTGGGAAAGACTCGAGGGAAAACCATAGATCCTTTGATCCACGCGGCGGACTACGTGACACTGCTGCTACCGCTCTGGAGGAAAGCGCAAGTGCATGCCCGCATTCGAGACGAGGACTGACTCCCCTGGGGAGACTCCAGAAGTACCCCAAGATCCATGTCAGCACTGGAGAGGAATCCTCAGGTTCCGGCCCCGACTCCACACAAGGTCTTAGGCCCCGACATCGACGGGAGAGGAATCCCCAGAGGCCCCCGAAGAACTCGCATGGGGACTGGCCTTTCCTGAGGCCACCAGAGCGGGTCCCTGAGGTCCCCGTCGTAAGTCGAGAGCACCTGCCGCAACTCGAGAAAATCCAGGAGGTTTTGCCCTCCAAGCTAGATGAGGCCCATTTCCGCTGAGGCTTCTCGAGGCCAATCACGTCTAACCACTGGAACTTCCAAAGGGTCCTTCACACCCTTGCTGCAACTCAAGAAGTTCCCCGACATACCCATCTCCACTCGAGAGGAAGCACGTGGTGTCCCGCACACATCCAGGGGAGCCCCGTTTCCACCTCCTAGCTCGAGATGAGGGATCCTTTACCTGTTTCGTAGGGAAAGAATTCCCGGCGTTCCCGTCGCATCTCAAGAGGAGGCGCTCTCCACAGGAAAGGCGAGAGGAACTCCAGGGTCGTGCCACCATTCCAAGAGTCCCCCAGATGTGTCAGTCCATTCCAGAGGAACCAGTTTTCCCTGCACTGCCTTGACGTTCAAGCCGAGGATCCACTCCCACCACGTGTGCACGTGGGACAGCCCTGTGTGAAAGCCTCGTGGGAAAGCCTCGTGGGAAAGACTCGAGGGAAAACCATAGATCCTTTGATCCACGCGGCGGACTGCGTGACACTGCTGCTACCGCTCTGGAGGAAAGCGCAAGTGCATGCCCGCATTCCAGACGAGGACTGACTCCCCTGGGGAGACTCCAGAAATACCTCAAGATCCATGTCAGCACTGGAGAGGAATCCTCAGGTTCCGGCCCCGACTCCACACAAGGTCTTAGGCCCCGGAATCGAAGGGAGAGGAATCCCGAGAGGCCCATGAGGAACTCGCATGGGGACTGGCCTTTCCTGAGGCCACCAGAGCGGGTCCCTGAGGTCCCCGTCGTAAGTCGAGAGCACCTGCCGCAACTCGAGAAAATCCAGGAGGTTTTGCCCTCCAGGCGAGATGAGGCCCATTTCCGCTGAGGCTTCTCGAGACTAATCACGTCTAACCACTGGAACTTCCAAAGGGTCCTTCACACCCTTGCTGCAACTCAAGAAGTTCCCCGACATACCCGTCTCCACTCGAGAGGAAGCACGTGGGGTCCGCACACATCCAGGGGAGCCCCGTTTCTGCCTCCTATTTCGAGATGAGGGGTCCTTTCCCTGTTTCGTAGGGAAAGAATTCCCGGCGTTCCCGTCGCATCTCAAGAGGAGGCGCTATCCACAGGAAAGGCGAGAGGAACTCCAGGGTCGTGCCACCATTCCAGGAGTCCCCCAGATGTGTCAGTCCATTCCAGAGGAAACTGTTTTCCCTGCACTGCCTTGACGTTCAAGCCGAGGATCGACTCCCACCACCTGTGCACGTGGGACAGCCCTGTGGGAAAGCCTCGTGGGAAAGCCCCGTGGGAAAGACTCGAGGGAAAACCATAGATCCTTTGATCCACGCGGCGGACTGAGTGACACTGCTGCTACCGCTCTGGAGGAAAGCGCAAGTGCATGCCCGCATTCGAGACGAGGACTGACTCCCTTGGGGAGACTCCAGAAGTACCCCAAGATCCATGTCAGCACTGGAGAGGAATCCTCAGGTTCCGGCCCCGACTCCACACAAGGTCTTAGGCCCCGGCATCGACGGGAGAGGAATCCCGAGAGGCCCCCGAGGAACTCGCATGGGGACTGGCCTTTCCTGAGGCCACCAGAGCGGGTCCCTGAGGTCCCCGTCGTAAGTCGAGAGCACCTGCCGCAACTCGAGAAAATCCAGGAGGTTTTGCCCTTCAGGCGAGATGAGGCCCATTTCCGCTGAGGCTTCTCGAGGCGAATCACGTCTAACCGCTGGAACTTCCAAAGGGTCCTTCACACCCTTGCTGCAACTCAAGAAGTTCCCCGACATACCCGTCTCCACTCGAGTGGAAGCACGTGGGGTCCCGCACACATCCAGGGGAGCCCTGTTTCCGCCTCCTAGCTCGAGATGAGGGATCCTTTCCCTGTTTCGTAGGGAAAGAATTCCCGGCGTTCCCGTCGCATCTCAAGAGGAGGCGCTCTCCACAGGAAAGGCCAGAGGAACTCCAGGGTCGTTCCACCATTCCAAGAGTCCCCCAGATGTGTCAGTCCATTCCAGAGGAACCTGTTTTCCCTGCACTGCCTTGACGTTCAAGCCGAGGATCCACTCCCACCACGTGTGCACGTGGGACAGCCCTGTGTGAAAGCCTCGTGGGAAAGCCTCGTGGGAAAGACTCGAGGGAAAACCATAGATAATGTGATCCACGCGGCGGACTGCGTGACACTGCTGCTACCGCTCTGGAGGAAAGCGCAAGTGCATGCCCGCATTCGAGACGAGGACTGACTCCCCTGGGGAGACTCCAGAAGTACCCCAAGATCCATGTCAGCACTGGAGAGGAATCCTCAGGTTCCGGCCCCGACTCCACACAAGGTCTTAGGCCCCGGCATCGACGGGAGAGGAATCCCGAGAGGCCCCCGAGGAACTCGCATGGGCACTGGCCTTTCCTGAGGCCATCAGAGCGGGTCCCTGAGGTCCCCGTCGTAAGTCGAGAGCACCTGCCGCAACTCGAGAAAATCCAGGAGGTTTTGCCCTCCAGGCGAGATGAGGCCCATTTCCGCTGAGGCTTCTCGAGGCTAATCACGTCTAACCACTGGAACTTCCAAAGGGTCCTTCACACCCTTGCTGCAACTCAAGAA
The DNA here is from genome assembly GCF_042477335.2 of Ovis canadensis. NCBI lineage: Eukaryota > Metazoa > Chordata > Mammalia > Artiodactyla > Bovidae > Ovis > Ovis canadensis. The sequence continues at coordinate 1,706,420 of NC_091259.1, forward strand.
GTTCCCCGACATACCCGTCTCCACTCGAGAGGAATCACGTGGGGTCCCGCACACATCCAGGGGAGCCCAGTTTCTGCCTCCTATCTCGAGATGAGGGGTCCTTTCCCTGTTTCGTAGGGAAAGAATTCCCGGCTTTCCCGTCGCATCTCAAGAGGAGGCGCTATCCACAGGAAAGGCGAGAGGAACTCCAGGGTCGTGCCACCATTCCAGGAGTCCCCCAGATGTGTCAGTCCATTCCAGGGAACCTGTTTTCCCGGCACTGCCTTGACGTTCAAGCCGAGGATCGACTCCCACCACGTGTGCACGTGGGACAGCCCTGTGGGAAAGCCTCGTGGGAAAGCCCCGTGGGAAAGACTCGAGGGAAAACCATAGATCCTTTGATCCACGCGGCGGACTGAGTGACACTGCTGCTACCGCTCTGGAGGAAAGCGCAAGTGCATGCCCGCATTCGAGACGAGGACTGACTCCCCTGGGGAGACTCCAGAAGTACCCCAAGATCCATGTCAGCACTGGAGAGGAATCCTCAGGTTCCGGCCCCGACTCCACACAAGGTCTTAGGCCCCGGCATCGACGGGAGAGGAATCCCGAGAGGCCCCCGAGGAACTCGCATGGGCACTGGCCTTTCCTGAGGCCACCAGAGCGGGTCCCTGAGGTCCCCGTCGTAAGTCGAGAGCACCTGCCGCAACTCGAGAAAATCCAGGAGGTTTTGCCCTTCAGGCGAGATGAGGCCCATTTCCGCTGAGGCTTCTCGAGGCGAATCACGTCTAACCGCTGGAACTTCCAAAGGGTCCTTCACACCCTTGCTGCAACTCAAGAAGTTCCCCGACATACCCGTCTCCACTCGAGTGGAAGCACGTGGGGTCCCGCACACATCCAGGGGAGCCCTGTTTCCGCCTCCTAGCTCGAGATGAGGGATCCTTTCCCTGTTTCGTAGGGAAAGAATTCCCGGCGTTCCCGTCGCATCTCAAGAGGAGGCGCTCTCCACAGGAAAGGCCAGAGGAACTCCAGGGTCGTGCCACCATTCCAAGAGTCCCCCAGATGTGTCAGTCCATTCCAGAGGAACCTGTTTTCCCTGCACTGCCTTGACGTTCAAGCCGAGGATCCACTCCCACCACGTGTGCACGTGGGACAGCCCTGTGTGAAAGCCTCGTGGGAAAGCCTCGTGGGAAAGACTCGAGGGAAAACCATAGATCCTTTGATCCACGCGGCGGACTGCGTGACACTGCTGCTACCGCTCTGGAGGAAAGCGCAAGTGCATGCCCGCATTCGAGACGAGGACTGACTCCCCTGGGGAGACTCCAGAAGTACCCCAAGATCCATGTCAGCACTGGAGAGGAATCCTCAGGTTCCGGCACCGACTCCACACAAGGTCTTAGGCCCCGGCATCGACGGGAGAGGAATCCCGAGAGGCCCCCGAGGAACTCGCATGGGGACTGGCCTTTCCTGAGGCCACCAGAGCGGGTCCCTGAGGTCCCCGTCGTAAGTCGAGAGCACCTGCCGCAACTCGAGAAAATCCAGGAGGTTTTGCCCTCTAGGCGAGATGAGGCCCATTTCCGCTGAGGCTTCTCGAGGCTAATCACGTCTAACCACTGGAACTTCCAAAGGGTGCTTCACACCCTTGCTGCAACTCAAGAAGTTTCCCGACATACCCGTCTCCACTCGAGAGGAAGCACGTGGTGTCCCGCACACATCCAGGTTAGCCCCGTTTCCGTCTCCTAGCTCGAGATGAGGGATCCTTTCCCTGTTTCGTAGGGAAAGAATTCCCGGCGTTCCCGTCGCATCTCAAGAGGAGGCGCTCTCCACAGGAAAGGCGAGAGGAACTCCAGGGTCGTGCCACCATTTCAAGAGTCCCCCAGATGTGTCAGTCCATTCCTGAGGAACCTGTTTTCCCTGCACTGCCTTGGCGTTCAAGCCGAGGATCGACTCCCACCACGTGTGCACGTGGGACAGCCCTGTGGGAAAGCCTCGTGGGAAAGCCTCGTGGGAAAGACTCGAGGGAAAACCATAGATCCTTTGATCCACGCGGCGGACTGCGTGACACTGAGGCTACCGCTCTGGAGGAAAGCGCAAGTGCATGCCCGCATTCGAGACGAGGACTGACTCCCCTGGGGAGACTCCAGAAGTACCCCAAGATCCATGTCAGCACTGGAGAGGAATCCTCAGGTTCCGGCCCCGACTCCACACAAGGTCTTAGGCCCTGGCATCGACGGGAGAGGAATGCCGAGAGGCCCCCGAGGAAGTCGCATGGGGACTGGCCTTTCCTGAGGCCACCAGAGCGGGTCCCTGAGGTCCCCATCGTAAGTCGAGAGCACCTGCCGCAACTCGAGAAAATCCAGGAGGTTTTGCCCTCCAGGCGAGATGAGGCCCATTTCCGCTGAGGCTTCTCGAGGCTAATCACATCTAACCGCTGGAACTTCCAAGGGTCCTTCACACCATTGCTGCAACTCAAGCAGTTCCGCGACATACCCGTCTCCACTCGAGAGATAGCACATGGGGTCCCGCACCCATTCAGGGGAGCCCCGTTTCCGCCTCGTAGCTCGAGATGAGGGATCCTTTCCCTGTTTCGTAGGGAAAGAATTCCCGGCGTTCCCGTCGCATCTCAAGAGGTGGCGCTCTCCACAGGAAAGGCGAGCGGAACTCCAAGTTCGTGGCACCATTCCAAGAGACCCCCAGATGTGTCAGTCCATTCCAGAGGAACCTGATTTCCCTGCACTGCCTGACGTTCAAGCCGAGGATCGACTCCCACCACGTGTGCACGTGGGAGAGCCCTGTGGGACAGCCTCGTGGGAAAGCCTCGTAGGAAAGACTCGAGGGAAAACCATAGATACTTTGATCCACGCGGCGGACTGCGTGACACTGCGGCTACCGCTCTGGAGGAAAGCGCAAGTGCATGCCCGCATTCGAGACGAGGACTGACTCCCCTGGGGAGACTCCAGAAGTACCCCAAGATCCATGTCAGCACTGGAGAGGAATCCTCAGGTTCCGGCCCCGACTCCACACAAGGTCTTAGGCCCCGGCATCGACGGGAGAGGAATGCCGAGAGGCCCCCTAGGAACTCGCATGGGGACTGGCCTTTCCTGAGGCCACCAGAGCGGGTCCTTGAGGTCCCCGTCGTAAGTCGAGAGCACCTGCCGCAACTCGAGAAAATCCAGGAGGTTTTGCCCTCCAGGCGAGATGAGGCCCATTTCCGCTGAGGCTTCTCGAGGCTAATCACGTCTAACCACTGGAACTTCCAAAGGGTCCTTCACACCCTTGCTGCAACTCAAGAAGTTCCCCGACATACCCGTCTCCACTCAAGAGGAAGCACGTGGGGTCCCGCACACATCCAGGGGAGCCCCGTTTCCGCCTCCTAGCTCGAGATGAGGGATCCTTTCCCTGTTTTGTAGGGAAAGAATTCCCGGCGTTCCCGTCGCATCTCAAGAGGAGGCGCTCTCCACAAGAAAGGCGAGAGGAACTCCAGGGTCGTGGCACCATTCCAAGAGGCCCCCAGATGTGTCAGTCCATTCCAGAGGAACCTGTTTTCCCTGCACTGCCTTGACGTTCAAGCCGAGGATCCACTCCCACCACGTGTGCACGTGGGACAGCCCTGTGGGAAAGCCTCGTGGGAAAGCCTCGTGGGAAAGACTCGAGGGAAAACCATAGATCCTTTGTCCCACGCGGCGGACTGCGTGACACTGCTGCTACCGGTCTGGAGGAAAGCGCAAGTGCATGCCCGCATTCGAGACGAGGACTGACTCCCCTGGGGAGACTCCAGAAGTACCCCAAGATCCATGTCAGCACTGGAGAGGAATCCTCAGGTTCCGGCCCCGACTCCACACAAGGTCTTAGGCCCCGGCATCGACGGGAGAAGAATCCTGAGAGGACCCGAGGAACTCGCATGGGGACTGGCCTTTCCTGAGGCCACCAGAGCGGGTCTCTGAGGTCCTCGTCGTAAGTCGAGAGTACCTGCTGCAACTCGAGAAAATCCAGGAGGTTTTGCTCTCCAGGCGATATGAGGCCCATTTCCGCAGAGGCTTCTCGGGGCTAATCACATCTAACCACTGGAACTTCCAAAGGGTCCTTCACACCCTTGCTGCAACTCAAGAAGTTCCCCGACATACCCGTCTCCACTCGAGAGGAAGCACGTGGGGTCCCGCACACATCCAGGGGAGCCCCGTTTCCGACTCCTAGCTCGAGATGAGGGATCCTTTCCCTGTTTCGAAGGGAAAGAATTCCCGGCGTTCCCGTCGCATCTCAAGAGGAGGCGCTCTCCACAGGAAAGGCGAGAGGAACTCCAGGGTCGTGCCACCATTCCAAGAGTCCCCCAGATGTGTCAGTCCATTCCAGAGGAACCTGTTTTCCCTGCACTGCCTTGACGTTCAAGCCGAGGATCCACTCCCACCACGTGTGCACGTGGGACAGCCCTGTGGGAAAGCCTCGTGGGAAAGCCTCGTGGGAAAGACTCGAGGGAAAACCATAGATAATGTGATCCACGCGGCGGACTGCGTGACACTGCTGCTACCGCTCTGGAGGAAAGCGCAAGTGCATGCCCGCATTCGAGACGAGGACTGACTCCCATAGGGAGACTCCAGAAGTACCCCAAGATCCATGTCAGCACTGGAGAGGAATCCTCAGGTTCCGGCCCCGACTCCACACAAGGTCTTAGGCCCCGGCATCGACTGGAGAGGAATCCCGAGAGGCCCCTGAGGAACTCGCATGGGGACTGGCCTTTCCTGAGTCCACCAGAGCGGGTCCCTGAGGTCCCCATCGTAAGTCGAGAGCACCTGCCTCAACTCGAGAAAATCCAGGAGGTTTTGCCCTCCAGGCGAGATGAGGCCCATTTCCGCTGAGGCTTCTCGAGGCCAATCACATCTAACCACTGGAACTTCCAAAGGGTCCTTCACACCCTTGCTGCAACTCAAGAAGTTACCCGACATACCCGTCTCCACTCGAAAGGAAGCACGTGGGGTCCCGCAAACGTCCAGGGGAGCCCCATTTCCGCCTCCTAGCTAGAGATGAGGGATCCTATTCCTGTTTCGTAGGGAAAGAATTCCCGGCGTTCCCGTCGCATCTCAAGAGGAGGCGCTCTCCACAGGAAAGGCGAGAGGAACTCCAGGGTCGTGCCACCATTCCAAGAGTCCCCCAGATGTGTCAGTCCATTCCAGAGGAACCTGTTTTCCCTGCACTGCCTTGACGTTCAAGCCGAGGATCGAGTCCCACCACGTGTGCACGTGGGACAGCCCTGTGGAAAGCCTCGTGGGAAAGCCTCGTGGGAAAGACTCGAGGGAAAACCATAGATCCTTTGATCCACGCGGCGGACTGCGTGACACTGCTGCTACCGCTCTGGAGGAAAGCGCAAGTGCATGCCCGCATTCGAGACGAGGACTGACTCCCCTGGGGAGACTCCAGAAGTACCCCAAGATCCATGTCAGCACTGGAGAGGAATCCTCAGGTCCCGGCCCCGACTCCACACAAGGTCTTAAGCCCCGGCATCGACGGGAGAGGAATCCCGAGAGGCCCCCGAGGAACTCGCATGGGGACTGGCCTTTCCTGAGGTCACCAGAGCGGGTCCCTGTGGTCCCCGTCGTAAATCGATAGCACCTGCCGCAACTCGAGAAAATCCAGGAGATTTTGCCCTCCAGGCGAGATGAAGCCCATTTCCGCTGAGGCTACTCGAGGCTAATCACATCTAACCACTGGAACTTCGAAAGGGTCCTTCACACCCTTGCTGCAACTCTAGAAGTTCCCCGACATACACGTCTCCACTCGAGAGCAAGCACGAGGGTCCCGCACACATCCAGGGTAGCCCCGTTTCCACCTCCTAGCTCGAGATGGGGGATCCTTTCCCTGTTTCGTAGGGAAAGAATTCCCGGCGTTCCCGTCGCATCTCAAGAGGAGGCGCTCCCACAGGAAAGGCGAGAGGAACTCCAGGGTCGTGCCACCATTCCAAGAGACCCCATATGTGTCAGTCCATTACAGAGGAACCTGTTTTCCCTGCACTGCCTTGACGTTCAAGACGAGGATCGACTCCCACCACGTGTGCTCGTGGGACAGCCCTGTGGGAAAGCCTCGTGGGAAAGCCTCGTGGGAAAGACTCGAGGGAAAACCATAGATCCTTTGATCCACACGGCGGTCTTCGTGACACTGCTGCTACCGCTCTGGAGGAAAGCGCAAGTGCATGCCCGCATTCGAGACGAGGACTGACTCCCCTGGGGAAACTCCAGAAGTACCCCAAGATCCATGTCAGCACTGGAGAGGAATCCTCAGGTTCCGGCCCCGACTCCACACAAGGTCTTCGGCGCTGGCATCGACGGGAGAGGAATCCCGAGAGGCCCCCGAGGAACTCGCATGGGGACTGGCCTTTCCTGAGGCCACCAGAGCGGGTCCCTGACGTCCCCGTCGTAAGTCGAGAGCACCTGCCGCAACTCGAGAAAATCCAGGAGGTTTTGCCCTCAAGGCGAGAGGAGGCCCATTTCCGCTGAGGCTTCTCGAGGCCAATCACATCTAACCACTGGAACTTCCAAAGGGTCATTCACACCCTTGCTGCAACTCAAGAAGTTCCCCGACATACCCGTCTCCACTCGAGAGGAAGCACGTGGGGTCCCGCACACATCCAGGGGAGCCCCGTTTCCGCCTCCTAGCTCGAGATGAGGGATCCTTTCCCTGTTTCGTAGGGAAAGAATTCCCGGCGTTCCCGTCGCATCTCAAGAGTAGGCGCTCTCCACAGGAAAGGCGAGAGGAACTGAAGGGTCGTGCCACCATTCCAAGAGTCCCCCAGATGTGTCAGTCCATTCCAGAGGAACCTGTTTTCCCTGCACTGCCTTGACGTTCAAGCCAAGGATCGACTCCCACCACGTGTGCACGTGGGACAGCCCTGTGGGAAAGCCTCGTGGGAAAGCCTCGTGGAAAAGACTCGAGGGAAAACCATAGATCCTTTGATCCACGAGGCGGACTGCCTGACACTGCTGACACTGCTCTGGAGGAAAGCGCAAGTGCATGCCCGCATTCGAGACGAGGACTGACTCCCCTGGGGAGACGCCAGAAGTACCCCAAGATCCATGTCAGGACTGGAGAGGAATCCTCAGGTTCCGGCCCCGACTCCACACAAGGTCTTAGGCCCCAGCATCGACGGGAGAGGAATCCCGAGAGGCCCCCGAGGAACTCGCATGGGGACTGGCCTTTCCTGAGGCCACCAGAGCGGGTCCCTGAGGTCCCCGTCGTAAGTCGAGAGCACCTGCCGCAACTCGAGAAAATCCAGGAGGTTTTGCCCTCCAGGCGAGATGAGGCCCATTTCCGCTGAGGCTTCTCGAGGCCAATCACATCTAACCACTGTAACTTCCAAAGGGTCCTTCACACCCTTGCTGCAACTCAAGAAGTTCCCCGACATACCCGTCTCCACTCGAAAGGAAGCACGTGGGGTCCCGCAAACGTCCAGGGGAGCCCCATTTCCGCCTCCTAGCTAGAGATGAGGGATCCTTTTCCTGTTTCGTAGGGAAAGAATTCCCGGCGTTCCCGTCGCATCTCAAGAGGAGGCGCTCTCCACAGGAAAGGCGTGAGGAACTCCAGGGTCGTGCCACCATTCCAAGAGTCCCCCAGATGTGTCAGTCCATTCCAGAGGAACCTGTTTTCCCTGCACTGCCTTGACGTTCAAGCCGAGGATCGAGTCCCACCACGTGTGCACGTGGGACAGCCCTGTGGAAAGCCTCGTGGGAAAGCCTCGTGGGAAAGACTCGAGGGAAAACCATAGATCCTTTGATCCACGCGGCGGACTGCGTGACACTGCTGCTACCGCTCTGGAGGAAAGCGCAAGTGCATGCCCGCATTCGAGACGAGGACTGACTCCCCTGGGGAGACTCCAGAAGTACCCCAAGATCCATGTCAGCACTGGAGAGGAATCCTCAGGGCCCGGCCCCGACTCCACACAAGGTCTTAGGCCCCGGCATCGATGGGAGAGGAATCCCGAGAGGCCCCCGAGGAACTCGCATGGGGACTGGCCTTTCCTGAGGTCACCAGAGCGGGTCCCTCACGTCCCCGTCGTAAATCGATAGCACCTGCCGCAACTCGAGAAAATCCAGGAGATTTTGCCCTCCAGGCGAGATGAAGCCCATTTCCGCTGAGGCTACTCGAGGCTAATCACATCTAACCACTGGAACTTCCAAAGGGTCCTTCACACCCTTGCTGCAACTCTAGAAGTTCCCCGACATACGCGTCTCCACTCGAGAGCAAGCACGAGGGTCCCGCACACATCCAGGGTAGCCCCGTTTCCACCTCCTAGCTCGAGATGGGGGATCCTTTCCCTGTTTCGTAGGGAAAGAATTCCCGGCGTTCCCGTCGCATCTCAAGAGGAGGCGCCCCCACAGGAAAGGCGAGAGGAACTCCAGGGTCGTGCCACCATTCCAAGAGACCCCATATGTGTCAGTCCATTACAGAGGAACCTGTTTTCCCTCACTGCCTTGACGTTCAAGACGAGGATCGACCCCCACCACGTGTGCTCGTGGGACAGCCCTGTGGGAAAGCCTCGTGGGAAAGCCTCGTGGGAAAGACTCGAGGGAAAACAATAGATCCTTTGATCCACACGGCGGTCTGCGTGACACTGCTGCTACCGCTCTGGAGGAAAGCGCAAGTGCATGCCCGCATTCGAGACGAGGACTGATTCCCCTGGGGAAACTCCAGAAGTACCCCAAGATCCATGTCAGCACTGGAGAGGAATCCTCAGGTTCCGGCCCCGACTCCACACAAGGTCTTAGGCCCCGGCATCGACGGGAGAGGAATCCCCAGAGGCCCCAGAGGAACTCGCATGGGGACTGGCCTTTCCTGAGGCCACCAGAGCGGGTCCCTGAGGTCCCCGTCGTAAGTCGAGAGCACCTGCCGCAACTTGAGAAAATCCAGGAGGTTTTGCCCTCCAGGCGAGATGAGGCCCATTTCCGCTGAGGCTTCTGGAGGCTAATCACGTCTAACCACTGGAACTTCCAAAGGGTCCTTCACACCCTTGCTGAAACTCAAGAAGTTCCCCGACATACCCGTCTCCACTCGAGAGGAAGCACGTGGGGTCCCGCCCACATCCAGGGGAGCTCCGTTTCCGCCTCCTAGCTCGAGATGAGGGATCCTTTCCCTGTTTCGTAGGGAAAGAATTCCCGGCGTTCCCGTCGCATCTCAAGAGGAGGCGCTCTCCACAGGAAAGGCGAGAGGAACTCCAGGGTCGTGCCACCATTCCAAGAGTCCCCCAGATATGTCAGTCCATTCCAGAGGAACCTGTTTTCCCTGCACTGCCTTGACGTTCAAGCCAAGGATCGACTCCCACCACCTGTGCACGTGGCACAGCCCTGTGGGAAAGCCTCGTGGGAAAGCCTCGTGGAAAAGACTCTAGGGAAAACCATAGATCCTTTGATCCACGAGGCGGACTGCGTGACACTGCTGCTACCTCTCTGGAGGAAAGCGCAAGTGCATGCCCGCATTCGAGACGAGGACTGACTCCCCTGGGGAGACTCCAGAAGTACCCCAAGATCCATGTCAGCACTGGAGAGGAATCCTCAGGTTCCGGCCCCGACTCCACACAAGGACTTAGGCCCCGGCATCGACGGGAGAGGAATCCCCAGAGGCCCCCGAGGAACTCGCATGGGGACTGGCCTTTCCTGAGGCCACCAGAGCGGGTCCCTGAGGTCCCCGTCGTAAGTCAAGAGCACCTGCCGCAACTCGAGAAAATCCAGGAGGTTTTGCCCTCCAGGCGAGATGAGGCCCATTTCCGCTGAGGCTTCTCGAGGCCAATCACATCTAACCACTGGAACTTCCAAAGGGTCCTTCACACCCTTGCTGCAACTCAAGAAGTTCCCCGACATACCCGTCTCCACTCGAGAGGAAGCACGTGGGGTCCCGCACACATCCAGGGGAGCCCCGTTTCCGCCTCCTAGCTCGAGATGAGGGATCCTTTCCCTGTTTCGTAGGGAAAGAATTCCCGGGGTTCCCGTCGCATCTCAAGAGGAGGCGCTCTCCACAGGAAAGGCGAGAGGAACTCCAGGGTCGTGCCACCATTCCAAGAGTCCCCCTGATGTGTCAGTCCATTCCAGAGGAACGTGTTTTCCCTGCACTACCTTGACGTTCAAGCCGAGGATCGAGTCCCACCACGTGTGCACGTAGGACAGCCCTGTGGAAAGCCTCGTGGGAAAGCCTCGTGGGAAAGACTCGAGGGAAAACCATAGATCCTTTGATCCACGCGGCGGACTGCGTGACACTGCTGCTACCGCTCTGGAGGAAAGCGCAAGTGCATGACCGCATTCGAGACGAGGACTGACTCCCCTGGGGAGACTCCAGAAGTACCCCAAGATCCATGTCAGCACTGGAGAGGAATCCTCAGGTTCCGGACCCAACTCCACACAAGGTCTTAGGCCCCTCATCGACGGGAGAGGAATCCCGAGAGGCCCCCGAGGAACTCGCATGGGGACTGGCCTTTCCTGAGGCCACCAGAGCGGGTCCCTGAGGTCCCCGTCGTAAGTCGAGAGCACCTGCCGCAACTCGGGAAAATCCAGGAGGATTTGCCCTCCAGGCGAGATGAGGCCCATTTCCGCTGAGGCTTCTCGAGGCTAACCATATCTAACCACTGGAACTTCCAAAGGGTCCTTCACACCCTTGCTGCAACTCAAGCAGTTCCGCGACATACCCGTCTCCACTCGAGAGGAAGCACGTGGGGTCCCGCACACATCCAGGGGAGCCCCGTTTCCGCATCCTAGCTCGAGATGAGGGATCCTTTCCCTGTTTCATAGGGAAAGAATTCCCGGCGTTCCCGTCGCATCTCAAGAGGAGGCGCTCTCCACAGGAAAGGCGAGAGGAACTCCAGGGTCGTGCCACCATTCCAAGAGTCCCCCAGATGTGTCAGTCCATTTCAGAGGAACCTGTTTTCCCTGCACTGCCTTGACGTTCAAGCCGAGGATCGACTCCCACCACGTGTGCACGTGGGACAGCCCTGTGGGAAAGCCTCGTGGGAAAGCCTCGTGGGAAAGACTCGAGGGAAAACCATAGATCCTTTGATCCACGCGGCGGACTGCGTGACACTGCTGCTACCGCTCTGGAGGAAAGCGCAAGTGCATGCCCGCATTCGAGACGAGGTCTGACTCCCCTGGGGAGACTCCAGAAGTACCCCAAGATCCATGTCAGCACTGGAGAGGAATCCTCAGGTTCCGGCCCCGACTCCACACAAGGTCTTAGGCCCCGGCATCGACGGGAGAGGAAACCCCAGAGGCCCCCGAGGAACTCGCATGGGGACTGGCCTTTCCTGAGGCCACCAGAGCGGGTCCCTGAGGTCCCCGTCGTAAGTCGAGAGCACCTGCCGCAACTCGAGAAAATCCAGGAGGTTTTGCCCTCCAAGCTAGATGAGGCCCATTTCCGCTGAGGCTTCTCGAGGCCAATCACGTCTAACCACTGGAACTTCCAAAGGGTCCTTCAGACCCTTGCTGCAACTCAAGAAGTTCCCCGACATACCCGTCTGCACTCGAGAGGAAGCACGTGGTGTCCCGCACACATCCAGGGGAGCCCCGTTTCCGCCTCCTAGCTCGAGATGAGGGATCCTTTACCTGTTTCGTAGGGAAAGAATTCCCGGCGTTCCCGTCGCATCTCAAGAGGAGGCGCTCTCCACAGGAAAGGCGAGAGGAACTCCAGGGTCGTGCCACCATTCCAAGAGTCCCCCAGATGTGTCAGTCCATTCCAGAGGAACCTGTTTTCCCTGAACTGCCTTGATGTTCAAGCCGAGGATCCACTCCCACCACGTGTGCACGTGGGACAGCCCTGTGGGAAAGCCTCGTGGGAAAGCCTCGTGGGAAAGACTCGAGGGAAAACCATAGATCCTTTGATCCACGCGGCGGACTGCGTGACACTGCTGCTACCGCTCTGGAGGAAAGTGCAAGTGCATGCCCGCATTCGAGACGAGGACTGACTCCCCTGGGGAGACTCCAGAAGTACCCCAAGATCCATGTCAGCACTGGAGAGGAATCCTCAGGTTCCGGCCCCGACTCCACACAAGGTCTTCGGCCCCGGCATCGACGGGAGAGGAATCCCGAGAGGCCCCCGAGGAACTCGCATGGGGACTGGCCTTTCCTGAGGCCACCAGAGCGGGTCCCTGACGACCCGTCGTAAGTCGAGAGCACCTGCCGCAACTCGAGAAAATCCAGGAGGTTTTGCCCTCCAGGCGAGATGAGGCCCATTTCCGCTGAGGCTTCTCGAGGCCAATCACATCTAACCACTGGAACTTCCAAAGGGTCCTTCACACCCTTGCTGCAACTCCAGAAGTTCCCCGACATACCCGTCTCCACTCGAGAGGAAGCACGAGGGTCACGCACACATCCAGGGGAGCCCCGTTTCCGCCTCCCAGCTCGAGATGAGGGATCCTTTCATTGTTTTGTAGGGAAAGATTTCCCGGCGTTCCCTTCGCATCTCAAGAGGAGGCGCTCTCCACAGGAAAGGCGAGAGGAACTCCAGGTCGTGCCACCATTCCAGGAGTCCCCCAGATGTGTCAGTCCATTCCAGAGGAACCTGTTTTCCCTGCACTGCGTTGACGTTCAAGCCGAGGATCCACTCCCACCACGTGTGCACGTGGGACAGCCCTGTGGGAAAGCCTCGTGGGAAAGGCTCGTGGGAAAGACTCGAGGGAAAACGATAGATCCTTTGATCCACGCGGCGGACTGCGTGACACTGCTGCTACCGCTCTGGAGGATAGCGCAAGTGCATGCCCGCATTCCAGACGAGGACTGACTCCCCTGGGGAGACTCCAGAAGTACCCCAAGATCCATGTCAGCACTGGAGAGGAATCCTCAGGTTCCGGCCCAGACTCCACACAAGGTCTTCGGCCCCGGCATCGACGGGAGAGGAATCCCGAGAGGCCCCCGAGGAACTCGCATGGGGACTGGCCTTTCCTGAGGCCACCAGAGCGGGTCCCTGACGTCCCCGTCGTAAGTCGAGAGCACCTGCCGCAACTCGAGAAAATCCAGGAGGTTTTGCCCTCCAGGCGAGATGAGGCCCATTTCCGCTGAGGCTTCTCGAGGCCAATCACATCTAACCACTGGAACTTCCAAAGGGTCCTTCACACCCTTGCTGCAACTCAAGAAGTTCCCCGACATACCCGTCTCCACTCGAGAGGAAGCACGAGGGTCACGCACACATCCAGGGGAGCCCCGTTTCCGCCTCCCAGCTCGAGATGAGGGATCCTTTCACTGTTTTGTAGGGAAAGATTTCCCGGCGTTCCCTTCGCATCTCAAGAGGAGGCGCTCTCCACAGGAAAGGCGAGAGGAACTCCAGGTCGTGCCACCATTCCAGGAGTCCCCCAGATGTGTCAGTCCATTCCAGAGGAACCTGTTTTCCCTGCACTGCCTTGACGTTCAAGCCGAGGATCGACTCCCACCACGTGTGCACGTGGGACAGCCCTGTGGGAAAGCCTCGTGGGAAAGCCTCGTGGGAAAGACTCGAGGGAAAACGATAGATCCTTTGATCCAGGCGGCGGACTGCGTGACACTGCTGCTACTGTTCTGGAGGATAGCGCAAGTGCATGCCCGCATTCCAGACGAGGACTGACTCCCCTGGGGAGACTCCAGAAGTACCCCAAGATCCATGTCAGCACTGGAGAGGACTCCTCAGGTTCCGGCCCCGACTCCACACAAGGTCTTCGGCGCCGGCATCGACGGGAGAGGAATCCCCAGTGGCCCCCGAGAAACTCGCATGGGGACTGGCCTTTCCTGAGGCCACCAGAGCGGGTCCCTGACGTCCCCGTCGTAAGTCGAGAGCACCTGCCGCAACTCGAGAAAATCCAGGAGGTTTTGCCCTCCAGGCGAGATGAGGCCCATTTCCGCTGAGGCTTCTCGAGGCCAGTCACATCTAACCACTGGAACTTCCAAAGGGTCCTTCACACCCTTGCTGCAACTCAAGAAGTTCCCCGACATACCCGTCTCCACTCGAGAGGAAGCACGTGGTGTCCCGCAAACATCCAGGGGAGCCCCATTTCCGCCTCCTAGCTCGAGATGAGGGATCCTTTTCCTGTTTCGTAGGGAACGAATTCCCGGCGTTCCCGTCGCATCTCAAGAGGAGGCGCTCTCCACAGGAAAGGCGAGAGGAACTCCAGGGTCGTGCCACCATTCCAAGAGTCCCCCAGATGTGTCAGTCCATTCCAGAGGAACGTGTTTTCCCTGCACTACCTTGACGTTCAAGCCGAGGATCGAGTCCCACCACGTGTGCACGTGGGACAGCCCTGTGGAAAGCCTCGTGGGAAAGCCTCGTGGGAAAGACTCGAGGGAAAACCATAGATCCTTTGATCCACGCGGCGGACTGCGTGACACTGCTGCTACCGCTCTGGAGGAAAGCGCAAGTGCATGCCCGCATTCGAGACGAGGACTGACTCCCCTGGGGAGACTCCAGAAGTACCCCAAGATCCATGTCAGCACTGGAGAGGAATCCTCAGGTTCCGGCCCCGACTCCACACAAGGTCTTAGGCCCCTCATCGACGGGAGAGGAATCCCGAGAGGCCCCCGAGGAACTCGCATGGGGACTGGCCTTTCCTGAGGCCACCAGAGCGGGTCCCTGAGGTCCCCGTCGTAAGTCGAGAGCACCTGCCGCAACTCGGGAAAATCCAGGAGGATTTGCCCTCCAGGCGAGATGAGGCCCTTTTCCTCTGAGGCTTCTCGAGGCTAACCATATCTAACCACTGGAACTTCCAAAGGGTCCTTCACACCCTTGCTGCAACTCAAGCAGTTCCGCGACATACCCGTCTCCACTCGAGAGGAAGCACGTGGGGTCCCGCACACATCCAGGGGAGCCCCGTTTCCGCATCCTAGCTCGAGATGAGGGATCCTTTCCCTGTTTCGTAGGGAAAAAATTCCCGGCGTTCCCGTCGCATCTCAAGAGGAGGCGCTCTCCACAGGAAAGGCGAGAGGAACTCCAGGGTCGTGCCACCATTCCAAGAGTCCCCCAGATGTGTCAGTCCATTCCAGAGGAACGTGTTTTCCCTGCACTGCCTTGACGTTCAAGCCAAGGATCGACTCCCACCACGTGTGCACGTGGGACAGCCCTGTGGGAAAGCCTCGTGGGAAATCCTCGTGGAAAAGACTCGAGGGAAAACCATAGATCCTTTGATCCACGAGGCGGACTGCGTGACACTGCTGCCACTGCTCTGGAGGAAAGCGCAAGTGCATGCCCGCATTCGAGACGAGGACTGACTCCCCTGGGGAGACTCCAGAAGTACCCCAAGATCCATGTCAGCACTGGAAAGGAATCCTCAGGTTCCGGCCCCGACTCCACACAAGGTCTTAGGCCCCAGCATCGACGGGAGAGGAATCCCGAGAGGCCCCCGAGGAACTCGCATGGGGACTGGCCTTTCCTGAGGCCACCAGAGCGGGTCCCTGAGGTCCCCGTCGTAAGTCGAGAGCACCTGCCGCAACTCGAGAAAATCCAGGAGGTTTTGCCCTCCAGGCGAGATGAGGCCCATTTCCGCTGAGGCTTCTCGAGGCCAATCACATCTAACCACTGGAACTTCCAAAGGGTCCTTCACACCATTGCTGCAACTCAAGAAGTTCCCCGACATACCCGTCTCCACTCGAGAGGAAGCACGTGGGGTCCCGCACACATCCAGGGAGCCCCGTTTCCGCCTCCTAGCTCGAGATGAGGGATCCTTTCCCTGTTTCGTAGGGAACGAATTCCCGGCGTTCCCGTCGCATCTCAAGAGGAGGCGCTCTCCACAGGAAAGGCGAGAGGAACTCCAGGGTCGTGCCACCATTCCAAGAGTCCCCCAGATGTGTCAGTCCATTCCAGAGGAACCTGTTTTCCCTGCACTGCCTTGACGTTCAAGCCGAGGATCGACTCCCACCACGTGTGCACGTGGGACAGCCCTGTGGGAAAGCCTCGTGGGAAAGCCTCGTGGGAAAGACTCGAGGGAAAACCATAGATCCTTTGATCCACGCGGCGGACTGCGTGACACTGCTGCTACCGCTCTGGAGGAAAGCGCAAGTGCATGCCCGCATTCGAGACGAGGACTGACTCCCCTGGGGAGACTCCAGAAGTACCCCAAGATCCATGTCAGCACTGGAGAGGAATCCTCAGGTTCCGGCCCCGACTCCACACAAGGTCTTCGGCCCCGGCATCGACGGGAGGGGAATCCCGAGAGGCCCCCGAGGAACTCGCATGGGGACTGGCCTTTCCTGAGGCCACCAGAGCGGGTCCCTGACGTCCCCGTCGTAAGTCGAGAGCACCTGCCGCAACTCGAGAAAATCCAGGAGGTTTTGCCCTCCAGGCGAGATGAGGCCCATTTCCGCTGAGGCTTCTCGAGGCCAATCACATCTAACCACTGGAACTTCCAAAGGGTCCTTCACACCCTTGCTGCAAATCAAGAAGTTCCCCGACATACCCGTCTCCACTCGAGAGGAAGCACGAGGGTCCCGCACACATCCAGGGGAGCCCCGTTTCCGCCTCCCAGCTCGAGATGAGGGATCCTTTCACTGTTTTGTAGGGAAAGATTTCCCGGCGTTCCCTTCGCATCTCAAGAGGAGGCGCTCTCCACAGGAAAGGCGAGAGGAACTCCAGGTCGTGCCACCATTCCAGGAGTCCCCCAGAAGTGTCAGTCCATTCCAGAGGAACCTGTTTTCCCTGCACTGCCTTGACGTTCAAGCCGAGGATCGACTCCCACCACGTGTGCACGTGGGACAGCCCTGTGGGAAAGCCTCGTGGGAAAGCCTCGTGGGAAAGACTCGAGGGAAAACGATAGATCCTTTGATCCAGGCGGCGGACTGCGTGACACTGCTGCTACTGTTCTGGAGGATAGCGCAAGTGCATGCCCGCATTCCAGACGAGGACTGACTCCCCTGGGGAGACTCCAGAAGTACCCCAAGATCCATGTCAGCACTGGAGAGGAATCCTCAGGTTCCGGCCCCGACTCCACACAAGGTCTTCGGCGCCGGCATCGACGGGAGAGGAATCCCCAGTGGCCCCCGAGAAACTCGCATGAGGACTGGCCTTTCCTGAGGCCACCAGAGCGGGTCCCTGACGTCCCCGTCGTAAGTCAAGAGCACCTGCCGCAACTCGAGAAAATCCAGGAGGTTTTGCCCTCCAGGCGAGATGAGGCCCATTTCCGCTGAGGCTTCTCGAGGCCAGTCACATCTAACCACTGGAACTTCCAAAGGGTCCTTCACACCCTTGCTGCAACTCAAGAAGTTCCCCGACATACCCGTCTCCACTCGAGAGGAAGCACGTGGGTCCCGCACACATCCAGGGGAGCCCCGTTTCCGCCTCCTAGCTCGAGATGAGGGATCCTTTCCCTGTTTTGTAGGGAAAGAATTCCCGGCGTTCCCGTCGCATCTCAAGTGGAGGCGCTCTCCCCAGGAAAGGCGAGAGGAACTCCAGGGTCGTGCCACCATTCCAAGAGTCCCCCAGATGTGTCAGTCCATTCCAGAGGAACCTGTTTTCCCTGCACTGCCTTGACGTTCAAGCCGAGGATCGACTCCCACAACGTGTGCACGTGGGACAGCCCTGTGTGAAAGCCTCGTGGGAAAGCCTCGTGGGAAAGACTCGAGGGAAAACCATAGATCCTTTGATCCACGCGGCGGACTGCGTGACACTGCTGCTACCGCTCTGGAGGAAAGCGCAAGTGCATGCCCGCATTCGAGACGAGGACTGACTCCCCTGGGGAGACTCCAGAAGTACCCCAAGATCCATGTCAGCACTGGAGAGGAATCCTCAGGTTCCGGCCCCGACTCCACACAAGGTCTTAGGCCCCGGCATCGACGGGAGAGGAATCCTGAGAGGCCCCCGAGGAACTCGCATGGGGACTGGCCTTTCCTGAGGCCACCAGAGCGGGTCCCTGAGGTCCCCGTCGTAAGTCGAGAGCACCTGCCGCAACTCGAGAAAATCCAGGAGGTTTTGCCCTCCAGGCGAGATGAGGCCCATTTCCGCTGAGGCTTCTAGAGGCTAATCACATCTAACCACTGGAACTTCCAAAGGGTCCTTCACACCCTTGCTGCAACTGAAGCAGTTCCGCGACATACCCGTATCCACTCGAGAGGAGGCACGTGGGGTCCCGCACACATCCAGGGGAGCCCCTTTTCCGCCTCCTAGCTCGAGATGAGGGATCCTTTCCCTGTTTCGAAGGGAAAGAATTCCCGGCGTTCCCGTCGCATCTCAAGAGGAGGCGCTCTCCACAGGAAAGGCGAGAGGAACTCCAGGGTCGTGCCACCATTCCAAGAGTCCCCCAGATGTGTCAGTCCATTCCAGAGGAACCTGTTTTCCCTGCACTGCCTTGACGTTCAAGCCGAGGATCGACTCCCACCACGTGTGCACGTGGGACAGCCCTGTGGGAAAGCCTCGTGGGAAAGCCTCGTGGGAAAGACTCGAGGGAAAACGATAGATCCTTTGATCCAGGCGGCGGACTGCGTGACACTGCTGCTACTGTTCTGGAGGATAGCGCAAGTGCATGCCCGCATTCCAGACGAGGACTGACTCCCCTGGGGAGACTCCAGAAGTACCCCAAGATCCATGTCAGCACTGGAGAGGAATCCTCAGGTTCCGGCCCCGACTCCACACAAGGTCTTCGGCGCCGGCATCGACGGGAGAGGAATCCCCAGTGGCCCCCGAGAAACTCGCATGGGGACTGGCCTTTCCTGAGGCCACCAGAGCGGGTCCCTGACGCCCCGTCGTAAGTCGAGAGCACCTGCCGCAACTCGAGAAAATCCAGGAGGTTTTGCCCTCCAGGCGAGATGAGGCCCATTTCCGCTGAGGCTTCTCGAGGCCAGTCACATCTAACCACTGGAACTTCCAAAGGGTCCTTCACACCCTTGCTGCAACTCAAGAAGTTCCCCGACATACCCGTCTGCACTCGAGAGGAAGCACGTGGTGTCCCGCAAACATCCAGGGGAGCCCCATTTCCGCCTCCTAGCTCGAGATGAGGGATCCTTTCCCTGTTTCGTAGGGAACGAATTCCCGGCGTTCCCGTCGCATCTCAAGAGGAGGCGCTCTCCACAGGAAAGGCGAGAGGAACTCCAGGGTCGTGCCAACATTCCAAGAGTCCCCCAGATGTGTCAGTCCATTCCAGAGGAACGTGTTTTCCCTGCACTACCTTGACGTTCAAGCCGAGGATCGAGTCCCACCACGTGTGCACGTGGGACAGCCCTGTGGAAAGCCTCGTGGGAAAGCCTCGTGGGAAAGACTCGAGGGAAAACCATAGATCCTTTGATCCACGCGGCGGACTGCGTGACACTGCTGCTACCGCTCTGGAGGAAAGCGCAAGTGCATGCCCGCATTCGAGACGAGGACTGACTCCCCTGGGGAGACTCCAGAAGTACCCCAAGATCCATGTCAGCACTGGAGAGGAATCCTCAGGTTCCGGCCCCGACTCCACACAAGGTCTTAGGCCCCTCATCGACGGGAGAGGAATCCCGAGAGGCCCCCGAGGAACTCGCATGGGGACTGGCCTTTCCTGAGGCCACCAGAGCCGGTCCCTGAGGTCCCCGTCGTAAGTCGAGAGCACCTGCCGCAACTCGGGAAAATCCAGGAGGATTTGCCCTCCAGGCGAGATGAGGCCCTTTTCCGCTGAGGCTTCTCGAGGCTAACCATATCTAACCACTGGAACTTCCAAAGGGTCCTTCACACCCTTGCTGCAACTCAAGCAGTTCCGCGACATACCCGTCTCCACTCGAGAGGAAGCACGTGGGGTCCCGCACACATCCAGGGGAGCCCCGTTTCCGCATCCTAGCTCGAGATGAGGGATCCTTTCCCTGTTTCATAGGGAAAGAATTCCCGGCGTTCCCGTCGCATCTCAAGAGGAGGCGCTCTCCACAGGAAAGGCGAGAGGAACTCCAGGGTCGTGCCACCATTCCAAGAGTCCCCCAGATGTGTCAGTCCATTCCAGAGGAACCTGTTTTCCCTGCACTGCCTTGACGTTCAAGCCAAGGATCGACTCCCACCACGTGTGCACGTGGGACAGCCCTGTGGGAAAGCCTCGTGGGAAATCCTCGTGGAAAAGACTCGAGGGAAAACCATAGATCCTTTGATCCACGAGGCGGACTGCGTGACACTGCTGCCACTGCTCTGGAGGAAAGCGCAAGTGCATGCCCGCATTCGAGACGAGGACTGACTCCCCTGGGGAGACTCCAGAAGTACCCCAAGATCCATGTCAGCACTGGAGAGGAATCCTCAGGTTCCGGCCCCGACTCCACACAAGGTCTTAGGCCCCAGCATCGACGGGAGAGGAATCCCGAGAGGCCCCCGAGGAACTCGCATGGGGACTGGCCTTTCCTGAGGCCACCAGAGCGGGTCCCTGAGGTCCCCGTCGTAAGTCGAGAGCACCTGCCGCAACTCGAGAAAATCCGGGAGGTTTTGCCCTCCAGGCGAGATGAGGCCCATTTCCGCTGAGGCTTCTCGAGGCCAATCACATCTAACCACTGGAACTTCCAAAGGGTCCTTCACACCATTGCTGCAACTCAAGAAGTTCCCCGACATACCCGTCTCCACTCGAGAGGAAGCACGTGGGGTCCCGCACACATCCAGAGAGCCCCGTTTCCGCCTCCTAGCTCGAGATGAGGGATCCTTTCCCTGTTTCGTAGGGAACGAATTCCCGGCGTTCCCGTCGCATCTCAAGAGGAGGCGCTCTCCACAGGAAAGGCGAGAGGAACTCCAGGGTCGTGCCACCATTCCAAGAGTACCCCAGATGTGTCAGTCCATTCCAGAGGAACCTGTTTTCCCTGCACTGCCTTGACGTTCAAGCCGAGGATCGACTCCCACCACGTGTGCACGTGGGACAGCCCTGTGGGAAAGCCTCGTGGGAAAGCCTCGTGGGAAAGACTCGAGGGAAAACCATAGATCCTTTGATCCACGCGGCGGACTGCGTGACACTGCTGCTACCGCTCTGGAGGAAAGCGCAAGTGCATGACCGCATTCGAGACGAGGACTGACTCCCCTGGGGAGACTCCAGAAGTACCCCAAGATCCATGTCAGCACTGGAGAGGAATCCTCAGGTTCCGGCCCCGACTCCACACAAGGTCTTAGGCCCCGGCATCGACGGGAGAGGAATCTCGAGACGCCCCCGAGGAACTCGCATGGGGACTGGCCTTTCCTGAAGCCACCAGACCGGGTCCCTGAGGTCCCCATCGTAAGTCGAGAGCACCTGCCGCAACTCGAGAAAATCCAGGAGGTTTTGCCCTCCAGGCGAGATGAGGCCCATTTCCGCTGAGGTTTCTCGAGGCTAATCACGTCTAACCACTGGAACTTCCAAAGGGTCCTTCACACCCTTGCTGCAACTCAAGAAGTTCCCCGACATACCCGTCTCCACTCGAGAGGAAGCACGTGGGGTCCCGCACACATCCAGGGGAGCCCCGTTTCCGCCTCCTAGCTCGAGATGAGGGATCCTTTCCCTGTTTTGTAGGGAAAGAATTCCCGGCGTTCCCGTCGCATCTCAAGAGGAGGCGCTCTCCACAGGAAAGGCGAGAGGAACTCCAGGGTCGTGCCACCATTCCAAGAGTCCCCCAGATGTGTCAGTCCATTCCAGAGGAACCTGTTTTCCCTGCACTGCCTTGACGTTCAAGCCGAGGATCGACTCCCACAACGTGTGCACGTGGGACAGCCCTGTGTGAAAGCCTCGTGGGAAAGCCTCGTGGGAAAGACTCGAGGGAAAACCATAGATCCTTTGATCCACGCGGCGGACTGCGTGACACTGCTGCTACCGCTCTGGAGGAAAGCGCAAGTGCATGCCCGCATTCGAGACGAGGACTGACTCCCCTGGGGAGACTCCAGAAGTACCCCAAGATCCATGTCAGCACTGGAGAGGAATCCTCAGGTTCCGGCCCCGACTCCACACAAGGTCTTAGGCCCCGGCATCGACGGGAGAGGAATCCTGAGAGGCCCCCGAGGAACTCGCATGGGGACTGGCCTTTCCTGAGGCCACCAGAGCGGGTCCCTGAGGTCCCCGTCGTAAGTCGAGAGCACCTGCCGCAACTCGAGAAAATCCAGGAGGTTTTGCCCTCCAGGCGAGATGAGGCCCATTTCCGCTGAGGCTTCTAGAGGCTAATCACATCTAACCACTGGAACTTCCAAAGGGTCCTTCACACCCTTGCTGCAACTGAAGCAGTTCCGCGACATACCCGTATCCACTCGAGAGGAGGCACGTGGGGTCCCGCACACATCCAGGGGAGCCCCTTTTCCGCCTCCTAGCTCGAGATGAGGGATCCTTTCCCTGTTTCGTAGGGAAAGAATTCCCGGCGTTCCCGTCGCATCTCAAGAGGAGGCGCTCTCCACAGGAAAGGCGAGAGGAACTCCAGGGTCGTGCCACCATTCCAAGAGTCCCCCAGATGTGTCAGTCCATTCCAGAGGAACCTGTTTTCCCTGCACTGCCTTGACGTTCAAGCCGAGGATCGACTCCCACCACGTGTGCACGTGGGATAGCCCTGTGGGAAAGCCTCGTGGGAAAGCCTCGTGGGAAAGACTCGAGGGAAAACCATAGATCCTTTGATCCACGCGGCAGGACTGCGTGACACTGCTGCTACCGCTCTGGAGGAAAGCGCAAGTGCATGCCCGCATTCGAGACGATGACTGACTCCCCTGAGGAGACTCCAGAAGTACCCCAAGATCCATGTCAGCACTGGAGAGGAATCCTCAGGTTCAGGCCCCGACTCCACACAAGCTTTTAGGCCCCGGCATCGACGGGAGAGGAATCCCGAGAGGCCCCCGATTAACTCGCATGGGGACTGTCCTTTCCTGAGGCCACCAGAGCGGGTCCCTGAGGTCCCCGTCGTAATTCGAGAGCACCTGCCGCAACTCGAGAAAATCCAGGAGGTTTTGCCCTCCAGGCGAGATGAGGCCCATTTCCGCTGAGGCTTCTCGAGGCTAATCACGTCTAACCACTGGAACTTCCAAAGGGTCCTTCACACCCTTGCTGCAACTCAAGAACTTCCCCGACATACCCGTCTGCACTCGAGAGGAAGCACGTGGGTCCCGCACACATCCAGGGGAGCCCCGTTTCCTCCTCCTAGCTCGAGATGAGGGATCCTTTCCCTGTTTCGTAGGGAAAGAATTCCCGGCGTTCCCGTCGCATCTCAAGAGGAGGCGCTCTCCACAGGAAAGGCGAGAGGAACTCCAGGGTCGTGCCACCATTCCAAGAGTCCCCCAGATGTGTCAGTCCATTCCAGAGGAACCTGTTTTCCCTGCACTGCCTTGACGTTCAAGCCGAGGATCGACTCCCACCACGTGTGCACGTGGGACAGACCTGTGGGAAAGCCTCGTGGGAAAGCCTCGTGGGAAAGACTCGAGGGAAAACCATAGATCCTTTGATCCACGCGGAGGACTGCGTGACACTGCTGCTACCGCTCTGGAGGAAAGCGCAAGTGCATGCCCGCATTCGAGACGAGGACTGACTCCCCTGGGGAGACTCCAGAAGTACCCCAAGATCCATGTCAGCACTGGAGAGGAATCCTCAGGTTCCGGCCCCGACTCCACACAAGGTCTTAGGACCCGGCATCGACGGGAGAGGAATCCCTAGAGGCACCCGAGGAACTCGCATGGGGACTGGCCTTTCCTGAGGCCACCAGAGCGGGTCCCTGAGGTCCCCGTCGTAAGTCGAGAGCACCTGCCGCAACTCGAGAAAATCCAGGAGGTTTTGCCTCCAGGCGAGATGAGGCCCATTTCCGCTGAGGCTTCTCGAGGCTAATCACGTCTAACCACTGGAACTTCCAAAGGGTCCTTCACACCCTTGCTGCAACTCAAGAAGTTCCCCGACATACCCGTCTCCAATCGAGAGGAAGCACGTGGGTCCCGCACACATCCAGGGGAGCCCCGTTTCCGCCTCCTAGCTCGAGATGAGGGATCCTTTCCCTGTTTCGTAGGGAAAGAATTCCGGCGTTCCCGTCGCATCTCAAGAGGAGGCGCTCTCCACAGGAAAGGCGAGAGGAACTCCAGTGTCGTGACACCATTCTAAGAGTCCCCCAGATGTGTCAGTCCATTCCAGAGGAACCTGTTTTCCCTGCACTGCCTTGACGTTCAAGCCGAGGATCGACTCCCACCACGTGTGCACGTGGGACAGCCCTGTGGGAAAGCCTCGTGGGAAAGCCTCGTGGGAAAGACTCGAGGGAAAACCATAGATCCTTTGATCCACGCGGCGGACTGCGTGACACTGCTGCTACCGCTCTGGAGGAAAGCGCAAGTGCATGCCCGCATTCGAGACGAGGACTGACTCCCCTGGGGAGACTCCAGAAGTACCCCAAGATCCATGTCAGCACTGGAGAGGAATCCTCAGGTTCCGGCCCCGACTCCACACAAGGTCTTAGGCCCCGGCAGCGACGGCAGAGGAATCCCGAGAGGCCCCCGAGGAACTCGCATGGGGACTGGCCTTTTTTGAGGCCACCAGAGCGGGTCCCTGAGGTCCCCGTCGTAAGTCGAGAGCACCTGCCGCAACTCGAGAAAATCCAGGAGGTTTTGCCCTCCAGGCGAGATGAGGCCCATTTCCGCTGAGGCTTCTCGAGGCCAATCATATCTAACCACTGGAACTTCCAAAGGGTCTTTCACACCCTTGCTGCAACTCAAGAAGTTCCCCGACATACCCGTCTGCACTCGAGAGGAAGCACGTGGTGTCCCGCACACATCCAGGGGAGCCCCGTTTCCGCCTCCTAGCTCGAGATAAGGGATCCTTTCCCTGTTTTGTAGGGAAAGAATTCCCGGCGTTCCCGTCGCATCTCAAGAGGAGGCGCTCTCCACAGGAAAGGCTAAGGAAAACCAGGGTCGTGGCACCATTCCAAGAGACCCCCAGATGTGTCAGTCCATTCCAGAGGAACCTGTTTTCCCTGCACTGCCTTGACGTTCAAGCCGAGGATCGACTCCCACCACGTGTGCACGTGGGACAGCCCTGTGGGAAAGCCTCGTGGGAAAGCCTTGTGGGAAAGACTCGAGGGAAAACCATAGATCCTTTGATCCACGCGGCGGACTGCGTGACACTGCTGCTACCGCTCTGGAGGAAAGTGCAAGTGCATGCCCGCATTCGAGTCGAGGACTGACTCCCCTGGGGAGACTCCAGAAGTACCCCAAGATCCATGTCAGCACTGGAGAGGAATCCTCAGGTTCCGGCCCCGACTCCACACAAGGTCTTAGGCCCCGGCATCGACGGGAGAGGAATCCCGAGACGCCCCCGAGGAACTCGCATGGGGACTGGCCTTTCCTGGGGCCACCAGAATGGGTCCCTGAGGTCCCCGTCGTAAGTCGAGAGCACCTGCCGCAACTCGAGAAAATCCAGGAGGTTTTGCCCTCCAGGCGAGATGAGGCCCATTTCCGCTGAGGCTTCTCGAGGCTAATCACGTCTAACCACTGGAACTTCCAAAGGGTCCTTCACACCCTTGCTGCAACTCAAGAAGTTCCCCGACATACCCGTCTCCACTCGAGAGGAAGCACGTGGGTCCCGCACACATCCAGGGGAGCCCCGTTTCCGCCTCCTAGCTCGAGATGAGAGATCCTTTCCCTGTTTCGTAGGGAAAGAATTCCCGGCGTTCCCATCGCATCTCAAGAGGAGGCGCTCTCCACAGGAAAGGCGAGAGGAACTCCAGGGTCGTGCCAACATTCCAAGAGTCCCCCAGATGTGTCAGTCCATTCCAGAGGAACCTGTTTTCCCTGCACTGCCTTGACGTTCAAGCCGAGGATCCACTCCCACCACGTGTGCACGTGGGACAGCCCTGTGGGAAAGCCTCGTGGGAAAGCCTCGTGGGAAAGACTCGAGGGAAAACCATAGATCCTTTGATCCACGCGGCGGACTGCGTGACACTGCTGCTACCGCTCTGGAGGAAAGCGCAAGTGCATGCCCGCATTCGAGACGAGGACTGACTCCCCTGGGGAGACTCCAGAAGTACCCCAAGATCCATGTCAGCACTGGAGAGGAATCCTCAGGTTCCGGCCCCGACTCCAGACAAGGTCTTAGGCCCCGGCATCGACGGGAGAGGAATCCCGAGAGGCCCCCGAGGAACTCGCATGGGGACTGGCCTTTCCTGAGGCCACCAGAGCGGGTCCCTGAGGTCCCCGTCGTAAGTCGAGAGCACCTGCCGCAAGTCGAGAAAATCCAGGAGGTTTTGCCCTCCAGGCGAGATGAGGCCCATTTCCGCTGAGGCTTCTCGAGGCCAATCACATCTAACCACTGGAACTTCCAAAGGGTCCTTCACACCCTTGCTGCAACTCAAGAAGTTCCCCGACATACCCGTCTGCACTCGAGAGGAAGCACGTGGTGTCCCGCACACATCCAGGGGAGCCCCGTTTCCGCCTCCTAGCTCGAGATGAGGGATCCTTTCCCTGTTTCGTAGGGAAAGAATTCCCGGCGTTCCCATCGCATCTCAAGAGGAGGCGCTCTCCACAGGAAAGGCGAGAGGAACTCCAGGGTCGTGCCACCATTCCAAGAGTCCCCCAGATGTGTCAGTCCATTCCAGAGGAACCTGTTTTCCCTGCACTGCCTTGACGTTCAAGCCGAGGATCGACTCCCACCACGTGTGCACGTGGGACAGCCCTGTGGGAAAGCCTCGTGGGAAAGCCTCGTGGGAAAGACTCGAGGGAAAACCATAGATCCTTTGATCCACGCGGCGGACTGCGTGACACTGCTGCTACCGCTCTGGAGGAAAGCGCAAGTGCATGCCCGCATTCGAGACGAGGACTGACTCCCCTGGGGAGACTCCAGAAGTACCCCAAGATCCATGTCAGCACTGGAGAGGAATCCTCAGGTTCCGGCCCCGACTCCACACAAGGTCTTAGGCCCCGGCATCGACGGGAGAGGAATCCCGAGAGGCCCCCGAGGAACTCGCATGGGGACTGGCCTTTCCTGAGGCCACCAGATTGGGTCTCTGAGGTCCCCGTCGTAAGTCGAGAGCACCTGCCGCAACTCGAGAAAATCCAGGAGGTTTTGCCCTCCAGGCGAGATGAGGCCCATTTCCGCTGAGGCTTCTGGAGGCTAATCACGTCTAACCACTGGAACTTCCAAAGGGTCCTTCACACCCTTGCTGCAACTCAAGAAGTTCCCCGACATACCCGTCTCCACTCGTGAGGAAGCACGTGGGTCCCGCACACATCCAGGGGAGCCCCGTTTCCGCCTCCTAGCTCGAGATGAGGGATCCTTTCCCTGTTTCGTAGGGAAAGAATTCCCGGCGTTCCCGTCGCATCTCAAGAGGAGGCGCTCTCCACAGGAAAGGCGAGAGGAACTCCTGGGTCGTGCCACCATTCCAAGAGTCCCCAGATGTGTCAGTCCATTCCAGAGGAACCTGTTTTCCCTGCACTGCCTTGACGTTCATGCCGAGGATCGACTATCACCACGTGTGCACGTGGGACAGCCCTGTGGGAAAGCCTCGTGGGAAAGCCTCGTGGGAAAGACTCGAGGGAAAACCATAGATCCTTTGATCCACGCGGCGGACTGCGTGACACTGCTGCTACCGCTCTGGAGGAAAGCGCAATGCATGACCGCATTCGAGACGAGGACTGACTCCCCTGGGGAGACTCCAGAAGTACCCCAAGATCCATGTCAGCACTGGAGAGGAATCCTCAGGTTCCGGCCCCGACTCCACACAAGGTCTTAGGCCCCGGCATCGACGGGAGAGGAATCCCGAGACGCCCCCGAGGAACTCGCATGGGGACTGGCCTTTCCTGAGGCCACCAGAGCGGGTCCCTGAGGTCCCCGTCTTAAGTCGAGAGCACCTGCCGCAACTCAAGAAAATCCAGGAGGTTTTG
The DNA here is from genome assembly GCF_042477335.2 of Ovis canadensis. NCBI lineage: Eukaryota > Metazoa > Chordata > Mammalia > Artiodactyla > Bovidae > Ovis > Ovis canadensis. Next base: position 1,734,086 of record NC_091259.1, read on the forward strand.
CCCTCCAGGCGAGATGAGGCCCATTTCCGCTGAGGCTTCTCGAGGCCAATCACGTCTAACCACTGGAACTTCCAAAGGGTCCTTCACACCCTTGCTGCAACTCAAGAAGTTCCCCGACATACCCGTCTCCACTCGAGAGGACGCACGTGCGTCCCGCACACATCCAGGGGAGCCCCGTTTCCGCCTCCTAGCTCGAGATGAGGGATCCTTTCCCTGTTTCGTAGGGAAAGAATTCCCGGCGTTCCCGTCGCATCTCAAGAGGAGGCGCTCTCCACAGGAAAGGCGAGAGGAACTCCTGGGTCGTGCCACCATTCCAAGAGTCCCCCAGATGTGTCAGTCCATTCCAGAGGAACCTGTTTTCCCTGCACTGCCTTGACGTTCAAGCCGAGGATCGACTCCCACCACGTGTGCACGTGGGACAGTCCTGTGGGAAAGCCTCGTGGGAAAGCCTCGTGGGAAAGACTCGAGGGAAAACCATAGATCCTTTGATCCACGCGGCGGACTGCGTGACACTGCTGCTACCGCTCTGGAGGAAAGCGCAATGCATGACCGCATTCGAGACGAGGACTGACTCCCCTGGGGAGACTCCAGAAGTACCCCAAGATCCATGTCAGCACTGGAGAGGAATCCTCAGGTTCCGGCCCCGACTCCACACAAGGTCTTAGGCCCCGGCATCGACGGGAGAGGAATCCCGAGAGGCCCCCGAGGAACTCGCATGGGGACTGGCCTTTCCTGAGGCCACCAGAGCGGGTCCCTGAGGTCCCCGTAGTAAGTCGAGAGCACCTGCCGCAACTCGAGAAAATCCAGGAGGTTTTGCCCTCCAGGGGAGATGAGGCCCATTTCCGCTGAGGCTTCTCGAGGCCAATCACATCTATCCACTGGAACTTCCAAAGGGTCCTTCACACCCTTGCTGCAACTCAAGAAGTTCCCCGACATACCCGTCTCCACTCGAGAAGAATCACGTGGTGTCCCGCACACATCCAGGGGAGCCCCGTTTCCGCCTCCTAGCTCGAGATGAGGGATCATTTCCCTGTTTCGTAGGGAAAGAATTCCCGGCGTCCCCGTCGCATCTCAAGAGGAGGCGCTCTCCACAGGAAAGGCGAGAGGAACTCCAGGGTCGTGCCACCATTCCAAGAGTCCCCCAGATGTGTCAGTCCATTCCAGAGGAACCTGTTTTCCCTGCACTGCCTTGACGTTCAAGCCGAGGATCGACTCCCACCACGTGTGCACGTGGGACAGCCCTGTGGGAAAGCCTCGTGGGAAAGCCTCGTGGGAAAGACTCGAGGGAAAACCATAGATCCTTTGATCCACGCGGCGGACTGCGTGACACTGCTGCTACCGCTCTCGAGGAAAGCGCAAGTGCATGCCCGCATTCGAGTCGAGGACTGACTCCCCTGGGGAGACTCCAGAAGTACCCCAAGATCCATGTCAGCACTGGAGAGGAATCCTCAGGTTCCGGCCCCGACTCCACACACGGTCTTAGGCCCCGGCATCGACGGGAGAGGAATCCCGAGAGGCCCCCGAGGAACTCGCATGGGGACTGGCCTTTCCTGAGGCCACCAGAGCGGGTCCCTGAGGTCCCCGTCGTAAGTCGAGAGCACCTGCCGCAACTCGAGAAAATCCAGAAGGTTTTGCCCTCCAGGCGAGATGAGGCCCATTTCCGCTGAGGCTTCTCGAGGCCAATCACATCTAACCACTGGAACTTACAAAGGGTCCTTCACACCCTTGCTGCAACTCAAGAAGTTCCCTGACATACCCGTCTCCACTCGAGAGGAAGCACGTGGTGTCCCGCACACATCCAGGGGAGCCCCGTTTCCGCCTCCTAGATCGAGATGAGGGATCCTTTCCCTGTTTCGTAGGGAAAGAATTCCCGGCGTTCCCGTCGCATCTCAAGAGGAGGCGCTCTCCACAGGAAAGGCGAGAGGAACTCCAGGGTCGTGACACCATTCCAAGAGTCCCCCAGATGTGTCAGTCCATTCCAGAGGAACCTGTTTTCCCTGCACTGCCGTGACGTTCAAGCCGAGGATCGACTCCCACCACGTGTGCACGTGGGACAGCCCTGTGGGAAAGCCTCGTGGGAAAGCCTCGTGGGAAAGACTCGAGGGAAAACCATAGATCCTTTGATCCACGCGGCAGACTGCGTGACACTGCTGCTACCGATCTGGAGGAAAGCGCAAGTGCATGCCCGCATTCGAGACTAGGACTGACTCCCCTGGGGAGACTCCAGAAGTACCCCAAGATCCATGTCAGCACTGGAGAGGAATCCTCAGGTTCCGGCCCCGACTCCACACAAGGTCTTAGGCCCCGGCATCGACGGGAGAGGAATCCCGAGAGGCCCCCGAGGAACTCGCATGGGGACTGGCCTTTCCTGAGGCCACCAGAGCGGGTCCCTGAGGTCCCCGTCGTAAGTCGAGAGCACCTGCCGCAACTCGAGGAAATCCAGGAGGTTTTGCCCTCCAGGCGAGATGAGGCCCATTTCCGCTGAGGCTTCTCGAGGCTAATCACGTCTAACCACTGGAACTTCCAAAGGGTCCTTCACACCCTTGCTGCAACTCAAGAAGTTCCCCGACATACCCGTCTCCACTCGAGAGGAAGCACGTGGGTCCCGCACACATCCAGGGGAGCCCCGTTTCCGCCTCCTAGCTCGAGATGAGGGATCCTTTCCCTGTTTCGTAGGGAAAGAATTCCCGGCGTTCCCGTCGCATCTCAAGAGATGGCGCTCTCCACAGGAAAGGCGAGAGGAACTCCTGGGTCGTGCCACCATTCCAAGAGTCCCCCAGATGTGTCAGTCCATTCCAGAGGAACCTGTTTTCCCTGCACTGCCTTGACGTTCAAGCCGAGGATCGACTCCCACCACGTGTGCACGTGGGACAGCCCTGTGGGAAAGCCTCGTGGGAAAGCCTCGTGGGAAAGACTCGAGGGAAAAACATAGATCCTTTGATCCACGCGGCAGACTGCGTGACACTGCTGCTACCGCTCTGGAGGAAAGCGCAATGCATGACCGCATTCGAGACGAGGACTGACTCCCCTGGGGAGACTCCAGAAGTACCCCAAGATCCATGTCAGCACTGTAGAGGAATCCTCAGGTTCCGGCCCCGACTCCACACACGGTCTTAGGCCCCGGCATCGACGGGAGAGAAATCCCGAGAGGCCCCCGAGGAACTCGCATGGGGACTGGCCTTTCCTGAGGCCACCAGAGCGGGTCCCTGAGGTCCCCGTCGTAAGTCGAGAGCACCTGCCGCAACTCGAGAAAATCCAGGAGGTTTTGCCCTCCAGGCGAGATGAGGCCCATTTCCGCTGAGGCTTCTCGAGGCCAATCACGTCTAACCACTGGAACTTCCAAAGGGTCCTTCACACCCTTGCTGCAACTCAAGAAGTTCCCTGACATACCCGTCTCCACTCGAGAGGAAGCACGTGGTGTCCCGCACACATCCAGGGGAGCCCCGTTTCCGCCTCCTAGATCGAGATGAGGGATCCTTTCCCTGTTTCGTAGGGAAAGAATTCCCGGCGTTCCCGTCGCATCTCAAGAGGAGGCGCTCTCCACAGGAAAGGCGAGAGGAACTCCAGGGTCGTGACACCATTCCAAGAGTCCCCCAGATGTGTCAGTCCATTCCAGAGGAACCTGTTTTCCCTGCACTGCCGTGACGTTCAAGCCGAGGATCGACTCCCACCACGTGTGCACGTGGGACAGCCCTGTGGGAAAGCCTCGTGGGAAAGCCTCGTGGGAAAGACTCGAGGGAAAACCATAGATCCTTTGATCCACGCGGCAGACTGCGTGACACTGCTGCTACCGATCTGGAGGAAAGCGCAAGTGCATGCCCGCATTCGAGACTAGGACTGACTCCCCTGGGGAGACTCCAGAAGTACCCCAAGATCCATGTCAGCACTGGAGAGGAATCCTCAGGTTCCGGCCCCGACTCCACACAAGGTCTTAGGCCCCGGCATCGACGGGAGAGGAATCCCGAGAGGCCCCCGAGGAACTCGCATGGGGACTGGCCTTTCCTGAGGCCACCAGAGCGGGTCCCTGAGGTCCCCGTCGTAAGTCGAGAGCACCTGCCGCAACTCGAGGAAATCCAGGAGGTTTTGCCCTCCAGGCGAGATGAGGCCCATTTCCGCTGAGGCTTCTCGAGGCTAATCACGTCTAACCACTGGAACTTCCAAAGGGTCCTTCACACCCTTGCTGCAACTCAAGAAGTTCCCCGACATACCCGTCTCCACTCGAGAGGATGCACGTGGGTCCCGCACACATCCATGGGAGCCTCGTTTCCGCCTCCTAGCTCGAGATGAGGGATCCTTTCCCTATTTCATAGGGAAAGAATTCCTGGCGTTCCCGTCGCATCTCAAGAGGAGGCGCTCTCCACAGGAAAGGCGAGAGGAACTCCTGGGTCGTGTCACCATTCCAAGAGTCCCCCAGATGTGTCAGTCCATTCCAGAGGAACCTGTTTTCCCTGCACTGCCGTGACGTTCAAGCCGAGGATCGACTCCCACCACGTGTGCACGTGGGACAGCCCTGTGGGAAAGCCTCGTTGGAAAGCCTCTTGGGAAAGACTCGAGGGAAAACCATAGATCCTTTGATCCACGCGGCAGACTGCGTGACACTGCTGCTACCGCTCTGGAGGAAAGCGCAAGTGCATGCCCGCATTCGAGACGAAGACTGACTCCCCTGGGGAGACTCCAGAAGTACCCCAAGATCCATGTCAGCACTGGAGAGGAATCCTCAGGTTCCGGCCCCGACTCCACACAAGGTCTTAGGCCCCGGCATCGACGGGAGAGGAATCCCGAGAGGCCCCCGAGGAACTCGCATGGGGACTGGCCTTTCCTGAGGCCACCAGAGCGGGTCCCTGAGGTCCCCGTCGTAAGTCGAGAGCACCTGCCGCATCTCGAGAAAATCCAGGAGGTTTTGCCCTCCAGGCGAGATGAGGCCCATTTCCGCTGAGGCTTCTCGAGGCTAATCACGTTTAACTACTGGAACTTCCAAAGGGTCCTTCACACCCTTGCTGCAACTCAAGAAGTTCCCCGACATACCCGTCTCCACTCGAGAGGAAGCACGTGGGTCCCGCACACATCCAGGGGAGCCCCGTTTCCGCCTCCTAGCTCGAGATGAGGGATCCTTTCCCTGTTTCGTAGGGAAAGAATTCCCGGCGTTCCCGTCGCATCTCAAGAGGAGGCGCTCTCCACAGGAAAGGCGAGAGGAACTCCAGGGTCGTGACACCATTCCAAGAGTCCCCCAGATGTGTCAGTCCATTTTAGAGGAACCTGTTTTCCCTCCACTGCCTTGACGTTCAAGCCGAGGATCGACTCCCACCACGTGTGCACGTGGGACAGCCCTGTGGGAAAGCCTCGGGGGAAAGCCTCGTGGGAAAGACTCGAGGGAAAACCATAGATCCTTTGATCCACGCGGCGGACTGCGTGACACTGCTGCTACCGCTCTGGAGGAAAGCGCAAGTGCATGCCCGCATTCGAGACGAGGACTGACTCCCCTGGGGAGACTCCAGAAGTACCCCAAGATCCATGTCAGCACTGGAGAGGAATCCTCAGGTTCCGGCCCCGACTCCACACAAGGTCTTAGGCCCCGGCATCGACGGGAGAGGAATCCCCAGAGGCCCCCGAGGAACTCGCATGGGGACTGGCCTTTCCTGAGGCCACCAGAGCGGGTCCCTGAGGTCCCCGTCGTAAGTCGAGAGCACCTGCCGCAACTCGAGAAAATCCAGAAGGTTTTGCCCTCCAGGCGAGATGAGGCCCATTTCCGCTGAGGCTTCTCGAGGCCAATCACATCTAACCACTGGAACTTACAAAGGGTCCTTCACACCCTTGCTGCAACTCAAGAAGTTCCCTGACATACCCGTCTCCACTCGAGAGGAAGCACGTGGTGTCCCGCACACATCCAGGGGAGCCCCGTTTCCGCCTCCTAGATCGAGATGAGGGATCCTTTCCCTGTTTCGTAGGGAAAGAATTCCCGGCGTTCCCGTCGCATCTCAAGAGGAGGCGCTCTCCACAGGAAAGGCGAGAGGAACTCCAGGGTCGTGACACCATTCCAAGAGTCCCCCAGATGTGTCAGTCCATTCCAGAGGAACCTGTTTTCCCTGCACTGCCGTGACGTTCAAGCCGAGGATCGACTCCCACCACGTGTGCACGTGGGACAGCCCTGTGGGAAAGCCTCGTGGGAAAGCCTCGTGGGAAAGACTCGAGGGAAAACCATAGATCCTTTGATCCACGCGGCAGACTGCGTGACACTGCTGCTACCGATCTGGAGGAAAGCGCAAGTGCATGCCCGCATTCGAGACTAGGACTGACTCCCCTGGGGAGACTCCAGAAGTACCCCAAGATCCATGTCAGCACTGGAGAGGAATCCTCAGGTTCCGGCCCCGACTCCACACAAGGTCTTAGGCCCCGGCATCGACGGGAGAGGAATCCCGAGAGGCCCCCGAGGAACTCGCATGGGGACTGGCCTTTCCTGAGGCCACCAGAGCGGGTCCCTGAGGTCCCCGTCGTAAGTCGAGAGCACCTGCCGCAACTCGAGGAAATCCAGGAGGTTTTGCCCTCCAGGCGAGATGAGGCCCATTTCCGCTGAGGCTTCTCGAGGCTAATCACGTCTAACCACTGGAACTTCCAAAGGGTCCTTCACACCCTTGCTGCAACTCAAGAAGTTCCCCGACATACCCGTCTCCACTCGAGAGGAAGCACGTGGGTCCCGCACACATCCAGGGGAGCCCCGTTTCCGCCTCCTAGCTCGAGATGAGGGATCCTTTCCCTGTTTCGTAGGGAAAGAATTCCCGGCGTTCCCGTCGCATCTCAAGAGATGGCGCTCTCCACAGGAAAGGCGAGAGGAACTCCTGGGTCGTGCCACCATTCCAAGAGTCCCCCAGATGTGTCAGTCCATTCCAGAGGAACCTGTTTTCCCTGCACTGCCTTGACGTTCAAGCCGAGGATCGACTCCCACCACGTGTGCACGTGGGACAGCCCTGTGGGAAAGCCTCGTGGGAAAGCCTCGTGGGAAAGACTCGAGGGAAAAACATAGATCCTTTGATCCACGCGGCAGACTGCGTGACACTGCTGCTACCGCTCTGGAGGAAAGCGCAATGCATGACCGCATTCGAGACGAGGACTGACTCCCCTGGGGAGACTCCAGAAGTACCCCAAGATCCATGTCAGCACTGTAGAGGAATCCTCAGGTTCCGGCCCCGACTCCACACACGGTCTTAGGCCCCGGCATCGACGGGAGAGAAATCCCGAGAGGCCCCCGAGGAACTCGCATGGGGACTGGCCTTTCCTGAGGCCACCAGAGCGGGTCCCTGAGGTCCCCGTCGTAAGTCGAGAGCACCTGCCGCAACTCGAGAAAATCCAGGAGGTTTTGCCCTCCAGGCGAGATGAGGCCCATTTCCGCTGAGGCTTCTCGAGGCCAATCACGTCTAACCACTGGAACTTCCAAAGGGTCCTTCACACCCTTGCTGCAACTCAAGAAGTTCCCTGACATACCCGTCTCCACTCGAGAGGAAGCACGTGGTGTCCCGCACACATCCAGGGGAGCCCCGTTTCCGCCTCCTAGATCGAGATGAGGGATCCTTTCCCTGTTTCGTAGGGAAAGAATTCCCGGCGTTCCCGTCGCATCTCAAGAGGAGGCGCTCTCCACAGGAAAGGCGAGAGGAACTCCAGGGTCGTGACACCATTCCAAGAGTCCCCCAGATGTGTCAGTCCATTCCAGAGGAACCTGTTTTCCCTGCACTGCCGTGACGTTCAAGCCGAGGATCGACTCCCACCACGTGTGCACGTGGGACAGCCCTGTGGGAAAGCCTCGTGGGAAAGCCTCGTGGGAAAGACTCGAGGGAAAACCATAGATCCTTTGATCCACGCGGCAGACTGCGTGACACTGCTGCTACCGATCTGGAGGAAAGCGCAAGTGCATGCCCGCATTCGAGACTAGGACTGACTCCCCTGGGGAGACTCCAGAAGTACCCCAAGATCCATGTCAGCACTGGAGAGGAATCCTCAGGTTCCGGCCCCGACTCCACACAAGGTCTTAGGCCCCGGCATCGACGGGAGAGGAATCCCGAGAGGCCCCCGAGGAACTCGCATGGGGACTGGCCTTTCCTGAGGCCACCAGAGCGGGTCCCTGAGGTCCCCGTCGTAAGTCGAGAGCACCTGCCGCAACTCGAGGAAATCCAGGAGGTTTTGCCCTCCAGGCGAGATGAGGCCCATTTCCGCTGAGGCTTCTCGAGGCTAATCACGTCTAACCACTGGAACTTCCAAAGGGTCCTTCACACCCTTGCTGCAACTCAAGAAGTTCCCCGACATACCCGTCTCCACTCGAGAGGATGCACGTGGGTCCCGCACACATCCATGGGAGCCTCGTTTCCGCCTCCTAGCTCGAGATGAGGGATCCTTTCCCTATTTCATAGGGAAAGAATTCCTGGCGTTCCCGTCGCATCTCAAGAGGAGGCGCTCTCCACAGGAAAGGCGAGAGGAACTCCTGGGTCGTGTCACCATTCCAAGAGTCCCCCAGATGTGTCAGTCCATTCCAGAGGAACCTGTTTTCCCTGCACTGCCGTGACGTTCAAGCCGAGGATCGACTCCCACCACGTGTGCACGTGGGACAGCCCTGTGGGAAAGCCTCGTTGGAAAGCCTCTTGGGAAAGACTCGAGGGAAAACCATAGATCCTTTGATCCACGCGGCAGACTGCGTGACACTGCTGCTACCGCTCTGGAGGAAAGCGCAAGTGCATGCCCGCATTCGAGACGAAGACTGACTCCCCTGGGGAGACTCCAGAAGTACCCCAAGATCCATGTCAGCACTGGAGAGGAATCCTCAGGTTCCGGCCCCGACTCCACACAAGGTCTTAGGCCCCGGCATCGACGGGAGAGGAATCCCGAGAGGCCCCCGAGGAACTCGCATGGGGACTGGCCTTTCCTGAGGCCACCAGAGCGGGTCCCTGAGGTCCCCGTCGTAAGTCGAGAGCACCTGCCGCATCTCGAGAAAATCCAGGAGGTTTTGCCCTCCAGGCGAGATGAGGCCCATTTCCGCTGAGGCTTCTCGAGGCTAATCACGTTTAACTACTGGAACTTCCAAAGGGTCCTTCACACCCTTGCTGCAACTCAAGAAGTTCCCCGACATACCCGTCTCCACTCGAGAGGAAGCACGTGGGTCCCGCACACATCCAGGGGAGCCCCGTTTCCGCCTCCTAGCTCGAGATGAGGGATCCTTTCCCTGTTTCGTAGGGAAAGAATTCCCGGCGTTCCCGTCGCATCTCAAGAGGAGGCGCTCTCCACAGGAAAGGCGAGAGGAACTCCAGGGTCGTGACACCATTCCAAGAGTCCCCCAGATGTGTCAGTCCATTTTAGAGGAACCTGTTTTCCCTCCACTGCCTTGACGTTCAAGCCGAGGATCGACTCCCACCACGTGTGCACGTGGGACAGCCCTGTGGGAAAGCCTCGGGGGAAAGCCTCGTGGGAAAGACTCGAGGGAAAACCATAGATCCTTTGATCCACGCGGCGGACTGCGTGACACTGCTGCTACCGCTCTGGAGGAAAGCGCAAGTGCATGCCCGCATTCGAGACGAGGACTGACTCCCCTGGGGAGACTCCAGAAGTACCCCAAGATCCATGTCAGCACTGGAGAGGAATCCTCAGGTTCCGGCCCCGACTCCACACAAGGTCTTAGGCCCCGGCATCGACGGGAGAGGAATCCCCAGAGGCCCCCGAGGAACTCGCATGGGGACTGGCCTTTCCTGAGGCCACCAGAGCGGGTCCCTGAGGTCCCCGTCGTAAGTCGAGAGCACCTGCCGCAACTCGAGAAAATCCAGAAGGTTTTGCCCTCCAGGCGAGATGAGGCCCATTTCCGCTGAGGCTTCTCGAGGCCAATCACATCTAACCACTGGAACTTACAAAGGGTCCTTCACACCCTTGCTGCAACTCAAGAAGTTCCCTGACATACCCGTCTCCACTCGAGAGGAAGCACGTGGTGTCCCGCACACATCCAGGGGAGCCCCGTTTCCGCCTCCTAGATCGAGATGAGGGATCCATTCCCTGTTTCGTAGGGAAAGAATTCCCGGCGTTCCCGTCGCATCTCAAGAGGAGGCGCTCTCCACAGGAAAGGCGAGAGGAACTCCAGGGTCGTGACACCATTCCAAGAGTCCCCCAGATGTGTCAGTCCATTCCAGAGGAACCTGTTTTCCCTGCACTGCCGTGACGTTCAAGCCGAGGATCGACTCCCACCACGTGTGCACGTGGGACAGCCCTGTGGGAAAGCCTCGTGGGAAAGCCTCGTGGGAAAGACTCGAGGGAAAACCATAGATCCTTTGATCCACGCGGCAGACTGCGTGACACTGCTGCTACCGATCTGGAGGAAAGCGCAAGTGCATGCCCGCATTCGAGACTAGGACTGACTCCCCTGGGGAGACTCCAGAAGTACCCCAAGATCCATGTCAGCACTGGAGAGGAATCCTCAGGTTCCGGCCCCGACTCCACACAAGGTCTTAGGCCCCGGCATCGACGGGAGAGGAATCCCGAGAGGCCCCCGAGGAACTCGCATGGGGACTGGCCTTTCCTGAGGCCACCAGAGCGGGTCCCTGAGGTCCCCGTCGTAAGTCGAGAGCACCTGCCGCAACTCGAGGAAATCCAGGAGGTTTTGCCCTCCAGGCGAGATGAGGCCCATTTCCGCTGAGGCTTCTCGAGGCTAATCACGTCTAACCACTGGAACTTCCAAAGGGTCCTTCACACCCTTGCTGCAACTCAAGAAGTTCCCCGACATACCCGTCTCCACTCGAGAGGAAGCACGTGGGTCCCGCACACATCCAGGGGAGCCCCGTTTCCGCCTCCTAGCTCGAGATGAGGGATCCTTTCCCTGTTTCGTAGGGAAAGAATTCCCGGCGTTCCCGTCGCATCTCAAGAGATGGCGCTCTCCACAGGAAAGGCGAGAGGAACTCCTGGGTCGTGCCACCATTCCAAGAGTCCCCCAGATGTGTCAGTCCATTCCAGAGGAACCTGTTTTCCCTGCACTGCCTTGACGTTCAAGCCGAGGATCGACTCCCACCACGTGTGCACGTGGGACAGCCCTGTGGGAAAGCCTCGTGGGAAAGCCTCGTGGGAAAGACTCGAGGGAAAAACATAGATCCTTTGATCCACGCGGCAGACTGCGTGACACTGCTGCTACCGCTCTGGAGGAAAGCGCAATGCATGACCGCATTCGAGACGAGGACTGACTCCCCTGGGGAGACTCCAGAAGTACCCCAAGATCCATGTCAGCACTGTAGAGGAATCCTCAGGTTCCGGCCCCGACTCCACACACGGTCTTAGGCCCCGGCATCGACGGGAGAGGAATCCCGAGAGGCCCCCGAGGAACTCGCATGGGGACTGGCCTTTCCTGAGGCCACCAGAGCGGGTCCCTGAGGTCCCCGTCGTAAGTCGAGAGCACCTGCCGCAACTCGAGAAAATCCAGGAGGTTTTGCCCTCCAGGCGAGATGAGGCCCATTTCCGCTGAGGCTTCTCGAGGCCAATCACGTCTAACCACTGGAACTTCCAAAGGGTCCTTCACACCCTTGCTGCAACTCAAGAAGTTCCCTGACATACCCGTCTCCACTCGAGAGGAAGCACGTGGTGTCCCGCACACATCCAGGGGAGCCCCGTTTCCGCCTCCTAGATCGAGATGAGGGATCCTTTCCCTGTTTCGTAGGGAAAGAATTCCCGGCGTTCCCGTCGCATCTCAAGAGGAGGCGCTCTCCACAGGAAAGGCGAGAGGAACTCCAGGGTCGTGACACCATTCCAAGAGTCCCCCAGATGTGTCAGTCCATTCCAGAGGAACCTGTTTTCCCTGCACTGCCGTGACGTTCAAGCCGAGGATCGACTCCCACCACGTGTGCACGTGGGACAGCCCTGTGGGAAAGCCTCGTGGGAAAGCCTCGTGGGAAAGACTCGAGGGAAAACCATAGATCCTTTGATCCACGCGGCAGACTGCGTGACACTGCTGCTACCGATCTGGAGGAAAGCGCAAGTGCATGCCCGCATTCGAGACTAGGACTGACTCCCCTGGGGAGACTCCAGAAGTACCCCAAGATCCATGTCAGCACTGGAGAGGAATCCTCAGGTTCCGGCCCCGACTCCACACAAGGTCTTAGGCCCCGGCATCGACGGGAGAGGAATCCCGAGAGGCCCCCGAGGAACTCGCATGGGGACTGGCCTTTCCTGAGGCCACCAGAGCGGGTCCCTGAGGTCCCCGTCGTAAGTCGAGAGCACCTGCCGCAACTCGAGGAAATCCAGGAGGTTTTGCCCTCCAGGCGAGATGAGGCCCATTTCCGCTGAGGCTTCTCGAGGCTAATCACGTCTAACCACTGGAACTTCCAAAGGGTCCTTCACACCCTTGCTGCAACTCAAGAAGTTCCCCGACATACCCGTCTCCACTCGAGAGGATGCACGTGGGTCCCGCACACATCCATGGGAGCCTCGTTTCCGCCTCCTAGCTCGAGATGAGGGATCCTTTCCCTATTTCATAGGGAAAGAATTCCTGGCGTTCCCGTCGCATCTCAAGAGGAGGCGCTCTCCACAGGAAAGGCGAGAGGAACTCCTGGGTCGTGTCACCATTCCAAGAGTCCCCCAGATGTGTCAGTCCATTCCAGAGGAACCTGTTTTCCCTGCACTGCCGTGACGTTCAAGCCGAGGATCGACTCCCACCACGTGTGCACGTGGGACAGCCCTGTGGGAAAGCCTCGTTGGAAAGCCTCTTGGGAAAGACTCGAGGGAAAACCATAGATCCTTTGATCCACGCGGCAGACTGCGTGACACTGCTGCTACCGCTCTGGAGGAAAGCGCAAGTGCATGCCCGCATTCGAGACGAAGACTGACTCCCCTGGGGAGACTCCAGAAGTACCCCAAGATCCATGTCAGCACTGGAGAGGAATCCTCAGGTTCCGGCCCCGACTCCACACAAGGTCTTAGGCCCCGGCATCGACGGGAGAGGAATCCCGAGAGGCCCCCGAGGAACTCGCATGGGGACTGGCCTTTCCTGAGGCCACCAGAGCGGGTCCCTGAGGTCCCCGTCGTAAGTCGAGAGCACCTGCCGCATCTCGAGAAAATCCAGGAGGTTTTGCCCTCCAGGCGAGATGAGGCCCATTTCCGCTGAGGCTTCTCGAGGCTAATCACGTTTAACTACTGGAACTTCCAAAGGGTCCTTCACACCCTTGCTGCAACTCAAGAAGTTCCCCGACATACCCGTCTCCACTCGAGAGGAAGCACGTGGGTCCCGCACACATCCAGGGGAGCCCCGTTTCCGCCTCCTAGCTCGAGATGAGGGATCCTTTCCCTGTTTCGTAGGGAAAGAATTCCCGGCGTTCCCGTCGCATCTCAAGAGATGGCGCTCTCCACAGGAAAGGCGAGAGGAACTCCTGGGTCGTGCCACCATTCCAAGAGTCCCCCAGATGTGTCAGTCCATTCCAGAGGAACCTGTTTTCCCTGCACTGCCTTGACGTTCAAGCCGAGGATCGACTCCCACCACGTGTGCACGTGGGACAGCCCTGTGGGAAAGCCTCGTGGGAAAGCCTCGTGGGAAAGACTCGAGGGAAAAACATAGATCCTTTGATCCACGCGGCAGACTGCGTGACACTGCTGCTACCGCTCTGGAGGAAAGCGCAATGCATGACCGCATTCGAGACGAGGACTGACTCCCCTGGGGAGACTCCAGAAGTACCCCAAGATCCATGTCAGCACTGTAGAGGAATCCTCAGGTTCCGGCCCCGACTCCACACACGGTCTTAGGCCCCGGCATCGACGGGAGAGAAATCCCGAGAGGCCCCCGAGGAACTCGCATGGGGACTGGCCTTTCCTGAGGCCACCAGAGCGGGTCCCTGAGGTCCCCGTCGTAAGTCGAGAGCACCTGCCGCAACTCGAGAAAATCCAGGAGGTTTTGCCCTCCAGGCGAGATGAGGCCCATTTCCGCTGAGGCTTCTCGAGGCCAATCACGTCTAACCACTGGAACTTCCAAAGGGTCCTTCACACCCTTGCTGCAACTCAAGAAGTTCCCCGACATACCCGTCTCCACTCGAGAGGAAGCACGTGGTGTCCCGCACACATCCAGGGGAGCCCCGTTTCCGCCTCCTAGATCGAGATGAGGGATCCTTTCCCTGTTTCGTAGGGAAAGAATTCCCGGCGTTCCCCTCGCATCTCAAGAGGAGGCGCTCTCCACAGGAAAGGCGAGAGGAACTCCAGGGTCGTGACACCATTCCAAGAGTCCCCCAGATGTGTCAGTCCATTCCAGAGGAAACTGTTTTCCCTGTACTGCCTTGACGTTCAAGCCGAGGATCGACTCCCACCACGTGTGCACGTGGGACAGCCCTGTGGGAAAGCCTCGTGGGAAAGCCTCGTGGGAAAGACTCGAGCTAAAACCATAGATCCTTTGATCCACGCGGCGGACTGCGTTACACTGCTGCTACCGCTCTGGAGGAAAGCGCAAGTGCATGCCCGCATTCGAGACGAGGACTGACTCCCCTGGGGAGACTCCAGAAGTACCCCAAGATCCATGTCAGCACTGGAGAGGAATCCTCAGGTTCCGGCCCCGACTCCACACAAGGTCTTAGGCCCCGGCATCGACGGGAAAGGAATCCCGAGAGGCCCCCGAGGAACTCGCATGGGGACTGGCCTTTCCTGAGGCCACCAGAGCGGGTCCCTGAGGTCCCCGTCGTAAGTCGAGAGCACCTGCCGCAACTCGAGGAAATCCAGGAGGTTTTGCCCTCCAGGCGAGATGAGGCCCATTTCCGCTGAGGCTTCTCGAGGCTAATCACGTCTAACCACTGGAACTTCCAAAGGGTCCTTCACCCCCTTGCTGCAACTCAAGAAGTTCCCCGACATACCCGTCTCCACTCGAGAGGAAGCACGTGGGTCCCGCACACATCCATGGGAGCCTCGTTTCCGCCTCCTAGCTCGAGATGAGGGATCCTTTCCCTGTTTCGTAGGGAAAGAATTCCCGGCGTTACCGTCGCATCTCAAGAGGAGGCGCTCTCCACAGGAAAGGCGAGAGGAACTCCTGGGTCGAGTCACCATTCCAAGAGTCCCCCAGATGTGTCAGTCCATTCCAGAGGAACCTGTTTTCCCTGCACTGCCTTGACGTTCAAGCCGAGGATCGACTCCCACCACGTGTGCACGTGGGACAGCCCTGTGGGAAAGCCTCGTGGGAAAGCCTCGTGGGAAAGACTCGAGGGAAAACCATAGATCCTTTGATCCACGCGGCGGACTGCGTGACACTGCTGCTACCGCTCTTGAGGAAAGCGCAATGCATGACCGCATTCGAGACGAGGACTGACTCCCCTGGGGAGACTCCAGAAGTACCCCAAGATCCATGTCAGTACTGGAGAGGAATCCTCAGGTTCCGGCCCCGACTCCACACAAGGTCTTAGGCCCCGGCATCGACGGGAGAGGAATCCCGAGACGCCCCCGAGGAACTCGCATGGGGACTGGCCTTTCCTGAGGCCACCAGAGCGGGTCCCTGAGGTCCCCGTCGTAAGTCGAGAGCACCTGCCGCAACTCGAGGAAATCCAGGAGGTTTTGCCCTCCAGGCGAGATGAGGCCCATTTCCGCTGAGACTTCTCGAGGCAAATCACGTCTAACCACTGGAACTTCCAAAGGGTCCTTCACACCCTTGCTGCAACTCAAGAAGTTCCCCGACATACCCGTCTCCACTCGAGAGGAAGCACGTGGGTCCCGCACACATCCATGGGAGCCCCGTTTCCGCCTCCTAGCTCGAGATGAGGGATCCTTTCCCTGTTTCGTAGGGAAAGAATTCCCGGCGTTCCCGTCGCATCTCAAGAGGAGGCGCTCTCCACCGGAAAGGAGAGAGGAACTCCAGGGTCGTGACACCATTCCAAGAGTCCCCCAGATGTGTCAGTCCATTCCAGAGGAACCTGTTTTCCCTGCACTGCCTTGACGTTCAAGCCGAGGATCGACTCCCACCACGTGTGCACGTGGGACAGCCCTGTGGGAAAGCCTCGTGGGAAAGCCTCGTGGGAAAGACTCGAGGGAAAACCATAGATCCTTTGACCCACGCGGCGGACTGCGTGACACTGCTGCTACCGCTCTGGAGGAAAGGGCAAGTGCATGCCCGCATTCGAGATGAAGACTGACTCCCCTGGGGAGACTCCAGAAGTACCCCAAGATCCATGTCAGCACTGGAGAGGAATCCTCAGGTTCCGGCCCCGACTCCACACAAGGTCTTAGGCCCCGGCATCGACGGGAGAGGAATCCCGAGAGGCCCCCGAGGAACTCGCATGGGGACTGGCCTTTCCTGAGGCCACCAGAGCGGGTCCCTGAGGTCCCCGTCGTAAGTCGAGAGCACCTGCCGCAACTCGAGAAAATCCAGGAGGTTTTGCCCTCCAGGCGAGATGAGGCCCATTTCCGCTGAGGCTTCTCGAGGCCAATCACATCTAACCACTGGAACTTCCAAAGGGTCCTTCACACCCTTGCTGCAACTCAAGAACTTCCCCGACATACCCGTCTCCACTCGAGAGGAAGCACGTGGGGTCCCGCACACATCCAGGGGAGAACCGTTTCCGCCTCCTAGCTCGAGATGAGGGATCCTTTCCCTGTTTTGTAGGGAAAGAATTCCCGGCGTTCCCGTCGCATCTCAAGAGGAGGCGCTCTCCACAGGAAAGGCGAGAGGAACTCCAGGGTCGTGCCACCATTCCAAGAGTCCCCCAGATGTGTCAGTCCATTTTAGAGGAACCTGTTTTCCCTCCACTGCCTTGACGTTCAAGCCGAGGATCGACTCCCACCACGTGTGCACGTGGGACAGCCCTGTGGGAAAGCCTCGGGGGAAAGCCTCGTGGGAAAGACTCGAGGGAAAACCATAGATCCTTTGATCCACGCGGCGGACTGCGTGACACTGCTGCTACCGCTCTGGAGGAAAGCGCAAGTGCATGCCCGCATTCGAGACGAGGACTGACTCCCCTGGGGAGACTCCAGAAGTACCCCAAGATCCATGTCAGCACTGGAGAGGAATCCTCAGGTTCCGGCCCCGACTCCACACAAGGTCTTAGGCCCCGGCATCGACGGGAAAGAAATCCCGAGAGGCCCCCGAGGAACTCGCATGGGGACTGGCCTTTCCTGAGGCCACCAGAGCGGGTCCCTGAGGTCCCCGTCGTAAGTCGAGAGCACCTTCCGCAACTCGAGGAAATCCAGGAGGTTTTGCCCTCCAGGCGAGATGAGGCCCATTTCCGCTGAGGCTTCTCGAGGCAAATCACGTCTAATCACTGGAACTTCCAAAGGGTCCTTCACACCCTTGCTGCAACTCAAGAAGTTCCCCGACATATCCGTCTCCACTCGAGAGGAAGCACGTGGGTCCCGCACACATCCATGGGAGCCCCGTTTCCGGCTCCTAGCTCGAGATGAGGGATCCTTTCCCTGTTTCGTAGGGAAAGAATTCCCGGCGTTCCCGTCGCATCTCAAGAGGAGGCGCTCTCCACAGGAAAGGCGAGAGGAACTCCAGGGTCGTGCCACCATTCCAAGAGTCCCCCAGATGTGTCAGTCCATTCCAGAGGAACCTGTTTTCCCTGCACTGCCTTGACGTTCAAGCCGAGGATCGACTCCCACCACGTGTGCACGTGGGACAGCCCTGTGGAAAGCCTCGTGGGAAAGCCTCGTGGGAAAGACTCGAGGGAAAACCATAGATCCTTTGATCCACGCGGCGGACTGCGTGACACTGCTGCTACCGCTCTGGAGGAAAGCGCAAGTGCATGCCCGCATTCGAGACGAGGACTGACTCCCCTGGGGAGACTCCAGAAGTACCCCAAGATCCATGTCAGCACTGGAGAGGAATCCTCAGGTTCCGGCCCCGACTCCACACAAGGTCTTAGGCCCCGGCATCGACGGGAGAGGAATCCCGAGAGGCCCCCGAGGAACTCGCATGGGGACTGGCCTTTCCTGAGGCCACCAGAGCGGGTCCCTGAGGTCCCCGTCGTAAGTCGAGAGCACCTGCCGCAACTCGAGAAAATCCAGGAGGTTTTGCCCTCCAGGCGAGATGAGGCCCATTTCCGCTGAGGCTTCTCGAGGCCAATCACATCTAACCACTGGAACTTCCAAAGGGTCCTTCACACCATTGCTGCAACTCAAGAAGTTCCCCGACATACCCGTCTCCACTCGAGAGGAAGCACGTTGTGTCCCGCACACATCCAGGGGAGCCCCGTTTCGCCTCCTAGCTCGAAATGCGGGATCCTTTCCTTGTTTCGTAGGGAAAGAATTCCCGGCGTTCCCGTCGCATCTCAAGAGGAGGCGCTCTCCACAGGAAAGGCGAGAGGAACTCCAGGGTCGTGCCACCATTCCAAGAGTCCCCCAGATGTGTCAGTCCATTCCAGAGGAACCTGTTTTCCCTGCACTGCCTTGACGTTCAAGCCGAGGATCGACTCCCACCACGTGTGCACGTGGGACAGCCCTGTGGGAAAGCCTCGTGGGAAAGCCTCGTGGGAAAGACTCGAGGGAAAACCAAAGATCCTTTGATCCATTTGGCGGACTGCGTGACACTGCTGCTACCGCTCTGGAGGAAAGCGCAAGTGCATGCCCGCATTCGAGACGAGGACTGACTCCCCTGGGTAGACTCCAGAAGTACCCCAAGATCCATGTCAGCACTGGAGAGGAATCCTCAGGTTCCGGCCCCGACTCCACACAAGGACTTAGGCCCTGGCATCGACGGGAGAGGAATCCCCAGAGGCCCCCGAGGAACTTGCATGGGGACTGGCCTTTCCTGAGGCCACCAGAGCGGGTCCCTGAGGTCCCCGTCGTAAGTCGAGAGCACCTGCCGCAACTCGAGAAAATCCAGGAGGTTTTGCCCTCCAGGCGAGATGAGGCCCATTTCCGCTGAGGCTTCTCGAGGATAATCACGTCTAACCACTGGAACTTCCAAAGGGTCCTTCACACCCTTGCTGCAACTCAAGAAGTTCCCCGATATACCCGTCTCCACTCGAGAGGAAGCACGTGGTGTCCCGCCCACATCCAGGGGAGCTCCATTTCCGACACCTAGCTGGAGATGAGGGATCCTTTCCCTGTTTCGTAGGGAAAGAATTCCCGGCGTTCCCGTCGCATCTCAAGAGGAGGCGCTCTCCACAGGAAAGGCGAGAGGAACTCCAGGGTCGTGCCACCATTCCAAGAGTCCCCCAGATGTGTCAGTCCATTCCAGAGGAACCTGTTTTCCCTGCACTGCCTTGACGTTCAAGCCGAGGATCGACTCCCACCACGTGTGCACGTGGGACAGCCCTGTGGGAAAGCCTCGTGGGAAAGCCTCGTGGGAAAGACTCGAGGGAAAACCATAGATCCTTTGATGCACGTGGCGGACTGCGTGACACTGCTGCTACCGCTCTGGAGGAAAGAGCAAGTGCATGCCCGCATTCGAAACGAGGACTGACTCCCCTGGGGAGACTCCAGAAGTACCCCAAGATCCATGTCAGCACTGGAGAGGAATCCTCAGGTTCCGGCCCCGACTCCACACAAGGTCTTAGGCCCCGGCATCGACGGCAGAGGGATCCCGAGAGGCCCCCGAAGAACTCGCATGGGGACTGGCCTTTCCTGAGGCCACCAGAGCGGGTCCCTGAGGTCCCCGTCGTCAGTCGAGAGCACCTGCCGCAACTCGAGAAAATCCAGGAGGTTTTGCCCTCCAGGCGAGATGAGGCTAATTTCCGCTGAGGCTTCTCGAGGCTAATCACGTCTAAACACTGGAACTTCCAAAGGGTCCTTCACACCCTTGCTGCAACTCAAGAAGTTCCCCGACATACCCGTCTCCACTCGAAAGGAAGCACGTGGTGTCCCGCACACATCCAGGGGAGCTCCGTTTCCGCCTCCTAGCTCGAGATGAGGGATCCTTTCCCTGTTTCTTAGGGAAAGAATTCCCGGCGTGCCCGTCGCATCTCAAGAGGAAGCGCTCTCCACTGGAAAGTCGGGAGGAACTCCAGGGTCGTGCCACCATTCCAAGAGTCCCCCAGATGTGTCAGTCCATTCCAGAGGAAACTGTTTTCCCTGCACTGCCTTGACGTTCAAGCCAAGGATGGACTCCCACCACGTGTGCACGTGGGAGAGCCCTGTGGGAAATCCTCGTGGGAAAGCCTCGTGGGAAAGACTCGAGGGAAAACCATAGATCCTTTGATCCATGCGGCGGACTGCGTGACACTGCTGCTACCCCTCTGGAGGAAAGCGCAAGTGCATGCCCGCATTCGAGACGAGGACTGACTCCCCTGGGGAGACTCCAGAAGTACCCCACGATCCATGTCAGCACTGGAGAGGAATCCTCAGGTTCCGGCCCCGAGTCCACAGAAGGTCTTAGGCCCCGGCATCGCCGGGAGAGGAATCCCCAGAGGAACTCGCATGGGGACTGGCCTTTCCTGAGGCCACCAGAGCGGGTCCCTGAGGTCCCCGTCGTAAGTCGAGAGCACCTGCCGCAACTCGAGAAAATCCAGGAGGTTTTGCCCTCCAGGCGAGATGAGGCCCATTTCCGCTGAGGCTTCTGGAGGCGAATCACATCTAACCACTGGAACTTCCAAAGGGTCCTTCACACCCTTGCTGCAACTCAAGAAGTTCCCCGACATACCCGTCTCCACTCGAGAGGAAGCACGTGGTGTCCCGCCCACATCCAGGGGAGCTCCGTTTCCGACTCCTAGCTCGAGATGAGGGATCCTTTCCCTGTTTCGTAGGGAAAGAATTCCCGGCGTTCCCGTCGCATATCAAGAGGAGGCGCTCTCCACAGGAAAGGCGAGAGGAACTCCAGGGTCGTGACACCATTCCAAGAGTCCCCCAGATGTGTCAGTCCATTCCAGAGGAACCTGTTTTCCCTGCACTGCCTTGACGTTCAAGCCGAGGATCGACTCCCACCACGTGTGCACGTGGGACAGCCCTGTGGGAAAGCCTCGTGGGAAAGCCTCGTGGGAAAGACTCGAGGGAAAACCATAGATCCTTTGATCCACGCGGCGGACTGCGTGACACTGCTGCTACCGCTCTGGAGGAAAGCGCAAGTGCATGCCCGCATTCGATACGAAGACTGACTCCCCTGCGGAGACTCCAGAAGTACCCCAAGATCCATGTCAGCACTGGAGAGGAATCCTCAGGTTCCGGCCCCGACTCCACACAAGGACTTAGGCCCCGACATCGACGGGAGTGGAATCCCCAGAGGCCCCCGAGGAACTCGCATGGGGACTGGCCTTTCCTGAGGCCACCAGAGCGGGTCCCTGAGGTCCCCGTCGTAAGTCGAGAGCACCTGCCGCAACTCGAGAAAATCCAGGAGGTTTTGCCCTCCAGGCGAGATGAGGCCCATTTCCGCTGAGGCTTCTCGAGGCCAATCACATCTAACCACTGGAACTTCCAAAGGGTCCTTCACACCCTTGCTGCAACTCAAGAAGTTCCCCGACATACCCGTCTCCACTCGAGAGGAAGCACGTGGTGTCCCGCACACATCCAGGGGAGCCCCGTTTCCGCCTCCTAGATCGAGATGAGGGATCCTTTCCCTGTTTCGTAGGGAAAGAATTCCCGGCGTTCCCCTCGCATCTCAAGAGGAGGCGCTCTCCACAGGAAAGGCCAGAGGAACTCCAGGGTCGTGACACCATTCCAAGAGTCCCCCAGATGTGTCAGTCCATTCCAGAGGAACCTGTTTTCCCTGCACTGCCTTGACGTTCAAGCCGAGGATCGACTCCCACCACGTGTGCACGTGGGACAGCCCTGTGGGAAAGCCTCGAGGGAAAGCCTCGTGGGAAAGACTCGAGCTAAAACCATAGATCCTTTGATCCACGCGGCGGACTGCGTGAAACTGCTGCTACCGCTCTGGAGGAAAGCGCAAGTGCATGCCCGCATTCGAGACGAGGACTGACTCCCCTGGGGAGACTCCAGAAGTACCCCAAGATCCATGTCAGCACTGGAGAGGAATCCTCAGGTTCCGGCCCCGACTCCACACAAGGTCTTAGGCCCCGGCATCGACGGGAAAGGAATCCCGAGAGGCCCCCGAGGAACTCGCATGGGGACTGGCCTTTCCAGAGGCCACCAGAGCGGGTCCCTGACGTCCCCGTCGTAAGTCGAGAGCACCTGCCGCAACTCGAGGAAATCCAGGAGGTTTTGCCCTCCAGGCGAGATGAGGCCCATTTCCGCTGAGGCTTCTCGAGGCCAATTACATCTAACCACTGGAACTTCCAAAGGGTCCTTCACACCCTTGCTGCAACTCAAGAACTTCCCCGACATACCCGTCTCCACTCGAGAGGAAGCACGTGGGGTCCCGCACACATCCAGGGGAGAACCGTTTCCGCCTCCTAGCTCGAGATGAGGGATCCTTTCCCTGTTTTGTAGGGAAAGAATTCCCGGCGTTCCCGTCGCATCTCAAGAGGAGGCGCTCTCCACAGGAAAGGCGAGAGGAACTCCAGGGTCGTGCCACCATTCCAAGAGTCCCCCAGATGTGTCAGTCCATTTTAGAGGAACCTGTTTTCCCTGCACTGCCTTGACGTTCAAGCCGAGGATCGTCTCCCACCACGTGTGCACGTGGGACAGCCCTGTGGGAAAGCCTCGGGGGAAAGCCTCGTGGGAAAGACTCGAGGGAAAACCATAGATCCTTTGATCCACGCGGCGGACTGCGTGACACTGCTGCTACCGCTCTGGAGGAAAGCGCAAGTGCATGCCCGCATTCGAGACGAGGACTGACTCCCCTGGGGAGACTCCAGAAATACCCCAAGATCCATGTCAGCACTGGAGAGGAATCCTCAGGTTCCGGCCCCGACTCCACACAAGGTCTTAGGCCCCGGCATCGACGGGAAAGAAATCCCGAGAGGCCCCCGAGGAACTCGCATGGGGACTGGCCTTTCCTGAGGCCACCAGAGCGGGTCCCTGAGGTCCCCGTCGTAAGTCGAGAGCACCTTCCGCAACTCGAGGAAATCCAGGAGGTTTTGCCCTCCAGGCGAGATGAGGCCCATTTCCGCTGAGGCTTCTCGAGGCAAATCACGTCTAACCACTGGAACTTCCAAAGGGTCCTTCACACCCTTGCTGCAACTCAAGAAGTTCCCCGACATATCCGTCTCCACTCGAGAGGAAGCACGTGGGTCCCGCACACATCCATGGGAGCCCCGTTTCCGGCTCCTAGCTCGAGATGAGGGATCCTTTCCCTGTTTCGTAGGGAAAGAATTCCCGGCGTTCCCGTCGCATCTCAAGAGGAGGCGCTCTCCACAGGAAAGGCGAGAGGAACTCCAGGGTCGTGCCACCATTCCAAGAGTCCCCCAGATGTGTCAGTCCATTCCAGAGGAACCTGTTTTCCCTGCACTGCCTTGACGTTCAAGCCGAGGATCGACTCCCACCACGTGTGCACGTGGGACAGCCCTGTGGGAAAGCCTCGTGGGAAAGCCTCGTGGGAAAGACTCGAGGGAAAACCATAGATCCTTTGATCCACGCGGCGGACTGCGTGACACTGCTGCTACCGCTCTGGAGGAAAGCGCAAGTGCATGCCCGCATTCGAGACGAGGACTGACTCCCCTGGGGAGACTCCAGAAGTACCCCAAGATCCATGTCAGCACTGGAGAGGAATCCTCAGGTTCCGGCCCCGACTCCACACAAGGTCTTAGGCCCCGGCATCGACGGGAGAGGAATCCCGAGAGGCCCCCGAGGAACTCGCATGGGGACTGGCCTTTCCTGAGGCCACCAGAGCGGGTCCCTGAGGTCCCCGTCGTAAGTCGAGAGCACCTGCCGCAACTCGAGAAAATCCAGGAGGTTTTGCCCTCCAGGCGAGATGAGGCCCATTTCCGCTGAGGCTTCTCGAGGCCAATCACATCTAACCACTGGAACTTCCAAAGGGTCCTTCACACCATTGCTGCAACTCAAGAAGTTCCCCGACATACCCGTCTCCACTCGAGAGGAAGCACGTTGTGTCCCGCACACATCCAGGGGAGCCCCGTTTCGCCTCCTAGCTCGAAATGCGGGATCCTTTCCTTGTTTCGTAGGGAAAGAATTCCCGGCGTTCCCGTCGCATCTCAAGAGGAGGCGCTCTCCACAGGAAAGGCGAGAGGAACTCCAGGGTCGTGCCACCATTCCAAGAGTCCCCCAGATGTGTCAGTCCATTCCAGAGGAACCTGTTTTCCCTGCACTGCCTTGACGTTCAAGCCGAGGATCGACTCCCACCACGTGTGCACGTGGGACAGCCCTGTGGGAAAGCCTCGTGGGAAAGCCTCGTGGGAAAGACTCGAGGGAAAACCATAGATCCTTTGATCCACGTGGCGGACTGCGTGACACTGCTGCTACCCCTCTGGAGGAAAGCGCAAGTGCATGCCCGCATTCGAGACGAGGACTGACTCCCCTGGGGAGACTCCAGAAGTACCCCACGATCCATGTCAGCACTGGAGAGGAATCCTCAGGTTCCGGCCCCGACTCCACAGAAGGTCTTAGGCCCCGGCATCGACGGGAGAGGAATCCCGAGAGGCCCCCGAGGAACTCGCATGGGGACTGGCCTTTCCTGAGGCCACCAGAGCGGGTCCCTGAGGTCCCGGTCGTAAGTCGAGAGCACCTGCCGCAACTCGAGAAAATCCAGGAGGTTTTGCCCTGCAGGCGAGATGAGGCCCATTTCCGCTGAGGCTTCTCGAGGCTAATCACGTCTAACCACTGGAACTTCCAAAGGGTCCTTCACACCCTTGCTGCAACTCAAGAAGTTCCCCGACATACCCGTCTCCACTCGAGAGGAAGCACGTGGGTCCCGCACACATCCAGGGGAGCCCCGTTTCCGCCTCTTAGCTCGAGATGAGGGATCCTTTCCCTGTTTCGTAGGGAAAGAATTCCCGGCGTGCCCGTCGCATCTCAAGAGGAGGCGCTCTCCACAGGAAAGGCGAGAGGAACTCCAGGGTCGTGCCACCATTCCAAGAGTCCCCCAGATATGTCAGTCCATTCCAGAGGAACCTGTTTTCCCTGCACTGCCTTGACGTTCAAGCCGAGGATCGACTCCCACCACGTGTGCACGTGGGACAGCCCTGTGGGAAAGCCTCGTGGGAAAGCCTCGTGGGAAAGACTCGAGGGAAAACCATAGATCCTTTGATCCACGCGGCGGACTGCGTGACACTGCTGCTACCGCTCTGGAGGAAAGCGCAAGTGCATGCCCGCATTCGAGACGAGGACTGACTCCCCTGGGGAGACTCCAGACGTACACCAAGATCCATGTCAGCACTGGAGAGGAATGCTCAGGTTCCGGCCCCGACTCCACACAAGGTCTTAGGCCCCGGCATCGACGGGAGAGGAATCCCGAGACGCCCCCGAGGAACTCGCATGGGGACTGGCCTTTCCTGAGGCCACCAGAGCGGGTCCCTGAGGTCCCGGTCGTAAGTCGAGAGCACCTGCCGCAACTCGAGAAAATCCAGGAGGTTTTGCCCTCCAGGCGAGATGAGGCCCATTTCCGCTGAGGCTTCTCGAGGCTAATCACGTCTAACCACTGGAACTTCCAAAGGGTCCTTCACACCCTTGCTGCAACTCAAGAAGTTCCCCGACATACCCGTCTCCGCTCGAGAGGAAGCACGTGGGTCCCGCACACATCCAGGGGAGCCCCGTTTCCGCCTCCTAGCTCGAGATGAGGGATCCTTTCCCTGTTTCCTAGGGAAAGATTTCCCGGCGTTCCCGTCGCATCTCAAGAGGAGGCGCTCTCCACAGGAAAGGCGAGAGGAACTCCAGGGTCGTGCCACCATTCCAAGAGTCCCCCAGATGTGTCAGTCCATTCCAGAGGAACCTGTTTTCCCTGCACTGCCTTGACGTTCAAGCCGAGGATCCACTCCCACCACGTGTGCACGTGGGACAGCCCTGTGGGAAAGCCTCGTGGGAAAGCCTCGTGGGAAAGACTCGAGGGAAAACCATAGATCCTTTGATCCACGCGGCGGACTGCGTGACACTGCTGCTACCGCTCTGGAGGAAAGCGCAAGTGCATGCCCGCATTCGAGACGAGGACTGACTCCCCTGGGTAGATCCAGAAGTACCCCAAGATCCTTGTCAGCACTGGAGAGGAATCCTCAGGTTCCGGCCCCGACTCCACACAAGGACTTAGGCCCTGGCATCGACGGGAGAGGAATCCCCAGAGGCCCCCGAGGAACTCGCATGGGGACTGGCCTTTCCTGAGGCCACCAGAGCGGGTCCCTGAGGTCCCCGTCGTAAGTCGAGAGCACCTGCCGCAACTCGAGAAAATCCAGGAGGTTTTGCCCTCCAGGCGAGATGAGGCCCATTTCCGCTGAGGCTTCTCGAGGCTAATCACGTCTAACCACTGGAACTTCCAAAGGGTCATTCACACCCTTGCTGCAACTCAAGAAGTTCCCCGACATACCCGTCTCCACTCGAGAGGAAGCACGTGGTGTCCCGCCCACATTCAGGGGAGGTCCATTTCCGACACCTAGCTCGAGATGAGGGATCCTTTCCCTGTTTCGTAGGGAAAGAATTCCCGGCGTTCCCGTCGCATCACAAGAGGAGGCGCTCTCCACAGGAAAGGCGAGAGGAACTCCAGGGTCGTGCCACCATTCCAAGAGTCCCCCAGATGTGTCAGTCCATTCCAGAGGAACCTGTTTTCCCTGCACTGCCTTGACGTTCAAGCCAAGGATGTACTCCCACCACGTGTGCACGTGGGACAGCCCTGTGGGAAAGCCTCGTGGGAAAGCCTCGTGGGGAAGACTCGAGGGAAAACCATAGATCCTTTGATCCACGTGGCGGACTGCGTGACACTGCTGCTACCGCTCTGGAGGAAAGCGCAAGTGCATGCCCGCATTCGAGACGAGGACTAACTCCCCTGGGGAGACTCCAGAAGTACCCCAAGATCCATGTCAGCACTGGAGAGGAATCCTCAGGTTCCGGCCCCGACTCCACACAAGGACTTAGGCCCTGGCATCGACGGGAGAGGAATCCCCAGAGGCCCCCGAGGAACTCGCATGGGGACTGGCCTTTCCTGAGGCCACCAGAGCGGGTCCCTGAGGTCCCCGTCGTAAGTCGAGAGCACCTGCCGCAACTCGAGAAAATCCAGGAGGTTTTGCCCTCCAGGCGAGATGAGGCCCATTTCCGCTGAGGCTTCTCGAGGATAATCACGTCTAACCACTGGAACTTCCAAAGGGTCCTTCACACCCTTGCTGCAACTCAAGAAGTTCCCCGACATACCCGTCTCCACTCGAGAGGAAGCACGTGGTGTCCCGCCCACATCCAGGGGAGCTCCGTTTCCGACTCCTAGCTCGAGATGAGGGATCCTTTCCCTGTTTCGTAGGGAAAGAATTCCCGGCGTTCCCGTCGCATCTCAAGAGGAGGCGCTCTCCACAGGAAAGGCGAGAGGAACTCCAGGGTCGTGACACCATTCCAAGAGTCCCCCAGATGTGTCAGTCCATTCCAGAGGAACCTGTTTTCCCTGCACTGCCTTGACGTTCAAGCCGAGGATCGACTCCCACCACGTGTGCACGTGGGACAGCCCTGTGGGAAAGCCTCGTGGGAAAGCCTCGTGGGAAAGACTCGAGGGAAAACCATAGATCCTTTGATCCATGCGGCGGACTGCGTGACACTGCTGCTACCCCTCTGGAGGAAAGCGCAAGTGCATGCCCGCATTCGAGACGAGGACTGACTCCCCTGGGGAGACTCCAGAAGTACCCCACGATCCATGTCAGCACTGGAGAGGAATCCTCAGGTTCCGGCCCCGACTCCACAGAAGGTCTTAGGCCCCGGCATCGCCGGGAGAGGAATCCCCAGAGGAACTCGCATGGGGACTGGCCTTTCCTGAGGCCACCAGAGCGGGTCCCTGAGGTCCCCGTCGTAAGTCGAGAGCACCTGCCGCAACTCGAGAAAATCCAGGAGGTTTTGCCCTCCAGGCGAGATGAGGCCCATTTCTGCTGAGGCTTCTCGAGGCCAATCACATCTAACCACTGGAACTTCCAAAGGGTCCTTCACACCCTTGCTGCAACTCAAGAAGTTCCCCGACATACCAGTCTCCACTCGAGAGGAAGCACGTGGTGTCCCGCACACATCCAGGGGAGCCCCGTTTCCGCCTCCTAGATCGAGATGAGGGATCCTTTCCCTGTTTCGTAGGGAAAGAATTCCCGGCGTTCCCCTCGCATCTCAAGAGGAGGCGCTCTCCACAGGAAAGGCGAGAGGAACTCCAGGGTCGTGACACCATTCCAAGAGTCCCCCAGATGTGTCAGTCCATTCCAGAGGAACCTGTTTTCCCTGCACTGCCTTGACGTTCAAGCCGAGGATCGACTCCCACCACGTGTGCACGTGGGACAGCCCTGTGGGAAAGCCTCGTGGGAAAGCCTCGTGGGAAAGACTCGAGCTAAAACCATAGATCCTTTGATCCACGCGGCGGACTGCGTGACACTGCTGCTACCGCTCTGGAGGAAAGCGCAAGTGCATGCCCGCATTCGAGACGAGGACTGACTCCCCTGGGGAGACTCCAGAAGTACCCCAAGATCCATGTCAGCACTGGAGAGGAATCCTCAGGTTCCGGCCCCGACTCCACACAAGGTCTTAGGCCCCGGCATCGACGGGAAAGGAATCCCGAGAGGCCCCCGAGGAACTCGCATGGGGACTGGCCTTTCCTGAGGCCACCAGAGCGGGTCCCTGAGGTCCCCGTCGTAAGTCGAGAGCACCTGCCGCAACTCGAGGAAATCCAGGAGGTTTTGCCCTCCAGGCGAGATGAGGCCCATTTCCGCTGAGGCTTCTCGAGGCCAATTACATCTAACCACTGGAACTTCCAAAGGGTCCTTCACACCCTTGCTGCAACTCAAGAACTTCCCCGACATACCCGTCTCCACTCGAGAGGAAGCACGTGGGGTCCCGCACACATCCAGGGGAGAACCGTTTCCGCCTCCTAGCTCGAGATGAGGGATCCTTTCCCTGTTTTGTAGGGAAAGAATTCCCGGCGTTCCCGTCGCATCTCAAGAGGAGGCGCTCTCCACAGGAAAGGCGAGAGGAACTCCAGGGTCGTGCCACCATTCCAAGAGTCCCCCAGATGTGTCAGTCCATTTTAGAGGAACCTGTTTTCCCTCCACTGCCTTGACGTTCAAGCCGAGGATCGACTCCCACCACGTGTGCACGTGGGACAGCCCTGTGGGAAAGCCTCGGGGGAAAGCCTCGTGGGAAAGACTCGAGGGAAAACCATAGATCCTTTGATCCACGCGGCGGACTGCGTGACACTGCTACTACCGCTCTGGAGGAAAGCGCAAGTGCATGCCCGCATTCGAGACGAGGACTGACTCCCCTGGGGAGACTCCAGAAATACCCCAAGATCCATGTCAGCACTGGAGAGGAATCCTCAGGTTCCGGCCCCGACTCCACACAAGGTCTTAGGCCCCGGCATCGACGGGAAAGAAATCCCGAGAGGCCCCCGAGGAACTCGCATGGGGACTGGCCTTTCCTGAGGCCACCAGAGCGGGTCCCTGAGGTCCCCGTCGTAAGTCGAGAGCACCTTCCGCAACTCGAGGAAATCCAGGAGGTTTTGCCCTCCAGGCGAGATGAGGCCCATTTCCGCTGAGGCTTCTCGAGGCAAATCACGTCTAACCACTGGAACTTCCAAAGGGTCCTTCACACCCTTGCTGCAACTCCAGAAGTTCCCCGACATATCCGTCTCCACTCGAGAGGAAGCACGTGGGTCCCGCACACATCCATGGGAGCCCCGTTTCCGGCTCCTAGCTCGAGATGAGGGATCCTTTCCCTGTTTCGTAGGGAAAGAATTCCCGGCGTTCCCGTCGCATCTCAAGAGGAGGCGCTCTCCACAGGAAAGGCGAGAGGAACTCCAGGGTCGTGCCACCATTCCAAGAGTCCCCCGATGTGTCAGTCCATTCCAGAGGAACCTGTTTTCCCTGCACTGCCTTGACGTTCAAGCCGAGGATCGACTCCCACCACGTGTGCACGTGGGACAGCCCTGTGGGAAAGCCTCGTGGGAAAGCCTCGTGGGAAAGACTCGAGGGAAAACCATAGATCCTTTGATCCACGTGGCGGACTGCGTGACACTGCTGCTACCGCTCTGGAGGAAAGCGCAAGTGCATGCCCGCATTCGAGACGAGGACTGACTCCCCTGGGGAGACTCCAGAAGTACCCCAAGATCCATGTCAGCACTGGAGAGGAATCCTCAGGTTCCGGCCCCGACTCCACACAAGGTCTTAGGCCCCGGCATCGACGGGAGAGGGATCCCGAGAGGCCCCCGAAGAACTCGCATGGGGACTGGCTTTTCCTGAGGCCACCAGAGCGGGTCCCTGAGGTCCCCGTCGTCAGTCGAGAGCACCTGCCGCAACTCGAGAAAATCCAGGAGGTTTTGCCCTCCAGGCGAGATGAGGCTAATTTCCGCTGAGGCTTCTCGAGGTTAATCACGTCTAAACACTGGAACTTCCAAAGGGTCCTTCACACCCTTGCTGCAACTCAAGAAGTTCCCCGACATACCCGTCTCCACTCGAAAGGAAGCACGTGGTGTCCCGCACACATCCAGGGGAGCCCCGTTTCCGCCTCCTAGCTCGAGATGAGGGATCCTTTCCCTGTTTCGTAGGGAAAGAATTCCCGGCGTGCCCGTCGCATCTCAAGAGGAAGCGCTCTCCACTGGAAAGGAGAGAGGAACTCCAGGGTCGTGCCACCATTCCAAGAGTCCCCCAGATGTGTCAGTCCATTCCAGAGGAACCTGTTTTCCCTGCACTGCCTTGACGTTCAAGCCGAGGATCGACTCCCACCACGTGTGCACGTGGGACAGCCCTGTGGGAAAGCCTCGTGGGAAAGCCTCGTGGGAAAGACTCGAGGGAAAACCATAGATCCTTTGATCCATGCGGCGGACTGCGTGACACTGCTGCTACCCCTCTGGAGGAAAGCGCAAGTGCATGCCCGCATTCGAGACGAGGACTGACTCCCCTGGGGAGACTCCAGAAGTACCCCACGATCCATGTCAGCACTGGAGAGGAAACCTCAGGTTCCGGCCCCGACTCCACAGAAGGTCTTAGGCCCCGGCATCGACGGGAGAGGAATCCCGAGAGGCCCCCGAGGAACTCGCATGGGGACTGGCCTTTCCTGAGGCCACCAGAGCGGGTCCCTGAGGTCCCCGTCGTAAGTCGAGAGCACCTGCCGCAACTCGAGAAAATCCAGGAGGTTTTGCCCTCCAGGCGAGATGAGGCCCATTTCCGCTGAGGCTTCTCGAGGCCAATCACATCTAACCACTGGAACTTCCAAAGGGTCCTTCACACCATTGATGCAACTCAAGAAGTTCCCCGACATACCCGTCTCCACTCGAGAGGAAGCACGTTGTGTCCCGCACACATCCAGGGGAGCCCCGTTTCGCCACCTAGCTCGAAATGCGGGATCCTTTCCTTGTTTCGTAGGGAAAGAATTCCCTGCGTTCCCGTCGCATCTCAAGAGGAGGCGCTCTCCACAGGAAAGGCGAGAGGAACTCCAGGGTCGTGCCACCATTCCAAGAGTCCCCCAGATGTGTCAGTCCATTCCAGAGGAACCTGTTTTCCCTGCACTGCCTTGACGTTCAAGCCGAGGATCGACTCCCACCACGTGTGCACGTGGGACAGCCCTGTGGGAAAGCCTCGTGGGAAAGCCTCGTGGGAAAGACTCGAGGGAAAACCAAAGATCCTTTGATCCATGCGGCGGACTGCGTGACACTGCTGCTACCGCTCTGGAGGAAAGCGCAAGTGCATGCCCGCATTCGAGACGAGGACTGACTCCCCTGGGTAGACTCCAGAAGTACCCCAAGATCCATGTCAGCACTGGAGAGGAATCCTCATGTTCCGGCCCCGACTCCACACAAGGACTTAGGCCCTGGCATCGACGGGAGAGGAATCCCCAGAGGCCCCCGAGGAACTCGCATGGGGACTGGCCTTTCCTGAGGCCACCAGAGCGGGTCCCTGAGGTCCCCGTCGTAAGTCGAGAGCACCTGCCGCAACTCGAGAAAATCCAGGAGGTTTTGCCCTCCAGGCGAGATGAGGCCCATTTCCGCTGAGGCTTCTCGAGGATAATCACGTCTAACCACTGGAACTTCCAAAGGGTCCTTCACACCCTTGCTGCAACTCAAGAAGTTCCCCGACATACCCGTCTCCACTCGAGAGGAAGCACGTGGTGTCCCGCCCACATCCAGGGGAGCTCCATTTCCGACACCTAGCTGGAGATGAGGGATCCTTTCCCTGTTTCGTAGGGAAAGAATTCCCGGCGTTCCCGTCGCATCTCAAGAGGAGGCGCTCTCCACAGGAAAGGCGAGAGGAACTCCAGGGTCGTGCCACCATTCCAAGAGTCCCCCGATGTGTCAGTCCATTCCAGAGGAACCTGTTTTCCCTGCACTGCCTTGACGTTCAAGCCGAGGATCGACTCCCACCACGTGTGCACGTGGGACAGCCCTGTGGGAAAGCCTCGTGGGAAAGCCTCGTGGGAAAGACTCGAGGGAAAACCATAGATCCTTTGATCCACGTGGCGGACTGCGTGACACTGCTGCTACCGCTCTGGAGGAAAGCGCAAGTGCATGCCCGCATTCGAGACGAGGACTGACTCCCCTGGGGAGACTCCAGAAGTACCCCAAGATCCATGTCAGCACTGGAGAGGAATCCTCAGGTTCCGGCCCCGACTCCACACAAGGTCTTAGGCCCCGGCATCGACGGGAGAGGGATCCCGAGAGGCCCCCGAAGAACTCGCATGGGGACTGGCTTTTCCTGAGGCCACCAGAGCGGGTCCCTGAGGTCCCCGTCGTCAGTCGAGAGCACCTGCCGCAACTCGAGAAAATCCAGGAGGTTTTGCCCTTCAGGCGAGATGAGGCTAATTTCCGCTGAGGCTTCTCGAGGCTAATCACGTCTAAATACTGGAACTTCCAAAGGGTCCTTCACACCCTTGCTGCAACTCAAGAAGTTCCCCGACATACCCGTCTCCACTCGAAAGGAAGCACGTGGTGTCCCGCACACATCCAGGGGAGCCCCGTTTCCGCCTCCTAGCTCGAGATGAGGGATCCTTTCCCTGTTTCTTAGGGAAAGAATTCCCGGCGTGCCCGTCGCATCTCAAGAGGAAGCGCTCTCCACTGGAAAGTCGGGAGGAACTCCAGGGTCGTGCCACCATTCCAAGAGTCCCCCAGATGTGTCAGTCCATTCCAGAGGAAACTGTTTTCCCTGCACTGCCTTGACGTTCAAGCCAAGGATGGACTCCCACCACGTGTGCACGTGGGAGAGCCCTGTGGGAAAGCCTCGTGGGAAAGCCTCGTGGGAAAGACTCGAGGGAAAACCATAGATCCTTTGATCCATGCGGCGGACTGCGTGACACTGCTGCTACCCCTCTGGAGGAAAGCGCAAGTGCATGCCCGCATTCGAGACGAGGACTGACTCCCCTGGGGAGACTCCAGAAGTACCCCACGATCCATGTCAGCACTGGAGAGGAATCCTCAGGTTCCGGCCCCGACTCCACAGAAGGTCTTAGGCCCCGGCATCGCCGGGAGAGGAATCCCCAGAGGAACTCGCATGGGGACTGGCCTTTCATTAGGCCACCAGAGCGGGTCCCTGAGGTCCCCGTCGTAAGTCGAGAGCACCTGCCGCAACTCGAGAAAATCCAGGAGGTTTTGCCCTCCAGGCGAGATGAGGCCCATTTCCGCTGAGGCTTCTCGAGGCGAATCACATCTAACCACTGGAACTTCCAAAGGGTCCTTCACACCCTTGCTGCAACTCAAGAAGTTCCCCGACATACCCGTCTCCACTCGAGAGGAAGCACGTGGTGTCCCGCCCACATCCAGGGGAGCTCCGTTTCCGACTCCTAGCTCGAGATGAGGGATCCTTTCCCTGTTTCGTAGGGAAAGAATTCCCGGCGTTCCCGTCGCATCTCAAGAGGAGGCGCTCTCCACAGGAAAGGCGAGAGGAACTCCAGGGTCGTGCCACCATTCCAAGAGTCCCCCAGATGTGTCAGTCCATTCCAGAGGAACCTGTTTTCCCTGCACTGCCTTGACGTTCAAGCCGAGGATCGACTCCCACCACGTGTGCACGTGGGACAGCCCTGTGGGAAAGCCTCGTGGGAAAGCCTCGTGGGAAAGACTCGAGGGAAAACCATAGATCCTTTGATCCACGCGGCGGACTGCGTGACACTGCTGCTACCGCTCTGGAGGAAAGCGCAAGTGCATGCCCGCATTCGAGACGAGGACTGACTCCCCTGGGGAGACTCCAGACGTACACCAAGATCCATGTCAGCACTGGAGAGGAATGCTCAGGTTCCGGCCCCGACTCCACACAAGGTCTTAGGCCCCGGCATCGACGGGAGAGGAATCCCGAGAGGCCCCCGAGGAACTCGCATGGGGACTGGCCTTTCCTGAGGCCACCAGAGCGGTTCCCTGAGGTCCTCGTCGTAAGTCGAGAGTACCTGCCGCAACTCGAGAAAATCCAGGAGGTTTTGCCCTCCAAGCGAGATGAGGCCCATTTCCGCTGAGTCTTCTCGAGGCCAATCACATCTAACCACTGGAACTTCCAAAGGGTCCTTCACACCCTTGCTGCAACACAAGAAGTTCCCCGACATACCCGTCTGCACTCGAGAGGAAGCACGTGGTGTCCCGCACACATCCAGGGGAGCCCCGTTTCCGCCTCTTAGCTCGAGATGAGGGATCCTTTCCCTGTTTCGTAGGGAAAGAATTCCCGGCGTTCCCGTCGCATCTCAAGAGGAGGCGCTCTCCACAGGAAAGGCGAGAGGAACTCCAGGGTCGTGCCACCATTCCAAGAGTCCCCCAGATGTGTCAGTCCATTCCAGAGGAACCTGTTTTCCCTGCACTGCCTTGACGTTCAAGCCGAGGATCGACTCCCACCACGTGTGCACGTGGGACAGCCCTGTGGGAAAGCCTCGTGGGAAAGCCTCGTGGGAAAGACTCGAGGGAAAACCATAGATCCTTTGATCCACGCGGCGGACTGCGTGACACTGCTGCTACCGCTCTGGAGGAAAGCGCAAGTGCATGCCCGCATTCGAGACGAGGACTGACTCCCCTGGGTAGATCCAGAAGTACCCCAAGATCCTTGTCAGCACTGGAGAGGAATCCTCAGGTTCCGACCCCGACTCCACACAAGGACTTAGGCCCTGGCATCGACGGGAGAGGAATCCCCAGAGGCCCCCGAGGAACTCGCATGGGGACTGGCCTTTCCTGAGGCCACCAGAGCGGGTCCCTGAGGTCCCCGTCGTAAGTCGAGAGCACCTGCCGCAACTCGAGAAAATCCAGGAGGTTTTGCCCTCCAGGCGAGATGAGGCCCATTTCCAATGAGGCTTCTCGAGGCTAATCACGTCTAACCACTGGAACTTCCAAAGGGTCCTTCACACCCTTGCTGCAACTCAAGAAGTTCCCCGACATACCCGTCTCCACTCGAGAGGAAGCACGTGGTGTCCCGCCCACATTCAGGGGAGCTCCATTTCCGACACCTAGCTCGAGATGAGGGATCCTTTCCCTGTTTCGTAGGGAAAGAATTCCCGGCGTTCCCGTCGCATCTCAAGAGGAGGCGCTCTCCACAGGAAAGGCGAGAGGAACTCCAGGGTCGTGCCACCATTCCAAGAGTCCCCCAGATGTGTCAGTCCATTCCAGAGGAACCTGTTTTCCCTGCACTGCCTTGACGTTCAAGCCGAGGATCGACTCCCACCACGTGTGCACGTGGGACAGCCCTGTGGGAAAGCCTCGTGGGAAAGCCTCGTGGGGAAGACTCGAGGGAAAACCATAGATCCTTTGATCCACGTGGCGGACTGCGTGACACTGCTGCTACCGCTCTGGAGGAAAGCGCAAGTGCATGCCCGCATTCGAGACGAGGACTAACTCCCCTGGGGAGACTCCAGAAGTACCCCAAGATCCATGTCAGCACTGGAGAGGAATCCTCAGGTTCCGGCCCCGACTCCACACAAGGACTTAGACCCTGGCATCGACGGGA
This sequence comes from Ovis canadensis, assembly GCF_042477335.2. Lineage (NCBI taxonomy): Eukaryota > Metazoa > Chordata > Mammalia > Artiodactyla > Bovidae > Ovis > Ovis canadensis. The sequence continues at coordinate 1,769,887 of NC_091259.1, forward strand.
GAGGAATCCCCAGAGGCCCCCGAGGAACTCGCATGGGGACTGGCCTTTCCTGAGGCCACCAGAGCGGGTCCCTGAGGTCCCCGTCGTAAGTCGAGAGCACCTGCCGCAACTCGAGAAAATCCAGGAGGTTTTGCCCTCCAGGCGAGATGAGGCCCATTTCCGCTGAGGCTTCTCGAGGATAATCACGTCTAACCACTGGAACTTCCAAAGGGTCCTTCACACCCTTGCTGCAACTCAAGAAGTTCCCCGACATACCCGTCTCCACTCGAGAGGAAGCACGTGGTGTCCCGCCCACATCCAGGGGAGCTCCGTTTCCGACTCCTAGCTCGAGATGAGGGATCCTTTCCCTGTTTCGTAGGGAAAGAATTCCCGGCGTTCCCGTCGCATCTCAAGAGGAGGCGCTCTCCACAGGAAAGGCGAGAGGAACTCCAGGGTCGTGCCACCATTCCAAGAGTCCCCCGATGTGTCAGTCCATTCCAGAGGAACCTGTTTTCCCTGCACTGCCTTGACGTTCAAGCCGAGGATCGACTCCCACCACGTGTGCACGTGGGACAGCCCTGTGGGAAAGCCTCGTGGGAAAGCCTCGTGGGAAAGACTCGAGGGAAAACCATAGATCCTTTGATCCACGTGGCGGACTGCGTGACACTGCTGCTACCGCTCTGGAGGAAAGCGCAAGTGCATGCCCGCATTCGAGACGAGGACTGACTCCCCTGGGGAGACTCCAGAAGTACCCCAAGATCCATGTCAGCACTGGAGAGGAATCCTCAGGTTCCGGCCCCGACTCCACACAAGGACTTAGGACCCGGCATCGACGGGAGTGGAATCCCCAGAGGCCCCCGAGGAACTCGCATGGGGACTGGCCTTTCCTGAGGCCACCAGAGCGGGTCCCTGAGGTCCCCGTCGTCAGTCGAGAGCACCTGCCGCAACTTGAGAAAATCCAGGAGGTTTTGCCCTCCAGGCGAGATGAGGCCCATTTCCGCTGAGGCTTCTCGAGGCTAATCACGTCTAACCACTGGAACTTCCAAAGGGTCCTTCACACCCTTGCTGCAACTCAAGAAGTTCCCCGACATAACCGTCTCCACTCGAGAGGAAGCACGTGGGTCCCGCACACATCCAGGGGAGCCCCGTTTCCGCCTCTTAGCTCGAGATGAGGGATCCTTTACCTGTTTCGTAGGGAAAGAATTCCCGGCGTTCCCGTCGCATCTCAAGAGGAGGCGCTCTCCACAGGAAAGGCGAGAGGAACTCCAGGGTCGTGCCACCATTCCAAGAGTCCCCCAGATGTGTCAGTCGATTCCAGAGGAACCTGTTTTCCCTGCACTGCCTTGACGTTCAAGCCGAGGATCGACTCCCACCACGTGTGCACGTGGGACAGCCCTGTGGGAAAGCCTCGTGGGAAAGCCTCGTGGGAAAGACTCGAGGGAAAACCATAGATCCTTTGATCCATGCGGCGGACTGCGTGACACTGCTGCTACCCCTCTGGAGGAAAGCGCAAGTGCATGCCCGCATTCGAGACGAGGACTGACTCCCCTGGGGAGACTCCAGAAGTACCCCACGATCCATGTCAGCACTGGAGAGGAATCCTCAGGTTCCGGCCCCGACTCCACAGAAGGTCTTAGGCCCCGGCATCGCCGGGAGAGGAATCCCCAGAGGAACTCGCATGGGGACTGGCCTTTCCTGAGGCCACCAGAGCGGGTCCCTGAGGTCCCCGTCGTAAGTCGAGAGCACCTGCCGCAACTCGAGAAAATCCAGGAGGTTTTGCCGTCCAGGCGAGATGAGGCCCATTTCCGCTGAGGCTTCTCGAGGCTAATCACATCTAACCACTGGAACTCCCAAAGGGTCCTTCACACCCTTGCTGCAACTCAAGAAGGTCCCCGACATACCCGTCTCCACTCGAGAGGAAGCACGTGGTGTCCCGCACACATCCAGGGGAGCCCCGTTTCCGCCTCCTAGCTCGAGATGAGGTATCCTTTCCCTGTTTCGTAGGGAAAGAATTCCCGGCGTTCCCGTCGCATCTCAAGAGGAGGCGCTCTCCACAGGAAAGGCGAGAGGAACTCCAGGGTCATGCCACCATTCCAAGAGTCCCTCAGATGTGTCAGTCCGTTCCAGAGGAAACTGTTTTCCCTGCACTGCCTTGACCTTCAAGCCGAGGATCGACTCCCACCACGTGTGCACGTGGGACAGCCCTGTGGGAAAGCCTCGTGGGAAAGACTCGAGGGAAAACCATAGATCCTTTGATCCACGAGGCGGACTGCGTGACACTGCTGCTACCGCTCTGGAGGAAAGCGCAAGTGCATGCCCGCATTCGAGACGAGGACTGACTCCCCTGGGGAGACTCCAGAAGTACCCCAAGATCCATGTCAGCACTGGAGAGGAATCCTCAGGTTCCGGCCCCGACTCCACACAAGGTCTTAGGCCCCGGCATCGACGGGAGAGGAATCCCGAGAGGCCCCCGAGGAACTCGCATGGGGACTGTCCTTTCCTGAGGCCACCAGAGCGGGTCCCTGAGGTCCCCGTCGTAAGTCGAGAGCACCTGCCGCAACTCGAGAAAATCCAGGAGGTTTTGCCGTCCAGGCGAGATGAGGCCCATTTCCGCTGAGGCTTCTCGAGGCTAATCACATCTAACCACTGGAACTCCCAAAGGGTCCTTCACACCCTTGCTGCAACTCAAGAAGGTCCCCGACATACCCGTCTCCACTCGAGAGGAAGCACGTGGTGTCCCGCACACATCCAGGGGAGCCCCGTTTCCGCCTCCTAGCTCGAGATGAGGTATCCTTTCCCTGTTTCGTAGGGAAAGAATTCCCGGCGTTCCCGTCGCATCTCAAGAGGAGGCGCTCTCCACAGGAAAGGCGAGAGGAACTCCAGGGTCATGCCACCATTCCAAGAGTCCCTCAGATGTGTCAGTCCGTTCCAGAGGAAACTGTTTTCCCTGCACTGCCTTGACCTTCAAGCCGAGGATCGACTCCCACCACGTGTGCACGTGGGACAGCCCTGTGGGAAAGCCTCGTGGGAAAGACTCGAGGGAAAACCATAGATCCTTTGATCCACGCGGCGGACTGCGTGACACTGCTGCTACCGCTCTGGAGGAAAGCGCAAGTGCATGCCCGCATTCGAGACGAGGACTGACTCCCCTGGGGAGACTCCAGACGTACACCAAGATCCATGTCAGCACTGGAGAGGAATCCTCAGGTTCCGGCCCCGACTCCACACAAGGTCTTAGGCCCCGGCATCGACGAGAGAGGAATCCCGATAGGCCCCCAAGGAACTCGCATGGGGACTGGCCTTTCCTGAGGCCACCAGAGCGGGTCCCTGTGGTCCCCGTCGTAAGTCGAGAGCACCTGCCGCAACTCGAGAAAATCCAGGAGGTTTTGCCCTCCAGGCGAGATGAGGCCCATTTCCGCTGAGGCTTCTCGAGGCCAATCACGTCTAACCACTGGAACTTCCAAAGGGTCCTTCACACCCTTGCTGCAACTCAAGAAGTTCCCCGATATACGCGTCTCCACTCGAGAGGAAGCACGTGGGTCCCGCACACATCCAGGGGAGCCCCGTTTCCGCATCCTAGCTCGAGATGAGGGATCCTTTCCCTGTTTCGTAGGGAAAGAATTCCCGGCGTTCCCGTCGCATCTCAAGAGGAGGCGCTCTCCACAGGAAAGGCGAGAGGAACTCCAGGGTCGTGCCACCATTCCAAGAGTCCCCCAGATGTGTCAGTCCATTCCAGAGGAACCTGTTTTCCCTGCACTGCCTTGACGTTCAAGCCGAGGATCGACTCCCACCACGTGTGCACGTGGGACAGCCCTGTGGGAAAGCCTCGTGGGAAAGCCTCGTGGGAAAGACTCGAGGGAAAACCATAGATCCTTTGATCCACGCGGCGGACTGCGTGACACTGCTGCTACCGCTATGGAGGAAAGCGCAAGTGCATGCCCGCATTCGAGACGAGGACTGACTCCCCTGGGGAGACTCCAGACGTACACCAAGATCCATGTCAGCACTGGAGAGGAATCCTCAGGTTCCGGCCCCGACTCCACACAAGGTCTTAGGCCCCGGCATCGACGGGAGAGGAATCCCGACACGCCACCGAGGAACTCGCATGGGGACTGGCCTTTCCTGAGGCCACCAGAGCGGGTCCCTGAGGTCCCCGTCGTAAGTCGAGAGCACCTGCCGCAACTCGAGAAAATACAGGAGGATTTGCCCTCCAGGCGAGATGAGGCCCATTTCCGCTGAGGCTTCTCGAGGCTAATCACGTCTAACCACTGGAACTTCCAAAGGGTCCTTCACACCTTTGCTGCAACTCAAGAAGTTCCCCGACATACCCGTCTCCACTCGAGAGGAAGCACGTGGGTCCCGCACACATCCAGGGGAGCCCCGTTTCCGCCTCCTAGCTCGAGATGAGGGATCCTTTCCCTGTTTCGTAGGGAAAGAATTCCCGGCGTTCCCGTCGCATCTCAAGAGGAGGCACTCTCCACAGGAAAGGAGAGAGGAACTCCAGGGTCGTGCCACCATTCCAAGAGTCCCCCAGATGTGTCAGTCCATTCCAGAGGAACCTGTTTTCCCTGCACTGCCTTGACGTTCAAGCCGAGGATCGACTCCCACCATGTGTGCACGTGGGACAGCCCTGTGAGAAAGCCTCGTGGGAAAGCCTAGTGGGAAAGACTCGAGGGAAAACCATAGATCCTTTGATCCACGCGGCGGACTGCATGACACTGCTGCTACCGCTCTGGAGGAAAGCGCAAGTGCATGCCCGCATTCGAGACGAGGACTGACTGCCCTGGGGAGACTCCAGAAGTACCCCAAGATCCATGTCAGCACTGGAGAGGAATCCTCAGGTTCCGGCCCCGACTCCACACAAGGTCTTAGGCCCCGGCATCGACGCGAGAGGAATCCCGAGAGGCCCCTGAGGAACTCCCATGGGGACTGGCCTTTCCTGAGGCCAGCAGAGCGGGTCCCTGAGGTCCCCGTCGTAAGTCGAGAGCACCTGCCGCAACTCGAGAAAATCCAGGAGGTTTTGCCCTCCAGGCGAGATGAGGCCCATTTCCGCTGAGGCTTCTCGAGGCCAATCACATCTAACCACTGGAACTTCCAAAGGGTCCTTCACACCCTTGCTGCAACTCAAGAAGTTCCCCGACATACCCGTCTGCACTCGAGAGGAAGCACGTGGTGTCCCGCACACATCCAGGGGAGCCCCGTTTCCGCCTCCTAGCTCGAGATGAGGGATCCTTTCCCTGTTTCGTAGGGAAAGAATTCCCGGGATTCCCGTCGCATCTCAAGAGGAGGCGCTGGCCACAGGAAAGGAGAGAGGAACTCCAGGGTCGTGCCACCATTCCAAGAGTCCCCCAGATGTGTCAGTCCATTCCAGAGGAACCTGTTTTCCCTGCACTGCCTTGACGTTCAAGCCGAGGATCGACTCCCACCACGTGTGCACGTGGGACAGCCCTGTGGGAAAGCCTCGTGGGAAAGCCTCGTGGGAAAGACTCGAGGGAAAACCATAGATCCTTTGATCCACGCGGCGGACTGCGTGACACTGCTGCTACCGCTCTGGAGGAAAGCGCAAGTGCATGTCCGCATTCGAGACGAGGACTGACTCCCATGGGGAGACTCCAGAAGTACCCCAAGATCCATGTCAGCACTGGAGAGGAATCCTCAGGTTCCGGCCCGACTCCACACAAGGTCTTAGGCCCCGGCATCGATGGGAGAGGAATCCCGAGAGGCCCCCGAGGAACTCGCATGGGGACTGGCCTTTCCTGAGGCCACCAGAGCGGGTCCCTGAGGTCCCCATCGTAAGTCGAGAGCATCTGCCGCAACTCGAGAAAATCCAGGAGGTTTTGCCCTCCAGGCGAGATGAGGCCCATTTCCGCTGAGGCTTCTCGAGGCCAATCACATCTAACCACTGGAACTTCCAAAGGGTTTTTCACACCCTTGCTGCAACTCAAGATGTTCCCCGACATACCCGTCTCCACTCGAGAGGAAGCACGTGGGTCCCGCACACATCCAGGGGAGCCCTGTTTCCGCCTCATAGCTCGAGATGAGGGATCCTTTCCCTGTTTCATAGGGAAAGAATTCCGGCGTTCCCTCGCATCTCAAGAGGAGGCGCTCTCCACAGGAAAGGCGAGAGGAACTCCAGGGTCGTGACACCATTCCAAAAGTCCCCCAGATGTGTCAGTCCATTCCAGAGGAACCTGTTTTCCCTGCACTGCCTTGACGTTCAAGCCGAGGATCGACTCCCACCACGTGTGCACGTGGGACAGACCTGTGGGAAAGCCTCGTGGGAAAGCCTCGTGGGAAAGACTCGAGGGAAAAACATAGATCCTTTGATCCACGCGGCAGACTGCGTGACACTGCTGCTACCGCTCTGGAGGAAAGCGCAAGTGCATGCCCGCATTCGAGACGAGGACTGACTCCCCTGGGGAGACTCCAGAAGTACCCCAAGATCCATGTCAGCACTGGAGAGGAATCCTCAGGTTCCGGCCCCGACTCCACACAAGGTCTTAGGCCCCGGCATCGACGGGAGAGGAATCCCGAGAGGCCCCCGAGGAACTCGCATGGGGACTGGCATTTCCTGAGGCCACCAGAGCGGGTCCCTGAGGTCCCCGTCGTAAGTCGAGAGCACCTGCAGCAACTCGAGAAAATCCAGGAGGTTTTGCCCTCCAGGCGAGATGAGGCCCATTTCCGCTGCGGCTTCTCGAGGCTAATCACGTCTAACCACTGGAACTTCCAAAGGGTCCTTCACACCCTTGCTGCAACTCAAGAAGTTCCCCGACATACCCGTCTCCACTCGAGAGGAAGCACGTGGGTCCCGCACACATCCAGGGGAGCCCCGTTTCCGCCTCCTAGCTCGAGATGAGGGAACCTTTCCCTGTTTCGTAGGGAAAGAATTCCGGCGTTCCCGTCGCATCTCAAGAGGAGGCGCTCTCCACAGGATAGGCGAGAGGAACTCCAGGGTCGTGACACCATTCCAAGAGTCCCCCAGATGTGTCAGTCCATTCCAGAGGAACCTGTTTTCCCTGCACTGCCTTGACGTTCAAGCCGAGGATCGACTCCCACCACGTGTGCACGTAGGACAGCCCTGTGGGAAAGCCTCGTGGGAAAGCCTCGTGGGAAAGACTCGAGGGAAAACCATAGATCCTTTGATCCACGCGGCGGACTGCGTGACACTGCTGCTACCGCTCTGGAGGAAAGTGCAAGTGCATGCCCGCATTCGAGACGAGGACTGACTCCCCTGGGGAGACTCCAGAAGTACCCCAAGATCCATGTCAGCACTGGAGAGGAATCCTCAGGTTCCGGCCCCGACTCCACACAAGGTCTTAGGCCCCGGCATCGAAGGGAAAGGAATCCCGAGAGGCCCCCGAGGAACTCGCATGGGGACTGGCCTTTCCTGAGGCCACCAGAGCGGGTCCCTGAGGTCCCCGTCGTAAGTCGAGAGCACCTGCCGCAACTCGAGGAAATCCAGGAGGTTTTGCCCTCCAGGCGAGATGAGGCCCATTTCCGCTGAGGCTTCTCGAGGCTAATCACAGCTAACCACTGGAACTTCCAAAGGGTCCTTCACACCCTTGCTGCAACTCAAGAAGTTCCCCGACATACCCGTCTCCACTCGAGAGGAAGCACGTGGGTCCCGCACACATCCATGGGAGCCCCGTTTCCGCCTCCTAGCTCGAGATGAGGGATCCTTTCCCTGTTTCGTAGGGAAAGAATTCCCGGCGTTCAGGTCGCATCTCAAGAGGAGGCGCTCTCCACAGGAAAGGCGAGAGGAACTCCTGGGTCGTGCCACCATTCCAAGAGTCCCCCAGATGTGTCAGTCCATTCCAGAGGAACCTGTTTTCCCAGCACTGCCTTGACGTTCAAGCCGAGGATCGACTCCCACCACGTGTGCACGTGGGACAGCCCTGTGGGAAAGCCTCGTGGGAAAGCCTCGTGGGAAAGACTCGAGGGAAAAACGTAGATCCTTTGATCCACGCGGCGGACTGCGTGACACTGCTGCTACCGCTCTGGAGGAAAGCGCAAGTGCATGCCCGCATTCGAGACGAGGACTGACTCCCCTGGGGAGACTCCAGAAGTACCCCAAGATCCATGTCAGCACTGGAGAGGAATCCTCAGGTTCCGGCCCCGACTCCACACAAGGTCTTAGGCCCCGCCATCAACGGGAGAGGAATCCCGAGAGGCCCCCGAGGAACTCGCATGGGGACTGGCCTTTCCTGAGGCCACCAGAGCGGGTCCCTAAGGTCCCCGTCGTAAGTCGAGAGCACCTGCCGCAACTCAAGAATATCCAGGAGGTTTTGCCCTCCAGGCGAGATGAGGCCCATTTCCGCTGAGGCTTCTCGAGGCTAATCACGTCTAACCACTGGAACTTCCAAAGGGTCCTTCACACCCTTGCTGCAACTCAAGAAGTTCCCCGACATACCCGTCTCCACTCGAGAGGAAGCACGTGGGGTCCCGCACACATCCAGGGGAGCCCCGTTTCCGCCTCCTAGATCGAGATGAGGGATCCTTTCCCTGTTTCGTAGGGAAAGAATTCCCGGCGTTCCCGTCGCATCTCAAGAGGAGGCGCTCTCCACAGGAAAGGCGAGAGGAACTCCAGGGTCGTGCCACCATTCCAAGAGTCCCCCAGATGTGTCAGTCCATTCCAGAGGAACCTGTTTTCCCTGCACTGCCTTGACGTTCAAGCCGAGGATCGACTCCCACCACGTGTGCACGTGGGACAGCCCTGTGGGAAAGCCTCGTGGGAAAGCCTCGTGGGAAAGCCTCGTGGGAAAGACTCGAGGGAAAACCATAGATCCTTTGATCCACGCGGCGGACTGCGTGACACTGCTGCTACCGCTCTGGAGGAAAGCGCAAGTGCATGCCCGCATTCGAGACGAGGACTGACTCCCCTGGGGAGACTCCAGAAGTACCCCAAGATCCATGTCAGCACTGGAGAGGAATCCTCAGGTTCCGGCCCCGACTCCACACAAGGTCTTAGGCCATGGCATCGACGGGAGAGGAATCCCGAGAGGCCCCCGAGGAACTGGCATGTTGACTGGCCTTTCCTGAGGCCACCAGAGCGGGTCCCTGAGGTCCCCGTCGTAAGTCGAGAGCACCTGCCGCAACTCGAGAAAATCCAGGAGGTTTTGCCCTCCAGGCGAGATGAGGCCCATTTCCGCTGAGGCTTCTCGAGGCCAATCACATCTAACCACTGGAACTTCCAAAGGGTCCTTCACACCCTTGCTGCAACTCAAGAAGTTCCCCGACATACCCGTCTCCACTCGAGAGGAAGCACGTGGGGTCCCGCACACATCCAGGGGAGCCCCGTTTCCGCCTCCTAGCTCGAGATGAGGGATCCTTTCCCTGTTTCGTAGGGAAAGAATTCCCGGCGTTCCCGTCGCATCTCAAGAGGAGGCGCTCTCCACAGGAAAGGAGAGAGGAACTCCAGGGTCGTGCCACCATTCCAAGAGTCCCCCAGATGTGTCAGTTCATTCCAGAGGAACCTGTTTTCCCTGCACTGCCTTGACGTTCAAGCCGAGGATCGACTCCCACCACGTGTGCGCGTGGGACAGCCCTGTGGGAAAGCCTCGTGGGAAAGCCTCGTGGGAAAGACTCGAGGGAAAACCATAGATCCTTTGATCCACGCGGCAGACTGCGTGACACTGCTGCTACCGCTCTGGAGGAAAGCGCAAGTGCATGCGCGCATTCGAGACGAGGACTGACTCCCCTGGGGAGACTCCAGAAGTACCCCAAGATCCATGTCAGCACTGGAGAGGAATCCTCAGGTTCCGGCCCCGACTCCACACAAGGTCTTAGGCCCCGGCATCGACGGGAGAGGAATCCCGAGAGGCCCCCGAGGAACTCGCATGGGTACTGGCCTTTCCTGAGGCCACCAGAGCGGGTCCCTTAGGTCCCCGTCGTAAGTCGAGAGCACCTGCCGCAACTCGAGAAAATCCAGGAGGTTTTGCCCTCCAGGCGAGATGAGGCCCATTTCGGCTGAGGCTTCTCGAGGCCAATCACATCTAACCACTGGAACTTCCAAAGGGTCCTTCACACCCTTGCTGCAACTCAAGAAGTTCCCCGACATACCCGTCTCCACTCGAGAGGAAGCACGTGGTGTCCCGCACACATCCAGGGCAGCCCCGTTTCCGCCTCCTAGCTCGAGATGAGGGATCCTTTCCCTGTTTCGTAGGGAAAGAATTCCCGGCGTTCCCGTCGCATCTCAAGAGGAGGCGCTCTCCACAGGAAATGCGAGAGGAACTCCAGGGTCGTGCCACCATTCCAAGAGTCCCCCAGATGTGTCAGTCCATTCCAGAGGAACCTGTTTTCCCTGCACTGCCTTGACGTTCAAGCCGAGGATCCACTCCCACCACGTGTGCACGTGGGACAGCCCTGTGGGAAAGCCTCGTGGGAAAGCCTCGTGGGAAAAACTCGAGGGAAAACCATAGATCCTTTGATCCACGCTGCGGACTGCGTGACACTGCTGCTACCGCTCCGGAGGAAAGCGCAAGTGCATGCCCGCATTCGAGACGAGGACTGACTCCCCTGGGGAGACTCCAGAAGTACCCCAAGATCCATGTCAGCACTGGAGAGGATTCCTCAGGTTCCAGCCCCGACTCCACACAAGGTCTTAGGCCCCGGCATCGACGGGAGAGGAATCCCGAGAGGCCCCCGAGGAACTCGCATGGGGACTGGCCTTTCCTGAGGCCACCAGAGCGGGTCCCTGAGGTCCCCGTCGTAAGTCGAGAGCACCTGCCGCAACTCGAGAAAATCCAGGAGGTTTTGCCCTCCAGGCGAGATGATGCCCATTTCCGCTGAGGCTTCTCGAGGCTAATCACGTCTAACCACTGGAACTTCCAAAGGGTCCTTCACACCCTTGCTGCAACTCAAGAAGTTCCCCGACATACCCGTCTCCAATCGAGAGGAAGCACGTGGGTCCCGCACACATCCAGGGGAGCCCCGTTTCCGCCTCCTAGCTCGAGATGACGGATCCTTTCCCTGTTTCGTAGGGAAAGAATTCCCGGCATTCCCGTCACATCTCAAGAGGAGGCGCTCTCCACAGGAAAGGCGAGAGGAACTCCAGGGTCGTGCCACCATTCCAAGAGTCCCCCAGATGTGTCAGTCCATTCCAGAGGAACCTGTTTTCCCTGCACTGCCTTGACGTTCAAGCCGAGGATCGACTCCCACCACGTGTGCACGTGGGACAGCCCTGTGGGAAAGCCTCGTGGGAAAGCCTCGTGGGAAAGACTCGAGGGAAAACCATAGATCCTTTGATCCACGCGGCGGACTGCGTGACACTGCTGCTACCGCTCTGGAGGAAAGCGCAAGTGCATGCCCGCATTCGAGACGAGGACTGACTCCCCTGGGGAGACTCCAGAAGTACCCCAAGATCCATGTCAGCACTGGAGAGGAATCCTCAGGTTCCGGCCCCGACTACACACAAGGTCTTAGGCCCCGGCATCGACGGGAGAGGAATCCCGAGAGGCCCCCGAGGAACTCGCATGGGGACTGGCCTTTCCTGAGGCCACCAGAGCGGGTCCCTGAGGTCCCCGTCGTAAGTCGAGAGCACCTGCCCCAACTCGAGAAAATCCAGGAGGTTTTGCCCTCCAGGCGAGATGAGGCCCATTTGGGCTGAGGCTTCTCGAGGCCAATCACATCTAACCACTGGAACTTCCAAAGGGTCCTTCACACCCTTGCTGCAACTCAAGAAGTTCCCGACATACCCGTCTCCACTCGAGAGGAAGCACGTGGTGTCCCGCACATATCCAGGGGAGCCCCGTTTCCGCCTCCTAGCTCGAGATGAGGGATCCTTTCCCTGTTTCGTAGGGAAAGAATTCCCGGCGTTCCCGTCGCATCTCAAGAGGAGGCGCTCTCCACAGGAAAGGCGAGAGGAACTCCAGGGTCGTGCCACCATTCCAAGAGTGACCCAGATGTGTCAGTCCATTCCAGAGGAACCTTTTTTCCCTGCACTGCCTTAACGTTCAAGCCGAGGATCGACTCCACCACTTGTGCACGTGGGACAGCCTTGTGGGAAAGCCTCGTGGGAAAGCCTCGTGGGAAAGACTCGAGGGAAAACCATAGATCCTTTGATCCACGCGGCGGACTGCGTGACACTGCGGCTACCGCTCTGGAGGAAAGCGCAAGTGCATGCCCGCATTCGAGACGAGGACTGACTCCCCTGGGGAGACTCCAGAAGTACCCCAAGATCCATGTCAGCACTGGAGAGGAATCCTCAGGTTCCGGCCCCGACTCCACACAAGGTCTTAGGCCCCGGCATCGACGGGAAAGGAATCCCGAGAGGCCCCCGAGGAACTCGCATGGGGACTGGCCTTTCCTGAGGCCACCAGAGCGGGTCCCTGAGGTCCCCGTCGTAAGTCGAGAGCACGTGCCGCAACTCGAGGAAATCCAGGAGGTTTTGCCCTCCAGGCGAGATGAGGCCCATTTCCGCTGAGGCTTCTCAAGGCCAATCACATCTAACCACTGGAACTTCCAAAGGGTCCTTCACACCCTTGCTGCAACTCAAGAAGTTCCCCGACATACCCGTCTCCACTCGAGAGGAAGCACGTGGGGTCCCGCACACATCCAGGGGAGCCCCGTTTCCGCCTCCTAGCTCGAGATGAGGGATCCTTTCCCTGATTCGTAGGGAAAGAATTCCCGGCGTTCCCGTCGCATCTCAAGAGGATGCGCTCTCCACAGGAAAGGCGAGAGGAAGTCCAGGGTCGTGCCACCATTCCAAGAGTCCCCCAGATGTGTCAGTCCATTCCAGAGGAACCTGTTTTCCCTGCACTGCCTTGACGTTCAAGCCGAGGATCGACTCCCACCACGTGTGCACGTGGGACAGCCCTGTGGGAAAGCCTCGTGGGAAAGCCTCGTGGGAAGACTCGAGGGAAAACCATAGATCCTTTGATCCACGCGGCGGACTGCGTGACACTGCTGCTACCGCTCTGGAGGAAAGTGCAAGTGCATGCCCGCATTCGAGACGAAGACTGACTCCCCTGGGGAGACTCCAGAAGTACCCCAAGATCCATGTCAGCACTGGAGAGGAATCCTCAGGTTCCGGCCCCGACTCCACACAAGGTCTTAGGCCCCGGCATCGACGGTAGAGGAATCCTGAGAGGCCCCCGAGGAACTCGCATGGGGTCTGGCCTTTCCTGAGGCCACCAGAGCGGGTCCATGAGGTCCCCGTCGTAAGTCGAGAGCACCTGCCGCAACTCGAGGAAATCCAGGAGGTTTTGCCCTCCAGGCGAGATGAGGCCCATTTCCGCTGAGGCTTCTCGAGGCTAATCACGTCTAACAACGGAACTTCCAAAGGGTCCTTCACACCCTTGCTGCAACACAAGAAGTTCCCTGACATACCCGTCTGCACTCGAGAGGAAGCACGTGGTGTCCCGCACACATCCAGGGGAGCCCCGTTTCCACCTCCTAGCTCGAGATGAGGGATCCTTTCCCTGTTTCGTAGGGAAAGAATTCCCGGCGTTCCCGTCGCATCTCAAGAGGATGCGCTCTCCACAGGAAAGGCGAGAGGAACTCCTGGGTCGTGCCACCATTCCAAGAGTCCCCCAGATGTGTCAGTCCATTCCAGAGGAACCTGTTTTCCCTGCACTGCCTTGACGTTCAAGCCGAGGATCGACTCCCACCACGTGTGCACGTGGGACAGCCCTGTGGGAAAGCCTCGTGGGAAAGCCTCGTGGGAAAGACTCGAGGGAAAACCATAGATCCTTTGATCCACGCGGCGGACTGCGTGACACTGCTGCTACCGCTCTGGAGGAAAGCCCAAGTGCATGCCCGCATTCGAGACGAGGACTGACTCCCCTGGGGAGACTCCGGAAGTACCCCAAGATCCATGTCAACACTGGAGAGGAATCCTCAGGTTCCGGCCCCGACTCCACACAAGGTCTTAGGCCCCGGCATCGACGGGAGAGGAATCCCGAGATTCCCCCGAGGAACTCGCATGGGGACTGGCCTTTCCTGAGGCCAACAGAGCGGGTCCCTGAGGTCCCCGTCGTAAGTCGAGAGCACCTGCCGCAACTCGAGAAAATCCAGGAGGTTTTGCCTTCCAGGCGAGATGAGGCCCGTTTCCGCTGAGGCTTCTCGAGGCTAATCACGTCTAACCACTGGAACTTCCAAAGGGTCCTTCACACCCTTGCTGCAACTCAAGAAGTTCCCCGACATACCCGTCTCCAATCGAGAGGAAGCACGTGGGTCCCGCACACACCCAGGGGAGCCCCGTTTCCGCCTCCTACCTCGAGATGAGGGATCCTTTCCCTGTTTCGTAGGGAAAGAATTCCCGGCGTTCCCGTCGCATCTCAAGAGGAGGCGCTCTCCACAGGAAAGGCGAGAGGAACTCCAGGGTCGTGACACCATTCCAAGAGTCCCCCAGATGTGTCAGTCGATTCCAGAGGAACCTGTTTTCCCTGCACTGCCTTGACGTACAAGCCAAGGATCGACTCCCACCACGTGTGCACGTGGGACAGCCCAGTGGGAAAGCCTCGTGGGAAAGCCTCGTGGGAAAGACTCGAGGGAAAACCATAGATCCTTTAATCCACGTGGCGGACTGCGTGACACTGCTGTTACCGCTCTGGATGAAAGCGCAAGTGCATGCCCGCATTCGAGACGAGGACTGACTCCCCTGGGGAGACTCCAGAAGTACCCCAAGATCCATGTCAGCACTGGAGAGGAATCCTCAGGTTCCGGCCCCGACTCCACACAAGGTCTTAGGCCACGGCATCGACGGGAGAGGAATCCCGAGAGGCCCCCGAGGAACTCGCATGGGGACTGGCCTTTCCTGAGGCCCCCAGAGCGGGTCCCTGAGGTCCCCGTCGTAAGTCGAGAGCACCTGCCGCAACTCGAGAAAATCCAGGAGGTTTTGCCCTCCAGGCGAGATGAGGCCCATTTCCGCTGAGGCTTCTCGAGGCCAATCACATCTAACCACTGGAACTTCCAAAGGGTCCTTCACACCCTTGCTGCAACTCAAGAAGTTCCCCGACATACCCGTCTCCACTCGAGAGGAAGCACGTGGTGTCCCGCACACATCCAGGGGAGCCCCGTTTCCGCCTCCTAGATCGAGATCAGGGATCCTTTCCCTGTTTCGTAGGGAAAGAATTCCCGGCGTTCCCGTCGAATCTCAAGAGGAGGCGCTCTCCACAGGAAAGGCGAGAGGAACTCCAGGGTCGTGACACCATTCCAAGAGTCCCCCAGATGTGTCAGTCCATTCCAGAGGAACCTGTTTTCCCTGCACTGCCTTGACGTTGAAGCCGAGGATCGACTCCCACCACGTGTGCTCGTGGGACAGACCTGTGGGAAAGCCTCGTGGGAAAGCCTCGTGGGAAAGACTCGAGAGAAAACCATAGATCCTTTGATCCACGCGGCGGACTGCGTGACACTGCTGCTACCGCTCTGGAGGAAAGCGCAAGTGCATGCCCGCATTCGAGACGAGGACTGACTCCCCTGGGGAGACTCCAGAAGTACCCCAAGATCCATGTCAGCACTGGAGAGGAATCCTCAGGTTCCGGCCCCGACTCCACACAAGGTCTTAGGCCATGGCATCGACGGGAGAGGAATCCCGAGAGGCCCCCGAGGAACTGGCATGTTGACTGGCCTTTCCTGAGGCCACCAGAGCGGGTCCCTGAGGTCCCCGTCGTAAGTCGAAAGCACCTGCCGCAACTCGAGAAAATCCAGGAGGTTTTGCCCTCCAGGCGAGATGAGGCCCATTTCCGCTGAGGCTTCTCGAGGCCAATCACATCTAACCACTGGAACTTCCAAAGGGTCCTTCACACCCTTGCTGCAACTCAAGAAGTTCCCCGACATACCCGTCTCCACTCGAGAGGAAGCACGTGGTGTCCCGCACACATCCAGGGGAGCCCCGTTTCCGCCTCCTAGATCGAGATCAGGGATCCTTTCCCTGTTTCGTAGGGAAAGAATTCCCGGCGTTCCCGTCGAATCTCAAGAGGAGGCGCTCTCCACAGGAAAGGCGAGAGGAACTCCAGGGTCGTGACACCATTCCAAGAGTCCCCCAGATGTGTCAGTCCATTCCAGAGGAACCTGTTTTCCCTGCACTGCCTTGACGTTCAAGCCGAGGATCGACTCCCACCACGTGTGCTCGTGGGACAGACCTGTGGGAAAGCCTCGTGGGAAAGCCTCGTGGGAAAGACTCGAGGGAAAACCATAGATCCTTTGATCCACGCGGCGGACTGCGTGACACTGCTGCTACCGCTCTGGAGGAAAGCGCAAGTGCATGCCCGCATTCGAGACGAGGACTGACTCCCCTGGGGAGACTCCAGAAGTACCCCAAGATCCATGTCAGCACTGGAGAGGAATCCTCAGGTTCCGGCCCCGACTCCACACAAGGTCTTAGGCCATGGCATCGACGGGAGAGGAATCCCGAGAGGCCCCCGAGGAACTCGCATGTTGACTGGCCTTTCCTGAGGCCACCAGAGCGGGTCCCTGAGGTCCCCGTCGTAAGTCGAGAGCACCTGCCGCAACTCGAGAAAATCCAGGAGGTTTTGCCCTCCAGGCGAGATGAGGCCTATTTCCGCTGAGGCTTCTCGAGGCCAATCACATCTAACCACTGGAACTTCCAAAGGGTCCTTCACACCCTTGCTGCAACTCAAGAAGTTCCCCGTCATACCCGTCTCCACTCGAGAGGAAGCACGTGGGGTCCCGCACACATCCAGGGGAGCCCCGTTTCCGCCTCCTAGCTCGAGATGAGGGATCCTTTCCCTGTTTCGTAGGGAAAGAATTCCCGGCGTTCCCGTCGCATCTCAAGAGGAGGCGCTCTCCACAGGAAAGGAGAGAGGAACTCCAGGGTCGTGCCACCATTCCAAGAGTCCCCCAGATGTGTCAGTTCATTCCAGAGGAACCTGTTTTCCCTGCACTGCCTTGACGTTCAAGCCGAGGATCGACTCCCACCACGTGTGCGCGTGGGACAGCCCTGTGGGAAAGCCTCGTGGGAAAGCCTCGTGGGAAAGACTCGAGGGAAAACCATAGATCCATTGATCCACGCGGCGGACTGCGTGACACTGCTGCTACCGCTCTGGAGGAAAGCGCAAGTGCATGCCCGCATTCGAGACGAGGACTGACTCCCCTGGGGAGACTCCAGAAGTACCCCAAGATCCATGTCAACACTGGAGAGGAATCCTCAGGTTCCGGCCCCGACTCCACACAAGGTCTTAGGCCCCGGCATCGACGGGAGAGGAATCCCGAGATTCCCCCGAGGAACTCGCATGGGGACTGGCCTTTCCTGAGGCCACCAGAGCGGGTCCCTGAGGTCCCCGTCGTAAGTCGAGAGCACCTGCCGCAACTCGAGAAAATCCAGGAGGTTTTGCCCTCCAGGCGAGATGAGGCCCATTTCCGCTGAGGCTTCTCGAGGCTAATCACGTCTAACCACTGGAACTTCCAAAGGGTCCTTCACACCCTTGCTGCAACTCAAGAAGTTCCCCGACATACCCGTCTCCAATCGAGAGGAAGCACGTGGGTCCCGCACACATCCAGGGGAGCCCCGTTTCCGCCTCCTAGCTCGAGATGAGGGATCCTTTCCCTGTTTCGTAGGGAAAGAATTCCCGGCGTTCCCGTCGCATCTCAAGAGGAGGTGCTCTCCACAGTAAAGGCGAGAGGAACTCCTGGGTCGTGACACCATTCCAAGAGTCCCCCAGATGTGTCAGTCGATTCCAGAGGAACCTGTTTTCCCTGCACTGCCTTGACGTTCAAGCCGAGGATCGACTCCCACCACGTGTGCACGTGGGACAGCCCTGTGGGAAAGCCTCGTGGGAAAGCCTCGTGGGAAAGACTCGAGGGAAAACCATAGATCCTTTGATCCACGCGGCGGACTGCGTGACACTGCTGCTACCGCTCTGGAGGAAAGCGCAAGTGCATGCCCGCATTCGAGACGAGGACTGACTCCTCTGGGGAGACTCCAGAAGTACCCCAAGATCCATGTCAGCACTGGAGAGGAATCCTCAGGTTCCGGCCCCGACTCCACACAAGGTCTTAGGCCACGGCATCGACGGGAGAGGAATCCCGAGAGGCCCCCGAGGAACTCGCATGGGGACTGGCCTTTCCTGAGGCCACCAGAGCGGGTCCCTGAGGTCCCCGTCGTAAGTCGAGAGCACCTGCCGCAACTCGAGAAAATCCAGGAGGTTTTGCCCTCCAGGCGAGATGAGGCCCATTTCCGCTGAGGCTTCTCGAGGCCAATCACATCTAACCACTGGAACTTCCAAAGGGTCCTTCACACCCTTGCTGCAACTCAAGAAGTTCCCCGACATACCCGTCTCCACTCGAGAGGAAGCACGTGGTGTCCCGCACACATCCAGGGGAGCCCCGTTTCCGCCTCCTAGATCGAGATCAGGGATCCTTTCCCTGTTTCATAGGGAAAGAATTCCCGGCGTTCCCGTCGAATCTCAAGAGGAGGCGCTCTCCACAGGAAAGGCGAGAGGAACTCCAGGGTCGTGCCACCATTCCAAGAGTCCCCCAGATGTGTCAGTCCATTCCAGAGGAACCTGTTTTCCCTGCACTGCCTTGACGTTCAAGCCGAGGATCCACTCCCACCACGTGTGCACGAGGGACCGCCCTGTGGGAAAGCCTCGTGGGAAAGCCTCGTGGGAAAGACTCGAGGGAAAACCATAGATCCTTTGATCCACGCGGCGGACTGCGTGACACTGCTGCTACCTCTCTGGAGGAAAGCGCAAGTGCATGCCCGCATTCAAGACGAGGACTGACTCCCCTGGGGAGACTCCATAAGTACCCCAAGATCCATGTCAACACTGGAGAGGAATCCTCAGGTTCCGGCGCCGACTCCACACAAGGTCTTAGGCCCCGGCATCGACGGGAGAGGATTCCCGAGATTCCCCCGAGGAACTCGCATGGGGACTGGCCTTTCCTGAGGCCACCAGAGCGGGTCCCTGAGGTCCCCGTCGTAAGTCGAGAGCACCTGCCGCAACTCGAGAAAATCCAGGAGGTTTTGCCCTCCAGGCGAGATGAGGCCCATTTCCGCTGAGGCTTCTCGAGGCTAATCACGTCTAACCACTGGAACTTCCAAAGGGTCCTTCACACCCTTGCTGCAACTCAAGAAGTTCCCCGACATACCCGTCTCCAATCGAGAGGAAGCACGTGGGTCCCGCACACATCCAGGGGAGCCCCGTTTCCGCCTCCTACCTCGAGATGAGGGATCCTTTCCCTGTTTCGTAGGGAAAGAATTCCCGGCGTTCCCGTCGCATCTCAAGAGGAGGCGCTCTCCACAGGAAAGGCGAGAGGAACTCCAGGGTCGTGACACCATTCCAAGAGTCCCCCAGATATGTCAGTCCATTCCAGAGGAACCTGTTTTCCCTGCACTGCCTTGACGTTCAAGCCGAGGATCGACTCCCACCACGTGTGCACGTGGGACAGCCCTGTGGGAAAGCCTCGTGGGAAAGCCTAGTGGGAAAGACTCGAGGGAAAACCATAGATCCTTTGATCCACGCGGCAGAAGGCGTGACAGTGCTGCTACCGCTCTGGAGGAAAGCGCAAGTGCATGCCCGCATTCGAGACGAGGACTGACTCCCCTGGGGAGACTCCAGAATTACCCCAAGATCCATGTCAGCACTGGAGAGGAATCCTCAGGTTCCGGCCCCGACTCCACACAAGGTCTTAGGCCGCGGCAACGACGGGAGGGGAATCCCGAGAGGCCCCCGAGGAACTCGCATGGGGACTGGCCTTTCCTGAGGCCACCAGAGCGGTTCCCTGAGGTCCCCGTCGTAAGTCGAGAGCACCTGCCACAACTCAAGAAAATCCAGGAGGTTTTGCCCTCCAGGCGAGATGAGGCCCATTTCCGCTGAGGCTTCTCGAGGCCAATCACATCTAACCACTGGAACTTCCAAAGGGTCCATCACACCCTTGCTGCAACTCAAGAAGTTCTCCGACATACCCGTCTCCACTCGAGAGGAAGCACGTGGTGTCCCGCACACATCCAGGGGAGCCCCGTTTCCGCCTCCTAGCTCGAGATGAGGGATCCTTTCCCTGTTTCGTAGGGAAAGAATTCCCGGCGTTCCCGTCGCATCTCAAGAGGAGGCGCTCTCCACAGGAAAGGCGAGAGGAACTCCAGGGTAGTGCCACCATTCCAAGAGTCCCCCAGATGTGTCAGTCCATTCCAGAGGAACCTGTTTTTCCTGCACTGCCTTGACGTACAAGCCGAGGATCGACTCCCACCACGTGTGCACGTGGGACAGCCCAGTGGGAAAGCCTCGTGGGAAAGCCTCTTGGGAAAGACTCGAGGGAAAACCATAGATCCTTTAATCCACGTGGCGGACTGCGTGACACTGCTGCTACCGCTCCGGAGGAAAGCGCAAGTGCATGCCCGAATTCGAGACGAGGACTGACTCCCCTGGGGAGACTCCAGAAGTACCCCAAGATCCATGTCAGCACTGGAGAGGAATCCTCAGGTTCAAGCCCCGACTCCACACAAGGTCTTAGGCCCCGGCATCGACGGGAGAGGAATCCCGAGAGGCCGCCGAGGAACTGGCATGTTGACTGGCCTTTCCTGAGGCCACCAGAGCGGGTCCCTGAGGTCCCCGTCGTAAGTCGAAAGCACCTGCCGCAACTCGAGAAAATCCAGGAGGTTTTGCCCTCCAGGCGAGATGAGGCCCATTTCCGCTGAGGCTTCTCGAGGCCAATCACATCTAACCACTGGAACTTCCAAAGGGTCCTTCACACCCTTGCTGCAACTCAAGAAGTTCCCCGACATACCCGTCTCCACTCGAGAGGAAGCACGTCGTGTCCCGCACACATCCAGGGGAGCCCCGTTTCCGCCTCCTAGATCGAGATCAGGGATCCTTTCCCTGTTTCGTAGGGAAAGAATTCCCGGCGTTCCCGTCGAATCTCAAGAGGAGGCGCTCTCCACAGGAAAGGCGAGAGGAACTCCAGGGTCGTGACACCATTCCAAGAGTCCCCCAGATGTGTCAGTCCATTCCAGAGGAACCTGTTTTCCCTGCACTGCCTTGACGTTCAAGCCGAGGATCGACTCCCACCACGTGTGCTCGTGGGACAGACCTGTGGGAAAGCCTCGTGGGAAAGCCTCGTGGGAAAGACTCGAGGGAAAACCATAGATCCTTTGATCCACGCGGCGGACTGCGTGACACTGCTGCTACCGCTCTGGAGGAAAGCGCAAGTGCATGCCCGCATTCGAGACGAGGACTGACTCCCCTGGGGAGACTCCAGAAGTACCCCAAGATCCATGTCAGCACTGGAGAGGAATCCTCAGGTTCCGGCCCCGACTCCACACAAGGTCTTAGGCCATGGCATCGACGGGAGAGGAATCCCGAGAGGCCCCCGAGGAACTGGCATGTTGACTGGCCTTTCCTGAGGCCACCAGAGCGGGTCCCTGAGGTCCCCGTCGTAAGTCGAGAGCACCTGCCGCAACTCGAGAAAATCCAGGAGGTTTTGCCCTCCAGGCGAGATGAGGCCTATTTCCGCTGAGGCTTCTCGAGGCCAATCACATCTAACCACTGGAACTTCCAAAGGGTCCTTCACACCCTTGCTGCAACTCAAGAAGTTCCCCGTCATACCCGTCTCCACTCGAGAGGAAGCACGTGGGGTCCCGCACACATCCAGGGGAGCCCCGTTTCCGCCTCCTAGCTCGAGATGAGGGATCCTTTCCCTGTTTCGTAGGGAAAGAATTCCCGGCGTTCCCGTCGCATCTCAAGAGGAGGCGCTCTCCACAGGAAAGGAGAGAGGAACTCCAGGGTCGTGCCACCATTCCAAGAGTCCCCCAGATGTGTCAGTTCATTCCAGAGGAACCTGTTTTCCCTGCACTGCCTTGACGTTCAAGCCGAGGATCGACTCCCACCACGTGTGCGCGTGGGACAGCCCTGTGGGAAAGCCTCGTGGGAAAGCCTCGTGGGAAAGACTCGAGGGAAAACCATAGATCCATTGATCCACGCGGCGGACTGCGTGACACTGCTGCTACCGCTCTGGAGGAAAGCGCAAGTGCATGCCCGCATTCGAGACGAGGACTGACTCCCCTGGGGAGACTCCAGAAGTACCCCAAGATCCATGTCAACACTGGAGAGGAATCCTCAGGTTCCGGCCCCGACTCCACACAAGGTCTTAGGCCCCGGCATCGACGGGAGAGGAATCCCGAGATTCCCCCGAGGAACTCGCATGGGGACTGGCCTTTCCTGAGGCCAACAGAGCGGGTCCCTGAGGTCCCCGTCGTAAGTCGAGAGCACCTGCCGCAACTCGAGAAAATCCAGGAGGTTTTGCCCTCCAGGCGAAATGAGGCCCATTTCCGCTGAGGCTTCTCGAGGCTAATCACGTCTAACCACTGGAACTTCCAAAGGGTCCTTCACACCCTTGCTGCAACTCAAGAAGTTCCCCGACATACCCGTCTCCAATCGAGAGGAAGCACGTGGGTCCCGCACACATCCAGGGGAGCCCCGTTTCCGCCTCCTAGCTCGAGATGAGGGATCCTTTCCCTGTTTCGTAGGGAAAGAATTCCCGGCGTTCCCGTCGCATCTCAAGAGGAGGCGCTCTCCACAGTAAAGGCGAGAGGAACTCCTGGGTCGTGACACCATTCCAAGAGTCCCCCAGATGTGTCAGTCGATTCCAGAGGAACCTGTTTTGCCTGCACTGCCTTGACGTACAAGCCGAGGATCGACTCCCACCACGTGTGCACGTGGGACAGCCCAGTGGGAAAGCCTCGTGGGAAAGCCTCTTGGGAAAGACTCGAGGGAAAACCATAGATCCTTTAATCCACGTGGCGGACTGCGTGACACTGCTGCTACCGCTCCGGAGGAAAGCGCAAGTGCATGCCCGAATTCGAGACGAGGACTGACTCCCCTGGGGAGACTCCAGAAGTACCCCAAGATCCATGTCAGCACTGGAGAGGAATCCTCAGGTTCAAGCCCCGACTCCACACAAGGTCTTAGGCCACGGCATCGACGGGAGAGGAATCCCGAGAGGCCCCCGAGGAACTCGCATGGGGACTGGCCTTTCCTGAGGCCACCAGAGCGGGTCCCTGAGGTCCCCGTCGTAAGTCGAGAGCACCTGCCGCAACTCGAGAAAATCCAGGAGGTTTTGCCCTCCAGGCGAGATGAGGCCCATTTCCGCTGAGGCTTCTCGAGGCCAATCACATCTAACCACTGGAACTTCCAAAGGGTCCTTCACACCCTTGCTGCAACTCAAGAAGTTCCCCGACATACCCGTCTCCACTCGAGAGGAAGCACGTGGGGTCCCGCACACATCCAGGGGAGCCCCGTTTCCGCCTCCTAGATCGAGATCAGGGATCCTTTCCCTGTTTCGTAGGGAAAGAATTCCCGGCGTTCCCGTCGAATCTCAAGAGGAGGCGCTCTCCACAGGAAAGGCGAGAGGAACTCCAGGGTCGTGCCACCATTCCAAGAGTCCCCCAGATGTGTCAGTCCATTCCAGAGGAACCTGTTTTCCCTGCACTGCCTTGACGTTCAAGCCGAGGATCCACTCCCACCACGTGTGCACGTGGGACCGCCCTGTGGGAAAGCCTCGTGGGAAAGCCTCGTGGGAAAGACTCGAGGGAAAACCATAGATTCTTTGATCCACGCGGCGGACTGCGTGACACTGCTGCTACCGCTCTGGAGGAAAGCGCAAGTGCATGCCCGCATTCAAGACGAGGACTGACTCCCCTGGGGAGACTCCATAAGTACCCCAAGATCCATGTCAACACTGGAGAGGAATCCTCAGGTTCCGGCGCCGACTCCACACAAGGTCTTAGGCCCCGGCATCGACGGGAGAGGATTCCCGAGATTCCCCCGAGGAACTCGCATGGGGACTGGCCTTTCCTGAGGCCACCAGAGCGGGTCCCTGAGGTCCCCGTCGTAAGTCGAGAGCACCTGCCGCAACTCGAGAAAATCCAGGAGGTTTTGCCCTCCAGGCGAGATGAGGCCCATTTCCGCTGAGGCTTCTCGAGGCTAATCACGTCTAACCACTGGAACTTCCAAAGGGTCCTTCACACCCTTGCTGCAACTCAAGAAGTTCCCCGACATACCCGTCTCCAATCGAGAGGAAGCACGTGGGTCCCGCACACATCCAGGGGAGCCCCGTTTCCGCCTCCTAGCTCGAGATGAGGGATCCTTTCCCTGTTTCGTAGGGAAAGAATTCCCGGCGTTCCCGTCGCATCTCAAGAGGAGGCGCTCTCCACAGGAAAGGCGAGAGGAACTCCAGGGTCGTGACACCATTCCAAGAGTCCCCCAGATATGTCAGTCCATTCCAGAGGAACCTGTTTTCCCTGCACTGCCTTGACGTTCAAGCCGAGGATCGACTCCCACCACGTGTGCACGTGGGACAGCCCTGTGGGAAAGCCTCGTGGGAAAGCCTCGTGGGAAAGACTCGAGGGAAAACCATAGATCCTTTGATCCACGCGGCAGAAGGGGTGACAGTGCTGCTACCGCTCTGGAGGAAAGCGCAAGTGCATGCCCGCATTCGAGACGAGGACTGACTCCCCTGGGGAGACTCCAGAATTACCCCAAGATCCATGTCAGCACTGGAGAGGAATCCTCAGGTTCCGGCCCCGACTCCACACAAGGTCTTAGGCCGCGGCAACGACGGGAGGGGAATCCCGAGAGGCCCCCGAGGAACTCGCATGGGGACTGGCCTTTCCTGAGGCCACCAGAGCGGGTCCCTGAGGTCCCCGTCGTAAGTCGAGAGCACCTGCCCCAACTCGAGAAAATCCAGGAGGTTTTGCCCTCCAGGCGAGATGAGGCCCATTTGGGCTGAGGCTTCTCGAGGCCAATCACATCTAACCACTGGAACTTCCAAAGGGTCCTTCACACCCTTGCTGCAACTCAAGAAGTTCCCGACATACCCGTCTCCACTCGAGAGGAAGCACGTGGTGTCCCGCACATATCCAGGGGAGCCCCGTTTCCGCCTCCTAGCTCGAGATGAGGGATCCTTTCCCTGTTTCGTAGGGAAAGAATTCCCGGCGTTCCCGTCGCATCTCAAGAGGAGGCGCTCTCCACAGGAAAGGCGAGAGGAACTCCAGGGTCGTGCCACCATTCCAAGAGTGACCCAGATGTGTCAGTCCATTCCAGAGGAACCTGTTTTCCCTGCACTGCCTTAACGTTCAAGCCGAGGATCGACTCCACCACTTGTGCACGTGGGACAGCCTTGTGGAAAGCCTCGTGGGAAAGCCTCGTGGGAAAGACTCGAGGGAAAACCATAGATCCTTTGATCCACGCGGCGGACTGCGTGACACTGCGGCTACCGCTCTGGAGGAAAGCGCAAGTGCATGCCCGCATTCGAGACGAGGACTGACTCCCCTGGGGAGACTCCAGAAGTACCCCAAGATCCATGTCAGCACTGGAGAGGAATCCTCAGGTTCCGGCCCCGACTCCACACAAGGTCTTAGGCCCCGGCATCGACGGGAAAGGAATCCCGAGAGGCCCCCGAGGAACTCGCATGGGGACTGGCCTTTCCTGAGGCCACCAGAGCGGGTCCCTGAGGTCCCCGTCGTAAGTCGAGAGCACGTGCCGCAACTCGAGGAAATCCAGGAGGTTTTGCCCTCCAGGCGAGATGAGGCCCATTTCCGCTGAGGCTTCTCAAGGCCAATCACATCTAACCACTGGAACTTCCAAAGGGTCCTTCACACCCTTGCTGCAACTCAAGAAGTTCCCCGACATACCCGTCTCCACTCGAGAGGAAGCACGTGGGGTCCCGCACACATCCAGGGGAGACCCGTTTCCGCCTCCTAGATCGAGATGAGGGATCCTTTCCCCGTTTCGTAGGGAAAGAATTCCCGTCGTTCCCGTCGCATCTCAAGAGGATGCGCTCTCCACAGGAAAGGCGAGAGGAAGTCCAGGGTCGTGCCACCATTCCAAGAGTCCCCCAGATGTGTCAGTCCATTCCAGAGGAACCTGTTTTCCCTGCACTGCCTTGACGTTCAAGCCGAGGATCGACTCCCACCACGTGTGCACGTGGGACAGCCCTGTGGGAAAGCCTCGTGGGAAAGCCTCGTGGGAAGACTCGAGGGAAAACCATAGATCCTTTGATCCACGCGGCGGACTGCGTGACACTGCTGCTACCGCTCTGGAGGAAAGTGCAAGTGCATGCCCGCATTCGAGACGAAGACTGACTCCCCTGGGGAGACTCCAGAAGTACCCCAAGATCCATGTCAGCACTGGAGAGGAATCCTCAGGTTCCGGCCCCGACTCCACACAAGGTCTTAGGCCCCGGCATCGACGGTAGAGGAATCCTGAGAGGCCCCCGAGGAACTCGCATGGGCTCTGGCCTTTCCTGAGGCCACCAGAGCGGGTCCATGAGGTCCCCGTCGTAAGTCGAGAGCACCTGCCGCAACTAGAGGAAATCCAGGAGGTTTTGCCCTCCAGGCGAGATGAGGCCCATTTCCGCTGAGGCTTCTCGAGGCTAATCACGTCTAACAACTGGAACTTCCAAAGGGTCCTTCACACCCTTGCTGCAACACAAGAAGTTCCCTGACATACCCGTCTGCACTCGAGAGGAAGCACGTGGTGTCCCGCACACATCCAGGGGAGCCCCGTTTCCGCCTCCTAGCTCGAGATGAGGGATCCTTTCCCTGTTTCGTAGGGAAAGAATTCCCGGCGTTCCCGTCGCATCTCAAGAGGATGCGCTCTCCACAGGAAAGGCGAGAGGAACTCCTGGGTCGTGCCACCATTCCAAGAGTCCCCCAGATGTGTCAGTCCATTCCAGAGGAACCTGTTTTCCCTGCACTGCCTTGACGTTCAAGCCGAGGATCGACTCCCACCACGTGTGCACGTGGGACAGCCCTGTGGGAAAGCCTCGTGGGAAAGCCTCGTGGGAAAGACTCGAGGGAAAACCATAGATCCTTTGATCCACGCGGCGGACTGCGTGACACTGCTGCTACCGCTCTGGAGGAAAGCCCAAGTGCATGCCCGCATTCGAGACGAGGACTGACTCCCCTGGGGAGACTCCAGAAGTACCCCAAGATCCATGTCAACACTGGAGAGGAATCCTCAGGTTCCGGCCCCGACTCCACACAAGGTCTTAGGCCCCGGCATCGACGGGAGAGGAATCCCGAGATTCCCCCGAGGAACTCGCATGGGGACTGGCCTTTCCTGAGGCCAACAGAGCGGGTCCCTGAGGTCCCCGTCGTAAGTCGAGAGCACCTGCCGCAACTCGAGAAAATCCAGGAGGTTTTGCCCTCCAGGCGAGATGAGGCCCGTTTCCGCTGAGGCTTCTCGAGGCTAATCACGTCTAACCACTGGAACTTCCAAAGGGTCCTTCACACCCTTGCTGCAACTCAAGAAGTTCCCCGACATACCCGTCTCCAATCGAGAGGAAGCACGTGGGTCCCGCACACATCCAGGGGAGCCCCGTTTCCGCCTCCTACCTCGAGATGAGGGATCCTTTCCCTGTTTCGTAGGGAAAGAATTCCCGGCGTTCCCGTCGCATCTCAAGAGGAGGCGCTCTCCACAGGAAAGGCGAGAGGAACTCCAGGGTCGTGACACCATTCCAAGAGTCCCCCAGATGTGTCAGTCCATTCCAGCGGAACCTGTTTTCCCTGCACTGCCTTGACGTTCAAGCCGAGGATCGACTCCCACTACGTGTGCTCGTGGGACAGACCTGTGAGAAAGCCTCGTGGGAAAGCCTCGTGAGAAAGACTCGAGGGAAAACCATAGATCCTTTGATCCACGCGGCGGACTGCGTGACACTGCTGCTACCGCTCTGGAGGAAAGCGCAAGTGCATGCCCGCATTCGAGACGAGGACTGACTCCCCTGGGGAGACTCCAGAAGTACCCCAAGATCCATGTCAGCACTGGAGAGGAATCCTCAGGTTCCGGCCCGGACTCCACAGAAGGTCTTAGGCCCCGGCATCGACGGGAGAGGAATCCCGAGAGGCCCCCGAGGAACTGGCATGTTGACTGGCCTTTCCTGAGGCCACCAGAGCGGGTCCCTGAGGTCCCCGTCGTAAGTCGAAAGCACCTGCCGCAACTCGAGAAAATCCAGGAGGTTTTGCCCTCCAGGCGAGATGAGGCCCATTTCCGCTGAGGCTTCTCGAGGCCAATCACATCTAACCACTGGAACTTCCAAAGGGTCCTTCACACCCTTGCTGCAACTCAAGAAGTTCCCCGACATACCCGTCTCCACTCGAGAGGAAGCACGTGGTGTCCCGCACACATCCAGGGGAGCCCCGTTTCCGCCTCCTAGATCGAGATCAGGGATCCTTTCCCTGTTTCGTAGGGAAAGAATTCCCGGCGTTCCCGTCGAATCTCAAGAGGAGGCGCTCTCCACAGGAAAGGCGAGAGGAACTCCAGGGTCGTGCCACCATTCCAAGAGTCCCCCAGATGTGTCAGTCCATTCCAGAGGAACCTGTTTTCCCTGCACTGCCTTGACGTTCAAGCCGAGGATCGACTCCCACCACGTGTGCTCGTGGGACAGACCTGTGGGAAAGCCTCGTGGGAAAGCCTCGTGGGAAAGACTCGAGGGAAAACCATAGATCCTTTGATCCACGCGGCGGACTGCGTGACACTGCTGCTACCGCTCTGGAGGAAAGCGCAAGTGCATGCCCGCATTCGAGACGAGGACTGACTCCCCTGGGGAGACTCCAGAAGTACCCCAAGATCCATGTCAGCACTGGAGAGGAATCCTCAGGTTCCGGCCCCGACTCCACACAAGGTCTTAGGCCATGGCATCGACGGGAGAGGAATCCCGAGAGGCCCCCGAGGAACTGGCATGTTGACTGGCCTTTCCTGAGGCCACCAGAGCGGGTCCCTGAGGTCCCCGTCGTAAGTCGAGAGCACCTGCCGCAACTCGAGAAAATCCAGGAGGTTTTGCCCTCCAGGCGAGATGAGGCCTATTTCCGCTGAGGCTTCTCGAGGCCAATCACATCTAACCACTGGAACTTCCAAAGGGTCCTTCACACCCTTGCTGCAACTCAAGAAGTTCCCCGTCATACCCGTCTCCACTCGAGAGGAAGCACGTGGGGTCCCGCACACATCCAGGGGAGCCCCGTTTCCGCCTCCTAGCTCGAGATGAGGGATCCTTTCCCTGTTTCGTAGGGAAAGAATTCCCGGCGTTCCCGTCGCATCTCAAGAGGAGGCGCTCTCCACAGGAAAGGAGAGAGGAACTCCAGGGTCGTGCCACCATTCCAAGAGTCCCCCAGATGTGTCAGTCCATTCCAGAGGAACCTGTTTTCCCTGCACTGCCTTGACGTTCAAGCCGAGGATCTACTCCCACCACGTGTGCGCGTGGGACAGCCCTGTGGGAAAGCCTCGTGGGAAAGCCTCGTGGGAAAGACTCGAGGGAAAACCATAGATCCATTGATCCACGCGGCGGACTGCGTGACACTGCTGCTACCGCTCTGGAGGAAAGCGCAAGTGCATGCCCGCATTCGAGAGGAGGACTGACTCCCCTGGGGAGACTCCAGAAGTACCCCAAGATCCATGTCAACACTGGAGAGGAATCCTCAGGTTCCGGCCCCGACTCCACACAAGGTCTTAGGCCCCGGCATCGACGGGAGAGGAATCCCGAGATTCCCCCGAGGAACTCGCATGGGGACTGGCCTTTCCTGAGGCCACCAGAGCGGGTCCCTGAGGTCCCCGTCGTAAGTCGAGAGCACCTGCCGCAACTCGAGAAAATCCAGGAGGTTTTGCCCTCCAGGCGAGATGAGGCCCATTTCCGCTGAGGCTTCTCGAGGCTAATCACGTCTAACCACTGGAACTTCCAAAGGGTCCTTCACACCCTTGCTGCAACTCAAGAAGTTCCCCGACATACCCATCTCCAATCGAGAGGAAGCACGTGGGTCCCGCACACATCCAGGGGAGCCCCGTTTCCGCCTCCTAGCTCGAGATGAGGGATCCTTTCCCTGTTTCGTAGGGAAAGAATTCCCGGCGTTCCCGTCGCATCTCAAGAGGAGGCGCTCTCCACAGGAAAGGCGAGAGGAACTCCAGGGTCGTGACACCATTCCAAGAGTCCCCCAGATGTGTCAGTCGATTCCAGAGGAACCTGTTTTCCCTGCACTGCCTTGACGTACAAGCCGAGGATCGACTCCCACCACGTGTGCACGTGGGACAGCCCAGTGGGAAAGCCTCGTGGGAAAGCCTCGTGGGAAAGACTCGAGGGAAAACCATAGATCCTTTAATCCACGTGGCGGACTGCGTGACACTGCTGTTACCGCTCTGGAGGAAAGCGCAAGTGCATGCCCGCATTCGAGACGAGGACTGACTCCCCTGGGGAGACTCCAGAAGTACCCCAAGATCCATGTCAGCACTGGAGAGGAATCCTCAGGTTCCGGCCCCGACTCCACACAAGGTCTTAGGCCCCGGCATCGACGGGAAAGGAATCCCGAGAGGCCCCCGAGGAACTCGCATTGGGACTCGCCTTTCCTGAGGCCACCAGAGCGGGTCCCTGAGGTCCCCGTCGTAAGTGGAGAGCACCTGCCGCAACTCGAGGAAATCCAGGAGGTTTTGCCCTCCAGGCGAGATGAGGCCCATTTCCGCTGAGGCTTCTCAAGGCTAATCACGTCTAACCACTGGAACTTCCAAAGGGTCCTTCACACCCTTGCTGCAACTCAAGAAGTTCCCCGACATACCCGTCTCCAATCGAGAGGAAGCACGTGGGTCCCGCACACATCCATGGGATCCCCGTTTCCGCCTCCTAGCTCGAGATGAGGGATCCTTTCCCTGTTTCGTAGGGAAAGAATTCCCGGCGTTCCCGTCGCATCTCAAGAGGAGGCGCTCTCCACAGTAAAGGCGAGAGGAACTCCTGGGTCGTGCCACCATTCCAAGAGTCCCCCAGATGTGTCAGTCGATTCCAGAGGAACCTGTTTTCCCTGCACTGCCTTGACGTTCAAGCCGAGGATCGACTCCCACCACGTGTGCACGTGGGACAGCCCTGTGGGAAAGCCTCGTGGGAAAGCCTCGTGGGAAAGACTCGAGGGAAAACCATAGATCCTTTGATCCACGCGGCGGACTGCGTGACACTGCTGCTACCGCTCTGGAGGAAAGCGCAAGTGCATGCCCGCATTCGAGACGAGGACTGACTCCTCTGGGGAGACTCCAGAAGTACCCCAAGATCCATGTCAGCACTGGAGAGGAATCCTCAGGTTCCGGCCCCGACTCCACACAAGGTCTTAGGCCACGGCATCGACGGGAGAGGAATCCCGAGAGGCCCCCGAGGAACTCGCATGGGGACTGGCCTTTCCTGAGGCCACCAGAGCGGGTCCCTGAGGTCCCCGTCGTAAGTCGAGAGCACCTGCCGCAACTCGAGAAAATCCAGGAGGTTTTGCCCTCCAGGCGAGATGAGGCCCATTTCCGCTGAGGCTTCTCGAGGCCAATCACATCTAACCACTGGAACTTCCAAAGGGTCCTTCACACCCTTGCTGCAACTCAAGAAGTTCCCCGACATACCCGTCTCCACTCGAGAGGAAGCACGTGGTGTCCCGCACACATCCAGGGGAGCCCCGTTTCCGCCTCCTAGATCGAGATCAGGGATCCTTTCCCTGTTTCGTAGGGAAAGAATTCCCGGCGTTCCCGTCGAATCTCAAGAGGAGGCGCTCTCCACAGGAAAGGCGAGAGGAACTCCAGGGTCGTGCCACCATTCCAAGAGTCCCCCAGATGTGTCAGTCCATTCCAGAGGAACCTGTTTTCCCTGCACTGCCTTGACGTTCAAGCCGAGGATCCACTCCCACCACGTGTGCACGTGGGACCGCCCTGTGGGAAAGCCTCGTGGGAAAGCCTCGTGGGAAAGACTCGAGGGAAAACCATAGATCCTTTGATCCACGCGGCGGACTGCGTGACACTGCTGCTACCGCTCTGGAGGAAAGCGCAAGTGCATGCCCGCATTCAAGACGAGGACTGACTCCCCTGGGGAGACTCCATAAGTACCCCAAGATCCATGTCAACACTGGAGAGGAATCCTCAGGTTCCGGCGCCGACTCCACACAAGGTCTTAGGCCTCGGCATCGACGGGAGAGGATTCCCGAGATTCCCCCGAGGAACTCGCATGGGGACTGGCCTTTCCTGAGGCCACCAGAGCGGGTCCCTGAGGTCCCCGTCGTAAGTCGAGAGCACCTGCCGCAACTCGAGAAAATCCAGGAGGTTTTGCCCTCCAGGCGAGATGAGGCCCATTTCCGCTGAGGCTTCTCGAGGCTAATCACGTCTAACCACTGGAACTTCCAAAGGGTCCTTCACACCCTTGCTGCAACTCAAGAAGTTCCCCGACATACCCGTCTCCAATCGAGAGGAAGCACGTGGGTCCCGCACACATCCAGGGGAGCCCCGTTTCCGCCTCCTAGCTCGAGATGAGGGATCCTTTCCCTGTTTCGTAGGGAAAGAATTCCCGGCGTTCCCGTCGCATCTCAAGAGGAGGCGCTCTCCACAGGAAAGGCGAGAGGAACTCCTGGGTCGTGATACCATTCCAAGAGTCCCCCAGATGTGTCAGTCGATTCCAGAGGAACCTGTTTTCCCTGCACTGCCTTGACGTTCAAGCCGAGGATCGACTCCCACCACGTGTGCACGTGGGACAGCCCTGTGGAAAGCCTCGTGGGAAAGCCTCGTGGGAAAGACTCGAGGGAAAACCATAGATCCTTTAATCCACGTGGCGGAATGCGTGACACTGCTGCTACCGCTCTGGAGGAAAGCGCAAGTGCATGCCCGCATTCGAGACGAGGACTGACTCCCCTGGGGAGACTCCAGAAGTACCCCAAGATCCATGTCAGCACTGGAGAGGAATCCTCAGGTTCCGGCCCCGACTCCACACAAGGTCTTAGGCCACGGAATCGACGGGAGAGGAATCCCGAGAGGCCCCCGAGGAACTCGCATGGGGACTGGCCTTTCCTGAGGCCACCAGAGCGGGTCCCTGAGGTCCCCATCGTAAGTCGAGAGCACCTGCCGCAACTCGAGAAAATCAAGGAGGTTTTGCCCTCCAGGCGAGATGAGGCCCATTTCCGCTGAGGCTTCTCGAGGCCAATCACATCTAACCACTGGAACTTCCAAAGGGTCCTTCACACCCTTGCTGCAACTCCAGAAGGTCCCCGACATACCCGTCTCCACTCGAGAGGAAGCACGTGGTGTACCGCACACATCCAGGGGAGCCCCGTTTCCGCCTCCTAGATCGATATGAGGGATCCTTTTCCTGTTTCGTAGGGAAAGAATTCCCGGCGTTCCCGTCGAATCTCAAGAGGAGGCGCTCTCCACAGGAAAGGCGAGAGGAACTCCAGGGTCGTGCCACCATTCCAAGAGTCCCCCAGATGTGTCAGTCCATTCCAGAGGAACCTGTTTTCCCTGCACTGCCTTGACGTTCAAGCCGAGGATCCACTCCCACCACGTGTGCACGTGGGACAGCCCTGTGGGAAAGCCTCGTAGGAAAGACTCGTGGGAAAGACTCGAGGGAAAACCATAGATCCTTTGATCCACGCGGCGGACTGCGTGACACTGCTGCTACCGCTCTGGAGGAAAGCGCAAGTGCATGCCCGCATTCAAGACGAGGACTGACTCCGCTGGGGAGACTCCATAAGTACCCCAAGATCCATGTCAACACTGGAGAGGAATCCTCAGGTTCCGGCGCCGACTCCACACAAGGTCTTAGGCCCCGGCATCGACGGGAGAGGATTCCCGAGATTCCCCCGAGGAACTCGCATGGGGACTGGCCTTTCCTGAGGCCAGCAGAGCGGGTCCCTGAGGTCCCCGTCGTAAGTCGAGAGCACCTGCCGCAACTCGAGAAAATCCAGGAGGTTTTGCCCTCCAGGCGAGATGAGGCCCATTTCCGCTGAGGCTTCTCGAGGCTAATCACGTCTAACCACTGGAACTTCCAAAGGGTCCTTCACACCCTTGCTGCAACTCAAGAAGTTCCCCGACATACCCGTCTCCACTCGAGAGGAAGCACGTGGGGTCCCGCACACATCCAGGGGAGCCCCGTTTCCGCCTCCTAGCTCGAGATGAGGGATCCTTTCCCTGTTTCGTAGGGAAAGAATTCCCGGCGTTCCCGTCGCACCTCAAGAGGAGGCGCTCTCCATAGGAAAGGCGAGAGGAACTCCAGGGTCGTGCCACCATTCCAAGAGTCCCCCAGATGTGTCAGTCCATTCCAGAGGAACCTGTTTTCCCTGCACTGCCTTGACGTTCAAGCCGAGGATCCACTCCCACCACGTGTGCACGTGGGACAGCCCTGTGGGAAAGCCTCGTGGGAAAGCCTCGTGGGAAAGACTCGAGGGAAAACCATAGATCATTTGATCCACGCGGCGGACTGCGTGACACTGCTGCTACCGCTCTGGAGGAAAGCGCAAGTGCATGCCCGCATTCAAGACGAGGACTGACTCCCCTGGGGAGACTCCATAAGTACCCCAAGATCCATGTCAACACTGGAGAGGAATCCTCAGGTTCCGGCGCCGACTCCACACAAGGTCTTAGGCCCCGGCATCGACGGGAGAGGATTCCCGAGGTTCCCCCGAGGAACTCGCATGGGGACTGGCCTTTCCTGAGGCCAGCAGAGCGGGTCCCTGAGGTCCCCGTCGTAAGTCGAGAGCACCTGCCGCAACTCGAGAAAATCCAGGAGGTTTTGCCCTCCAGGCGAGATGAGGCCCATTTCCGCTGAGGCTTCTCGAGGCTAATCACGTCTAACCACTGGAACTTCCAAAGGGTCATTCACACCCTTGCTGCAACTCAAGAAGTTCCCCGACATACCCGTCTCCACTCGAGAGGAAACACGTGGGTCCCGCACACATCCAGGGGAGCCCCGTTTCCGCCTCCTAGCTCGAGATGAGGGATCCTTTCCCTGTTTCGTAGGGAAAGAATTCCCGGCGTTCCCGTCGCATCTCAAGAGGAGGCGCTCTCCACAGGAAAGGCGAGAGGAACTCCAGGGTCGTGACACCATTCCAAGAGTCCCCCAGATGTGTCAGTCCATTCCAGAGGAACCTGTTTTCCCTGCACTGCCTTGACGTTCAAGCCGAGGATCCACTCCCACCACGTGTGCACGTGGGACAGCCCTGTGGGAAAGCCTCGTGGGAAAGCCTCGTGGGAAAGACTCGAGGGAAAACCATAGATCCTTTGATCCACGCGGCGGACTGCGTGACACTGCTGCTACCCCTCTGGAGGAAAGCGCAAGTGCATGCCCGCATTCGAGACGAGGACTGGCTCCCCTGGGGAGACTCCAGAAGTAACCCAATATCCATGTCAGCACTGGAGCGGAATCCTCAGGTTCCGGCCCCGACTCCACACAAGGTCTTAGGCCCCGGCATCGACGGGAGAGGAATCCCGAGAGGCCCCCGAGGAACTCGCATGGGGACTGGCCTTTCCTGAGGCCACCAGAGCCGGTCCCTGAGGTCCCCGTCGTAAGTCGAGAGCACCTGCCGCAACTCAAGAAAATCCAGGAGGTTTTGCCCTCCAGGCGAGATGAGGCCCATTTCCGATGAGGCTTCTTGAGGCTAATCACGTCTAACCACTGGAACTTCCAAAGGGTCATTCACACCCTTGCTGCAACTCAAGAAGTTCCCCGACATACCCGTCTCCACTCGAGAGGAAGCACGTGGGTCCCGCACACATCCAGGGGAGCCCCGTTTCCGCCTCCTAGCTCGAGATGAGGGATCCTTTCCCTGTTTCTTAGGGAAAGAATTCCCGGCGTTCCCGTCATATCTCAAGAGGAGGCGCTCTCCACAGGAAAGGCGAGAGGAACTCCTGGGTCGTGACACCATTCCAAGAGTCCCCCAGATGTGTCAGTCCATTCCAGAGGAACCTGTTTTCCCTGCACTGCCTTGACGTTCAAGCCGAGGATCGACTCCCACCACGTGTGCACGTGGGACAGCCCTGTGGGAAAGCCTCGTGGGAAAGCCTCGTGGGAAAGACTCGAGGGAAAACCATAGATCCTTTGATCCACGCGGCGGACTGCGTGACACTGCTGCTACCGCTCTGGAGGAAAGCGCAAGTGCATGCCCGCATTCGACACGAGGACTGACTCCCCTGGGGAGACTCCAGAAGTACCCCAAGATCCATGTCAGCACTGGAGAGGAATCCTCAGGTTCCGGCCCCGACTCCACACAAGGTCTTAGGCCACGGCATCGACGGGAGAGGAATCCCGAGAGGCCCCCGAGGAACTCGCATGGGGACTGGCCTTTCCTGAGGCCACCAGAGCGGGTCCCTGAGGTCCCCGTCGTAAGTCGAGAGCACCTGCCGCAACTCGAGAAAATCCAGGAGGTTTTGCCCTCCAGGCGAGATGAGGCCCATTTCCGCTGAGGCTTCTAGAGGCCAATCACATCTAACCACTGGAACTTCCAAAGGGTCCTTCACACCCTTGCTGCAACTCAAGAAGTTCCCCGACATACCCGTCTCCACTCGAGAGGAAGCACGTGGTGGCCCGCACACATCCAGGGGAGCCCCGTTTCCGCCTCCTAGCTCGAGATGAGGGATCCTTTCCCTGTTTCGTAGGGAAAGAATTCCCGGCGTTCCCATCGCATCTCAAGAGGAGGCGCTCTCCACAGGAAAGGCGAGAGGAACTCCAGGGTCGTGCCACCATTCCAAGAGTCCCCCAGATGTGTCAGTCCATTCCAGAGGAACCTGTTTTCCCTGCACTGCCTTGACGTTCAAGCCGAGGATCCACTCCCACAACGTGTGCACGTGGGACAGCCCTGTGGGAAAGCCTCGTGGGAAAGCCTCGTGGGAAAGACTCGAGGGAAAACCATAGATCCTTTGATCCACGCGGCGGACTGCGTGACACTGCTGCTACCGCTCTGGAGGAAAGCGCAAGTGCATGCCCGCATTCGAGACGAGGACTGACTCCCCTGGGGAGACTCCAGAAGTACCCCAAGATCCATGTCAGCACTGGAGAGGAATCCTCAGGTTCCGGCCCCGACTCCACACAAGGTCTTAGGCCCCGGCATCGACGGGAGAGGAATCCCGAGAGGCCCCCGAGGAACTCGCATGGGGACTGGCCTTTCCTGAGGCCACCAGAGCGGGTCCCTGAGGTCCCCGTCGTAAGTCGAGAGCACCTGCCGCAACTCGAGAAAATCCAGGAGGTTTTGCCCTCCAGGCGAGATGAGGCCCATTTCCGCTGAGGCTTCTCGAGGCCAATCACATCTAACCACTGGAACTTCCACAGGGTCCTTCACACCCTTGCTTCAACTCAAGAAGTTCCCCGACATACCCGTCTGCACTCGAGAGGAAGCACGTGGTGTCCTGCACACATACAGGGGAGCCCAGTTTCCGCCTCCTAGCTCGAGATGAGGGATCCTTTCCCTGTTTCGTAGGGAAAGAATTCCCGGCGTTCCCGTCGCATCTCAAGAGGAGGCGCTCTCCACAGGAAAGGCGAGAGGAACTCCAGGGTCGTGCCACCATTCCAAGAGTCCCCCAGATGTGTCAGTCCATTCCAGAGGAACCTGTTTTCCCTGCACTGCCTTGACGTTCAAGCCGAGGATCGACTCCCACCACGTGTGCACGTGGGACAGCCCTGTGGGAAAGCCTCGTGGGAAAGCCTCGTGGGAAAGACTCGAGGGAAAACCATAGATCCTTTGATCCACGCGGCGGACTGCGTGACACTGCTGCTACCGCTCTGGAGGAAAGCGCAATGCATGCCCGCATTCGAGACGAGGACTGACTCCCCTGGGGAGACTCCAGAAGTACCCCAAGATCCATGTCAGAACTGGAGAGGAATCCTCAGGTTCTGGCCCCGACTCCACACAAGGTCTTAGGCCCCGGCATAGACGGGAGAGGAATCCCGAGACGCCCCCGAGGACCTCGCATGGGGACTGGCCTTTCCTGAGGCCACCAGAGCGGGTCCCTGAGGTCCCCGTCGTAAGTCGAGAGCACCTGCCGCAACTCGAGAAAATCCAGGAGGTTTTGCCCTCCAGGCGAGATGAGGCCCATTTCCGCTGAGGCTTCTCGAGACCAATCACATCTAACCACTGGAACTTCCACAGGGTCCTTCACACCCTTGCTTCAACTCAAGAAGTTCCCCGACATACCCGTCTGTACTCGAGAGGAAGCACGTGGTGTCCTGCACACATACAGGGGAGCCCAGTTTCCGCCTCCTAGCTCGAGATGAGGGATCCTTTCCCTGTTTCGTAGGGAAAGAATTCCCGGCGTTCCCGTCGCATCTCAAGAGGAGGCGCTCTCCACAGGAAAGGCGAGAGGAACTCCAGGGTCGTGCCACCATTCCAAGAGTCCCCCAGATGTGTCAGTCCATTCCAGAGGAACCTGTTTTCCCTGCACTGCCTTGACGTTCAAGCCGAGGATCGACTCCCACCACGAGTGCACGTGGGACAGCCCTGTGGGAAAGCCTCGTGGGAAAGCCTTGTGGAAAAGACTCGAGGGAAAACCATAGATCCTTTGATCCACGCGGCGGACTGCGTGACACTGCTGCTACCGCTATGGAGGAAAGCGCAAGTGCATGCCCGCATTCGAGACGAAGACTGCCTCCCCTGGGGAGACTCCAGAAGTACCCCAAGATCCATGTCAGCACTGGAGAGGAATCCTCAGGTTCGGGCCCCGACTCCACACAAGGACTTAGGCCCCGGCATCGACGGGAGAGGAATCCCCAGAGGCCCCCGAGTAATTCGCATGGGGACTGGCCTTTCCTGAGGCCACCAGAGCGGGTCCCTGAGGTCCCCGTCGTAAGTCGAGAGCACCTGCCGCAACTCGAGGAAATCCAGGAGGTTTTGCCCTCCAGGCGAGATGAGGCCCATTTCCGCTGAGGCTTCTCGAGGCTAATCACGTCTAACCACTGGAACTTCCAAAGGGTCCTTCACACCCTTGCTGCAACTCAAGAAGTTCCCCGACATACCCGTCTCCACTTGAGAGGAAGTACGTGGGTCTCGCACACATCCAGGGGAGCCCCGTTTCCGCCTCCTAGCTCGACATGAGGGATCCTTTCCCTGTTTCGTAGGGAAAGAATTCCCGGCGTTCCCGTCACATCTCAAGAGGAGGCGCTGTCCACAGGAAAGGCGAGAGGAACTGAAGGGTCGTGCCACCATTCCAAGAGTCCCCCAGATGTGTCAGTCCATTCCAGAGGAACCTGTTTTCCCTGCACTGCCTTGACGTATAAGCCGAGGATCGACTCCCACCACGTGTGCACGTGGGACAGCCCTGTGGGAAAGCCTCGTGGGAAAGCCTCGTGGGAAAGACTCTAGGGAAAACCAAAGATCCTTTGATCCACGCGGCGGACTGCGTGACACTGCTGCTACCGCTCTGGAGGAAAGTGCAAGTGCATGCCCGCATTCGAGACGAGGACTGACTCCCCTGGGGAGACTCCAGAAGTATCCCAAGATCCATGTCAGCACTGGAGAGGAATCCTCAGGTTCCGGCCCCGACTCCACAAAAGGTCTTAGGCCCCGGCATTGACGGGAGAGGAATCCCGAGAGGCCCCCGAGGAACTCGCATGGGGACTGGCCTTTCCTGAGGCCACCAGAGCGGGTTCCTGAGGTCCCCGACGTAAGTCGAGAGCACCTGCCGCAACTCGAGAAAATCCAGGAGGTTTTGCCCTCCAGGCGAGATGAGGCCCATTTCCGCTGAGGCTTCTCGAGGCCAATCACATCTAACCACTGGAACTTTCAAAGGGTCCTTCACACCCTTGCTGCAACTCAAGAAGTTCCCCGACATACCCATCTGCACTCGAGAGGAAGCACGTGGTGTCCCGCACACATCCAGGGGAGCCCCGTTTCCGCCTCCTAGCTCGAGATGAGGGATCCTTTTCCTGTTTTGTAGGGAAAGAATTCCCGGCGTTCCCGTCGCATCTCAAGAGGAGGCGCTCTCCACAGGAAAGGCGAGAGGAACTCCAGGGTCGTGCCACCATTCCAAGAGTCCCCCAGATGTGTCAGTCCATTCCAGAGGAACCTGTTTTCCCTGCACTGCCTGACGTTCAAGCCAAGGATCGACTCCCACCACGTGTGCACGTGGGACATCCCTGTGGGAAAGCCTCGTGGGAAAGCCTCGTGGGAAAGACTCGAGGGAAAACCATAGATCCTTTGATCCACGCGGCGGACTGCGTGACACTGCTGCTACCGCTCTGGAGGAAAGCGCAAGTGCATGCCCGCCTTCGAGACGAAGACTGACTCCCCTGGGGAGACTCCAGTAGAACCCCAAGATCCATGTCAGCACTGGAGAGGAATCCTCAGGTTCCGGCCCCGACTCCACACAAGGTCTTAGGCCCCGGCATCGACGGGAGAGGAATCCCGAGAGGCCCCCGAGGAACTCGCATGGGGACTGGCCTTTCCTGAGGCCACCAGAGCGGGTCCCTGAGGTCCCCGTCGTAAGTCGAGAGCACCTGCCGCAACTCGAGAAAATCCAGGAGGTTTGGCCCTCCAGGCGAGATGAGGCCTATTTCCGCTGAGGCTTCTCGAGGCTAATCACGTCTAACCACTGGAACTTCCAAAGGGTCCTTCACACCCTTGCTGCAACTCAAGAACTTCCCCGACATACCCGTCTCCACTCGAGAGGAAGCACGTGGGGTCCTGCACACATCCAGGGGAGCCCCGTTTCCGCCTCCTAGATCGAGATGAGGGATCCTTTCCCTGTTTCGTAGGGAAAGAATTCCCGGCGTTTCCGTCGCATCTCAAGAGGAGGCGCTCTCCACAGGAAAGGGGAGAGGAACTCCAGGGTCGTGCCACCATTCCAAGAGACCCCCAGATGTGTCAGTCCATTCCAGAGGAACCTGTTTTCCCTGCACTGCCTTGACGTACAAGCCGAGGATCGACTCCCACCACGTGTGCACGTGGGACAGCCCTGTGGGAAAGCATCGTG
The DNA here is from genome assembly GCF_042477335.2 of Ovis canadensis. Taxonomy (NCBI): domain Eukaryota; kingdom Metazoa; phylum Chordata; class Mammalia; order Artiodactyla; family Bovidae; genus Ovis; species Ovis canadensis. Next base: position 1,810,488 of record NC_091259.1, read on the forward strand.
GGAAAGCCTCGTGGGAAAGACTCTAGGGAAAACCAAAGATCCTTTGATCCACGCGGCGGACTGCGTGACACTGCTGCTACCGCTCTGGAGGAAAGTGCAAGTGCATGCCCGCATTCGAGACGAGGACTGACTCCCCTGGGGAGACTCCAGAAGTACCCCAAGATCCATGTCAGCACTGGAGAGGAATCCTCAGGTTCCGGCCCCGACTCCACACAAGGTCTTAGGCCCCGGCATCGACGGGAGAGGAATCCCGAGAGGCCCCCGAGGAACTCGCATGGGGACTGGCCTTTCCTGAGGCCACCAGAGCGGGTTCCTGAGGTCCCCGACGTAAGTCGAGAGCACCTGCCGCAACTCGAGAAAATCCAGGAGGTTTTGCCCTCCAGGCGAGATGAGGCCCATTTCCGCTGAGGCTTCTCGAGGCCAATCATATCTAACCACTGGAACTTCCAAAGGGTCCTTCACACCCTTGCTGCAACTCAAGAAGTTCCCCGACATACCCGTCTGCACTCGAGAGGAAGCACGTGGTGTCCCGCACACATCCAGGGGAGCCCCGTTTCCGCCTCCTAGCTCGAGATGAGGGATCCTTTTCCTGTTTCGTAGGGAAAGAATTCCCGGCGTTCCCGTCGCATCTCAAGAGGAGGCGCTCTCCACAGGAAAGGCGAGAGGAACTCCAGGGTCGTGCCACCATTCCAAGAGTCCCCCAGATGTGTCAGTCCATTCCAGAGGAACCTGTTTTCCCTGCACTGCCTTGACGTTCAAGCCGAGGATCGACTCCCACCACGTGTGCACGTGGGACAGCCCTGTGGGAAAGCCTCGTGGGAAAGCCTCGTGGGAAAGACTCGAGGGAAAACCATAGATCCTTTGATCCACGCGGCGGACTGCGTGACACTGCTACTACCGCTCTGGAGGAAAGCGCAAGTGCATGCCCGCATTCGAGACGAGGACTGACTCCCCTGGGGAGACTCCAGAAGTACCCCAAGATCCATGTCAGCACTGGAGAGGAATCCTCAGGTTCCGGCCCCGACTCCACACAAGGTCTTAGGCCCCGGCATCGACGGGAGAGGAATCCCGAGACGCTGCCGAGGAACTCGCATGGGGACTGGCCTTTCCTGAGGCCACCAGAGCGGGTCCCTGATGTCCCCGTCGTAAGTCGAGAGCACCTGCCGCAACTCGAGAAAATCCAGGAGGTTTTGCCCTCCAGGCGAGATGAGGCCGATTTCCGCTGAGGCTTCTCGAGGCCAATCACATCTAACCACTGGAACTTCCAAAGGGTCCTTCACACCATTGCTGCAACTCAAGAAGTTCCCCGACATACCCGTCTCCACTCGAGAGGAAGCACGTGGTGTCCCGCACACATCCAGGGGAGCCCCGTTTCGCCTCCTAGCTCGAGATGAGGGATCCTTTCCCTGTTTCGTAGGGAAAGAATTCCCGGCGTTCCCGTCGCATCTCAAGAGGAGGCGCTCTCCACAGGAAAGGCGAGAGGAACTCCAGGGTCGTGCCACCATTCCAAGAGTCCCCCAGATGTGTCAGTCCATTCCAGAGGAACCTGTTTTCCCTGCACTGCCTTGACGTTCAAGCCGAGGATCGACTCCCACCAAGTGTGCACGTGGGACAGCCCTGTGGGAAAGCTTCGTGGGAAAGCCTCGTGGGAAAGACTCGAGGGAAAACCATAGATCCTTTGATCCACGCGGCGGACTGCGTGACACTGCTGCTACCGCTCTGGAGGAAAGCGCAAGTGCATGCCCGCATTCGAGACGAGGACTGACTCCCCTGGGGAGACTCCAGAAGTACCCCAAGATCCATGTCAGCACTGGAGAGGAATCCTGAGGTTCCGGCCCCGACTCCACACAAGGTCTTAGGCCCCGGCATCGACGGGAGAGGAATCCGGAGACGCCGCTGAGGAACTCGAATGGGGACTGGCCTTTCCTGAGGCCACCAGAGCGGGTCCCTGATGTCCCCGTCGTAAGTCGAGAGCACCTGCCGCAACTCGAGAAAATCCAGGAGGTTTTGCCCTCCAGGCGAGATGAGGCCGATTTCCGCTGAGGCTTCTCGAGGCCAATCACATCTAACCACTGGAACTTTAAAGGGTCCTTCACACCCTTGCTGCAACTCAAGAAGTTCCCCGACATACCCGTCTCCACTCGAGAGGAAGCACGTGGTGTCCCGCACACATCCAGGGGAGCCCCGTTTCGCCTCCTAGCTCGAGATGAGGGATCCTTTCCCTGTTTCGTAGGGAAAGAATTCCCGGCGTTCCCGTCGCAGCTCAAGAGGAGGCGCTCTCCACAGGAAAGGCGAGAGGAACTCCAGGGTCGTGCCACCATTCCAAGAGTCCCCCAGATGTGTCAGTCCATTCCAGAGGAACCTGTTTTCCCTGCACTGCCTTGACGTTCAAGCCGAGGATCGACTCCCACCACGTGTGCACGTGGGACAGCCCTGTGGAAAGCCTCGTGGGAAAGCCTCGTGGGAAAGAATCGAGGGAAAACCATAGATCCTTTAATCCACGTGGCGGACTGCGTGACACTGCTGCTACCGCTCTGGAGGAAAGCGCAAGTGCATGCCCGCATTCGAGACGAGGACTGACTCCCCTGGGGAGACTCCAGAAGTACCCCAAGATCCATGTCAGCACTGGAGAGGAATCCTCAGGTTCCGGCCCCGACTCCACACAAGGTCTTAGGCCACGGCATCGACGGGAGAGGAATCCCGAGAGGCCCCCGAGGAACTCGCATGGGGACTGGCCTTTCCTGAGGCCACCAGAGCGGGTCCCTGAGGTCCCCATCGTAAGTCGAGAGCACCTGCCGCAACTCGAGAAAATCCAGGAGGTTTTGCCCTCCAGGCGAGATGAGGCCCATTTCCGCTGAGGCTTCTCGAGGCCAATCACATCTAACCACTGGAACTTCCAAAGGGTCCTTCACACCCTTGCTGCAACTCAAGAAGTTCCCCGACATACCCGTCTCCACTCAAGAGGAAGCACGTGGTGTACCGCACACATCCAGGGGAGCCCCGTTTCCGCCTCCTAGATCGAGATGAGGGATCCTTTTCCTGTTTCGTAGGGAAAGAATTCCCGGCGTTCCCGTCGAATCTCAAGAGGAGGCGCTCTCCACAGGAAAGGCGAGAGGAACTCCAGGGTCGTGCCACCATTCCAAGAGTCCCCCAGATGTGTCAGTCCATTCCAGAGGAACCTGTTTTCCCTGCACTGCCTTGACGTTCAAGCCGAGGATCCACTCCCACCACGTGTGCACGTGGGACAGCCCTGTGGGAAAGCCTCGTAGGAAAGACTCGTGGGAAAGACTCGAGGGAAAACCATAGATCCTTTGATCCACGCGGCGGACTGCGTGACACTGCTGCTACCGCTCTGGAGGAAAGCGCAAGTGCATGCCCGCATTCAAGACGAGGACTGACTCCGCTGGGGAGACTCCATAAGTACCCCAAGATCCATGTCAACACTGGAGAGGAATCCTCAGGTTCCGGCGCCGACTCCACACAAGGTCTTAGGCCCCGGCATCGACGGGAGAGGATTCCCGAGGTTCCCCCGAGGAACTCGCATGGGGACTGGCCTTTCCTGAGGCCAGCAGAGCGGGTCCCTGAGGTCCCCGTCGTAAGTCGAGAGCACCTGCCGCAACTCGAGAAAATCCAGGAGGTTTTGCCCTCCAGGCGAGATGAGGCCCATTTCCGCTGAGGCTTCTCGAGGCTAATCACGTCTAACCACTGGAACTTCCAAAGGGTCCTTCACACCCTTGCTGCAACTCAAGAAGTTCCCCGACATACCCGTCTCCACTCGAGAGGAAGCACGTGGGGTCCCGCACACATCCAGGGGAGCCCCGTTTCCGCCTCCTAGCTCGAGATGAGGGATCCTTTCCCTGTTTCGTAGGGAAAGAATTCCCGGCGTTCCCGTCGCACCTCAAGAGGAGGCGCTCTCCACAGGAAAGGCGAGAGGAACTCCAGGGTCGTGCCACCATTCCAAGAGTCCCCCAGATGTGTCAGTCCATTCCAGAGGAACCTGTTTTCCCTGCACTGCCTTGACGTTCAAGCCGAGGATCCACTCCCACCACGTGTGCACGTGGGACAGCCCTGTGGGAAAGCCTCGTGGGAAAGCCTCGTGGGAAAGACTCGAGGGAAAACCATAGATCCTTTGATCCACGCGGCGGACTGCGTGACACTGCTGCTACCGCTCTGGAGGAAAGCGCAAGTGCATGCCCGCATTCAAGACGAGGACTGACTTCCCTGGGGAGACTCCATAAGTACCCCAAGATCCATGTCAACACTGGAGAGGAATCCTCAGGTTCCGGCGCCGACTCCACACAAGGTCTTAGGCCCCGGCATCGACGGGAGAGGATTCCCGAGATTCCCCCGAGGAACTCGCATGGGGACTGGCCTTTCCTGAGGCCAGCAGAGCGGGTCCCTGAGGTCCCCGTCGTAAGTCGAGAGCACCTGCCGCAACTCGAGAAAATCCAGGAGGTTTTGCCCTCCAGGCGAGATGAGGCCCATTTCCGCTGAGGCTTCTCGAGGCTAATCACGTCTAACCACTGGAACTTCCAAAGGGTCCTTCACACCCTTGCTGCAACTCAAGAAGTTCCCCGACATACCCGTCTCCACTCGAGAGGAAGCACGTGGGGTCCCGCACACATCCAGGGGAGCCCCGTTTCCGCCTCCTAGCTCGAGATGAGGGATCCTTTCCCTGTTTCGTAGGGAAAGAATTCCCGGCGTTCCCGTCGCACCTCAAGAAGAGGCGCTCTCCACAGGAAAGGCGAGAGGAACTCCAGGGTCGTGCCACCATTCCAAGAGTCCCCCAGATGTGTCAGTCCATTCCAGAGGAACCTGTTTTCCCTGCACTGCCTTGACGTTCAAGCCGAGGATCCACTCCCACCACGTGTGCACGTGGGACAGCCCTGTGGGAAAGCCTCGTGGGAAAGCCTCGTGGGAAAGACTCGAGGGAAAACCATAGATCATTTGATCCACGCGGCGGACTGCGTGACACTGCTGCTACCGCTCTGGAGGAAAGCGCAAGTGCATGCCCGCATTCAAGACGAGGACTGACTCCCCTGGGGAGACTCCATAAGTACCCCAAGATCCATGTCAACACTGGAGAGGAATCCTCAGGTTCCGGCGCCGACTCCACACAAGGTCTTAGGCCCCGGCATCGACGGGAGAGGATTCCCGAGGTTCCCCCGAGGAACTCGCATGGGGACTGGCCTTTCCTGAGGCCAGCAGAGCGGGTCCCTGAGGTCCCCGTCGTAAGTCGAGAGCACCTGCCGCAACTCGAGAAAATCCAGGAGGTTTTGCCCTCCAGGCGAGATGAGGCCCATTTCCGCTGAGGCTTCTCGAGGCTAATCACGTCTAACCACTGGAACTTCCAAAGGGTCATTCACACCCTTGCTGCAACTCAAGAAGTTCCCCGACATACCCGTCTCCACTCGAGAGGAAACACGTGGGACCCGCACACATCCAGGGGAGCCCCGTTTCCGCCTCCTAGCTCGAGATGAGGGATCCTTTCCCTGTTTCGTAGGGGAAGAATTCCCGGCGTTCCCGTCGCATCTCAAGAGGAGGCGCTCTCCACAGGAAAGGCGAGAGGAACTCCAGGGTCGTGACACCATTCCAAGAGTCCCCCAGATGTGTCAGTCCATTCCAGAGGAACCTGTTTTCCCTGCACTGCCTTGACGTTCAAGCCGAGGATCCACTCCCACCACGTGTGCACGTGGGACAGCCCTGTGGGAAAGCCTCGTGGGAAAGCCTCGTGGGAAAGACTCGAGGGAAAACCATAGATCCTTTGATCCACGCGGCGGACTGCGTGACACTGCTGCTACCCCTCTGGAGGAAAGCGCAAGTGCATGCCCGCATTCGAGACGAGGACTGACTCCCCTGGGGAGACTCCAGAAGTACCCCAATATCCATGTCAGCACTGGAGCGGAATCCTCAGGTTCCGGCCCCGACTCCACACAAGGTCTTAGGCCACGGCATCGACGGGAGAGGAATCCCGAGAGGCCCCCGAGGAACTCGCATGGGGACTGGCCTTTCCTGAGGCCACCAGAGCGGGTCCCTGAGGTCCCCGTCGTAAGTCGAGAGCACCTGCCGCAACTCAAGAAAATCCAGGAGGTTTTGCCCTCCAGGCGAGATGAGGCCCATTTCCGATGAGGCTTCTTGAGGCTAATCACGTCTAACCACTGGAACTTCCAAAGGGTCATTCACACCCTTGCTGCAACTCAAGAAGTTCCCCGACATACCCGTCTCCACTCGAGAGGAAGCACGTGGGTCCCGCACACATCCAGGGGAGCCCCGTTTCCGCCTCCTAGCTCGAGATGAGGGATCCTTTCCCTGTTTCTTAGGGAAAGAATTCCCGGCGTTCCCGTCACATCTCAAGAGGAGGCGCTCTCCACAGGAAAGGCGAGAGGAACTCCTGGGTCGTGACACCATTCCAAGAGTCCCCCAGATGTGTCAGTCCATTCCAGAGGAACCTGTTTTCCCTGCACTGCCTTGACGTTCAAGCCGAGGATCGACTCCCACCACGTGTGCACGTGGGACAGCCCTGTGGGAAAGCCTCGTGGGAAAGCCTCGTGGGAAAGACTCGAGGGAAAACCATAGATCCTTTGATCCACGCGGCGGACTGCGTGACACTGCTGCTACCGCTCTGGAGGAAAGCGCAAGTGCATGCCCGCATTCGACACGAGGACTGACTCCCCTGGGGAGACTCCAGAAGTACCCCAAGATCCATGTCAGCACTGGAGAGGAATCCTCAGGTTCCGGCCCCGACTCCACACAAGGTCTTAGGCCACGGCATCGACGGGAGAGGAATCCCGAGAGGCCCCCGAGGAACTCGCATGGGGACTGGCCTTTCCTGAGGCCACCAGAGCGGGTCCCTGAGGTCCCCGTCGTAAGTCGAGAGCACCTGCCGCAACTCGAGAAAATCCAGGAGGTTTTGCCCTCCAGGCGAGATGAGGCCCATTTCCGCTGAGGCTTCTCGAGGCCAATCACATCTAACCACTGGAACTTCCAAAGGGTCCTTCACACCCTTGCTGCAACTCAAGAAGTTCCCCGACATACCCGTCTCCACTCGAGAGGAAGCACGTGGTGGCCCGCACACATCCAGGGGAGCCCCGTTTCCGCCTCCTAGCTCGAGATGAGGGATCCTTTCCCTGTTTCGTAGGGAAAGAATTCCCGGCGTTCCCATCGCATCTCAAGAGGAGGCGCTCTCCACAGGAAAGGCGAGAGGAACTCCAGGGTCGTGCCACCATTCCAAGAGTCCCCCAGATGTGTCAGTCCATTCCAGAGGAACCTGTTTTCCCTGCACTGCCTTGACGTTCAAGCCGAGGATCCACTCCCACAACGTGTGCACGTGGGACAGCCCTGTGGGAAAGCCTCGTGGGAAAGCCTCGTGGGAAAGACTCGAGGGAAAACCATAGATCCTTTGATCCACGCGGCGGACTGCGTGACACTGCTGCTACCGCTCTGGAGGAAAGCGCAAGTGCATGCCCGCATTCGAGACGAGGACTGACTCCCCTGGGGAGACTCCAGAAGTACCCCAAGATCCATGTCAGCACTGGAGAGGAATCCTCAGGTTCCGGCCCCGACTCCACACAAGGTCTTAGGCCCCGGCATCGACAGGAGAGGAATCCCGAGAGGCCCCCGAGGAACTCGCATGGGGACTGGCCTTTCCTGAGGCCACCAGAGCGGGTCCCTGAGGTCCCCGTCGTAAGTCGAGAGCACCTGCCGCAACTCGAGAAAATCCAGGAGGTTTTGCCCTCCAGGCGAGATGAGGCCCATTTCCGCTGAGGCTTCTCGAGGCCAATCACATCTAACCACTGGAACTTCCACAGGGTCCTTCACACCCTTGCTTCAACTCAAGAAGTTCCCCGACATACACGTCTGCACTCGAGAGGAAGCACGTGGTGTCCTGCACACATACAGGGGAGCCCAGTTTCCGCCTCCTAGCTCGAGATGAGGGATCCTTTCCCTGTTTCGTAGGGAAAGAATTCCCGGCGTTCCCGTCGCATCTCAAGAGGAGGCGCTCTCCACAGGAAAGGCGAGAGGAACTCCAGGGTCGTGCCACCATTCCAAGAGTCCCCCAGATGTGTCAGTCCATTCCAGAGGAACCTGTTTTCCCTGCACTGCCTTGACGTTCAAGCCGAGGATCGACTCCCACCACGTGTGCACGTGGGACAGCCCTGTGGGAAAGCCTCGTGGGAAAGCCTCGTGGGAAAGACTCGAGGGTAAATCATAGATCCTTTGATCCTCGTGGCGGACTGCGTGACACTGCTGCTACCGCTCTGGAGGAAAGCGCAAGTGCATGCCCGCATTCGAGACGAGGACTGACTCCCCTGGGGAGACTCCAGAAGTACCCCAAGATCCATGCCAGCACTGGAGAGGAATCCTCAGGTTCCGGCCCCGACTCCACACAAGGTCTTAGGCCCCGGCATCGACGGGAAAGGAATCCCGATAGGACCCCGAGGAACTCGCATGGGGACTGGCCTTTCCTGAGGCCACCAGAGCGGGTCCCTGAGGTCCCCGTCGTAAGTGGAGAGCACCTGCCGCAACTCGAGGAAATCCAGGAGGTTTTGCCCTCCAGGCGAGATGAGGCCCATTTCCGCTGAGGCTTCTCGAGGCTAATCACGTCTAACCACTGGAACTTCCAAAGGGTCCTTCACACCCTTGCTGCAACTCAAGAAGTTCCCCGACATACCCGTCTCCACTCGAGAGGAAGCACGTGGGTCCCGCACACATCCATGGGAGCCCCGTTACCGCCTCCTAGCTCGAGATGAGGGATCCTTTCCCTGTTTCGTAGGGAAAGAATTCCCGGCGTTCCCGTCACATCTCAAGAGGAGGCGCTCTCCACAGGAAAGGCGAGAGGAAATCCTGGGTCGTGACACCATTCCAAGAGTCCCCCAGATGTTTCAGTCCATTCCAGAGGAACCTGTTTTCCCTGCACTGCCTTGACGTTCAAGCCGAGGATCGACTCCCACCACGTGTGCACGTGGGACAGCCCTGTGGGAAAGCCTCGTGGGAAAGCCTCGTGGGAAAGACTCGAGGGAAAACCATAGATCCTTTGATCCACGCGGCGGACTGCGTGACACTGCTGCTACCGCTCTGGAGGAAAGCGCAAGTGCATGCCCGCATTCGAGACGAGGACTGACTCCCCTGGGGAGACTCCAGAAGTACCCCAAGATCCATGTCAGCACTGGAGAGGAATCCTCAGGTTCCGGCCCCGACTCCACACAAGGTCTTAGGCCCCGGCATCGACGGGAGAGGAATCCCGAGAGGCCCCCGAGGAACTCGCATGGGGACTGGCCTTTCCTGAGGCCACCAGAGCGGGTCCCTGAGGTCCCCGTCGTAAGTCGAGAGCACCTGCCGCAACTCGAGAAAATCCAGGAGGTTTTGCCCTCCAGGCGAGATGAGGCCCATTTCTGCTGAGGCTTCTCGAGGCCAATCACATCTAACCACTGGAACTTCCAAAGGGTCCTTCACACCCTTGCTGCAACTCAAGAAGTTCCCCGACATACCCGTCTCCACTCGAGAGGAAGCACGTGGGGTCCCGCACACATCCAGGGGAGCCCCGTTTCCGCCTCCTAGATCGAGATGAGGGATCCTTTCCCTGTTTCGTAGGGAAAGAATTCCCGGCGTTCCCGTCGCATCTCAAGAGGAGGCGCTCTCCACAGGAAAGGCGAGAGGAACTCCAGGGTCGTGCCACCATTCCAAGAGTCCCCCAGATGTGTCAGTCCATTCCAGAGGAACCTGTTTTCCCTGCACTACCTTGACGTTCAAGCCGAGGATCGACTCCCACCACGTGTGCACGTGGGACAGCCCTGTGGGAAAGCCTCGTGGGAAAGCCTCGTGAGAAAGACTCGAGGGAAAACCATAGATCCTTTCATCCACGCGGCAGACTGCGTGACACTACTGCTACCGCTCTGGAGGAAAGCGCAAGTGCATGCCCGCATTCGAGACGAGGACTGACTCCCCTGGGGAGACTCCAGAAGTACCCCAAGATCCATGTCAGCACTGGAGAGGAATCCTCAGGTTCCGGCCCCGACTCCACACAAGGTCTTAGGCCCCGGCATCGAAGGGAGAGGAATCCCGAGAGGCCCCCGAGGAACTCGCATGGGGACTGGCCTTTCCTGAGGCCACCAGAGCGGTTCCCTGAGGTCCCCGTCGTAAGTCGAGAGCACCTGCCACAACTCGAGAAAATCCAGGAGGTTTTGCCCTCCAGGCGAGATGAGGCCCATTTCCGCTGAGGCTTCTCGAGGCTAATCACGTCTAACCACTGGAACTTCCAAAGGGTCCTTCACACCCTTGCTGCAACTCAAGAAGTTCCCCGACATACCCGTCTCCACTCGAGAGGAAGCACGTGGGTCCCGCACACATCCAGGGGAGCCCCGTTTCCGCCTCCTAGCTCGAGATGAGGGATCCTTTCCCTGTTTCGTAGGGAAAAATTCCCGGCGTTCCCGTCACATCTCAAGAGGAGGCGCTCTCCACAGGAAAGGCGAGAGGAACTCCAGGGTCGTGCCACCATTCCAAGAGTCCCCCAGATGTGTCAGTCCATTCCAGAGGAACCTGTTTTCCCTGCACTGCCTTGACGTTCAAGCCGAGGATCGACTCCCACCACGTGTGCACGTGGGACAGCCCTGTGGGAAAGCCTCGTGGGAAAGCCTCGTGGGAAAGACTCGAGGGAAAACGATAGATCCTTTGATCCACGCGGCGGACTGCGTGACACTGCTGCTACCGCTCTGGAGGAAAGCGCAATGCATGCCCGCATTCGAGACGAGGACTGACTCCCCTGGGGAGACTCCAGAAGTACCCCAAGATCCATGTCAGCACTGGAGAGGAATCCTCAGGTTCCGGCCCCGACTCCACACAAGGTCTTAGGCCCCGGCATCGACGGGAGAGAAATCCCGAGAGGCCCCCGAGGAACTCGCATGGGGACTGGCCTTTCCTGAGGCCACCAGAGCGGGTCCCTGAGGTCCCCGTCGTAAGTCGAGAGCACCTGCCGCAACTCGAGAAAATCCAGGAGGTTTTGCCCTCCAGGCGAGATGAGGCCTATTTCCGCTGAGGCTTCTCGAGGCTAATCACGTCTAACCACTGGAACTTCCAAAGGGTCCTTCACACCCTTGCTGCAACTCAAGAACTTCCCCGACATACCCGTCTCCACTCGAGAGGAAGCACGTGGGGTCCTGCACACATCCAGGGGAGCCCCGTTTCCGCCTCCTAGATCGAGATGAGGGATCCTTTCCCTGTTTCGTAGGGAAAGAATTCCCGGCGTTTCCGTCGCATCTCAAGAGGAGGCGCTCTCCACAGGAAAGGGGAGAGGAACTCCAGGGTCGTGCCACCATTCCAAGAGACCCCCAGATGTGTCAGTCCATTCCAGAGGAACCTGTTTTCCCTGCACTGCCTTGACGTACAAGCCGAGGATCGACTCCCACCACGTGTGCACGTGGGACAGCCCTGTGGGAAAGCATCGTGGGAAAGCCTCGTGGGAAAGACTCTAGGGAAAACCAAAGATCCTTTGATCCACGCGGCGGACTGCGTGACACTGCTGCTACCGCTCTGGAGGAAAGTGCAAGTGCATGCCCGCATTCGAGACGAGGACTGACTCCCCTGGGGAGACTCCAGAAGTACCCCAAGATCCATGTCAGCACTGGAGAGGAATCCTCAGGTTCCGGCCCCGACTCCACACAAGGTCTTAGGCCCCGGCATCGACGGGAGAGGAATCCCGAGAGGCCCCCGAGGAACTCGCATGGGGACTGGCCTTTCCTGAGGCCACCAGAGCGGGTTCCTGAGGTCCCCGACGTAAGTCGAGAGCACCTGCCGCAACTCGAGAAAATCCAGGAGGTTTTGCCCTCCAGGCGAGATGAGGCCCATTTCCGCTGAGGCTTCTCGAGGCCAATCATATCTAACCACTGGAACTTCCAAAGGGTCCTTCACACCCTTGCTGCAACTCAAGAAGTTCCCCGACATACCCGTCTGCACTCGAGAGGAAGCACGTGGTGTCCCGCACACATCCAGGGGAGCCCCGTTTCCGCCTCCTAGCTCCAGATGAGGGATCCTTTTCCTGTTTCGTAGGGAAAGAATTCCCGGCGTTCCCGTCGCATCTCAAGAGGAGGCGCTCTCCACAGGAAAGGCGAGAGGAACTCCAGGGTCGTGCCACCATTCCAAGAGTCCCCCAGATGTGTCAGTCCATTCCAGAGGAACCTGTTTTCCCTGCACTGCCTTGACGTTCAAGCCGAGGATCGACTCCCACCACGTGTGCACGTGGGACAGCCCTGTGGGAAAGCCTCGTGGGAAAGCCTCGTGGGAAAGACTCGAGGGAAAACCATAGATCCTTTGATCCACGCGGCGGACTGCGTGACACTGCTACTACCGCTCTGGAGGAAAGCGCAAGTGCATGCCCGCATTCGAGACGAGGACTGACTCCCCTGGGGAGACTCCAGAAGTACCCCAAGATCCATGTCAGCACTGGAGAGGAATCCTCAGGTTCCGGCCCCGACTCCACACAAGGTCTTAGGCCCCGGCATCGACGGGAGAGGAATCCCGAGACGCCGCCGAGGAACTCGCATGGGGACTGGCCTTTCCTGAGGCCACCAGAGCGGGTCCCTGATGTCCCCGTCGTAAGTCGAGAGCACCTGCCGCAACTCGAGAAAATCCAGGAGGTTTTGCCCTCCAGGCGAGATGAGGCCGATTTCCGCTGAGGCTTCTCGAGGCCAATCACATCTAACCACTGGAACTTCCAAAGGGTCCTTCACACCATTGCTGCAACTCAAGAAGTTCCCCGACATACCCGTCTCCACTCGAGAGGAAGCACGTGGTGTCCCGCACACATCCAGGGGAGCCCCGTTTCGCCTCCTAGCTCGAGATGAGGGATCCTTTCCCTGTTTCGTAGGGAAAGAATTCCCGGCGTTCCCGTCGCATCTCAAGAGGAGGCGCTCTCCACAGGAAAGGCGAGAGGAACTCCAGGGTCGTGCCACCATTCCAAGAGTCCCCCAGATGTGTCAGTCCATTCCAGAGGAACCTGTTTTCCCTGCACTGCCTTGACGTTCAAGCCGAGGATCGACTCCCACCAAGTGTGCACGTGGGACAGCCCTGTGGGAAAGCTTCGTGGGAAAGCCTCGTGGGAAAGACTCGAGGGAAAACCATAGATCCTTTGATCCACGCGGCGGACTGCGTGACACTGCTGCTACCGCTCTGGAGGAAAGCGCAAGTGCATGCCCGCATTCGAGACGAGGACTGACTCCCCTGGGGAGACTCCAGAAGTACCCCAAGATCCATGTCAGCACTGGAGAGGAATCCCCAGGTTCCGGCCCCGACTCCACACAAGGTCTTAGGCCCCGGCATCGACGGGAGAGGAATCCCGAGACGCCCCCGAGGAACTCGAATGGGGACTGGCCTTTCCTGAGGCCACCAGAGCGGGTCCCTGATGTCCCCGTCGTAAGTCGAGAGCACCTGCCGCAACTCGAGAAAATCCAGGAGGTTTTGCCCTCCAGGCGAGATGAGGCCGATTTCCGCTGAGGCTTCTCGAGGCCAATCACATCTAACCACTGGAACTTCCAAAGGGTCCTTCACACCATTGCTGCAACTCAAGAAGTTCCCCGACATACCCGTCTCCACTCGAGAGGAAGCACGTGGTGTCCCGCACACATCCAGGGGAGCCCCGTTTCGCCTCCTAGCTCGAGATGAGGGATCCTTTCCCTGTTTCGTAGGGAAAGAATTCACGGCGTTCCCGTCGCATCTCAAGAGGAGGCGCTCTCCACAGGAAAGGCGAGAGGAACTCCAGGGTCGTGCCACCATTCCAAGAGTCCCCCAGATGTGTCAGTCCATTCCAGAGGAACCTGTTTTCCCTGCACTGCCTTGACGTTCAAGCCGAGGATCGACTCCCACCACGTGTGCACGTGGGACAGCCCTGTGGGAAAGCCTCGTGGGAAAGCCTCGTGGGAAAGATTCGAGGGAAAACCTTAGATCCTTTGATCCACGCGGCGTACTGCGTGACACTGCTACTACCGCTCTGGAGGAAAGCGCAAGTGCATGCCCGCATTCGAGACGAGGACTGACTCCCCTGGGGAGACTCCAGAAGTACCCCAAGATCCATGTCAGCACTGGAGAGGAATCCTCAGGTTCCGCCCCGACTCCACACAAGGTCTTAGGCCCCGGCATCGACGGGAGAGGAATCCCGAGAGGCCCCCGAGGAACTCGCATGGGGACTGGCCTTTCCTGAGGCCACCAGAGCGGGTCCCTGAGGTCCCCGTCGTAAGTCGAGAGCACCTGCCGCAACTCGAGAAAATCCAGGAGGTTTTGCCCTCTAGGCGAGATGAGGCCCATTTCCGCTGAGGCTTCTCGAGGCCAATCACATCTAACCACAGGAACTTCCAAAGGGTCCTTCACACCATTGCTGCAACTCAAGAAGTTCCCCGACATACCCGTCTCCACTCGAGAGGAAGAACGTGGGTCCTGCACACATCCAGGGGGCCCCGTTTCCGCCTCCTAGCTCGAGATGAGGGATCCTTTCCCTGTTTCGTAGGGAAAGAATTCCCGGCGTTCCCGTCGCATCTCAAGAGGAGGCGCTCTCCACAGGAAAGGCGAGAGGAACTCCAGGGTCGTGCCACCATTCCAAGAGTCCCCCAGATGTGTCAGTCCATTCCAGAGGAACCTGTTTTCCCTGCACTGCCTTGACGTTCAAGCCGAGGATCGACTCCCACCACGTGTGCACGTGGGACAGCCCTGTGTGAAAGCCTCCTGGGAAAGCCTCGTGGGAAAGACTCGAGGGAAAACCATAGATCCTTTGATCCACGCGGCGGACTGCGTGACACTGCTGCTACCGCTCTGGAGGAAAGCGCGAGTGCATGCCCGCATTCGAGACGAGGACTGACTCCCCTGGGGAGACTCTAGAAGTACCCCAAGATCCATGTCAGCACTGGAGAGGAATCCTCAGGTTCCGGCCCCGACTCCACACAAGGTCTTAGGCCCCGGCATCGACGGGAGAGGAATCCCGAGAGGCCCCCGAGGAACTCGCATGGGGACTGGCCTTTCCTGAGGCCACCAGAGCGGGTCCCTGAGGTCCCCGTCGTAAGTCGAGAGCACCTGCCGCAACTCGAGAAAATCCAGGAGGTTTTGCCCTCCAGGCGAGATGAGGCCCATTTCCGCTGAGGCTTCTCGAGGCTAATCACGTCTAACCACTGGAACTTCCAAAGGGTCCTTCACACCCTTGCTGCAACTCAAGAAGTTCCCCGACATACCCGTCTCCACTCGAGAGGAAGCACGTGGGTCCCGCACACATCCAGGGGAGCCCCGTTTCCGCCTCCTAGCTCGAGATGAGGGATCCTTTCCCTGTTTCGTAGGGAAAGAATTCCCGGCGTTCCCGTCGCATCTCAAGAGGAGGCACTCTCCACAGGAAAGGCGAGAGGAACTCCAGGGTCGTGCCACGATTCCAAGAGTCCCCCAGATGTGTCAGTCAGTTCCAGAGGAACCTGTTTTCCCTGCACTGCCTTGACGTTCAAGCCGAGGATCGACTCCCACCACGTGTGCACGTGGGACAGCCCTGTGGGAAAGCCTCGTGGGAAAGCCTCGTGGGAAAGACTCGAGGGAAAAACATAGATCCTTTGATCCACGCGGCGGACTGCGTGACACTGCTGCTACCGCTCTGGAGGAAAGCGCAAGTGCATGCCCGCACTCGAGACGAGGACTGACTCCCCTGGGGAGACTCCAGAAGTTCCCCAAGATCCATGTCAGCACTGGAGAGGAATCCTCAGGTTCCGGCCCCGACTACACAAAAGGTCTTAGGCCCCGGCATCGACGGGAGAGGAATCCCGAGAGGCCCCCGAGGAACGCGCATGGGGACTGGCCTGTCCTGAGGCCACCAGAGCGGGTCCCTGAGGTCCCCGTCGTAAGTCGAGAGCACCTGCCGCAACTCGAGAAAATCCAGGAGGTTTTGCCCTCCAGGCGAGATGAGGCCCATTTCCGCTGAGGCTTCTCGAGGCCAATCACATCTAACCACTGGAACTTCCAAAGGGTCCTTCACACCCTTGCTGCAACTCAAGAAGTTCCCCGACATACCCGTCTCCACTCGAGAGGAAGCACGTGGGGTCCCGCACACATCCAGGGGAGCCCCGTTTCCGCCTCCTAGATCGAGATGAGGGATCCTTTCCCTGTTTCGTAGGGAAAGAATTCCCGGCGTTCCCGTCGCATCTCAAGAGGAGGCGCTCTCCACAGGAAAGGCGATAGGAACTCCAGGGTCGAGACACCATTCCAAGAGTCCCCCAGATGTGTCAGTCCATTCCAGAGCAACCTGTTTTCCCTGCACTGCCTTGACGTTCAAGCCGAGGATCGACTCCCACCACGTGTGCACGTGGGACAGCCCTGTGGGAAAGCCTCGTGGGAAAGCCTCGTGGGAAAGACTCGAGGGAAAACCATAGATCCTTTGATCCACGCGGCGGACTGCGTGACACTGCTGCTACCGCTCTGGAGGAAAGCGCAAGTGCATGCCCGCATTCGAGACGAGGCCTGACGCCCCTGGGGAGACTCCAGAAGTACCCCAAGATCCATGTCAGCACTGAAAAGGAATCCTCAGGTTCCGGCCCCGACTCCACACAAGGTCTTAGGCCCCGGGATCGCGGGGAGAGGAATCCCGAGACGCCCCCGAGGAACTCGCATGGGGACTGGCCTTTCCTGAGGCCACCAGAGCGGGTCCCTGAGGTCCCCGTCGTAAGTCGAGAGCACCTGCCGCATCTCGAGAAAATCCAGGAGGTTTTGCCCTCCAGGCGAGATGAGGCCCATTTCCGCTGAGGCTTCTCGAGGCCAATCACATCTAACCACTGGAACTTCCAAAGGGTCCTTCACACCATTGCTGCAACTCAAGAAGTTCCCCGACATACCCGTCTCCACTCGAGAGGAAGCACGTGTGGTCCCGCACACATCCAGGGGAGCCCCGTTTCCGCTTCCTAGCTCGAGATGAGGGATCCTTTCCCTGTTTCGTAGGGAAAGAATTCCCGGCGTTCCCGTCGCATCTCAAGAGGAGGCACTCTCCACAGGAAAGGCGAGAGGAACTCCAGGGTCGTGCCACGATTCCAAGAGTCCCCCAGATGTGTCAGTCCATTCCAGAGGAACTAGTTTTCACTGCACTGCCTTGACGTTGAAGCCGAGGATCGACTCCCACCACGTGTGCACGTGGGACAGCCCTGGGGACAGCCCTGTGTGAAAGCCTCGTGGGAAAGCCTCGTGGGAAAGACTCGAGGGAAAACCATAGATCCTTTGATCCACGCGGCGGACTGCGTGACACTGCTGCTACCGCTCTGGAGGAAAGCGCGAGTGCATGCCCGCATTCGAGACGAGGACTGACTCCCCTGGGGAGACTCCAGAAGTACCCCAAGATCCATGTCAGCACTGGAGAGGAATCCTCAGGTTCCGGCCCCGACTCCACACAAGGTCTTAGGCCCCGGCATCGACAGGAGAGGAATCCCGAGAGGCCCCCGAGGAACTCGCATGGGGACTGGCCTTTCCTGAGGCCACCAGAGCGGGTCCCTGAGGTCCCCGTCGTAAGTCGAGAGCACCTGCCGCAACTCGAGGAAATCCAGGAGGTTTTGCCCTCCAGGCGAGATGAGGCCCATTTCCGCTGAGGCTTCTCGAGGCTAATCACGTCTAACCACTGGAACTTCCAAAGGGTCCTTCACACCCTTGCTGCAACTCAAGAAGTTCCCCGACATACCCGTCTCCACTCGAGAGGAAGCACGTGGGTCCCGCACACATCCAGGGGAGCCCCGTTTCCGCCTCCTAGCTCGAGATGAGGGATCCTTTCCCTGTTTCGTAGGGAAAGAATTCCCGGCGTTCCCGTCGCATTTCAAGAGGAGGCACTCTCCACAGGAAAGGCGAGAGGAACTCCAGGGTCGTGCCACGATTCCAAGAGTCCCCCAGATGTGTCAGTCAGTTCCAGAGGAACCTGTTTTCCCTGCACTGCCTTGACGTTCAAGCCGAGGATCGACTCCCACCACGTGTGCACGTGGGACAGCCCTGTGGGAAAGCCTCGTGGGAAAGCCTCGTGGGAAAGACTCGAGGGAAAAACATAGATCCTTTGATCCACGCGGCGGACTGCGTGACACTGCTGCTACCGCTCTGGAGGAAAGCGCAAGTGCATGCCCGCACTCGAGACGAGGACTGACTCCCCTGGGGAGACTCCAGAAGTACCCCAAGATCCATGTCAGCACTGGAGAGGAATCCTCAGGTTCCGGCCCCGACTACACAAAAGGTCTTAGGCCCCGGCATCGACGGGAGAGGAATCCCGAGAGGCCCCCGAGGAACTCGCATGGGGACTGGCCTGTCCTGAGGCCACCAGAGCGGGTCCCTGAGGTCCCCGTCGTAAGTCGAGAGCACCTGCCGCAACTCGAGAAAATCCAGGAGGTTTTGCCCTCCAGGCGAGATGAGGCCCATTTCCGCTGAGGCTTCTCCAGGCTAATCACGTCTAACCACTGGAACTTCCAAAGGGTCCTTCACACCCTTGCTGCAACTCAAGAAGTTCCCCGACATACCCGTCTCCACTCGAGAGGAAGCACGTGGGTCCCGCACACATCCAGGGGAGCCCCGTTTCCGCCTCCTAGCTCGAGATGAGGGATCCTTTCCCTGTTTCGTAGGGAAAGAATTCCCGGCGTTCCCGTCGCATCTCAAGAGGAGGCGCTCTCCACAGGAAAGGCGATAGGAACTCCAGGGTCGAGACACCATTCCAAGAGTCCCCCAGATGTGTCAGTCCATTCCCGAGCAACCTGTTTTCCCTGCACTGCCTTGACGTTCAAGCCGAGGATCGACTCCCACCACGTGTGCACGTGGGACAGCCCTGTGGGAAAGCCTCGTGGGAAAGCCTCGTGGGAAAGACTCGAGGGAAAACCATAGATCCTTTGATCCACGCGGCGGACTGCGTGACACTGCTGCTACCGCTCTGGAGGAAAGCGCAAGTGCATGCCCGCATTCGAGACGAGGCCTGACGCCCCTGGGGAGACTCCAGAAGTACCCCAAGATCCATGTCAGCACTGAAGAGGAATCCTCAGGTTCCGGCCCCGACTCCACACAAGGTCTTAGGCCCCGGGATCGCGGGGAGAGGAATCCCGAGACGCCCCCGAGGAACTCGCATGGGGACTGGCCTTTCCTGAGGCCACCAGAGCGGGTCCCTGAGGTCCCCGTCGTAAGTCGAGAGCACCTGCCGCAACTCGAGAAAATCCAGGAGGTTTTGCCCTCCAGGCGAGATGAGGCCCATTTCCGCTGAGGCTTCTCGAGGCCAATCACATCTAACCACTGGAACTTCCAAAGGGTCCTTCACACCATTGCTGCAACTCAAGAAGTTCCCCGACATACCCGTCTCCACTCGAGAGGAAGCACGTGGGGTCCCGCACACATCCAGGGGAGCCCCGTTTCCGCTTCCTAGCTCGAGATGAGATATCCTTTCCCTGTTTCGTAGGGAAAGAATTCCCGGCGTTCCCGTCGCATCTCAAGAGGAGGAGCTCTCCACAGGAAAGGCGAGAGGAACTCCAGGGTCGTGCCACCATTCCAAGAGTCCCCCAGATGTGTCAGTCCATTCCAGAGGAACCTGTTTTCCCTGCACTGCCTTGACGTTCAAGCCGAGGATCGACTCCCACCACGTGTGCACGTGGGACAGCCCTGTGGGAAAGCCTCGTGGGAAAGCCTCGTGGGAAAGACTCGAGGGAAAACCATAGATCCTTTGATCCACGCGGCGGACTGCGTGACACTGCTGCTACCGCTCTGGAGGAAAGCGCAAGTGCATGCCCGCATTCGAGACGAGGACTGACTCCCCTGGGGAGACTCCAGAAGTACCCCAAGATCCATGTCAGCACTGGAGAGGAATCCTCAGGTTCCGGCCCCGACTCCACACAAGGTCTTAGGCCCCGGCATCGACGGGAGAGGAATCCCGAGAGGCCCCCGAGGAACTCGCATGGGGACTGGCCTTTCCTGAGGCCACCAGAGCGGGTCCCTGAGGTCCCCGTCGTAAGTCGAGAGCACCTGCCGCAACTCGAGAAAATCCAGGAGGTTTTGCCCTCTAGGCGAGATGAGGCCCATTTCCGCTGAGGCTTCTCGAGGCTAATCACGTCTAACCACTGGAACTTCCAAAGGGTCCTTCACACCCTTGCTGCAACTCAAGAAGTTCCCCGACATACCCGTCTCCACTCGAGAGGAAGCACGTGGGTCCCGCACACATCCAGGGGAGCCCCGTTTCCGCCTCCTAGCTCGAGATGAGGGATCCTTTCCCTGTTTCGTAGGGAAAGAATTCCCGGCGTTCCCGTCGCATCTCAAGAGGAGGCACTCTCCACAGGAAAGGCGAGAAGAACTCCAGGGTCGTGCCACGATTCCAAGAGTCCCCCAGATGTGTCAGTCTATTCCAGAGGAACTAGTTTTCCCTGCACTGCCTTGACGTTCAAGCCGAGGATCGACTCCCACCACGTGTGCACGTGGGACAGCCCTGGGGACAGCCCTGTGTGAAAGCCTCGTGGGAAAGCCTCGTGGGAAAGACTCGAGGGAAAACCATAGATCCTTTGATCCACGCGGCGGACTGCGTGACACTGCTGCTACCGCTCTGGAGGAAAGCGCGAGTGCATGCCCGCATTCGAGACGAGGACTGACTCCCCTGGGGAGACTCCAGAAGTACCCCAAGATCCATGTCAGCACTGGAGAGGAATCCTCAGGTTCCGGCCCCGACTCCACACAAGGTCTTAGGCCCCGGCATCGACGGGAGAGGAATCCCGAGAGGCCCCCGAGGAACTCGCATGGGGACTGGCCTTTCCTGAGGCCACCAGAGCGGTTCCCTGAGGTCCCCGTCGTAATTCGAGAGCACCTGCCGCAACTCGAGAAAATCCAGGAGGTTTTGCCCTCCAGGCGAGATGAGGCCCATTTCCGCTGAGGCTTCTCGAGGCCAATCACGTCTAACCACTGGAACTTCCAAAGGGTCCTTCACACCCTTGCTGCAACTCAAGAAGTTCCCCGACATACCCGTCTCCACTCGAGAGTAAGCACGTGGGTCCCGCACACATCCAGGGGAGCCCCGTTTCCGCCTCCTAGCTCGAGATGAGGGATCCTTTCCCTGTTTCGTAGGGAAAGAATTCCCGGCGTTCCCGTCGCATCTCAAGAGGAGGCACTCTCCACAGGAAAGGCGAGAGGAACTCCAGGGTCGTGCCACGATTCCAAGAGTCCCCCAGATGTGTCAGTCAATTCCAGAGGAACCTGTTTTCCCTGCACTGCCTTGACGTTCAAGCCGAGGATCGACTCCCACCACGTGTGCACGTGGGACAGCCCTGTGGGAAAGCCTCGTGGGAAAGCCTCGTGGGAAAGACTCGAGGGAAAACCATAGATCCTTTGATCCACGCGGCGGACTGCGTGACACTGCTGCTACCGCTCTGGAGGAAAGCGCGAGTGCATGCCCGCACTCGAGACGAGGACTGACTCCCCTGGGGAGACTCCAGAAGTACCCCAAGATCCATGTCAGCACTGGAGAGGAATCCTCAGGTTCCGGCCCCGACTACACAAAAGGTCTTAGGCCCCGGCATGGACGGGAGAGGAATCCCGAGAGGCCCCCGAGGAACTCGCATGGGGACTGGCCTGTCCTGAGGCCACCAGAGCGGGTCCCTGAGGTCCCCGTCGTAAGTCGAGAGCACCTGCCGCAACTCGAGAAAATCCAGGAGGTTTTGCCCTCCAGGCGAGATGAGGCCCATTTCCGCTGAGGCTTCTCGAGGCTAATCACGTCTAACCACTGGAACTTCCAAAGGGTCCTTCACACCCTTGCTGCAACTCAAGAAGTTCCCCGACATACCCGTCTCCACTCGAGAGGAAGCACGTGGGTCCCGCACACATCCAGGGGAGCCCCGTTTCCGCCTCCTAGCTCGAGATGAGGGATCCTTTCCCTGTTTCGTAGGGAAAGAATTCCCGGCGTTCCCGTCGCATCTCAAGAGGAGGCGCTCTCCACAGGAAAGGCGATAGGAACTCCAGGGTCGAGACACCATTCCAAGAGTCCCCCAGATGTGTCAGTCCATTCCAGAGCAACCTGTTTTCCCTGCACTGCCTTGACGTTCAAGCCGAGGATCGACTCCCACCACGTGTGCACGTGGGACAGCCCTGTGGGAAAGCCTCGTGGGAAAGCCTCGTGGGAAAGACTCGAGGGAAAACCATAGATCCTTTGATCCACGCGGCGGACTGCGTGACACTGCTGCTACCGCTCTGGAGGAAAGCGCAAGTGCATGCCCGCATTCGAGACGAGGCCTGACGCCCCTGGGGAGACTCCAGAAGTACCCCAAGATCCATGTCAGCACTGAAGAGGAATCCTCAGGTTCCGGCCCCGACTCCACACAAGGTCTTAGGCCCCGGGATCGCGGGGAGAGGAATCCCGAGACGCCCCCGAGGAACTCGCATGGGGACTGGCCTTTCCTGAGGCCACCAGAGCGGGTCCCTGAGGTCCCCGTCGTAAGTCGAGAGCACCTGCCGCAACTCGAGAAAATCCAGGAGGTTTTGCCCTCCAGGCGAGATGAGGCCCATTTCCGCTGAGGCTTCTCGAGGCCAATCACATCTAACCACTGGAACTTCCAAAGGGTCCTTCACACCATTGCTGCAACTCAAGAAGTTCCCCGACATACCCGTCTCCACTCGAGAGGAAGCACGTGGGGTCCCGCACACATCCAGGGGAGCCCCGTTTCCGCTTCCTAGCTCGAGATGAGATATCCTTTCCCTGTTTCATAGGGAAAGAATTCCCGGCGTTCCCGTCGCATCTCAAGAGGAGGAGCTCTCCACAGGAAAGGCGAGAGGAACTCCAGGGTCGTGCCACCATTCCAAGAGTCCCCCAGATGTGTCAGTCCATTCCAGAGGAACCTGTTTTCCCTGCACTGCCTTGACGTTCAAGCCGAGGATCGACTCCCACCACGTGTGCACGTGGGACAGCCCTGTGGGAAAGCCTCGTGGGAAAGCCTCGTGGGAAAGACTCGAGGGAAAACCATAGATCCTTTGATCCACGCGGCGGACTGCGTGACACTGCTGCTACCGCTCTGGAGGAAAGCGCAAGTGCATGCCCGCATTCGAGACGAGGACTGACTCCCCTGGGGAGACTCCAGAAGTACCCCAAGATCCATGTCAGCACTGGAGAGGAATCCTCAGGTTCCGGCCCCGACTCCACACAAGGTCTTAGGCCCCGGCATCGACGGGAGAGGAATCCCGAGAGGCCCCCGAGGAACTCGCATGGGGACTGGCCTTTCCTGAGGCCACCAGAGCGGGTCCCTGAGGTCCCCGTCGTAAGTCGAGAGCACCTGCCGCAACTCGAGAAAATCCAGGAGGTTTTGCCCTCTAGGCGAGATGAGGCCCATTTCCGCTGAGGCTTCTCGAGGCTAATCACGTCTAACCACTGGAACTTCCAAAGGGTCCTTCACACCCTTGCTGCAACTCAAGAAGTTCCCCGACATACCCGTCTCCACTCGAGAGGAAGCACGTGGGTCCCGCACACATCCAGGGGAGCCCCGTTTCCGCCTCCTAGCTCGAGATGAGGGATCCTTTCCCTGTTTCGTAGGGAAAGAATTCCCGGCGTTCCCGTCGCATCTCAAGAGGAGGCACTCTCCACAGGAAAGGCGAGAAGAACTCCAGGGTCGTGCCACGATTCCAAGAGTCCCCCAGATGTGTCAGTCTATTCCAGAGGAACTAGTTTTCCCTGCACTGCCTTGACGTTCAAGCCGAGGATCGACTCCCACCACGTGTGCACGTGGGACAGCCCTGGGGACAGCCCTGTGTGAAAGCCTCGTGGGAAAGCCTCGTGGGAAAGACTCGAGGGAAAACCATAGATCCTTTGATCCACGCGGCGGACTGCGTGACACTGCTGCTACCGCTCTGGAGGAAAGCGCGAGTGCATGCCCGCATTCGAGACGAGGACTGACTCCCCTGGGGAGACTCCAGAAGTACCCCAAGATCCATGTCAGCACTGGAGAGGAATCCTCAGGTTCCGGCCCCGACTCCACACAAGGTCTTAGGCCCCGGCATCGACGGGAGAGGAATCCCGAGAGGCCCCCGAGGAACTCGCATGGGGACTGGCCTTTCCTGAGGCCACCAGAGCGGTTCCCTGAGGTCCCCGTCGTAATTCGAGAGCACCTGCCGCAACTCGAGAAAATCCAGGAGGTTTTGCCCTCCAGGCGAGATGAGGCCCATTTCCGCTGAGGCTTCTCGAGGCCAATCACGTCTAACCACTGGAACTTCCAAAGGGTCCTTCACACCCTTGCTGCAACTCAAGAAGTTCCCCGACATACCCGTCTCCACTCGAGAGTAAGCACGTGGGTCCCGCACACATCCAGGGGAGCCCCGTTTCCGCCTCCTAGCTCGAGATGAGGGATCCTTTCCCTGTTTCGTAGGGAAAGAATTCCCGGCGTTCCCGTCGCATCTCAAGAGGAGGCACTCTCCACAGGAAAGGCGAGAGGAACTCCAGGGTCGTGCCACGATTCCAAGAGTCCCCCAGATGTGTCAGTCAATTCCAGAGGAACCTGTTTTCCCTGCACTGCCTTGACGTTCAAGCCGAGGATCGACTCCCACCACGTGTGCACGTGGGACAGCCCTGTGGGAAAGCCTCGTGGGAAAGCCTCGTGGGAAAGACTCGAGGGAAAACCATAGATCCTTTGATCCACGCGGCGGACTGCGTGACACTGCTGCTACCGCTCTGGAGGAAAGCGCGAGTGCATGCCCGCACTCGAGACGAGGACTGACTCCCCTGGGGAGACTCCAGAAGTACCCCAAGATCCATGTCAGCACTGGAGAGGAATCCTCAGGTTCCGGCCCCGACTACACAAAAGGTCTTAGGCCCCGGCATGGACGGGAGAGGAATCCCGAGAGGCCCCCGAGGAACTCGCATGGGGACTGGCCTGTCCTGAGGCCACCAGAGCGGGTCCCTGAGGTCCCCGTCGTAAGTCGAGAGCACCTGCCGCAACTCGAGAAAATCCAGGAGGTTTTGCCCTCCAGGCGAGATGAGGCCCATTTCCGCTGAGGCTTATCGAGGCCAATCACGTCTAACCACTGGAACTTCCAAAGGGTCCTTCACACCCTTGCTGCAACTCAAGAAGTTCCCCGACATACCAGTCTCCACTCGAGAGGAAGCACGTGGGGTCCCGCACACATCCAGGGGAGCCCCGTTTCCGCCTCCTAGCTCGAGATGAGGGATCCTTTCCATGTTTCGTAGGGAAAGAATTCCCGGCGTTCCCGTCGCATCTCAAGAGGAGGCGCTCTCCACAGGAAAGGCGAGAGGAACTCCAGGGTCGTGACACCATTCCAAGAGTCCCCCAGATGTGTCAGTCCATTCCAGAGGAACCTGTTTTCCCTGCACTGCCTTGACGTTCAAGCCGAGGATCGACTCCCACCACGTGTGCACGTGGGACAGCCCTGTGGGAAAGCCTCGTGGGAAAGCCTCGTGGGAAAGACTCGAGGGAAAACCATAGATCCTTTGATCCACGCGGCGGACTGCGTGACACTGCTGCTACCGCTCTGGAGGAAAGCGCAAGTGCATGCCCGCATTCGAGACGAGGACTGACTCCCCTGGGGAGACTCCAGAAGTACCCCAAGATCCATGTCAGCACTGGAGAGGAATCCTCAGGTTCCGGCCCCGACTACACAAAAGGTCTTAGGCCCCGGCATCGACGGGAGAGGAATCCCGAGAGGCCCCCGAGGAACTCGCATGGGGACTGGCCTTTCCTGAGGCCACCAGAGCGGGTCCCTGAGGTCCCCGTCGTAAGTCGAGAGCACCTGCCGCAACTCGAGAAAATCCAGGAGGTTTTGCCCTCCAGGCGAGATGAGGCCCATTTCCGCTGAGGCTTCTCGAGGCTAATCACGTCAAACCACTGGAACTTCCAAAGGGTCCTTCACACCCTTGCTGCAACTCAAGAAGTTCCCCGACATACCCGTCTCCACTCGAGAGGAAGCACGTGGGTCCCGCACACATCCAGGGGAGCCCCGTTTCCGCCTCCTAGCTCGAGATGAGGGATCCTTTCCCTGTTTCTTAGGGAAAGAATTCCCGGCGTTCCCGTCGCATCTCAAGAGGAGGCACTCTCCACAGGAAAGGCGAGAGGAACTCCAGGGTCGTGCCACGATTCCAAGAGTCCCCCAGATGTGTCAGTCCATTCCAGAGGAACTAGTTTTCCCTGCACTGCCTTGACGTTCAAGCCGAGGATTGACTCCCACCACGTGTGCACGTGGGACAGCCCTGGGGACAGCCCTGTGTGAAAGCCTCGTGGGAAAGCCTCGTGGGAAAGACTCGAGGGAAAACCATAGATCCTTTGATCCACGCGGCGGACTGCGTGACACTGTTGCTACCGCTCTGGAGGAAAGCGCGAGTGCATGCCCGCATTCGAGACGAGGACTGACTCCCCTGGGGAGACTCCAGAAGTACCCCAAGATCCATGTCAGCACTGGAGAGGAATCCTCAGGTTCCGGCCCCGACTCCACACAAGGTCTTAGGCCCCGGCATCGACGGGAGAGGAATCCCGAGAGGCCCCCGAGGAACTCGCATGGGGACTGGCCTTTCCTGAAGCCACCAGAGCGGGTCCCTGAGGTCCCCGTCGTAAGTCGAGAGCACCTGCCGCAACTCGAGAAAATCCAGGAGGTTTTGCCCTCCAGGCGAGATGAGGCCCATTTCCGCTGAGGCTTCTCGAGGCTAATCACGTCTAACCACTGGAACTTCCAAAGGGTCCTTCACACCCTTGCTGCAACTCAAGAAGTTCCCCGACATACCCATCTCCACTCGAGAGTAAACACGTGGGTCCCGCACACATCCAGGGGAGCCCCGTTTCCGCCTCCTAGCTCGAGATGAGGGTTCCTTTCCCTGTTTCGTAGGGAAAGAATTCCCGGCGTTCCCGTCGCATCTCAAGAGGAGGCACTCTCCACAGGAAAGGCGAGAGGAACTCCAGGGTCGTGCCACGATTCCAAGAGTCCCCCAGATGTGTCAGTCAATTCCAGAGGAACCTGTATTCCCTGCACTGCCTTGACGTTCAAGCCGAGGATCGACTCCCACCACGTGTGCACGTGGGACAGCCCTGTGGGAAAGCCTCGTGGGAAAGCCTCGTGGGAAAGACTCGAGGGAAAACCATAGATCCTTTGATCCACGCGGCGGACTGCGTGACACTGCTGCTACCGCTCTGGAGGAAAGCGCAAGTGCATGCCCGCATTCGAGACGAGGACTGACTCCCCTGGGGAGACTCCAGAAGTACCACAAGATCCATGTCAGCACTGGAGAGGAATCCTCAGGTTCCGGCCCCGACTCCACACAAGGTCTTAGGCCCCGGCATCGACGGGAGAGGAATCCCGAGAGGCCCCCGAGGAACTCGCATGGGGACTGGCCTTTCCTGAGGCCACCAGAGCGGGTCCCTGAGGTCCCCGTCGTAAGTCGAGAGCACCTGCCGCAACTCGAGAAAATCCAGGAGGTTTTGCCCTCCAGGCGAGATGAGGCCCATTTCCGCTGAGGCTTCTCGAGGCTAATCACGTCTAACCACTGGAACTTCCAAAGGGTCCTTCACACCCTTGCTGCAACTCAAGAAGTTCCCCGACATACCCGTCTCCACTCGAGAGGAAGCACGTGGGTCCCGCACACATCCAGGGGAGCCCCGTTTCCGCCTCCTAGCTCGAGATGAGGGATCCTTTCCCTGTTTCGTAGGGAAAGAATTCCCGGCGTTCCCGTCGCATCTCAAGAGGAGGCACTCTCCACAGGAAAGGCGAGAGGAACTCCAGGGTCGTGCCACGATTCCAAGAGTCCCCCAGATGTGTCAGTCCATTCCAGAGGAACTAGTTTTCGCTGCACTGCCTTGACGTTCAAGCCGAGGATCGACTCCCACCACGTGTGCACGTGGGACAGCCCTGGGGACAGCCCTGTGTGAAAGCCTCGTGGGAAAGCCTCGTGGGAAAGACTCGAGGGAAAACCATAGATCCTTTGATCCACGCGGCGGACTGCGTGACACTGCTGCTACCGCTCTGGAGGAAAGCGCAAGTGCATGCCCACATTCGAGACGAGGACTGACTCCCCTGGGGAGACTCCAGAAGTACCCCAAGATCCATGTCAGCACTGGAGAGGAATCCTCAGGTTCCGGCCCCGACTCCACACAAGGTCTTAGGACCCGGCATCGACGGGAGAGGAATCCCGAGAGGCCCCCGAGGAACTCGCATGGGGACTGGCCTTTCCTGAGGCCACCAGAGCGTGTCCCTGAGGTCCCCGTCGTAAGTCGAGAGCACCTGCCGCAACTCGAGAAAATCCAGGAGGTTTTGCCCTCCAGGCGAGATGAGGCCCATTTCCGCTGAGGCTTCTCGAGGCCAATCACATCTAACCACTGGAACTTCCAAAGGGTCCTTCACACCCTTGCTGCAACTCAAGAAGTTCCCCGACATACCCGTCTCCACTCGAGAGGAAGCACGTGGGGTCCCCCACACATCCATGGGAGCCCCGTTTCTGCCTCCTAGATCGAGATGAGGCATCCTTTCCCTGTTTCGCAGGGAAAGAATTCCCGGCGTTCCCGTCGCATCTCAAGAGGAGGCGCTCTCCACAGGAATGGCGAGAGGAACTCCAGGGTCGTGCCACCATTCCAAGAGTCCCCCAGATGTGTCAGTCCATTCTAGAGGAACCTGTTTTCCCTGCACTGCCTTGACGTTCAAGCCGAGGATCAACTCCCACCACGTGTGCACGTGGGACAGCCCTGTGGGAAAGCCTCGTGGGAAAGCCTCGTGGGAAAGACACGAGGGAAAACCATAGATCCTTTGATCCACGCGGCGGACTGCGTGACACTGCTGCTACCGCTCTGGAGGAAAGCGCAAGTGCATGCCCGCATTCGAGACGAGGACTGACTCCCCTGGGGAGACTCCAGAAGTACCCCAAGATCCATGTCAGCACTGGAGAGGAATCCTCAAGTTCCGGCCCCGACTCCACACAAGGTCTTAGGCCCCGGCATCGACGGGAGAGGAATCCCGAGAGGCCCCCGAGGAACTCGCATGGGGACTGGCCTTTCCTGAGGCCACCAGAGCGGTTCCCTGAGGTCCCCGTCGTAAGTCGAGAGCACGTGCCGCAACTCGAGAAAATCCAGTAGGTTTTGCCCTCCAGGCGAGATGAGGCCCATTTCCAATGAGGCTTCTCGAGGCCAATCACATCTAACCACTGGAACTTCCAAAGGGTCCTTCACACCATTGCTGCAACTCAAGAAGTTCCCCGACAAACCCGTCTCCACTCGAGAGGAAGCACGTGGGGTCCCGCACACATCCAGGGGAGCCCCGTTTCCGCCTCCTAGCTCGAGATGAGGGATCCTTTCCCTGTTTCGTAGGGAAAGAATTCCCGGCGTTCCCGTCGCATCTCAAGAGGAGGCGCTCTCCACAGGAAAGGCGAGAGGAACTCCAGGGTCGTGCCACCATTCCAAGAGTCCCCCAGATGTGTCAGTCCATTCCAGAGGAACCTGTTTTCCCTGCACTGCCTTGACGTTCAAGCCGAGGATCGACTCCCACCACGTGTGCACGTGGGACAGCCCTGTGGGAAAGCCTCGTGGGAAAGCCTCGTGGGAAAGACTCGAGGGAAAACCATAGATCCTTTGATCCACGCGGCGGACTGCGTGACACTGCTGCTACCGCTCTGGAGGAAAGCGCAAGTGCATGCCCGCATTCGAGACGAGGACTGACTCCCCTGGGGAGACTCCAGAAGTACCCCAAGATCCATGTCAGCACTGGAGAGGAATCCTCAGGTTCGGGCCCTGACTCCACACAAGGTCTTAGGCCCCGGCATCGACGGGAGAGGAATCCCGAGAGGCCCCCGAGGAACTCGCATGGGGACTGGCCTTTCCTGAGGCCACCAGAGCGGGTCCCTGAGGTCCCCGTCGTAAGTCGAGAGCACCTGCCGCAACTCGAGAAAATCCAGGAGGTTTTGCCCTCCAGGCGAGATGAGGCCCATTTCCGCTGAGGCTTCTCGAGGCCAATCACATCTAACCACTGGAACTTCCAAAGGGTCCTTCACACCCTTGCTGCAACTCAAGAAGTTCCCCGACATACCCGTCTGCACTCGAGAGGAAGCACGTGGGGTCCCGCACACATCCAGGGGAGCCCCGTTTCCGCCTCCTAGCTCGAGATGAGGGATCTTTTCCCTGTTTCGTAGGGAAAGAATTCCCGGCGTTCCCGTCGCATCTCAAGAGGAGGCGCTCTCCACAGGAAAGGCGAGAGGAACTCCAGGGTCGTGCCACCATTCCAAGAGTCCCCCAGATGTGTCAGCCCATTCCAGAGGAACCTGTTTTCCCTGCACTGCCTTGACGTTCAAGCCGAGGATCGACTCCCACCACGTGTGCACGTGGGACAGCCCTGTGGGAAAGCCTCGTGGGAAAGCCTCGTGTGAAAGACTCGAGGGAAAACCATAGATCCTTTGATCCACGCGGCGGACTGCGTGACACTGATGCTACCGCTCTGGAGGAAAGCACAAGTGCATGCCCACATTCGAGACGAGGACTGACTCCCCTGGGGAGACTCCAGAAGTACCCCAAGATCCATGTCAGCACTGGAGAGGAATCCTCAGGTTCCGGCCCCGACTCCACACAAGGTCTTAGGCCCCGGCATCGACGGGAGAGGAATCCCGAGAGGCCCCCGAGGAACTCGCATGGGGACTGGCCTTTCCTGAGGCCACCAGAGCGGGTCCCTGAGGTCCCCGTCGTAAGTCGAGAGCACCTGCCGCAACTCGAGAAAATCCAGGAGGTTTTGCCCTCCAGGCGAGATGAGGCCCATTTCTGCTGAGGCTTCTCGAGGCCAATCACATCTAACCACTGGAACTTCCAAAGGGTCCTTCACACCATTGCTGCAACTCAAGAAGTTCCCCGACATACCCGTCTCCACTCGAGAAGAAGCACGTGGGGTCCCGCACACATCCAGGGGAGCCCCGTTTCCGCCTCCTAGCTCGAGATGAGGGATCCTTTCCCTGTTTCGTAGGGAAAGAATTCCTGGCGTTCCCGTCGCATCTCAAGAGGAGGCGCTCTCCACAGGAAAGGCGAGAGGAACTCCAGGGTCGAGACACCATTCCAAGAGTCCCCCAGATGTGTCAGTCCATTCCAGAGGAACCTGTTTTCCCTGCACTGCCTTGACGTTCAAGCCGAGGATCCACTCCCACCACGTGTGCACGTGGGACAGCCCTGTGGGAAAGCCTCGTGGGAAAGCTTCGTGGGATAGACTCGAGGGAAAACCATAGATCCTTTGATCCACGCGGCGGACTGCGTGACACTGCTGCTACCGCTCTGGAGGAAAGCGCAAGTGCATGCCCGCATTCGAGACGAGGACTGACTCCCCTGGGGAGACTCCAGAAGTACCCCAAGATCCATGTCAGCACTGGAGAGGAATCCTCAGGTTCCGGCCCCGACTCCACACAAGGTCTTAGGCCCCGGCATCGACGGGAGAGGAATCCCGAGAGGCCCCCGAGGAACTCGCATGGGGACTGGCCTTTCCTGAGGCCACCAGAGCGGGTCCCTGAGGTCCCCGTCGTAAGTCGAGAGCACCTGCCGCAACTCGAGAAAATCCAGGAGGTTTTGCCCTCCAGGCGAGATGAGGCCCATTTCCGCTGAGGCTTCTCGAGGCCAATCACATCTAACCACTGGAACTTCCAAAGGGTCCTTCACACCCTTGCTGCAACTCAAGAAGTTCCCCGACATACCCGTCTCCACTCGAGAGGAAGCACGTGGTGTCCCGCACACATCCAGAGGAGCCCCGTTTCCGCCTCCTAGCTCGAGATGAGGGATCCTTTCCCTGTTTCGTAGGGAAAGAATTCTCGGCGTTCCCGTCGCATCTCAAGAGGAGGCGCTCTCCACAGGAAAGGCGAGAGGAACTCCAGGGTCGAGACACCATTCCAAGAGTCCCCCAGATGTGTCAGTCCATTCCAGAGGAACCTGTTTTCCCTGCACTGCCTTGACGTTCAAGCCGAGGATCGACTCCCACCACGTGTGCACGTGGGACAGCCCTGTTGGAAAGCCTCGTGGGAAAGCCTCGTGGGAAAGACTCGAGGGAAAACCATAGATCCTTTGATCCACGCGGCGGACTGCGTGACACTGCTGCTACCGCTCTGGAGGAAAGCGCAAGTGCATGCCTGCATTCGAGACAAGGACTGACTCCCCTGGGGAGACTCCAGAAGTACCCCAAGATCCATGTCAGCACTGGAGAGGAATCCTCAGGTTCCGGCCCCGACTCCACACAAGGTCTTAGGCCCCGGCATCGACGGGAGAGGAATCCCGAGACACCCCCGAGGAACTCGCATGGGGACTGGCCTTTCCTGAGGCCACCAGAGCGGGTCCCTGAGGTCCCCGTCGTAAGTCGAGAGCACCTGCCGCAACTCGAGAAAATCCAGGAGGTTTTGCCCTCCAGGTGTGATGAGGCCCATTTCCGCTGAGGCTTCTCGAGGCCAATCACATCTAACCACTGGAACTTCCAAAGGGTCCTTCACACCCTTGCTGCAACTCAAGAATTTCCCCGACATACCCGTCTCCACTCGAGAGGAAGCACGTGGTGTCCCGCACACATCCAGGGGAGCCCCGTTTCCGCCTCCTAGCTCGAGATGAGGGATCCTTTCCCTGTTTCGTAGGGAAAGAATTCCCGGCGTTCCCGTCGCATCTCAAGAGGAGGCGCTCTCCACAGGAAAGGCAAGAGGAACTCCTGGGTCGTGACACCATTCCGAGAGTCCCCCAGATGTATCAGCCCATTCCAGAGGAACCTGTTTTCCCTGCACTGCCTTGACGTTCAAGCCGAGGATCGACTCCCACCACGTGTGCACGTGGGACAGCCCTGTGGGAAAGCCTCGTGGGAAAGCCTCGTGGGAAAGACTCGAGGGAAAACCATAGATCCTTTGATCCACGCGGCGGACTGCGTGACACTGCTGCTACCGCTCTGGAGGAAAGCGCAAGTGCATGCCCGCATTCGAGACGAGGACTGACTCCCCTGGGGAGACTCCAGAAGTACCCCAGGATCCATGTCAGCACTGGAGAGGAATCCTCAGGTTCCGGCCCCGACTCCATACAAGGTCTTAGGCCCCGGCATCGACGGGAGAGGAATCCCGAGAGGCCCCAGAGGAACTCGCATGGGGACTGGCCTTTCCTGAGGCCACCAGAGCGGGTCCATGAGGTCCCCGTCGTAAGTCGGGAGCACCTGCCGCAACTCGAGAAAATCCAGGAGGTTTTGCCCTCCAGGCGAGATGAGGCCCATTTCCGCTGAGGCTTCTCGAGGCCAATCACATCTAACCACTGGAACTTTCAGAGGGTCCTTCACACCCTTGCTGCAACTCAAGAAGTTCCCCGACATACCCGTCTGCACTCGAGAGGAAGCACGTTGGGTCCCGCACACATCCAGGGGAGCCCCGTTTCCGCCTCCTAGCTCGAGATGAGGGATCCTTTCCCTGTTTCGTAGGGAAAGTATTCCCGGCGTTCCCGTCGCATCTCAAGAGGAGGCGCTCTCCTCAGGAAAGGCGAAAGGAACTCCAGGGTCATGCCACCATTCCAAGAGTCCCCCAGATGTGTTAGTCCATTCCAGAGGAACCTGTTTTCCCTGCACTGTCTTGACGTTCAAGCCGAGGATCGACTCCCACCACGTGTGCACGTGGGACAGCCCTGTGGGAAAGCCTCGTGGGAAAGCCTCGTGGGAAAGACTCGAGGGAAAACCATAGATCCTTTGATCCACGTGGCGGACTGCGTGACACGGCTGCTACCGCTCTGGAGGAAAGCGCAAGTGCATGCCCGCATTCGAGACGAGGACTGACTTC
The DNA here is from genome assembly GCF_042477335.2 of Ovis canadensis. NCBI lineage: Eukaryota > Metazoa > Chordata > Mammalia > Artiodactyla > Bovidae > Ovis > Ovis canadensis. The sequence goes on from NC_091259.1 coordinate 1,844,194, forward strand.
CTTGGGGAGACTCCAGAAGTACCCCAAGATCCATGTCAGCACTGGAGAGGAATCCTCAGGTTCCGGCCCCGACTCCACACAAGGTCTTAGGCCCCGGCATCGACGGGAGAGGAATCCCGAGAGGCCCCCGAGGAACTCGCATGGGGACTGGCCTTTCCTGAGGCCACCAGAGCGGGTCCCTGAGGTCCCCGTCGTAAGTCGAGAGCACCTGCCGCAACTCGAGAAAATTCAGGAGGTTTTGCCCTCCAGGCGTGATGAGGCCCATTTCCGCTGAGGCTTCTCGAGGCCAATCACATCTAACCACTGGAACTTCCAAAGGGTCCTTCACACCCTTGCTGCAACTCAAGAAGTTCCCCGACATACCCGTCTCCACTCGAGAGGAAGCACGTGGTGTCCCGCACACATCCAGGGGAGCCCCGTTTCCGCCTCCTAGCTCGAGATGAGGGATCCTTTCCCTGTTTCGTAGGGAAAGAATTCCCGGCGTTCCCGTCGCATCTCAAGAGGAGGCGCTCTCCACAGGAAAGGCGAGAGGAACTCCAGGGTCGTGCCACCATTCCAAGAGTCCCCCAAATGTGTCAGTCCATTCCAGAGGAACGTGTTTTCCCTGCACTGCCTTGACGTTCAAGCCGAGGATCGACTCCCACCACGTGTGCACGTGGGACAGCCCTGTGGGAAAGCCTCGGGGGAAAGCCTCGTGGGAAAGACTCGAGGGAAAACCATAGATCCTTTGATCCACGCGGCGGACTGCGTGACACTGCTGCTACCGCCCTGGAGGAAAGCGCAAGTACATGCCCGCATTCGAGACGAGGACTGACTCCCCTGGGGAGACTCCAGAAGTACCCCAAGATCCAAGTCAGCACTGGAGAGGAATCCTCAGGTTCCGGCCCCGACTCCACACAAGGTCTTAGGCCCCGGCATCGACGGAAGTGGAATCCCGAGAGGCCCCCGAGGAACTCGCATGGGGACTGGCCTTTCCTGAGGCCACCAGAGCGGGTCCCTGAGGTCCCCGTCGTAAGTCGAGAGCACCTGCCGCAACTCGAGAAAATCCAGGAGGTTTTGCCCTCCAGGCGAGATGAGGCCCATTTCCGCTGAGGCTTCTCGAGGCCAATCACATCTAACCACTGGAACTTTCAGAGGGTCCTTCACACCCTTGCTGCAACTCAAGAAGTTCCCCGACATACCCGTCTGCACTCGAGAGGAAGCACGTGGTGTCCCGCACACATCCAGGGGAGCCCCGTTTCCGCCTCCTAGCTCGAGATGAGGGATCCTTTCCCTGTTTCGTAGGGAAAGAATTCCCGTCGTTCCCGTCGCATCTCAAGAGGAGGCGCTCTCCACAGGAAAGGCGAGAGGAACTCCAGGGTCGTGACAACATTCCAAGAGTCCCCCAGATGTGTCAGTCCATTCCAGAGGGACCTGTTTTCCCTGCACTGCCTTGACGTTCAAGCCGAGGATCGACTCCCACCACGTGTGCACGTGGGACAGCCCTGTGGGAAAGCCTCGTGGGAAAGCCTCGTGGGAAAGACTCGAGGGAAAACCATAGATCCTTTGATCCACGCGGCGGACTGCGTGACACGGCTGCTACCGCTCTGCAGGAAAGAGCAAGTGCATGCCCGCATTCGAGACGAGGACTGACTTCCTTGGGGAGACTCCAGAAGTACCCCAAGATCCATGTCAGCACTGGAGAGGAATCCTCAGGTTCCGGCCCCGACTCCACACAAGGTCTTAGGCCCCGGCATCGACGGGAGAGGAATCCCGAGAGGCTCCCGAGGAACTCGCATGGGGACTGGCCTTTCCTGAGGCCACCAGAGCGGGTCCCTGAGGACCCCGTCGTAAGTCGAGAGCACCTGCCGCAACTCGAGAAAATCCAGGAGGTTTTGCCCTCCAGGCGAGATGAGGCCCATTTCCGCTGAGGCTTCTCGAGGCTAATCACGTCTAACCACTGGAACTTCCAAAGGGTCCTTCACACCCTTGCTGCAACTCAAGAAGTTCCCCGACATACCCATCTCCACTCGAGAGGAAGCACGTGGGCCCCGCACACATCCAGGGGAGCCCCGTTTCCGCCTCCTAGCTCGAGATGAGGGATCCTTTCCCGGTTTCGTAGGGAAAGAATTCCCGGCGTTCCCGTCGCATCTCAAGAGGAGGCGCTCTCCACAGGAAAGGCGAGAGGAACTCCAGGGTCGTGACACCATTCCAAGAGTCCCCCAGATGTGTCAGTCCATTCCAGAGGAACCTGTTTTCCCTGCACTGCCTTGACGTTCAAGCCGAAGATCGACTCCAACCACGTGTGCACGTGGGACAGCCCTGTGGGAAAGCCTCGGGGGAAAGCCTTGTGGGAAAGACTCGAGGGAAAAACATAGATCCTTTGATCCACGCGGCGGACTGCGTGACACTGCTGCTACCGCTCTGGAGGAAAGCGCAAGTGCATGCCCGCATTCGAGACGAGGACTGAATCCCCTGGGGAGACTCCAGAAGTACCCCAAGATCCATGTCAGCACTGGAGAGGAATCCTCAGGTTCCGGCCCCGACTCCACACAAGGTCTTAGGCCCCGGCATCGACGGGAGAGGAATCCCGAGAGGCCCCCAAGGAACTCGCATGGGGACTGGCCTTTCCTGAGGCCACCAGAGCGGGTCCCTGAGGTCCCCGTCGTAAGTCGAGAGCACCTGCCGCAACTCGAGAAAATCCAGGAGGTTTTGCCCTCCAGGCGAGATAAGGCCCATTTCCGCTGAGGCTTCTCGAGGCCAATCACATCTAACCACTGGAACTTCCAAAGGGTCCTTCACACCCTTGCTGCAACTCAAGAAGTTCCCCCACATACCCGTCTCCACTCGAGAGGAAGCACGTGGTGTCCCGCACACATCCAGGGGAGCCCCGTTTCCGCCTCCTAGCTCGAGATGAGGGATCCTTTCCCTGTTTCGTAGGGAAAGAATTCCCGGCGTTCCCGACGCATCTCAAGAGGAGGCGCTCTCCACAGGAAAGGCGAGAGGAACTCCAGGGTCGTTCCACCATTCCAAGAGTCCCCCAGATGTGTCAGCCCATTCCAGAGAAACCTGTTTTCCCTGCACTGCCTTGACGTTCAAGCCGAGGATCGACTCCCACCACGTGTGCACGTGAGACAGCCCTGTGGGAAAGCCTCGTGGGAAAGCCTCGTGGGAAAGACTCGAGGGAAAACCATAGATCGTTTCATCCACGCGGCGGACTGCGTGACACTGCTGCTACCGCTCTGGAGGAAAGCGCAATGCATGCCCGCATTCGAGACGAGGACTGACTCCCCTGGGGAGACTCCAGAAGTACCCCAAGATCCATGTCAGCACTGGAGAGGAATCCTCAGGTTCCGGCCCCGACTCCACACAAGGGCTTAGGCCCCGGCATCGACGGGAGAGGAATCCCGAGACGCCCCCGAGGAACTCGCATGGGGACTGGCCTTTCCTGAGGCCACCAGAGCGGGTCCCAGAGGTCCCCGTTGTAAGTCGAGAGCACCTGCCGCAACTCCAGAAAATCCAGGAGGTTTTGCCCTCCAGGCGAGATGAGGCCCATTTCCGCTGAGGCTTCTCGAGGCTAATCACATCTAACCACTGGAACTTTCAGAGGGTCCTTCACACCCTTGCTGCAACTCAAGAAGTTCCCCGACATACCCGTCTGCACTCGAGAGGAAGCACGTGGTGTCCCGCACACATCCAGGGGAGCCCCGTTTCCGCCTCCTAGCTCGAGATGAGGGATCCTTTCCCTGTTTCGTAGGGAAAGAATTCCCGGCGTTCCCGTCGCATCTCAAGAGGAGGCGCTCTCCACAGGAAAGGCGAGAGGAACTCCAGGGTCGTGACACCATTCCAAGAGTCCCCCAGATGTGTCAGTCCATTCCAGAGGAACCTGTTTTCCCTGCACTGCCTTGACGTTCAAGCCGAGGATCGACTCCCACCACGTGTGCACGTGGGACAGCCCTGTGGGATAGCCTCGTGGGAAAGCCTCGTGGGAAAGACTCGAGGGAAAACCATAGATCCTTTGATCCACGCGGCGGACTGCGTGACACGGCTGCTACCGCTCTGGAGGAAAGCGCAAGTGCATGCCCGCATTCGAGACGAGGACTGACTTCCTTGGGGAGACTCCAGAAGTACCCCAAGATGCATGTCAGCACTGGAGAGGAATCCTCAGGTTCCGGCCCCGACTCCACACAAGGTCTTAGGCCACGGCATCGACGGGAGAGGAATCCCGAGAGGCCGCCGAGGAACTCGCATGGGGACTGGCCTTTCCTGAGGCCACCAGAGCGGGTCCCTGAGGTCCCCGTCGTAAGTCGAGAGCACCTGCCGCAACTCGAGAAAATCCAGGAGGTTTTGCCCTCCAGGTGTGATGAGGCCCATTTCCGCTGAGGCTTCTCGAGGCCAATCACATCTAACCACTGGAACTTCCAAAGGGTCCTTCACACCCTTGCTGCAACTCAAGAATTTCCCCGACATACCCGTCTCCACTCGAGAGGAAGCACGTGGTGTCCCGCACACATCCAGGGGAGCCCCGTTTCCGCCTCCTAGCTCGAGATGAGGGCTCCTTTCCCTGTTTCGTAGGGAAAGAATTCCCGGCGTTCCCGTCGCATCTCAAGAGGAGACGCTCTCCACAGGAAAGGCAAGAGGAACTCCTGGGTCGTGACACCATTCCGAGAGTCCCCCAGATGTATCAGCCCATTCCAGAGGAACCTGTTTTCCCTGCACTGCCTTGACGTTCAAGCCGAGGATCGACTCCCACCACGTGTGCACGTGGGACAGCCCTGTGGGAAAGCCTCGTGGGAAAGCCTCGTGGGAAAGACTCGAGGGAAAACCATAGATCCTTTGATCCACGCGGCGGACTGCGTGACACTGCTGCTACCGCTCTGGAGGAAAGCGCAAGTGCATGCCCGCATTCGAGACGAGGACTGACTCCCCTGGGGAGACTCCAGAAGTACCCCAGGATCCATGTCAGCACTGGAGAGGAATCCTCAGGTTCCGGCCCCGACTCCATACAAGGTCTTAGGCCCCGGCATCGACGGGAGAGGAATCCCGAGACGCCCCCGAGGAACTCGCATGGGGACTGGCCTTTCCTGAGGCCACCAGAGCGGGTCCCTGAGGTCCCCGTTGTAAGTCGAGAGCACCTGCCGCAACTCGAGAAAATCCAGGAGGTTTTGCCCTCCAGGCGAGATGAGGCCCATTTCCGCTGAGGCTTCTCGAGGCTAATCACGTCTAACCACTGGAACTTCCAAAGGGTCCTTCACACCCTTGCTGCAACTCAAGAAGTTCCCTGACATACCCGTCTCCACTCGAGAGGAAGCACGTGGGTCCCGCACACATCCAGGGGAGCCCCGTTTCCGCCTCCTAGCTCGAGATGAGGGATCCTTTCCCTGTTTCGTAGGGAAAGAATTCCCGGCGTTCCCGTCGCATCTCAAGAGGAGGTGCTCTCCACAGGAAAGGCGAGAGGAACTCCAGGGTCGTGCCACCATTCCAAGAGTCCCCCAGATGTGTCAGTCCATTCCAGAGGAACCTGTTTTCCCTGCACTGCCTTGACGTTCAAGCCGAGGATCGACTCCCACCACGTGTGCACGTGGGACAGCCCTGTGGGAAAGCCTCGTGGGAAAGCCTCGTGGGAAACACTCGAGGGAAAACCATAGATCCTTTGATCCACGCGGCGGACTGCGTGACACTGCTGCTACCGCTCTGGAGGAAAGCGCAAGTGCATGCCCGCATTCGAGACGAGGACTGACTCCCCTTGGGAGACTCCAGAAGTACCCCAAGATCCATGTCAGCACTGGAGAGGAATCCTCAGGTTCCGGCCCCGACTCCTCACAAGGTCTTAGGCCCCGGCATCGACGGGAGAGGAATCCCGAGAGGCCCCCGAGGAACTCGCATGGGGACTGGCCTTTCCTGAGGCCACCAGAGCGGGTCCCTGAGGTCCCCGTCGTAAGTCGAGAGCACCTGCCGCAACTCGAGAAAATCCAGGAGGTTTTGCCCTCCAGGCGAGTTGAGGCCCATTTCCGCTGAGGCTTCTCGAGGCCAATCACAACTAACCACTGGAACTTCCAAAGGGTCCTTCACACCATTGCTGCAACTCAAGAAGTTCCCCGACATACCCGTCTCCACTCGAGAGGAAGCACATGGGGTCCCGCACACATCCTGGGGAGCCCCGTTTCCGCCTCCTAGCTCGAGATGAGGGATCCTTTCCCTGTTTCGTAGGGAAAGAATTCCCGGCGTTCCCGTCGCATCTCAAGAGGAGGCGCTCTCCACAGGAAAGGCGAGAGGAACTCCAGGGTCGTGACACCATTCCAAGAGTCCCCCAAATGTGTCAGTCCATTCCAGAGGAACCTGTTTTCCCTGCACTGCCTTGACGTTCAAGCCGAGGATCGACTCCCACCACGTGTGCACGTGGGACAGCCCTGTGGGAAAGCCTCGGGGGAAAGCCTCGTGGGAAAGACTCGAGGGAAAACCATAGATCCTTTGATCCACGCGGCGGACTGCGTGACACTGCTGCTACCGCCCTGGAGGAAAGCGCAAGTACATGCCCGCATTCGAGACGAGGACTGACTCCCCTGGGGAGACTCCAGAAGTACCCCAAGATCCAAGTCAGCACTGGAGAGGAATCCTCAGGTTCCGGCCCCGACTCCACACAAGGTCTTAGGCCCCGGCATCGACGGGAGTGGAATCCCGAGAGGCCCCCGAGGAACTCGCATGGGGACTGGCCTTTCCTGAGGCCACCAGAGCGGGTCCCTGAGGTCCCCGTCGTAAGTCGAGAGCACCTGCCGCAACTCGAGAAAATCCAGGAGGTTTTGCCCTCCAGGCGAGATGAGGCCCATTTCCGCTGAGGCTTCTCGAGGCCAATCACATCTAACCACTGGAACTTTCAGAGGGTCCTTCACACCCTTGCTGCAACTCAAGAAGTTCCCCGACATACCCGTCTGCACTCGAGAGGAAGCACGTGGTGTCCCGCACACATCCAGGGGAGCCCCGTTTCCGCCTCCTAGCTCGAGATGAGGGATCCTTTCCCTGTTTCGTAGGGAAAGAATTCCCGTCGTTCCCGTCGCATCTCAAGAGGAGGCGCTCTCCACAGGAAAGGCGAGAGGAACTCCAGGGTCGTGACAACATTCCAAGAGTCCCCCAGATGTGTCAGTCCATTCCAGAGGGACCTGTTTTCCCTGCACTGCCTTGACGTTCAAGCCGAGGATCGACTCCCACCACGTGTGCACGTGGGACAGCCCTGTGGGAAAGCCTCGTGGGAAAGCCTCGTGGGAAAGACTCGAGGGAAAACCATAGATCCTTTGATCCACGCGGCGGACTGCGTGACACGGCTGCTACCGCTCTGCAGGAAAGAGCAAGTGCATGCCCGCATTCGAGACGAGGACTGACTTCCTTGGGGAGACTCCAGAAGTACCCCAAGATCCATGTCAGCACTGGAGAGGAATCCTCAGGTTCCGGCCCCGACTCCACACAAGGTCTTAGGCCCCGGCATCGACGGGAGAGGAATCCCGAGAGGCCCCCGAGGAACTCGCATGGGGACTGGCCTTTCCTGAGGCCACCAGAGCGGGTCCCTGAGGTCCCCGTCGTAAGTCGAGAGCACCTGCCGCAACTCGAGAAAATCCAGGAGGTTTTGCCCTCCAGGCGAGATGAGGCCCATTTCCGCTGAGGCTTCTCGAGGCTAATCACGTCTAACCACTGGAACTTCCAAAGGGTCCTTCACACCCTTGCTGCAACTCAAGAAGTTCCCCGACATACCCGTCTCCACTCGAGAGGAAGCACGTGGGCCCCGCACACATCCAGGGGAGCCCCGTTTCCGCCTCCTAGCTCGAGATGAGGGATCCTTTCCCGGTTTCGTAGGGAAAGAATTCCCGGCGTTCCCGTCGCATCTCAAGAGGAGGCGCTCTCCACAGGAAAGGCGAGAGGAACTCCAGGGTCGTGACACCATTCCAAGAGTCCCCCAGATGTGTCAGTCCATTCCAGAGGAACCTGTTTTCCCTGCACTGCCTTGACGTTCAAGCCGAGGATCGACTCCCACCACGTGTGCACGTGGGACAGCCCTGTGGGAAAGCCTCGGGGGAAAGCCTCGTGGGAAAGACTCGAGGGAAAACCATAGATCCTTTGATCCACGTGGCGGACTGCGTGACACTGCTGCTACCGCTCTGGAGGAAAGCGCAAGTGCATGCCCGCATTCGACACGAGGACTGACTCCCCTGGGGAGACTCCAGAAGTACCCCAAGATCCATGTCAGCACTGGAGAGGAATCCTCAGGTTCCGGCCCCGACTCCACACAAGGTCTTAGGCCCCGGCATCGACGGGAGAGGAATCCCGAGAGGCCCCCGAGGAACTCGCATGGGGACTGGCCTTTCCTGAGGCCACCAGAGCGGGTCCCTGAGGTCCCCGTCGTAAGTCGAGAGCACCTGCCGCAACTCGAGAAAATCCAGGAGGTTTTGCCCTCCAGGCGAGATGAGGCCCATTTCCGCTGAGGCTTCTCGAGGCCAATCACATCTAACTACTGGAACTTTCAGAGGGTCCTTCACACCCTTGCTGCAACTCAAGAAGTTCCCCGACATACCCGTCTGCACTCGAGAGGAAGCACGTGGTGTCCCGCACACATACAGGGGAGCCCCGTTTCCGCCTCCTAGCTCGAGATGAGGGATCCTTTCCCTGTTTCGAAGGGAAAGAATTCCCGGCGTTCCCGTCGCATCTCAAGAGGAGGCGCTCTCCACAGGAAAGGCGAGAGGAACTCCAGGGGCGTGACACCATTCCAAGAGTCCCCCAGATGTGTCAGTCCATTCCAGAGGAACCTGTTTTCCCTGCACTGCCTTGACGTTCAAGCCGAGGATCGACTCCCACCACGTGTGCACGTGGGACAGCCCTGTGGGAAAGCCTCGTGGGAAAGCCTCGTGGGAAAGACTCGAGGGAAAACCATAGATCCTTTGATCCACGCGGCGGACTGCGTGACACGGCTGCTACCGCTCTGCAGGAAAGCGCAAGTGCATGCCCGCATTCGAGACGAGGACTGACTTCCTTGGGGAGACTCCAGAAGTACCCCAAGATCCATGTCAGCACTGGAGAGGAATCCTCAGGTTCCGGCCCCGACTCCACACAAGGTCTTAGGCCCCGGCATCGACGGGAGAGGAATCCCGAGAGGCCCCCGAGGAACTCGCAAGGGGACTGGCCTTTCCTGAGGCCACCAGAGCGGGTCCCTGAGGTCCCCGTCGTAAGTCGAGAGCACCTGCCGCAACTCGAGAAAATCCAGGAGGTTTTGCCCTCCAGGCGGGATGAGGCCCATTTCCGCTGAGGCTTCTCGAGGCTAATCACGTCTAACCACTGGAACTTCCAAAGGGTCCTTCACACCCTTGCTGCAACTCAAGAAGTTCCCCGACATACCCGTCTCCACTCGAGAGGAAGCACGTGGGTCCCGCACACATCCAGGGGAGCCCCGTTTCCGCCTCCTAGCTCGAGATGAGGGATCCTTTCCCTGTTTCGTAGGGAAAGAATTCCCGGCGTTCCCGTCGCATCTCAAGAGGAGGTGCTCTCCACAGGAAAGGCGAGAGGAACTCCAGGGTCGTGCCACCATTCCAAGAGTCCCCCAGATGTGTCAGTCCATTCCAGAGGAACCTGTTTTCCCTGCACTGCCTTGACGTTCAAGCCTTGGATCGACTCCCACCACGTGTGCACGTGGGACAGCCCTGTGGGAAAGCCTCGTGGGAAAGCCTCGTGGGAAACACTCGAGGGAAAACCATAGATCCTTTGATCCACGCGGCGGACTGCGTGACACTGCTGCTACCGCTCTGGAGGAAAGCGCAAGTGCATGCCCGCATTCGAGACGAGGACTGACTCCCCTGGGGAGACTCCAGAAGTACCCCAAGATCCATGGCAGCACTGGAGAGGAATCCTCAGGTTCCGGCCCCGACTCCACACAAGGTCTTAGGCCCGGCATCGACGGGAGAGGAATCCCGAGAGGCCCCCGAGGAACTCGCATGGGGACTGGCCTTTCCTGAGGCCACCAGAGCGGGTCCCTGAGGTCCCCGTCGTAAGTCGAGAGCACCTGCCGCAACTCGAGAAAATCCAGGAGGTTTTGCCCTACAGGCGAGATGAGGCCCATTTCCGCTGAGGCTTCTCGAGGCCAATCACATCTAACCACTGGAACTTCCAAAGGGTCCTGCACACCCTTGCTGCAACTCAAGAAGTTCCCCGACATACCCATCTCCACTCGAGAGGAAGCACGTGGTGTCCCGCACACATCCAGGGGAGCCCCGTTTCCGCCTCCTAGCTCGCGATGAGGGATCCTTTCCCTGTTTCGTAGGGAAAGAATTCCCGGCGTTCCCGTCGCATCTCAAGAGGAGGCGCTCTCCACAGGAAAGGCGAGAGGAACTCCAGGGTCGTGCCACCATTCCAAGAGTCCCCCAGATGTGTCAGCCCATTCCAGAGGAACCTGTTTCCCTGCACTGCCTTGACGTTCAAGCTGAGGATCGACTCCCACCACGTGTGCACGTGGGACAGCCCTGTGGGAAAGCCTCGTGGAAAAGCCTCGTGGGAAAGACTCGAGGGAAAACCATAGATCCTTTCATCCACGCGGCGGACTGCGTGACACTGCTGCTACCGCTCTGGAGGAAAGCGCAATGCATGCCCGCATTCGAGACGAGGACTGACTCCCCTGGGGAGACTTCAGAAGTACCCCAAGATCCATGTCAGCACTGGAGAGGAATCCTCAGGTTCCGGCCCCGACTCCACACAAGGTCTTAGGACCCGGCATCGACGGGAGAGGAATGCCGAGAGGCCCCCGAGGAACTCGCATGGGGACTGGCCTTTCCTGAGGCCACCAGAGTGGGTTCCTGAGGTCCCCGTCGTAAGTCGAGAGCACCTGCCGCTACTCGAGAAAATCCAGGAGGTTTTGCCCTCCAGGCGAGATGAGGCCCATTTCCGCTGAGGCTTCTCGAGGCTAATCACGTCTAACCACTGGAACTTCCAAAGGGTCCTTCACACCCTTGCTGCAACTCAAGAAGTTCCCCGACATACCCGTCTCCACTCGAGAGGAAGCATGTGGGGTCCCGCACACATCCAGGGGAGCCCCGTTTCGCCTCCTAGCTCGAGATGAGGGATCCTTTCCCTGTTTCGTAGGGAAAGAATTCCCGGCGTTCCCTTCGCATCTCAAGAGGAGGTGCTCTCCACAGGAAAGGCGAGAGGAACTGAAGGGTCGTGCCACCATTCCAAGAGTCCCCCAGATGTGTCAGTCCATTCCAGAGGAACCTGTTTTCCCTGCACTGCCTTGACGTTCAAGCCGAGGATCGACTCCCACCACGTGTGCACGTGGGACAGCCCTGTGCGAAAGCCTCGTGGGAAAGCCTCGTGGGAAAGACTCGCGGGAAAACCATAGATCCTTTGATCCACGCGGCAGACTGCGTGACACTGCTGCTACCGCTCTGGAGGAAAGCGCAAGTGCATGCCCGCATTCGAGACGAGGACTGACTCCCCTGGGGAGACTCCAGAAGTACCCCAAGATCCATGTCAGCACTGGAGAGGAATCCTCAGGTTCCGGCCCCGACTCCACACAAGTTCTTAGGCCCCGGCATCGACGGGAGAGGAATCCCGAGAGGCCCCCGAGGAACTCGCATGGGGACTGGCCTTTCCTGAGGCCACCAGAGCGGGTCCCTGAGGTCCCCGTCGTAAGTCGAGAGCACCTGCCGCAACTCGAGAAAATCCAGGAGGTTTTGCCCTCCAGGCGAGATGAGGCCCATTTCTGCTGAGGCTTCTCGAGGCCAATCACATCTAACCACTGGAACTTCCAAAGGGTCATTCACACCATTGCTGCAACTCAAGAAGTTCCCCGACATACCCGTCTCCACTCGAGAGGAAGCACGTGGGGTACCGCACACATCCAGGGGAGCCCCGTTTCCGCCTCCTAGCTAGAGATGAGGGATCCTTTCCCTGTTTCGTAGGGAAAGAATTCCCGGCGTTCCCGTCTCATCTCAAGATGAGGCGCTCTCCACAGGAAAGGCGATAGGAACTCCAGGGTCGTGACACCATTCCAAGAGTCCCCCAGATGTGTCAGTCCATTCCAGAGGAACCTGTTTTCCCTGCACTGCCTTGACGTTCAAGCCGAGGATCGACTCCCACCACGTGTGCACGTGGGACAGCCCTGTGGGAAAGCCTCGTGGGAAAGCCTCGTGGGAAAGACTCAGGGAAAACCATAGATCCTTTGATCCACGCGGCGGACTGCGTGACACTGCTGCTACCGCTCTGGAGGAAAGCGCAAGTGCATGCCCGCATTCGAGACGAGGACTGACTCCCCTGGAGAGACTCCAGAAGTACCCCAAGATCCATGTCAGCACTGGAGAGGAATCCTCAGGTTCGGCCCCGACTCCACACAAGGTCTTAGGCACCGGCATCGACCAGAGAGGAATCCCGAGAGGCCCCCGAGGAACTCGCATGGGGACTGGCCTTTCCTGAGGCCACCAGAGCGGGTCCCTGAGGTCCCCGTCGTAAGTCGAGAGCACCTGCCGCAACTCGAGAACATCCAGGAGGTTTTGCCCTCCAGGCGAGATGAGGCCCATTTCCGCTGAGGCTTCTCGAGGCTAATCACGTCTAACCACTGGAACTTCCAAAGGGTCCTTCACACCCTTGCTGCAACTCAAGAAGTTCCCCGACATACCCGTCTCCACTCGAGAGGAAGCACGTGGGTCCCGCACACATCCAGGGGAGCCCCGTTTCCGCCTCCTAGCTCGAGATGAGGGATCCTTTCCCTGTTTCGTAGGGAAAGAATTCCCGGCGTTCCCGTCGCATCTCAAGAGGAGGCGCTCTCCTCAGGAAAGGCGAGAGGAACTGAAGGGTCGTGCCACCATTCCAAGAGTCCCCCAGATGTGTCAGTCCATTCCAGAGGAACCTGTTTTCCCTGCACTGCCTTGACGTTCAAGCCGAGGATCGACTCCCACCACGTGTGCACGTGGGACAGCCCTGTGGGAAAGCCTCGTGGGAAAGCCTCGTGGGAAAGACTCAGGGAAAACCATAGATCCTTTGATCCACGCAGCGGACTGCGTGACACTGCTGCTACCGCTCTGGAGGAAAGCGCAAGTGCATGCCCGCATTCGAGACGAGGACTGACTCCCCTGGGGAGACTCCAGAAGTACCCCAAGATCCATGTCAGCACTGGAGAGGAATCCTCAGGTTCGGCCCCGACTCCACACAAGGTCTTATGCCCCGGCATCGACCAGAGAGGAATCCCGAGAGGCCCCCGAGGAACTCGCATGGGGACTGGCCTTTCCTGAGGCCACCAGAGCGGGTCCCTGAGGTCCCCGTCGTAAGTCGTGAGCACCTGCCGCAACTCGAGAAAATCCAGGAGGTTTTGCCCTCCAGGCGAGATGAGGCCCATTTCCGCTGAGGCTTCTCGAGGCCTATCACATCTAGCCACTGGAACTTCCAAAGGGTCCTTCACACCCTTGCTTCAACTCAAGAAGTTCCCCGACATACCCGTCTCCACTCGGAAGGAAGCACGTGGGGTCCCGCACACATCCAGGGGAGCCCCGTTTCCGCCTCCTAGCTCGAGATGAGGGATCCTTTCCCTGTTTCGTAGGGAAAGAATTCCCGGCGTTCCCGTCGCATCTCAAGAGGAGGCGCTCTCCACAGGAAAGGCGAGAGGAACTCCAGGGTCGTGCCACCATTCCAAGAGTCCCCCAGATGTGTCAGTCCATTCCAGAGGAACCTGTTTTCCCTGCACTGCCTTGACGTTCAAGCCGAGGATCGACTCCGACCACGTGTGCACGTGGGACAGCCCTTTGGGAAAGCCTCGTGGGAAAGCCTCGTGGGAAAGACTCGAGGGAAAACCATAGATCCTTTGATCCACGCGGCGGACTGCGTGACACTGCTGCTACCGCTCTGGAGGAAAGCGCAAGTGCATGCCCGCATTCGAGACGAGGACTGACTCCCCTGGGGAGACTCCAGAAGTACCCCAAGATCCATGTCAGCACTGGAGAGGAATCCTCAGGTTCCGGCCCCGACTCCACACAAGGTCTTAGGCCCCGGCATCGACGGGAGAGGAATCCCGAGACGCCCCCGAGGAACTCCCATGGGGACGGGCCTTTCCTGAGGCCACCAGAGCGGGTCCCTGAGGTCCCCGTCGTAAGTCGAGAGCACCTGCCGCAACTCGAGAAAATCCAGGAGGTTTTGCCCTCCAGGCGAGATGAGGCCCATTTCCGCTGAGGCTTCTCGAGGCCAATCACATCTAACCACTGGAACTTCCAAAGGGTCCTTCACACCATTGCTACAACTCAAGAAGTTCCCCGACATACCCGTCTCCACTCGAGAGGAAGCACGTGGGGTCCCGCACACATCCAGGGGAGCCCCGTTTCCGCCTCCTAGCTCGAGATGAGGGATCCTTTCCCTGTTTCGTAGGGAAAGAATTCCCGGCGTTCCCGTCGCATCTCAAGAGGAGGCGCTCTCCACAGGAAAGGCGAGAAGAACTCCAGGGTCGTGCCACCATTCCAAGAGTCCCCCAGATGTGTCAGTCCATTCCAGAGGAACCTGTTTTCCCTGCACTGCCTTGACGTTCAAGCCGAGGATCGACTCCCACCACGTGTGCACGTGGGACAGCCCTGTGGGAAAGCCTCGTGGGAAAGCCTCGTGGGAAAGACTCGAGGGAAAACCATAGATCCTTTGATCCACGCGGCGGACTGCGTGACACTGCTGCTACCGCTCTGGAGGAAAGCGCAAGTGCATGCCCGCATTCGAGACGAGGACTGACTCCCCTGGGGAGACTCCAGAAGTACCCCAAGATCCATGTCAGCACTGGAGAGGAATCCTCAGGTTCCGGCCCCGACTCCACACAAGGTCTTAGGCCCCGGCATCGACGGGAGAGGAATCCCGAGAGGCCCCCGAGGAACTCGCATGGGGACTGGCCTTTCCTGAGGCCACCAGAGCGGGTCCCTGAGGTCCCCGTCGTAAGTCGAGAGCACCTGCCGCAACTCGAGAAAATCCAGGAGGTTTTGCCCTCCAGGCGAGATGAGGCCCATTTCCGCTGAGGCTTCTCGAGGCTAATCACGTCTAACCACTGGAACTTCCAAAGGGTCCTTCACACCCTTGCTGCAACTCAAGAAGTTCCCCGACATACCCGTCTCCACTCGAGAGGAAGCACGTGGGTCCCGCACACATCCAGGGGAGCCCCGTTTCCGCCTTCTAGCTCGAGATGAGGGATCCTTTCCCTGTTTCGTAGGGAAAGAATTCCCGGCGTTCCCGTCGCATCTCAAGAGGAGGGGCTCTCCACAGGAAAGGCGAGAGGAACTCCAGGGTCGTGCCACCATTCCAAGAGTCCCCCAGATGTGTCAGTCCATTCCAGAGGAACCTGTTTTCCCTGCACTGCCTTGACGTTCAAGCCGAGGATCGACTCCCACCACGTGTGCACGTGGGACAGCCCTGTGGGAAAGCCTCGTGGGAAAGCCTCGTGGGAAAGACTCGAGGGAAAACCATAGATCCTTTGATCTACGCGGCGGACTGCGTGACACTGCTGCCACTGCTTTGGAGGAAAGCGCAAGTGCATGCCCGCATTCGAGACGAGGACTGACTCCCCTGGGGAGACTCCAGAAGTACCCCAAGATCCATGTCAGCACTGGAGAGGAATCCTCAGGTTCCGGCCCCGACTCCACACAAGGTCTTAGGTCCCGGCATCGACGGGAGAGGAATCCCGAGAGGACCCGAGGAACTCGCATGGGGACTGGCCTTTCCTAAGGCCACCAGAGCGGGTCTCTGAGGTCCCCGTCTTAAGTCGAGAGTACCTGCCGCAACTCGAGAAAATCCAGCAGGTTTTGCTCTCCAGGCGATATGAGGCCCATTTCCGCTGAGGCTTCTCGGGGCTAATCACTTTTAACCACTGGAACTTCCAAAGGGTCCTTCACACCCTTGCTGCAACTCAAGAAGTTCCCCGACATACCCGTCTCCACTCGAGAGGAAGCACGTGGGGTCCCGCACACATCCAGGGAGCCCCGTTTCCGACTCCTAGCTCGAGATGAGGGATCCTTTCCCTGTTTCGTAGGGAAAGAATTCCCGGGGTTCCCGTCGCATCTCAAGAGGAGGCGCTCTCCACAGGAAAGGCGAGAGGAACTCCAGGGTCGTGCCACCATTCCAAGAGTCCCCCAGATGTGTCAGTCCATTCCAGAGGAACCTGTTTTCCCTGCACTGCCTTGATGTTCAAGCAGAGGATCGACTCCCACCACGTGTGCACGTGGGACAGCCCTGTGGGAAAGCGTCGTGGGAAAGCCTCGTGGGAAAGACTCGAGGGAAAACCATAGATCCTGTGATCCACGTGGCGGACTGCGTGACACTGCTGCTACCGCTCTGGAGGAAAGCGCAAGTGCATGCCCGCATTCGAGACGAGGACTGACTCCCCTAGGGAGACTCCAGAAGTACCCCAAGATCCATGTCAGCACTGGAGAGGAATCCTCAGGTTCCGGCCCCGACTCCACACAAGGTCTTAGGCCCCGGCATCGACGGGAGAGGAATCCCCAGAGGCCCCAGAGGAACTCGCATGGGGACTGGCCTTTCCTGAGGCCACCAGAGCGGGTCCCTGAGGTCCCCGTCGTAAGTCGAGAGCACCTGCCGCAACTTGAGAAAATCCAGGAGGTTTTGCCCTCCAGGCGAGATGAGGCCCATTTCCGCTGATGCTTCTGGAGGCTAATCACGTCTAACCACTGGAACTTCCAAAGGGTCCTTCACACCCTTGCTGAAACTCAAGAAGTTCCCCGACATACCCGTCTCCTCTCGAGAGGAAGCACGTGGGGTCCCGCCCACATCCAGGGGAGCTCCGTTTCCGCCTCCTAGCTCGAGATGTGGGATCCTTTCCCTGTTTCGTAGGGAAAGAATTCCCGGCGTTCCCGTCGCATCTCAAGAGGAGGCGCTCTCCACAGGAAAGGCGAGAGGAACTCCAGGGTCGTGCCATCATTCCAAGAGTCCCCCAGATGTGTCAGTCCATTCCAGAGGAACCTGTTTTCCCTGCACTGCCTTGATGTTCAAGCCAAGGATCGACTCCCACCACCTGTGCACGTGGCACAGCCCTGTGGGAAAGCCTCGTGGGAAAGCCTCGTGGAAAAGACTCTAGGGAAAACCATAGATCCTTTGATCCACGAGGCGGACTGCGTGACACTGCTGCTACCGCTCTGGAGGAAAGCGCAAGTGCATGCCCGCATTCGAGACGAGGACTGACTCCCCTGGGGAGACTCCAGAAGTACCCCAAGATCCATGTCAGTACTGGAGAGGAATCCTCAGGTTCCGGCCCCGAATCCACACAAGAACTTAGGCCCCGGCATCGACGGGAGAGGAATCCCCAGAGGCCCCCGAGGAACTCGCATGGGGACTGGCCTTTCCTGAGGCCACCAGAGCGGGTCCCTGAGGTTCCCGTCGTAAGTCGAGAGCACCTGCCGCAACTCGAGAAAATCCAGGAGGTTTTGCCCTCCAGGCGAGATGAGGCCCATTTCCGCTGAGGCTTCTCGAGGCTATTCACGTCTAACCACTGGAACATCAAAAGGGTCCTTCACACCCTTGCTGCAACTCAAGAAGTTCCCCGACATACCCGTCTCCACTCGAGAGGAAGCACGTGGGGTCCCGCACACATCCAGGGGAGCCCCGTTTCCGCCTCCTAGCTCGAGATGAGCGATCCTTTCCCTGTTTCGTAGGGAAAGAATTCCCGGCGTTCCCGTCGCATCTCAAGAGGAGGCGCTCTCCACAGGAAAGGCGAGAGGAACTCCAGGGTCGTGCCACCAATCCAGGAGACCCCCAGATGTGTCAGTCCATTACACATGAACCTGTTTTCCCTGCACTGCCTTGATGTTCAAGCCGAGGATCGACTCCCACCACGTGTGCACGTGGGACAGCCCTGTGGGAAAGCCTCGTGGGAAAGCCTCGTGGGAAAGACTCGAGGGAAAACCATAGATCCTTTGATCCACGCGGGGGACTGCGGACACTGCTGCTACCGCTCTGGAGGAAAGCGCAAGTGCATGCCCGCACTCGAGACGAGGACTGACTCCCCTGGGGAGACTCCAGAAGTACCCCAAGATCCATGTCAGCACTGGAGAGGAATCCTCATGTTCCGGCCGCGACTCCACACAAGGTCTTAGGCCCCGGGATCGACGGAAGAGGAATCCCGAGAGGCCCCCGAGGAACTCGCATGGGGACTGGCCTTTCCTGAGGCCACCAGAGCGGGTCCCTGAGGTCCCCGTCGTAAGTCAAGAGCACCTGCCGCAACTCGAGAAAATCCAGGAGGTTTTGCCCTCCAGGCGAGATGAGGCCCATTTCCGCTGAGGCTTCTCGAGGCCAATCACATCTAACCACTGGAACTTCCAAAGGGTCCTTCACACCCTTGCTGCAACTCAAGAAGTTCCCCGACATACCCGTCTCCACTCGAGAGGAAGCACGTGGGGTCCCGCACACATCCAGGGGAGCCCCGTTTCCGCCTCCTAGCTCGAGATGAGGGATCCTTTCCCTGTTTCGTAGGGAAAGAATTCCCGGCGTTCCCGTCGCATCTCAAGAGGAGGCGCTCTCCAAAGGAAAGGCGAGAGGAACTCCAGGGTCGTGCCACCATTCCAAGAGTCCCCCTGATGTGTCAGTCCATTTCAGAGGAACCTGTTTTCCCTGCACTGCCTTGACGTTCAAGCCGAGGATCGACTCCCACCACGTGTGCACGTGGGACAGCCCTGTGGGAAAGCCTCGTGGGAAAGCCTCGTGGGAAAGACTCGAGGGAAAACCATAGATCCTTTGATCCACGCGGCGGACTGCGTGACACTGCTGCTACCGCTCTGGAGGAAAGCGCAAGTGCATGCCCGCATTCGAGACGAGGACTGACTCCCCTGGGGAGACTCCAGAAGTACCCCAAGATCCATGTCAGCCCTGGAGAGGAATCCTCAGGTTCCGGCCCCGACTCCACACAAGGTCTTAGGCCCCGGCATCGACGGGAGAGGAATCCCGAGAGGCCCCCGAGGAACTCGCATGGGGACTGGCCTTTCCTGAGGTCACCAGAGCGGGTCCCTGAGGTCCCCGTCGTAAGTCGAGAGCACCTGCCGCAACTCGAGAAAATCCAGGAGGTTTTGCCCTTCAGGCGAGATGAGGCCCATTTCCGCTGAGGCTTCTCGAGGCGAATCACGTCTAACCGCTGGAACTTCCAAAGGGTCCTTCACACCCTTGCTGCAACTCAAGAAGTTCCCCGACATACCCGTCTCCACTCGAGTGGAAGCACGTGGGGTCCCGCACACATCCAGGGGAGCCCTGTTTCCGCCTCCTAGCTCGAGATGAGGGATCCTTTCCCTGTTTCGTAGGGAAAGAATTCCCGGCGTTCCCGTCGCATCTCAAGAGGAGGCGCTCTCCACAGGAAAGGCGAGAGGAACTCCAGGGTCGTGCCACCATTCCATAAGTCCCCCAGATGTGTCAGTCCATTCCAGAGGAACCAGTTTTCCCTGCACTGCCTTGACGTTCAAGCCGAGGATCCACTCCCACCACGTGTGCACGTGGGACAGCCCTGTGGGAAAGCCTCGTGGGAAAGCCTCGTGGGAAAGACTCGAGGGAAAACCATAGATCCTTTGATCCACGCGGCGGACTGCGTGACACTGCTGATACCGCTCTGGAGGAAAGCGCAAGTGCATGCCCGCATTCGACACGAGGACTGACTCCCCTGGGGAGACTCCAGAAGTACCCCAAGATCCATGTCAGCACTGGAGAGGAATCCTCAGGTTCCGGCCCCGACTCCACACAAGGTCTTAGGCCCCGGCATCGAAGGGAGAGGAATCCCGAGAGGCCCATGAGGAACTCGCATGGGGACTGGCCTTTCCTGAGGCCACCAGAGCGGGTCCCTGAGGTCCCCGTCGTAAGTCGAGAGCACCTGCCGCAACTCGAGAAAATCCAGGAGGTTTTGCCCTCCAGGCGAGATGAGGCCCATTTCCGCTGAGGCTTCTCGAGACTAATCACGTCTAACCACTGGAACTTCCAAAGGGTCCTTCACACCCTTGCTGCAACTCAAGAAGTTCCCCGACATACCCGTCTCCACTCGAGAGGAAGCACGTGGGGTCCCGCACACATCCAGGGGAGCCCCGTTTCTGCCTCCTATCTCGAGATGAGGGGTCCTTTCCCTGTTTCGTAGGGAAAGAATTCCCGGCGTTCCCGTCGCATCTCAAGAGGAGGCGCTATCCACAGGAAAGGCGAGAGGAACTCCAGGGTCGTGCCACCATTCCAGGAGTCCCCCAGATGTGTCAGTCCATTCCAGAGGAAAAAGTTTTCCCTGCACTGCCTTGACGTTCAAGCCGAGGATCGACTCCCACCACCTGTGCACGTGGGACAGCCCTGTGGGAAAGCCTCGTGGGAAAGCCCCGTGGGAAAGACTCGAGGGAAAACCATAGATCCTTTGATCCACGCGGCGGACTGAGTGACAATGCTGCTACCGCTCTGGAGGAAAGCGCAAGTGCATGCCCGCATTCGAGACGAGGACTGACTCCCCTGGGGAGACTCCAGAAGTACCCCAAGATCCATGTCAGCACTGGAGAGGAATCCTCAGGTTCCGGCCCCGACTCCACACAAGGTCTTAGGCCCCGGCATCGACGGGAGAGGAATCCCGAGAGGCCCCCGAGGAACTCGCATGGGGACTGGCCTTTCCTGAGGCCACCAGAGCGGGTCCCTGAGGTCCCCGTCGTAAGTCGAGAGCACCTGCCGCAACTCGAGAAAATCCAGGAGGTTTTGCCCTTCAGGCGAGATGAGGCCCATTTCCGCTGAGGCTTCTCGAGGCGAATCACGTCTAACCGCTGGAACTTCCAAAGGGTCCTTCACACCCTTGCTGCAACTCAAGAAGTTCCCCGACATACCCGTCTCCACTCGAGTGGAAGCACGTGGGGTCCCGCACACATCCAGGGGAGCCCTGTTTCCGCCTCCTAGCTCGAGATGAGGGATCCTTTCCCTGTTTCGTAGGGAAAGAATTCCCGGCGTTCCCGTCGCATCTCAAGAGGAGGCGCTCTCCACAGGAAAGGCGAGAGGAACTCCAGGGTCGTGCCACCATTCCAAGAGTCCCCCAGATGTGTCAGTCCATTCCAGAGGAACCTGTTTTCCCTGCACTGCCTTGACGTTCAAGCCGAGGATCCACTCCCACCACGTGTGCACGTGGGACAGCCCTGTGTGAAAGCCTCGTGGGAAAGCCTCGTGGGAAAGACTCGAGGGAAAACCATAGATCTTTTGATCCACGCGGCGGACTGCGTGACACTGCTGCTACCGCTCTGGAGGAAAGCGCAAGTGCATGCCCGCATTCGAGACGAGGACTGACTCCCCTGCGGAGACTCCAGAAGTACCCCAAGATCCATGTCAGCACTGGAGAGGAATCCTCAGGTTCCGGCCCCGACTCCACACAAGGTCTTAGGTCCCGGCATCGACGGGAGAGGAATCCCGAGAGGACCCGAGGAACTCGCATGGGGACTGGCCTTTCCTAAGGCCACCAGAGCGGGTCTCTGAGGTCCCCGTCTTAAGTCGAGAGTACCTGCCGCAACTCGAGAAAATCCAGCAGGTTTTGCTCTCCAGGCGATATGAGGCCCATTTCCGCTGAGGCTTCTCGGGGCTAATCACTTTTAACCACTGGAACTTCCAAAGGGTCCTTCACACCCTTGCTGCAACTCAAGAAGTTCCCCGACATACCCGTCTCCACTCGAGAGGAAGCACGTGGGGTCCCGCACACATCCAGGGAGCCCCGTTTCCGACTCCTAGCTCGAGATGAGGGATCCTTTCCCTGTTTCGTAGGGAAAGAATTCCCGGGGTTCCCGTCGCATCTCAAGAGGAGGCGCTCTCCACAGGAAAGGCGAGAGGAACTCCAGGGTCGTGCCACCATTCCAAGAGTCCCCCAGATGTGTCAGTCCATTCCAGAGGAACCTGTTTTCCCTGCACTGCCTTGATGTTCAAGCCGAGGATCGACTCCCACCACGTGTGCACGTGGGACAGCCCTGTGGGAAAGCGTCGTGGGAAAGCCTCGTGGGAAAGACTCGAGGGAAAACCATAGATCCTGTGATCCACGCGGCGGACTGCGTGACACTGCTGCTACCGCTCTGGAGGAAAGCGCAAGTGCATGCCCGCATTCGAGACGAGGACTGACTCCCCTAGGGAGACTCCAGAAGTACCCCAAGATCCATGTCAGCACTGGAGAGGAATCCTCAGGTTCCGGCCCCGACTCCACACAAGGTCTTAGGCCCCGGCATCGACGGGAGAGGAATCCCCAGAGGCCCCAGAGGAACTCGCATGGGGACTGGCCTTTCCTGAGGCCACCAGAGCGGGTCCCTGAGGTCCCCGTCGTAAGTCGAGAGCACCTGCCGCAACTTGAGAAAATCCAGGAGGTTTTGCCCTCCAGGCGAGATGAGGCCCATTTCCGCTGAGGCTTCTGGAGGCTAATCACGTCTAACCACTGGAACTTCCAAAGGGTCCTTCACACCCTTGCTGAAACTCAAGAAGTTCCCCGACATACCCGTCTCCACTCGAGAGGAAGCACGTGGGGTCCCGCCCACATCCAGGGGAGCTCCGTTTCCGCCTCCTAGCTCGAGATGTGGGATCCTTTCCCTGTTTCGTAGGGAAAGAATTCCCGGCGTTCCCGTCGCATCTCAAGAGGAGGCGCTCTCCACAGGAAAGGCGAGAGGAACTCCAGGGTCGTGCCATCATTCCAAGAGTCCCCCAGATGTGTCAGTCCATTCCAGAGGAACCTGTTTTCCCTGCACTGCCTTGACGTTCAAGCCAAGGATCGACTCCCACCACCTGTGCACGTGGCACAGCCCTGTGGGAAAGCCTCGTGGGAAAGCCTCGTGGAAAAGACTCTAGGGAAAACCATAGATCCTTTGATCCACGAGGCGGACTGCGTGACACTGCTGCTACCGCTCTGGAGGAAAGTGCAAGTGCATGCCCGCATTCGAGACGAGGACTGACTCCCCTGGGGAGACTCCAGAAGTACCCCAAGATCCATGTCAGTACTGGAGAGGAATCCTCAGGTTCCGGCCCCGAATCCACACAAGAACTTAGGCCCCGGCATCGACGGGAGAGGAATCCCCAGAGGCCCCCGAGGAACTCGCATGGGGACTGGCCTTTCCTGAGGCCACCAGAGCGGGTCCCTGAGGTTCCCGTCGTAAGTCGAGAGCACCTGCCGCAACTCGAGAAAATCCAGGAGGTTTTGCCCTCCAGGCGAGATGAGGCCCATTTCCGCTGAGGCTTCTCGAGGCTATTCACGTCTAACCACTGGAACATCAAAAGGGTCCTTCACACCCTTGCTGCAACTCAAGAAGTTCCCCGACATACCCGTCTCCACTCGAGAGGAAGCACGTGGGGTCCCGCACACATCCAGGGGAGCCCCGTTTCCGCCTCCTAGCTCGAGATGAGCGATCCTTTCCCTGTTTCGTAGGGAAAGAATTCCCGGCGTTCCCGTCGCATCTCAAGAGGAGGCGCTCTCCACAGGAAAGGCGAGAGGAACTCCAGGGTCGTGCCACCAATCCAGGAGACCCCCAGATGTGTCAGTCCATTACACATGAACCTGTTTTCCCTGCACTGCCTTGATGTTCAAGCCGAGGATCGACTCCCACCACGTGTGCACGTGGGACAGCCCTGTGGGAAAGCCTCGTGGGAAAGCCTCGTGGGAAAGACTCGAGGGAAAACCATAGATCCTTTGATCCACGCGGGGGACTGCGGACACTGCTGCTACCGCTCTGGAGGAAAGCGCAAGTGCATGCCCGCACTCGAGACGAGGACTGACTCCCCTGGGGAGACTCCAGAAGTACCCCAAGATCCATGTCAGCACTGGAGAGGAATCCTCATGTTCCGGCCGCGACTCCACACAAGGTCTTAGGCCCCGGGATCGACGGAAGAGGAATCCCGAGAGGCCCCCGAGGAACTCGCATGGGGACTGGCCTTTCCTGAGGCCACCAGAGCGGGTCCCTGAGGTCCCCGTCGTAAGTCAAGAGCACCTGCCGCAACTCGAGAAAATCCAGGAGGTTTTGCCCTCCAGGCGAGATGAGGCCATTTCCGCTGAGGCTTCTCGAGGCCAATCACATCTAACCACTGGAACTTCCAAAGGGTCCTTCACACCCTTGCTGCAACTCAAGAAGTTCCCCGACATACCCGTCTCCACTCGAGAGGAAGCACGTGGGGTCCCGCACACATCCAGGGGAGCCCCGTTTCCGCCTCCTAGCTCGAGATGAGGGATCCTTTCCCTGTTTCGTAGGGAAAGAATTCCCGGCGTTCCCGTCGCATCTCAAGAGGAGGCGCTCTCCAAAGGAAAGGCGAGAGGAACTCCAGGGTCGTGCCACCATTCCAAGAGTCCCCCTGATGTGTCAGTCATTTCAGAGGAACCTGTTTTCCCTGCACTGCCTTGACGTTCAAGCCGAGGATCGACTCCCACCACGTGTGCACGTGGGACAGCCCTGTGGGAAAGCCTCGTGGGAAAGCCTCGTGGGAAAGACTCGAGGGAAAACCATAGATCCTTTGATCCACGCGGCGGACTGCGTGACACTGCTGCTACCGCTCTGGAGGAAAGCGCAAGTGCATGCCCGCATTCGAGACGAGGACTGACTCCCCTGGGGAGACTCCAGAAGTACCCCAAGATCCATGTCAGCACTGGAGAGGAATCCTCAGGTTCCGGCCCCGACTCCACACAAGGTCTTAGGCCCCGGCATCGACGGGAGAGGAATCCCGAGAGGCCCCCGAGGAACTCGCATGGGGACTGGCCTTTCCTGAGGTCACCAGAGCGGGTCCCTGAGGTCCCCGTCGTAAGTCGAGAGCACCTGCCGCAACTCGAGAAAATCCAGGAGGTTTTGCCCTCCAGGCGAGATGAGGCCCATTTCCGCTGAGGCTTCTCGAGGCGAATCACGTCTAACCGCTGGAACTTCCAAAGGGTCCTTCACACCCTTGCTGCAACTCAAGAAGTTCCCCGACATACCCGTCTCCACTCGAGTGGAAGCACGTGGGGTCCCGCACACATCCAGGGGAGCCCTGTTTCCGCCTCCTAGCTCGAGATGAGGGATCCTTTCCCTGTTTCGTAGGGAAAGAATTCCCGGCGTTCCCGTCGCATCTCAAGAGGAGGCGCTCTCCACAGGAAAGGCGAGAGGAACTCCAGGGTCGTGCCACCATTCCATAAGTCCCCCAGATGTGTCAGTCCATTCCAGAGGAACCAGTTTTCCCTGCACTGCCTTGACGTTCAAGCCGAGGATCCACTCCCACCACGTGTGCACGTGGGACAGCCCTGTGGGAAAGCCTCGTGGGAAAGCCTCGTGGGAAAGACTCGAGGGAAAACCATAGATCCTTTGATCCACGCGGCGGACTGCGTGACACTGCTGATACCGCTCTGGAGGAAAGCGCAAGTGCATGCCCGCATTCGACACGAGGACTGACTCCCCTGGGGAGACTCCAGAAGTACCCCAAGATCCATGTCAGCACTGGAGAGGAATCCTCAGGTTCCGGCCCCGACTCCACACAAGGTCTTAGGCCCCGGCATCGAAGGGAGAGGAATCCCGAGAGGCCCATGAGGAACTCGCATGGGGACTGGCCTTTCCTGAGGCCACCAGAGCGGGTCCCTGAGGTCCCCGTCGTAAGTCGAGAGCACCTGCCGCAACTCGAGAAAATCCAGGAGGTTTTGCCCTCCAGGCGAGATGAGGCCCATTTCCGCTGAGGCTTCTCGAGACTAATCACGTCTAACCACTGGAACTTCCAAAGGGTCCTTCACACCCTTGCTGCAACTCAAGAAGTTCCCCGACATACCCGTCTCCACTCGAGAGGAAGCACGTGGGGTCCCGCACACATCCAGGGGAGCCCCGTTTCTGCCTCCTATCTCGAGATGAGGGGTCCTTTCCCTGTTTCGTAGGGAAAGAATTCCCGGCGTTCCCGTCGCATCTCAAGAGGAGGCGCTATCCACAGGAAAGGCGAGAGGAACTCCAGGGTCGTGCCACCATTCCAGGAGTCCCCCAGATGTGTCAGTCCATTCCAGAGGAAAAAGTTTTCCCTGCACTGCCTTGACGTTCAAGCCGAGGATCGACTCCCACCACCTGTGCACGTGGGACAGCCCTGTGGGAAAGCCTCGTGGGAAAGCCCCGTGGGAAAGACTCGAGGGAAAACCATAGATCCTTTGATCCACGCGGCGGACTGAGTGACAATGCTGCTACCGCTCTGGAGGAAAGCGCAAGTGCATGCCCGCATTCGAGACGAGGACTGACTCCCCTGGGGAGACTCCAGAAGTACCCCAAGATCCATGTCAGCACTGGAGAGGAATCCTCAGGTTCCGGCCCCGACTCCACACAAGGTCTTAGGCCCCGGCATCGACGGGAGAGGAATCCGGAGAGGCCCCCGAGGAACTCGCATGGGGACTGGCCTTTCCTGAGGCCACCAGAGCGGGTCCCTGAGGTCCCCGTCGTAAGTCGAGAGCACCTGCCGCAACTCGAGAAAATCCAGGAGGTTTTGCCCTCCAGGCGAGATGAGGCCCATTTCCGCTGAGGCTTCTCGAGGCGAATCACGTCTAACCGCTGGAACTTCCAAAGGGTCCTTCACACCCTTGCTGCAACTCAAGAAGTTCCCCGACATACCCGTCTCCACTCGAGTGGAAGCACGTGGGGTCCCGCACACATCCAGGGGAGCCCTGTTTCCGCCTCCTAGCTCGAGATGAGGGATCCTTTCCCTGTTTCGTAGGGAAAGAATTCCCGGCGTTCCCGTCGCATCTCAAGAGGAGGCGCTCTCCACAGGAAAGGCGAGAGGAACTCCAGGGTCGTGCCACCATTCCAAGAGTCCCCCAGATGTGTCAGTCCATTCCAGAGGAACCTGTTTTCCCTGCACTGCCTTGACGTTCAAGCCGAGGATCCACTCCCACCACGTGTGCACGTGGGACAGCCCTGTGTGAAAGCCTCGTGGGAAAGCCTCGTGGGAAAGACTCGAGGGAAAACCATAGATCTTTTGATCCACGCGGCGGACTGCGTGACACTGCTGCTACCGCTCTGGAGGAAAGCGCAAGTGCATGCCCGCATTCGAGACGAGGACTGACTCCCCTGCGGAGACTCCAGAAGTACCCCAAGATCCATGTCAGCACTGGAGAGGAATCCTCAGGTTCCGGCCCCGACTCCACACAAGGTCTTAGGCCCCGGCATCGACGGGAGAGGAATCCCGAGAGGCCCCCGAGGAACTCGCATGGGCACTGGCCTTTCCTGAGGCCATCAGAGCGGGTCCCTGAGGTCCCCGTCGTAAGTCGAGAGCACCTGCCGCAACTCGAGAAAATCCAGGAGGTTTTGCCCTCCAGGCGAGATGAGGCCCATTTCCGCTGAGGCTTCTCGAGGCTAATCACGTCTAACCACTGGAACTTCCAAAGGGTCCTTCACACCCTTGCTGCAACTCAAGAAGTTCCCCGACATACCCGTCTCCACTCGAGAGGAAGCACGTGGGGTCCCGCACACATCCAGGGGAGCCCCGTTTCTGCCTCCTATCTCGAGATGAGGGGTCCTTTCCCTGTTTCGTAGGGAAAGAATTCCCGGCTTTCCCGTCGCATCTCAAGAGGAGGCGCTATCCACAGGAAAGGCGAGAGGAACTCCAGGGTCGTGCCACCATTCCAGGAGTCCCCCAGATGTGTCAGTCCATTCCAGGGAACCTGTTTTCCCGGCACTGCCTTGACGTTCAAGCCGAGGATCGACTCCCACCACCTGTGCACGTGGGACAGCCCTGTGGGAAAGCCTCGTGGGAAAGCCTCGTGGGAAAGACTCGAGGGAAAACCATAGATCCTTTGATCCACGCGGCGGACTGAGTGACACTGCTGCTACCGCTCTGGAGGAAAGCGCAAGTGCATGCCCGCATTCGAGACGAGGACTGACTCCCCTGGGGAGACTCCAGAAGTACCCCAAGATCCATGTCAGCACTGGAGAGGAATTCTCAGGTTCCGGCCCCGACTCCACACAAGGTCTTAGGCCCCGGCATCGACGGGAGAGGAATCCCGAGAGGCCCCCGAGGAACTCGCATGGGCACTGGCCTTTCCTGAGGCCACCAGAGCGGGTCCCTGAGGTCCCCGTCGTAAGTCGAGAGCACCTGCCGCAACTCGAGAAAATCCAGGAGGTTTTGCCCTCCAGGCGAGATGAGGCCCATTTCCGCTGAGGCTTCTCGAGGCTAATCACGTCTAACCACTGGAACTTCCAAAGGGTCCTTCACACCCTTGCTGCAACTCAAGAAGTTCCCCGGCATACCCGTCTCCACTCGAGAGGAAGCACGTGGGGTCCCGCACACATCCAGGGGAGCCCCGTTTCCGCCTCCTAGCTCGAGATGAGGGATCCTTTCCCTGTTTCGTAGGGAAAGAATTCCCGGCGTTCCCGTCGCATCTCAAGAGGAGGCGCTCTCCACAGGAAAGGCGAGAGGAACTCCAGGGTCGTGCCACCATTCCAAGAGTCCCCCAGATGTGTCAGTCCATTCCTGAGGAACCTGTTTCCCTGCACTGCCTTGGCGTTCAAGCCGAGGATCGACTCCCACCACGTGTGCACGTGGGACAGCCCTGTGGGAAAGCCTCGTGGGAAAGCCTCGTGGGAAAGACTCGAGGGAAAACCATAGATCCTTTGATCCACGCGGTGGACTGCATGACACTGCTGCTACCGCTCTGGAGGAAAGCGCAAGTGCATGCCCGCATTCGAGACGAGGACTGACTCCCCTGGGGAGACTCCAGAAGTACCCCAAGATCCATGTCAGCACTGGAGAGGAATCCTCAGGTTCCGGCCCCGACTCCACACAAGGTCTTAGGCCCCGGCATCGACGGGAGAGGAATGCCGAGAGGCCCCCGAGGAAGTCGCATGGGGACTGGCCTTTCCTGAGGCCACCAGAGCGGGTCCCTGAGGTCCCCATCGTAAGTCGAGAGCACCTGCCGCAACTCGAGAAAATCCAGGAGGTTTTGCCCTCCAGGCGAGATGAGGCCCATTTCCGCTGAGGCTTCTCGAGGCTAATCACATCTAACCGCTGGAACTTCCAAGGGTCCTTCACACCATTGCTGCAACTCAAGCAGTTCCGCGACATACCCGTCTCCACTCGAGAGGAAGCACGTGGGGTCCCGCACACATCCAGGGGAGCCCCGTTTCCGCCTCCTAGCTCGAGATGAGGGATCCTTTCCCTGTTTCGTAGGGAAAGAATTCCCGGCGTTCCCGTCGCATCTCAAGAGGAGGCGCTCTCCACAGGAAAGGCGAGAGGAACTCCAGGGTCGTGCCACCATTCCAAGAGTCCCCCAGATGTGTCAGTCCATTTCAGAGGAACCTGTTTTCCCTGCACTGCCTTGACGTTCAAGCCGAGGATCGACTCCCACCACGTGTGCACGTGGGACAGCCCTGTGGGAAAGCCTCGTGGGAAAGCCTCGTGGGAAAGACTCGAGGGAAAACCATAGATCCTTTGATCCACGCGGCGGACTGCGTGACACTGCTGCTACCGCTCTGGAGGAAAGCGCAAGTGCATGCCCGCATTCGAGACGAGGACTGACTCCCCTGGGGAGACTCCAGAAGTACCCCAAGATCCATGTCGGCACTGGAGAGGAATCCTAAGGTTCCGGCCCCGACTCCACACAAGGTCTTAGGCCCCGGCATCGGCGGGAGAGGAAACCCCAGAGGCCCCCGAGGAACTCGCATGGGGACTGGCCTTTCCTGAGGCCACCAGAGCGGGTCCCTGAGGTCCCCGTCGTAAGTCGAGAGCACCTGCCGCAACTCGAGAAAATCCAGGAGGTTTTGCCCTCCAAGCTAGATGAGGCCCATTTCCGCTGAGGCTTCTCGAGGCCAATCACGTCTAACCACTGGAACTTCCAAAGGGTCCTTCAGACCCTTGCTGCAACTCAAGAAGTTCCCCGACATACCCGTCTCCACTCGAGAGGAAGAACGTGGTGTCCCGCACACATCCAGGGGAGCCCCGTTTCCCCCTCCTAGATCGAGATGAGGGATCCTTTACCTGTTTCGTAGGGAAAGAATTCCCGGCGTTCCCGTCGCATCTCAAGAGGAGGCGCTCTCAACAGGAAAGGCGAGAGGAACTCCAGGGTCGTGCCACCATTCCAAGAGTCCCCCAGATGTGTCAGTCCATTCCAGAGGAACCTGTTTTCCCTGAACTGCCTTGATGTTCAAGCCGAGGATCCACTCCCACCACGTGTGCACGTGGGACAGCCCTGTGGGAAAGCCTCGTGGGAAAGCCTCGTGGGAAAGACTCGAGGGAAAACCATAGATCCTTTGATCCACGCGGCGGACTGCGTGACACTGCTGCTACCGCTCTGGAGGAAAGTGCAAGTGCATGCCCGCATTCGAGACGAGGACTGACTCCCCTGGGGAGACTCCAGAAGTACCCCAAGATCCATGTCAGCACTGGAGAGGAATCCTCAGGTTCCGGCCCCGACTCCACACAAGGTCTTCGGCCCCGGCATCGACGGGAGAGGAATCCCGAGAGGCCCCCGAGGAACTCGCATGGGGACTGGCCTTTCCTGAGGCCACCAGAGTGGGTCCCTGACGTCCCCGTCGTAAGTCGAGAGCACCTGCCGCAACTCGAGAAAATCCAGGAGGTTTTGCCCTCCAGGCGAGATGAGGCCCATTTCCGCTGAGGCTTCTCGAGGCCAATCACATCTAACCACTGGAACTTCCAAAGGGTCCTTCACACCCTTGCTGCAACTCAAGAAGTTCCCCGACATACCCGTCTCCACTCGAGAGGAAGCACGAGGGTCACGCACACATCCAGGGGAGCCCCGTTTCCGCCTCCCAGCTCGAGATGAGGGATCCTTTCACTGTTTTGTAGGGAAAGATTTCCCGGCGTTCCCTTCGCATCTCAAGAGGAGGCGCTCTCCACAGGAAAGGCGAGAGGAACTCCAGGTCGTGCCACCATTCCAGGAGTCCCCCAGATGTGTCAGTCCATTCCAGAGGAACCTGTTTTCCCTGCACTGCGTTGACGTTCAAGCCGAGGATCCACTCCCACCACGTGTGCACGTGGGACAGCCCTGTGGAAAAGCCTCGTGGGAAAGCCTCGTGGGAAAGACTCGAGGGAAAACGATAGATCCTTTGATCCAGGCCGCGGACCGCGTGACACTGCTGCTACTGCTCTGGAGGATAGCGCAAGTGCATGCCCGCATTCCAGACGAGGACTGACTTCCCTGGGGAGACTCCAGAAGTACCCCAAGATCCATGTCAGAACTGGAGAGGAATCCTCAGGTTCCGGCCCCGACTCCACACAAGGTCTTAGGCCCCGGCATCGACGGGAGAGGAATCCCGAGAGGCCCCTGAGGAACTCGCATGGGGACTGGCCTTTCCTGAGGCCACCAGAGCGGGTCCCTGAGGTCCCCGTCGTAAGTCGAGAGCACCTGCCGCAACTCGAGAAAATCCAGGAGGTTTTGCCCTCCAGGCGAGATGAGGCCCATTTCCGCTGAGGCTTCTCGAGGCCAATCACATCTAACCACTGGAACTTCCAAAGGGTCCTTCACACCCTTGCTGCAACTCAAGAAGTTCCCCGACATACCCGTCTCCACTCGAGAGGAAGCACGTGGTGTCCCGCACACATCCAGGGGAGCCCCGTTTCCGCCTCCTAGCTCGAGATGAGGGATCCTTTCCCTGTTTCGTAGGGAAAGAATTCCCGGCGTTCCCGTCGCATCTCAAGAGTAGGCGCTCTCCACAGGAAAGGCGAGAGGAACTGAAGGGTCGTGCCACCATTCCAAGAGTCCCCCAGATGTGTCAGTCCATTCCAGAGGAACCTGTTTTCCCTGCACTGCCTTGACGTTCAAGCCGAGGATCGACTCCCACCACGTGTGCACGTGGGACAGCCCTGTGGGAAAGCCTCGTGGG
The DNA here is from genome assembly GCF_042477335.2 of Ovis canadensis. Taxonomy (NCBI): domain Eukaryota; kingdom Metazoa; phylum Chordata; class Mammalia; order Artiodactyla; family Bovidae; genus Ovis; species Ovis canadensis. The sequence continues at coordinate 1,875,936 of NC_091259.1, forward strand.
AAAGCCTCGTGGGACAGACTCGAGGGAAAACGATAGATCCTTTGATCCAGGCGGCGGACTGCGTGACACTGCTGCTACCGCTCTGGAGGATAGCGCAAGTGCATGCCCGCATTCCAGACGAGGACTGACTCCCCTGGGGAGACTCCAGAAGTACCCCAAGATCCATGTCAGAACTGGAGAGGAATCCTCAGGTTCCGGCCCCGACTCCACACAAGGTCTTAGGCCCCGGCATCGACGGGAGAGGAATCCCGAGAGGCCCCTGAGGAACTCGCATGGGGACTGGCCTTTCCTGAGGCCACCAGAGCGGGTCCCTGAGGTCCCCGTTGTAAGTCGAGAGCACCTGCCGCAACTCGAGAAAATCCAGGAGGTTTTGCCCTCCAGGCGAGATGAGGCCCATTTCCGCTGAGGCTTCTCGAGGCCAATCACATCTAACCACTGGAACTTCCAAAGGGTCCTTCACACCTTTGCTGCAACTCAAGAAGTTCCCCGACATACCCGTCTCCACTCGAGAGGAAGCACGTGGTGTCCCGCACACATCCAGGGGAGCCCCGTTTCCGCCTCCTAGCTCGAGATGAGGGATCCTTTCCCTGTTTCGTAGGGAAAGAATTCCCGGCGTTCCCGTCGCATCTCAAGAGTAGGCGCTCTCCACAGGAAAGGCGAGAGGAACTGAAGGGTCGTGCCACCATTCCAAGAGTCCCCCAGATGTGTCAGTCCATTCCAGAGGAACCTGTTTTCCCTGCACTGCCTTGACGTTCAAGCCAAGGATCGACTCCCACCACGTGTGCACGTGGGACAGCCCTGTGGGAAAGCCTCGTGGGAAAGCCTCGTGGGACAGACTCGAGGGAAAACGATAGATCCTTTGATCCAGGCGGCGGACCGCGTGACACTGCTGCTACTGCTCTGGAGGATAGCGCAAGTGCATGCCCGCATTCGAGACGAGGACTGACTCCCCTGGGGAGACTCCAGAAGTACCCCAAGATCCATGTCAGCACTGGAGAGGAATCCTCAGGTTCCGGCCCCGACTCCACACAAGGTCTTCGGCCCCGGCATCGACGGGAGGGGAATCCCGAGAGGCCCCCGAGGAACTCGCATGGGGACTGGCCTTTCCTGAGGCCACCAGAGCGGGTCCCTGACGTCCCCGTCGTAAGTCGAGAGCACCTGCCGCAACTCGAGAAAATCCAGGAGGTTTTGCCCTCCAGGCGAGATGAGGCCCATTTCCGCTGAGGCTTCTCGAGGCCAATCACATCTAACCACTGGAACTTCCAAAGGGTCCTTCACACCCTTGCTGCAAATCAAGAAGTTCCCCGACATACCCGTCTCCACTCGAGAGGAAGCACGAGGGTCCCGCACACATCCAGGGGAGCCCCGTTTCCGCCTCCAAGCTCGAGATGAGGGATCCTTTCACTGTTTTGTAGGGAAAGATTTCCCGGCGTTCCCTTCGCATCTCAAGAGGAGGCGCTCTCCACAGGAAAGGCGAGAGGAACTCCAGGTCGTGCCACCATTCCAGGAGTCCCCCAGATGTGTCAGTCCATTCCAGAGGAACCTGTTTTCCCTGCACTGCCTTGACGTTCAAGCCGAGGATCCACTCCCACCACGTGTGCACGTGGGACAGCCCTGTGGGAAAGCCTCGTGGGAAAGCCCCGTGGGAAAGACTCGAGGGAAAACCATAGATCCTTTGATCCACGCGGCGGACTGAGTGACACTGCTGCTACCGCTCTGGAGGAAAGCGCAAGTGCATGCCCGCATTCGAGACGAGGACTGACTCCCCTGGGGAGACTCCAGAAGTACCCCAAGATCCATGTCAGCACTGGAGAGGAATCCTCAGGTTCCGGCCCCGACTCCACACAAGGTCTTAGGCCCCGGCATCGACGGGAGAGGAATCCCGAGAGGCCCCCGAGGAACTCGCATGGGGACTGGCCTTTCCTGAGGCCACCAGAGCGGGTCCCTGAGGTCCCCGTCGTAAGTCGAGAGCACCTGCCGCAACTCGAGAAAATCCAGGAGGTTTTGCCCTTCAGGCGAGATGAGGCCCATTTCCGCTGAGGCTTCTCGAGGCGAATCACGTCTAACCGCTGGAACTTCCAAAGGGTCCTTCACACCCTTGCTGCAACTCAAGAAGTTCCCCGACATACCCGTCTCCACTCGAGTGGAAGCACGTGGGGTCCCGCACACATCCAGGGGAGCCCTGTTTCCGCCTCCTAGCTCGAGATGAGGGATCCTTTCCCTGTTTCGTAGGGAAAGAATTCCCGGCGTTCCCGTCGCATCTCAAGAGGAGGCGCTCTCCACAGGAAAGGCCAGAGGAACTCCAGGGTCGTGCCACCATTCCAAGAGTCCCCCAGATGTGTCAGTCCATTCCAGAGGAACCTGTTTTCCCTGCACTGCCTTGACGTTCAAGCCGAGGATCCACTCCCACCACGTGTGCACGTGGGACAGCCCTGTGTGAAAGCCTCGTGGGAAAGCCTCGTGGGAAAGACTCGAGGGAAAACCATAGATCCTTTGATCCACGCGGCGGACTGCGTGACACTGCTGCTACCGCTCTGGAGGAAAGCGCAAGTGCATGCCCGCATTCGAGACGAGGACTGACTCCCCTGGGGAGACTCCAGAAGTACCCCAAGATCCATGTCAGCACTGGAGAGGAATCCTCAGGTTCCGGCCCCGACTCCACACAAGGTCTTAGGCCCCGGCATCGACGGGAGAGGAATCCCGAGAGGCCCCCGAGGAACTCGCATGGGCACTGGCCTTTCCTGAGGCCATCAGAGCGGGTCCCTGAGGTCCCCGTCGTAAGTCGAGAGCACCTGCCGCAACTCGAGAAAATCCAGGAGGTTTTGCCCTCCAGGCGAGATGAGGCCCATTTCCGCTGAGGCTTCTCGAGGCTAATCACGTCTAACCACTGGAACTTCCAAAGGGTCCTTCACACCCTTGCTGCAACTCAAGAAGTTCCCCGACATACCCGTCTCCACTCGAGAGGAAGCACGTGGGGTCCCGCACACATCCAGGGGAGCCCCGTTTCTGCCTCCTATCTCGAGATGAGGGGTCCTTTCCCTGTTTCGTAGGGAAAGAATTCCCGGCTTTCCCGTCGCATCTCAAGAGGAGGCGCTATCCACAGGAAAGGCGAGAGGAACTCCAGGGTCGTGCCACCATTCCAGGAGTCCCCCAGATGTGTCAGTCCATTCCAGGGAACCTGTTTTCCCGGCACTGCCTTGACGTTCAAGCCGAGGATCGACTCCCACCACCTGTGCACGTGGGACAGCCCTGTGGGAAAGCCTCGTGGGAAAGCCCCGTGGGAAAGACTCGAGGGAAAACCATAGATCCTTTGATCCACGCGGCGGACTGAGTGACACTGCTGCTACCGCTCTGGAGGAAAGCGCAAGTGCATGCCCGCATTCGAGACGAGGACTGACTCCCCTGGGGAGACTCCAGAAGTACCCCAAGATCCATGTCAGCACTGGAGAGGAATCCTCAGGTTCCGGCCCCGACTCCACACAAGGTCTTAGGCCCCGGCATCGACGGGAGAGGAATCCCGAGAGGCCCCCGAGGAACTCGCATGGGCACTGGCCTTTCCTGAGGCCACCAGAGCGGGTCCCTGAGGTCCCCGTCGTAAGTCGAGAGCACCTGCCGCAACTCGAGAAAATCCAGGAGGTTTTGCCCTCCAGGCGAGATGAGGCCCATTTCCGCTGAGGCTTCTCGAGGCTAATCACGTCTAACCACTGGAACTTCCAAAGGGTCCTTCACACCCTTGCTGCAACTCAAGAAGTTCCCCGGCATACCCGTCTCCACTCGAGAGGAAGCACGTGGGGTCCCGCACACATCCAGGGGAGCCCCGTTTCCGCCTCCTAGCTCGAGATGAGGGATCCTTTCCCTGTTTCGTAGGGAAAGAATTCCCGGCATTCCCGTCGAATCTCAAGAGGAGGCGCTCTCCACAGGAAAGGCGAGAGGAACTCCAGGGTCGTGCCACCATTCCAAGAGTCCCCCAGATGTGTCAGTCCATTCCAGAGGAACCTGTTTTCCCTGCACTGCGTTGACGTTCAAGCCGAGGATCCACTCCCACCACGTGTGCACGTGGGACAGCCCTGTGGGAAAGCCTCGTGGGAAAGCCTCGTGGGAAAGACTCGAGGGAAAACGATAGATCCTTTGATCCAGGCGGCGGACCGCGTGACACTGCTGCTACTGCTCTGGAGGATAGCGCAAGTGCATGCCCGCATTCCAGACGAGGACTGACTTCCCTGGGGAGACTCCAGAAGTACCCCAAGATCCATGTCAGAACTGGAGAGGAATCCTCAGGTTCCGGCCCCGACTCCACACAAGGTCTTAGGCCCCGGCATCGACGGGAGAGGAATCCCGAGAGGCCCCTGAGGAACTCGCATGGGGACTGGCCTTTCCTGAGGCCACCAGAGCGGGTCCCTGAGGTCCCCGTCGTAAGTCGAGAGCACCTGCCGCAACTCGAGAAAATCCAGGAGGTTTTGCCCTCCAGGCGAGATGAGGCCCATTTCCGCTGAGGCTTCTCGAGGCCAATCACATCTAACCACTGGAACTTCCAAAGGGTCCTTCACACCCTTGCTGCAACTCAAGAAGTTCCCCGACATACCCGTCTCCACTCGAGAGGAAGCACGTGGTGTCCCGCACACATCCAGGGGAGCCCCGTTTCCGCCTCCTAGCTCGAGATGAGGGATCCTTTCCCTGTTTCGTAGGGAAAGAATTCCCGGCGTTCCCGTCGCATCTCAAGAGTAGGCGCTCTCCACAGGAAAGGCGAGAGGAACTGAAGGGTCGTGCCACCATTCCAAGAGTCCCCCAGATGTGTCAGTCCATTCCAGAGGAACCTGTTTTCCCTGCACTGCCTTGACGTTCAAGCCAAGGATCGACTCCCACCACGTGTGCACGTGGGACAGCCCTGTGGGAAAGCCTCGTGGGAAAGCCTCGTGGGACAGACTCGAGGGAAAACGATAGATCCTTTGATCCAGGCGGCGGACCGCGTGACACTGCTGCTACTGCTCTGGAGGATAGCGCAAGTGCATGCCCGCATTCCAGACGAGGACTGACTCCCCTGGGGAGACTCCAGAAGTACCCCAAGATCCATGTCAGAACTGGAGAGGAATCCTCAGGTTCCGGCCCCGACTCCACACAAGGTCTTAGGCCCCGGCATCGACGGGAGAGGAATCCCGAGAGGCCCCTGAGGAACTCGCATGGGGACTGGCCTTTCCTGAGGCCACCAGAGCGGGTCCCTGAGGTCCCCGTTGTAAGTCGAGAGCACCTGCCGCAACTCGAGAAAATCCAGGAGGTTTTGCCCTCCAGGCGAGATGAGGCCCATTTCCGCTGAGGCTTCTCGAGGCCAATCACATCTAACCACTGGAACTTCCAAAGGGTCCTTCACACCTTTGCTGCAACTCAAGAAGTTCCCCGACATACCCGTCTCCACTCGAGAGGAAGCACGTGGTGTCCCGCACACATCCAGGGGAGCCCCGTTTCCGCCTCCTAGCTCGAGATGAGGGATCCTTTCCCTGTTTCGTAGGGAAAGAATTCCCGGCGTTCCCGTCGCATCTCAAGAGTAGGCGCTCTCCACAGGAAAGGCGAGAGGAACTGAAGGGTCGTGCCACCATTCCAAGAGTCCCCCAGATGTGTCAGTCCATTCCAGAGGAACCTGTTTTCCCTGCACTGCCTTGACGTTCAAGCCAAGGATCGACTCCCACCACGTGTGCACGTGGGACAGCCCTGTGGGAAAGCCTCGTGGGAAAGCCTCGTGGGACAGACTCGAGGGAAAACGATAGATCCTTTGATCCAGGCGGCGGACCGCGTGACACTGCTGCTACTGCTCTGGAGGATAGCGCAAGTGCATGCCCGCATTCGAGACGAGGACTGACTCCCCTGGGGAGACTCCAGAAGTACCCCAAGATCCATGTCAGCACTGGAGAGGAATCCTCAGGTTCCGGCCCCGACTCCACACAAGGTCTTCGGCCCCGGCATCGACGGGAGGGGAATCCCGAGAGGCCCCCTGAGGAACTCGCATGGGGACTGGCCTTTCCTGAGGCCACCAGAGCGGGTCCCTGACGTCCCCGTCGTAAGTCGAGAGCACCTGCCGCAACTCGAGAAAATCCAGGAGGTTTTGCCCTCCAGGCGAGATGAGGCCCATTTCCGCTGAGGCTTCTCGAGGCCAATCACATCTAACCACTGGAACTTCCAAAGGGTCCTTCACACCCTTGCTGCAAATCAAGAAGTTCCCCGACATACCCGTCTCCACTCGAGAGGAAGCACGAGGTTCCCGCACACATCCAGGGGAGCCCCGTTTCCGCCTCCAAGCTCGAGATGAGGGATCCTTTCACTGTTTTGTAGGGAAAGATTTCCCGGCGTTCCCTTCGCATCTCAAGAGGAGGCGCTCTCCACAGGAAAGGCGAGAGGAACTCCAGGTCGTGCCACCATTCCAGGAGTCCCCCAGATGTGTCAGTCCATTCCAGAGGAACCTGTTTTCCCTGCACTGCCTTGACGTTCAAGCCGAGGATCCACTCCCACCACGTGTGCACGTGGGACAGCCCTGTGTGAAAGCCTCGTGGGAAAGCCTCGTGGGAAAGACTCGAGGGAAAACCATAGATCCTTTGATCCACGCGGCGGACTGCGTGACACTGCTGCTACCGCTCTGGAGGAAAGCGCAAGTGCATGCCCGCATTCGAGACGAGGACTGACTCCCCTGGGGAGACTCCAGAAGTACCCCAAGATCCATGTCAGCACTGGAGAGGAATCCTCAGGTTCCGGCCCCGACTCCACACAAGGTCTTAGGCCCCGGCATCGAAGGGAGAGGAATCCCGAGAGGCCCATGAGGAACTCGCATGGGGACTGGCCTTTCCTGAGGCCACCAGAGCGGGTCCCTGAGGTCCCCGTCGTAAGTCGAGAGCAGCTGCCGCAACTCGAGAAAATCCAGGAGGTTTTGCCCTCCAGGCGAGATGAGGCCCATTTCCGCTGAGGCTTCTCGAGACTAATCACGTCTAACCACTGGAACTTCCAAAGGGTCCTTCACACCCTTGCTGCAACTCAAGAAGTTCCCCGACATACCCGTCTCCACTCGAGAGGAAGCACGTGGGGTCCCGCACACATCCAGGGGAGCCCCGTTTCTGCCTCCTATCTCGAGATGAGGGGTCCTTTCCCTGTTTCGTAGGGAAAGAATTCCCAGCGTTCCCGTCGCATCTCAAGAGGAGGCGCTATCCACAGGAAAGGCGAGAGGAACTCCAGGGTCGTGCCACCATTCCAGGAGTCCCCCAGATGTGTCAGTCCATTCCAGAGGAAACTGTTTTCCCTGCACTGCCTTGACGTTCAAGCCGAGGATCGACTCCGACCACCTGTGCACGTGGGACAGCCCTGTGGGAAAGCCTCGTGGGAAAGCCCCGTGGGAAAGACTCGAGGGAAAACCATAGATCCTTTGATCCACGCGGCGGACTGAGTGACACTGCTGCTACCGCTCTGGAGGAAAGCGCAAGTGCATGCCCGCATTCGAGACGAGGACTGACTCCCCTGGGGAGACTCCAGAAGTACCCCAAGATCCATGTCAGCACTGGAGAGGAATCCTCAGGTTCCGGCCCCGACTCCACACAAGGTCTTAGGCCCCGGCATCGACGGGAGAGGAATCCCGAGAGGCCCCCGAGGAACTCGCATGGGGACTGGCCTTTCCTGAGGCCACCAGAGCGGGTCCCTGAGGTCCCCGTCGTAAGTCGAGAGCACCTGCCGCAACTCGAGAAAATCCAGGAGGTTTTGCCCTCCAGGCGAGATGAGGCCCATTTCCGCTGAGGCTTCTCGAGGCTAATCACGTCTAACCACTGGAACTTCCAAAGGGTCCTTCACACCCTTGCTGCAACTCAAGAAGTTCCCCGACATACCCGTCTCCACTCGAGAGGAAGCACGTGGGGTCCCGCACACATCCAGGGGAGCCCCGTTTCTGCCTTCTATCTCGAGATGAGGGGTCCTTTCCCTGTTTCGTAGGGAAAGAATTCCCGGCTTTCCCGTCGCATCTCAAGAGGAGGCGCTATCCACAGGAAAGGCGAGAGGAACTCCAGGGTCGTGCCACCATTCCAGGAGTCCCCCAGATGTGTCAGTCCATTCCAGGGAACCTGTTTTCCCGGCACTGCCTTGACGTTCAAGCCGAGGATCGACTCCCACCACCTGTGCACGTGGGACAGCCCTGTGGGAAAGCCTCGTGGGAAAGCCCCGTGGGAAAGACTCGAGGGAAAACCATAGATCCTTTGATCCACGCGGCGGACTGAGTGACACTGCTGCTACCGCTCTGGAGGAAAGCGCAAGTGCATGCCCGCATTCGAGACGAGGACTGACTCCCCTGGGGAGACTCCAGAAGTACCCCAAGATCCATGTCAGCACTGGAGAGGAATCCTCAGGTTCCGGCCCCGACTCCACACAAGGTCTTAGGCCCCGGCATCGACGGGAGAGGAATCCCGAGAGGCCCCCGAGGAACTCGCATGGGCACTGGCCTTTCCTGAGGCCACCAGAGCGGGTCCCTGAGGTCCCCGTCGTAAGTCGAGAGCACCTGCCGCAACTCGAGAAAATCCAGGAGGTTTTGCCCTCCAGGCGAGATGAGGCCCATTTCCGCTGAGGCTTCTCGAGGCTAATCACGTCTAACCACTGGAACTTCCAAAGGGTCCTTCACACCCTTGCTGCAACTCAAGAAGTTCCCCGACATACCCGTCTCCACTCGAGAGGAAGCACGTGGGGTCCCGCACACATCCAGGGGAGCCCCGTTTCCGCCTCCTAGCTCGAGATGAGGGATCCTTTCCCTGTTTCGTAGGGAAAGAATTCCCGGCGTTCCCGTCGCATCTCAAGAGGAGGCGCTCTCCACAGGAAAGGCGAGAGGAACTCCAGGGTCGTGCCACCATTCCAAGAGTCCCCCAGATGTGTCAGTCCATTCCTGAGGAACCTGTTTTCCCTGCACTGCCTTGGCGTTCAAGCCGAGGATCGACTCCCACCACGTGTGCACGTGGGACAGCCCTGTGGGAAAGCCTCGTGGGAAAGCCTCGTGGGAAAGACTCGAGGGAAAACCATAGATCCTTTGATCCACGCGGTGGACTGCATGACACTGCTGCTACCGATCTGGAGGAAAGCGCAAGTGCATGCCCGCATTAGAGACGAGGACTGACTCCCCTGGGGAGACTCCAGAAGTACCCCAAGATCCATGTCAGCACTGGAGAGGAATCCTCAGGTTCCGGCCCCGACTCCACACAAGGTCTTAGGCCCCGGTATCGACGGGAGAGGAATGCCGAGAGGCCCCCGAGGAAGTCGCATGGGGACTGGCCTTTCCTGAGGCCACCAGAGCGGGTCCCTGAGGTCCCCATCGTAAGTCGAGAGCACCTGCCGCAACTCGAGAAAATCCAGGAGGTTTTGCCCTCCAGGCGAGATGAGGCCCATTTCCGCTGAGGCTTCTCGAGGCGAATCACGTCTAACCACTGGAACTTCCAAAGGGTCCTTCACACCCTTGCTGCAACTCAAGAAGTTCCCCGACATACCTGTCTCCACTCGAGAGGAAGCACGTGGGGTCCCGCACACATCCAGGGGAGCCCCGTTTCCGCCTCCTAGCTCGAGATGAGGGATCCTTTCCCTGCTTCGTAGGGAAAGAATTCCCGGCGTTCCCGTCGCATCTCAAGAGGTGGCGCTCTCCACAGGAAAGGCGAGAGGAACTCCAAGGTCTTGGCACCATTCCAAGAGACCCCCAGATGTGTCAGTCCATTCCAGAGGAACCTGATTTCCCTGCACTGCCTGACGTTCAAGCCGAGGATCGACTCCCACCACGTGTGCACGTGGGACAGCCCTGTGGGACAGCCTCGTGGGAAAGCCTCGTGGGAAAGACTCGAGGGAAAACCATAGATACTTTGATCCACGGGGCGGACTGCGTGACACTGCTGCTACCGCTCTGGAGGAAAGCGCAAGTGCATGCCCGCATTCGAGACGAGGACTGACGCCCCTGGGGATACTCCAGAAGTACCCCAAGATCCATGTCAGCACTGGAGAGGAATCCTCAGGTTCCGGCCCCGACTCCACACAAGGTCTTAGGCCCCGGCATCGACGGGAGAAGAATCCCGAGAGGACCCGAGGAACTCGCATGGGGACTGGCCTTTCCTGAGGCCACCAGAGCGGGTCTCTGAGGTCCTCGTCGTAAGTCGAGAGTACCTGCTGCAACTCGAGAAAATCCAGGAGGTTTTGCTCTCCAGGCGATATGAGGCCCATTTCCGCAGAGGCTTCTCGGGGCTAATCACATCTAACCACTGGAACTTCCAAAGGGTCCTTCACACCCTTGCTGCAACTCAAGAAGTTCCCCGACATACCCGTCTCCACTCGAGAGGAAGCACGTGGGGTCCCGCACACATCCAGGGGAGCCCCGTTTCCGACTCCTAGCTCGAGATGAGGGATCCTTTCCCTGTTTCGAAGGGAAAGAATTCCCGGCATTCCCGTCGCATCTCAAGAGGAGGCGCTCTCCACAGGAAAGGCGAGAGGAACTCCAGGGTCGTGCCACCATTCCAAGAGTCCCCCAGATGTGTCAGTCCATTCCAGAGGAACCTGTTTTCCCTGCACTGCCTTGACGTTCAAGCCGAGGATCCACTCCCACCACGTGTGCACGTGGGACAGCCCTGTGGGAAAGCCTCGTGGGAAAGCCTCGTTGGAAAGACTCGAGGGAAAACCATAGATCCTGTGATCCACGCGGCGGACTGCGTGACACTGCTGCTACCGCTCTGGAGGAAAGCGCAAGTGCATGCCCGCATTCGAGACGAGGACTGACTCCCATAGGGAGACTCCAGAAGTACCCCAAGATCCATGTCAGCACTGGAGAGGAATCCTCAGGTTCCGGCCCCGACTCCACACAAGGTCTTAGGCCCCGGCATCGACTGGAGAGGAATCCCGAGAGGCCCCTGAGGAACTCGCATGGGGACTGGCCTTTCCTGAGTCCACCAGAGCGGGTCCCTGAGGTCCCCATCGTAAGTCGAGAGCACCTGCCGCAACTCGAGAAAATCCAGGAGGTTTTGCCCTCCAGGCGAGATGAGGCCCATTTCCGCTGAGGCTTCTCGAGGCCAATCACATCTAACCACTGGAACTTCCAAAGGGTCCTTCACACCCTTGCTGCAACTCAAGAAGTTCCCCGACATACCCGTCTCCACTCGAAAGGAAGCACGTGGGGTCCCGCAAACGTCCAGGGGAGCCCCATTTCCGCCTCCTAGCTAGAGATGAGGGATCCTATTCCTGTTTCGTAGGGAAAGAATTCCCGGCGTTCCCGTCGCATCTCAAGAGGAGGCGCTCTCCACAGGAAAGGCGAGAGGAACTCCAGGGTCGTGCCACCATTCCAAGAGTCCCCCAGATGTGTCAGTCCATTCCAGAGGAACCTGTTTTCCCTGCACTGCCTTGACGTTCAAGCCGAGGATCGAGTCCCACCACGTGTGCACGTGGGACAGCCCTGTGGAAAGCCTCGTGGGAAAGCCTCGTGGGAAAGACTCGAGGGAAAACCATAGATCCTTTGATCCACGCGGCGGACTGCGTGACACTGCTGCTACCGCTCTGGAGGAAAGCGCAAGTGCATGCCCGCATTCGAGACGAGGACTGACTCCCCTGGGGAGACTCCAGAAGTACCCCAAGATCCATGTCAGCACTGGAGAGGAATCCTCAGGTCCCGGCCCCGACTCCACACAAGGTCTTAGGCCCCGGCATCGACGGGAGAGGAATCCCGAGAGGCCCCCGAGGAACTCGCATGGGGACTGGCCTTTCCTGAGGTCACCAGAGCGGGTCCCTGAGGTCCCCGTCGTAAATCGATAGCACCTGCCGCAACTCGAGAAAATCCAGGAGATTTTGCCCTCCAGGCGAGATGAAGCCCATCTCCGCTGAGGCTACTCGAGGCTAATCACATCTAACCACTGGAACTTCGAAAGGGTCCTTCACACCCTTGCTGCAACTCTAGAAGTTCCCCGACATACCCGTCTCCACTCGAGAGCAAGCACGAGGGTCCCGCACACATCCAGGGTAGCCCCGTTTCCACCTCCTAGCTCGAGATGGGGGATCCTTTCCCTGTTTCGTAGGGAAAGAATTCCCGGCGTTCCCGTCGCATCTCAAGAGGAGGCGCTCCCACAGGAAAGGCGAGAGGAACTCCAGGGGCGTGCCAGCATTCCAAGAGACCCCATATGTGTCAGTCCATTACAGAGGAACCTGTTTTCCCTGCACTGCCTTGACGTTCAAGACGAGGATCGACTCCCACCACGTGTGCTCGTGGGACAGCCCTGTGGGAAAGCCTCGTGGGAAAGCCTCGTGGGAAAGACTCGAGGGAAAACCATAGATCCTTTGATCCACACGGCGGTCTGCGTGACACTGCTGCTACCGCTCTGGAGGAAAGCGCAAGTGCATGCCCGCATTCGAGACGAGGACTGACTCCCCTGGGGAAACTCCAGAAGTACCCCAAGATCCATGTCAGCACTGGAGAGGAATCCTCAGGTTCCGGCCCCGACTCCACACAAGGTTTTAGGCCCCGGCATCGACGGGAGAGGAATCCCCAGAGGCCCCAGAGGAACTCGCATGGGGACTGGCCTTTCCTGAGGCCACCAGAGCGGGTCCCTGAGGTCCCCGTCGTAAGTCGAGAGCACCTGCCGCAACTCGAGAAAATCCAGGAGGTTTTGCCCTCCAGGCGAGATGAGGCCCATTTCCGCTGAGGCTTCTCGAGGCTAATCACGTCTAACCACTGGAACTTCCAAAGGGTCCTTCACACCCTTGCTGCAACTCAAGAAGTTCCCCGACATACCCGTCTCCACTCGAGAGGAAGCACGTGGGTCCCGCACACATCCAGGGGAGCCCCGTTTCCGCCTCCTAGCTCGAGATGAGAGATCCTTTCCCTGTTTCGTAGGGAAAGAATTCCCGGCGTTCCCATCGCATCTCAAGAGGAGGCGCTCTCCACAGGAAAGGCGAGAGGAACTCCAGGGTCGTGCCAACATTCCAAGAGTCCCCCAGATGTGTCAGTCCATTCCAGAGGAACCTGTTTTCCCTGCACTGCCTTGACGTTCAAGCCGAGGATCGACTCCCACCACGTGTGCACGTGGGACAGCCCTGTGGGAAAGCCTCGTGGGAAAGCCTCGTGGGAAAGACTCGAGGGAAAACCATAGATCCTTTGATCCACGCGGCGGACTGCGTGACACTGCTGCTACCGCTCTGGAGGAAAGCGCAAGTGCATGCCCGCATTCGAGACGAGGACTGACTCCCCTGGGGAGACTCCAGAAGTACCCCAAGATCCATGTCAGCACTGGAGAGGAATCCTCAGGTTCCGGCCCCGACTCCACACAAGGTCTTAGGCCCCGGCATCGACGGGAGAGGAATCCCGAGAGGCCCCCGAGGAACTCGCATGGGGACTGGCCTTTCCTGAGGCCACCAGAGCGGGTTCCTGAGGTCCCCGTCGTAAGTCGAGAGCACCTGCCGCAACTCGAGAAAATCCAGGAGGTTTTGCCCTCCAGGCGAGATGAGGCCCATTTCCGCTGAGGCTTCTCGAGGCTAATCACGTCTAACCACTGGAACTTCCAAATGGTCCTTCACACCCTTGCTGCAACTCAAGAAGTTACCCGACATACCCGTCTCCACTCGAGAGGAAGCACGTGGGTCCCGCACACATCCAGGGGAGCCCCGTTTCCGCCTCCTAGCTCGAGATGAGGGATCCTTTCCCTGTTTCGTAGGGAAAGAATTCCCGGCGTTCCCGTCGCATCTCAAGAGGAGGCGCTCTCCACAGGAAAGGCGAGAGGAACTCCAGGGTCGTGACACCATTCCAAGAGTCCCCCAGATGTGTCAGTCCATTCCAGAGAAACCTGTTTTCCCTGCACTGCCTTGACGTTCAAGCCAAGGATCGACTCCCACCACGTGTGCACGTGGGACAGCCCTGTGGGAAAGCCTCGTGGGAAAGCCTCGTGGGAAAGACTCGAGGGAAAACCATAGATCCTTTGATCCACGCAGCGGACTGCGTGACACTGCTGCTACCGCTCTGGAGGAAAGCGCAATGCATGACCGCATTCGAGACGAGGACTGACTCCCCTGGGGAGACTCCAGAAGTACCCCAAGATCCATGTCAGCACTGGAGAGGAATCCTCAGGTTCCGGCCCCGACTCCACACAAGGTCTTAGGCCCCGGCATCGACGGGAGAGGAATCCCGAGAGGCCCCCGAGGAACTCGCATGGGGACTGGCCTTTCCTGGGGCCACCAGAGCGGGTCCCTGAGGTCCCCGTCGTAAGTCGAGAGCACCTGCCGCAACTCGAGAAAATCCAGGAGGTTTTGCCCTCCAGGCGAGATGAGGCCCATTTCCGCTGAGGCTTCTGGAGGCTAATCACGTCTAACCACTGGAACTTCCAAAGGGTCCTTCACACCCTTGCTGCAACTCAAGAAGTTCCCCGACATACCCGTCTCCACTCGAGAGGAAGCACGTGGGTCCCGCACACATCCAGGGGAGCCCCGTTTCCGCCTCCTAGCTCGAGATGAGAGATCCTTTCCCTGTTTCGTAGGGAAAGAATTCCCGGCGTTCCCATCGCATCTCAAGAGGAGGCGCTCTCCACAGGAAAGGCGAGAGGAACTCCAGGGTCGTGCCACCATTCCAAGAGTCCCCCAGATGTGTCAGTCCATTCCAGAGGAACCTGTTTTCCCTGCACTGCCTTGACGTTCAAGCCGAGGATCCACTCCCACCACGTGTGCACGTGGGACAGCCCTGTGGGAAAGCCTCGTGGGAAAGCCTCGTGGGAAAGACTCGAGGGAAAACCATAGATCCTTTGATCCACGCGGCGGACTGCGTGACACTGCTGCTACCGCTCTGGAGGAAAGCGCAAGTGCATGCCCGCATTGGAGACGAGGACTGACTCCCCTGGGGAGACTCCAGAAGTACCCCAAGATCCATGTCAGCACTGGAGAGGAATCCTCAGGTTCCGGCCCCGACTCCACACAAGGTCTTAGGCCCCGGCATCGACGGGAGAGGAATCCCGAGAGGCCCCCGAGGAACTCGCATGGGGACTGGCCTTTCCTGAGGCCACCAGAGCGGGTCTCTGAGGTCCCCGTCGTAAGTCGAGAGCACCTGCCGCAACTCGAGAAAATCCAGGAGGTTTTGCCCTCCAGGCGAGATGAAGCCCATTTCCGCTGAGGCTTCTCGAGGCTAATCACGTCTAACCACTGGAACTTCCAAAGGGTCCTTCACACCCTTGCTGCAACTCAAGAAGTTCCCCGACATACCCGTCTCCACTCGAGAGGAAGCACGTGGTGTCCCGCACACATCCAGGGGAGCCCCGTTTCCGCCTCCTAGCTCGAGATGAGGGATCCGTTCCCTGTTTCGTAGGGAAAGAATTCCCGGCGTTCCCATCGCATCTCAAGAGGAGGCGATCTCCACAGGAAAGGCGAGAGGAACTCCAGGGTCGTGCCACCATTCCAAGAGTCCCCCAGATGTGTCAGTCCATTCCAGAGGAACATGTTTTCCCTGCACTGCCTTGACGTTCAAGCCGAGGATCGACTCCCACCACGTGTGCACTTGGGACAGCCCTGTGGGAAAGCCTCGTGGGAAAGCCTCGTGGGAAAGACTCGAGGGAAAACCATAGATCCTTTGATCCACGCGGAGGACTGCGTGACACTGCTGCTACCGCTCTGGAGGAAAGCTCAAGTGCATGCCCGCATTCGAGACGAGGACTGACTCCCCTGGGGAGACTCCAGAAGTACCCCAAGATCCATGTCAGCACTGGAGAGGAATCCTCAGGTTCCGGCCCCGACTCCACACAAGGTCTTAGGCCCCGGCATCGATGGGAGAGGAATCCCGAGAGGCCCCCGAGGAACTCGCATGGGGACTGGCCTTTCCTGAGGCCACCAGAGCGGGTCTCTGAGGTCCCCGTCGTAAGTCGAGAGCACCTGCCGCAACTCGAGAAAATCCAGGAGGTTTTGCCCTCCAGGCGAGATGAGGCCCATTTCCGCTGAGGCTTCTCGAGGCTAATCACGTCTAACCACTGGAACTTCCAAAGGGTCCTTCACACCCTTGCTGCAACTCAAGAAGTTCCCCGACATACCCGTCTCCACTCGAGAGGAAGCACGTGGGGTCCCGCACACATCCAGGGGAGCCCCGTTTCCGCCTCCTAGCTCGAGATGAGGGATCCTTTCCCTCTTTCGTAGGGAAAGAATTCCCGGCGTTCCCATCGCATCTCAAGAGGAGGCGCTCTCCACAGGAAAGGCGAGAGGAACTCCAGGGTCGTGCCACCATTCCAAGAGTCCCCCAGATGTGTCAGTCCATTCCAGAGGAACATGTTTTCCCTGCACTGCCTTGACGTTCAAGCCGAGGATCGACTCCCACCACGTGTGCACGTGGGACAGCCCTGTGGGAAAGCCTCGTGGGAAAGCCTCGTGGGAAAGACTCGAGGGAAAACCATAGATCCTTTGATCCACGCGGCGGACTGCGTGACACTGCTGCTACCGCTCTGGAGGAAAGCGCAAGTGCATGCCCGCATTCGAGACGAGGACTGACTCCCCTGGGGAGACTCCAGAAGTACCCCAAGATCCATGTCAGCACTGGAGAGGAATCCTCAGGTTCCGGCCCCGACTCCACACAAGGTCTTAGGCCCCGGCATCGACGGGAGAGGAATCCCGAGAGGCCCCCGAGGAACTCGCATGGGGACTGGCCTTTCCTGAGGCCACCAGAGCGGGTCTCTGAGGTCCCCGTCGTAAGTCGAGAGCACCTGCCGCAACTCGAGAAAATCCAGGAGGTTTTGCCCTCCAGGCGAGATGAGGCCCATTTCCGCTGAGGCTTCTCGAGGCTAATCACGTCTAACCACTGGAACTTCCAAAGGGTCCTTCACACCCTTGCTGCAACTCAAGAAGTTCCCCGACATACCCGTCTCCACTCGAGAGGAAGCACGTGGTGTCCCGCACACATCCAGGGGAGCCCCGTTTCCGCCTCCTAGCTCGAGATGAGGGATCCTTTCCCTGTTTCGTAGGGAAAGAATTCCCGGCGTTCCCATCGCATCTCAAGAGGAGGCGCTCTCCACAGGAAAGGCGAGAGGAACTCCAGGGTCGTGACACCATTCCAAGAGTCCCCCAGATGTGTCAGTCCATTCCAGAGGAACATGTTTTCCCTGCACTGCCTTGACGTTCAAGCCGAGGATCGACTCCCACCACGTGTGCACGTGGGACAGCCCTGTGGGAAAGCCTCGTGGGAAAGCCTCGTGGGAAAGACTCGAGGGAAAACCATAGATCCTTTGATCCACGCGGCGGACTGCGTGACACTGCTGCTACCGCTCTGGAGGAAAGCGCAATGCATGACCGCATTCGAGACGAGGACTGACTCCCCTGGGGAGACTCCAGAAGTACCCCAAGATCCATGTCAGCACTGGAGAGGAATCCTCAGGTTCCGGCCCCGACTCCACACAAGGTCTTAGGCCCCGGCATCGACGGGAGAGGAATCCCGAGACGCCCCCGAGGAACTCGCATGGGGACTGGCCTTTCCTGAGGCCACCAGAGCGGTTCCCTGAGGTCCCCGTCGTAAGTCGAGAGCACCTGCCGCAACTCAAGAAAATCCAGGAGGTTTTGCCCTCCAGGCGAGATGAGGCCCATTTCCGCTGAGGCTTCTCGAGGCCAATCACATCTAACCACTGGAACTTCCAAAGGGTCCTTCACACCATTGCTGCAACTCAAGAAGTTCCCCGACATACCCGTCTCCACTCGAGAGGAAGCACGTGGGGTCCCGCACACATCCAGGGGAGCCCCGTTTCCGCCTCCTAGCTCGAGATGAGGGATCCTTTCCCTGTTTCATAGGGAAAGAATTCCCGGCGTTCCCGTCGCATCTCAAGAGGAGGCGCTCTCCACAGGAAAGGCGAGAGGAACTCCAGGGTCGTGCCACCATTCCAAGAGTCCCCCAGATGTGTCAGTCCATTCCAGAGGAACCTGTTTTCCCTGCACTGCCTTGACGTTCAAGCCGAGGATCGACTCCCACCACGTGTGCACGTGGGACAGCCCTGTGGGAAAGCCTCATGGAAAAGCCTCGTGGGAAAGACTCGAGGGAAAATCATAGATCCTTTGATCCACGCGGCGGACTACGTGACAGTGCTGCTACGCTCTGGAGGAAAGCGCAAGTGCATGCCCGCATTCGAGACGAGGACTGACTCCCCTGGGGAGACTCCAGAAGTACCCCAAGATCCATGTCAGCACTGGAGAGGAATCCTCAGGTTCCGGCCCCGACTCCACACAAGGTCTTAGGCCCCGGCATCGACGGGAGAGGAATCCCGAGAGGCCCCCGAGGAACTCGCATGGGGACTGGCCTTTCCTGAGGCCACCAGAGCGGGTCCCTGAGGTCCCCGTCGTAAGTCGAGAGCACCTGCTGCAACTCGAGAAAATCCAGGAGGTTTTGCACTCCAGGCGAGATGAGGCCCATTTCCGCTGAGGCTTCTCGAGGCCAATCACGTCTAACCACTGGAACTTCCAAAGGGTCCTTCACACCCTTGCTGCAACTCAAGAAGTTCCCCGACATACCCGTCTCCACTCGAGAGGAAGCACGTGGGTCCCGCACACATCCAGGGGAGCCCCGTTTCCGCCTCCTAGCTCGAGATGAGGGATCCTTTCCCTGTTTCGTAGGGAAAGAATTCCCGGCGTTCCCGTCGCATCTCAAGAGGAGGCGCTCTCCACAGGAAAGGCGAGAGGAACTCCTGGGTCGTGCCACCATTCCAAGAGTCCCCCAGATGTGTCAGTCCATTCCAGAGGAACCTGTTTTCCCTGCACTGCCTTGACGTTCATGCCGAGGATCGACTACCACCACGTGTGCACGTGGGACAGCCCTGTGGGAAAGCCTCGTGGGAAAGCCTCGTGGGAAAGACTCGAGGGAAAACCATAGATCCTTTGATCCACGCGGCGGACTGCGTGACACTGCTGCTACCGCTCTGGAGGAAAGCGCAATGCATGACCGCATTCGAGACGAGGACTGACTCCCCTGGGGAGACTCCAGAAGTACCCCAAGATCCATGTCAGCACTGGAGAGGAATCCTCAGGTTCCGGCCCCGACTCCACACAAGGTCTTAGGCCCCGGCATCGACGGGAGAGGAATCCCGAGAGGCCCCCGAGGAACTCGCATGGGGACTGGCCTTTCCTGAGGCCACCAGAGCGGGTCCCTGAGGTCCCCGTCGTAAGTCGAGAGCACCTGCCGCAACTCGAGAAAATCCAGGAGGTTTTGCCCTCCAGGCGAGATGAGGCCCATTTCCGCTGAGGCTTCTCGAGGCTAATCACGTCTAACCACTGGAACTTCCAAAGGGTCCTTCACACCCTTGCTGCAACTCAAGAAGTTCCCCGACATACCCGTCTCCACTCGAGAGGAAGCACGTGGGTCCCGCACACATCCAGGGGAGCCCCATTTTCCGCCTCCTAGCTCGAGATGAGGGATCCTTTCCCTGTTTCGTAGGGAAAGAATTCCCGGCGTTCCCGTCGCATCTCAAGAGGAGGCGCTCTCCACAGGAAAGGCGAAGGAAAACCAGGGTCGTGGCACCATTCCAAGAGACCCCCAGAGGTGTCAGTCCATTCCAGAGGAACCTGTTTTCCCTGCACTGCCTTGACGTTCAAGCCGAGGATCGACTCCCACCACGTGTGCACGTGGGACAGCCCTGTGGGAAAGCCTCGTGGGAAAGCCTTGTGGGAAAGACTCGAGGGAAAACCATAGATCCTTTGATCCACGCGGCGGACTGCGTGACACTGCTGCTACCGCTCTGGAGGAAAGTGCAAGTGCATGCCCGCATTCGAGTCGAGAACTGACTCCCCTGGGGAGACTCCAGAAGTACCCCAAGATCCATGTCAGCACTGGAGAGGAATCCTCAGGTTCCGGCCCCGACTCCACACAAGGTCTTAGGCCCCGGCATCGACGGGAGAGGAATCCCGAGAGGCCCCCGAGGAACTCGCATGGGGACTGGCCTTTCCTGGGGCCACCAGAGCGGGTCCCTGAGGTCCCCGTCGTAAGTCGAGAGCACCTGCCGCAACTCGAGAAAATCCAGGAGGTTTTGCCCTCCAGGCGAGATGAGGCCCATTTCCGCTGAGGCTTCTCGAGGCTAATCACGTCTAACCACTGGAACTTCCAAAGGGTCCTTCACACCCTTGCTGCAACTCAAGAAGTTCCCCGACATACCCGTCTCCACTCGAGAGGAAGCACGTGGGTCCCGCACACATCCAGGGGAGCCCCGTTTCCGCCTCCTAGCTCGAGATGAGAGATCCTTTCCCTGTTTCGTAGGGAAAGAATTCCCGGCGTTCCCATCGCATCTCAAGAGGAGGCGCTCTCCACAGGAAAGGCGAGAGGAACTCCAGGGTCGTGCCAACATTCCAAGAGTCCCCCAGATGTGTCAGTCCATTCCAGAGGAACCTGTTTTCCCTGCACTGCCTTGACGTTCAAGCCGAGGATCGACTCCCACCACGTGTGCACGTGGGACAGCCCTGTGGGAAAGCCTCGTGGGAAAGCCTCGTGGGAAAGACTCGAGGGAAAACCATAGATCCTTTGATCCACGCGGCGGACTGCGTGACACTGCTGCTACCGCTCTGGAGGAAAGCGCAAGTGCATGCCCGCATTCGAGACGAGGACTGACTCCCCTGGGGAGACTCCAGAAGTACCCCAAGATCCATGTCAGCACTGGAGAGGAATCCTCAGGTTCCGGCCCCGACTCCACACAAGGTCTTAGGCCCCGGCATCGACGGGAGAGGAATCCCGAGAGGCCCCCGAGGAACTCGCATGGGGACTGGCCTTTCCTGAGGCCACCAGAGCGGGTTCCTGAGGTCCCCGTCGTAAGTCGAGAGCACCTGCCGCAACTCGAGAAAATCCAGGAGGTTTTGCCCTCCAGGCGAGATGAGGCCCATTTCCGCTGAGGCTTCTCGAGGCTAATCACGTCTAACCACTGGAACTTCCAAATGGTCCTTCACACCCTTGCTGCAACTCAAGAAGTTACCCGACATACCCGTCTCCACTCGAGAGGAAGCACGTGGGTCCCGCACACATCCAGGGGAGCCCCGTTTCCGCCTCCTAGCTCGAGATGAGGGATCCTTTCCCTGTTTCGTAGGGAAAGAATTCCCGGCGTTCCCGTCGCATCTCAAGAGGAGGCGCTCTCCACAGGAAAGGCGAGAGGAACTCCAGGGTCGTGACACCATTCCAAGAGTCCCCCAGATGTGTCAGTCCATTCCAGAGAAACCTGTTTTCCCTGCACTGCCTTGACGTTCAAGCCAAGGATCGACTCCCACCACGTGTGCACGTGGGACAGCCCTGTGGGAAAGCCTCGTGGGAAAGCCTCGTGGGAAAGACTCGAGGGAAAACCATAGATCCTTTGATCCACGCAGCGGACTGCGTGACACTGCTGCTACCGCTCTGGAGGAAAGCGCAATGCATGACCGCATTCGAGACGAGGACTGACTCCCCTGGGGAGACTCCAGAAGTACCCCAAGATCCATGTCAGCACTGGAGAGGAATCCTCAGGTTCCGGCCCCGACTCCACACAAGGTCTTAGGCCCCGGCATCGACGGGAGAGGAATCCCGAGAGGCCCCAGAGGAACTCGCATGGGGACTGGCCTTTCCTGGGGCCACCAGAGCGGGTCCCTGAGGTCCCCGTCGTAAGTCGAGAGCACCTGCCGCAACTCGAGAAAATCCAGGAGGTTTTGCCCTCCAGGCGAGATGAGGCCCATTTCCGCTGAGGCTTCTCGAGGCTAATCACGTCTAACCACTGGAACTTCCAAAGGGTCCTTCACACCCTTGCTGCAACTCAAGAAGTTCCCCGACATACCCGTCTCCACTCGAGAGGAAGCACGTGGGTCCCGCACACATCCAGGGGAGCCCCGTTTCCGCCTCCTAGCTCGAGATGAGAGATCCTTTCCCTGTTTCGTAGGGAAAGAATTCCCGGCGTTCCCATCGCATCTCAAGAGGAGGCGCTCTCCACAGGAAAGGCGAGAGGAACTCCAGGGTCGTGCCACCATTCCAAGAGTCCCCCAGATGTGTCAGTCCATTCCAGAGGAAGCTGTTTTCCCTGCACTGCCTTGACGTTCAAGCCGAGGATCCACTCCCACCACGTGTGCACGTGGGACAGCCCTGTGGGAAAGCCTCGTGGGAAAGCCTCGTGGGAAAGACTCGAGGGAAAACCATAGATCCTTTGATCCACGCGGCGGACTGCGTGACACTGCTGCTACCGCTCTGGAGGAAAGCGCAAGTGCATGCCCGCATTCGAGACGAGGACTGACTACCCTGGGGAGACTACAGAAGTACCCCAAGATCCATGTCAGCACTGGAGAGGAATCCTCAGGTTCCGGCCCCGACTCCACACAAGGTCTTAGGCCCCGGCATCGACGGGAGAGGAATCCCGAGAGGCCCCCGAGGAACTCGCATGGGGACTGGCCTTTCCTGAGGCCACCAGAGCGGGTCCCTGAGGTCCCCGTCGTAAGTCGAGAGCACCTGCCGCAACTCGAGAAAATCCAGGAGGTTTTGCCCTCCAGGCGAGATGAGGCCCATTTCCGCTGAAGCTTCTCGAGGCCAATCACATCTAACCACTGGAACTTCCAAAGGGTCCTTCACACCCTTGCTGCAACTCAAGAAGTTCCCCGACATACCCGTCTCCACTCGAGAGGAAGCACGTGGGTCCCGCACACATCCAGGGGAGCCCCGTTTCCGCCTCCTAGCTCGAGATGAGGGATCCTTTCCCTGTTTCGTAGGGAAAGAATTCCCGGCGTTCCCGTCGCATCTCAAGAGGAGGCGCTCTCCACAGGAAAGGCGAGAGGAACTCCAGGGTCGTGACACCATTCCAAGATTCCCCCAGATGTGTCAGTCCATTCCAGAGAAACCTGTTTTCCCTGCACTGCCTTGACGTTCAAGCCGAGGATCGACTCCCACCACGTGTGCACGTGGGACAGCCCTGTGGGAAAGCCTCGTGGGAAAGCCTCGTGGGAAAGACTCGAGGGAAAACCATAGATCCTTTGATCCACGCAGCGGACTGCGTGACACTGCTGCTACCGCTCTGGAGGAAAGTGCAATGCATGACCGCATTCGAGACGAGGACTGACTCCCCTGGGGAGACTCCAGAAGTACCCCAAGATCCATGTCAGCACTGGAGAGGAATCCTCAGGTTCCGGCCCCGACTCCTCACAAGGTCTTAGGCCCCTGCATCGACGGGAGAGGAATCCCGAGAGGCCCCCGAGGAACTCGCATGGGGACTGGCCTTTCCTGAGGCCACCAGAGCGGTTCCCTGAGGTCCCCGTCGTAAGTCGAGAGCACCTGCCGCAACTCGAGAAAATCCAGGAGGTTTTGCCCTCCAGGCGAGATGAGGCCCATTTCCGCTGAAGCTTCTCGAGGCCAATCACATCTAACCACTGGAACTTCCAAAGGGTCCTTCACACCCTTGCTGCAACTCAAGAAGTTCCCCGACATACCCGTCTGCACTCGAGAGGAAGCACGTGGTGTCCCGCACACATCCAGGGGAGCCCCGTTTCCGCCTCCTAGCTCGAGATGAGGGATCCTTTCCCTGTTTTGTAGGGAAAGAATTCCCGGCGTTCCCGTCGCATCTCAAGAGGAGGCGCTCTCCACAGGAAAGGCGAAGGAACTCCAGGGTCGTGGCACCATTCCAAGAGACCCCCAGATGTGTCAGTCCATTCCAGAGGAACCTGTTTTCCCTGCACTGCCTTGACGTTCAAGCCGAGGATCGACTCCCACCACGTGTGCACGTGGGACAGCCCTGTGGGAAAGCCTCGTGGGAAAGCCTCGTGGGAAAGACTCGAGGGAAAACCATAGATCCTTTGATCGACACGGCGGACTGCGTGACACTGCTGCTACCGCTCTGGAGGAAAGTGCAAGTGCATGCCCACATTCGAGACGAGGACTGACTCCCCTGGGGAGACTCCAGAAGTACCCCAAGATCCATGTCAGCACTGGAGAGGAATCCTCAGGTTCCGGCCCCGACTCCACACAAGGTCTTAGGCCCCGGCATCGATGGGAGAGGAATCCCGAGAGGCCCCCGAGGAACTCGCATGGGGACTGGCCTTTCCTGAGGCCACCAGAGCGGGTCTCTGAGGTCCCCGTCGTAAGTCGAGAGCACCTGCCGCAACTCGAGAAAATCCAGGAGGTTTTGCCCTCCAGGCGAGATGAGGCCCATTTCCGCTGAGGCTTCTCGAGGCTAATCACGTCTAACCACTGGAACTTCCAAAGGGTCCTTCACACCCTTGCTGCAACTCAAGAAGTTCCCCGACATACCCGTCTCCACTCGAGAGGAAGCACGTGGGGTCCCGCACACATCCAGGGGAGCCCCGTTTCCGCCTCCTAGCTCGAGATGAGGGATCCTTTCCCTGTTTCGTAGGGAAAGAATTCCCGGCGTTCCGATCGCATCTCAAGAGGAGGCGCTCTCCACAGGAAAGGCGAGAGGAACTCCAGGGTCGTGCCACCATTCCAAGAGTCCCCCAGATGTGTCAGTCCATTCCAGAGGAACCTGTTTTCCCTGCACTGCCTTGACGTTCAAGCCGAGGATCGACTCCCACCACGTGTGCACGTGGGACAGCCCTGTGGGAAAGCCTCGTGGGAAAGCCTCGTGGGAAAGACTCGAGGGAAAACCATAGATCCTTTGATCCACGCGGCGGACTGCGTGACACTGCTGCTACCGCTCTGGAGGAAAGCGCAAGTGCATGCCCGCATTCGAGACGAGGACTGACTCCCCTGGGGAGACTCCAGAAGTACCCCAAGATCCATGTCAGCACTGGAGAGGAATCCTCAGGTTCCGGCCCCGACTCCACACAAGGTCTTAGGCCCCGGCATCGACGGGAGAGGAATCCCGAGAGGCCCCCGAGGAACTCGCATGGGGACTGGCCTTTCCTGAGGCCACCAGAGCGGGTCTCTGAGGTCCCCGTCGTAAGTCGAGAGCACCTGCCGCAACTCGAGAAAATCCAGGAGGTTTTGCCCTCCAGGCGAGATGAGGCCCATTTCCGCTGAGGCTTCTCGAGGCTAATCACGTCTAACCACTGGAACTTCCAAAGGGTCCTTCACACCCTTGCTGCAACTCAAGAAGTTCCCCGACATACCCGTCTCCACTCGAGAGGAAGCACGTGGTGTCCCGCACACATCCAGGGGAGCCCCGTTTCCGCCTCCTAGCTCGAGATGAGGGATCCGTTCCCTGTTTCGTAGGGAAAGAATTCCCGGCGTTCCCATCGCATCTCAAGAGGAGGCGATCTCCACAGGAAAGGCGAGAGGAACTCCAGGG
This sequence comes from Ovis canadensis, assembly GCF_042477335.2. Lineage (NCBI taxonomy): Eukaryota > Metazoa > Chordata > Mammalia > Artiodactyla > Bovidae > Ovis > Ovis canadensis. The sequence continues at coordinate 1,901,123 of NC_091259.1, forward strand.
TCGTGCCACCATTCCAAGAGTCCCCCAGATGTGTCAGTCCATTCCAGAGGAACATGTTTTCCCTGCACTGCCTTGACGTTCAAGCCGAGGATCGACTCCCACCACGTGTGCACTTGGGACAGCCCTGTGGGAAAGCCTCGTGGGAAAGCCTCGTGGGAAAGACTCGAGGGAAAACCATAGATCCTTTGATCCACGCGGCGGACTGCGTGACACTGCTGCTACCGCTCTGGAGGAAAGCTCAAGTGCATGCCCGCATTCGAGACGAGGACTGACTCCCCTGGGGAGACTCCAGAAGTACCCCAAGATCCATGTCAGCACTGGAGAGGAATCCTCAGGTTCCGGCCCCGACTCCACACAAGGTCTTAGGGCCCGGCATCGATGGGAGAGGAATCCCGAGAGGCCCCCGAGGAACTCGCATGGGGACTGGCCTTTCCTGAGGCCACCAGAGCGGGTCTCTGAGGTCCCCGTCGTAAGTCGAGAGCACCTGCCGCAACTCGAGAAAATCCAGGAGGTTTTGCCCTCCAGGCGAGATGAGGCCCATTTCCGCTGAGGCTTCTCGAGGCTAATCACGTCTAACCACTGGAACTTCCAAAGGGTCCTTCACACCCTTGCTGCAACTCAAGAAGTTCCCCGACATACCCGTCTCCACTCGAGAGGAAGCACGTGGGGTCCCGCACACATCCAGGGGAGCCCCGTTTCCGCCTCCTAGCTCGAGATGAGGGATCCTTTCCCTGTTTCGTAGGGAAAGAATTCCCGGCGTTCCCATCGCATCTCAAGAGGAGGCGCTCTCCACAGGAAAGGCGAGAGGAACTCCAGGGTCGTGCCACCATTCCAAGAGTCCCCCAGATGTGTCAGTCCATTCCAGAGGAACATGTTTTCCCTGCACTGCCTTGACGTTCAAGCCGAGGATCGACTCCCACCACGTGTGCACGTGGGACAGCCCTGTGGGAAAGCCTCGTGGGAAAGCCTCGTGGGAAAGACTCGAGGGAAAACCATAGATCCTTTGATCCACGCGGCGGACTGCGTGACACTGCTGCTACCGCTCTGGAGGAAAGCGCAAGTGCATGCCCGCATTCGAGACGAGGACTGACTCCCCTGGGGAGACTCCAGAAGTACCCCAAGATCCATGTCAGCACTGGAGAGGAATCCTCAGGTTCCGGCCCCGACTCCACACAAGGTCTTAGGCCCCGGCATCGACGGGAGAGGAATCCCGAGACGCCCCCGAGGAACTCGCATGGGGACTGGCCTTTCCTGAGGCCACCAGAGCGGTTCCCTGAGGTCCCCGTCGTAAGTCGAGAGCACCTGCCGCAACTCAAGAAAATCCAGGAGGTTTTGCCCTCCAGGCGAGATGAGGCCCATTTCCGCTGAGGCTTCTCGAGGCCAATCACATCTAACCACTGGAACTTCCAAAGGGTCCTTCACACCATTGCTGCAACTCAAGAAGTTCCCCGACATACCCGTCTCCACTCGAGAGGAAGCACGTGGGTTCCCGCACACATCCAGGGGAGCCCCGTTTCCGCCTCCTAGCTCGAGATGAGGGATCCTTTCCCTGTTTCATAGGGAAAGAATTCCCGGCGTTCCCGTCGCATCTCAAGAGGAGGCGCTCTCCACAGGAAAGGCGAGAGGAACTCCAGGGTCGTGCCACCATTCCAAGAGTCCCCCAGATGTGTCAGTCCATTCCAGAGGAACCTGTTTTCCCTGCACTGCCTTGACGTTCAAGCCGAGGATCGACTCCCACCACGTGTGCACGTGGGACAGCCCTGTGGGAAAGCCTCATGGGAAAGCCTCGTGGGAAAGACTCGAGGGAAAATCATAGATCCTTTGATCCACGCGGCGGACTACGTGACAGTGCTGCTACGCTCTGGAGGAAAGCGCAAGTGCATGCCCGCATTCGAGACGAGGACTGACTCCCCTGGGGAGACTCCAGAAGTACCCCAAGATCCATGTCAGCACTGGAGAGGAATCCTCAGGTTCCGGCCCCGACTCCACACAAGGTCTTAGGCCCCGGCATCGACGGGAGAGGAATCCCGAGAGGCCCCCGAGGAACTCGCATGGGGACTGGCCTTTCCTGAGGCCACCAGAGCGGGTCCCTGAGGTCCCCGTCGTAAGTCGAGAGCACCTGCTGCAACTCGAGAAAATCCAGGAGGTTTTGCACTCCAGGCGAGATGAGGCCCATTTCCGCTGAGGCTTCTCGAGGCCAATCACGTCTAACCACTGGAACTTCCAAAGGGTCCTTCACACCCTTGCTGCAACTCAAGAAGTTCCCCGACATACCCGTCTCCACTCGAGAGGAAGCACGTGGGTCCCGCACACATCCAGGGGAGCCCCGTTTCCGCCTCCTAGCTCGAGATGAGGGATCCTTTCCCTGTTTCGTAGGGAAAGAATTCCCGGCGTTCCCGTCGCATCTCAAGAGGAGGCGCTCTCCACAGGAAAGGCGAGAGGAACTCCTGGGTCGTGCCACCATTCCAAGAGTCCCCCAGATGTGTCAGTCCATTCCAGAGGAACCTGTTTTCCCTGCACTGCCTTGACGTTCATGCCGAGGATCGACTACCACCACGTGTGCACGTGGGACAGCCCTGTGGGAAAGCCTCGTGGGAAAGCCTCGTGGGAAAGACTCGAGGGAAAACCATAGATCCTTTGATCCACGCGGCGGACTGCGTGACACTGCTGCTACCGCTCTGGAGGAAAGCGCAATGCATGACCGCATTCGAGACGAGGACTGACTCCCCTGGGGAGACTCCAGAAGTACCCCAAGATCCATGTCAGCACTGGAGAGGAATCCTCAGGTTCCGGCCCCGACTCCACACAAGGTCTTAGGCCCCGGCATCGACGGGAGAGGAATCCCGAGAGGCCCCCGAGGAACTCGCATGGGGACTGGCCTTTCCTGAGGCCACCAGAGCGGGTCCCTGAGGTCCCCGTCGTAAGTCGAGAGCACCTGCCGCAACTCGAGAAAATCCAGGAGGTTTTGCCCTCCAGGCGAGATGAGGCCCATTTCCGCTGAGGCTTCTCGAGGCTAATCATGTCTAACCACTGGAACTTCCAAAGGGTCCTTCACACCCTTGCTGCAACTCAAGAAGTTCCCCGACATACCCGTCTCCACTCGAGAGGAAGCACGTGGGTCCCGCACACATCCAGGGGAGCCCCATTTTCCGCCTCCTAGCTCGAGATGAGGGATCCTTTCCCTGTTTCGTAGGGAAAGAATTCCCGGCGTTCCCGTCGCATCTCAAGAGGAGGCGCTCTCCACAGGAAAGGCGAGAGGAACTCCAGGGTCGTGCCACCATTCCAAAAGTCCCCCAGATGTGTCAGTCCATTCCAGAGGAACCTGTTTTCCCTGCACTGCCTTGACGTTCAAGCCGAGGATCGACTCCCACCACGTGTGCACGTGGGACAGCCCTGGGGGAAAGCCTCGTGGGAAAGCCTCGTGGGAAAGACTCGAGGGAAAACCATAGATCCTTTGATCCACGCGGCGGACTGCGTGACACTGCTGCTACCGCTCTGGAGGAAAGCGCAATGCATGACCGCATTCGAGACGAGGACTGACTCCCCTGGGGAGACTCCAGAAGTACCCCAAGATCCATGTCAGCACTGGAGAGGAATCCTCAGGTTCCGGCCCCGACTCCACACAAGGTCTTAGGCCCCGGCATCGACGGGAGAGGAATCCCGAGACGCCCCCGAGGAACTCGCATGGGGACTGGCCATTCCTGAGGCCACCAGAGCGGTTCCCTGAGGTCCCCGTCGTAAGTCGAGAGCACCTGCCGCAACTCAAGAAAATCCAGGAGGTTTTGCCCTCCAGGCGAGATGAGGCCCATTTCCGCTGAGGCTTCTCGAGGCCAATCACGTCTAACCACTGGAACTTCCAAAGGGTCCTTCACACCCTTGCTGCAACTCAAGAAGTTCCCCGACATACCCGTCTCCACTCGAGAGGACGCACGTGCGTCCCGCACACATCCAGGGGAGCCCCGTTTCCGCCTCCTAGCTCGAGATGAGGGATCCTTTCCCTGTTTCGTAGGGAAAGAATTCCCGGCGTTCCCGTCGCATCTCAAGAGGAGGCGCTCTCCACAGGAAAGGCGAGAGGAACTCCTGGGTCGTGCCACCATTCCAAGAGTCCCCCAGATGTGTCAGTCCATTCCAGAGGAACCTGTTTTCCCTGCACTGCCTTGACGTTCAAGCCGAGGATCGACTCCCACCACGTGTGCACGTGGGACAGCCCTGTGGGAAAGCCTCGTGGGAAAGCCTCGTGGGAAAGACTCGAGGGAAAACCATAGATCCTTTGATCCACGCGGCGGACTGCGTGACACTGCTGCTACCGCTCTGGAGGAAAGCGCAATGCATGACCGCATTCGAGACGAGGACTGACTCCCCTGGGGAGACTCCAGAAGTACCCCAAGATCCATGTCAGCACTGGAGAGGAATCCTCAGGTTCCGGCCCCGACTCCACACAAGGTCTTAGGCCCCGGCATCGACGGGAGAGGATTCCCGAGAGGCCCCCGAGGAACTCGCATGGGGACTGGCCTTTCCTGAGGCCACCAGAGCGGGTCCCTGAGGTCCCCGTCGTAAGTCGAGAGCACCTGCCGCAACTCGAGAAAATCCAGAAGGTTTTGCCCTCCAGGCGAGATGAGGCCCATTTCCGCTGAGGCTTCTCGAGGCCAATCACATCTATCCACTGGAACTTCCAAAGGGTCCTTCACACCCTTGCTGCAACTCAAGAAGTTCCCCGACATACCCGTCTCCACTCGAGAAGAATCACGAGGTGTCCCGCACACATCCAGGGGAGCCCCGTTTCCGCCTCCTAGCTCGAGATGAGGGATCATTTCCCTGTTTCGTAGGGAAAGAATTCCCGGCGTTCCCGTCACATCTCAAGAGGAGGCGCTCTCCACAGGAAAGGCGAGAGGAACTCCAGGGTCGTGCCACCATTCCAAGAGTCCCCCAGATGTGTCAGTCCATTCCAGAGGAACCTGTTTTCCCTGCACTGCCTTGACGTTCAAGCCGAGGATCGACTCCCACCACGTGTGCACGTGGGACAGCCCTGTGGGAAAGCCTCGTGGGAAAGCCTCGTGGGAAAGACTCGAGGGAAAACCATAGATCCTTTGATCCACGCGGCGGACTGCGTGACACTGCTGCTACCGCTCTGGAGGAAAGCGCAAGTGCATGCCCGCATTCGAGTCGAGGACTGACTCCCCTGGGGAGACTCCAGAAGTACCCCAAGATCCATGTCAGCATTGGAGAGGAATCCTCAGGTTCCGGCCCCGACTCCACACACGGTCTTAGGCCCCGGCATCGACGGGAGAGGATTCCCGAGAGGCCCCCGAGGAACTCGCATGGGGACTGGCCTTTCCTGAGGCCACCAGAGCGGGTCCCTGAGGTCCCCGTCGTAAGTCGAGAGCACCTGCCGCAACTCGAGAAAATCCAGAAGGTTTTGCCCTCCAGGCGAGATGAGGCCCATTTCCGCTGAGGCTTCTCGAGGCCAATCACATCTAACCACTGGAACTTCCAAAGGGTCCTGCACACCCTTGCTGCAACTCAAGAAGTTCCCTGACATACCCGTCTCCACTCGAGAGGAAGCTCGTGGTGTCCCGCACACATCCAGGGGAGCCCCGTTTCCGCCTCCTAGATCGAGATGAGGGATCCTTTCCCTGTTTCGTAGGGAAAGAATTCCCGGCGTTCCCGTCGCATCTCAAGAGGAGCCGCTCTCCACAGGAAAGGCGAGAGGAACTCCAGGGTCGTGACACCATTCCAAGAGTCCCCCAGATGTGTCAGTCCATTCCAGAGGAACCTGTTTTCCCTGCACTGCCTTGACGTTCAAGCCGAGGATCGACTCCCACCACGTGTGCACGTGGGACAGCCCTGTGGGAAAGCCTCGTGGGAAAGCCTCGTGGGAAAGACTCGAGGGAAAACCATAGATCCTTTGATCCACGCGGCGGACTGCGTGACACTGCTGCTACCGCTCTGGAGGAAAGCGCAAGTGCATGCCCGCATTCGAGACGAGGACTGACTCCCCTGGGTAGATCCAGAAGTACCCCAAGATCCATGTCATCACTGGAGAGGAATCCTCAGGTTCCGGCCCCGACTCCACACAAGGACTTAGGCCCCGACATCGACGGGAGTGGAATCCCCAGAGGCCCCCGAGGAACTCGCATGGGGACTGGCCTTTCCTGAGGCCACCAGAGCGGGTCCCTGAGGTCCCCGTCGTAAGTCGAGAGCACCTGCCGCAACTCGAGAAAATCCAGGAGGTTTTGCCCTCCAGGCGAGATGAGGCCCATTTCCGCTGAGGCTTCTCGAGGCCAATCACATCTAACCACTGGAACTTCCAAAGGGTCCTTCACACCCTTGCTGCAACTCAAGAAGTTCCCCGACTTACCCGTCTCCACTCGAGAGGAAGCACGTGGTGTCCCGCACACATCCAGGGGAGCCCCGTTTCCGCCTCCTAGATCGAGATGAGGGATCCTTTCCCTGTTTCGTAGGGAAAGAATTCCCGGCGTTCCCCTCGCATCTCAAGAGGAGGCGCTCTCCACAGGAAAGGCGAGAGGAACTCCAGGGTCGTGACACCATTCCAAGAGTCCCCCAGATGTGTCAGTCCATTCCAGAGGAACCTGTTTTCCCTGCACTGCCTTGACGTTCAAGCCGAGGATCGACTCCCACCACGTGTGCACGTGGGACAGCCCTGTGGGAAAGCCTCGTGGGAAAGCCTCGTGGGAAAGACTCGAGCTAAAACCATAGATCCTTTGATCCACGCGGCGGACTGCGTGACACTGCTGCTACCGCTCTGGAGGAAAGCGCAAGTGCATGCCCGCATTCGAGACGAGGACTGACTCCCCTGGGGAGACTCCAGAAGTACCCCAAGATCCATGTCAGCACTGGAGAGGAATCCTCAGGTGACGGCCCCGACTCCACACAAGGTCTTAGGCCCCGGCATCGACGGGAAAGGAATCCCGAGAGGCCCCCGAGGAACTCGCATGGGGACTGGCCTTTCCTGAGGCCACCAGAGCGGGTCCCTGAGGTCCCCGTCGTAAGTCGAGAGCACCTGCCGCAACTCGAGGAAATCCAGGAGGTTTTGCCCTCCAGGCGAGATGAGGCCCATTTCCGCTGAGGCTTCTCGAGGCTAATCACGTCTAACCACTGGAACTTCCAAAGGGTCCTTCACACCCTTGCTGCAACTCAAGAAGTTCCCCGACATACCCGTCTCCACTCGAGAGGAAGCACGTGGGTCCCGCACACATCCATGGGAGCCCCGTTTCCGTCTCCTAGCTCGAGATGAGGGATCCTTTCCCTGTTTCGTAGGGAAAGAATTCCCGGCGTTCCCGTCGCATCTCAAGAGGAGGCGCTCTCCACAGGAAAGGCGAGAGGAACTCCTGGGTCGAGTCACCATTCCAAGAGTCCCCCAGATGTGTCAGTCCATTCCAGAGGAACCTGTTTTCCCTGCACTGCCTTGACGTTCAAGCCGAGGATCGACTCCCACCACGTGTGCACGTGGGACAGCCCTGTGGGAAAGCCTCGTGGGAAAGCCTCGTGGGAAAGACTCGAGGGAAAACCATAGATCCTTTGATCCACGCGGCGGACTGCGTTACACTGCTGCTACCGCTCTGGAGGAAAGCGCAAGTGCATGCCCGCATTCGAGACGAGGACTGACTCCCCTGGGGAGACTCCAGAAGTACCCCAAGATCCATGTCAGCACTGGAGAGGAATCCTCAGGTTCCGGCCCCGACTCCACACAAGGTCTTAGGCCCCGGCATCGACGGGAGAGGAATCCCGAGAGGCCCCCGAGGAACTCGCATGGGGACTGGCCTTTCCTGAGGCCACCAGAGCGGGTCCCTGAGGTCCCCGTCGTAAGTCGAGAGCACCTGCCGCAACTCGAGAAAATCCAGGAGGTTTTGCCCTCCAGGCGAGATGAGGCCCATTTCCGCTGAGGCTTCTCGAGGCCAATCACATCTAACCACTGGAACTTCCAAAGGGTCCTTCACACCATTGCTGCAACTCAAGAAGTTCCCCGACATACCCGTCTCCACTCGAGAGGAAGCACGTTGTGTCCCGCACACATCCAGGGGAGCCCCGTTTCGCCTCCTAGCTCGAAATGCGGGATCCTTTCCTTGTTTCGTAGGGAAAGAATTCCCGGCGTTCCCGTCGCATCTCAAGAGGAGGCGCTCTCCACAGGAAAGGCGAGAGGAACTCCAGGGTCGTGCCACCATTCCAAGAGTCCCCCAGATGTGTCAGTCCATTCCAGAGGAACCTGTTTTCCCTGCACTGCCTTGACGTTCAAGCCGAGGATCGACTCCCACCACGTGTGCACGTGGGACAGCCCTGTGGGAAAGCCTCGTGGGAAAGCCTCGTGGGAAAGACTCGAGGGAAAACCAAAGATCCTTTGATCCATGCGGCGGACTGCGTGACACTGCTGCTACCGCTCTGGAGGAAAGCGCAAGTGCATGCCCGCATTCGAGACGAGGACTGACTCCCCTGGGTAGACTCCAGAAGTACCCCAAGATCCATGTCAGCACTGGAGAGGAATCCTCAGGTTCCGGCCCCGACTCCACACAAGGACTTAGGCCCTGGCATCGACGGGAGAGGAATCCCCAGAGGCCCCCGAGGAACTCGCATGGGGACTGGCCTTTCCTGAGGCCACCAGAGCGGGTCCCTGAGGTCCCCGTCGTAAGTCGAGAGCACCTGCCGCAACTCGAGAAAATCCAGGAGGTTTTGCCCTCCAGGCGAGATGAGGCCCATTTCCGCTGAGGCTTCTCGAGGATAATCACGTCTAACCACTGGAACTTCCAAAGGGTCCTTCACACCATTGCTGCAACTCAAGAAGTTCCCCGACATACCCGTCTCCACTCGAGAGGAAGCACGTGGTGTCCCGCCCACATCCAGGGGAGCTCCATTTCCGACACCTAGCTGGAGATGAGGGATCCTTTCCCTGTTTCGTAGGGAAAGAATTCCCGGCGTTCCCGTCGCATCTCAAGAGGAGGCGCTCTCCACAGGAAAGGCGAGAGGAACTCCAGGGTCGTGCCACCATTCCAAGAGTCCCCCAGATGTGTCAGTCCATTCCAGAGGAACCTGTTTTCCCTGCACTGCCTTGACGTTCAAGCCGAGGATCGACTCCCACCACGTGTGCACGTGGGACAGCCCTGTGGGAAAGCCTCGTGGGAAAGCCTCGTGGGAAAGACTCGAGGGAAAACCATAGATCCTTTGATCCACGTGGCGGACTGCGTGACACTGCTGCTACCGCTCTGGAGGAAAGCGCAAGTGCATGCCCGCATTCGAGACGAGGACTGACTCCCCTGGGGAGACTCCAGAAGTACCCCAAGATCCATGTCAGCACTGGAGAGGAATCCTCAGGTTCCGGCCCCGACTCCACACAAGGTCTTAGGCCCCGGCATCGACGGGAGAGGGATCCCGAGAGGCCCCCGAAGAACTCGCATGGGGACTGGCTTTTCCTGAGGCCACCAGAGCGGGTCCCTGAGGTCCCCGTCGTCAGTCGAGAGCACCTGCCGCAACTCGAGAAAATCCAGGAGGTTTTGCCCTCCAGGCGAGATGAGGCTAATTTCCGCTGAGGCTTCTCGAGGCTAATCACGTCTAAACACTGGAACTTCCAAAGGGTCCTTCACACCCTTGCTGCAACTCAAGAAGTTCCCCGACATACCCGTCTCCACTCGAAAGGAAGCACGTGGTGTCCCGCACACATCCAGGGGAGCCCCGTTTCCGCCTCCTAGCTCGAGATGAGGGATCCTTTCCCTGTTTCGTAGGGAAAGAATTCCCGGCGTGCCCGTCGCATCTCAAGAGGAAGCGCTCTCCACTGGAAAGTGGGGAGGAACTCCAGGGTCGTGCCACCATTCCAAGAGTCTCCCAGATGTGTCAGTCCATTCCAGAGGAAACTGTTTTCCCTGCACTGCCTTGACGTTCAAGCCAAGGATGGACTCCCACCACGTGTGCACGTGGGAGAGCCCTGTGGGAAAGCCTCGTGGGAAAGCCTCGTGGGAAAGACTCGAGGGAAAACCATAGATCCTTTGATCCACGCGGCGGACTGCGTGACACTGCTGCTACCGCTCTGGAGGAAAGCGCAAGTGCATGCCCGCATTCGAGACGAGGACTGACTCCCCTGGGGAGACTCCAGAAGTACCCCAAGATCCATGTCAGCACTGGAGAGGAATCCTCAGGTTCCGGCCCCGACTCCACACAAGGTCTTAGGCCCCGGCATCGACGGGAGAGGAATCCCGAGAGGCCCCCGTGGAACTCGCATGGGGACTGGCCTTTCCTGAGGCCACCAGAGCGGTTCCCTGAGGTCCCCGTCGTAAGTCGAGAGCACCTGCCGCAACTCGAGAAAATCCAGGAGGTTTTGCCCTCCAGGCGAGATGAGGCCCATTTCCGCTGAGGCTTCTCGAGGCTAATCACGTCTAACCACTGGAACTTCCAAAGGGTCCTTCACACCCTTGCCGCAACTCAAGAAGTTCCCCGACATACCCGTTTCAACTCGAGAGGAAGCACGTGGGTCCCGCACACATCCAGGGGAGCCCCGTTTCCGCCTCCTAGCTCGAGATGAGGGATCCTTTCCCTGTTTCGTAGGGAAAGAATTCCCGGCGTTCCCGTCGCATCTCAAGAGGAGGCGCTCTCCACAGGAAAGGCGAGAGGAACTCCAGGGTCGTGCCACCATTCCAAGAGTCCCCCAGATGTGTCAGTCCATTCCAGAGGAACCTGTTTTCCCTGCACTGCCTTGACGTTCAAGCCGAGGATCGACTCCCACCACGTGTGCACGTGGGACAGCCCTGTGGGAAAGCCTCGTGGGAAAGCCTCGTGGGAAAGACTCGAGGGAAAACCATAGATCCTTTGATCCACGCGGCGGACTGCGTGACACTGCTGCTACCGCTCTGGAGGAAAGCGCAAGTGCATGCCCGCATTCGAGACGAGGACTGACTCCCCTGGGGAGACTCCAGAAGTACCCCAAGATCCATGTCAGCACTGGAGAGGAATCCTCAGGTTCCGGCCCCGACTCCACACAAGGTCTTAGGCCCCGGCATCGACGGGAGAGGAATCCCGAGACACCCCCGAGGAACTCGCATGGGGACTGGCCTTTCCTGAGGCCACCAGAGCGGGTCCCTGAGGTCCCCGTCGTAAGTCGAGAGCACCTGCCGCAACTCGAGAAAATCCAAGAGGTTTTGCCCTCCAGGCGAGATGAGGCCCATTTCCGCTGAGGCTTCTCGAGGCTAATCACGTCTAACCACTGGAACTTCCAAAGGGTCCTTCACACCCTTGCTGCAACTCAAGAAGTTCCCCAACATACCCGTCTCCACTCGAGAGGAAGCACGTGGGGTCCCGCACATATCCAGGGGAGCCCCGTTTCCGCCTCCTAGCTCGAGATGAGGGATCCTTTCCCTGTTTCGTAGGGAAAGAATTCCCGGCGTTCCCGTCGCATCTCAAGAGGAGGCGCTCTCCACAGGAAAGGCGAGAGGAACTCCAGGGTCGTGCCACCATTCCAAGAGTCCCCCAGATGTGTCAGTCCATTCCAGAGGAACCTGTTTTCCCTGCACTGCCTTGACGTTCAAGCCGAGGATCGACTCCCACCACGTGTGCACGTGGGACAGCCCTGTGGGAAAGCCTCGTGGGAAAGCCTCGTGGGAAAGACTCGAGGGAAAACCATAGATCCTTTGATCCACGCGGCGGACTGCGTGACACTGCTGCTACCGCTCTGGAGGAAAGCGCAAGTGCATGTCCGCATTCGAGACGAGGACTGACTGCCCTGGGGAGACTCCAGAAGTACCCCAAGATCCATGTCAGCACTGGAGAGGAATCCTCAGGTTCCGGCCCCGACTCCACACAAGGTCTTAGGCCCCGGCATCGACGGGAGAGGAATCCCGAGAGGCCCCCGTGGAACTCGCATGGGGACTGGCCTTTCCTGAGGCCACCAGAGCGGGTCCCTGAGGTCCCCGTCGTAAGTCGAGAGCACCTGCCGCAACTCGAGAAAATCCAGGAGGTTTTGCCCTCCAGGCGAGATGAGGCCCATTTCCGCTGAGGCTTCTCGAGGCTAATCACGTCTAACCACTGGAACTTCCAAAGGGTCCTTCACACCCTTGCTGCAACTCAAGAAGTTACCCGACATACACGTCTCCACTCGAGAGGAAGCACGTGGGTCCCGCACACATCCAGGGGAGCCCCATTTCCGCCTCCTAGCTCGAGATGAGGGATCCTTTCCCTGTTTCGTAGGGAAAGAATTCCCGGCGTTCCCGTCGCATCTCAAGAGGAGGCGCTCTCCACAGGAAAGGCGAGAGGAACTCCAGGGTCGTGCCACCATTCCAAGAGTCCCCGAGATGTGTCAGTCCATTCCAGAGGAACCTGTTTTCCCTGCACTGCCTTGACGTTCAAGCCGAGGATCGACTCCCACCACGTGTGCACGTGGGACAGCCCTGTGGGAAAGCCTCGTGGGAAAGCCTCGTGGGAAAGACTCGAGGGAAAACCATAGATCCTTTGATCCACGCGGCGGACTGCGTGACACTGCTGCTACCGCTCTGGAGGAAAGCGCAAGTGCATGCCCGCATTGGAGACGAGGACTGACTGCCCTGGGGAGACTCCAGAAGTACCCCAAGATCCATGTCAGCACTGGAGAGGAATCCTCAGGTTCCGGCCCCGACTCCACACAAGGTCTTAGGCCCCGGCATCGACGGGAGAGGAATCCCGAGAGGCCCCCGTGGAACTCGCATGGGGACTGGCCTTTCCTGAGGCCACCAGAGCGGGTCCCTGAGGTCCCCGTCGTAAGTCGAGAGCACCTGCCGCAACTCGAGAAAATCCAGGAGGTTTTGCCCTCCAGGCGAGATGAGGCCCATTTCCGCTGAGGCTTCTCGAGGCTAATCACGTCTAACCACTGGAACTTCCAAAGGGTCCTTCACACCTTTGCTGCAACTCAAGAAGTTCCCCGACATACCCGTCTCCACTCGAGAGGAAGCACGTGGGTGCCGCACACATCCAGGGGAGCCCCGTTTCCGCCTCCTAGCTCGAGATGAGGGATCCTTTCCCTGTTTCGTAGGGAAAGAATTCCCGGCGTTCCCGTCGCATCTCAAGAGGAGGCACTCTCCACAGGAAAGGAGAGAGGAACTCCAGGGTCGTGCCACCATTCCAAGAGTCCCCCAGATGTGTCAGTCCATTCCAGAGGAACCTGTTTTCCCTGCACTGCCTTGACGTTCAAGCCGAGGATCGACTCCCACCATGTGTGCACGTGGGACAGCCCTGTGAGAAAGCCTCGTGGGAAAGCCTCCTGGGAAAGACTCGAGGGAAAACCATAGATCCTTTGATCCACGCGGCGGACTGCGTGACACTGCTGCTACCGCTCTGGAGGAAAGCGCAAGTGCATGCCCGCATTCGAGACGAGGACTGACTGCCCTGGGGAGACTCCAGAAGTACCCCAAGATCCATGTCAGCACTGGAGAGGAATCCTCAGGTTCCGGCCCCGACTCCACACAAGGTCTTAGGCCCCGGCATCGACGGGAGAGGAATCCCGAGACGCCCCCGAGGAACTCGCATGGGGACTGGCCTTTCCTGAGGACACCAGAGCGGGTCCCTGAGGTCCCCGTCGTAAGTCGAGAGCACCTGCCGCAACTCGAGAAAATCCAGGAGGTTTTGCCCTCCAGGCGAGATGAGGCCCATTTCCGCTGAGGCTTCTCGAGGCCAATCACATCTAACCACTGGAACTTCCAAAGGGTCCTTCACACCATTGCTGCAACTCAAGAAGTTCCCCGACATACCCGTCTCCACTCGAGAGGAAGCACGTGGTGTCCCGCACACATCCAGGGGAGCCCCGTTTCCGCCTCCTAGCTCGAGATGAGGGATCCTTTCCCTGTTTCATAGGGAAAGAATTCCCGGTGTTCCCGTCGCATCTCAAGAGGAGGCGCTCTCCACAGGAAAGGCGATAGGAACTCCAGGGTCGTGACACCATTCCAAGAGTCCCCCAGATGTGTCAGTCCATTCAAGAGGAACCTGTTTTCCCTGCACTGCCTTGACGTTCAAGCCGAGGATCGACTCCCAGCACGTGTGCACGTGGGACAGCCCTGTGGGAAAGCCTCGTGGGAAAGCCTCGTGGGAAAGACTCGAGGGAAAACCATAGATCCTTTGATCCACGCGGCGGACTGCGTGACACTGCTGCTACTGCTCTGGAGGAAAGCGCAATGCATTCCCGCATTCGAGACGAGGACTGACTCCCCTGGGGAGACTCCAGACGTACCCCAAGATCCATGTCAGCACTGGAGAGGAATTCTCAGGTTCCGGCCCCGACTCCACACAAGGTCTTAGGCCCCGGCATCGACGGGAGAGGAATCCCGAGAGGCCCCCGAGGAACTCGCATGGGGACTGGCCTTTCCTGAGGCCACCAGAGCGGTTCCCTGAGGTCCCCGTTGTAAGTCGAGAGCACCTGCCGCAACTCGAGAAAATCCAGGAGGTTTTGCCCTCCAGGCGAGATGAGGCCCATTTCCGCTGAGGCTTCTCGAGGCCAATGACATCTAACCACTGGAACTTCCAAAGGGTCCTTCACACCCTTGCTGCAACTCAAGAAGTTCCCCGACATACCCGTCTCCACTCGAGAGGAAGCACGTGGTGTCCCGCACACATCCAGAGGAGCCCCGTTTCCGCCTCCTAGCTCGAGATGAGGGATCCTTTCCCTGTTTCATAGGGAAAGAATTCCCGGCGTTCCCGTCGCATCTCAAGAGGAGGCGCTCTCCACAGGAAAGGCGAGAGGAACTCCAGGGTCGTGCCACCATTCCAAGAGTCCCCCAGATGTGTCAGTCCATTCCAGAGGAACCTGTTTTCCCTGCACTGCCTTGACGTTCAAGCCGAGGATCGACTCCCACCACGTGTGCACGTGGGACAGCCCTGTGGGAAAGCCTCGTGGGAAAGACTCGAGGGAAAACCATAGATCCTTTGATCCACGCGGCGGACTGCGTGACACTGCTGCTACCGCTCTGGAGGAAAGCGCAAGTGCATGCCCGCATTCGAGACGAGGACTGACTCCCCTGGGGAGACTCCAGACGTACCCCAAGATCCATGTCAGCACTGGAGAGGAATCCTCAGGTTCCGGCCCCGACTCCACACAAGGTCTTAGGCCCCGGCATCGACGGGAGAGGAATCCCGAGAGGCCCCCGAGGAACACGCATGGGGACTGCCCTTTCCTGAGGCCACCAGAGTGGGTCCCTGAGATCCCCGTCGTAAGTCGAGAGCACCTGCCGCAACTCGAGAAAATACAGGAGGATTTGCCCTCCAGGCGAGATGAGGCCCATTTCCGCTGAGGCTTCTCGAGGCTAATCACGTCTAAACACTGGAACTTCCAAAGGGTCCTTCACACCCTTGCTGCAACTCAAGAAGTTCCCCGACATACCCGTCTCCACTCGAGAGGAAGCACGTGGGTCCCGCACACATCCAGGGGAGCCCCGTTTCCGCCTCCTAGCTCGAGATGAGGGATCCTTTCCCTGTTTCTTAGGGAAAGAATTCCCGGCGTTCCCGTCGCATCTCAAGAGGAGGCGCTCTCCACAGGAAAGGCGAGAGGAACTCCAGGGTCGTGCCACCATTCCAAGAGTCCCCCAGATGTGTCAGTCCATTCCAGAGGAACCTGTTTTCCCTGCACTGCCTTGACGTTCAAGCCGAGGATCGACTCCCACCACGTGTGCACGTGGGACAGCCCTGTGGGAAAGCCTCGTGGGAAAGCCTCGTGGGAAAGACTCGAGGGAAAAACATAGATCCTTTGATCCACGCGGCGGACTGCGTGACACTGCTGCTACCGCTCTGGAGGAAAGCGCAAGTGCATGCCCGCATGCGAGACGAGGACTGACTCCCCTGGGGAGACTCCAGAAGTACCCCAAGATCCATGTCAGCACTGGAGAGGAATCCTCAGGTTCCGGCCCCGACTCCACACAAGGTCTTAGGCCCCGGCATCGACGGGAGAGGAATCCCGAGAGGCCCCCGTGGAACTCGCATGGGGACTGGCCTTTCCTGAGGCCGCCAGAGCGGGTCCCTGAGGTCCCCGTCGTAAGTCGAGAGCACCTGCCGCAACTCGAGAAAATCCAGGAGGTTTTGCCCTCCAGGCGAGATGAGGCCCATTTCCGCTGAGGCTTCTCGAGGCTAATCACGTCTAACCACTGGAACTTCCAAAGGGTCCTTCACACCCTTGCCGCAACTCAAGAAGTTCCCCGACATACCCGTTTCCACTCGAGAGGAAGCACGTGGGTCCCGCACACATCCAGGGGAGCCCCGTTTCCGCCTCCTAGCTCGAGATGAGGGATCCTTTCCCTGTTTCGTAGGGAAAGAATTCCCGGCGTTCCCGTCGCATCTCAAGAGGAGGCGCTCTCCACAGGAAAGGCGAGAGGAACTCCAGGGTCGTGCCACCATTCCAAGAGTCCCCGAGATGTGTCAGTCCATTCCAGAGGAACCTGTTTTCCCTGCACTGCCTTGACGTTCAAGCCGAGGATCGACTCCCACCACGTGTGCACGTGGGACAGCCCTGTGGGAAAGCCTCGTGGGAAAGCCTCGTGGGAAAGACTCGAGGGAAAACCATAAATCCTTTGATCCACGCGGCGGACTGCGTGACACTGCTGCTACCGCTCTGGAGGAAAGCGCAAGTGCATGCCCGCATTCGAGACGAGGACTGACTGCCCTGGGGAGACTCCAGAAGTACCCCAAGATCCATGTCAGCACTGGAGAGGAATCCTCAGGTTCCGGCCCCGACTCCACACAAGGTCTTAGGCCCCGGCATCGACGGGAGAGGAATCCCGAGAGGCCCCCGTGGAACTCGCATGGGGACTGGCCTTTCCTGAGGCCACCAGAGCGGGTCCCTGAGGTCCCCGTCGTAAGTCGAGAGCACCTGCCGCAACTCGAGAAAATCCAGGAGGTTTTGCCCTCCAGGCGAGATGAGCCCCATTTCCGCTGAGGCTTCTCGAGGCTAATCACGTCTAACCGCTGGAACTTCCAAAGGGTCCTTCACACCCTTGCTGCAACTCAAGAAGTTCCCCGACATACCCGTCTCCACTCGAGAGGAAGCACGTGGGTCCCGCACACATCCAGGGGAGCCCCGTTTCCGCCTCCTAGCTCGAGATGAGGGATCCTTTCCCTGTTTCGTAGGGAAAGAATTCCCGGCGTTCCCGTCGCATCTCAAGAGGAGGCGCTCTCCACAGGAAAGGCGAGAGGAACTCCAGGGTCGTGCCACCATTCCAAGAGTCCCCGAGATGTGTCAGTCCATTCCAGAGGAACCTGCTTTCCCTGCACTGCCTTGACGTTCAAGCCGAGGATCGACTCCCACCACGTGTGCACGTGGGACAGCCCTGTGGGAAAGCCTCGTGGGAAAGCCTCGTGGGAAAGACTCGAGGGAAAACCATAGATCCTTTGATCCACGCGGCGGACTGCGTGACACTGCTGCTACCGCTCTGGAGGAAAGCGCAAGTGCATG
The DNA here is from genome assembly GCF_042477335.2 of Ovis canadensis. Taxonomy (NCBI): domain Eukaryota; kingdom Metazoa; phylum Chordata; class Mammalia; order Artiodactyla; family Bovidae; genus Ovis; species Ovis canadensis. Next base: position 1,918,521 of record NC_091259.1, read on the forward strand.
CCCGCATTCGAGACGAGGACTGACTCCCCTGGGTAGACTCCAGAAGTACCCCACGATCCATGTCAGCACTGGAGAGGAATCCTCAGGTTCCGGCCCCGACTCCACACAAGGTCTTAGGCCCCGGCATCGACGGGAGAGGAATCCAGAGAGGCCCCCGAGGAACCCGGATGGGGACTGCCCTTTCCTGAGGCCACCAGAGCGGGTCCCTGAGATCCCCGTCGTAAGTCGAGAGCACCTGCCGCAACTCGATAAAATACAGGAGGATTTGCCCTCCAGGCGAGATGAGGCCCATTTCCGCTGAGGCTTCTCGAGGCTAATCACGTCTAACCACTGGAACTTCCAAAGGGTCCTTCACACCATTGCTGCAACTCAAGAAGTTCCCCGACATACCCGTCTCCACTCGAGAGGAAGCACGTGGTGTCCCGCACACATCCAGGGGAGCCCCGTTTCCGCCTCCTAGCTCGAGATGAGGGATCCTTTCCCTGTTTCATAGGGAAAGAATTCCCGGTGTTCCCGTCGCATCTCAAGAGGAGGCGCTCTCCACAGGAAAGGCGATAGGAACTCCAGGATCGTGACACCATTCCAAGAGTCCCCCAGATGTGTCAGTCCATTCAAGAGGAACCTGTTTTCCCTGCACTGCCTTGACGTTCAAGCCGAGGATCGACTCCCAGCACGTGTGCACGTGGGACAGCCCTGTGGGAAAGCCTCGTGGGAAAGCCTCGTGGGAAAGACTCGAGGGAAAACCATAGATCCTTTGATCCACGCGGCGGACTGCGTGACACTGCTGCTACTGCTCTGGAGGAAAGCGCAATGCATTCCCGCATTCGAGACGAGGACTGACTCCCATGGGGAGACTCCAGACGTACCGCAAGATCCATGTCAGCACTGGAGAGGAATCCTCAGGTTCCGGCCCCGACTCCACACAAGGTCTTAGGCCCCGGCATCGACGGGAGAGGAATCCCGAGAGGCCCCCGAGGAACTCGCATGGGGACTGGCCTTTCCTGAGGCCACCAGAGCGGTTCCCTGAGGTCCCCGTTGTAAGTCGAGAGCACCTGCCGCAACTCGAGAAAATCCAGGAGGTTTTGCCCTCCAGGCGAGATGAGGCCCATTTCCGCTGAGGCTTCTCGAGGCCAATCACATCTAACCACTGGAACTTCCAAAGGGTCCTTCACACCCTTGCTGCAACTCAAGAAGTTCCCCGACATACCCGTCTCCACTCGAGAGGAAGCACGTGGTGTCCCGCACACATCCAGAGGAGCCCCGTTTCAGCCTCCTAGCTCGAGATGAGGGATCCTTTCCCTGTTTCATAGGGAAAGAATTCCCGGCGTTCCCGTCGCATCTCAAGAGGAGGCGCTCTCCACAGGAAAGGCGAGAGGAACTCCAGGGTCGTGCCACCATTCCAAGAGTCCCCCAGATGTGTCAGTCCATTCAAGAGGAACCTGTTTTCCCTGCACTGCCTTGACGTTCAAGCCGAGGATCGACTCCCACCACGTGTGCACGTGGGACAGCCCTGTGGGAAAGCCTCGTGGGAAAGCCTCGTGGGAAAGACTCGAGGGAAAACCATAGATCCTTTGATCCACGCGGCGGACTGCGTGACACTGCTGCTACCGCTCTGGAGGAAAGCGCAAGTGCATGCCCGCATTCGAGACGAGGACTGACTCCCCTGGGGAGACTCCAGAAGTACCCCAAGATCCATGTCAGCACTGGAGAGGAATCCTCAGGTTCCGGCCCCGACTCCACACAAGGTCTTAGGCCCCGGCATCGACGGGAGAGGAATCCCGAGAGGCCCCCGTGGAACTCGCATGGGGACTGGCCTTTCCTGAGGCCACCAGAGCGGTTCCCTGAGGTCCCCGTCGTAAGTCGAGAGCACCTGCCGCAACTCGAGAAAATCCAGGAGGTTTTGCCCTCCAGGCGAGATGAGGCCCATTTCCGCTGAGGCTTCTCGAGGCTAATCACGTCTAACCACTGGAACTTCCAAAGGGTCCTTCACACCCTTGCCGCAACTCAAGAAGTTCCCCGACATACCCGTTTCCACTCGAGAGGAAGCACGTGGGTCCCGCACACATCCAGGGGAGCCCCGTTTCCGCCTCCTAGCTCGAGATGAGGGATCCTTTCCCTGTTTCGTAGGGAAAGAATTCCCGGCGTTCCCGTCGCATCTCAAGAGGAGGCGCTCTCCACAGGAAAGGCGAGAGGAACTCCAGGGTCGTGCCACCATTCCAAGAGTCCCCCAGATGTGTCAGTCCATTCCAGAGGAACCTGTTTTCCCTGCACTGCCTTGACGTTCAAGCCGAGGATCGACTCCCACCACGTGTGCACGTGGGACAGCCCTGTGGGAAAGCCTCGTGGGAAAGCCTCGTGGGAAAGACTCGAGGGAAAACCATAGATCCTTTGATCCACGCGGCGGACTGCGTGACACTGCTGCTACCGCTCTGGAGGAAAGCGCAAGTGCATGCCCGCATTCGAGACGAGGACTGACTCCCCTGGGGAGACTCCAGAAGTACCCCAAGATCCATGTCAGCACTGGAGAGGAATCCTCAGGTTCCGGCCCCGACTCCACACAAGGTCTTAGGCCCCGGCATCGACGGGAGAGGAATCCCGAGACACCCCCGAGGAACTCGCATGGGGACTGGCCTTTCCTGAGGCCACCAGAGCGGGTCCCTGAGGTCCCCGTCGTAAGTCGAGAGCACCTGCCGCAACTCGAGAAAATCCAAGAGGTTTTGCCCTCCAGGCGAGATGAGGCCCATTTCCGCTGAGGCTTCTCGAGGCTAATCACGTCTAACCACTGGAACTTCCAAAGGGTCCTTCACACCCTTGCTGCAACTCAAGAAGTTCCCCAACATACCCGTCTCCACTCGAGAGGAAGCACGTGGGGTCCCGCACATATCCAGGGGAGCCCCGTTTCCGCCTCCTAGCTCGAGATGAGGGATCCTTTCCCTGTTTCGTAGGGAAAGAATTCCCGGCGTTCCCGTCGCATCTCAAGAGGAGGCGCTCTCCACAGGAAAGGCGAGAGGAACTCCAGGGTCGTGCCACCATTCCAAGAGTCCCCCAGATGTGTCAGTCCATTCCAGAGGAACCTGTTTTCCCTGCACTGCCTTGACGTTCAAGCCGAGGATCGACTCCCACCACGTGTGCACGTGGGACAGCCCTGTGGGAAAGCCTCGTGGGAAAGCCTCGTGGGAAAGACTCGAGGGAAAACCATAGATACTTTGATCCACGCGGCGGACTGCGTGACACTGCTGCTACCGCTCTGGAGGAAAGCGCAAGTGCATGCCCGCATTCGAGACGAGGACTGACTGCCCTGGGGAGACTCCAGAAGTACCCCAAGATCCATGTCAGCACTGGAGAGGAATCCTCAGGTTCCGGCCCCGACTCCACACAAGGTCTTAGGCCCCGGCATCGACGGGAGAGGAATCCCGAGAGGCCCCCGTGGAACTCGCATGGGGACTGGCCTTTCCTGAGGCCACCAGAGCGGGTCCCTGAGGTCCCCGTCGTAAGTCGAGAGCACCTGCCGCAACTCGAGAAAATCCAGGAGGTTTTGCCCTCCAGGCGAGATGAGGCCCATTTCCGCTGAGGCTTCTCGAGGCTAATCACGTCTAACCACTGGAACTTCCAAAGGGTCCTTCACACCTTTGCTGCAACTCAAGAAGTTCCCCGACATACCCGTCTCCACTCGAGAGGAAGCACGTGGGTGCCGCACACATCCAGGGGAGCCCCGTTTCCGCCTCCTAGCTCGAGATGAGGGATCCTTTCCCTGTTTCGTAGGGAAAGAATTCCCGGCGTTCCCGTCGCATCTCAAGAGGAGGCACTCTCCACAGGAAAGGAGAGAGGAACTCCAGGGTCGTGCCACCATTCCAAGAGTCCCCCAGATGTGTCAGTCCATTCCAGAGGAACCTGTTTTCCCTGCACTGCCTTGACGTTCAAGCCGAGGATCGACTCCCACCATGTGTGCACGTGGGACAGCCCTGTGAGAAAGCCTCGTGGGAAAGCCTCCTGGGAAAGACTCGAGGGAAAACCATAGATCCTTTGATCCACGCGGTGGACTGCGTGACACTGCTGCTACCGCTCTGGAGGAAAGCGCAAGTGCATGCCCGCATTCGAGACGAGGACTGACTGCCCTGGGGAGACTCCAGAAGTACCCCAAGATCCATGTCAGCACTGGAGAGGAATCCTCAGGTTCCGGCCCCGACTCCACACAAGGTCTTAGGCCCCGGCATCGACGGGAGAGGAATCCCGAGACGCCCCCGAGGAACTCGCATGGGGACTGGCCTTTCCTGAGGACACCAGAGCGGGTCCCTGAGGTCCCCGTCGTAAGTCGAGAGCACCTGCCGCAACTCGAGAAAATCCAGGAGGTTTTGCCCTCCAGGCGAGATGAGGCCCATTTCCGCTGAGGCTTCTCGAGGCCAATCACATCTAACCACTGGAACTTCCAAAGGGTCCTTCACACCATTGCTGCAACTCAAGAAGTTCCCCGACATACCCGTCTCCACTCGAGAGGAAGCACGTGGTGTCCCGCACACATCCAGGGGAGCCCCGTTTCCGCCTCCTAGCTCGAGATGAGGGATCCTTTCCCTGTTTCATAGGGAAAGAATTCCCGGTGTTCCCGTCGCATCTCAAGAGGAGGCGCTCTCCACAGGAAAGGCGATAGGAACTCCAGGGTCGTGACACCATTCCAAGAGTCCCCCAGATGTGTCAGTCCATTCAAGAGGAACTTGTTTTCCCTGCACTGCCTTGACGTTCATGCCGAGGATCGACTCCCACCACGTGTGCACGTGGGACAGCCCTGTGGGAAAGCCTCGTGGGAAAGCCTCGTGGGAAAGACTCGAGGGAAAACCATAGATCCTTTGATCCACGCGGCGGACTGCGTGACACTGCTGCTACTGCTCTGGAGGAAAGCGCAATGCATTCCCGCATTCGAGACGAGGACTGACTCCCCTGGGGAGACTCCAGACGTACCCCAAGATCCATGTCAGCACTGGAGAGGAATTCTCAGGTTCCGGCCCCGACTCCACACAAGGTCTTAGGCCCCGGCATCGACGGGAGAGGAATCCCGAGAGGCCCCCGAGGAACTCGCATGGGGACTGGCCTTTCCTGAGGCCACCAGAGCGGTTCCCTGAGGTCCCCGTTGTAAGTCGAGAGCACCTGCCGCAACTCGAGAAAATCCAGGAGGTTTTGCCCTCCAGGCGAGATGAGGCCCATTTCCGCTGAGGCTTCTCGAGGCCAATCACATCTAACCACTGGAACTTCCAAAGGGTCCTTCACACCCTTGCTGCAACTCAAGAAGTTCCCCGACATACCCGTCTCCACTCGAGAGGAAGCACGTGGTGTCCCGCACACATCCAGAGGAGCCCCGTTTCCGCCTCCTAGCTCGAGATGAGGGATCCTTTCCCTGTTTCATAGGGAAAGAATTCCCGGCGTTCCCGTCGCATCTCAAGAGGAGGCGCTCTCCACAGGAAAGGCGAGAGGAACTCCAGGGTCGTGCCACCATTCCAAGAGACCCCCAGATGTGTCAGTCCATTCCAGAGGAACCTGTTTTCCCTGCACTGACTTGACGTTCAAGCCGAGGATCGACTCCCACCACGTGTGCACGTGGGACAGCCCTGTGGGAAAGCCTCGTGGGAAAGCCTCGTGGGAAAGACTCGAGGGAAAACCATAGATCCTTTGATCCACGCGGCGGACTGCGTGACACTGCTGCTACCGCTCTGGAGGAAAGCGCAAGTGCATGCCCGCATTCGAGACGAGGACTGACTCCCCTGGGGAGACTCCAGACGTACCCCAAGATCCATGTCAGCACTGGAGAGGAATCCTCAGGTTCCGGCCCCGACTCCACACAAGGTCTTAGGCCCCGGCATCGACGGGAGAGGAATCCCGAGAGGCCCCCGAGGAACACGCATGGGGACTGCCCTTTCCTGAGGCCACCAGAGCGGGTCCCTGAGATCCCCGTCGGAAGTCGAGAGCACCTGCCGCAACTCGAGAAAATACAGGAGGATTTGCCCTCCAGGCGAGATGAGGCCCATTTCCGCTGAGGCTTCTCGAGGCTAATCACGTCTAAACACTGGAACTTCCAAAGGGTCCTTCACACCCTTGCTGCAACTCAAGAAGTTCCCCGACATACCCGTCTCCACTCGAGAGGAAGCACGTGGGTCCCGCACACATCCAGGGGAGCCCCGTTTCCGCCTCCTAGCTCGAGATGAGGGATCCTTTCCCTGTTTCTTAGGGAAAGAATTCCCGGCGTTCCCGTCGCATCTCAAGAGGAGGCGCTCTCCACAGGAAAGGCGAGAGGAACTCCAGGGTCGTGCCACCATTCCAAGAGTCCCCCAGATGTGTCAGTCCATTCCAGAGGAACCTGTTTTCCCTGCACTGCCTTGACGTTCAAGCCGAGGATCGACTCCCACCACGTGTGCACGTGGGACAGCCCTGTGGGAAAGCCTCGTGGGAAAGCCTCGTGGGAAAGACTCGAGGGAAAACCATAGATCCTTTGATCCACGCGGCGGACTGCGTGACACTGCTGCTACCTCTCTGGAGGAAAGCGCAAGTGCATGCCCGCATGCGAGACGAGGACTGACTCCCCTGGGGAGACTCCAGAAGTACCCCAAGATCCATGTCAGCACTGGAGAGGAATCCTCATGTTCCGGCCCCGACTCCACACAAGGTCTTAGGCCCCGGCATCGACGGGAGAGGAATCCCGAGAGGCCCCCGTGGAACTCGCATGGGGACTGGCCTTTCCTGAGGCCACCAGAGCGGTTCCCTGAGGTCCCCGTCGTAAGTCGAGAGCACCTGCCGCAACTCGAGAAAATCCAGGAGGTTTTGCCCTCCAGGCGAGATGAGGCCCATTTCCGCTGAGGCTTCTCGAGGCTAATCACGTCTAACCACTGGAACTTCCAAAGGGTCCTTCACACCCTTGCCGCAACTCAAGAAGTTCCCCGACATACCCGTTTCCACTCGAGAGGAAGCACGTGGGTCCCGCACACATCCAGGGGAGCCCCGTTTCCGCCTCCTAGCTCGAGATGAGGGATCCTTTCCCTGTTTCGTAGGGAAAGAATTCCCGGCGTTCCCGTCGCATCTCAAGAGGAGGCGCTCTCCACAGGAAAGGCGAGAGGAACTCCAGGGTCGTGCCACCATTCCAAGAGTCCCCCAGATGTGTCAGTCCATTCCAGAGGAACCTGTTTTCCCTGCACTGCCTTGACGTTCAAGCCGAGGATCGACTCCCACCACGTGTGCACGTGGGACAGCCCTGTGGGAAAGACTCGTGGGAAAGCCTCGTGGGAAAGACTCGAGGGAAAACCATAGATCCTTTGATCCACGCGGCGGACTGCGTGACACTGCTGCTACCGCTCTGGAGGAAAGCGCAAGTGCATGCCCGCATTCGAGACGAGGACTGACTCCCCTGGGGAGACTCCAGAAGTACCCCAAGATCCATGTCAGCACTGGAGAGGAATCCTCAGGTTCCGGCCCCGACTCCACACAAGGTCTTAGGCCCAGGCATCGTCGGGAGAGGAATCCCGAGACACCCCCGAGGAACTCGCATGGGGACTGGCCTTTCCTGAGGCCACCAGAGCGGGTCCCTGAGGTCCCCGTCGTAAGTCGAGAGCACCTGCCGCAACTCGAGAAAATCCAAGAGGTTTTGCCCTCCAGGCGAGATGAGGCCCATTTCCGCTGAGGCTTCTCGAGGCTAATCACGTCTAACCACTGGAACTTCCAAAGGGTCCTTCACACCCTTGCTGCAACTCAAGAAGTTCCCCAACATACCCGTCTCCACTCGAGAGGAAGCACGTGGGGTCCCGCACATATCCAGGGGAGCCCCGTTTCCGCCTCCTAGCTCGAGATGAGGGATCCTTTCCCTGTTTCGTAGGGAAAGAATTCCCGGCGTTCCCGTCGCATCTCAAGAGGAGGCGCTCTCCACAGGAAAGGCGAGAGGAACTCCAGGGTCGTGCCACCATTCCAAGAGTCCCCCAGATGTGTCAGTCCATTCCAGAGGAACCTGTTTTCCCTGCACTGCCTTGACGTTCAAGCCGAGGATCGACTCCCACCACGTGTGCACGTGGGACAGCCCTGTGGGAAAGACTCGTGGGAAAGCCTCGTGGGAAAGACTCGAGGGAAAACCATAGATCCTTTGATCCACGCGGCGGACTGCGTGACACTGCTGCTACCGCTCTAGAGGAAAGCGCAAGTGCATGCCCGCATTGGAGACGAGGACTGACTGCCCTGGGGAGACTCCAGAAGTACCCCAAGATCCATGTCAGCACTGGAGAGGAATCCTCAGGTTCCGGCCCCGACTCCACACAAGGTCTTAGGCCCCGGCATCGACGGGAGAGGAATCCCGAGAGGCCCACGTGGAACTCGCATGGGGACTGGCCTTTCCTGAGGCCACCAGAGCGGGTCCCTGAGGTCCCCGTCGTAAGTCGAGAGCACCTGCCGCAACTCGAGAAAATCCAGGAGGTTTTGCCCTCCAGGCGAGATGAGGCCCATTTTCGCTGAGGCTTCTCGAGGCTAATCACGTCTAACCACTGGAACTTCCAAAGGGTCCTTCACACCCTTGCTGCAACTCAAGAAGTTACCCGACATACACGTCTCCACTCGAGAGGAAGCACGTGGGTCCCGCACACATCCAGGGGAGCCCCGTTTCCGCCTCCTAGCTCGAGATGAGGGATCCTTTCCCTGTTTCGTAGGGAAAGAATTCCCGGCGTTCCCGTCGCATCTCAAGAGGAGGCGCTCTCCACAGGAAAGGCGAGAGGAACTCCAGGGTCGTGCCACCATTCCAAGAGTCCCCGAGATGTGTCAGTCCATTCCAGAGGAAGCTGTTTTCCCTGCACTGCCTTGACGTTCAAGCCGAGGATCGACTCCCACCACGTGTGCACGTGGGACAGCCCTGTGGGAAAGCCTCGTGGGAAAGCCTCGTGGGAAAGACTCGAGGGAAAACCATAGATCCTTTGATCCACGCGGCGGACTGCGTGACACTGCTGCTACCGCTCTGGAGGAAAGCGCAAGTGCATGCCCGCATTCGAGACGAGGACTGACTGCCCTGGGGAGACTCCAGAAGTACCCCAAGATCCATGTCAGCACTGGAGAGGAATCCTCAGGTTCCGGCCCCGACTCCACACAAGGTCTTAGGCCCCGGCATCGACGGGAGAGGAATCCCGAGAGGCCCCCGTGGAACTCGCATGGGGACTGGCCTTTCCTGAGGCCACCAGAGCGGGTCCCTGAGGTCCCCGTCGTAAGTCGAGAGCACCTGCCGCAACTCGAGAAAATCCAGGAGGTTTTGCCCTCCAGGCGAGATGAGGCCCATTTCCGCTGAGGCTTCTCGAGGCTAATCACGTCTAACCGCTGGAACTTCCAAAGGGTCCTTCACAACCTTGCTGCAACTCAAGAAGTTCCCCGACATACCCGTCTCCACTCGAGAGGAAGCACGTGGGTCCCGCACACATCCAGGGGAGCCCCGTTTCCGCCTCCTAGCTCGAGATGAGGGATCCTTTCCCTGTTTCGTAGGGAAAGAATTCCCGGCGTTCCCGTCGCATCTCAAGAGGAGGCGCTCTCCACAGGAAAGGCGAGAGGAACTCCAGGGTCGTGCCACCATTCCAAGAGTCCCCCAGATGTGTCAGTCCATTCCAGAGGAACCTGCTTTCCCTGCACTGCCTTGACGTTCAAGCCGAGGATCGACTCCCACCACGTGTGCACGTGGGACAGCCCTGTGGGAAAGCCTCGTGGGAAAGCCTCGTGGGAAAGACTAGAGGGAAAACCATAGATCCTTTGATCCACGCGGCGGACTGCGTGACACTGCTGCTACCGCTCTGGAGGAAAGCGCAAGTGCATGCCCGCATTCGAGACGAGGACTGACTCCCCTGGGTAGACTCCAGAAGTACCCCACGATCCATGTCAGCACTGGAGAGGAATCCTCAGGTTCCGGCCCCGACTCCACACAAGGTCTTAGGCCCCGGCATCGACGGGAGAGGAATCCAGAGAGGCCCCCGAGGAACCCGGATGGGGACTGGCCTTTCCTGAGGCCACCAGAGCGGGTCCCTGAGATCCCCGTAGTAAATTGAGAGCACCTGCCGCAACTCGATAAAATATAGGAGGATTTGCCCTCCAGGCGAGATGAGGCCCATTTCCGCTGAGGCTTCTCGAGGCTAATCACGTCTAACCACTGGAACTTCCAAAGGGTCCTTCACACCATTGCTGCAACTCAAGAAGTTCCCCGACATACCCGTCTCCACTCGAGAGGAAGCACGTGGTGTCCCGCACACATCCAGGGGAGCCCCGTTTCCGCCTCCTAGCTCGAGATGAGGGATCCTTTCCCTGTTTCATAGGGAAAGAATTCCCGGTGTTCCCGTCGCATCTCAAGAGGAGGCGCTCTCCACAGGAAAGGCGATAGGAACTCCAGGATCGTGACACCATTCCAAGAGTCCCCCAGATGTGTCAGTCCATTCAAGAGGAACCTGTTTTCCCTGCACTGCCTTGACGTTCAAGCCGAGGATCGACTCCCAGCACGTGTGCACGTGGGACAGCCCTGTGGGAAAGTCTCGTGGGAAAGCCTCGTGGGAAAGACTCGAGGGAAAACCATAGATCCATTGATCCACGCGGCGGACTGCGTGACACTGCTGCTACTGCTCTGGAGGAAAGCGCAATGCATTCCCGCATTCGAGACGAGGACTGACTCCCCTGGGGAGACTCCAGACGTACCCCAAGATCCATGTCAGCACTGGAGAGGAATCCTCAGGTTCCGGCCCCGACTCCACACAAGGTCTTAGGCCCCGGCATCGACGGGAGAGGAATCCCGAGAGGCCCCCGAGGAACTCGCATGGGGACTGGCCTTTCCTGAGGCCACCAGAGCGGTTCCCTGAGGTCCCCGTTGTAAGTCGAGAGCACCTGCCGCAACTCGAGAAAATCCAGGAGGTTTTGCCCTCCAGGCGAGATGAGGCCCATTTCCAATGAGGCTTCTGGAGGCCAATCACATCTAACCACTGGAACTTCCAAAGGGTCCTTCACACCCTTGCTGCAACTCAAGAAGTTCCCCGACATACCCGTCTCCACTCGAGAGGAAGCACGTGGTGTCCTGCACACATCCAGAGGAGCCCCGTTTCCGCCTCCTAGCTCGAGATGAGGGATCCTTTCCCTGTTTCATAGGGAAAGAATTCCCGGCGTTCCCGTCGCATCTCAAGAGGAGGCGCTCTCCACAGGAAAGGCGAGAGGAACTCCAGGGTCGTGCCACCATTCCAAGAGTCCCCCAGATGTGTCAGTCCATTCCAGAGGAACCTGTTTTCCCTGCACTGCCTTGACGTTCAAGCCGAGGATCGACTCCCACCACGTGTGCACGTGGGACAGCCCTGTGGGAAAGCCTCGTGGGAAAGCCTCGTGGGAAAGACTCGAGGGAAAACCATAGATCCTTTGATTCACGCGGCGGACTGCGTGACACTGCTGCTACCGCTCTGGAGGAAAGCGCAAGTGCATGCCCGCATTCGAGACGAGGACTGACTCCCCTGGGGAGACTCCAGACGTACCCCAAGATCCATGTCAGCACTGGAGAGGAATCCTCAGGTTCCGGCCCCGACTCCACACAAGGTCTTAGGCCCCGGCATCGACGGGAGAGGAATCCCGAGAGGCCCCCGAGGAACACGCATGGGGACTGCCCTTTCCTGAGACCACCAGAGCGGGTCCCTGAGATCCCCGTCGTAAGTCGAGAGCACCTGCCGCAACTCGAGAAAATACAGGAGGATTTGCCCTCCAGGCGAGATGAGGCCCATTTCCGCTGAGGCTTCTCGAGGCTAATCACGTCTAACCACTGGAACTTCCAAAGGGTCCTTCACACCCTTGCTGCAACTCAAGAAGTTCCCCGACATACCCGTCTCCACTCGAGAGGAAGCACGTGGGTCCCGCACACATCCAGGGGAGCCCCGTTTCCGCCTCCTAGCTCGAGATGAGGGATCCTTTCCCTGTTTCGTAGGGAAAGAATTCCCGGCGTTCCCGTCGCATCTCAAGAGGAGGCGCTCTCCACAGGAAAGGCGAGAGGAACTCCAGGGTCGTGCCACCATTCCAAGAGTCCCCCAGATGTGTCAGTCCATTCCAGAGGAACCTGTTTTCCCTGCACTGCCTTGACGTTCAAGCCGAGGATCGACTCCCACCACGTGTGCACGTGGGACAGCCCTGTGGGAAAGCCTCGTGGGAAAGCCTCGTGGGAAAGACTCGAGGGAAAACCATTGAACCTTTGATCCACGCGGCGGACTGCGTGACACTGCTGCTACCGCTCTGGAGGAAAGCGCAAGTGCATGCCCGCATGCGAGACGAGGACTGACTCCCCTGGGGAGACTCCAGAAGTACCCCAAGATCCATGTCAGCACTGGAGAGGAATCCTCAGGTTCCGGCCCCGACTCCACACAAGGTCTTAGGCCCCGGCATCGACGGGAGAGGAATCCCGAGAGGCCCCCGTGGAACTCGCATGGAGACTGGCCTTTCCTGAGGCCACCAGAGCGGTTCCCTGAGGTCCCCGTCGTAAGTCGAGAGCACCTGCCGCAACTCGAGAAAATCCAGGAGGTTTTGCCCTCCAGGCGAGATGAGGCCCATTTCCGCTGAGGCTTCTCGAGGCTAATCACGTCTAACCACTGGAACTTCCAAAGGGTCCTTCACACCCTTGCCGCAACTCAAGAAGTTCCCCGACATACCCGTTTCCACTCGAGAGGAAGCACGTGGGTCCCGCACACATCCAGGGGAGCCCCGTTTCCGCCTCCTAGCTCGAGATGAGGGATCCTTTCCCTGTTTCGTAGGGAAAGAATTCCCGGCGTTCCCGTCGCATCTCAAGAGGAGGCGCTCTCCACAGGAAAGGCGAGAGGAACTCCAGGGTCGTGACACCATTCCAAGAGTCCCCCAGATGTGTCAGTCCATTCCAGAGGAACCTGTTTTCCCTGCACTGCCTTGACGTTCAAGCCGAGGATCGACTCCCACCACGTGTGCACGTGGGACAGCCCTGTGGGAAAGACTCGTGGGAAAGCCTCGTGGGAAAGACTCGAGGGAAAACCATAGATCCTTTGATCCACGCGGCGGACTGCGTGACACTGCTTCTACCGCTCTGGAGGAAAGCGCAAGTGCATGCCCGCATTCGAGACGAGGACTGACTCCCCTGGGGAGACTCCAGAAGTACCCCAAGATCCATGTCAGCACTGGAGAGGAATCCTCAGGTTCCGGCCCCGACTCCACACAAGGACTTAGGCCCCGGCATCGACGGGAGAGGAATCCCGAGACGCCCCCGAGGAACTCGCATGGGGACTGGCCTTTCCTGAGGCCACCAGAGCGGGTCCCTGAGGTCCCCGTCGTAAGTCGAGAGCACCTGCCGCAACCCTATAAAATCCAGGAGGTTTTGCCCTCCAGGTGAGATGAGGCCCATTTCCGCTGAGGCTTCTCGAGGCCAATCACGTCTAACCACTGGAACTTCCAAAGGGTCCTTCACACCTTTGCTGCAACTCAAGAAGTTCCCCGACATACCCGTCTCCACTCGAGAGGAAGCACGTGGGGTCCCGCACATATCCAGGGGAGCCCCGTTTCCGCCTCCTAGCTCGAGATGAGGGATCCTTTCCCTGTTTCGTAGGGAAAGAATTCCCGGCGTTCCCGTCGCATCTCAAGAGGAGGCGCTCTCCACAGGAAAGGCGAGAGGAACTCCAGGGTCGTGCCACCATTCCAAGAGTCCCCCAGATGTGTCAGTCCATTCCAGAGGAACCTGTTTTCCCTGCACTGCCTTGACGTTCAAGCCGAGGATCGACTCCCACCACGTGTGCACGTGGGACAGCCCTGTGGGAAAGCCTCGTGGGAAAGCCTCGTGGGAAAGACTCGAGGGAAAACCATAGATCCTTTGATCCACGCGGCGGACTGCGTGACACTGCTTCTACCGCTCTGGAGGAAAGCGCAAGTGCATGCCCGCATTCGAGACGAGGACTGACTCCCCTGGGGAGACTCCAGAAGTACCCCAAGATCCATGTCAGCACTGGAGAGGAATCCTCAGGTTCCGGCCCCGACTCCACACAAGGTCTTAGGCCCCGGCATCGACGGGAGAGGAATCCCGAGAGGCCCCCGAGGAACTCGCATGGGGACTGGCCTTTCCTGAAGCCACCAGAGCGGTTCCCTGAGGTCCCCGTCGTAAGTCGAGAGCACCTGCCGCAACTCGAGAAAATCCAGGAGGTTTTGCCCTCCAGGCGAGATGAGGCCCATTTCCGCTGAGGCTTCTCGAGGCTAATCACGTCTAACCACTGGAACTTCCAAAGGGTCCTTCACACCCTTGCTGCAACTCAAGAAGTTCCCCGACATACCCGTCTCCACTCGAGAGGAAGCACGTGGGTCCCGCACACATCCAGGGGAGCCCCGTTTCCGCCTCCTAGCTCGAGATGAGGGATCCTTTCCCTGTTTCGTAGGGAAAGAATTCCCGGCGTTCCCGTCGCATCTCAAGAGGAGGCGCTCTCCACAGGAAAGGCGAGAGGAACTCCAGGGTCGTGCCACCATTCCAAGAGTCCCCCAGATGTGTCAGTCCATTCCAGAGGAACCTGTTTTCCCTGCACCGCATTGACGTTCAAGCCGAGGATCGACTCCCACCACGTGTGCACGTGGGACAGCCCTGTGGGAAAGCCTCGTGGGAAAGCCTCGTGGGAAAGACTCGAGGGAAAACCATAGATCCTTTGATCCACGCGGTAGACTGCGTGACACTGCTGCTACCGCTCTGGAGGAAAGCGCAAGTGCATGCCCGCATTCGAGACGAGGACTGACTCCCCTGGGTAGATCCAGAAGTACCCCAAGATCCATGTCAGCACTGGAGACGAATCCTCAGGTTCCGGCCCCGACTCCACACAAGGTCTTAGGCCCCGGCATCGACGGGAGAGGAATCCCGAGAGGCCCCCTTGGAACTCGCATGGGGACTGGCCTTTCCTGAGGCCACCAGAGCGGTTCCCTGAGGTCCCCGTCGTAAGTCGAGAGCACCTGCCGCAACTCGAGAAAATCCAGGAGGTTTTGCCCTCCAGGCGAGATGAGGCCCATTTCCGCTGAGGCTTCTCGAGGCTAATCACGTCTAACCCCTGGAACTTCCAAAGGGTCCTTCACACCCTTGCTGCAACTCAAGAAGTTCCCCGACATACCCGTGTCCACTCGAGAGGAAGCACGTGGGTCCCGCACACATCCAGGGGAGCCCCGTTTCCGCCTCCTAGCTCGAGATGAGGGATCCTTTCCCTGTTTCGTAGGGAAAGAATTCCCGGCGTTCCCGTCGCATCTCAAGAGGAGGCGCTCTCCACAGGAAAAGCGAGAGGAACTCCAGGGTCGTGCCACCATTCCAAGAGTCCCCCAGATGTGTCAGTCCATTCCAGAGGAACCTGTTTTCCCTGCACTGCCTTGACGTTCAAGCCGAGGATCGACTCCCACCACGTGTGCACGTGGGACAGCCCTGTGGGAAAGACTCGTGGGAAAGCCTCGTGGGAAAGACTCGAGGGAAAACCATAGATCCTTTGATCCACGCGGCGGACTGCGTGACACTGCTGCTACCGCTCTGGAGGAAAGCGCAAGTGCATGCCCGCATTCGAGACGAGGACTGACTCCCCTGGGGAGACTCCAGAAGTACCCCAAGATCCATGTCAGCACTGGAGAGGAATCCTCAGGTTCCGGCCCCGACTCCACACACGGTCTTAGGCCCCGGCATCGACGGGAGAGGAATCCCGAGAGGCCCCCGAGGAACTCGCATGGGGACTGGCCTTTCCTGAGGCCACCAGAGCGGGTCCCTGAGGTCCCCGTCGTAAGTCGAGAGCACCTGCCGCAACTCGAGAAAATCCAGGAGGTTTTGCCCTCCAGGCGAGATGAGGCCCATTTCCGCTGAGGCTTCTCGAGGCTAATCACGTCTAACCACTGGAACTTCCAAAGGGTCCTTCACACCCTTGCTGCAGCTCAAGAAGTTCCCCGACATACCCGTCTCCACTCGAGAGGATGCACGTGGGCCCCGCACACATCCAGGGGAGCCCCGTTTCCGCCTCCTAGCTCGAGATGAGGGATCCTTTCCCTGTTTCGTAGGGAAAGAATTCCCGGCGTTCCCGTCGCATCTCAAGAGGAGGCGCTCTCCACAGGAAAGGCGAGAGGAACTCCAGGGTCGTGCCACCATTCCAAGAGTCCCCCAGATGTGTCAGTCCATTCCAGAGGAACCTGTTTTCCCTGCACTGCCTTGACGTTCAAGCCGAGGATCGACTCCCACCACGTGTCCACGTGGGACAGCCCTGTGGGAAAGCCTCGTGGGAAAGCCTCGTGGGAAAGACTCGAGGGAAAACCATAGATCCTTTGATCCACGCGGCGGACTGCGTGACACTGCTTCTACCGCTCTGGAGGAAAGCGCAAGTGCATGCCCGCATTCGAGACGAGGACTGACTCCCCTGGGGAGACTCCAGAAGTACCCCAAGATCCATGTCAGCACTGGAGACGAATCCTCAGGTTCCGGCCCCGACTCCACACAAGGTCTTAGGCCCCGGCATCGACGGGAGAGGAATCCCGAGAGGCCCCCGAGGAACTCGCATGGGGACTGGCCTTTCCTGAAGCCACCAGAGCGGTTCCCTGAGGTCCCCGTCGTAAGTCGAGAGCACCTGCCGCAACTCGAGAAAATCCAGGAGGTTTTGCCCTCCAGGCGAGATGAGGCCCATTTCCGCTGAGGCTTCTCGAGGCTAATCACGTCTAACCACTGGAACTTCCAAAGGGTCCTTCACACCCTTGCTGCAACTCAAGAAGTTCCCCGACATACCCGTCTCCACTCGAGAGGAAGCACGTGGGTCCCGCACACATCCAGGGGAGCCCCGTTTCCGCCTCCTAGCTCGAGATGAGGGATCCTTTCCCTGTTTCGTAGGGAAAGAATTCCCGGCGTTCCCGTCGCATCTCAAGAGGAGGCGCTCTCCACAGGAAAGGCGAGAGGAACTCCAGGGTCGTGCCACCATTCCAAGAGTCCCCCAGATGTGTCAGTCCATTCCAGAGGAACCTGTTTTCCCTGCACCGCATTGACGTTCAAGCCGAGGATCGACTCCCACCACGTGTGCACGTGGGACAGCCCTGTGGGAAAGCCTCGTGGGAAAGCCTCGTGGGAAAGACTCGAGGGAAAACCATAGATCCTTTGATCCACGCGGCAGACTGCGTGACACTGCTGCTACCGCTCTGGAGGAAAGCGCAAGTGCATGCCCGCATTCGAGACGAGGACTGACTCCCCTGGGTAGATCCAGAAGTACCCCAAGATCCATGTCAGCACTGGAGACGAATCCTCAGGTTCCGGCCCCGACTCCACACAAGGTCTTAGGCCCCGGCATCGACGGGAGAGGAATCCCGAGAGGCCCCCTTGGAACTCGCATGGGGACTGGCCTTTCCTGAGGCCACCAGAGCGGTTCCCTGAGGTCCCCGTCGTAAGTCGAGAGCACCTGCCGCAACTCGAGAAAATCCAGGAGGTTTTGCCCTCCAGGCGAGATGAGGCCCATTTCCGCTGAGGCTTCTCGAGGCCAATCACATCTAGCCACTGGAACTTCCAAAGGGTCCTTCACACCATTGCTGTAACTCAAGAAGTTCCCCGACATACCCGTCTCCACTCGAGAGGAAGCACGTGGTGTCCCGCACACATCCAGGGGAGCCCCGTTTCCGCCTCCTAGCTCGAGATGAGGGATCCTTTCCCCGTTTCGTAGGGAAAGAATTCCCGGCGTTCCCGTCGCATCTCAAGAGGAGTCGCTCTCCACAGGAAAGGCGAGAGGAACTCCAGGGTCGTGCCACCATTCCAAGAGTCCCCCAGATGTGTCAGTCCATTCCAGAGGAACCTGTTTTCCCTGCACTGCCTTGACGTTCAAGCCGAGGATCGACTCCCACCACGTGTGCACGTGGGACAGCCCTGTGGGAAAGACTCGTGGGAAAGCCTCGTGGGAAAGACTCGAGGGAAAACCATAGATCCTTTGATCCACGCGGCGGACTGCGTGACACTGCTGCTACCGCTCTGGAGGAAAGCGCAAGTGCATGCCCGCATTCGAGACGAGGACTGACTCCCCTGGGGAGACTCCAGAAGTACCCCAAGATCCATGTCAGCACTGGAGAGGAATCCTCAGGTTCCGGCCCCGACTCCACACACGGTCTTAGGCCCCGGGATCAACGGGAGATGAATCCCGAGAGGCCCCCGAGGAACTCGCATGGGGACTGGCCTTTCCTGAGGCCACCAGAGCGGGTCCCTGAGGTCCCCATCGTAAGTCGAGAGCACCTGCCGCAACTCGAGAAAATCCAGGAGGTTTTGCCCTCCAGGCGAGATGAGGCCCATTTCCGCTGAGGCTTCTCGAGGCTAATCACGTCTAACCACTGGAACTTCCAAAGGGTCCTTCACACCCTTGCTGCAACTCTAGAAGTTCCCCGACATACCAGTCTCCACTCGAGAGGAAGCACGTGCGTCCCGCACACATCCAGGGGAGCCCCGTTTCCGCCTCCTAGCTCGAGATGAGGTATCCTTTCCCTGTTTCGTAGGGAAAGAATTCCCGGCGTTCCCGTCGCATCTCAAGAGGAGGCGCTCTCCACAGGAAAGGCGAGAGGAACTCCAGGGTCGTGCCACCATTCCAAGAGTCCCCCAGATGTGTCAGTCCATTCCAGAGGAACCTGTTTTCCCTGCACTGCCTTGACGTTCAAGCCGAGGATCGACTCCCACCAAGTGTGCACGTGGGACAGCCTCGTGGGAAAGCCTCGTGGGAAAGACTCGAGGGAAAACCATAGATCTTTTGATCCACGCGGCGGACTGCGTGCAATTGCTGCTACCGCTCTGGAGGAAAGCGCAAGTGCATGCCCGCATTAGAGACGAGGACTGACTCCCCTGGGGAGACTCCAGAAGTACCCCAAGATCCATGTCAGCACTGGAGAGGAATCCTCAGGTTCCGGCCCCGACTCCACACAAGGTCTTAGGCCCCGGCATCGACGGGAGAGGAATCCCGAGAGGCCCCCGTGGAACTCGCATGGAGACTGGCCTTTCCTGAGGCCACCAGAGCGGTTCCCTGAGGTCCCCGTCGTAAGTCGAGAGCACCTGCCGCAACTCGAGAAAATCCAGGAGGTTTTGCCCTCCAGGCGAGATGAGGCCCATTTCCGCTGAGGCTTCTCGAGGCTAATCACGTCTAACCACTGGAACTTCCAAAGGGTCCTTCACACCCTTGCCGCAACTCAAGAAGTTCCCCGACATACCCGTTTCCACTCGAGAGGAAGCACGTGGGTCCCGCACACATCCAGGGGAGCCCCGTTTCCGCCTCCTAGCTCGAGATGAGGGATCCTTTCCCTGTTTCGTAGGGAAAGAATTCCCGGCGTTCCCGTCGCATCTCAAGAGGAGGCGCTCTCCACAGGAAAGGCGAGAGGAACTCCAGGGTCGTGACACCATTCCAAGAGTCCCCCAGATGTGTCAGTCCATTCCAGAGGAACCTGTTTTCCCTGCACTGCCTTGACGTTCAAGCCGAGGATCGACTCCCACCACGTGTGCACGTGGGACAGCCCTGTGGGAAAGACTCGTGGGAAAGCCTCGTGGGAAAGACTCGAGGGAAAACCATAGATCCTTTGATCCACGCGGCGGACTGCGTGACACTGCTTCTACCGCTCTGGAGGAAAGCGCAAGTGCATGCCCGCATTCGAGACGAGGACTGACTCCCCTGGGGAGACTCCAGAAGTACCCCAAGATCCATGTCAGCACTGGAGAGGAATCCTCAGGTTCCGGCCCCGACTCCACACAAGGTCTTAGGCCCCGGCATCGACGGGAGAGGAATCCCGAGACGCCCCCGAGGAACTCGCATGGGGACTGGCCTTTCCTGAGGCCACCAGAGCGGGTCCCTGAGGTCCCCGTCGTAAGTCGAGAGCACCTGCCGCAACCCTATAAAATCCAGGAGGTTTTGCCCTCCAGGTGAGATGAGGCCCATTTCCGCTGAGGCTTCTCGAGGCCAATCACGTCTAACCACTGGAACTTCCAAAGGGTCCTTCACACCTTTGCTGCAACTCAAGAAGTTCCCAGACATACCCGTCTCCACTCGAGAGGAAGCACGTGGGGTCCCGCACATATCCAGGGGAGCCCCGTTTCCGCCTCCTAGCTCGAGATGAGGGATCCTTTCCCTGTTTCGTAGGGAAAGAATTCCCGGCGTTCCCGTCGCATCTCAAGAGGAGGCGCTCTCCACAGGAAAGGCGAGAGGAACTCCAGGGTCGTGCCACCATTCCAAGAGTCCCCCAGATGTGTCAGTCCATTCCAGAGGAACCTGTTTTCCCTGCACTGCCTTGACGTTCAAGCCGAGGATCGACTCCCACCACGTGTGCACGTGGGACAGCCCTGTGGGAAAGCCTCGTGGGAAAGCCTCGTGGGAAAGACTCGAGGGAAAACCATAGATCCTTTGATCCTCGCGGCGGACTGCGTGACACTGCTATTACCGCTCTGGAGGAAAGCGCAAGTGCATGCCCGCATTCGAGACGAGGACTGACTCCCCTGAGGAGACTCCAGAAGTACCCCAAGATCCATGTCAGCACTGGAGAGGAATCCTCAGGTTCCGGCCCCAACTCCACACAAGGTCTTAGGCCCCGGCATCGACGGGAGAGGAATCCCGAGAGGCCCCCGAGGAACTCGCATGGGGACTGGCCTTTCCTGAGGCCACCAGAGCGGGTCCCTGAGGTCCCCGTCGTAAGTCGAGAGCACCTGCCGCAACTCGAGAAAATCCAGGAGGTTTTGCCCTCCAGGCGAGATGAGGCCCATTTCCGCTGAGGCTTCTCGAGGCTAATCACGTCTAACCACTGGAACTTCCAAAGGGTCCTTCACACCCTTGCTGCAGCTCAAGAAATTCCCCGACATACCCGTCTCCACTCGAGAGGATGCACGTGGGCCCCGCACACATCCAGGGGAGCCCCGTTTCCGCCTCCTAGCTCGAGATGAGGGATCCTTTCCCTGTTTCGTAGGGAAAGAATTCCCGGCGTTCCCGTCGCATCTCAAGAGGAGGCGCTCTCCACAGGAAAGGCGAGAGGAACTCCAGGGTCGTGCCACCATTCCAAGAGTCCCCCAGATGTGTCAGTCCATTCCAGAGGAACCTGTTTTCCCTGCACTGCCTTGACGTTCAAGCCGAGGATCGACTCCCACCACGTGTGCACGTGGGACAGCCCTGTGGGAAAGCCTCGTGGGAAAGCCTCGTGGGAAAGACTCGAGGGAAAACCATAGATCCTTTGATCCACGCGGCGGACTGCGTGACACTGCTTCTACCGCTCTGGAGGAAAGCGCAAGTGCATGCCCGCATTCGAGACGAGGACTGACTCCCCTGGGGAGACTCCAGAAGTACCCCAAGATCCATGTCAGCACTGGAGAGGAATCCTCAGGTTCCGGCCCCGACTCCACACAAGGTCTTAGGCCCCGGCATCGACGGGAGAGGAATCCCGAGAGGCCCCCGAGGAACTCGCATGGGGACTGGCCTTTCCTGAAGCCACCAGAGCGGTTCCCTGAGGTCCCCGTCGTAAGTCGAGAGCACCTGCCGCAACTCGAGAAAATCCAGGAGGTTTTGCCCTCCAGGCGAGATGAGGCCCATTTCCGCTGAGGCTTCTCGAGGCTAATCACGTCTAACCACTGGAACTTCCAAAGGGTCCTTCACACCCTTGCTGCAACTCAAGAAGTTCCCCGACATACCCGTCTCCACTCGAGAGGAAGCACGTGGGTCCCGCACACATCCAGGGGAGCCCCGTTTCCGCCTCCTAGCTCGAGATGAGGGATCCTTTCCCTGTTTCGTAGGGAAAGAATTCCCGGCGTTCCCGTCGCATCTCAAGAGGAGGCGCTCTCCACAGGAAAGGCGAGAGGAACTCCAGGGTCGTGCCACCATTCCAAGAGTCCCCCAGATGTGTCAGTCCATTCCAGAGGAACCTGTTTTCCCTGCACCGCATTGACGTTCAAGCCGAGGATCGACTCCCACCACGTGTGCACGTGGGACAGCCCTGTGGGAAAGCCTCGTGGGAAAGCCTCGTGGGAAAGACTCGAGGGAAAACCATAGATCCTTTGATCCACGCGGCAGACTGCGTGACACTGCTGCTACCGCTCTGGAGGAAAGCGCAAGTGCATGCCCGCATTCGAGACGAGGACTGACTCCCCTGGGTAGATCCAGAAGTACCCCAAGATCCATGTCAGCACTGGAGACGAATCCTCAGGTTCCGGCCCCGACTCCACACAAGGTCTTAGGCCCCGGCATCGACGGGAGAGGAATCCCGAGAGGCCCCCTTGGAACTCGCATGGGGACTGGCCTTTCCTGAGGCCAACAGAGCGGTTCCCTGAGGTCCCCGTCGTAAGTCGAGAGCACCTGCCGCAACTCGAGAAAATCCAGGAGGTTTTGCCCTCCAGGCGAGATGAGGCCCATTTCCGCTGAGGCTTCTCGAGGCTAATCACGTCTAACCCCTGGAACTTCCAAAGGGTCCTTCACACCCTTGCTGCAACTCAAGAAGTTCCCCGACATACCCGTGTCCACTCGAGAGGAAGCACGTGGGTCCCGCACACATCCAGGGGAGCCCCGTTTCCGCCTCCTAGCTCGAGATGAGGGATCCTTTCCCTGTTTCGTAGGGAAAGAATTCCCGGCGTTCCCGTCGCATCTCAAGAGGAGGCGCTCTCCACAGGAAAAGCGAGAGGAACTCCAGGGTCGTGCCACCATTCCAAGAGTCCCCCAGATGTGTCAGTCCATTCCAGAGGAACCTGTTTTCCCTGCACTGCCTTGACGTTCAAGCCGAGGATCGACTCCCACCACGTGTGCACGTGGGACAGCCCTGTGGGAAAGACTCGTGGGAAAGCCTCGTGGGAAAGACTCGAGGGAAAACCATAGATCCTTTGATCCACGCGGCGGACTGCGTGACACTGCTGCTACCGCTCTGGAGGAAAGCGCAAGTGCATGCCCGCATTCGAGACGAGGACTGACTCCCCTGGGGAGACTCCAGAAGTACCCCAAGATCCATGTCAGCACTGGAGAGGAATCCTCAGGTTCCGGCCCCGACTCCACACACGGTCTTAGGCCCCGGCATCGACGGGAGAGGAATCCCGAGAGGCCCCCGAGGAACTCGCATGGGGACTGGCCTTTCCTGAGGCCACCAGAGCGGGTCCCTGAGGTCCCCGTCGTAAGTCGAGAGCACCTGCCGCAACTCGAGAAAATCCAGGAGGTTTTGCCCTCCAGGCGAGATGAGGCCCATTTCCGCTGAGGCTTCTCGAGGCTAATCACGTCTAACCACTGGAACTTCCAAAGGGTCCTTCACACCCTTGCTGCAGCTCAAGAAGTTCCCCGACATACCCGTCTCCACTCGAGAGGATGCACGTGGGCCCCGCACACATCCAGGGGAGCCCCGTTTCCGCCTCCTAGCTCGAGATGAGGGATCCTTTCCCTGTTTCGTAGGGAAAGAATTCCCGGCGTTCCCGTCGCATCTCAAGAGGAGGCGCTCTCCACAGGAAAGGCGAGAGGAACTCCAGGGTCGTGCCACCATTCCAAGAGTCCCCCAGATGTGTCAGTCCATTCCAGAGGAACCTGTTTTCCCTGCACCGCATTGACGTTCAAGCCGAGGATCGACTCCCACCACGTGTGCACGTGGGACAGCCCTGTGGGAAAGCCTCGTGGGAAAGCCTCGTGGGAAAGACTCGAGGGAAAACCATAGATCCTTTGATCCACGCGGCAGACTGCGTGACACTGCTGCTACCGCTCTGGAGGAAAGCGCAAGTGCATGCCCGCATTCGAGACGAGGACTGACTCCCCTGGGTAGATCCAGAAGTACCCCAAGATCCATGTCAGCACTGGAGACGAATCCTCAGGTTCCGGCCCCGACTCCACACAAGGTCTTAGGCCCCGGCATCGACGGGAGAGGAATCCCGAGAGGCCCCCTTGGAACTCGAATGGGGACTGGCCTTTCCTGAGGCCACCAGAGCGGTTCCCTGAGGTCCCCGTCGTAAGTCGAGAGCACCTGCCGCAACTCGAGAAAATCCAGGAGGTTTTGCCCTCCAGGCGAGATGAGGTCCATTTCCGCTGAGGCTTCTCGAGGCTAATCACGTCTAACCCCTGGAACTTCCAAAGGGTCCTTCACACCCTTGCTGCAACTCAAGAAGTTCCCCGACATACCCGTGTCCACTCGAGAGGAAGCACGTGGGTCCCGCACACATCCAGGGGAGCCCCGTTTCCGCCTCCTAGCTCGAGATGAGGGATCCTTTCCCTGTTTCGTAGGGAAAGAATTCCCGGCGTTCCCGTCGCATCTCAAGAGGAGGCGCTCTCCACAGGAAAAGCAAGAGGAACTCCAGGGTCGTGCCACCATTCCAAGAGTCCCCCAGATGTGTCAGTCCATTCCAGAGGAACCTGTTTTCCCTGCACTGCCTTGACGTTCAAGCCGAGGATCGACTCCCACCACGTGTGCACGTGGGACAGCCCTGTGGGAAAGACTCGTGGGAAAGCCTCGTGGGAAAGACTCGAGGGAAAACCATAGATCCTTTGATCCACGCGGCGGACTGCGTGACACTGCTGCTACCGCTCTGGAGGAAAGCGCAAGTGCATGCCCGCATTCGAGACGAGGACTGACTCCCCTGGGGAGTCTCCAGAAGTACCCCAAGATCCATGTCAGCACTGGAGAGGAATCCTCAGGTTCCGGCCCCGACTCCACACACGGTCTTAGGCCCCGGCATCAACGGGAGATGAATCCCGAGAGGCCCCCGAGGAACTCGCATGGGGACTGGCCTTTCCTGAGGCCACCAGAGCGGGTCCCTGAGGTCCCCATCGTAAGTCGAGAGCACCTGCCGCAACTCGAGAAAATCCAGGAGGTTTTGCCCTCCAGGCGAGATGAGGCCCATTTCCGCTGAGGCTTCTCGAGGCTAATCACGTCTAACCACTGGAACTTCCAAAGGGTCCTTCACACCCTTGCTGCAACTCTAGAAGTTCCCCGACATACCAGTCTCCACTCGAGAGGAAGCACGTGCGTCCCGCACACATCCAGGGGAGCCCCGTTTCCGCCTCCTAGCTCGAGATGAGGTATCCTTTCCCTGTTTCGTAGGGAAAGAATTCCCGGCGTTCCCGTCGCATCTCAAGAGGAGGCGCTCTCCACAGGAAAGGCGAGAGGAACTCCAGGGTCGTGCCACCATTCCAAGAGTCTTCCAGATGTGTCAGTCCATTCCAGAGGAACCTGTTTTCCCTGCACTGCCTTGACGTTCAAGCCGAGGATCGACTCCCACCAAGTGTGCACGTGGGACAGCCTCGTGGGAAAGCCTCGTGGGAAAGACTCGAGGGAAAACCAGAGATCTTTTGATCCACGCGGCGGACTGCGTGCAATTGCTGCTACCGCTCTGGAGGAAAGCGCAAGTGCATGCCCGCATTAGAGACGAGGACTGACTCCCCTGGGGAGACTCCAGAAGTACCCCAAGATCCATGTCAGCACTGGAGAGAAATCCTCAGGTTCCGGCCCCGACTCCACACAAGGTCTTAGGCCCCGGCATCGACGGGAGAGGAATCCCGAGAGGCCCCCGAGGAACTCGCATGGCGACTGGCCTTTCCTGAGGCCACCAGAGCGGGTCCCTGAGGTCCCCGTCGAAAGTCGAGAGCACCTGGCGCAACTCGAGAAAATCCAGGAGGTTTTGCCCTCCAGGCGAGATGAGGCCCATTTCCGCTGAGGCTTCTCGAGGCTAATCACGTCTAACCACTGGAACTTCCAAAGGGTCCTTCACACCCTTGCTGCAGCTCAAGAAGTTCCCCGACATACCCGTCTCCACTCGAGAGGATGCACGTGGGCCCCGCACACATCCAGGGGAGCCCCGTTTCCGCCTCCTAGCTCGAGATGAGGGATCCTTTCCCTGTTTCGTAGGGAAAGAATTCCCGGCGTTCCCGTCGCATCTCAAGAGGAGGCGCTCTCCACAGGAAAGGCGAGAGGAACTCCAGGGTCGTGCCACCATTCCAAGAGTCCCCCAGATGTGTCAGTCCATTCCAGAGGAACCTGTTTTCCCTGCACTGCCTTGACGTTCAAGCCGAGGATCGACTCCCACCACGTGTGCACGTGGGACAGCCCTGTGGGAAAGCCTCGTGGGAAAGCCTCGTGGGAAAGACTCGAGGGAAAACCATAGATCCTTTGATCCACGCGGCGGACTGCGTGACACTGCTTCTACCGCTCTGGAGGAAAGCGCAAGTGCATGCCCGCATTCGAGACGAGGACTGACTCCCCTGGGGAGACTCCAGAAGTACCCCAAGATCCATGTCAGCACTGGAGAGGAATCCTCAGGTTCCGGCCCCGACTCCACACAAGGTCTTAGGCCCCGGCATCGACGGGAGAGGAATCCCGAGAGGCCCCCGAGGAACTCGCATGGGGACTGGCCTTTCCTGAAGCCACCAGAGCGGTTCCC
Organism: Ovis canadensis; assembly: GCF_042477335.2. Lineage (NCBI taxonomy): Eukaryota > Metazoa > Chordata > Mammalia > Artiodactyla > Bovidae > Ovis > Ovis canadensis. Next base: position 1,944,850 of record NC_091259.1, read on the forward strand.
TGAGGTCCCCGTCGTAAGTCGAGAGCACCTGCCGCAACTCGAGAAAATCCAGGAGGTTTTGCCCTCCAGGCGAGATGAGGCCCATTTCCGCTGAGGCTTCTCGAGGCTAATCACGTCTAACCACTGGAACTTCCAAAGGGTCCTTCACACCCTTGCTGCAACTCAAGAAGTTCCCCGACATACCCGTCTCCACTCGAGAGGAAGCACGTGGGTCCCGCACACATCCAGGGGAGCCCCGTTTCCGCCTCCTAGCTCGAGATGAGGGATCCTTTCCCTGTTTCGTAGGGAAAGAATTCCCGGCGTTCCCGTCGCATCTCAAGAGGAGGCGCTCTCCACAGGAAAGGCGAGAGGAACTCCAGGGTCGTGCCACCATTCCAAGAGTCCCCCAGATGTGTCAGTCCATTCCAGAGGAACCTGTTTTCCCTGCACCGCATTGACGTTCAAGCCGAGGATCGACTCCCACCACGTGTGCACGTGGGACAGCCCTGTGGGAAAGCCTCGTGGGAAAGCCTCGTGGGAAAGACTCGAGGGAAAACCATAGATCCTTTGATCCACGCGGCAGACTGCGTGACACTGCTGCTACCGCTCTGGAGGAAAGCGCAAGTGCATGCCCGCATTCGAGACGAGGACTGACTCCCCTGGGTAGATCCAGAAGTACCCCAAGATCCATGTCAGCACTGGAGACGAATCCTCAGGTTCCGGCCCCGACTCCACACAAGGTCTTAGGCCCCGGCATCGACGGGAGAGGAATCCCGAGAGGCCCCCTTGGAACTCGAATGGGGACTGGCCTTTCCTGAGGCCACCAGAGCGGTTCCCTGAGGTCCCCGTCGTAAGTCGAGAGCACCTGCCGCAACTCGAGAAAATCCAGGAGGTTTTGCCCTCCAGGCGAGATGAGGCCCATTTCCGCTGAGGCTTCTCGAGGCTAATCACGTCTAACCCCTGGAACTTCCAAAGGGTCCTTCACACCCTTGCTGCAACTCAAGAAGTTCCCCGACATACCCGTGTCCACTCGAGAGGAAGCACGTGGGTCCCGCACACATCCAGGGGAGCCCCGTTTCCGCCTCCTAGCTCGAGATGAGGGATCCTTTCCCTGTTTCGTAGGGAAAGAATTCCCGGCGTTCCCGTCGCATCTCAAGAGGAGGCGCTCTCCACAGGAAAAGCAAGAGGAACTCCAGGGTCGTGCCACCATTCCAAGAGTCCCCCAGATGTGTCAGTCCATTCCAGAGGAACCTGTTTTCCCTGCACTGCCTTGACGTTCAAGCCGAGGATCGACTCCCAACACGTGTGCACGTGGGACAGCCCTGTGGGAAAGACTCGTGGGAAAGCCTCGTGGGAAAGACTCGAGGGAAAACCATAGATCCTTTGATCCACGCGGCGGACTGCGTGACACTGCTGCTACCGCTCTGGAGGAAAGCGCAAGTGCATGCCCGCATTCGAGACGAGGACTGACTCCCCTGGGGAGTCTCCAGAAGTACCCCAAGATCCATGTCAGCACTGGAGAGGAATCCTCAGGTTCCGGCCCCGACTCCACACACGGTCTTAGGCCCCGGCATCAACGGGAGATGAATCCCGAGAGGCCCCCGAGGAACTCGCATGGGGACTGGCCTTTCCTGAGGCCACCAGAGCGGGTCCCTGAGGTCCCCATCGTAAGTCGAGAGCACCTGCCGCAACTCGAGAAAATCCAGGAGGTTTTGCCCTCCAGGCGAGATGAGGCCCATTTCCGCTGAGGCTTCTCGAGGCTAATCACGTCTAACCACTGGAACTTCCAAAGGGTCCTTCACACCCTTGCTGCAACTCTAGAAGTTCCCCGACATACCAGTCTCCACTCGAGAGGAAGCACGTGCGTCCCGCACACATCCAGGGGAGCCCCGTTTCCGCCTCCTAGCTCGAGATGAGGTATCCTTTCCCTGTTTCGTAGGGAAAGAATTCCCGGCGTTCCCGTTGCATCTCAAGAGGAGGCGCTCTCCACAGGAAAGGCGAGAGGAACTCCAGGGTCGTGCCACCATTCCAAGAGTCCCCCAGATGTGTCAGTCCATTCCAGAGGAACCTGTTTTCCCTGCACTGCCTTGACGTTCAAGCCGAGGATCGACTCCCACCAAGTGTGCACGTGGGACAGCCTCGTGGGAAAGCCTCGTGGGAAAGACTCGAGGGAAAACCATAGATCTTTTGATCCACGCGGCGGACTGCGTGCAATTGCTGCTACCGCTCTGGAGGAAAGCGCAAGTGCATGCCCGCATTAGAGACGAGGACTGACTCCCCTGGGGAGACTCCAGAAGTACCCCAAGATCCATGTCAGCACTGGAGAGAAATCCTCAGGTTCCGGCCCCGACTCCACACAAGGTCTTAGGCCCCGGCATCGACGGGAGAGGAATCCCGAGAGGCCCCCGAGGAACTCGCATGGCGACTGGCCTTTCCTGAGGCCACCAGAGCGGGTCCCTGAGGTCCCCGTCGAAAGTCGAGAGCACCTGCCGCAACTCGAGAAAATCCAGGAGGTTTTGCCCTCCAGGCGAGATGAGGCCCATTTCCGCTGAGGCTTCTCGAGGCTAATCACGTCTAACCACTGGAACTTACAAAGGGTCCTTCACACCCTTGCTGCAACTCAAGAATTTCCCCGACATACCCGTCTCCACTCGAGAGGAAGCACGTGGGTCCCGCACACATCCAGGGGAGCCCCGTTTCCGCCTCCTAGCTCGAGATGAGGGATCCTTTCCCTGTTTCGTAGGGAAAGAATTCCCGGCGTTCCCGTCGCATCTCAAGAGGAGGCGCTCTCCACAGGAAAGGCGAGAGGAACTCCAGGGTCGTGCCACCATTCCAAGAGTCCCCCAGATGTGTCAGCCCATTCCAGAGGAACCTGTTTTCCCTGCACTGCCTTGACGTTCAAGCCGAGGATCTACTCCCACCACGTGTGCACGTGGGACAGCCCTGTGGGAAAGCCTCGTGGGAAAGCCTCGTGGGAAAGACTCGAGGGAAAACCATACATCCTTTGATCCACGCGGCGGACTGCGTGACACTGTTGCTACCGCTCTGGAGGAAAGCGCAAGTGCATGCCCGCATTCGAGACGAGGACTGACTCCCCTGGGGAGACTCCAGAAGTACCCCAAGATCCATGTTAGCACTGGAGAGGAATCCTCACGTTCCGGCCCCGACTCCACACAAGGTCTTAGGCCCCGGCATCGACGGGAGAGGAATCCCGAGAGGCCCCCGAGGAACTCGCATGGGGACTGGCCTTTCCTGAGGCCACCAGAGCGGGTCCCTGAGGTCCCCGTCGTAAGTCGAGAGCACCTGCCGCAACTCGAGAAAATCCAGGACGTTTTGCCCTCCAGGCGAGATGAGGCCCATTTCCGCTGAGGCTTCTCGAGGCCAATCACATGTAACCACTGGAACTTCCAAAGGGTCCTTCACACCCTTGCTGCAACTCAAGAAGTTCCCCGACATACCAGTCTCCACTCGAAAGGAAGCACGTGGTGTCCCACACACATCCAGGGGAGCCCCGTTTCCGCCTCCTAGCTCGAGATGAGGGATCCTTTCCCTGTTTCGTAGGGAAAGAATTCCCGGCGTTCCCGTCGCATCTCAAGAGGAGGCGCTCTCCACAGGAAAGGCGAGAGGAACTCCAGGGTCATGCCACCATTCCAAGAGTCCCCCAGATGTGTCAGTCCATTCCAGAGGAACCTGTTTTCCCTGCACTGCCTTGACGTTCAAGCCGAGGATCGACTCCCACCACGTGTGCACGTGGGACAGCACTGTGGGAAAGCCTCGTGGGAAAGCCTCGTGGGAAAGACTCGAGGGAAAACCATAGATCCTTTGATCCACGCGGTGGACTGCGTGACACTGCTACTACCGCTCTGGAGGAAAGCGCAAGTGCATGCCCGTATTCGAGACGAGGACTGACTCCCCTGGGGAGACTCCAGAAGTACCCCAAGATCCATGTCAGCACTGGAGAGGAATCCTCAGGTTTCGGCCCCGACTCCACACAAGGTCTTAGGCCCCGGCATCGACGGGAGAGGAATCCCGAGAGGCCCCCGAGGAACTCGCATGGGGACTGGCCTTTCCTGAGGCCACCATAGCGGGTCCCTGAGGTCCCCGTCGAAAGTCGAGAGCACCTGCCGCAACTCGAGAAAATCCAGGAGGTTTTGCCCTCCAGGCGAGATGAGGCCCATTTCCGCTGAGGCTTCTCGAGGCTAATCAGGTCTAACCACTGGAACTTCCAAAGGGTCCTTCACACCCTTGCTGCAACTCAAGAAGTTCCACGACATACCCGTCTCCACTCGAGAGGAAGCACGTGGGTCCCGCACACATCCAGCGGAGCCCCGTTTCCGCCTCCTAGCTCGAGATGAGGGATCCTTTCCCTGTTTCGTAGGGAAAGAATTCCCGGCGTTCCCGTCGCATCTCAAGAGGAGGCGCTCTCCACAGGAAAGGCGAGAGGAACTCCAGGGTCGTGCCACCATTCCAAGAGTCCCCCAGATGTGTCAGCCCATTCCAGAGGAACCTGTTTTCCCTGCACTGCCTTGACGTTCAAGCCGAGGATCGACTCCCACCACGTGTGCACGTGGGACAGCCCTGTGGGAAAGCCTCGTGGGAAAGCCTCGTGGGAAAGACTCGAGGGAAAACCATACATCCTTTGATCCACGCGGCAGACTGCGTGACACTGCTGCTACCGCTCTGGAGGAAAGCGCAAGTGCATGCCCGCATTCGAGACGAGGACTGACTCCCCTGGGGAGACTCCAGAAGTACCCCAAGATCCATGTCAGCACTGGAGAGGAATCCTCAGGTTCCGGCCCGGACTCCACACAAGGTCTTAGGCCCCGGCATCGACGGGAGAGGAATCCCGAGAGGCCCCCGAGGAACTCGCATGGGGACTGGCCTTTCCTGAGGCCACCAGAGCGGGTCCCTGAGGTCCCCGTCGTAAGTCGAGAGTACGTGCCGCAACTCGAGAAAATCCAGGAGGTTTTGCCCTCCAGGCGAGATGAGGCCCATTTCCGCTGAGGCTTCTCGAGGCCAATCACATCTAACCACTGGAACTTCCAAAGGGTCCTTCACACCATTGCTGCAACTCAAGAAGTTCCCCGACATACCCGTCTCCACTCGAGAGGAAGCACGTGGGGTCCCGCACACATCCAGCGGAGCCCCGTTTCCGCCTCCTAGCTCGAGATGAGGGATCCTTTCCCTGTTTCGTAGGGAAAGAATTCCCGGCGTTCCCGTCGCATCTCAAGAGGAGGCGCTGTCCACAGGAAAGGCGAGAGGAACTCCAGGGTCGAGACACCATTCCAAGAGTCCCCCAGATGTGTCAGTCCATTCCAGAGGAACCTGTTTTCCCTGCACTGCCTTGACGTTCAAGCCGAGGATCGACTCCCAGCACGTGTGCACTTGGGACAGCCCTGTGGGAAAGCCTCGTGGGAAAGCCTCGTGGGAAAGACTCGAGGGAAAACCATAGATCCTTTGATCCACGCGGCGGACTGCGTGACACTGCTGCTACCGCTCTGGAGGAAAGCGCAAGTGCATGCCCGCATTCGAGACGAGGACTGACTCCCCTGGGGAGACTCCAGAAGTACCCCAAGATCCATGTCAGCACTGGAGAGGAATCCTCAGGTTCCGGCCCCGACTCCACACAAGGTCTTAGGCCCCGGCATCGACGGGAGAGGAATCCCGAGAGGCCCCCGAGGAACTCGCATGGGGACTGGCCATTCCTGAGGCCACCAGAGCGGTTCCCTGAGGTCCCCGTCGTAAGTCGAGAGCACCTGCCGCAACTCGAGAAAATCCAGGAGGTTTTGCCCTCCAGGCGAGATGAGGCCCATTTCCGCTGAGGCTTCTCGAGGCCAATCACATCTAACCACTGGAACTTCCAAAGGGTCCTTCACACCATTGCTGCAACTCAAGAAGTTCCCCGACATACCCGTCTCCACTCGATAGGAAGCACGTGGGGTCCCTCACACATCCAGGGGAGCCCCGTTTCCGCCTCCTAGCTCGAGATGAGGGATCCTTCCCTGTTTCGTAGGGAAAGAATTCCCGGCGTTCCAGTCGCATCTCAAGAGGAGGCGCTCTCCACAGGACAGGCGAGAGGAACTCCAGGGTCGTGACACCATTCCAAGAGTCCCCCAGATGTGTCAGTCCATTCCAGAGGAAACTGTTTTCCCTGCACTGCCTTGACGTTCAAGCCGAGGATCGACTCCCACCACGTGTGCACGTGGGACAGCCCTGTGGGAAAGCCTCGTGGGAAAGCCTCGTGGGAAAGACTCGAGGGAAAACCGTAGATCCTTTGATCCACGCGGCGGACTGCGTGACACTGCTGCTACCGCTCAGGAGGAAAGCGCAAGTGCATGCCCGCATTCGAGACGAGGACTGACTCCCCTGGGGAGACTCCAGAAATACCCCAAGATCCATGTCAGCACTGGAGAGGAATCCTCAGGTTCCGGCCCCGACTCCACACAAGGTCTTAGGCCCCGGAATCGAAGGGAGAGGAATCCCCAGAGGCCCCCGAGGAACTCGCATGGGGACTGGCCTTTCCTGAGGCCACCAGAGCGGGTCCCCGAGGTCCCCGTCGTAAGTTTAGAGCACCTGCAGCAACTCGAGAAAATCCAGGAGGTTTTGCCCTCCAGGCGAGATGAGTCCCATTTCCACTGAGGCTTCTCGAGACTAATCACGTCTAACCACTGGAACTTCCAAAGGGTCCTTCACACCCTTGCTGCAACTCAAGAATTTCCCCGACATACCCGTCTCCACTCGAGAGGAAGCACGTTGGTCCCGCACACATCCAGGGGAGCCCCATTTCCGCCTCCTAGCTCGAGATGAGGGATCCTTTCCCTGTTTCGTAGGGAACGAATTCCCGGCGTTCCCGTCGCATCTCAAGAGGAGGCGCTCTCCACAGGAAAGGCGAGAGGAACTCCAGGGTCGAGACACCATTCCAAGAGTCCCCCAGATGTGTCAGTCCATTCCAGAGGAACCTGTTTTCCCTGCACTGCCTTGACGTTCAAGCCGAGGATCGATTCGCACCACGTGTGCACGTGGGACAGCGCTGTGGGAAAGCCTCGTGGGAAAGCCTCGTGGGAAAGACTCGAGGGAAAACCATAGATCCTTTGATCCACGCGGCGGACTGCGTTACACTGCTGCTACCGCTCTGGAGGAAAGCGCAAGTGCATGCCCGCATTCGAGACGAGGACTGACTCCCCTGGGGAGACTCCAGAAGTACCCCAAGATCCATGTCAGCACTGGAGAGGAATCCTCAGGTTCCGGCCCGGACTCCACACAAGGTCTTAGGCCCCGACATCGACGGGAGAGGAATCCCGAGAGGCCCCCGAGGAACTCGCATGGGGACTGGCCTTTCCTGAGGCCACCAGAGCGGGTCCCTGAGGTCCCCGTCGTAAGTCGAGAGTACGTGCCGCAACTCGAGAAAATCCAGGAGGTTTTGCCCTCCAGGCGAGATGAGGCCCATTTCCGCTGAGGCTTCTCGAGGCCAATCACATCTAACCACTGGAACTTCCAAAGGGTCCTTCACACCATTGCTGCAACTCAAGAAGTTCCCCGACATACCCGTCTCCACTCGAGAGGAAGCACGTGGGGTCCCGCACACATCCAGAGGAGCCCCGTTTCCGCCTCCTAGCTCGAGATGAGGGATCCTTTCCCTGTTTCGTAGGGAAAGAATTCCCGGCGTTCCCGTCGCATCTCAAGAGGAGGCGCTGTCCACAGGAAAGGCGAGAGGAACTCCAGGGTCGAGACACCATTCCAAGAGTCCCCCAGATGTGTCAGTCCATTCCAGAGGAACCTGTTTTCCCTGCACTGCCTTGACGTTCAAGCCGAGGATCGACTCCCACCACGTGTGCACGTGGGACAGCCCTGTGGGAAAGCCTCGTGGGAAAGCCTCGTGGGAAAGACTCTTGGGAAACACTCGAGGGAAAAACATAGATCCTTTGATCCACGCGGCGGACTGCGTGACACAGCTGCTACCGCACTGGAGGAAAGCGCAAGTGCATGCCCGCATTCGAGACGAGGACTGACTCCCCTGGGGATACTCCAGAAGTACCCCAAGATCCATGTCAGCACTGGAGAGGAATCCTCAGGTTCCGGCCCCGACACCACACAAGGTCTTAGGCCCCGGCATCGACGGGAGAGGAATCCCGAGAGGCCCCCGAGGAACTCGTATGGGGACTGGCCTTTCCTGAGGCCACCAGAGCGGGTCCCTGAGGTCCCAGTCGTAAGTCGAGAGCACGTGCCGCAACTCGAGAAAATCCAGGAGGTTTTGCCCTCCAGGCGAGATGAGGCCCATTTCCGCTGAGGCTTCTCGAGGCTAATCATGTCTAACCACTGGAACTTCCAAAGGGTCCTTCACACCCTTGCTGCATCTCTAGAAGTTCCCCGACATACCCGTCTCCACTCGAGAGGAAGCACGAGGGTCCCGCACACATCCAGGGTAGCTCCGTTTCCGCCTCCTTGCTCGAGATGAGGGATCCTTTCCCTGTTTCGTAGGGAAAGAATTCCCGGCGTTCCCGTCGCATCTCAAGAGGAGGCGCTCTCCACAGGAAAGGCGAGAGGAACTCCAGGGTCGTGCCACCATTCCAAGAGTCCCCCAGATGTGTCAGTCCATTCCAGAGGAACCTGTTTTCCCTGCACTGCCTTGACGTTCAAGCCGAGGATCGACTCCCACCACGTGTGCACGTGGGACAGCCCTGTGGGAAAGCCTCGTGGGAAAGCCTCGTGGGAAAGATTCGAGGGAAAACCATAGATCCTTTGATCCACGCGGCGGACTGCGTGACACTGCTGACACCGCTCTGGAGGAAAGCGCAAGTGCATGCCCGCATTCGAGACGAGGACTGACTCCCCTGGGGAGACTCCAGAAGTACCCCAAGATCCATGTCAGCACTGGAGAGGAATCCTCAGGTTCCGGCCCCGACTCAACACAAGGTCTTAGGCCCCGGCATCGACGGGAGAGGAATCCCCAGAGGCCCCCGAGGAACTCGCATGGGGACTGGCCTTTCCTGAGGCCACCAGAGCGGGTCCCTGAGGTCCCCGTCGTAAGTCGATAGCACCTGCCGCAACTCGAGAAAATCCAGGAGGTTTTGCCCTCCAGGCGAGATGAGGCCCATTTCCACTGAGGCTTCTGGAGGCTAATCACGTCTAACCACTGGAACTTCCAAAGGGTCCTTCACACCATTGCTGCAACTCAAGAAGTTCCCCGACATACCCGTCTCCACTCGAGAGGAAGCACGTGGGTCCCGCACACATCCAGGGGAGCCCCGTTTCCGGCTCCTAGCTCGAGATGAGGGATCCTTTCACTGTTTCGTAGGGAAAGAATTCCCGGCGATCCCGTCGCATCTCAAGAGGAGGCGCTCTCCACAGGAAAGGCGATAGGAACTCCAGGGTCGTGACACCATTCCAAGAGTCCCCCAGATGTGTCAGTCCATTCAAGAGGAACCGGTTTTCCCTGCACTACCTTGACGTTCAAGACGAGGATCGACTCCCACCACGTGTGCACGTGGGACAGCCCTGTGGGAAAGACTCGAGGGAAAACCATAGATCCTTTGATCCACGCGGCGGACTGCGTGACACTGCTGCCACCGCTCTGGAGGAAAGCGCAAGTGCATGCCCGCATTCGAGACGAGGACTGACTCCCCTGGGGAGACTCCAGAAGTACCCCAAGATCCATGTCAGCACTGGAGAGGAATCCTCAGGTTCCGGCCCCGACTCCACACAAGGTCTTAGGCCCCGGCATCGACGGGAGAGGAATCCCGAGAGGCCCCCGAGGAACTCGCATGGCGACTGGCCTTTCCTGAGGCCACCAGAGCGGGTCCCTGAGGTCCCCGTCGAAAGTCGAGAGCACCTGCCGCAACTCGAGAAAATCCAGGAGGTTTTGCCCTCCAGGCGAGATGAGGCCCATTTCCGCTGAGGCTTCTCGAGGCTAATCACGTCTAACCACTGGAACTTACAAAGGGTCCTTCACACCCTTGCTGCAACTCAAGAATTTCCCCGACATACCCGTCTCCACTCGAGAGGAAGCACGTGGGTCCCGCACACATCCAGGGGAGCCCCGTTTCCGCCTCCTAGGTCGAGATGAGGGATCCTTTCCCTGTTTCGTAGGGAAAGAATTCCCGGCGTTCCCGTCGCATCTCAAGAGGAGGCGCTCTCCACAGGAAAGGCGAGAGGAACTCCAGGGTCGTGCCACCATTCCAAGAGTCCCCCAGATGTGTCAGCCCATTCCAGAGGAACCTGTTTTCCCTGCACTGCCTTGACGTTCAAGCCGAGGATCTACTCCCACCACGTGTGCACGTGGGACAGCCCTGTGGGAAAGCCTCGTGGGAAAGCCTCGTGGGAAAGACTCGAGGGAAAACCATACATCCTTTGATCCACGCGGCGGACTGCGTGACACTGTTGCTACCGCTCTGGAGGAAAGCGCAAGTGCATGCCCGCATTCGAGACGAGGACTGACTCCCCTGGGGAGACTCCAGAAGTACCCCAAGATCCATGTTAGCACTGGAGAGGAATCCTCACGTTCCGGCCCCGACTCCACACAAGGTCTTAGGCCCCGGCATCGACGGGAGAGGAATCCCGAGAGGCCCCCGAGGAACTCGCATGGGGACTGGCCTTTCCTGAGGCCACCAGAGCGGGTCCCTGAGGTCCCCGTCGTAAGTCGAGAGCACCTGCCGCAACTCGAGAAAATCCAGGACGTTTTGCCCTCCAGGCGAGATGAGGCCCATTTCCGCTGAGGCTTCTCGAGGCCAATCACATGTAACCACTGGAACTTCCAAAGGGTCCTTCACACCCTTGCTGCAACTCAAGAAGTTCCCCGACATACCAGTCTCCACTCGAAAGGAAGCACGTGGTGTCCCACACACATCCAGGGGAGCCCCGTTTCCGCCTCCTAGCTCGAGATGAGGGATCCTTTCCCTGTTTCGTAGGGAAAGAATTCCCGGCGTTCCCGTCGCATCTCAAGAGGAGGCGCTCTCCACAGGAAAGGCGAGAGGAACTCCAGGGTCATGCCACCATTCCAAGAGTCCCCCAGATGTGTCAGTCCATTCCAGAGGAACCTGTTTTCCCTGCACTGCCTTGACGTTCAAGCCGAGGATCGACTCCCACCACGTGTGCACGTGGGACAGCACTGTGGGAAAGCCTCGTGGGAAAGCCTCGTGGGAAAGACTCGAGGGAAAACCATAGATCCTTTGATCCACGCGGTGGACTGCGTGACACTGCTGCTACCGCTCTGGAGGAAAGCGCAAGTGCATGCCCGTATTCGAGACGAGGACTGACTCCCCTGGGGAGACTCCAGAAGTACCCCAAGATCCATGTCAGCACTGGAGAGGAATCCTCAGGTTTCGGCCCCGACTCCACACAAGGTCTTAGGCCCCGGCATCGACGGGAGAGGAATCCCGAGAGGCCCCCGAGGAACTCGCATGGGGACTGGCCTTTCCTGAGGCCACCAGAGCGGGTCCCTGAGGTCCCCGTCGAAAGTCGAGAGCACCTGCCGCAACTCGAGAAAATCCAGGAGGTTTTGCCCTCCAGGCGAGATGAGGCCCATTTCCGCTGAGGCTTCTCGAGGCTAATCACGTCTAACCACTGGAACTTCCAAAGGGTCCTTCACACCCTTGCTGCAACTCAAGAAGTTCCACGACATACCCGTCTCCACTCGAGAGGAAGCACGTGGGTCCCGCACACATCCAGCGGAGCCCCGTTTCCGCCTCCTAGCTCGAGATGAGGGATCCTTTCCCTGTTTCGTAGGGAAAGAATTCCCGGCGTTCCCGTCGCATCTCAAGAGGAGGCGCTGTCCACAGGAAAGGCGAGAGGAACTCCAGGGTCGTGCCACCATTCCAAGAGTCCCCCAGATGTGTCAGCCCATTCCAGAGGAACCTGTTTTCCCTGCACTGCCTTGACGTTCAAGCCGAGGATCGACTCCCACCACGTGTGCACGTGGGACAGCCCTGTGGGAAAGCCTCGTGGGAAAGCCTCGTGGGAAAGACTCGAGGGAAAACCATACATCCTTTGATCCACGCGGCAGACTGCGTGACACTGCTGCTACCGCTCTGGAGGAAAGCGCAAGTGCATGCCCGCATTCGAGACGAGGACTGACTCCCCTGGGGAGACTCCAGAAGTACCCCAAGATCCATGTCAGCACTGGAGAGGAATCCTCAGGTTCCGGCCCCGACTCCACACAAGGTCTTAGGCCCCGGCATCGACGGGAGAGGAATCCCGAGAGGCCCCCGAGGAACTCGCATGGGGACTGGCCTTTCCTGAGGCCACCAGAGCGGGTCCCCGAGGTCCCCGTCGTAAGTTTAGAGCACCTGCAGCAACTCGAGAAAATCCAGGAGGTTTTGCCCTCCAGGCGAGATGAGTCCCATTTCCACTGAGGCTTCTCGAGACTAATCACGTCTAACCACTGGAACTTCCAAAGGGTCCTTCACACCCTTGCTGCAACTCAAGAATTTCCCCGACATACCCGTCTCCACTCGAGAGGAAGCACGTTGGTCCCGCACACATCCAGGGGAGCCCCATTTCCGCCTCCTAGCTCGAGATGAGGGATCCTTTCCCTGTTTCGTAGGGAACGAATTCCCGGCGTTCCCGTCGCATCTAAAGAGGAGGCGCTCTCCACAGGAAAGGCGAGAGGAACTCCAGGGTCGAGACACCATTCCAAGAGTCCCCCAGATGTGTCAGTCCATTCCAGAGGAACCTGTTTTCCCTGCACTGCCTTGACGTTCAAGCCGAGGATCGATTCGCACCACGTGTGCACGTGGGACAGCGCTGTGGGAAAGCCTCGTGGGAAAGCCTCGTGGGAAAGACTCGAGGGAAAACCATAGATCCTTTGATCCACGCGGCGGACTGCGTTACACTGCTGCTACCGCTCTGGAGGAAAGCGCAAGTGCATGCCCGCATTCGAGACGAGGACTGACTCCCCTGGGGAGACTCCAGAAGTACCCCAAGATCCATGTCAGCACTGGAGAGGAATCCTCAGGTTCCGGCCCGGACTCCACACAAGGTCTTAGGCCCCGACATCGACGGGAGAGGAATCCCGAGAGGCCCCCGAGGAACTCGCATGGGGACTGGCCTTTCCTGAGGCCACCAGAGCGGGTCCCTGAGGTCCCCGTCGTAAGTCGAGAGTACGTGCCGCAACTCGAGAAAATCCAGGAGGTTTTGCCCTCCAGGCGAGATGAGGCCCATTTCCGCTGAGGCTTCTCGAGGCCAATCACATCTAACCACTGGAACTTCCAAAGGGTCCTTCACACCATTGCTGCAACTCAAGAAGTTCCCCGACATACCCGTCTCCACTCGAGAGGAAGCACGTGGGGTCCCGCACACATCCAGAGGAGCCCCGTTTCCGCCTCCTAGCTCGAGATGAGGGATCCTTTCCCTGTTTCGTAGGGAAAGAATTCCCGGCGTTCCCGTCGCATCTCAAGAGGAGGCGCTGTCCACAGGAAAGGCGAGAGGAACTCCAGGGTCGAGACACCATTCCAAGAGTCCCCCAGATGTGTCAGTCCATTCCAGAGGAACCTGTTTTCCCTGCACTGCCTTGACGTTCAAGCCGAGGATCGACTCCCACCACGTGTGCACGTGGGACAGCCCTGTGGGAAAGCCTCGTGGGAAAGCCTCGTGGGAAAGACTCTTGGGAAACACTCGAGGGAAAAACATAGATCCTTTGATCCACGCGGCGGACTGCGTGACACAGCTGCTACCGCACTGGAGGAAAGCGCAAGTGCATGCCCGCATTCGAGACGAGGACTGACTCCCCTGGGGATACTCCAGAAGTACCCCAAGATCCATGTCAGCACTGGAGAGGAATCCTCAGGTTCCGGCCCCGACACCACACACGGTCTTAGGCCCCGGCATCGACGGGAGAGGAATCCCGAGAGGCCCCCGAGGAACTCGTATGGGGACTGGCCTTTCCTGAGGCCACCAGAGCGGGTCCCTGAGGTCCCAGTCGTAAGTCGAGAGCACGTGCCGCAACTCGAGAAAATCCAGGAGGTTTTGCCCTCCAGGCGAGATGAGGCCCATTTCCGCTGAGGCTTCTCGAGGCTAATCATGTCTAACCACTGGAACTTCCAAAGGGTCCTTCACACCCTTGCTGCATCTCTAGAAGTTCCCCGACATACCCGTCTCCACTCGAGAGGAAGCACGAGGGTCCCGCACACATCCAGGGTAGCTCCGTTTCCGCCTCCTTGCTCGAGATGAGGGATCCTTTCCCTGTTTCGTAGGGAAAGAATTCCCGGCGTTCCCGTCGCATCTCAAGAGGAGGCGCTCTCCACAGGAAAGGCGAGAGGAACTCCAGGGTCGTGCCACCATTCCAAGAGTCCCCCAGATGTGTCAGTCCATTCCAGAGGAACCTGTTTTCCCTGCACTGCCTTGACGTTCAAGCCGAGGATCGACTCCCACCACGTGTGCACGTGGGACAGCCCTGTGGGAAAGCCTCGTGGGAAAGCCTCGTGGGAAAGATTCGAGGGAAAACCATAGATCCTTTGATCCACGCGGCGGACTGCGTGACACTGCTGACACCGCTCTGGAGGAAAGCGCAAGTGCATGCCCGCATTCGAGACGAGGACTGACTCCCCTGGGGAGACTCCAGAAGTACCCCAAGATCCATGTCAGCACTGGAGAGGAATCCTCAGGTTCCGGCCCCGACTCAACACAAGGTCTTAGGCCCCGGCATCGACGGGAGAGGAATCCCCAGAGGCCCCCGAGGAACTCGCATGGGGACTGGCCTTTCCTGAGGCCACCAGAGCGGGTCCCTGAGGTCCCCGTCGTAAGTCGATAGCACCTGCCGCAACTCGAGAAAATCCAGGAGGTTTTGCCCTCCAGGCGAGATGAGGCCCATTTCCACTGAGGCTTCTGGAGGCTAATCACGTCTAACCACTGGAACTTCCAAAGGGTCCTTCACACCATTGCTGCAACTCAAGAAGTTCCCCGACATACCCGTCTCCACTCGAGAGGAAGCACGTGGGTCCCGCACACATCCAGGGGAGCCCCGTTTCCGGCTCCTAGCTCGAGATGAGGGATCCTTTCACTGTTTCGTAGGGAAAGAATTCCCGGCGATCCCGTCGCATCTCAAGAGGAGGCGCTCTCCACAGGAAAGGCGATAGGAACTCCAGGGTCGTGACACCATTCCAAGAGTCCCCCAGATGTGTCAGTCCATTCAAGAGGAACCGGTTTTCCCTGCACTACCTTGACGTTCAAGACGAGGATCGACTCCCACCACGTGTGCACGTGGGACAGCCCTGTGGGAAAGACTCGAGGGAAAACCATAGATCCTTTGATCCACGCGGCGGACTGCGTGACACTGCTGCCACCGCTCTGGAGGAAAGCGCAAGTGCATGCCCGCATTCGAGACGAGGACTGACTCCCCTGGGGAGACTCCAGAAGTACCCCAAGATACATGTCAGCACTGGAGAGGAATCCTCAGGTTCCGGCCCCGACTCCACACAAGGTCTTAGGCCCCGGCATCGATGGGAGAGGAATCCGGAGAGGCCCCCGAGGAACTCGCATGGGGACTGGCCTTTCCTGAGGCCACCAGAGCGGGTCCCTGAGGTCCCCGTCGTAAGTCGAGAGCACCTGCCGCAACTCGAATAAATCCAGGAGGATTTGCCCTCCAGGCGAGATGAGGCCCATTTCCGCTGAGGCTTCTCGAGGCCAATCACATCTAACCACTGGAACTTCCAAAGGGTCCTTCACACCCTTGCTGCATCTCTAGAAGTTCCCCGACATACCCGTCTCCACTCGAGAGGAAGCACGAGGGTCCCGCACACATCCAGGGTAGCTCCGTTTCCGCCTCCTTGCTCGAGATGAGGGATCCTTTCCCTGTTTCGTAGGGAAAGAATTCCCGGCGTTCCCGTCGCATCTCAAGAGGAGGCGCTCTCCACAGGAAAGGCGAGAGGAACTCCAGGGTCGTGACACCATTCCAAGAGTCCCCCAGATGTGTCAGTCCATTCCAGAGGAACCTGTTTTCCCTGCACTGCCTTGACGTTCAAGCCGAGGATCGACTCCCACCACGTGTGCACGTGGGACAGCCCTGTGGGAAAGCCTCGCGGGAAAGCCTCGTGGGAAAGCCTCTTGGGAAAGACTCGAGGGAAAAACATAGATCCTTTGATCCACGCGGCGGACTGCGTGACACTGCTGCCACTGCTCTGGAGGAAAGCGCAAGTGCATGCCCGCATTCGAGACGAGGACTGACTCCCCTGGGGAGACTCCAGAAGTACCCCAAGATCCATGTCAGCACTGGAGAGGAATCCTCAGGTTCCGGCCCCGACTCCACAGAAGATCTTAGGCCCCGGCATCGACGGGAGAGGAATCCCGAGAGGCCCCCGAAGAACTCGAAAGGGGACTGGCCTTTCCTGAGGCCACCAGAGCGGGTCCCTGAGGTCCCCGTCGTAAGTCGAGAGCACCTGCCGCAACTCGAGAAAATCCAGGAGGTTTTGCCCTCCAGGCGAGATGAGGCCCATTTCCGCTGAGGCTTCTCGAGGCTAATCACATCTAACCACTGGAACTTCCAAAGGGTCCTTCACACCCTTGCTGCATCTCTAGAAGTTCCCCGACATACCCGTCTCCACTCGAGAGGAAGCACGAGGGTCCCGCACACATCCAGGGTAGCTCCGTTTCCGCCTCCTTGCTCGAGATGAGGGATCCTTTCCCTGTTTCGTAGGGAAAGAATTCCCGGCGTTCCCGTCGCATCTCAAGAGGAGGCGCTCTCCACAGGAAAGGCGAGAGGAACTCCAGGGTCGTGACACCATTCCAAGAGTCTCCCAGATGTGTCAGTCC
Organism: Ovis canadensis; assembly: GCF_042477335.2. NCBI lineage: Eukaryota > Metazoa > Chordata > Mammalia > Artiodactyla > Bovidae > Ovis > Ovis canadensis. Next base: position 1,961,569 of record NC_091259.1, read on the forward strand.
ATTCCAGAGGAACCTGTTTTCCCTGCACTGCCTTGACGTTCAAGCCGAGGATCGACTCCCACCACGTGTGCACGTGGGACAGCCCTGTGGGAAAGCCTCGTGGGAAAGCCTCGTGGGAAAGATTCGAGGGAAAACCATAGATCCTTTGATCCATGCGGCGGACTGCGTGATACTGCTGCCACTGCTCTGGAGGAAAGCGCACGTGCATGCCCGCATTCGAGACGAGGACTGACTCCCCTGGGGAGACTCCAGAAGTACCCCAAGATCCATGTCAGCACTGGAGAGGAATCCTCAGGTTCCGGCCCCGACTCCACAGAAGATCTTAGGCCCCGGCATCGACGGGAGAGGAATCCCGAGAGGCCCCCGAGGAACTCGAATGGGGACTGGCCTTTCCTGAGGCCACCAGAGCGGGTCCCTGAGGTCCCCATAGTAAGTCGAGAGCACCTGCCGCAACTCGAGAAAATCCAGGAGGTTTTGCCCTCCAGGCGAGACGAGGCCCATTTCCGCTGAGGATTCTCGAGGCCAATCACATCTAACCACTGGAACTTCCAAAGGGTCCTTCACACCCTTGCTGCAACTCAAGAAGTTCCCCGACATAACCGTCTCCACTCGAGAGGAACACGTGGTGTCCCGCACACATCCAGGGGAGCCCCGTTTCCGCCTCCTAGCTCGAGATGAGGGATCCTTTCCCTGTTTCGTAGGGAAAGAATTCCCGGCGTTCTCGTCGCATCTCAAGAGGAGGCGCTCTCCACAGGAAAGGCGAGAGGAACTCCAGGGTCGTGCCACCATTCCAAGAGTCCCCCAGATGTGTCAGTCCATTCCAGAGGAACCTGTTTTCCCTGCACTGCCTTGACGTTCAAGCCGAGGATCGACTCCCACCACGTGTGCACGTGGGACAGCCCTGTGGGAAAGCCTCGTGGGAAAGCCTCGTGGGAAAGACTCGAGGGAAAACCATAGATCCTTTGATCCACGTGGCGGACTGCGTGACACTGCTGCTACCGCTCTGGAGGAAAGCGCAAGTGCATGCGCGCATTCGAGACGAGGACTGACTCCCCTGGGGAGACTCCAGAAGTACCCCAAGATCCATGTCAGCACTGGAGAGGAATCCTCAGGTTCCGGCCCCGACTCCACAGAAGATCTTAGGCCCCGGCATCGACGGGAGAGGAATCCCGAGAGGCCCCCGAGGAACTCGAATGGGGACTGGCCTTTCCTGAGGCCACCAGAGCGGGTCCATGAGGTCCCCATAGTAAGTCGAGAGCACCTGCCGCAACTCGAGAAAATCCAGGAGGTTTTGCCCTCCAGGCGAGATGAGGCCCATTTCCTCTGAGGCTTCTCGAGGCCAATCAAATCTAACCACTGGAACTTCCAAAGGGTCCTTCACACCCTTGCTGCAACTCAAGAAGTTCCCCGACATAACCGTCTCCACTCGAGAGGAACACGTGGTGTCCCGCACACATCCAGGGGAGCCCCGTTTCCGCCTCCTAGCTCGAGATGAGGGATCCTTTCCCTGTTTCGTAGGGAAAGAATTCCCGGCGTTCTCGTCGCATCTCAAGAGGAGGCGCTCTCCACAGGAAAGGCGAGAGGAACTCCAGGGTCGTGCCACCATTCCAAGAGTCCCCCAGATGTGTCAGTCCATTCCAGAGGAACCTGTTTTCCCTGCACTGCCTTGACGTTCAAGACGAGGATCGACTCCCACCACGTGTGCACGTGGGACAGCCCTGTGGGAAAGCCTCGTGGGAAAGACTCGAGGGAAAACCATAGATCCTTTGATCCACGCGGCGGACTGCGTGACACTGCTGCTACCGCTCTGGAGGAAAGCGCAAGTGCATGCCCGCATTCGAGACGAGGACTGACTCCCCTGGGGAGACTCCAGAAGTACCCCAAGATCCATGTCAGCACTGGAGAGGAATCCTCAGGTTCCGGCCCCGACTCCACAGAAGGACTTAGGCCCCGGCATCGACGGGAGAGGGATCCCGAGAGGCCCCCGAGGAACTCGCATGGGGACTGGCTTTTCCTGAGGCCACCAGAGCGGGTCCCTGAGGTCCCCGTCGTAAGTCGAGATCACCTGCCGCACCTCGAGAAAATCCAGGAGGTTTTGCCCTCCAGGCGAGATGAGGCCCATTTCCGTTGAGGATTCTAGAGGCCAATCACATCTAACCACTGGAACTTCCAAAGGGTCCTTCACACCCTTGCTGCAACTCAAGAAGTTCCCCGACATACCCGTCTCCACTCGAGAGGTAGCACCAGGGTCCCGCACACATCCAGGGGAGCCCCGTTTCCGCCTCCTAGCTCGAGATGAGGGATCCTTTCCCTGTTTCGTAGGGAAAGAATTCCCGGCGTTCCCGTCGCATCTCAAGAGGAGGCGCTCTCCACAGGATAGGCGAGAGGAACTCCAGGGTCGTGCCACCATTCCAAGGGTCCCCCAGATGTTTCAGTCCATTCCAGAGGAACCTGTTTTCCCTGAACTGCCTTGATGTTCAAGCCGAGGATCCACTCCCACCACGTGTGCACGTCGGACAGCACTGTGGGAAAGCCTCGTGGGAAAGCCTAGTGGGAAAGACTCGAGGGAATACCATAGATCCTTTGATCCACGCGGCGGAGTGCGTGACACTGCTGCTACCGCTCTGGAGGAAAGCGCAAGTGCATGCCCGCATTCGAGACGAGGACTGACTCCCCTGGGGAGACTCCAGAAGTACCCCAAGATCCATGTCAGCACTGGAGAGGAATCCTCAGGTTCCGGCCCCGACTCCACACAAGGTCTTAGGCCCCGGCATCGACGGGAGAGGAATCCCGAGAGGCCCCTGAGGAAGTCGCATGGGGACGGGCCTTTCCTGAGGCCACCAGAGTGGGTCCTTGAGGTCCCCGTCGTAAGTCGAGAGCACCTGCCGCAACTCGAGAAAATCCAGGAGGTTTTGCCCTCCAGGCGAGATGAGGCCCATTTCCGCTGAGGCTTCTCGAGGCTAATCACATCTAACCACTGGAACTTCCAAAGGGTCCTTCACACCCTTGCTGCAACTCTAGAAGTTCCCCGACATACCCGTCTCCACTCGAGAGGAAGCACGTGGGGTCCCGCACACATCCAGGGGAGCCCCTTTTCCGCCTCCCAGCTCGAGATGAGGGATCCTTTCCCTGTTTCGTAGGGAATGAATTCCCGGCGTTCCCGTTGCATCTCAAGAGGAGACGCTCTCCACAGGAGAGGCGAGAGGAACTCCTGGGTCGTGCCAACCTTCCAAGAGACCCCCAGATGTGTCAGTCCATACCAGAGGAACCTGTTTTCCCTGCACTGCCTTGACGTTCAAGCCGAGGATCGACTCCCACCACGTGTGCACGTGGGACAGCCCTGTGGGAAAGCCTCGTGGGAAAGCCTCGTGGGAAAGACTCGAGGGAAAACCATAGATCCTTTGATCCACGCGGTGGACTGCGTGACACTGCTGCTACCGCTCTGGAGGAAAGCGCAAGTGCATGCCCGCATTCGATACGAGGACTGACTCCCCTGGGGAGACTCCAGAAGTACCCCAAGATCCATGTCACCACTGGAGAGGAATCCTCAGGTTCCGGCCCCGACTCCACACAAGGTCTTAGGCCCTGGCATCGACGGGAGAGGAATCCCGAGAGGCCCCCGAGGAACTCGCATGGGGACTGGCCTTTCCTGAGGCCACCAAAGCGGGTCCCTGAGGTCCCCGTCGTAAGTCGAGAGCACCTGCCGCAACTCGAGAAAATCCAGGAGGTTTTGCCCTCCAGGCGAGATGAGGCCCATTTCCGCTGAGGCTTCTCGAGGCTAATCACATCTAACCACTGGAACTTCCAAAGGGTCCTTCACACCCTTGCTGCAACTCAAACAGTTCCGCGACATACCCGTCTCCACTCGAGAGGAAGCAAGTGGGGTCCCGAACACATCCAGGGGAGCCCCGTTTCCGCCTCCTAGCTCGAGATGAGGGATCCTTTCCCTGTTTCGTAGGGAAAGAATTCCCGGCGTTCCCGAAGAGGTGGCGCTCTCCACAGGAAAGGAGAGAGGAACTCCAGGGTCGTGGCACCATTCCAAGAGACCCCCAGATGTGTCAGTCCATTCCAGAGGAACCTGTTTTCCCTGCACTGCCTTGACGTTCAAGCCGAGGATCGACTTCCACCACGTGTGCACGTGGGACAGCCCTGTGGAAAAGCCTCGTGGGAAAGCCTCGTGGGAAAGACTCGAGGGAAAACCATAGATCCTTTGATCCACGCGGCGGACTGCGTGACACTGCTGCTACCGCTCTGGAGGAAAGCGCAAGTGCATGCCCCCATTCGAGACGAGGACTGACTCCCCTGGGGAGACTCCAGAAGTACCCCAAGATCCATGTCAGCACTGGAGAGGAATCCTCAGGTTGCGGCCCCGAATCCACACAAGGTCTTAGGCCCCGGCATCGACGGGAGAGGAATCCCGAGAGGCCCCCGAGGAACTCGCATGGGGACTGGCCTTTCCTGAGGCCACCAGAGCGGGTCCCTGAGGTCCCCGTCGTAAGTCGAGAGCACCTGCCGCAACTCGAGAAAATCCAGGAGATTTTGCCCTCCAGGCGAGATGAGGCCCATTTCCGCTGACGCTTCTCGAGCCTAATCACGTCTAACCACTGGAACTTCCAAAGGGTCCTTCACACCCTTGCTGCAACTCAAGAAGTTCCCCGACATACCCGTCTCCACTCGAGAGGAAGCACGTGGGGTCCCGCACACATCCAGGGGAGCCCAGTTTCCGCCTCCTACTTCGAGATGAGGGATCCTTTCCCTGTTTCGTAGGGAAAGAATTCCCGGCGTTCCCGTCGCATCTCAAGAGGAGGTGCTCTCCACAGGAAAGGCGAGAGGAACTCCAGGGTCGTGCCACCATTCCAAGAGTCCCCCAGATGTGTCAGTCCATTCCAGAGGAACCTTTTTTCCCTGCACTGCCTTGACGTTCAAGCCGAGGATCGACTCCCACCACGTGTGCACGTGGGACAGCCCTGTGGGAAAGCCTCGTGGGAAAGCCTCGTGGGAAAGACTCGAGGGAAAACCATAGATCCTTTGATCCACGCGGCGGACTGCGTGACACTGCTGCTACCGCTCTGGAGGAAAGCGCAAGTGCATGCCCGCATTCGAGACGAGGACTGACTCCCCTGGGGAGACTCCAGAAGTACCCCAAGATCCATGTCAGCACTGGAGAGGAATCCTCAGGTTCCGGCCCCGACTCCACACAAGGTCTTCGGCGCCGGCATCGACGGGAGAGGAATCCCGAGAGGCCCCCGAGGATCTCGCATGGGGACTGGCCTTTCCTGAGGCCACCAGAGTGGGTCCCTGACGTCCCCGTCGTAAGTCGAGAGCACCTGCCGCAAGTCGAGAAAATCCAGGAGGTTTTGCCCTCCAGGCGAGATGAGACCCATTTCCGCTGAGGCTTCTCGAGGCCAATCACATCTAACCACTGGAACTTCCAAAGGGTCCTTCACACCCTTGCTGCAACTCAAGAAGTTCCCCGACATACCCGTCACCACTCGAGAGGAAGCACGTGGTGTCCCGCAAACATCCAGGGGAGACCCATTTCCGCCTCCTAGCTCGAGATGAGGGATCCTTTCCCTGTTTCGTAGGGAACGAATTCCCGGCGTTCCCGTCGCATCTCAAGAGGAGGCGCTCTCCACAGGAAAGGCGAGAGGAACTCCAGGGTCGTGCCACCATTCCAAGAGTCCCCCAGATGTGTCAGTGCATTCCAGAGGAACGTGTTTTCCCTGCACTACCTTGACGTTCAAGCCGAGGATCGAGTCCCACCACGTGTGCACGTGGGACAGCCCTGTGGAAAGCCTCGTGGGAAAGCCTCGTGGGAAAGACTCGAGGGAAAACCATAGATCCTTTGATCCACGCGGCGGACTGCGTGACACTGCTGCTACCGCTCTGGAGGAAAGCGCAAGTGCATGCCCGCATTCGAGACGAGGACTGACTCCCCTGGGGAGACTCCAGAAGTACCCCAAGATCCATGTCAGCACTGGAGAGGAATCCTCAGGTTCCGGCCCCGACTCCACACAAGGTCTTAGGCCCCGGCATCGACGGGAGAGGAATCCCGAGAGGCCCCCGAGGAACTCGCATGGGGACTGGCCTTTCCTGAGGTCACCAGAGCGGGTCCCTGAGGTCCCCGTCTTAAGTCGAGAGCACATGCCGCAACTCGAGAAAATCCAGGAGGTTTTGCCCTCCAGGCGAGATGAGGCCCATTTCCGCTGAGGCTCCACGAGGCTAATCAAATCTAACCACTGGAACTTCCAAAGGGTCCTTCACACCCTTGCTGCAACTCTAGAAGTTCCCCGACATACCCGTCTCCACTCAAGAGGAAGCACGAGGGTCCCTCACACATCCAGGGGAGCCCCGTTTCCGCCTCCTAGCTCGAGATGAGGGATCCTTTCCCTGTTTCGTAGGGAAAGAATTCCCGGCGTTCCCGTCGCATCTCAAGAGGAGGCTCTCCCACAGAAAAGGCGAGAGGAACTCCAGGGTCGTGCGACCATTCCAAGAGACCCCAGATGTGTCTGTCCATTACAGAGGAACCTGTTTTCCCTGCACTGCCTTGATGTTCAAGCCGAGGATCGACTCCCACCACGTGTGCTCGTTGGACAGCCCAGTGGGAAAGCCTCGTGGGAAAGCCTCGTGGGAAAGACTCGAGGGAAAACCATAGATCCTTTGATCCACGCGGCGGACTGCGTGACACTGCTGCTACCGCTCTGGAGGAAGGCGCAAGTGCATGCCCGCATTCGAGACGAGGACTGACTCCCCTGGGGAGACTCCAGAAGTACCCCAAGATCCATGTCAGCACTGGAGAGGAATCCTCAGGTTCCGGCCCCGACTCCACACAAGATCTTAGGCCCCGGCATCGACGGGAGAGGAATCCCGAGAGGCCCCCGAGGAACTCGCATGGGGACTGGCCTTTCCTGAGGCCACCAGAGCGGGTCCCTGAGGTCCCCGTCGTAAGTCGAGAGCACCTGCCGCAACTCGAGAAAATCCAGGAGGTTTTGCCCTCCAGGCGAGATGAGGCCCATTTCCGCTGAGGCTTCTCGAGGCTAATCACGTCTAACCACTGGAACTTCCAAAGGGTCCTTCACACCCTTGCTGCAACTCAAGAAGTTCCCCGACATACCCGTCTCCACTCGAGAGGAAGCACGTGGGGTCCCGCACACATCCAGGGGAGCCCCGTTTCCGCCTCCTAGCTCGAGATGAGGGATCCTTTCCCTGTTTCGTAGGGAAAGAATTCCCGGCGTTCCCGTCGCATCTCAAGAGGATGCGCTCTCCACAGGAAAGGCGAGAGGAACTCCAGGGTCGTGCCACCATTCCAAGAGTCCCCCAGATGTGTCAGTCCATTCCAGAGGAACCTGTTTTCCCTGCACTGCCTTGACGTTCAAGCCGAGGATCGACTCCCACCACGTGTGCACGTGGGACAGCCCTGTGGGAAAGCCTCGTGGGAAAGCCTCGTGGGAAAGACTCGAGGGAAAACCATAGATCCTTTGATCCACGCGGCGGACTGCGTGACACTGCTGCTACCGCTCTGGAGGAAAGCGCAAGTGCATGCCCGCATTCGAGACGAGGACTGACTCCCCTGGGGAGACTCCAGAAGTACCCCAAGATCCATGTCAGCACTGGAGAGGAATCCTCAGGTTCCGGCCCCGACTCCACACAAGGTCTTAGGCCCCGGCATCGACGGGAGAGGAATCCCGAGAGGCCCCAGAGGAACTCGCATGGGGACTGGCCTTTCCTGAGGCCACCAGAGCGGGTCCCTGACGTCCCCGTCGTAAGTCGAGAGCACCTGCCGCAACTCGAGAAAATCCAGGAGGTTTTGCCCTCCAGGCGAGATGAGGCCCATTTCCGCTGAGGCTTCTCGAGGCTAACCATATCTAACCACTGGAACTTCCAAAGGGTCCTTCACACCCTTGCTGCAACTCAAGCAGTTCCGCGACATACCCGTCTCCACTCGAGAGGAAGCACGTGGGGTCCCGCACACATCCAGGGGAGCCCCGTTTCCGCCTCCTAGCTCGAGATGAGGGATCCTTTCCCTGTTTCGTAGGGAAAGAATTCCCGGCGTTCCCGTCGCATCTCAAGAGGAGGTGCTGTCCACAGGAAAGGCGAGAGGAACTCCAGGGTCGTGCCACCATTCCAAGAGTCCCCCAGATGTGTCAGTCCATTCCAGAGGAACCTTTTTTCCCTGCACTGCCTTGACGTTCAAGCCGAGGATCGACTCCCACCACGTGTGCACGTGGGACAGCCCTGTGGGAAAGCCTCGTGGGAAAGCCTCGTGGGAAAGACTCGAGGGAAAACCATAGATCCTTTGATCCACGCGGCGGACTGCGTGACACTGCTGCTACCGCTCTGGAGGAAAGCGCAAGTGCATGCCCGCATTCGAGACGAGGACTGACTCCCCTGGGGAGACTCCAGAAGTACCCCAAGATCCATGTCAGCACTGGAGAGGAATCCTCAGGTTCCGGCCCCGACTCCACACAAGGTCTTCGGCGCCGGCATCGACGGGAGAGGAATCCCGAGAGGCCCCCGAGGATCTCGCATGGGGACTGGCCTTTCCTGAGGCCACCAGAGTGGGTCCCTGACGTCCCCGTCGTAAGTCGAGAGCACCTGCCGCAACTCGAGAAAATCCAGGAGGTTTTGCCCTCCAGGCGAGATGAGACCCATTTCCGCTGAGGCTTCTCGAGGCCAATCACATCTAACCACTGGAACTTCCAAAGGGTCCTTCACACCCTTGCTGCAACTCAAGAAGTTCCCCGACATACCCGTCTCCACTCGAGAGGAAGCACGTGGGGTCCCGCAAACATCCAGGGGAGACCCATTTCCGCCTCCTAGCTCGAGATGAGGGATCCTTTCCCTGTTTCGTAGGGAACGAATTCCCGGCGTTCCCGTCGCATCTCAAGAGGAGGCGCTCTCCACAGGAAAGGCGAGAGGAACTCCAGGGTCGTGCCACCATTCCAAGAGTCCCCCAGATGTGTCAGTGCATTCCAGAGGAACGTGTTTTCCCTGCACTACCTTGACGTTCAAGCCGAGGATCGAGTCCCACCACGTGTGCACGTGGGACAGCCCTGTGGAAAGCCTCGTGGGAAAGCCTCGTGGGAAAGACTCGAGGGAAAACCATAGATCCTTTGATCCACGCGGCGGACTGCGTGACACTGCTGCTACCGCTCTGGAGGAAAGCGCAAGTGCATGCCCGCATTCGAGACGAGGACTGACTCCCCTGGGGAGACTCCAGAAGTACCCCAAGATCCATGTCAGCACTGGAGAGGAATCCTCAGGTTCCGGCCCCGACTCCACACAAGGTCTTAGGCCCCGGCATCGAAGGGAGAGGAATCCCGAGAGGCCCCCGAGGAACTCGCATGGGGACTGGCCTTTCCTGAGGTCACCAGAGCGGGTCCCTGAGGTCCCCGTCTTAAGTCGAGAGCACATGCCGCAACTCGAGAAAATCCAGGAGGTTTTGCCCTCCAGGCGAGATGAGGCCCATTTCCGCTGAGGCTCCACGAGGCTAATCAAATCTAACCACTGGAACTTCCAAAGGGTCCTTCACACCCTTGCTGCAACTCTAGAAGTTCCCCGACATACCCGTCTCCACTCAAGAGGAAGCACGAGGGTCCCTCACACATCCAGGGGAGCCCCGTTTCCGCCTCCTAGCTCGAGATGAGGGATCCTTTCCCTGTTTCGTAGGGAAAGAATTCCCGGCGTTCCCGTCGCATCTCAAGAGGAGGCGCTCCCACAGAAAAGGCGAGAGGAACTCCAGGGCCGTGCGACCATTCCAAGAGACCCCAGATGTGTCTGTCCATTACAGAGGAACCTGTTTTCCCTGCACTGCCTTGATGTTCAAGCCGAGGATCGACTCCCACCACGTGTGCTCGTTGGACAGCCCAGTGGGAAAGCCTCGTGGGAAAGCCTCGTGGGAAAGACTCGAGGGAAAACCATAGATCCTTTGATCCACGCGGCGGACTGCGTGACACTGCTGCTACCGCTCTGGAGGAAGGCGCAAGTGCATGCCCGCATTCGAGACGAGGACTGACTCCCCTGGGGAGACTCCAGAAGTACCCCAAGATCCATGTCAGCACTGGAGAGGAATCCTCAGGTTCCGGCCCCGACTCCACACAAGGTCTTAGGCCCCGGCATCGACGGGAGAGGAATCCCAAGAGGCCCCCGAGGAACTCGCATGGGGACTGGCCTTTCCTGAGGCCACCAGAGCGGGTCCCTGAGGTCCCCGTCGTAAGTCGAGAGCACCTGCCGCAACTCGAGAAAATCCAGGAGGTTTTGCCCTCCAGGCGAGATGAGGCCCATTTCCGCTGAGGCTTCTCGAGGCTAATCACGTCTAACCACTGGAACTTCCAAAGGGTCCTTCACACCCTTGCTGCAACTCAAGAAGTTCCCCGACATACCCGTCTCCACTCGAGAGGAAGCACGTGGGGTCCCGCACACATCCAGGGGAGCCCCGTTTCCGCCTCCTAGCTCGAGATGAGGGATCCTTTCCCTGTTTCGTAGGGAAAGAATTCCCGGCGTTCCCGTCGCATCTCAAGAGGATGCGCTCTCCACAGGAAAGGCGAGAGGAACTCCAGGGTCGTGCCACCATTCCAAGAGTCCCCCAGATGTGTCAGTCCATTCCAGAGGAACCTGTTTTCCCTGCACTGCCTTGACGTTCAAGCCGAGGATCGACTCCCACCACGTGTGCACGTGGGACAGCCCTGTGGGAAAGCCTCGTGGGAAAGCCTCGTGGGAAAGACTCGAGGGAAAACCATAGATCCTTTGATCCACGCGGCGGACTGCGTGACACTGCTGCTACCGCTCTGGAGGAAAGCGCAAGTGCATGCCCGCATTCGAGACGAGGACTGACTCCCCTGGGGAGACTCCAGAAGTACCCCAAGATCCATGTCAGCACTGGAGAGGAATCCTCAGGTTCCGGCCCCGACTCCACACAAGGTCTTAGGCCCCGGCATCGACGGGAGAGGAATCCCGAGAGGCCCCCGAGGAACTCGCATGGGGACTGGCCTTTCCTGAGGCCACCAGAGCGGGTCCCTGAGGTCCCCGTCGTAAGTCGAGAGCACCTGCCGCAACTCGAGAAAATCCAGGAGGTTTTGCCCTCCAGGCGAGATGAGGCCCATTTCCGCTGAGGCTTCTCGAGGCTAACCATATCTAACCACTGGAACTTCCAAAGGGTCCTTCACACCCTTGCTGCAACTCAAGCAGTTCCGCGACATACCCGTTTCCACTCGAGAGGAAGCACGTGGGGTCCCGCACACATCCAGGGGAGCCCCGTTTCCGCCTCCTAGCTCGAGATGAGGGATCCTTTCCCTGTTTCGTAGGGAAAGAATTCCCGGCGTTCCCGTCGCATCTCAAGAGGAGGCGCTCTCCACAGGAAAGGCGAGAGGAACTCCAGGGTCGTGGCACCATTCCAAGAGACCCCCAGATGTGTCAGTCCATTCCAGAGGAACCTGTTTTCCCTGCACTGCCTTGACGTTCAAGCCGAGGATCGACTCCCACCACGTGTGCACGTGGGACAGCCCTGTGGGAAAGCCTCGTGGGAAAGCCTCGTGGGAAAGACTCGAGGGAAAACCATAGATCCTTTGATCCACGCGGTGGACTGCGTGACACTGTTGCTACCGCTCTGGAGGAAAGCGCAAGTGCATGCCCGCATTCGAGACGAGGACTGACTCCCCTGGGGAGACTCCAGAAGTACCCCAAGATCCATGTCAGCACTGGAGAGGAATCCTCAGGTTCCGGCCCCGACTCCACACAAGGTCTTCAGCGCCGGCATCGACGGGAGAGGAATCCCCAGAGGCCCCCGAGGAACTCGCATGGGGACTGGCCTTTCCTGAGGCCACCAGAGCGGGTCCCTGACGTCCCCGTCGTAAGTCGAGAGCACCTGCCGCAACTCGAGAAAATCCAGGAGGTTTTGCCCTCCAGGCGAGATGAGGCCCATTTCCGCTGAGGCTTCTCGAGGACATTCACATCTAACCACTGGAACTTCCAAAGGGTCCTTCACACCCTTGCTGCAACTCAAGAAGTTCCCCGACATACCCGTCTCCACTCGAGAGGAAGCACGTGGGGTCCCGCAAATATCCAGGGGAGCCCCATATCCGCCTCCTAGCTCGAGATGAGGGATCCTTTCCCTGTTTCGTAGGTAACGAATTCCCGGCGTTCCCGTCGCATCTCAAGAGGAGGCGCTCTCCACAGGAAAGGCGAGAGGAACTCCAGGGTCGTGCCACCATTCCAAGAGTCCCCCAGATGTGTCAGTCCATTCCAGAGGAACCTGTTTTCCCTGCACTGCCTTGACGTTCAGGCCGAGGATCGACTCCCACCACGTGTGCACGTGGGACAGCCCTGTGGGAAAGCCTCGTGGGAAAGCCTCGTGGGAAAGACTCGAGGGAAAACGATAGATCCTTTGATCCAGGCCTCGGACTGCGTGACACTGCTGCTACCGCTCTGGAGGAAAGCGCAAGTGCATGCCCGCATTCGAGACGAGGACTGACTCCCCTGGGGAGACTCCAGAAGTACCCCAAGATCCATGTCAGCACTGGAGAGGAATCCTCAGGTTCCGGCCCCGACTCCACACAAGGTCTTAGGCCCCGGCATCGACGGGAGAGGAATGCCGAGAGGCCCCCGAGGAACTCGCATGGGGACTGGCCTTTCCTGAGGCCACCAGAGCGGGTCCCTGAGGTCCCCGTCTTAAGTCGAGAGCACCTGCCGCAACTCGAGAAAATCCAGGAGGTTTTGCCCTCCAGGCGAGAGGAGGCCCATTTCCGCTGAGGCTTCTCGAGGCCAATCACATCTAACCGCTGGAACTTCCAAAGGGTCCTTCACACCCTTGCTGCAACTCAAGAAGTTCCCCGACATACCCGTCTCCACTCGAGAGGAAGCACGTGGGGTCCCGCACACATCCAGGGGAGCCCCGTTTTCGCCTCCTAGCTCGAGAAGAGGGATCCTTTCCCTGTTTCATAGGGAAAGAATTCCGGCGTTCCCGTCGCATCTCAAGAGGAGGCGCTCTCCACAGGAAAGGCGAGAAGAACTCCAGGGTCGTGACACCATTCCAAGAGTCCCGCAGATGTGTCAGTCCCTTCCAGAGGAACCTGTTTTCCCTGCACTGCCTTGACGTTCAAGCCGAGGATCGACTCCCACCACGTGTGCACGTGGGACAGCCCTGTGGGAAAGCCTCGTGGGAAAGCCTCGTGGGAAAGACTCAAGGGAAAACCATAGATCCTTTGATCCACGCGGCGGACTGCGTGACACTGCTGCTACCGCTCTGGAGGAAAGCGCAAGTGCATGCCCGCATTCGAGATGAGAACTGACTCCCCTGGGGAGACTCCAGAAGTACCCCAAGATCCATGTCAGCACTGGAGAGGAATCCTCAGGTTCCGGCCCCGACTCCACACAAGGTCTTAGGCCCCGGCATCGACGGGAGAGGAATCCCGAGAGGCCCCCGAGGAACTCGCATGGGGACTGGCCTTTCCTGAGGCCACCAGAGCGGGTCCCTGAGGTCCCCGTCGTAAGTCGAGAGCACCTGCCGCAACTCGAGAAAATCCAGGAGGTTTTGCCCCCCAGGCGAGATGAGGCCCATTTCCGCTGAGGCTTCTCGAGGCTAATCACGTCTAACCACTGGAACTTCCAAAGGGTCCTTCACACCCTTGCTGCAACTCAAGAAGTTCCCCGACATACCCGTCTCCACTCGAGAGGAAGCACGTGGGGTCCCGCACACATACAGGGGAGCCCCGTTTCCGCCTACTAGCTCGAGATGAGGGATCCTTTCCCTGTTTCGAAGGGAAAGAATTCCCGGCGTTCCCGTCGCATCTCAAGAGGAGGCGCTCTCCACAGGAAAGGCGAGAGGAACTCCAGGGTCGTGACACCATTCCAAGAGTCCCCCAGATGTGTCAGTCCATTCCAGAGGAACCTGTTTTCCCTGCACTGCCTTGACGTTCAAGCCGAGGATCGACTCCCACCACGTGTGCACGTGGGACAGCCCTGTGGGAAAGCCTCGTGGGAAAGCCTCGTGGGAAAGACTCTAGGGAAAACCATAGATCCGTTGATCCACGCGGCGGACTGCGTGACATGCTGCTACCGCTCTGGAGGAAAGCGCAAGTGCATGCCCGCATTCGAGACGAGGACTGACTCCCCTGGGGAGACTCCAGAAGTACCGCAAGATCCATGTCAGCACTGGAGAGGAATCCTCAGGTTCCGGCCCCGACTCCACACAAGGTCTTAGGCCCCGGCAGCGACGGGAGAGGAATCCCGAGAGGCCCCCGAGGAACTCGCATGGGGACTGGCCTTTCCTGAGGCCACCAGAGCGGGTCCCTGAGGTCCCCGTCGTAAGTCGAGAGCACCTGCCGCAACTCGAGAAAATCCAGGAGGTTTTGCCCTCCAGGCGAGATGAGGCCCATTTCCACTGAGGCTTCTCGAGGCCAATCACATCTAACCACTGGAACTTCCAAAGGGTCCTTCACACCCTTGCTGCAACTCAAGAAGTTCCCCGACATACCCGTCTCCACTCGAGAGGAAGCACAAGGGTCCTGCACACATCCAGGGGAGCCCCGTTTCCGCCTCCCAGCTCGAGATGAGGGATCCTTTCCCTGTTTCATAGGGAAAGAATTCCCGGCGTTCCCGTCGCATCTCAAGAGGAGGCGCTCTCCACAGGAAAGGCGAGAGGAACTCCAGGGTCGTGCCACCATTCCAAGAATCCCCCAGGTGTGTCAGTCCATTCCAGTGGAACCTGTTTTCCCTGCACTGCCTTGACGTTCAAGCCGAGGATCGACTCCCACCACGTGTGCACGTGGGACAGCCCTGTGGGAAAGCCTCGTGGGAAAGCCTCGTGGGAAAGACTCGAGGGAAAACCATAGATCCTTTCATCCACGCGGAGGACTTCGGGACACTGCTGCTACCGCTCTGGAGGAAAGCACAAGTGCATGCCCGCATTCGAGACGAGGACTGACTCCCCTGGGGAGATTCCAGAAGTAGCCCAAGATCCATGTCAGCACTGGAGAGGAATCCTCAGGTTCCGGCCCCGACTCCACACAAGGTCTTAGGCCCCGGCATCGACGGGAGAGGAATCCCGAGAGGCCCCCGAGGAACTCGCATGGGGACTGGCCTTTCCTGAGGCCACCAGAGCGGGTCCCCGAGTTCCCTGTCGTAAGTCGAGAGCACCTGCCGCAACTCGAGAAAATCCAGGAGGTTTTGCCCTCCAGGCGAGATGAGGCCCATTTCCGCTGAGGCTTCTTGAGGCTAATCACATCTAACCACTGGAACTTCCAAAGGGTCCTTCACACCCTTGCTGCAACTCAAGAAGTTCCCCGACATACCCGTCTCCACTCGAGAGGTAGCACCAGGGTCCCGCACAAATCCAGGGAAGCCCAGTTTCCGCCTCCTAGCTCGAGATGAGGGATCCTTTCCCTGTTTCATAGGGAAAGAATTCCCGGCGTTCCCGTCGCATCTCAAGAGGAGGCGCTCTCCACAGGATAGGCGAGAGGAACTCCAGGGCCGTGCCACCATTCCAAGGGTCCCCCAGATGTGTCAGTCCATTCCAGAGGAACCTGTTTTCCCTGAACTGCCTTGATGTTCAAGCCGAGGATCCACTCCCACCACCTGTGCACGTCGGACAGCCCTGTGGGAAAGCCTCGTGGGAAAGCCTAGTGGGAAAGACTCGAGGGAAAACCATAGATCCTTTGATCCACGCGGCGGACTGCGTGACACTGCTGCTACCGCTCTGGAGGAAAGCGCAAGTGCATGCCCGCATTCGAGACGAGGACTGACTCCCCTGGGGAGACTCCAGAAGTACCCCAAGATCCATGTCAGCACTGGAGAGGAATCCTCAGGTTCCGGCCCCGACTCCACACAAGGTCTTCGGCCCCAGCATCGACTGGAGAGGAATCCAGAGAGGCCCCCGAGGAACTCGCATGGGGACTGGCCTTTCCTGAGGCCACCAGAGCGGCTCCCTGAGGTCCCCGTCGTAAGTCGAGAGCACCTGCCGCAACTCGAAAAAATCCAGGAAGTTTTGCCCTCCAGGCGAGATGAGGCCCATTTCCGCTGAGGCTTCTCGAGGCCAATCACATCTAACCACTGGAACTTCCAAAGGGTCCTTCACACCCTTGCTGCAACTCCAGAAGTTCCCCGACATACCCGTCTCCACTCGAGAGGAAGCACGATGGTTCCGCACACATCCAGGGGAGCCCCGTTTCCGCCTCCCAGCTCGAGATGAGGGATCCTTTCACTGTTTTGTAGGGAAAGATTTCCCGGCGTTCCCTTCGCATCTCAAGAGGAGGCGCTCTCCACAGGAAAGGCGAGAGGAACTCCAGGTCGTGCCACCATTCCAGGAGTCTCCCAGATATGTCAGTCCATTCCAGAGGAACCTGTTTTCCCTGCACTGCCTTAACGTTCAAGCCGAGGATCGACTCCCACCACGTGTGCACGTGGGACAGCCCTGTGGGAAAGCCTCGTGGGAAAGACTCGAGGGAAAACGATAGATCCTTTGATCCAGGCGGTGGACTGCGTGACACTGCTGCTACTGTTCTGCAGGATAGGGCAAGTGCATGCCCGCATTCCAGACGAGGACTGACTCCCCTGGGGAGACTCCAGAAGTACCCCAAGATCCATGTCAACACTGGAGAGGAATCCTCAGGTTCCAGCCCCGACTCCACACAAGGCTTAGGCCCCGGCCTCGACGGGAGAGGAATCCCGAGAGGCCCCTGAGGAAGTCGCATGGGGACTGGCCTTTCCTGAGGCCACCAGAGCGGGTCCCTGAGGTCCCCGTCGTAAGTCGAGAGCACCTGCCGCAACTCGAGAAAATCCAGGAGGTTTTGCCCTCCAGGCGAGATGAGGCCCATTTCCGCTGAGGCTTCTCGAGGCTAATCACATCTAACCACTGGAACTTCCAAAGGGTCCTTCACACCCTTGCTGCAACTCAAGAAGTTCCCCGACATACCCGTCTCCACTCGAGAGGAAGCACGTGGGGTCCCGCACACATCCAGGGGAGCCCCGTTTCCGCCTCCTAGCTCGAGATGAGGGATCCTTTCCCTGTTTCGTAGGGAAAGAATTCCCGGCGTTCCCGTCGCATCTCAAGAGGAGACGCTCTCCACAGGAGAGGCGAGAGGAACTCCTGGGTCGTGCCAACATTCCAAGAGTCCCCCAGATGTGTCAGTCCATACCAGAGGAACCTGTTTTCCCTGCACTGCCTTGACGTTCAAGCCGAGGATCGACTCCCACCACGTGTGCACGTGGGACAGCCCTGTGGGAAAGCCTCGTGGGAAAGCCTCGTGGGAAAGACTCGAGGGAAAACCATAGATCCTTTGATCCACGCGGCGGACTGCGTGACACTGCTGCTACCGCTCTGGAGGAAAGCACAAGTGCATGCCCGCATTCCAGACGAGGACTGACTCCCCTGGGGAGACTCCAGAAGTACCCCAAGATCCATGTCAGAACTGGAGAGGAATCCTCAGGTTCCGGCCCCGACTCCACACAAGGTCTTAGGCCCCGGCATCGAAGGGAGAGGAATCCCGAGAGGCCCCCGAGGAACTCGCATGGGGACTGGCCTTTCCTGAGGTCACCAGAGCGGGTCCCTGAGGTCCCTGTCGTAAGTCGAGAGCACATGCCGCAACTCGAGAAAATCCAGGAGGTTTTGCCCTCCAGGCGAGATGAGGCCCATTTCCGCTGAGGCTTCTCGAGGCTAATCATATCTAACCACTGGAATTTCCAAAGGGTCCTTCACACCCTTGCTGCAACTCTAGAAGTTCCCCGACATACCCGTCTCCACTCAAGAGGAAGCACGAGGGCCCCTCACACATCCAGGGGTGCCCCGTTTCCGCCTCCTAGCTCGAGATGAGGGATCCTTTCCCTGTTTCGTAGGGAAAGAATTCCCGGCGTTACCATCGCATCTCAAGAGGAGGCGCTCCCACAGAAAAGGCGAGAGGAACTCCAGGGTCGTGCGACCATTCCAAGAGACCCCAGATGTGTCTGTCCATTACAGAGGAACCTGTTTTCCCTGCACTGCCTTGACGTTCAAGCCGAGGATCGACTCCCACCACGTGTGCTCGTGGGACAGCCCTGTGGGAAAGCCTCGTGGGAAAGCCTCGTGGGAAAGACTCGAGGGAAAACCATAGATCCTTTGATCAACGCGGCGGTGCGTGACACTGCTGCTACCGCTCTGGAGGAAAGCGCAAGTGCATGCCCGCATTCGAGACGAGGACTGACTCCCCTGGGGAGACTCCAGAAGTACCCCAAGATCCATGGCAGCACTGGAGAGGAATCCTCAGGTTCCGGCCCCGACTCCACACAAGGTCTTAGGCCCCGGCATCGACGGGAGAGGAATCCCGAGAGGCCCCCGAGGAACTCGCATCCGGACTGGCCTTTCCTGAGGCCACCAGAGCGGGTCCCTGAGGTCCCCGTCGTAAGTCGAGAGCACCTGCCGCAACTCGAGAAAATCCAGGAGGTTTTGCCCTCCAGGCGAGATGAGGCCCATTTCCGCTGAGGCTTCTCGAGGCTAATCACATCTAACCACTGGAACTTCCAATGGGTCCTTCACACCCTTGCTGCAACTCAAGCAGTTCCGCGACATACCCGTCTCCACTCGAGAGGAAGCACGTGGGGTCCCGCACACATCCAGGGGAGCCCCGTTTCCGCCTCCTAGCTCGAGATGAGGGATCCTTTCCCTGTTTCGTAGGGAAAGAATTCCCGGCGTTCCCGTCGCATCTCAAGAGGAGGCGCTCTCCACAGGAAAGGCGAGAGGAACTCCAGGGTCGTGCCACCATTCCAAGAGTCCCCCAGATGTGTCAGTCCATTCCAGAGGAACCTGTTTTCCCTGCACTGCCTTGACGTTCAAGCCGAGGATCGACTCCCACCACGTGTGCACGTGGGACAGCCCTGTGGGAAAGCCTCGTGGGAAAGCCTCGTGGGAAAGACTCGAGGGAAAACCATAGATACTTTGATCCACGCGGCGGACTGCGTGAGACTGCTGCTACCGCTCTGGAGGAAAGCGCAAGTGCATGCCCGCATTCGAGACGAGGACTGACTCCCCTGGGGAGACTCCAGAAGTACCCCAAGATCCATGTCAGCACTGGAGAGGAATCCTCAGGTTCCGGCCCCGACTCCACACAAGGTCTTAGGCCCCGGCATCGACGGGAGAGGAATCCCGAGAGTCCCCCGAGGAACTCGCATGGGGACTGGCCTTTCCTGAGGCCACCAGAGCGGGTCCCTGAGGTCCCCGTCGTAAGTCGAGAGCACCTGCCGCAACTCGAGAAAATCCAGGAGGTTTTGCCCTCCAGGCGAGATGAGGCCCATTTCCGCTGAGGCTTCTCGAGGCTAATCACGTCTAACCACTGGAACTTCCAAAGGGTCCTTCACACCCTTGCTGCAACTCAAGAAGTTCCCCGACATACCCGTCTCCACTCGAGAGGAAGCACGTGGGGTCCCGCACACATCCAGGGGAGCACCGTTTCCGCCTCCTAGCTCGAGATGAGGGATCCTTTCCCTGTTTCGTAGGGAAAGAATTCTCGGCGTTCCCGTCGCATCTCAAGAGGAGGCGCTCTCCACAGGAAAGGCGAGAGGAACTCCAGGGTCGTGCCACCATTCCAAGAGTCCCCCAGATGTGTCAGTCCATTCCAGAGGAACCTGTTTTCCCTGCACTGCCTTGACGTTCAAGCCAAGGATCGACTCCCACCACGGGTGCACGTGGGACAGCCCTGTGGGAAAGCCTCGTGGGAAAGCCTCGTGGGAAAGACTCGAGGGAAAACCATAGATCCATTGATCCACGCGGCGGACTGCGTGACACTGCTGCTACCGCCCTGGAGGAAAGCGCAAGTGCATGCCCGCATTCGAGACGAGGACTGACTCCCCTGGGGAGACTCCAGAAGTACCCCAATATCCATGTCAGCACTGGAGAGGAATCCTCAGGTTCCGGCCCCGACTCCACACAAGGTCTTAGGCCCCGGCATCGACGGGAGAGGAATCCCGAGAGTCCCCCGAGGAACTCGCATGGGGACTGGCCTTTCCTGAGGCCACCAGAGCGGGTCCCTGAGGTCCCCGTCGTAAGTCGAGAGCACCTGTCGCAACTCGAGAAAATCCAGGAGGTTTTGCCCTCCAGGCGATATGAGGCCCATTTCCTCTGAGGCTTCTCGAGGCTAATCACGTGTAACCACTGGAACTTCCAAAGGGTCCTTCACACCCTTGCTGCAACTGAAGAAGTTCCCCGACATACCCGTCTCCACTCGAGAGGAAGCACGTGGGGTCCCGCACACATCCAGGGGAGCCCCGTTTCCGCCTCCTAGCTCGAGATGAGGGATCCTTTCCCTGTTTCATAGGGAAAGAATTCCCGGCGTTCCCGTCGCATCTCAAGAGGAGGCGCTCTCCACAGGAAAGGCGAGAGGAACTCCAGGGTCGTGGCATCATTCCAAGAGACCCCCAGATGTGTCAGTCCATTCCAGAGGAACCTGTTTTCCCTGCACTGTCTTGACGTTCAAGCCGAGGATCGACTCCCACGATTTGTGCACGTGGGACAGCCCTGTGGGAAAGCCTCGTGGGAAAGCCTCGTGGGAAAGACTCGAGGGAAAACCATAGATCCTTTGATCCACGCGGTGGACTGCGTGACACTGCTGCTACCGCTCTGGAGGAAAGCGCAAGTGCATGCCCGCATTCGAGACGAGGACTGACTCCCTTGGGGAGACTCCAGAAGTACACCAAGATCCATGTCAGCACTGGAGAGGAATCCTCAGGTTCCGGCCCCGACTCCACACAAGGTCTTCGGCGCCGGAATCGACGGGAGAGGAATCCCGAGAGGCCCCCGAGGAACTCGCATGGGGACTGGCCTTTCCTTAGGCCACCAGAGCGTGTCCCTGACGTCCCCGTCGTAAGTCGAGAGCACCTGCCGCAACTCGAGAAAATCCAGGAGGTTTTGCCCTCCAGGCGAGATGAGGCCCATTTCCGCTGAGGCTTCTCCAGGCCAATCACATCTAACCACTGGAACTTCCAAAGGGTCCTTCACACCCTTGCTGCAACTCAAGAAGTTCCCCGACATACCCGTCTCCACTCGAGAGGAAGCACGTGGGGTCCCGCAAACATCCAGGGGAGCCCCATTTCCGCCTCCTAGCTCGAGATGAGGGATCCTTTCCCTGTTTCATAGGGAACGAATTCCCGGCGTTCCCGTCGCATCTCAAGAGGAGGCGCTCTCCACAGGAAAGGAGAGAGGAACTCCAGGGTCGTGCCACCATTCCAAGAGTCCCCAAGATGTGTCAGTCCATTTCAGAGGAACGTGTTTTCCCTGCACTACCTTGACGTTCAAGCCGAGGATCGACTCCCACCACGTGTGCACGTGGTACAGCCCTGTGGAAAGCCTCGTGGGAAAGCCTAGTGGGAAAGACTCGAGGGAAAACCATAGATCCTTTGATCCACGCAGCGGACTGCGTGACACTGCTGCTACCGCTCTGGAGGAAAGCGCAAGTGCATGCCCGCATTCGAGACGAGGACTGACTCCCCTGGGGAGACTCCAGAAGTACCCCAAGATCCATGTCAGCACTGGAGAGGAATCCTCAGGTTCCGGCCCCGACTCCACACAAGGTCTTAGGCCCCGGCATCGACGGGAGAGGAATCCCGAGAGGCCCCCGTGGAACTCGCATGGGGACTGGCCTTTCCTGAGGTCACCAGAGCGGGTCCCTGAGGTCCCCGTCGTAAGTCGAGAGCACATGCCGCAACTCGAGAAAATCCAGGAGGTTTTGCCCTCCAGGCGAGATGAGGCACATTTCCGCTGAGGCTTCTCGAGGCCAATCACGTCTAACCACTGGAACTTCCAAAGGGTCCTTCACACCCTTGCTGCAACTCTAGAAGTTCCCCGACATACCCGTCTCCACTCAAGAGGAAGCCCGAGGGTCCCTCACACATCCAGGGGAGCCCCGTTTCCGCCTCCTAGCTCGAGATGAGGGATCCTTTCCCTGTTTCGTAGGGAAAGAATTCCCGGCGTTCCCGTCGCATCTCAAGAGGAGGCGCTCCCACAGAAAAGGCGAGAGGAACTCCCGGGTCGTGCGACCATTCCAAGAGACCCCAGATGTGTCTGTCCATTACAGAGGAACCTGTTTTCCCTGCACTGCCTTGACGTTCAAGCCGAGGATCGACTCCCACCACGTGTGCTCGTTGGACAGCCCAGTGGGAAAGCCTCGTGGGAAAGCCTCGTGGGAAAGACTCGAGGGAAAACCATAGATCCTTTGATCCACGCGGCGGACTGGGTGACACTGCTGCTACCGCTCTGGAGGAAAGCGCAAGTGCATGCCCGCATTCGAGACGAGGACTGACTCCCCGGGGAGACTCCAGAAGTACCCCAAGATCCATGTCAGCACTGGAGAGGAATCCTCAGGTTCCGGCCCCGACTCCACACAAGGTCTTAGGCCCCGGCATCGACGGGAGAGGAATGCCGAGAGGCCCCCGAGGAACTCGCATGGGGACAGGCCTTTCCTGAGGCCACCAGAGCGGGTCCCTGACGTCCCCGTCGTAAGTCGAGAGCACCTGCCGCAACTCGAGAAAATCCAGGAGGTTTTGCCCCCCAGGCGAGATGAGGCCCATTTCCGCTGAGGCTTCTCGAGGCTAATCACGTCTAACCACTGGAACTTCCAAAGGGTCCTTCACACCCTTGCTGCAACTCAAGAAGTTCCCCGACATACCCGTCTCCACTCGAGAGGAAGCACGTGGGGTCCCGCACACAAACAGGGGAGCCCCGTTTCCGCCTCCTAGCTCGAGATGAGGGATCCTTTCCCTGTTTCGAAGGGAAAGAATTCCCGGCGTTCCCGTCGCATCTCAAGAGGAGGCGCTCTCCACAGGAAAGGCGAGAGGAACTCCAGGGTCATGCCACCATTCCAAGAGTCCCCCAGATGTGTCAGTCCATTCCAGAGGAACCTGTTTTCCCTGCACTGCCTTGACGTTCAAGCCGAGGATCCACTCCCACCACGTGTGCACGTGGGACAGCCCTGTGGGAAAGCCTCGTGGGAAAGCCTCGTGGGAAAGACTCGAGGGAAAACCATAGATCCTTTGATCCACGCGGCGGACTGCGTGACACTGCTGCTACCGTTCTTTAGGAAAGCGCAAGTGCATGCCCGCATTCGAGACGAGGACTGACTCCCCTGGGTAGACTCCAGAAATACCCCAAGATCCATGTCAGCACTGGAGAGGAATCCTCAGGTTCCGGCCCCGACTCCACACAAGGTCTTAGGCCCCGGCATCGAAGGGAGAGGAATCCCGAGAGGCCCCCGAGGAACTCGCATGGGGACTGGCCTTTCCTGAGGCCACCAGAGCGGGTCCCTGAGGTCCCCGTCGTAAGTCGAGAGCACCTGCCGCAACTCGAGAAAATCCAGGAGGTTTTGCCCTCCAGGCGAGATGAGCCCCATTTCCACTGAGGCTTCTCGAGGCTAATCACGTCTAACCACTGGAACTTCCAAAGGGTCCTTCACACCCTTGCTGCAACTCAAGAAGTTCCCCGACATACCCGTCTCCACTCGAGAGGAAGCACGTGGGGTCCCGCACACATCCAGGGGAGCCCCGTTTCCGCCTCCTAGCTCGAGATGAGGGATCCTTTCCCTGTTTCGTAGGGAAAGAATTCCCGGCGTTCCCGTCTCTTCTCAAGAGGAGGCGCTCTCCACAGGAAAGGCGAGAGGAACTCCAGGGTCGTGCCACCATTCCAAGAGTCCCCCAGATGTGTCAGTCCATTCCAGAGGAACCTGTTTTCCCTGCACTGCTTGACGTTGAAGCCGAGGATCGACTCCCACCACGTGTGCACGTGGGACAGCCCTGTGGGAAAGCCTCGTGGGAAAGCCTCGTGGGAAAGACTCGAGGGAAAACCATAGATCCTTTGATCCACGCGGCGGACAGCGTGACACTGCTGCTACCGTTCTTTAGGAAAGCGCAAGTGCATGCCCGCATTCGAGACGAGGACTGACTCCCCTGGGTAGACTCCAGAAATACCCCAAGATCCATGTCAGCACTGGAGAGGAATCCTCAGGTTCCGGCCCCGACTCCACACAAGGTCTTAGGCCCCGGCATCGAAGGGAGAGGAATCCCAAGAGGCCCCCGAGGAACTCGCATGGGGACTGGCCTTTCCTGAGGCCACCAGAGCGGGTCCCTGAGGTCCCCGTCGTAAGTCGAGAGCACCTGCCGCAACTCGAGAAAATCCAGGAGGTTTTGCCCTCCAGGCGAGATGAGCCCCATTTCCGCTGAGGCTTCTCGAGGCTAATCACGTCTAACCACTGGAACTTCCAAAGGGTCCTTCACACCCTTGCTGCAACTCAAGAAGTTCCCCGACATACCCGTCTCCACTCGAGAGGAAGCACGTCGGGTCCCGTACACATCCAGGGGAGCCCCGTTTCCGCCTCCTAGCTCGAGATGAGGGATCCTTTCCCTGTTTCTTAGGGAAAGAATTCCCGGCGTTCCCGTCGCATCTCAAGAGGAGGCGCTCTCCACAGGAAAGGCGAGAGGAACTCCAGGGTCGTGCCACCATTCCAAGAGTCCCCCAGATGTGTCAGTCCATTCCAGAGGAACCTGTTTTCCCTGCACTGCCTTGACGTTCAAGCCGAGGATCGAGTCCCACCACGTGTGCACGTGGGACAGCCCTGTGGAAAGCCTCGTGGGAAAGCCTCGTGTGAAAGACTCGAAGGAAAACCATAGATCCTTTGATCCACGTGGCGGACTGCGTGACACTGCTGCTACCGCTCTGGAGGAAAGCGCAAGTGCATGCCCGCATTCGAGACGAGGACTGACTCCCCTGGGGAGACTCCAGAAGTACCCCAAGATCCATGTCAGCACTGGAGAGGAATCCTCAGGTTGCGGCCCCGACTCCACACAAGGTCTTAGGCCCTGGAATCGACGGGAGAGGAATCCCGAGAGGCCCCCGAGGAACTCGCATGGGGACTGGCCTTTCCTGAGGCCACCAGAGCGGGTCCCTGAGGTCCCCGTCGTAAGTCGAGAGCACCTGCCGCAACTCGAGAAAATCCAGGAGGTTTTGCCCCCCAGGCGAGATGAGGCCCATTTCCGCTGAGGCTTCTCGAGGCTAATCACGTCTAACCACTGGAACTTCCAAAGGGTCCTTCACACCCTTGCTGCAACTCAAGAAGTTCCCCGACATACCCGTCTCCACTCGAGAGGAAGCACGTGGGGTCCCGCACACATACAGGGGAGCCCCGTTTCCGCCTCCTAGCTCGAGATGAGGGATCCTTTCCCTGTTTCGAAGGGAAAGAATTCCCGGCGTTCCCTTCGCATCTCAAGAGGAGGCGCTCTCCACAGGAAAGGCGAGAGGAACTCCAGGGTCATGCCACCATTCCAAGAGTCCCCCAGATGTGTCAGTCCATTCCAGAGGAACCTGTTTTCCCTGCACTGCCTTGACGTTCAAGCCGAGGATCCACTCCCACCACGTGTGCACGTGGGACAGCCCTGTGGGAAAGCCTCGTGGGAATGCCTCGTGGGAAAGACTCGAGGGAAAACCATAGATCCTTTGATCCACGCGGCGGACTGCGTGACACTGCTGCTACCGTTCTTTAGGAAAGCGCAAGTGCATGCCCGCATTCGAGACGAGGACTGACTCCCCTGGGTAGACTCCAGAAATACCCCAAGATCCATGTCAGCACTGGAGAGGAATCCTCAGGTTCCGGCCCCGACTCCACACAAGGTCTTAGGCCCCGGCATCGAAGGGAGAGGAATCCCGAGAGGCCCCCGAGGAACTCGCATGGGGACTGGCCTTTCCTGAGGCCACCAGAGCGGGTCCCTGAGGTCCCCGTCGTAAGTCGAGAGCACCTGCCGCAATTCGAGAAAATCCAGGAGGTTTTGCCCTCCAGGCGAGATGAGCCCCATTTCCGCTGAGGCTTCTCGAGGCTAATCACGTCTAACCACTGGAACTTCCAAAGGGTCCTTCACACCCTTGCTGCAACTCAAGAAGTTCCCCGACATACCCGTCTCCACTCGAGAGGAAGCACGTCGGGTCCCGCACACATCCAGGGGAGCCCCGTTTCCGCCTCCTAGCTCGAGATGAGGGATCCTTTCCCTGTTTCGTAGGGAAAGAATTCCCGGCGTTCCCGTCGCATCTCAAGAGGAGGCGCTCTCCACAGGAAAGGCGAGAGGAACTCCAGGGTCGTGCCACCATTCCAAGAGTCCCCCAGATGTGTCAGTCGATTCCAGAGGAACCTGTTTTCCCTGCACTGCCTTGACGTTCAAGCCGAGGATCGACTCCCACCACGTGTGCACGTGGGACAGCCCTGTGGGAAAGCCTCGTGGGAAAGCCTCGTGGGAAAGACTCGAGGGAAAACCATAGATCCTTTGATCCACGCGGCGGACTGCGTGACACTGCTGCTACCGCTCTGGAGGAAAGCGCAAGTGCATGCCCGCATTCGAGACGAGGACTGACTCCCCTGGGGAGACTCCAGAAGTACCCCAAGATCCATGTCAGCACTGGAGAGGAATCCTCAGGTTCCGGCCCCGACTCCACACAAGGTCTTAGGCCCCGGCATCGACGGGAGAGGAATCCCGAGAGGCCCCCGAGGAACTCGCATGGGGACTGGCCTTTCCTGAGGCCACCAGAGCGGGTCCCTGACGTCCCCGTCGTAAGTCGAGAGCACCTGCCGCAACTCGAGAAAATCCAGGAGGTTTTGCCCCCCAGGCGAGATGAGGCCCATTTCCGCTGAGGCTTCTCGAGGCTAATCACGTCTAACCACTGGAACTTCCAAAGGGTCCTTCACACCCTTGCTGCAACTCAAGAAGTTCCCCGACATACCCGTCTCCACTCGAGAGGAAGCACGTGGGGTCCCGCACACATACAGGGGAGCCCCGTTTCCGCCTCCTAGCTCGAGATGAGGGATCCTTTCCCTGTTTCGAAGGGAAAGAATTCCCGGCGTTCCCGTCGCATCTCAAGAGGAGGCGCTCTCCACAGGAAAGGCGAGAGGAACTCCAGGGTCATGCCACCATTCCAAGAGTCCCCCAGATGTGTCAGTCCATTCCAGAGGAACCTGTTTTCCCTGCACTGCCTTGACGTTCAAGCCGAGGATCCACTCCCACCACGTGTGCACGTGGGACAGCCCTGTGGGAAAGCCTCGTGGGAAAGCCTCGTGGGAAAGACTCGAGGGAAAACCATAGATCCTTTGATCCACGCGGCGGACTGCGTGACACTGCTGCTACCGTTCTTTAGGAAAGCGCAAGTGCATGCCCGCATTCGAGACGAGGACTGACTCCCCTGGGTAGACTCCAGAAATACCCCAAGATCCATGTCAGCACTGGAGAGGAATACTCAGGTTCCGGCCCCGACTCCACACAAGGTCTTAGGCCCCGGCATCGAAGGGAGAGGAATCCCGAGAGGCCCCCGAGGAACTCGCATGGGGACTGGCCTTTCCTGAGGCCACCAGAGCGGGTCCCTGAGGTCCCCGTCGTAAGTCGAGAGCACCTGCCGCAACTCGAGAAAATCCAGGAGGTTTTGCCCTCCAGGCGAGATGAGCCCCATTTCCGCTGAGGCTTCTCGAGGCTAATCACGTCTAACCACTGGAACTTCCAAAGGGTCCTTCACACCCTTGCTGCAACTCAAGAAGTTCCCCGACATACCCGTCTCCACTCGAGAGGAAGCACGTGGGGTCCCGCACACATCCAGGGGAGCCCCGTTTCCGCCTCCTAGCTCGAGATGAGGGATCCTTTCCCTGTTTCGTAGGGAAAGAATTCCCGGCGTTCCCGTCTCTTCTCAAGAGGAGGCGCTCTCCACAGGAAAGGCGAGAGGAACTCCAGGGTCGTGCCACCATTCCAAGAGTCCCCCAGATGTGTCAGTCCATTCCAGAGGAACCTGTTTTCCCTGCACTGCTTGACGTTGAAGCCGAGGATCGACTCCCACCACGTGTGCACGTGGGACAGCCCTGTGGGAAAGCCTCGTGGGAAAGCCTCGTGGGAAAGACTCGAGGGAAAACCATAGATCCTTTGATCCACGCGGCGGACAGCGTGACACTGCTGCTACCGTTCTTTAGGAAAGCGCAAGTGCATGCCCGCATTCGAGACGAGGACTGACTCCCCTGGGTAGACTCCAGAAATACCCCAAGATCCATGTCAGCACTGGAGAGGAATCCTCAGGTTCCGGCCCCGACTCCACACAAGGTCTTAGGCCCCGGCATCGAAGGGAGAGGAATCCCGAGAGGCCCCCGAGGAACTCGCATGGGGACTGGCCTTTCCTGAGGCCACCAGAGCGGGTCCCTGAGGTCCCCGTCGTAAGTCGAGAGCACCTGCCGCAACTCGAGAAAATCCAGGAGGTTTTGCCCTCCAGGCGAGATGAGCACCATTTCCGCTGAGGCTTCTCGAGGCTAATCACGTCTAACCACTGGAACTTCCAAAGGGTCCTTCACACCCATGCTGCAACTCAAGAAGTTCCCCGACATACCCGTCTCCACTCGAGAGGAAGCACGTCGGGTCCCGTACACATCCAGGGGAGCCCCGTTTCCGCCTCCTAGCTCGAGATGAGGGATCCTTTCCCTGTTTCTTAGGGAAAGAATTCCCGGCGTTCCCGTCGCATCTCAAGAGGAGGCGCTCTCCACAGGAAAGGCGAGAGGAACTCCAGGGTCGTGCCACCATTCCAAGAGTCCCCCAGATGTGTCAGTCCATTCCAGAGGAACCTGTTTTCCCTGCACTGCCTTGACGTTCAAGCCGAGGATCGAGTCCCACCACGTGTGCACGTGGGACAGCCCTGTGGAAAGCCTCGTGGGAAAGCCTCGTGTGAAAGACTCGAAGGAAAACCATAGATCCTTTGATCCACGTGGCGGACTGCGTGACACTGCTGCTACCGCTCTGGAGGAGAGCGCAAGTGCATGCCCGCATTCGAGACGAGGACTGACTCCCCTGGGGAGACTCCAGAAGTACCCCAAGATCCATGTCAGCACTGGAGAGGAATCCTCAGGTTCCGGCCCCGACTCCACACAAGGTCTTAGGCCCCGGCATCGACGGGAGAGGAATGCCGAGAGGCCCCCGAGGAACTCGCATGGGGACTGGCCTTTCCTGAGGCCACCAGAGCGGGTCCCTGAGGTCCCCGTCTTAAGTCGAGAGCACCTGCCGCAACTCGAGAAAATCCAGGAGGTTTTGCCCTCCAGGCGAGAGGAGGCCCATTTCCGCTGAGGCTTCTCGAGGCCAATCACATCTAACCGCTGGAACTTCCAAAGGGTCCTTCACACCCTTGCTGCAACTCAAGAAGTTCCCCGACATACCCGTCTCCACTCGAGAGGAAGCACGTGGGGTCCCGCACACATCCAGGGGAGCCCCGTTTTCGCCTCCTAGCTCGAGATGAGGGATCCTTTCCCTGTTTCATAGGGAAAGAATTCCGGCGTTCCCGTCGCATCTCAAGAGGAGGCGCTCTCCACAGGAAAGGCGAGAGGAACTCCAGGGTCGTGCCACCATTCCAAGAGTCCCCCAGATGTGTCAGTCCATTCCAGAGGAACCTGTTTTCCCTGCAATGCCTTGACGTTCAAGCCGAGGATCGACTCCCACCACGTGTGCACGTGGGACAGCCCTGTGGGAAAGCCTCGTGGGAAAGCCTCGTGGGAAAGACTCGAGGGAAAACCATAGATCCTTTGATCCACGCGGCGGACTGCGTGACACTGCTGCTACCGCTCTGGAGGAAAGCGCAAGTGCATGCCCGCATTCGAGACGAGGACTGACTCCCCTGGGGAGACTCCAGAAGTACCCCAAGATCCATGTCAGCACTGGAGAGGAATCCTCAGGTTCCGGCCCCGACTCCACACAAGGTCTTAGGCCCCGGCATCGACGGGAGAGGAATCCCGAGAGGCCCCCGAGGAACTCGCATGGGGACTGGCCTTTCCTGAGGCCACCAGAGCGGGTCCCTGAGGTCCCCGTCGTAAGTCGAGAGCACCTGCCGCAACTCGAGAAAATCCAGGAGGTTTTGCCCCCCAGGCGAGATGAGGCCCATTTCCGCTGAGGCTTCTCGAGGCTAATCACGTCTAACCACTGGAACTTCCAAAGGGTCCTTCACACCCTTGCTGCAACTCAAGAAGTTCCCCGACATACCCGTCTCCACTCGAGAGGAAGCACGTGGGGTCCCGCACACATCCAGGGGAGCCCCGTTTCCGCCTCCTACCTCGAGATGAGGGATCCTTTCCCTGTTTCGTAGGGAAAGAATTCCCGGCGTTCCCGTCGCATCTCAAGAGGAGGCGCTCTCCACAGGAAAGGCGAGAGGAACTCCAGGGTCGTGCCAGCATTCCAAGAGTCCCCCAGATGTGTCAGTCCATTCCAGAGGAACCTGTTTTTCCTGCACTGCCTTGACGTTCAAGCCGAGGATCGACTCCCACCACGTGTGCACGTGGGACAGCCCTGTGGGAAAGCCTCGTGGGAATGCCTCGTGGGAAAGACTCGAGGGAAAACCATAGATCCTTTGATCCACGCGGCGGACTGCGTGACACTGGTGCTACCGCTCTGGCGGAAAGCGCAATGCATGACCGCATTCGAGACGAGGACTGACTCCCCTGGGGAGACTCCAGAAGTACCCCAAGATCCATGTCAGCACTGGAGAGGAATCCTCAGGTTCCGGCCCCGACTCCACACAAGGTCTTAGGCCCCGGCATCGACGGGAGAGGAATCCCGAGAGGCCCCCGAGGAACTCGCATCCGGACTGGCCTTTCCTGAGGCCACCAGAGCGGGTCCCTGAGGTCCCCGTCGTAAGTCGAGAGCAGTGCCGCAACTCGAGAAAATCCAGGAGGTTTTGCCCTCCAGGCGAGATGAGGCCCATTTCCTCTGAGGCTTCTCGAGGCCAATCACATCTAACCACTGGAACTTCCAAAGGGTCCTTCACACCCTTGCTGCAACTCAAGAAGTTCCCCGACAAACCCGTCGGCACTCGAGAGGAAGCACGTGGTGTCCCGCACACATCCAGGGGAGCCCCGTTTCCGCCTCCTAGCTCGAGATGAGGGATCCTTTCCCTGTTTCGTAGGGAAAGAATTCCCAGCGTTCCCGTCACATCTCAAGAGGAGGCGCTCTCCACAGGAAAGGAGAGAGGAACTCCAGGGTCATGCCACCATTCCAAGAGTCCCCCAGATGTGTAAGTCCATTCCAGAGGAACCTGTTTTCCCTGCACTGCCTTGACGTTCAAGCCGAGGATCGACTCCCACCACGTGTGCACGTGGGACAGACCTGTGGGAAAGCCTCGTGGGAAAGCCTCGTGGGAAAGACTCGAGGGAAAAACATATCCTTTGATCCACGCGGAGGACTGCGTGACACTGCTGCTACCGCTCTGGAGGAAAGCGCAAGTGCATGCCCGCATTCGAGACGAGGACTGACTCCCCTGGGGAGACTCCAGAAGTACCCCAAGATCCATGTCAGCACTGGAGAGGAATCCTCAGGTTCCGGCCCCGACTCCACACAAGGTCTTAGGCCCCGGCATCAACGGGAGAGGAATCCCGAGAGGCCCCCGAGGAACTCGCATGGGGACTGGCCTTTCCTGAGGCCACCAGAGCGGGTCCCTGAGGTCCCCGTCGTAAGTCGAGAGCAGCTGCCGCAACTCGAGAAAATCCAGGAGGTTTTGCCCTCCAGGCGAGATGAGGCCCATTTCCGCTGAGGCTTCTCGAGGCTAATCACGTCTAACCACTGGAACTTCCAAAGGGTCCTTCATACCCTTGCTGCAACTCAAGAATTTCCCCGACATACCCGTCTCCACTCGAGAGGAAGCACGTGGGTCTCGCACACATCCAGGGGAGCCCCGTTTCCGCCTCCTAGCTCGAGATGAGGGATCCTTTCCCTGTTTCGTAGGGAAAGAATTCCCGGCGTTCCCGTCGCATCTCAAGAGGAGGCGCTCTCCACAGGAAAGGCGAGAGGAACTCCAGGGTCGTGCCACCATTCCAAGAGTCCCCCAGATGTGTCAGTCCATTCCAGAGGAACCTGTTTTCCCTGAACTGCCTTGACGTTCAAGCCGAGGATCGACTCCCACCACGTGTGCACGTGGGACAGCCCTGTGGGAAAGCCTCGTGGGAAAGCCTCGTGGGAAAGACTCGAGGGAAAACCATAGATCCTTTGATCCACGTGGCGGACTGCGTGACACTGCTGCTACCGCTCTGGAGGAAAGCACAATGCATGCCCGCATTCGAGACGAGGACTGACTCCCCTGGGGAGACTCCAGAAGTACCCCAAGATCCATGTCAGCACTGGAGAGGAATCCTCAGGTTCCGGCCCCGACTCCACACAAGGTCTTAGGCCCCGGCATCGACGGGAGAGGAATCCCGAGAGGCCCCCGAGGAACTCGCATGGGGACTGGCCTTTCCTGAGGCCACCAGAGCGGGTCCCTGAGGTCCCCGTCGTAAGTCGAGAGCAGCTGCCGCAACTCGAGAAAATCCAGGAGGTTTTGCCCTCCAGGCGAGATGAGGCCCATTTCCGCTGAGGCTTCTCGAGGCTAATCACGTCTAACCACTGGAACTTCCAAAGGGTCCTTCATACCCTTGCTGCAACTCAAGAATTTCCCCGACATACCCGTCTCCACTCGAGAGGAAGCACGTGGGTCTCGCACACATCCAGGGGAGCCCCGTTTCCGCCTCCTAGCTCGAGATGAGGGATCCTTTCCCTGTTTCGTAGGGAAAGAATTCCCGGCGTTCCCGTCGCATCTCAAGAGGAGGCGCTCTCCACAGGAAAGGCGAGAGGAACTCCAGGGTCGTGCCACCATTCCAAGAGTCCCCCAGATGTGTCAGTCCATTCCAGAGGAACCTGTTTTCCCTGAACTGCCTTGACGTTCAAGCCGAGGATCGACTCCCACCACGTGTGCACGTGGGACAGCCCTGTGGGAAAGCCTCGTGGGAAAGCCTCGTGGGAAAGACTCGAGGGAAAACCATAGATCCTTTGATCCACGTGGCGGACTGCGTGACACTGCTGCTACCGCTCTGGAGGAAAGCACAATGCATGCCCGCATTCGAGACGAGGACTGACTCCCCTGGGGAGACTCCAGAAGTACCCCAAGATCCATGTCAGCACTGGAGAGGAATCCTCAGGTTCCGGCCCCGACTCCACACAAGGTCTTAGGCCCCGGCATCGAAGGGAGAGGAATCCCGAGAGGCCCCCGAGGAACTCGCATGGGGACTGGCCTTTCCTGAGGCTACCAGAGCGGGTCCCTGAGGTCCCCGTCGTAAGTCGAGAGCACCTGCCGCAACTCGAGAAAATCCAGGAGGTTTTGCCCTCCAGGCGAGATGAGGCCCATTTCCACTGAGGCTTCTCGAGGCCAATCACATCTAACCACTGGAACTTCCAAAGGGTCCTTCACACCCTTGCTGCAACTCAAGAAGTTCCCCGACATACCCGTCTCCACTCGAGAGGTAGCACGTGGGGTCCCGCACACATCCAGGGGAGCCCCGTTTCCGCCTCCTACCTCGAGATGAGGGATCCTTTCCCTGTTTCGTAGGGAAAGAATTCCCGGCGTTCCCGTCGCATCTCAAAAGGAGGCGCTCTCCACAGGAAAGGCGAGAGGAACTCCAGGGTCGTGCCACCATTCCAAGAGTCCCCCAGATGTGTCAGTCCATTCCAGAGGAACCTGTTTTTCCTGCACTGCCTTGACGTTCAAGCCGAGGATCGACTCCCACCACGTGTGCACGTGGGACAGCCCTGTGGGAAAGCCTCGTGGGAATGCCTCGTGGGAAAGACTCGAGGGAAAACCATAGATACTTTGATCCACGCGGCGGACTGCGTGACACTGGTGCTACCGCTCTGGCGGAAAGCGCAATGAATGACCGCATTCGAGACGAGGACTGACTCCCCTGGGGAGACTCCAGAAGTACCCCAAGATCCATGTCAGCACTGGAGAGGAATCCTCAGGTTCCGGCCCCGACTCCACACAAGGTCTTAGGCCCCGGCATCGACGGGAGAGGAATCCCGAGAGGCCCCCGAGGAACTCGCATCCGGACTGGCCTTTCCTGAGGCCACCAGAGCGGGTCCCTGAGGTCCCCGTCGTAAGTCGAGAGCAGTGCCGCAACTCGAGAAAATCCAGGAGGTTTTGCCCTCCAGGCGAGATGAGGCCCATTTCCGCAGAGGCTTCTCGAGGCCAATCACATCTAACCACTGAAACTTCCAAAGGGTCCTTCACACCCTTGCTGCAACTCAAGAAGTTCCCCGACAAACCCGTCGGCACTCGAGAGGAAGCACGTGGTGTCCCGCACACATCCAGGGGAGCCCCGTTTCCGCCTCCTAGCTCGAGATGAGGGATCCTTTCCCTGTTTCGTAGGGAAAGAATTCCCAGCGTTCCCGTCACATCTCAAGAGGAGGCGCTCTCCACAGGAAAGGAGAGAGGAACTCCAGGGTCATGCCACCATTCCAAGAGTCCCCCAGATGTGTCAGTCCATTCCAGAGGAACCTGTTTTCCCTGCACTGCCTTGACGTTCAAGCCGAGGATCGACTCCCACCACGTGTGCACGTGGGACAGCCCTGTGGGATAGCCTCGTGGGAAAGCCTCGTGGGAAAGACTCGAGGGAAAACCATAGATCCTTTGATCCACGTGGCGGACTGCGTGACACTGCTGCTACCGCTCTGGAGGAAAGCACAATGCATGCCCGCATTCGAGACGAGGACTGACTCCCCTGGGGAGACTCCAGAAGTACCCCAAGATCCATGTCAGCACTGGAGAGGAATCCTCAGGTTCCGGCCCCGACTCCACACAAGGTCTTAGGCCCCGGCATCGACGGGAGAGGAATCCCGAGAGGCCCCCGAGGAACTCGCATGGGGACTGGCCTTTCCTGAGGCCACCAGAGCGGGTCCCTGAGGTCCCCGTCGTAAGTCGAGAGCACCTGCCGCAACTCGAGAAAATCCAGGAGGTTTTGCCCTCCAGGCGAGATGAGGCCCATTTCCACTGAGGCTTCTCGAGGCCAATCACATCTAACCACTGGAACTTCCAAAGGGTCCTTCACACCCTTGCTGCAACTCAAGAAGTTCCCCGACATACCCGTCTCCACTCGAGAGGAAGCACGTGGGGTCCCGCACACATCCAGGGGAGCCCCGTTTCCGCCTCCTACCTCGAGATGAGGGATCCTTTCCCTGTTTCGTAGGGAAAGAATTCCCAGCGTTCCCGTCGCATCTCAAGAGGAGGCGCTCTCCACAGGAAAGGCGAGAGGAACTACAGGGTCGTGCCAGCATTCCAAGAGTCCCCCAGATGTGTCAGTCCATTCCAGAGGAACCTGTTTTTCCTGCACTGCCTTGACGTTCAAGCCGAGGATCGACTCCCACCACGTGTGCACGTGGGACAGCCCTGTGGGAGAGCCTCGTGGGAATGCCTCGTGGGAAAGACTCGAAGGAAAACCATAGATCCTTTGATCCACGCGGCGGACTGCGTGACACTGGTGCTACCGCTCTGGCGGAAAGCGCAATGCATGACCGCATTCGAGACGAGGACTGACTCCCCTGGGGAGACTCCAGAAGTACCCCAAGATCCATGTCAGCACTGGAGAGGAATCCTCAGGTTCCGGCCCCGACTCCACACAAGGTCTTAGGCCCCGGCATCGACGGGAGAGGAATCCCGAGAGGCCCCCGAGGAACTCGCATGAGGACTGGCCTTTCCTGAGGCCACCAGAGCGGTTCCCTGAGGTCCCCGTCGTAAGTCGAGAGCACCTGCCGCAACTCGAGAAAATCCAGGAGGTTTAGCCCTCCAGGCGAGATGAGGCCCATTTCCGCTGAGGCTTCTCGAGGCCAATCACATCTAACCACTGGAACTTCCAAAGGGTCCTTCACACCCTTGCTGCAACTCAAGATGTTCCCCGACATACCCGTCTCCCCTCGAGAGGAAGCACGTGGTGTCCCGCACACATCCAGGGGAGCCCCGTTTCCGCCTCCTAGCTCGAGATGAGGGATCCTTTCCCTGTTTCGTAGGGAAAGAATTCCCGGCGTTCCCGTCGCATCTCAAGAGGAGGCGCTCTCCACAGGAAAGGCGAGAGGAACTCCAGGGTCATGCCACCATTCCAAGAGTCCCCCAGATGTGTCAGTCCATTCCAGAGGAAACTGTTTTCCCTGCACTGCCTTGACGTTCAAGCCGAGGGTCGACTCCCACCACGTGTGCACGTGGGACAGCCCTGTGGGAAAGCCTCGTGGGAAAGCCTCGTGGGAAAGACTCGAGGGAAAACCATAGAACCTTTGATCCACGCGGCGGACTGCGTGACACTGCTGCTACCGCTCTGGAGGAAAGCGCAAGTGCATGCCCGCATTCGAGACGAGGACTGACTCCCCTGGGGAGACTCCAGAAGTACCCCAAGATCCATGTCAGCACTGGAGAGGAATCCTCAGTTTCCGGCCCCGACTCCACACTAGGTCTTAGGCCCCGGCATCGACGGGAGAGGAATCCCGAGAGGCCCCCGAGGAACTCGCATGGGGACTGGCCTTTCCTGAGGCCACCAGAGCGGGTCCCTGAGGTCCCCGTCGTAAGTCGAGAGCACCTGCCGCAACTCGAGAAAATCCAGGAGGTTTTGCCCTCCAGGCGAGAAGAGGCCCATTTCCGCTGAGGCTTCTCGAGGCCAATCACATCTAACCACTGGAACTTCCAAAGGGTCATTCACACCATTGCTGAAAATCAAGAAGTTCCCCGACATACCCGTCTCCACTCGAGAGGAAGCACGTGGGGTCCCGCACACATCCAGGGGAGCCCCGTTTCCGCCTCCTAGCTCGAGATGAGGGATCCTTTCCCTGTTTCGTAGGGAAAGAATTCCCGGCGTTCCCGTCGCATCTCAAGAGGAGGCGCTCTCCACAGGAAAGGCGAGAGGAACTCCAGGGTCGTGCCACCATTCCAAGAGCCCCCAGATGTGTCAGTCCATTCCAGAGGAACCTGTTTTCCCTGCACTGCCTTGACGTTCAAGCCGAGGATCGACTCCCACCACGTGTGCACGTGGGACAGCCCTGTGGGAAAGCCTCGTGGAAAAGCCTCGTGGTAAAGACTCGAGGGAAAACCATAGATCCTTTGATCCACACGGCGGACTGTTTGACACTGCTGCTACCGCTCTGGAGGAAAGCGCAAGTGCATGACCGCATTCGAGACGAGGACTGACTCCCCTGGGGAGACTCCAGAAGTACCCCAAGATCCATGTCAGCACTGGAGAGGAATCCTCAAGTTCCGGCCCCGACTCCACACAAGGTCCTAGGCCCCGGCATCGACGGGAGAGGAATCCCGAGAGGCCCCCGAGGAACTCGCATGGGGACTGGCCTTTCCTGAGGCCACCAGAGCGGGTCCCTGAGGTCCCCGTCGTAAGTCGAGAGCACCTGCCGCAACTCGAGAAAATCCAGGAGGTTTTGCCCTCCAGGCGAGAAGAGGCCCATTTCCGCTGAGGCTTCTCGAGGCCAATCACATCTAACCACTGGAACTTCCAAAGGGTCCTTCACACCATTGCTGCAACTCAAGAAGTTCCCCGACATACCCGTCTGCACTCGAGAGGAAGCACGTGGGGTCCCGCACACATCCAGGGGAGCCCCGTTTCCGCCTCCTAGCTCGAGATGAGGGATCTTTTCCCTGTTTCGTAGGGAAAGAATTCCCGGCGTTCCCGTCGCATCTCAAGAGGAGGCGCTCTCCACAGGAAAGCCGAGAGGAACTCCAGGGTCGTGCCACCATTCCAAGAGTCCCCCAGATGTGTCAGTCCATTCCAGAGGAACCTGTTTTCCCTGCACTGCCTTGAAGTTCAAGCCGAGGATCGACTCCCACCACGTGTGCACGTGGGACAGCCCTGTGGGAAAGCCTCGTGGGAAAGCCTCGTGGGAAAGACTCGAGGGAAAACCATAGATCCTTTGATCCACGCGGCGGACTGCGTGACACTGCTGCTACCGCTCTGGAGGAAAGCACAATGCATGCCCGCATTCGAAACGAGGACTGACTCCCCTGGGGAGACTCCAGAAGTACCCCAAGATCCATGTCACCACTGGAGAGGAATCCTCAGGTTCCGGCCCCGACTCCACACAAGGTCTTAGGCCCCGGCATCGACGGGAGAGGAATCCCGAGAGGCCCCCGAGGAACTCGCATGGGGACTGGCCTTTCCTGAGGCCACCAGAGCGGGTCCCTGAGGTCCCCGTCGTAAGTCGAGAGCACCTGCCGCAACTCGAGAAAATCCAGGAGGTTTTGCCCTCCAGGCGAGATGAGGCCCATTTCCGCTGAGGCTTCTCGAGGCTAATCACGTCTAACCACTGGAACTTCCAAAGGGTCCTTCACACCCTTGCTGCAACTCAAGAAGTTCCCCGACATAACCGTCTCCACTCGAGAGGAAGCACGTGGGTCCCACTCACATCCAGGGGAGCCCCGTTTCCGCCTCCTAGCTCGAGATGAGGGATCCTTTCCCTGTTTCGTAGGGAAAGAATTCCGGCGTTCCCGTCGCATCTCAAGAGGAGGCGCTCTCCACAGGAAAGGCGAGAGGAACTCCAGGGTCGTGCCACCATTCCAAGAGTCCCCCAGATGTGTCAGTCCATTCCAGAGGAACCTGTTTTCCCTGCACTGCCTTGAAGTTCAAGCCGAGGATCGACTCCCACCACGTGTGCACGTGGGACAGCCCTGTGGGAAAGCCTCGTGGGAAAGCCTCGTGGGAAAGACTCGAGGGAAAACCATAGATCCTTTGATCCACGCGGCGGACTGCGTGACACTGCTGCTACCGCTCTGGAGGAAAGCACAATGCATGCCCGCATTCGAAACGAGGACTGACTCCCCTGGGGAGACTCCAGAAGTACCCCAAGATCCATGTCACCACTGGAGAGGAATCCTCAGGTTCCGGCCCCGACTCCACACAAGGTCTTAGGCCCCGGCATCGACGGGAGAGGAATCCCGAGAGGCCCCCGAGGAACTCGCATGGGGACTGGCCTTTCCTGAGGCCACCAGAGCGGGTCCCTGAGGTCCCCGTCGTAAGTCGAGAGCACCTGCCGCAACTCGAGAAAATCCAGGAGGTTTTGCCCTCCAGGCGAGATGAGGCCCATTTCCGCTGAGGCTTCTCGAG
Source organism: Ovis canadensis (assembly GCF_042477335.2). NCBI lineage: Eukaryota > Metazoa > Chordata > Mammalia > Artiodactyla > Bovidae > Ovis > Ovis canadensis. Next base: position 2,000,451 of record NC_091259.1, read on the forward strand.
GCTAATCACGTCTAACCACTGGAAGTTCCAAAGGGTCCTTCACACCCTTGCTGCAACTCAAGAAGTTCCCCGACATAACCGTCTCCACTCGAGAGGAAGCACGTGGGTCCCACACACATCCAGGGTAGCCCCGTTTCCGCCTCCTAGCTCGAGATGAGGGATCCTTTCCCTGTTTCGTAGGGAAAGAATTCCGGCGTTCCCGTCGCATCTCAAGAGGAGGCGCTCTACACAGGAAAGGCGAGAGGAACTCCAGGGTCGTGACACCATTCCAAGAGTCCCCCAGATGTGTCAGTCCATTCCAGAGGAACCTGTTTTCCCTGCACTGCCTTGGCGTTCAAGCCGAGGATCGACTCCCACCACGTGTGCACGTGGGACAGCCCTGTGGGAAAGCCTCGTGGGAAAGCCTCGTGGGAAAGACTCTAGGGAAAACCATAGATCCTTTGATCCACGCGGCGGACTGCGTGACATGCTGCTACCGCTCTGGAGGAAAGCGCAAGTGCATGCCCGCATTCGAGACGAGGACTGACTCCCCTGGGGAGACTCCAGAAGTACCCCAAGATCCATGTCAGCACTGGAGAGGAATCCTCAGGTTCCGGCCCCGACTCCACACAAGGTCTTAGGCCCCGGCATCGACGGGAGAGGAATCCCGAGAGGCCCCCGAGGAACTCGCATGGGGACTGGCCTTTCCTGAGGCCACCAGAGCGGGTCCCTGAGGTCCCCGTCGTAAGTCGAGAGCACCTGCCGCAACTCGAGAAAATCCAGGAGGTTTTGCCCTCCAGGAGAGATGAGGCCCATTTCCACTGAGGCTTCTCGAGGCCAATCACATCTAACCACTGGAACTTCCAAAGGGTCCTTCACACCCTTGCTGCAACTCAAGAAGTTCCCCGACATACCCGTCTCCACTCGAGAGGAAGCACGTGGGGTCCCGCACACATCCAGGGGAGCCCCGTTTCCGCCTCCTAGCTGGAGATGAGGGATCCTTTCCCTGTTTCGTAGGGAAAGAATTCCCGGCGTTCCCGTCGCATCTCAAGAGGAGGCGCTCTCCACAGGAAAGGCGAGAGGAACTCCAGGGTCGTGCCAGCATTCCAAGAGTCCCCCAGATGTGTCAGTCCATTCCAGAGGAACCTGTTTTTCCTGCACTGCCTTGACGTTCAAGCCGAGGATCGACTCCCACCACGTGTGCACGTGGGACAGCCCTGTGGGAAAGCCTCGTGGGAATGCCTCGTGGGAAAGACTCGAGGGAAAACCATAGATCCTTTGATGCACGCGGCGGACTGCGTGACACTGGTGCTACCGCTCTGGCGGAAAGCGCAATGCATGACCGCATTCGAGACGAGGACTGACTCCCCTGGGGAGACTCCAGAAGTACCCCAAGATCCATGTCAGCACTGGAGAGGAATCCTCAGGTTCCGGCCCCGACTCCACACAAGGTCTTAGGCCCCGGCATCGACGGGAGAGGAATCCCGAGAGGCCCCCGAGGAACTCGCATGGGGACTGGCCTTTCCTGAGGCCACCAGAGCGGGTCCCTGAGGTCCCCGTCGTAAGTCGAGAGCACCTGCCGCAACTCGAGAAAATCCAGGAGGTTTTGCCCTCCAGGCGAGATGAGGCCCATTTCCGCTGAGGCTTCTCGAGGCCAATCACATCTAACCACTGGAACTTCCAAAGGGTCCTTCACAACCTTGCTGCAACTCAAGAAGTTCCCCGACATACCCGTCTCCACTCGAGAGGAAGCACGTGGGGTCCCGCACACATCCAGGGGAGCCCCGTTTCCGCCTCCTAGCTCGAGATGAGGGATCCTTTCCCTGTTTTGTAGGGAAAGAATTCCCGGCGTTCCCGTCGCATCTCAAGAGGAGGGGCTCTCCACAGGAAAGGCGAGAGGAACTCCAGGGTCGTGCCACCATTCCAAGAGTCCCCCAGATGTGTCAGTCCATTCCAGAGGAACCTGTTTTCCCTGCACTGCCTTGACGTTCAAGCCGAGGATCGACTCCCACCACGTGTGCACGTGGGACAGCCCTGTGGGAAAGCCTCGTGGGAAAGCCTCGTGGGAAAGACTCGAGGGAAAACCATAGATCCTTTGATGCACGCGGCGGACTGCGTGACACTGCTGCTACCGCTCTGGAGGAAAGCGCAAGTGCATGCCCGCATTCGAGACGAGGACTGACTCCCCTGCGGAGACTCCAGAAGTACCCCAAGATCCATGTCAGCACTGGAGAGGAATCCTCAGGTTCCGGCCCCGACTCCACACAAGGTCTTAGGCCCCGGCATCGACGGGAGAGGAATCCCGAGAGGCCCCCGAGGAACTCGCATGGGGACTGGCCTTTCCTGAGGCCACCAGAGCGGTTCCCTGAGGTCCCCGTCGTAAGTCGAGAGCACCTGCCGCAACTCGAGAAAATCCAGGAGGTTTTGCCCTCCAGGCGAGATGAGGCCCATTTCCGCTGAGGCTTCTCGAGGCCAATCACATCTAACCACTGGAACTTCCAAAGGGTCCTTCACACCATTGCTGCAACTCAAGAAGTTACCCGACATACCCGTCTCCACTCGAGAGGAAGCACGTGGGGTCCCGCACACATCCAGGGGAGCTCCGTTTCCGCCTCCTAGTTCAAGATGAGGGATCCTTTCCCCGTTTCGTAGGGAAAGAATTCCCGGCGTTCCCGTCGCATCTCAAGAGGAGGCGCTCTCCACAGGAAAGGCGAGAGGAACTCCAGGGTCGTGCCACCATTCCAAGAGTCCCCCAGATGTGTCAGTCCATTCCAGAGGAACCTGTTTTCCCTGCACTGCCTTGACGTTCAAGCCGAGGATCGACTCCCACCACGTGTGCATGTGGGACAGCCCTGTGGGAAAGCCTCGTGGGAAAGCCTCGTGGGAAAGACTCGAGGGAAAACCATAGATCCTTTGATCCACGCGGCGGACTGTTTGACACTGCTGCTACCGCTCTGGAGGAAAGCGCAAGTGCATGACCGCATTCGAGACGAGGACTGACTCCCCTGGGGAGACTCCAGAAGTACCCCAAGATCCATGTCAGCACTGGAGAGGAATCCTCAGGTTCCGGCCCCGACTCCACACAAGGTCTTAGGCCCCGGCATCGACGGGAGAGGAATCCCGAGAGGCCCCCGAGGAACTCGCATGGGGACTGGCCTTTCCTGAGGCCACCAGAGCGGTTCCCTGAGGTCCCGTCGTAAGTCGAGAGCACCTGCCGCAACTCGAGAAAATCCAGGAGGTTTTGCCCTCCAGGCGAGATGAGGCCCATTTCCGCTGAGGCTTCTCGAGGCCAATCACATCTAACCACTGGAACTTCCAAAGGGTCCTTCACACCATTGCTGCAACTCAAGAAGTTACCCAACATACCCGTCTCCACTCGAGAGGAAGCACGTGGGGTCCCGCACACATCCAGGGGAGCTCCGTTTCCGCCTCCTAGTTCAAGATGAGGGATCCTTTCCCCGTTTCGTAGGGAAAGAATTCCCGGCGTTCCCGTCGCATCTCAAGAGGAGGCGCTCTCCACAGGAAAGGCGAGAGGAACTCCAGGGTCGTGCCACCATTCCAAGAGTCCCCCAGATGTGTCAGTCCATTCCAGAGGAACCTGTTTTCCCTGCACTGCCTTGACGTTCAAGCCAAGGATCGACTCCCACCACGTGTGCACGTGGGACAGCCCTGTGGGAAAGCCTCGTGGGAAAGCCTCGTGGGAAAGACTCGAGGGAAAACCATAGATCCTTTGATCCACGCGGCGGACTGCGTGACACTGCTGCTACCGCTCTGGAGGAAAGCGCAAGTGCATGCCCGCATTCGAGACGAGGACTGACCCCCCTGGGGAGACTCCAGAAGTACCCCAAGATCCATGTCAGCACTGGAGAGGAATCCTCAGGTTCCGGCCCCGACTCCACACAAGGTCTTAGGCCCCGGCATCGACGGGAGAGGAATCCCGAGAGGCCCCCGAGGAACTCGCATGGGGACTGGCCTTTCCTGAGGCCACCAGAGCGGGTCCCTGAGGTCCCCGTCGTAAGTCGAGAGCACCTGCCGCAACTCGAGAAAATCCAGGAGGTTTTGCCCTCCAGGCGAGATGAGGCCCATTTCCGCTGAGGCTTCTCGAGGCCAATCACATCTAACCACTGGAACTTCCAAAGGGTCTTTCACACCCTTGCTGCAACTCAAGAAGTTCCCCGACATACCCGTCTGCACTCGAGAGGAAGCACGTGGTGTCCCGCACACATCCAGGGGAGCCCCGTTTCTGCCTCCTAGATCGAGATGAGGGATCCTTTCCCTGTTTCGTAGGGAAAGAATTCCCGGCGTTCCCGTCGCATCTCAAGAGGAGGCGCTCTCCACAGGAAAGGCGAGAGGAACTCCAGGGTCATGCCACCATTCCAAGAGTACCCCAGATGTGTCATTCCATTCCAGAGGAACCTCTTTTCCCTGTACTGCCTTGACGTTCAAGCCGAGGATCCACTCCCACCACGTGTGCACGTGGGACAGCCCTGTGGGAAAGCCTCGTGGGAAAGCCTCGTGGGAAAGACTCGAGGGAAAACCATAGATCCTTTGATCCACGCGGCGGACTTCATGACACTGCTGCTACCGCTCTGGAGGAAAGCGCAAGTGCATGCCCGCATTCGAGACGAGGACTGACTCCCCTGCGGAGACTCCAGAAGTACCCCAAGATCCATGTCAGCACTGGAGAGGAATCCTCAGGTTCCGGCCCCGACTCCACACAAGGTCTTAGGCCCCGGCATCGACGGGAGAGGAATCCCGAGAGGCCCCCGAGGAACTCGCATGGGGACTGGCCTTTCCTGAGGCCACCAGAGCGGGTCCCTGAGGTCCCCGTCGTAAGTCGAGAGCACCTGCCGCAACTCGAGAAAATCCAGGAGGTTTTGCCCTCCAGGCGAGATGAGGCCCATTTCCGCTGAGGCTTCTCGAGGCCAATCACATCTAACCACTGGAACTTCCAAAGGGTCCTTCACAACATTGCTGCAAATCAAGAAGTTCCCCGACATACCCGTCTCCACTAGAGAGGAAGCACGTGGGGTCCCGCACACATCCAGGGGAGCCCCGTTTCCGCCTCCTAGCTCGAGATGAGGGATCCTTTCCCCGTTTCGTAGGGAAAGAATTCCCGGCGTTCCCGTCGCATCTCAAGAGGAGTCGCTCTCCACAGGAAAGGCGAGAGGAACTCCAGGGTCGTGCCACCATTCCAAGAGTCCCCCAGATGTGTCAGTCCATTCCAGGGGAACCTGTTTTCCCTGCACTGCCTTGACGTTCAAGCCGAGGATCGACTCCCACCACGTGTGCACGTGGGACAGCCCTGTGGGAAAGCCTCGTGGGAAAGCCTCGTGGGAAAGACTCGAGGGAAAACCATAGATCCTTTGATCCACGCGGCGGACTGCGTGACACTGCTGCTACCGCTCTGGAGGAAAGCGCAAGTGCATGCCCGCATTCGAGACGAGGACTGACTCCCCTGGGGAGACTCCAGAAGTACCCCAAGATCCATTTCAGCACTGGAGAGGAATCCTCAGGTTCCGGCCCCGACTCCACACAAGGTCTTAGGCCCCGGCATCGAAGGGAGAGGAATCCCGAGAGGCCCCCGAGGAACTCGCATGGGGACTGGCCTTTCCTGAGGCCACCAGAGCGGGTGCCTGAGGTCCCCGTCGTAAGTCGAGAGCAACTGCCGCAACTCGAGAAAATCCAGGAGGTTTTGCCCTCCAGGCGAGATGAGGCCCATTTCCGCTGAGGCTTCTCGAGGCCAATCACATCTAACCACTGGAACTTCCAAAGGGTCATTCACACCCTTGCTGCAACTCAAGAAGTTCCCCGACATACCCGTCTGCACTGGAGAGGAAGCACGTGGGGTCCCGCACACATCCAGGGGAGCCCCGTTTCCGCCTCCTAGCTCGAGATGAGGGATCCTTTCCCTGTTTCGAAGGGAAAGAATTCCCGGCGTTCCCGTCGCATCTCAAGAGGAGGCGCTCTCCACAGGAAAGGCGAGAGGAACCCCAGGGTCGTGACACCATTCCAAGAGTCCCCCAGATGTGTCAGTCCATTCCAGAGGAACCTGTTTTCCCTGCACTGCCTTGACGTTCAAGCCGAGGATCGACTCCCACCACGTGTGCACGAGGGACAGCCCTGTGGGAGGGCCTCGTGGGAAAGCCTCGTGGGAAAGACTCGAGGGAAAACCATAGATCCTTTGATCCACGCGGAGGACTGCGTGACACTGCTGCTACCGCTCTGGAGGAAAGCGCAAGTGCATGCCCGCATTCGAGACGAGGACTGACCCCCCTGGGGAGACTCCAGAAGTACCCCAAGATCCATGTCAGCACTGGAGAGGAATCCTCAGGTTCCGGCCCCGACTCCACACAAGGTCTTAGGCCCCGGCATCGACGGGAGAGGAATCCCGAGAGGCCCCCGAGGAACTCGCATGGGGACTGGCCTTTCCTGAGGCCACCAGAGCGGGTCCCTGAGGTCCCCGTCGTAAGTCGAGAGCACCTGCCGCAACTCGAGAAAATCCAGGAGGTTTTGCCCTCCAGGCGAGATGAGGCCCATTTCCGCTGAGGCTTCTCGAGGCCAATCACATCTAACCACTGGAACTTCCAAAGGGTCCTTCACAACCTTGCTGCAACTCAAGAAGTTCCCCGACATACACGTCTCCACTCGAGAGGAAGCACGTGGGGTCCCGCACACATCCAGGGGAGCCCCGTTTCCGCCTCCTAGCTCAAGATGAGGGATCCTTTCCCTGTTTCGTAGGGAAAGAATTCCCGGCGTTCCCGTCGCATCTCAAGAGGAGGGGCTCTCCACAGGAAAGGCGAGAGGAACTCCAGGGTCGTGCCACCATTCCAAGAGTCCCCCAGATGTGTCAGTCCATTCCAGAGGAACCTGTTTTCCCTGCACTGCCTTGACGTTCAAGCCGAGGATCGACTCCCACCACGTGTGCAGGTGAGACAGCCCTGTGGGAAAGCCTCGTGGGAAAGCCTCGTGGGAAAGACTCGAGGGAAAACCATAGATCCTTTGATCCACGCGGCGGACTGCGTGACACTGCTGCTACCGCTCTGGAGGAAAGCGCAAGTGCATGCCCGCATTCGAGACGAGGACTGACTCCCCTGGGGAGACTCCAGAAGTACCCCAAGATCCATGTCAGCACTGGAGAGGAATCCTCAGGTTCCGGCCCCGACTCCACACAAGGTCTTAGGCCCCGGCATCGACGGGAGAGGAATCCCGAGAGGCCCCCGAGGAACTCGCATGGGGACTGGCCTTTCCTGAGGCCACCAGAGCGGGTCCCTGAGGTCCCCGTCGTAAGTCGAGAGCACCTGCCGCAACTCGAGAAAATCCAGGAGGTTTTGCCCTCCAGGCGAGATGAGGCCCATTTCCGCTGAGGCTTCTCGAGGCCAATCACATCTAACCACTGGAACTTCCAAAGGGTCCTTCACACCCTTGCTGCAACTCAAGAAGTTCCCCGACATACCCGTCTCCACTCGAGAGGAAGCACGTGGGGTCCCGCACACATCCAGGGGAGCCCCGTTTCCGCCTCCTAGCTCGAGATGAGGGATCCTTTCCCCGTTTCGTAGGGAAAGAATTCCCGGCGTTCCCGTCGCATCTCAAGAGGAGGCGCTCTCCACAGGAAAGGCGAGAGGAACTCCAGGGTCGTGCCACCATTCCAAGAGTCCCCCAGATGTGTCAGTCCATTCCAGAGGAACCTGTTTTCCCTGCACTGCCTTGACGTTCAAGCCGAGGATCGAGTCCCACCACGTGTGCACCTGGGACAGCCCTGTGGAAAGCCTCGTGGGAAAGCCTCGTGTGAAAGACTCGAAGGAAAACCATAGATCCTTTGATCCACGTGGCGGACTGCGTGACACTGCTGCTACCGCTCTGGAGGAGAGCGCAAGTGCATGCCCGCATTCGAGACGAGGACTGACTCCCCTGGGGAGACTCCAGAAGTACCCCAAGATCCATGTCAGCACTGGAGAGGAATCCTCAGGTTCCGGCCCCGACTCCACACAAGGTCTTAGGCCCCGGCATCGACGGGAGAGGAATGCCGAGAGGCCCCCGAGGAACTCGCATGGGGACTGGCCTTTCCTGAGGCCACCAGAGCGGGTCCCTGAGGTCCCCGTCTTAAGTCGAGAGCACCTGCCGCAACTCGAGAAAATCCAGGAGGTTTTGCCCTCCAGGCGAGAGGAGGCCCATTTCCGCTGAGGCTTCTCGAGGCCAATCACATCTAACCGCTGGAACTTCCAAAGGGTCCTTCACACCCTTGCTGCAACTCAAGAAGTTCCCCGACATACCCGTCTCCACTCGAGAGGAAGCACGTGGGGTCCCGCACACATCCAGGGGAGCCCCGTTTTCGCCTCCTAGCTCGAGATGAGGGATCCTTTCCCTGTTTCATAGGGAAAGAATTCCGGCGTTCCCGTCGCATCTCAAGAGGAGGCGCTCTCCACAGGAAAGGCGAGAGGAACTCCAGGGTCGTGCCACCATTCCAAGAGTCCCCCAGATGTGTCAGTCCATTCCAGAGGAACCTGTTTTCCCTGCAATGCCTTGACGTTCAAGCCGAGGATCGACTCCCACCACGTGTGCACGTGGGACAGCCCTGTGGGAAAGCCTCGTGGGAAAGCCTCGTGGGAAAGACTCGAGGGAAAACCATAGATCCTTTGATCCACGCGGCGGACTGCGTGACACTGCTGCTACCGCTCTGGAGGAAAGCGCAAGTGCATGCCCGCATTCGAGACGAGGACTGACTCCCCTGGGGAGACTCCAGAAGTACCCCAAGATCCATGTCAGCACTGGAGAGGAATCCTCAGGTTCCGGCCCCGACTCCACACAAGGTCTTAGGCCCCGGCATCGACGGGAGAGGAATCCCGAGAGGCCCCCGAGGAACTCGCATGGGGACTGGCCTTTCCTGAGGCCACCAGAGCGGGTCCCTGAGGTCCCCGTCGTAAGTCGAGAGCACCTGCCGCAACTCGAGAAAATCCAGGAGGTTTTGCCCCCCAGGCGAGATGAGGCCCATTTCCGCTGAGGCTTCTCGAGGCTAATCACGTCTAACCACTGGAACTTCCAAAGGGTCCTTCACACCCTTGCTGCAACTCAAGAAGTTCCCCGACATACCCGTCTCCACTCGAGAGGAAGCACGTGGGGTCCCGCACACATCCAGGGGAGCCCCGTTTCCGCCTCCTACCTCGAGATGAGGGATCCTTTCCCTGTTTCGTAGGGAAAGAATTCCCGGCGTTCCCGTCGCATCTCAAGAGGAGGCGCTCTCCACAGGAAAGGCGAGAGGAACTCCACGGTCGTGCCAGCATTCCAAGAGTCCCCCAGATGTGTCAGTCCATTCCAGAGGAACCTGTTTTTCCTGCACTGCCTTGACGTTCAAGCCGAGGATCGACTCCCACCACGTGTGCACGTGGGACAGCCCTGTGGGAAAGCCTCGTGGGAATGCCTCGTGGGAAAGACTCGAGGGAAAACCATAGATCCTTTGATCCACGCGGCGGACTGCGTGACACTGGTGCTACCGCTCTGGCGGAAAGCGCAATGCATGACCGCATTCGAGACGAGGACTGACTCCCCTGGGGAGACTCCAGAAGTACCCCAAGATCCATGTCAGCACTGGAGAGGAATCCTCAGGTTCCGGCCCCGACTCCACACAAGGTCTTAGGCCCCGGCATCGACGGGAGAGGAATCCCGAGAGGCCCCCGAGGAACTCGCATCCGGACTGGCCTTTCCTGAGGCCACCAGAGCGGGTCCCTGAGGTCCCCGTCGTAAGTCGAGAGCAGTGCCGCAACTCGAGAAAATCCAGGAGGTTTTGCCCTCCAGGCGAGATGAGGCCCATTTCCTCTGAGGCTTCTCGAGGCCAATCACATCTAACCACTGGAACTTCCAAAGGGTCCTTCACACCCTTGCTGCAACTCCAGAAGTTCCCCGACAAACCCGTCGGCACTCGAGAGGAAGCACGTGGTGTCCCGCACACATCCAGGGGAGCCCCGTTTCCGCCTCCTAGCTCGAGATGAGGGATCCTTTCCCTGTTTCGTAGGGAAAGAATTCCCAGCGTTCCCGTCACATCTCAAGAGGAGGCGCTCTCCACAGGAAAGGAGAGAGGAACTCCAGGGTCATGCCACCATTCCAAGAGTCCCCCAGATGTGTAAGTCCATTCCAGAGGAACCTGTTTTCCCTGCACTGCCTTGACGTTCAAGCCGAGGATCGACTCCCACCACGTGTGCACGTGGGACAGACCTGTGGGAAAGCCTCGTGGGAAAGCCTCGTGGGAAAGACTCGAGGGAAAAACATATCCTTTGATCCACGCGGAGGACTGCGTGACACTGCTGCTACCGCTCTGGAGGAAAGCGCAAGTGCATGCCCGCATTCGAGACGAGGACTGACTCCCCTGGGGAGACTCCAGAAGTACCCCAAGATCCATGTCAGCACTGGAGAGGAATCCTCAGGTTCCGGCCCCGACTCCACACAAGGTCTTAGGCCCCGGCATCAACGGGAGAGGAATCCCGAGAGGCCCCCGAGGAACTCGCATGGGGACTGGCCTTTCCTGAGGCCACCAGAGCGGGTCCCTGAGGTCCCCGTCGTAAGTCGAGAGCAGCTGCCGCAACTCGAGAAAATCCAGGAGGTTTTGCCCTCCAGGCGAGATGAGGCCCATTTCCGCTGAGGCTTCTCGAGGCTAATCACGTCTAACCACTGGAACTTCCAAAGGGTCCTTCATACCCTTGCTGCAACTCAAGAATTTCCCCGACATACCCGTCTCCACTCGAGAGGAAGCACGTGGGTCTCGCACACATCCAGGGGAGCCCCGTTTCCGCCTCCTAGCTCGAGATGAGGGATCCTTTCCCTGTTTCGTAGGGAAAGAATTCCCGGCGTTCCCGTCGCATCTCAAGAGGAGGCGCTCTCCACAGGAAAGGCGAGAGGAACTCCAGGGTCGTGCCACCATTCCAAGAGTCCCCCAGATGTGTCAGTCCATTCCAGAGGAACCTGTTTTCCCTGAACTGCCTTGACGTTCAAGCCGAGGATCGACTCCCACCACGTGTGCACGTGGGACAGCCCTGTGGGAAAGCCTCGTGGGAAAGCCTCGTGGGAAAGACTCGAGGGAAAACCATAGATCCTTTGATCCACGTGGCGGACTGCGTGACACTGCTGCTACCGCTCTGGAGGAAAGCACAATGCATGCCCGCATTCGAGACGAGGACTGACTCCCCTGGGGAGACTCCAGAAGTACCCCAAGATCCATGTCAGCACTGGAGAGGAATCCTCAGGTTCCGGCCCCGACTCCACACAACGTCTTAGGCCCCGGCATCGACGGGAGAGGAATCCCGAGAGGCCCCCGAGGAACTCGCATGGGGACTGGCCTTTCCTGAGGCCACCAGAGCGGGTCCCTGAGGTCCCCGTCGTAAGTCGAGAGCAGCTGCCGCAACTCGAGAAAATCCAGGAGGTTTTGCCCTCCAGGCGAGATGAGGCCCATTTCCGCTGAGGCTTCTCGAGGCTAATCACGTCTAACCACTGGAACTTCCAAAGGGTCCTTCATACCCTTGCTGCAACTCAAGAATTTCCCCGACATACCCGTCTCCACTCGAGAGGAAGCACGTGGGTCTCGCACACATCCAGGGGAGCCCCGTTTCCGCCTCCTAGCTCGAGATGAGGGATCCTTTCCCTGTTTCGTAGGGAAAGAATTCCCGGCGTTCCCGTCGCATCTCAAGAGGAGGCGCTCTCCACAGGAAAGGCGAGAGGAACTCCAGGGTCGTGCCACCATTCCAAGAGTCCCCCAGATGTGTCAGTCCATTCCAGAGGAACCTGTTTTCCCTGAACTGCCTTGACGTTCAAGCCGAGGATCGACTCCCACCACGTGTGCACGTGGGACAGCCCTGTGGGAAAGCCTCGTGGGAAAGCCTCGTGGGAAAGACTCGAGGGAAAACCATAGATCCTTTGATCCACGTGGCGGACTGCGTGACACTGCTGCTACCGCTCTGGAGGAAAGCACAATGCATGCCCGCATTCGAGACGAGGACTGACTCCCCTGGGGAGACTCCAGAAGTACCCCAAGATCCATGTCAGCACTGGAGAGGAATCCTCAGGTTCCGGCCCCGACTCCACACAAGGTCTTAGGCCCCGGCATCGACGGGAGAGGAATCCCGAGAGGCCCCCGAGGAACTCGCATGGGGACTGGCCTTTCCTGAGGCTACCAGAGCGGGTCCCTGAGGTCCCCGTCGTAAGTCGAGAGCACCTGCCGCAACTCGAGAAAATCCAGGAGGTTTTGCCCTCCAGGCGAGATGAGGCCCATTTCCACTGAGGCTTCTCGAGGCCAATCACATCTAACCACTGGAACTTCCAAAGGGTCCTTCACACCCTTGCTGCAACTCAAGAAGTTCCCCGACAGACCCGTCTCCACTCGAGAGGTAGCACGTGGGGTCCCGCACACATCCAGGGGAGCCCCGTTTCCGCCTCCTACCTCGAGATGAGGGATCCTTTCCCTGTTTCGTAGGGAAAGAATTCCCGGCGTTCCCGTCGCATCTCAAAAGGAGGCGCTCTCCACAGGAAAGGCGAGAGGAACTCCAGGGTCGTGCCACCATTCCAAGAGTCCCCCAGATGTGTCAGTCCATTCCAGAGGAACCTGTTTTTCCTGCACTGCCTTGACGTTCAAGCCGAGGATCGACTCCCACCACGTGTGCACGTGGGACAGCCCTGTGGGAAAGCCTCGTGGGAATGCCTCGTGGGAAAGACTCGAGGGAAAACCATAGATACTTTGATCCACGCGGCGGACTGCGTGACACTGGTGCTACCGCTCTGGCGGAAAGCGCAATGCATGACCGCATTCGAGACGAGGACTGACTCCCCTGGGGAGACTCCAGAAGTACCCCAAGATCCATGTCAGCACTGGAGAGGAATCCTCAGGTTCCGGCCCCGACTCCACACAAGGTCTTAGGCCCCGGCATCGACGGGAGAGGAATCCCGAGAGGCCCCCGAGGAACTCGCATCCGGACTGGCCTTTCCTGAGGCCACCAGAGCGGGTCCCTGAGGTCCCCGTCGTAAGTCGAGAGCAGTGCCGCAACTCGAGAAAATCCAGGAGGTTTTGCCCTCCAGGCGAGATGAGGCCCATTTCCGCAGAGGCTTCTCGAGGCCAATCACATCTAACCACTGGAACTTCCAAAGGGTCCTTCACACCCTTGCTGCAACTCAAGAAGTTCCCCGACAAACCCGTCGGCACTCGAGAGGAAGCACGTGGTGTCCCGCACACATCCAGGGGAGCCCCGTTTCCGCCTCCTAGCTCGAGATGAGGGATCCTTTCCCTGTTTCGTAGGGAAAGAATTCCCAGCGTTCCCGTCACATCTCAAGAGGAGGCGCTCTCCACAGGAAAGGAGAGAGGAACTCCAGGGTCATGCCACCATTCCAAGAGTCCCCCAGATGTGTCAGTCCATTCCAGAGGAACCTGTTTTCCCTGCACTGCCTTGACGTTCAAGCCGAGGATCGACTCCCACCACGTGTGCACGTGGGACAGCCCTGTGGGATAGCCTCGTGGGAAAGCCTCGTGGGAAAGACTCGAGGGAAAACCATAGATCCTTTGATCCACGTGGCGGACTGCGTGACACTGCTGCTACCGCTCTGGAGGAAAGCACAATGCATGCCCGCATTCGAGACGAGGACTGACTCCCCTGGGGAGACTCCAGAAGTACCCCAAGATCCATGTCAGCACTGGAGAGGAATCCTCAGGTTCCGGCCCCGACTCCACACAAGGTCTTAGGCCCCGGCATCGACGGGAGAGGAATCCCGAGAGGCCCCCGAGGAACTCGCATGGGGACTGGCCTTTCCTGAGGCCACCAGAGCGGGTCCCTGAGGTCCCCGTCGTAAGTCGAGAGCACCTGCCGCAACTCGAGAAAATCCAGGAGGTTTTGCCCTCCAGGCGAGATGAGGCCCATTTCCACTGAGGCTTCTCGAGGCCAATCACATCTAACCACTGGAACTTCCAAAGGGTCCTTCACACCCTTGCTGCAACTCAAGAAGTTCCCCGACATACCCGTCTCCACTCGAGAGGAAGCACGTGGGGTCCCGCACACATCCAGGGGAGCCCCGTTTCCGCCTCCTACCTCGAGATGAGGGATCCTTTCCCTGTTTCGTAGGGAAAGAATTCCCAGCGTTCCCGTCGCATCTCAAGAGGAGGCGCTCTCCACAGGAAAGGCGAGAGGAACTACAGGGTCGTGCCAGCATTCCAAGAGTCCCCCAGATGTGTCAGTCCATTCCAGAGGAACCTGTTTTTCCTGCACTGCCTTGACGTTCAAGCCGAGGATCGACTCCCACCACGTGTGCACGTGGGACAGCCCTGTGGGAGAGCCTCGTGGGAATGCCTCGTGGGAAAGACTCGAAGGAAAACCATAGATCCTTTGATCCACGCGGCGGACTGCGTGACACTGGTGCTACCGCTCTGGCGGAAAGCGCAATGCATGACCGCATTCGAGACGAGGACTGACTCCCCTGGGGAGACTCCAGAAGTACCCCAAGATCCATGTCAGCACTGGAGAGGAATCCTCAGGTTCCGGCCCCGACTCCACACAAGGTCTTAGGCCCCGGCATCGACGGGAGAGGAATCCCGAGACGCCCCCGAGGAACTCGCATGGGGACTGGCCTTTCCTGAGGCCACCAGAGCGGGTCCCTGAGGTCCCCGTCGTAAGTCGAGAGCACCTGCCGCAACTCGAGAAAATCCAGGAGGTTTTGCCCTCCAGGCGAAATGAGGCCCATTTCCGCTGAGGCTTCTCGAGGCTAATCACGTCTAACCACTGGAACTTCCAAAGGGTCCTTCGTACCCTTGCTGCAACTCAAGAATTCCCCCGACATACCCGTCTCCACTCGAGAGGAAGCACGTGGGTCTCGCACACATCCACGGGAGCCCCGTTTCCGCCTCCTAGCTCGAGATGAGGGATCCTTTCCCTGTTTCGTAGGGAAAGAATTCCCGGCGTTCCCGTCGCATCTCAACAGGAGGCGCTCTCCACAGGAAAGGCGAGAGGAACTCCAGGGTCGTGCCACCATTCCAAGAGTCCCCCAGATGTGTCAGTCCATTCCAGAGGAACCTGTTTTCCCTGAACTGCCTTGACGTTCAAGCCGAGGATCGACTCCCACCACGTGTGCACGTGGGACAGCCCTGTGGGAAAGCCTCGTGGGAAAGCCTCGTGGGAAAGACTCGAGGGAAAACCATAGATCCTTTGATCCACGCGGCGGACTGCGTGACACTGCTGCTACCGCTCTGGAGGAAAGCACAATGCATGCCCGCATTCGAGACGAGGACTGACTCCCCTGGGGAGACTCCAGAAGTACCCCAAGATCCATGTCAGCACTGGAGAGGAATCCTCAGGTTCCGGCCCCGACTCCACACAAGGTCTTAGGCCCCGGCATCGACGGGAGAGGAATCCCGAGAGGCCCCCGAGGAACTCGCATGAGGACTGGCCTTTCCTGAGGCCACCAGAGCGGTTCCCTGAGGTCCCCGTCGTAAGTCGAGAGCACCTGCCGCAACTCGAGAAAATCCAGGAGGTTTAGCCCTCCAGGCGAGATGAGGCCCATTTCCGCTGAGGCTTCTCGAGGCCAATCACATCTAACCACTGGAACTTCCAAAGGGTCCTTCACACCCTTGCTGCAACTCAAGATGTTCCCCGACATACCCGTCTCCCCTCGAGAGGAAGCACGTGGTGTCCCGCACACATCCAGGGGAGCCCCGTTTCCGCCTCCTAGCTCGAGATGAGGGATCCTTTCCCTGTTTCGTAGGGAAAGAATTCCCGGCGTTCCCGTCGCATCTCAAGAGGAGGCGCTCTCCACAGGAAAGGCGAGAGGAACTCCAGGGTCATGCCACCATTCCAAGAGTCCCCCAGATGTGTCAGTCCATTCCAGAGGAAACTGTTTTCCCTGCACTGCCTTGACGTTCAAGCCGAGGGTCGACTCCCACCACGTGTGCACGTGGGACAGCCCTGTGGGAAAGCCTCGTGGGAAAGCCTCGTGGGAAAGACTCGAGGGAAAACCATAGATCCTTTGATCCACGTGGCGGACTGCGTGACACTGCTGCTACCGCTCTGGAGGAAAGCACAATGCATGCCCGCATTCGAGACGAGGACTGACTCCCCTGGGGAGACTCCAGAAGTACCCCAAGATCCATGTCAGCACTGGAGAGGAATCCTCAGGTTCCGGCCCCGACTCCACACAAGGTCTTAGGCCCCGGCATCGACGGGAGAGGAATCCCGAGAGGCCCCCGAGGAACTCGCATGGGGACTGGCCTTTCCTGAGGCCACCAGAGCGGGTCCCTGAGGTCCCCGTCGTAAGTCGAGAGCACCTGCCGCAACTCGAGAAAATCCAGGAGGTTTTGCCCTCCAGGCGAGATGAGGCCCATTTCCACTGAGGCTTCTCGAGGCCAATCACATCTAACCACTGGAACTTCCAAAGGGTCCTTCACACCCTTGCTGCAACTCAAGAAGTTCCCCGACATACCCGTCTCCACTCGAGAGGAAGCACGTGGGGTCCCGCACACATCCAGGGGAGCCCCGTTTCCGCCTCCTACCTCGAGATGAGGGATCCTTTCCCTGTTTCGTAGGGAAAGAATTCCCAGCGTTCCCGTCGCATCTCAAGAGGAGGCGCTCTCCACAGGAAAGGCGAGAGGAACTACAGGGTCGTGCCAGCATTCCAAGAGTCCCCCAGATGTGTCAGTCCATTCCAGAGGAACCTGTTTTTCCTGCACTGCCTTGACGTTCAAGCCGAGGATCGACTCCCACCACGTGTGCACGTGGGACAGCCCTGTGGGAGAGCCTCGTGGGAATGCCTCGTGGGAAAGACTCGAAGGAAAACCATAGATCCTTTGATCCACGCGGCGGACTGCGTGACACTGGTGCTACCGCTCTGGCGGAAAGCGCAATGCATGACCGCATTCGAGACGAGGACTGACTCCCCTGGGGAGACTCCAGAAGTACCCCAAGATCCATGTCAGCACTGGAGAGGAATCCTCAGGTTCCGGCCCCGACTCCACACAAGGTCTTAGGCCCCGGCATCGACGGGAGAGGAATCCCGAGACGCCCCCGAGGAACTCGCATGGGGACTGGCCTTTCCTGAGGCCACCAGAGCGGGTCCCTGAGGTCCCCGTCGTAAGTCGAGAGCACCTGCCGCAACTCGAGAAAATCCAGGAGGTTTTGCCCTCCAGGCGAAATGAGGCCCATTTCCGCTGAGGCTTCTCGAGGCTAATCACGTCTAACCACTGGAACTTCCAAAGGGTCCTTCGTACCCTTGCTGCAACTCAAGAATTCCCCCGACATACCCGTCTCCACTCGAGAGGAAGCACGTGGGTCTCGCACACATCCACGGGAGCCCCGTTTCCGCCTCCTAGCTCGAGATGAGGGATCCTTTCCCTGTTTCGTAGGGAAAGAATTCCCGGCGTTCCCGTCGCATCTCAACAGGAGGCGCTCTCCACAGGAAAGGCGAGAGGAACTCCAGGGTCGTGCCACCATTCCAAGAGTCCCCCAGATGTGTCAGTCCATTCCAGAGGAACCTGTTTTCCCTGAACTGCCTTGACGTTCAAGCCGAGGATCGACTCCCACCACGTGTGCACGTGGGACAGCCCTGTGGGAAAGCCTCGTGGGAAAGCCTCGTGGGAAAGACTCGAGGGAAAACCATAGATCCTTTGATCCACGCGGCGGACTGCGTGACACTGCTGCTACCGCTCTGGAGGAAAGCACAATGCATGCCCGCATTCGAGACGAGGACTGACTCCCCTGGGGAGACTCCAGAAGTACCCCAAGATCCATGTCAGCACTGGAGAGGAATCCTCAGGTTCCGGCCCCGACTCCACACAAGGTCTTAGGCCCCGGCATCGACGGGAGAGGAATCCCGAGAGGCCCCCGAGGAACTCGCATGAGGACTGGCCTTTCCTGAGGCCACCAGAGCGGTTCCCTGAGGTCCCCGTCGTAAGTCGAGAGCACCTGCCGCAACTCGAGAAAATCCAGGAGGTTTAGCCCTCCAGGCGAGATGAGGCCCATTTCCGCTGAGGCTTCTCGAGGCCAATCACATCTAACCACTGGAACTTCCAAAGGGTCCTTCACACCCTTGCTGCAACTCAAGATGTTCCCCGACATACCCGTCTCCCCTCGAGAGGAAGCACGTGGTGTCCCGCACACATCCAGGGGAGCCCCGTTTCCGCCTCCTAGCTCGAGATGAGGGATCCTTTCCCTGTTTCGTAGGGAAAGAATTCCCGGCGTTCCCGTCGCATCTCAAGAGGAGGCGCTCTCCACAGGAAAGGCGAGAGGAACTCCAGGGTCATGCCACCATTCCAAGAGTCCCCCAGATGTGTCAGTCCATTCCAGAGGAAACTGTTTTCCCTGCACTGCCTTGACGTTCAAGCCGAGGGTCGACTCCCACCACGTGTGCACGTGGGACAGCCCTGTGGGAAAGCCTCGTGGGAAAGCCTCGTGGGAAAGACTCGAGGGAAAACCATAGAACCTTTGATCCACGCGGCGGACTGCGTGACACTGCTGCTACCGCTCTGGAGGAAAGCGCAAGTGCATGCCCGCATTCGAGACGAGGACTGACTCCCCTGGGGAGACTCCAGAAGTACCCCAAGATCCATGTCAGCACTGGAGAGGAATCCTCAGTTTCCGGCCCCGACTCCACACAAGGTCTTAGGCCCCGGCATCGACGGGAGAGGAATCCCGAGAGGCCCCCGAGGAACTCGCATGGGGACTGGCCTTTCCTGAGGCCACCAGAGCGGGTCCCTGAGGTCCCCGTCGTAAGTCGAGAGCACCTGCCGCAACTCGAGAAAATCCAGGAGGTTTTGCCCTCCAGGCGAGAAGAGGCCCATTTCCGCTGAGGCTTCTCGAGGCCAATCACATCTAACCACTGGAACTTCCAAAGGGTCATTCACACCATTGCTGAAAATCAAGAAGTTCCCCGACATACCCGTCTCCACTCGAGAGGAAGCACGTGGGGTCCCGCACACATCCAGGGGAGCCCCGTTTCCGCCTCCTAGCTCGAGATGAGGGATCCTTTCCCTGTTTCGTAGGGAAAGAATTCCCGGCGTTCCCGTCGCATCTCAAGAGGAGGCGCTCTCCACAGGAAAGGCGAGAGGAACTCCAGGGTCGTGCCACCATTCCAAGAGTCCCCCAGATGTGTCAGTCCATTCCAGAGGAACCTGTTTTCCCTGCACTGCCTTGACGTTCAAGCCGAGGATCGACTCCCACCACGTGTGCACGTGGGACAGCCCTGTGGGAAAGCCTCGTGGAAAAGCCTCGTGGTAAAGACTCGAGGGAAAACCATAGATCCTTTGATCCACACGGCGGACTGTTTGACACTGCTGCTACCGCTCTGGAGGAAAGCGCAAGTGCATGACCGCATTCGAGACGAGGACTGACTCCCCTGGGGAGACTCCAGAAGTACCCCAAGATCCATGTCAGCACTGGAGAGGAATCCTCAAGTTCCGGCCCCGACTCCACACAAGGTCCTAGGCCCCGGCATCGACGGGAGAGGAATCCCGAGAGGCCCCCGAGGAACTCGCATGGGGACTGGCCTTTCCTGAGGCCACCAGAGCGGGTCCCTGAGGTCCCCGTCGTAAGTCGAGAGCACCTGCCGCAACTCGAGAAAATCCAGGAGGTTTTGCCCTCCAGGCGAGAAGAGGCCCATTTCCGCTGAGGCTTCTCGAGGCCAATCACATCTAACCACTGGAACTTCCAAAGGGTCCTTCACACCATTGCTGCAACTCAAGAAGTTCCCCGACATACCCGTCTGCACTCGAGAGGAAGCACGTGGGGTCCCGCACACATCCAGGGGAGCCCCGTTTCCGCCTCCTAGCTCGAGATGAGGGATCTTTTCCCTGTTTCGTAGGGAAAGAATTCCCGGCGTTCCCGTCGCATCTCAAGAGGAGGCGCTCTCCACAGGAAAGCCGAGAGGAACTCCAGGGTCGTGCCACCATTCCAAGAGTCCCCCAGATGTGTCAGTCCATTCCAGAGGAACCTGTTTTCCCTGCACTGCCTTGAAGTTCAAGCCGAGGATCGACTCCCACCACGTGTGCACGTGGGACAGCCCTGTGGGAAAGCCTCGTGGGAAAGCCTCGTGGGAAAGACTCGAGGGAAAACCATAGATCCTTTGATCCACGCGGCGGACTGCGTGACACTGCTGCTACCGCTCTGGAGGAAAGCACAATGCATGCCCGCATTCGAAACGAGGACTGACTCCCCTGGGGAGACTCCAGAAGTACCCCAAGATCCATGTCACCACTGGAGAGGAATCCTCAGGTTCCGGCCCCGACTCCACACAAGGTCTTAGGCCCCGGCATCGACGGGAGAGGAATCCCGAGAGGCCCCCGAGGAACTCGCATGGGGACTGGCCTTTCCTGAGGCCACCAGAGCGGGTCCCTGAGGTCCCCGTCGTAAGTCGAGAGCACCTGCCGCAACTCGAGAAAATCCAGGAGGTTTTGCCCTCCAGGCGAGATGAGGCCCATTTCCGCTGAGGCTTCTCGAGGCTAATCACGTCTAACCACTGGAACTTCCAAAGGGTCCTTCACACCCTTGCTGCAACTCAAGAAGTTCCCCGACATAACCGTCTCCACTCGAGAGGAAGCACGTGGGTCCCACTCACATCCAGGGGAGCCCCGTTTCCGCCTCCTAGCTCGAGATGAGGGATCCTTTCCCTGTTTCGTAGGGAAAGAATTCCGGCGTTCCCGTCGCATCTCAAGAGGAGGCGCTCTCCACAGGAAAGGCGAGAGGAACTCCAGGGTCGTGCCACCATTCCAAGAGTCCCCCAGATGTGTCAGTCCATTCCAGAGGAACCTGTTTTCCCTGCACTGCCTTGAAGTTCAAGCCGAGGATCGACTCCCACCACGTGTGCACGTGGGACAGCCCTGTGGGAAAGCCTCGTGGGAAAGCCTCGTGGGAAAGACTCGAGGGAAAACCATAGATCCTTTGATCCACGCGGCGGACTGCGTGACACTGCTGCTACCGCTCTGGAGGAAAGCACAATGCATGCCCGCATTCGAAACGAGGACTGACTCCCCTGGGGAGACTCCAGAAGTACCCCAAGATCCATGTCACCACTGGAGAGGAATCCTCAGGTTCCGGCCCCGACTCCACACAAGGTCTTAGGCCCCGGCATCGACGGGAGAGGAATCCCGAGAGGCCCCCGAGGAACTCGCATGGGGACTGGCCTTTCCTGAGGCCACCAGAGCGGGTCCCTGAGGTCCCCGTCGTAAGTCGAGAGCACCTGCCGCAACTCGAGAAAATCCAGGAGGTTTTGCCCTCCAGGCGAGATGAGGCCCATTTCCGCTGAGGCTTCTCGAGGCTAATCACGTCTAACCACTGGAAGTTCCAAAGGGTCCTTCACACCCTTGCTGCAACTCAAGAAGTTCCCCGACATAACCGTCTCCACTCGAGAGGAAGCACGTGGGTCCCACACACATCCAGGGTAGCCCCGTTTCCGCCTCCTAGCTCGAGATGAGGGATCCTTTCCCTGTTTCGTAGGGAAAGAATTCCGGCGTTCCCGTCGCATCTCAAGAGGAGGCGCTCTACACAGGAAAGGCGCGAGGAACTCCAGGGTCGTGACACCATTCCAAGAGTCCCCCAGATGTGTCAGTCCATTCCAGAGGAACCTGTTTTCCCTGCACTGCCTTGGCGTTCAAGCCGAGGATCGACTCCCACCACGTGTGCACGTGGGACAGCCCTGTGGGAAAGCCTCGTGGGAAAGCCTCGTGGGAAAGACTCTAGGGAAAACCATAGATCCTTTGATCCACGCGGCGGACTGCGTGACATGCTGCTACCGCTCTGGAGGAAAGCGCAAGTGCATGCCCGCATTCGAGACGAGGACTGACTCCCCTGGGGAGACTCCAGAAGTACCCCAAGATCCATGTCAGCACTGGAGAGGAATCCTCAGGTTCCGGCCCCGACTCCACACAAGGTCTTAGGCCCCGGCATCGACGGGAGAGGAATCCCGAGAGGCCCCCGAGGAACTCGCATGGGGACTGGCCTTTCCTGAGGCCACCAGAGCGGGTCCCTGAGGTCCCCGTCGTAAGTCGAGAGCACCTGCCGCAACTCGAGAAAATCCAGGAGGTTTTGCCCTCCAGGAGAGATGAGGCCCATTTCCACTGAGGCTTCTCGAGGCCAATCACATCTAACCACTGGAACTTCCAAAGGGTCCTTCACACCCTTGCTGCAACTCAAGAAGTTCCCCGACATACCCGTCTCCACTCGAGAGGAAGCACGTGGGGTCCCGCACACATCCAGGGGAGCCCCGTTTCCGCCTCCTAGCTGGAGATGAGGGATCCTTTCCCTGTTTCGTAGGGAAAGAATTCCCGGCGTTCCCGTCGCATCTCAAGAGGAGGCGCTCTCCACAGGAAAGGCGAGAGGAACTCCAGGGTCGTGCCAGCATTCCAAGAGTCCCCCAGATGTGTCAGTCCATTCCAGAGGAACCTGTTTTTCCTGCACTGCCTTGACGTTCAAGCCGAGGATCGACTCCCACCACGTGTGCACGTGGGACAGCCCTGTGGGAAAGCCTCGTGGGAATGCCTCGTGGGAAAGACTCGAGGGAAAACCATAGATCCTTTGATGCACGCGGCGGACTGCGTGACACTGGTGCTACCGCTCTGGCGGAAAGCGCAATGCATGACCGCATTCGAGACGAGGACTGACTCCCCTGGGGAGACTCCAGAAGTACCCCAAGATCCATGTCAGCACTGGAGAGGAATCCTCAGGTTCCGGCCCCGACTCCACACAAGGTCTTAGGCCCCGGCATCGACGGGAGAGGAATCCCGAGAGGCCCCCGAGGAACTCGCATGGGGACTGGCCTTTCCTGAGGCCACCAGAGCGGGTCCCTGAGGTCCCCGTCGTAAGTCGAGAGCACCTGCCGCAACTCGAGAAAATCCAGGAGGTTTTGCCCTCCAGGCGAGATGAGGCCCATTTCCGCTGAGGCTTCTCGAGGCCAATCACATCTAACCACTGGAACTTCCAAAGGGTCCTTCACAACCTTGCTGCAACTCAAGAAGTTCCCCGACATACCCGTCTCCACTCGAGAGGAAGCACGTGGGGTCCCGCACACATCCAGGGGAGCCCCGTTTCCGCCTCCTAGCTCGAGATGAGGGATCCTTTCCCTGTTTTGTAGGGAAAGAATTCCCGGCGTTCCCGTCGCATCTCAAGAGGAGGGGCTCTCCACAGGAAAGGCGAGAGGAACTCCAGGGTCGTGCCACCATTCCAAGAGTCCCCCAGATGTGTCAGTCCATTCCAGAGGAACCTGTTTTCCCTGCACTGCCTTGACGTTCAAGCCGAGGATCGACTCCCACCACGTGTGCACGTGGGACAGCCCTGTGGGAAAGCCTCGTGGGAAAGCCTCGTGGGAAAGACTCGAGGGAAAACCATAGATCCTTTGATGCACGCGGCGGACTGCGTGACACTGCTGCTACCGCTCTGGAGGAAAGCGCAAGTGCATGCCCGCATTCGAGACGAGGACTGACTCCCCTGCGGAGACTCCAGAAGTACCCCAAGATCCATGTCAGCACTGGAGAGGAATCCTCAGGTTCCGGCCCCGACTCCACACAAGGTCTTAGGCCCCGGCATCGACGGGAGAGGAATCCCGAGAGGCCCCCGAGGAACTCGCATGGGGACTGGCCTTTCCTGAGGCCACCAGAGCGGTTCCCTGAGGTCCCCGTCGTAAGTCGAGAGCACCTGCCGCAACTCGAGAAAATCCAGGAGGTTTTGCCCTCCAGGCGAGATGAGGCCCATTTCCGCTGAGGCTTCTCGAGGCCAATCACATCTAACCACTGGAACTTCCAAAGGGTCCTTCACACCATTGCTGCAACTCAAGAAGTTACCCGACATACCCGTCTCCACTCGAGAGGAAGCACGTGGGGTCCCGCACACATCCAGGGGAGCTCCGTTTCCGCCTCCTAGTTCAAGATGAGGGATCCTTTCCCCGTTTCGTAGGGAAAGAATTCCCGGCGTTCCCGTCGCATCTCAAGAGGAGGCGCTCTCCACAGGAAAGGCGAGAGGAACTCCAGGGTCGTGCCACCATTCCAAGAGTCCCCCAGATGTGTCAGTCCATTCCAGAGGAACCTGTTTTCCCTGCACTGCCTTGACGTTCAAGCCGAGGATCGACTCCCACCACGTGTGCACGTGGGACAGCCCTGTGGGAAAGCCTCGTGGGAAAGCCTCGTGGGAAAGACTCGAGGGAAAACCATAGATCCTTTGATCCACGCGGCGGACTGTTTGACACTGCTGCTACCGCTCTGGAGGAAAGCGCAAGTGCATGACCGCATTCGAGACGAGGACTGACTCCCCTGGGGAGACTCCAGAAGTACCCCAAGATCCATGTCAGCACTGGAGAGGAATCCTCAGGTTCCGGCCCCGACTCCACACAAGGTCTTAGGCCCCGGCATCGACGGGAGAGGAATCCCGAGAGGCCCCCGAGGAACTCGCATGGGGACTGGCCTTTCCTGAGGCCACCAGAGCGGTTCCCTGAGGTCCCCGTCGTAAGTCGAGAGCACCTGCCGCAACTCGAGAAAATCCAGGAGGTTTTGCCCTCCAGGCGAGATGAGGCCCATTTCCGCTGAGGCTTCTCGAGGCCAATCACATCTAACCACTGGAACTTCCAAAGGGTCCTTCACACCATTGCTGCAACTCAAGAAGTTACCCAACATACCCGTCTCCACTCGAGAGGAAGCACGTGGGGTCCCGCACACATCCAGGGGAGCTCCGTTTCCGCCTCCTAGTTCAAGATGAGGGATCCTTTCCCCGTTTCGTAGGGAAAGAATTCCCGGCGTTCCCGTCGCATCTCAAGAGGAGGCGCTCTCCACAGGAAAGGCGAGAGGAACTCCAGGGTCGTGCCACCATTCCAAGAGTCCCCCAGATGTGTCAGTCCATTCCAGAGGAACCTGTTTTCCCTGCACTGCCTTGACGTTCAAGCCAAGGATCGACTCCCACCACGTGTGCACGTGGGACAGCCCTGTGGGAAAGCCTCGTGGGAAAGCCTCGTGGGAAAGACTCGAGGGAAAACCATAGATCCTTTGATCCACGCGGCGGACTGCGTGACACTGCTGCTACCGCTCTGGAGGAAAGCGCAAGTGCATGCCCGCATTCGAGACGAGGACTGACCCCCCTGGGGAGACTCCAGAAGTACCCCAAGATCCATGTCAGCACTGGAGAGGAATCCTCAGGTTCCGGCCCCGACTCCACACAAGGTCTTAGGCCCCGGCATCGACGGGAGAGGAATCCCGAGAGGCCCCCGAGGAACTCGCATGGGGACTGGCCTTTCCTGAGGCCACCAGAGCGGGTCCCTGAGGTCCCCGTCGTAAGTCGAGAGCACCTGCCGCAACTCGAGAAAATCCAGGAGGTTTTGCCCTCCAGGCGAGATGAGGCCCATTTCCGCTGAGGCTTCTCGAGGCCAATCACATCTAACCACTGGAACTTCCAAAGGGTCTTTCACACCCTTGCTGCAACTCAAGAAGTTCCCCGACATACCCGTCTGCACTCGAGAGGAAGCACGTGGTGTCCCGCACACATCCAGGGGAGCCCCGTTTCTGCCTCCTAGATCGAGATGAGGGATCCTTTCCCTGTTTCGTAGGGAAAGAATTCCCGGCGTTCCCGTCGCATCTCAAGAGGAGGCGCTCTCCACAGGAAAGGCGAGAGGAACTCCAGGGTCATGCCACCATTCCAAGAGTACCCCAGATGTGTCATTCCATTCCAGAGGAACCTCTTTTCCCTGTACTGCCTTGACGTTCAAGCCGAGGATCCACTCCCACCACGTGTGCACGTGGGACAGCCCTGTGGGAAAGCCTCGTGGGAAAGCCTCGTGGGAAAGACTCGAGGGAATACCATAGATCCTTTGATCCACGCGGCGGACTTCATGACACTGCTGCTACCGCTCTGGAGGAAAGCGCAAGTGCATGCCCGCATTCGAGACGAGGACTGACTCCCCTGCGGAGACTCCAGAAGTACCCCAAGATCCATGTCAGCACTGGAGAGGAATCCTCAGGTTCCGGCCCCGACTCCACACAAGGTCTTAGGCCCCGGCATCGACGGGAGAGGAATCCCGAGAGGCCCCCGAGGAACTCGCATGGGGACTGGCCTTTCCTGAGGCCACCAGAGCGGGTCCCTGAGGTCCCCGTCGTAAGTCGAGAGCACCTGCCGCAACTCGAGAAAATCCAGGAGGTTTTGCCCTCCAGGCGAGATGAGGCCCATTTCCGCTGAGGCTTCTCGAGGCCAATCACATCTAACCACTGGAACTTCCAAAGGGTCCTTCACAACATTGCTGCAAATCAAGAAGTTCCCCGACATACCCGTCTCCACTAGAGAGGAAGCACGTGGGGTCCCGCACACATCCAGGGGAGCCCCGTTTCCGCCTCCTAGCTCGAGATGAGGGATCCTTTCCCCGTTTCGTAGGGAAAGAATTCCCGGCGTTCCCGTCGCATCTCAAGAGGAGTCGCTCTCCACAGGAAAGGCGAGAGGAACTCCAGGGTCGTGCCACCATTCCAAGAGTCCCCCAGATGTGTCAGTCCATTCCAGGGGAACCTGTTTTCCCTGCACTGCCTTGACGTTCAAGCCGAGGATCGACTCCCACCACGTGTGCACGTGGGACAGCCCTGTGGGAAAGCCTCGTGGGAAAGCCTCGTGGGAAAGACTCGAGGGAAAACCATAGATCCTTTGATCCACGCGGCGGACTGCGTGACACTGCTGCTACCGCTCTGGAGGAAAGCGCAAGTGCATGCCCGCATTCGAGACGAGGACTGACTCCCCTGGGGAGACTCCAGAAGTACCCCAAGATCCATTTCAGCACTGGAGAGGAATCCTCAGGTTCCGGCCCCGACTCCACACAAGGTCTTAGGCCCCGGCATCGAAGGGAGAGGAATCCCGAGAGGCCCCCGAGGAACTCGCATGGGGACTGGCCTTTCCTGAGGCCACCAGAGCGGGTGCCTGAGGTCCCCGTCGTAAGTCGAGAGCAACTGCCGCAACTCGAGAAAATCCAGGAGGTTTTGCCCTCCAGGCGAGATGAGGCCCATTTCCGCTGAGGCTTCTCGAGGCCAATCACATCTAACCACTGGAACTTCCAAAGGGTCATTCACACCCTTGCTGCAACTCAAGAAGTTCCCCGACATACCCGTCTGCACTGGAGAGGAAGCACGTGGGGTCCCGCACACATCCAGGGGAGCCCCGTTTCCGCCTCCTAGCTCGAGATGAGGGATCCTTTCCCTGTTTCGAAGGGAAAGAATTCCCGGCGTTCCCGTCGCATCTCAAGAGGAGGCGCTCTCCACAGGAAAGGCGAGAGGAACCCCAGGGTCGTGACACCATTCCAAGAGTCCCCCAGATGTGTCAGTCCATTCCAGAGGAACCTGTTTTCCCTGCACTGCCTTGACGTTCAAGCCGAGGATCGACTCCCACCACGTGTGCACGAGGGACAGCCCTGTGGGAGGGCCTCGTGGGAAAGCCTCGTGGGAAAGACTCGAGGGAAAACCATAGATCCTTTGATCCACGCGGAGGACTGCGTGACACTGCTGCTACCGCTCTGGAGGAAAGCGCAAGTGCATGCCCGCATTCGAGACGAGGACTGACCCCCTGGGGAGACTCCAGAAGTACCCCAAGATCCATGTCAGCACTGGAGAGGAATCCTCAGGTTCCGGCCCCGACTCCACACAAGGTCTTAGGCCCCGGCATCGACGGGAGAGGAATCCCGAGAGGCCCCCGAGGAACTCGCATGGGGACTGGCCTTTCCTGAGGCCACCAGAGCGGGTCCCTGAGGTCCCCGTCGTAAGTCGAGAGCACCTGCCGCAACTCGAGAAAATCCAGGAGGTTTTGCCCTCCAGGCGAGATGAGGCCCATTTCCGCTGAGGCTTCTCGAGGCCAATCACATCTAACCACTGGAACTTCCAAAGGGTCCTTCACAACCTTGCTGCAACTCAAGAAGTTCCCCGACATACACGTCTCCACTCGAGAGGAAGCACGTGGGGTCCCGCACACATCCAGGGGAGCCCCGTTTCCGCCTCCTAGCTCAAGATGAGGGATCCTTTCCCTGTTTCGTAGGGAAAGAATTCCCGGCGTTCCCGTCGCATCTCAAGAGGAGGGGCTCTCCACAGGAAAGGCGAGAGGAACTCCAGGGTCGTGCCACCATTCCAAGAGTCCCCCAGATGTGTCAGTCCATTCCAGAGGAACCTGTTTTCCCTGCACTGCCTTGACGTTCAAGCCGAGGATCGACTCCCACCACGTGTGCAGGTGAGACAGCCCTGTGGGAAAGCCTCGTGGGAAAGCCTCGTGGGAAAGACTCGAGGGAAAACCATAGATCCTTTGATCCACGCGGCGGACTGCGTGACACTGCTGCTACCGCTCTGGAGGAAAGCGCAAGTGCATGCCCGCATTCGAGACGAGGACTGACTCCCCTGGGGAGACTCCAGAAGTACCCCAAGATCCATGTCAGCACTGGAGAGGAATCCTCAGGTTCCGGCCCCGACTCCACACAAGGTCTTAGGCCCCGGCATCGACGGGAGAGGAATCCCGAGAGGCCCCCGAGGAACTCGCATGGGGACTGGCCTTTCCTGAGGCCACCAGAGCGGGTCCCTGAGGTCCCCGTCGTAAGTCGAGAGCACCTGCCGCAACTCGAGAAAATCCAGGAGGTTTTGCCCTCCAGGCGAGATGAGGCCCATTTCCGCTGAGGCTTCTCGAGGCCAATCACATCTAACCACTGGAACTTCCAAAGGGTCCTTCACACCCTTGCTGCAACTCAAGAAGTTCCCCGACATACCCGTCTCCACTCGAGAGGAAGCACGTGGGGTCCCGCACACATCCAGGGGAGCCCCGTTTCCGCCTCCTAGCTCGAGATGAGGGATCCTTTCCCCGTTTCGTAGGGAAAGAATTCCCGGCGTTCCCGTCGCATCTCAAGAGGAGGCGCTCTCCACAGGAAAGGCGAGAGGAACTCCAGGGTCGTGCCACCATTCCAAGAGTCCCCCAGATGTGTCAGTCCATTCCAGAGGAAACTGTTTTCCCTGCACTGCCTTGACGTTCAAGCCGAGGATCGACTCCCACCACGTGTGCACGTGGGACAGCCCTGTGGGAAAGCCTCGTGGGAAAGCCTCGTGGGAAAGACTCGAGGGAAAACCATAGATCCTTTGATCCACGCGGCGGACTGTTTGACACTGCTGCTACCGCTCTGGAGGAAAGCGCAAGTGCATGACCGCATTCGAGACGAGGACTGACTCCCCTGGGGAGACTCCAGAAGTACCCCAAGATCCATGTCAGCACTGGAGAGGAATCCTCAGGTTCCGGCCCCTACTCCACACAAGGTCTTAGGCCCCGGCATCGACGGGAGAGGAATCCCGAGAGGCCCCCGAGGAACTCGCATGGGGACTGGCCTTTCCTGAGGCCACCAGAGCTGGTCCCAGAGGTCCCCGTCGTAAGTCGAGAGAACCTGCCGCAACTCGAGAAAATCCAGGAGGTTTTGCCCTCCAGGCGAGATGAGGCCCATTTCCGCTGAGGCTTCTCGAGGCCAATCACGTCTAACCACTGGAACTTCCAAAGGGTCCTTCACACCCTTGCTGCAACTCAAGAAGTTCCCCGACATACCCGTCTGCACTCGAGAGGAAGCACGTGGTGTCCCGCACACATCCAGGGGAGCCCCATTTCCGCCTCCTAGCTCGAGATGAGGGATCCTTTCCCTGTTTCGTAGGGAAAGAATTCCCGGCGTTCCCGTCGCATCTCAAGAGGAGCCGCTCTCCACAGGAAAGGCGAGAGGAACTCCGGGGTCGTGCCACCATTCCAAGAGTCCCCCAGATGTGTCAGTCCATTCCTGAGGAACCTGTTTTCCCTGCACTGCCTTGACGTTCAAGCCGAGGATCGACTCCCACCACGTGTGCACGTGGGACAGCCCTGTGGGAAAGCCTCGTGGGAAAGCCTCGTGGGAAAGACTCGAGGGAAAACCATAGATCCTTTGATGCACGCGGCGGACTGCGTGACACTGCTGCTACCGCTCTGGAGGAAAGCGCAAGTGCATGCCCGCATTCGAGACGAGGACTGACTCCCCTGCGGAGACTCCAGAAGTACCCCAAGATCCATGTCAGCACTGGAGAGGAATCCTCAGGTTCCGGCCCCGACTCCACACAAGGTCTTAGGCCCCGGCATCGACGGGAGAGGAATCCCGAGAGGCCCCCGAGGAACTCGCATGGGGACTGGCCTTTCCTGAGGCCACCAGAGCGGTTCCCTGAGGTCCCCGTCGTAAGTCGAGAGCACCTGCCGCAACTCGAGAAAATCCAGGAGGTTTTGCCCTCCAGGCGAGATGAGGCCCATTTCCGCTGAGGCTTCTCGAGGCCAATCACATCTAACCACTGGAACTTCCAAAGGGTCCTTCACACCATTGCTGCAACTCAAGAAGTTCCCCGACATACCAGTCTCCACTCGAGAGGAAGCACGTGGGGTCCCGCACACATCCAGGGGAGCTCCGTTTCCGCCTCCTAGCTCGAGATGAGGGATCCTTTCCCCGTTTCGTAGGGAAAGAATTCCCGGCGTTCCCGTCGCATCTCAAGAGGAGGCGCTCTCCACAGGAAAGGCGAGAGGAACTCCAGGGTCGTGCCACCATTCCAAGAGTCCCCCAGATGTGTCAGTCCATTCCAGAGGAACCTGTTTTCCCTGCACTGCCTTGACGTTCAAGCCAAGGATCGACTCCCACCACGTGTGCACGTGGGACAGCCCTGTGGGAAAGCCTCGTGGGAAAGCCTCGTGGGAAAGACTCGAGGGAAAACCATAGATCCTTTGATCCACGCGGCGGACTGCGTGACACTGCTGCTACCGCTCTGGAGGAAAGCGCAAGTGCATGCCCGCATTAGAGACGAGGACTGACTCCCCTGGGGAGACTCCAGAAGTACCCCAAGATCCATGTCAGCACTGGAGAGGAATCCTCAGGTTCCGGCCCCGACTCCACACAAGGTCTTAGGCCCCGGCATCGACGGGAGAGGAATCCCGAGAGGCCCCCGAGGAACTCGCATGGGGACTGGCCTTTCCTGAGGCCACCAGAGCGGGTCCCTGAGGTCCCCGTCGTAAGTCGAGAGCACCTGCCGCAACTCGAGAAAATCCAGGAGGTTTTGCCCTCCAGGCGAGATGAGGCCCATTTCCGCTGAGGCTTCTCGAGGCCAATCACATCTAACCACTGGAACTTCCAAAGGGTCTTTCACACCCTTGCTGCAACTCAAGAAGTTCCCCGACATACCCGTCTGCACTCGAGAGGAAGCACGTGGTGTCCCGCACACATCCAGGGGAGCCCCGTTTCTGCCTCCTAGATCGAGATGAGGGATCCTTTCCCTGTTTCGTAGGGAAAGAATTTCCGGCGTTCCCGTCGCATCTCAAGAGGAGGCGCTCTCCACAGGAAAGGCGAGAGGAACTCCAGGGTCATGCCACCATTCCAAGAGTCCCCCAGATGTGTCAGTCCATTCCAGAGGAACCTCTTTTCCCTGTACTGCCTTGACGTTCAAGCCGAGGATCGACTCCCACCACGTGTGCACGTGGGACAGCCCTGTGGGAAAGCCTCGTGGGAAAGCCTCGTGAGAAAGACTCGAGGGAAAACCATAGATCCTTTGATCCACGCGGCGGACTGCGTGACATTGCTGCTACCGCTCTGGAGGAAAGCGCAAGTGCATGCCCGCATTCGAGACGAGGACTGACTCCCCTGGGGAGACTCCAGAAGTACCCCAAGATCCATGTCAGCACTGGAGAGGAATCCTCAGGTTCCGGCCCCGACTCCACACAAGGTCTTAGGCCCCGGCATCGACGGGAGAGGAATCCCGAGAGGCCCCCGAGGAACTCGCATGGGGTCTGGCCTTTCCTGAGGCCACCAGAGCGGGTCCCTGAGGTCCCCGTCGTAAGTCGAGAGCACCTGCCGCAACTCGAGAAAATCCAGGAGGTTTTGCCCTCCAGGCGAGATGAGGCCCATTTACGCTGAGGCTTCTCGAGGCCAATCACATCTAACCACTGGAACTTCCAAAGGGTCCTTCACAACATTGCTGCAAATCAAGAAGTTCCCCGACATACCCGTCTCCACTCGAGAGGAAGCACGTGGGGTCCCGCACACATCCAGGGGAGCCCCGTTTCCGCCTCCTAGCTCGAGATGAGGGATCCTTTCCCCGTTTCGTAGGGAAAGAATTCCCGGCGTTCCCGTCGCATCTCAAGAGGAGTCGCTCTCCACAGGAAAGGCGAGAGGAACTCCAGGGTCGTGCCACCATTCCAAGAGTCCCCCAGATGTGTCAGTCCATTCCAGAGGAACCTGTTTTCCCTGCACTGCCTTGACGTTCAAGCCGAGGATCGACTCCCACCACGTGTGCACGTGGGACAGCCCTGTGGGAAAGCCTCGTGGGAAAGCCTCGTGGGAAAGACTCGAGGGAAAACCATAGATCCTTTGATCCACGCGGAGGACTGCGTGACACTGCTGCTACCGCTCTGGAGGAAAGCGCAAGTGCATGCCCGCATTCGAGACGAGGACTGACTCCCCTGGGGAGACTCCAGAAGTACCCCAAGATCCATGTCAGCACCGGAGAGGAATCCTCAGGCTCCGGCCCCGACTCCACACAAGGTCTTAGGCCCCGGCATCGACGGGAGAGGAATCCCGAGAGGCCCCCGAGGAACTCGCATGGGGACTGGCCTTTCCTGAGGCCACCAGAGCGGGTGCCTGAGGTCCCCGTCGTAAGTCGAGAGCAACTGCCGCAACTCGAGAAAATCCAGGAGGTTTTGCCCTCCAGGCGAGATGAGGCCCATTTCCGCTGAGGCTTCTCGAGGCCAATCACATCTAACCACTGGAACTACCAAAGGGTCCTTCACACCCTTGCTGCAACTCAAGAAGTTCCCCGACATACCCGTCTCCACTCGAGAGGAAGCACGTGGTGTCCCGCACACATCCAGGGGAGCCCCGTTTCCCCCTCCTAGCTCGAGATGAGGGATCCTTTCCCTGTTTCGTAGGGAAAGAATTCCCGGCGTTCCCGTCGCATCTCAAGAGGAGGCGCTCTCCACAGGAAAGGCGAGAGGAACTCCAGGGTCATGCCACCATTCCAAGAGTCCCCCAGATGTGTCAGTCCATTCCAGAGGAACCTGTTTTCCCTGCACTGCCTTGACGTTCAAGCCGAGGATCGACTCCCACCACGTCTGCACGTGGAACAGCCCTGTGGGAAAGCCTCGTGGGAAAGCCTCGTGGGAAAGACTCTAGGGAAAACCATAGATCCTTTGATCCACGCGGCGGACTGCGTGACACTGCTGCTACCGCTCTGGAGGAAAGCGCAAGTGCATGCCCGCATTCGAGACGAGGACTGACTCCCCTGGGGAGACTCCGGAAGTACCCCAAGATCCATGTCAGCACTGGAGAGGAATCCTCAGGTTCCGGCCCCGACTCCACACAAGGTCTTAGGCCCCGGCATCGACGGGAGAGGAATCCCGAGTGGCCCCCGAGGAACTCGCATGGGGACTGGCCTTTCCTGAGGCCACCACAGCGGGTCCCTGAGGTCCCCGTCGTAAGTCGAGAGCACCTGCCGCAACTCGAGAAAATCCAGGAGGTTTTGCCCTCCAGGCGAGATGAGGCCCATTTCCGCTGAGGCTTCTCGAGGCTAATCACGTCTAACCACTGGAACTTCCAAAGGGTCCTTCACACCCTTGCTGCAACTCAAGAAGTTCCCCGACATACCCGTCTCCACTCGAGAGGAAGCACGTGGGTCCCGCACACATCCAGGGGAGCCCCGTTTCCGCCTCCTAGCTCGAGATGAGGGATCCTTTCCCTGTTTCGTAGGGAAAGAATTCCCGGCGTTCCCATCGCAACTCAAGAGGAGGCGCTCTCCACAGGAAAGGCGAGAGGAACTCCAGGGTCGTGCCACCATTCCAAGAGTCCCCCAGATGTGTCAGTCCATTCCAGAGGAACCTGTTTTCCCTGCACTGCCTTGACGTTCAAGCCGAGGATCCACTCCCACCACGTGTGCACGTGGGACAGCCCTGTGGGAAAGCCTCGTGGGAAAGCCTCGTGGGAAAGACTCGAGGGAAAACCATAGATCCTTTGATCCACGCGGCGGACTGCGTGACACTGCTGCTACCGCTCAGGAGGAAAGCGCAAGTGCATGCCCGCATTAGAGACGAGGACTGACTCCCATGGGGAGACTCCAGAAGTACCCCAAGATCCGTGTCAGCACTGGAGAGGAATACTCAGGTTCCGGCCCCGACTCCACACAAGGTCTTAGGCCCCGGCATCGACGGGAGAGGAATCCCAAGAGGGCCCCGAGGAACTCGCATGGGGACTGGCCTTTCCTGAGGCCACCAGAGCGAGTCCCTGAGGTCCCCGTCGTAAGTCGAGAGCACCTGCCGCAACTCGAGAAAATCCAGGAGGTTTTGCCCTCCAGGCGAGATGAGGCCCATTTCCGCTGAGGCTTCTCGAGGCCAATCACATCTAACCACTGGACCTTCCAAAGGGTCCTTCACACCCGTGCTGCAACTCAAGAAGTTCCCCGACATACCCGTCTGCACTCGAGAGGAAGCACGTGGTGTCCCGCACACATCCAGGGGAGCCCCGTTTCCGCCTCCTAGCACGAGATGAGGGATCCTTTCCCTGTTTCGTAGGGAAAGAATTCCCGGCTTTCCCGTCGCATCTCAAGAGGAGGCGCTCTCCACAGGAAAGGCGAGAGGAACTCCAGGGTCATGCCACCATTCCAAGAGTCCCCCAGATGTGTCAGTCCATTCCAGAGGAACCTGTTTTCCCTGCACTGCCTTGACTTTCAAGCCGAGGATCGACTCCCACCACGTGTGCACGTGGGACAGCCCTGTGGGAAAGCCTCGTGGGAAAGCCTCGTGGGAAAGACTCGAGGGAAAACCATAGATCCTTTGATCCACGCGGCGGACTGCGTGACACTGCTGCTACCGCTCTGGAGGAAAGCGCAAGTGCATGCCCGCATTCGAGACGAGCACTGACTCCCCTGTGGAGACTCCAGAAGTACCCCAAGATCCATGTCAGCACTGGAGAGGAATCCTCAGGTTCCGGCCCCGAATTCACACAAGGTCTTAGGCCCTGGCATCGACGGGAGAGGAATCCCGAGAGGCCCCCGAGGAACTCGCATGGGGACTGGCCTTTCCTGAGGCCACCAGAGCGGGTCCCTGAGGTCCCCGTCGTAAGTCGAGAGCACCTGCCGCAACTCGAGAAAATCCAGGAGGTTTTGCCCTCCAGGCGAGATGAGGCCCATTTCCGCTGAGGCTTCTCGAGGCCAATCACATCTAGCCACTGGAACTTCCAAAGGGTCCTTCACACCATTGCTGCAACTCAAGAAGTTCCCCGACATACCCGTCTCCACTCGAGAGGAAGCACGTGGTGTCCCGCACACATCCAGGGGAGCCCCGTTTCCGCCTCCTAGCTCGAGATGAGGGATCCTTTCCCCGTTTCGTAGGGAAAGAATTCCCGGCGTTCCCGTCGCATCTCAAGAGGAGTCGCTCTCCACAGGAAAGGCGAGAGGAACTCCAGGGTCGTGCCACCATTCCAAGAGTCCCCCAGATGTGTCAGTCCATTCCAGAGGAACCTGTTTTCCCTGCACTGCCTTGACGTTCAAGCCGAGGATCGACTCCCACCACGTGTGCACGTGGGACAGCCCTGTGGGAAAGCCTCGTGGGAAAGCCTCGTGGGAAAGACTCGAGGGAAAACCATAGATCCTTTGATCCACGCGGCGGACTGCGTGACACTGCTGCTACCGCTCTGGAGGAAAGCGCAAGTGCATGCCCGCATTCGAGACGAGGACTGACTCCCCTGGGGAGACTCCAGCAGTACCCCAAGATCCATGTCAGCACTGGAGAGGAATCCTCAGGTTCCGGCCCCGACTCCACACAAGGTCTTAGGCCCCTGCATCGACGGGAGAGGAATCCCGAGAGGCCCCCGAGGAACTCGCATGGGGACTGGCCTTTCCTGAGGCCACCAGAGCGGGTCCCTGAGGTCCCCGTCGTAAGTCGAGAGCACCTGCCGCAACTCGAGAAAATCCAGGAGGTTTTGCCCTCCAGGCGAGATGAGGCCCATTTCCGCTGAGGCTTCTCGAGGCCAATCACATCTAACCACTGGAACTTCCAAAGGGTCCTTCACACCCTTGCTGCAACTCAAGAAGTTCCCCGACATACCCGTCTCCACTCGAGAGGAAGCACGTGGGGTCCCGCACACATCCAGGGGAGCCCCGTTTCCGCCTCCTAGCTCGAGATGAGGGATCCTTTCCCCGTTTCGTAGGGAAAGAATTCCCGGCGTTCCCGTCGCATCTCAAGAGGAGGCGCTCTCCACAGGAAAGGCGAGAGGAACTCCAGGGTCGTGCCACCATTCCAAGAGTCCCCCAGATATGTCAGTCCATTCCAGAGGAACCTGTTTTCCCTGCACTGCCTTGACGTTCAAGCCGAGGATCGACTCCCACCACGTGTGCACGTGGGACAGCCCTGTGGGAAAGCCTCGTGGGAAAGCCTCGTGGGAAAGACTCGAGGGAAAACCATAGATCCTTTGATCCACGGGGCGGACTGTTTGACACTGCTGCTACCGCTCTGGAGGAAAGCGCAAGTGCATGACCGCATTCGAGACGAGGACTGACTCCCCTGGGGAGACTCCAGAAGTACCCCAAGATCCATGTCAGCACTGGAGAGGAATCCTCAGGTTCCGGCCCCTACTCCACACAAGGTCTTAGGCCCCGGCATCGACGGGAGAGGAATCCCGAGAGGCCCCCGAGGAACTCGCATGGGGACTGGCCTTTCCTGAGGCCACCAGAGCTGGTCCCTGAGGTCCCCGTCGTAAGTCGAGAGAACCTGCCGCAACTCGAGAAAATCCAGGAGGTTTTGCCCTCCAGGCGAGATGAGGCCCATTTCCGCTGAGGCTTCTCGAGGCCAATCACGTCTAACCACTGGAACTTCCAAAGGGTCCTTCACACCCTTGCTGCAACTCAAGAAGTTCCCCGACATACCCGTCTGTACTCGAGAGGAAGCACGTGGTGTCCCGCACACATCCAGGGGAGACCCATTTCCGCCTCCTAGCTCGAGATGAGGGATCCTTTCCCTGTTTCGTAGGGAAAGAATTCCCGGCGTTCCCGTCGCATCTCAAGAGGAGGCGCTCTCCACAGGAAAGGCGAGAGGAACTCCAGGGTCGTGCCACCATTCCAAGAGTCCCCCAGATGTGTCAGTCCATTCCTGAGGAACCTGTTTTCCCTGCACTGCCTTGACGTTCAAGCCGAGGATCGACTCCCACCACGTGTGCACGTGGGACAGCCCTGTGGGAAAGCCTCGTGGGAAAGCCTCGTGGGAAAGACTCGAGGGAAAACCATAGATCCTTTGATGCACGCGGCGGACTGCGTGACACTGCTGCTACCGCTCTGGAGGAAAGCGCAAGTGCATGCCCGCATTCGAGACGAGGACTGACTCCCCTGCGGAGACTCCAGAAGTACCCCAAGATCCATGTCAGCACTGGAGAGGAATCCTCAGGTTCCGGCCCCGACTCCACACAAGGTCTTAGGCCCCGGCATCGACGGGAGAGGAATCCCGAGAGGCCCCCGAGGAACTCGCATGGGGACTGGCCTTTCCTGAGGCCACCAGAGCGGTTCCCTGAGGTCCCCGTCGTAAGTCGAGAGCACCTGCCGCAACTCGAGAAAATCCAGGAGGTTTTGCCCTCCAGGCGAGATGAGGCCCATTTCCTCTGAGGCTTCTCGAGGCCAATCACATCTAACCACTGGAACTTCCAAAGGGTCCTTCACACCATTGCTGCAACTCAAGAAGTTCC
The DNA here is from genome assembly GCF_042477335.2 of Ovis canadensis. Taxonomy (NCBI): domain Eukaryota; kingdom Metazoa; phylum Chordata; class Mammalia; order Artiodactyla; family Bovidae; genus Ovis; species Ovis canadensis. Next base: position 2,038,113 of record NC_091259.1, read on the forward strand.
CCGACATACCCGTCTCCACTCGAGAGGAAGCACGTGGGGTCCCGCACACATCCAGGGGAGCTCCGTTTCCGCCTCCTAGTTCGAGATGAGGGATCCTTTCCCCGTTTCGTAGGGAAAGAATTCCCGGCGTTCCCGTCGCATCTCAAGAGGAGGCGCTCTCCACAGGAAAGGCGAGAGGAACTCCAGGGTCGTGCCACCATTCCAAGAGTCCCCCAGATGTGTCAGTCCATTCCAGAGGAACCTGTTTTCCCTGCACTGCCTTGACGTTCAAGCCAAGGATCGACTCCCACCACGTGTGCACGTGGGACAGCCCTGTGGGAAAGCCTCGTGGGAAAGCCTCGTGGGAAAGACTCGAGGGAAAACCATAGATCCTTTGATCCACGCGGCGGACTGCGTGACACTGCTGCTACCGCTCTGGAGGAAAGCGCAAGTGCATGCCCGCATTCGAGACGAGGACTGACTCCCCTGGGGAGACTCCAGAAGTACCCCAAGATCCATGTCAGCACTGGAGAGGAATCCTCAGGTTCCGGCCCCGACTCCACACAAGGTCTTAGGCCCCGGCATCGACGGGAGAGGAATCCCGAGAGGCCCCCGAGGAACTCGCATGGGGACTGGCCTTTCCTGAGGCCACCAGAGCGGGTCCCTGAGGTCCCCGTCGTAAGTCGAGAGCACCTGCCGCAACTCGAGAAAATCCAGGAGGTTTTGCCCTCCAGGCGAGATGAGGCCCATTTCCGCTGAGGCTTCTCGAGGCCAATCACATCTAACCACTGGAACTTCCAAAGGGTCTTTCACACCCTTGCTGCAACTCAAGAAGTTCCCCGACATACCCGTCTGCACTCGAGAGGAAGCACGTGGTGTCCCGCACACATCCAGGGGAGCCCCGTTTCTGCCTCCTAGATCGAGATGAGGGATCCTTTCCCTGTTTCGTAGGGAAAGAATTCCCGGCGTTCCCGTCGCATCTCAAGAGGAGGCGCTCTCCACAGGAAAGGCGAGAGGAACTCCAGGGTCATGCCACCATTCCAAGAGTCCCCCAGATGTGTCATTCCATTCCAGAGGAACCTCTTTTCCCTGTACTGCCTTGACGTTCAAGCAGAGGATCGACTCCCACCACGTGTGTACGTGGGACAGCCCTGTGGGAAAGCCTCGTGGGAAAGCCTCGTGGGAAAGACTCGAGGGAAAACCATAGATCCTTTGATCCACGCGGCGGACTGCGTGACACTGCTGCTACCGCTCTGGAGGAAAGCGCAAGTGCATGCCCGCATTCGAGACGAGGACTGACTCCCCTGGGGAGACTCCAGAAGTACCCCAAGATCCATGTCAGCACTGGAGAGGAATCCTCAGGTTCCGGCCCCGACTCCACACAAGGTCTTAGGCCCCGGCATCGACGGGAGAGGAATCCCGAGAGGCCCCCGAGGAACTCGCATGGGGACTGGCCTTTCCTGAGGCCACCAGAGCGGGTCCCTGAGGTCCCCGTCGTAAGTCGAGAGCACCTGCCGCAACTCGAGAAAATCCAGGAGGTTTTGCCCTCCAGGCGAGATGAGGCCCATTTCCGCTGAGGCTTCTCGAGGCCAATCACATCTAACCACTGGAACTTCCAAAGGGTCCTTCACAACATTGCTGCAAATCAAGAAGTTCCCCGACATACCCGTCTCCACTAGAGAGGAAGCACGTGGGGTCCCGCACACATCCAGGGGAGCCCCGTTTCCGCCTCCTAGCTCGAGATGAGGGATCCTTTCCCCGTTTCGTAGGGAAAGAATTCCCGGCGTTCCCGTCGCATCTCAAGAGGAGTCGCTCTCCACAGGAAAGGCGAGAGGAACTCCAGGGTCGTGCCACCATTCCAAGAGTCCCCCAGATGTGTCAGTCCATTCCAGAGGAACCTGTTTTCCCTGCACTGCCTTGACGTTCAAGCCGAGGATCGACTCCCACCACGTGTGCACGTGGGACAGCCCTGTGGGAAAGCCTCGTGGGAAAGCCTCGTGGGAAAGACTCGAGGGAAAACCATAGATCCTTTGATCCACGCGGCGGACTGCGTGACACTGCTGCTACCGCTCTGGAGGAAAGCGCAAGTGCATACCCGCATTCGAGACGAGGACTGACTCCCCTGGGGAGACTCCAGAAGTACCCCAAGATCCATGTCAGCACTGGAGAGGAATCCTCAGGTTCCGGCCCCGACTCCACACAAGGTCTTAGGCCCCGGCATCGAAGGGAGAGGAATCCCGAGAGGCCCCCGAGGAACTCGCATGGGGACTGGCCTTTCCTGAGGCCACCAGAGCGGGTGCCTGAGGTCCCCGTCGTAAGTCGAGAGCACCTGCCGCAACTCGAGAAAATCCAGGAGGTTTTGCCCTCCAGGCGAGATGAGGCCCATTTCCGCTGAGGCTTCTCGAGGCCAATCGCATCTAACCACTGGAACTTCCAAAGGGTCCTTCACACCCTTGCTGCAACTCAAGAAGTTCCCCGACATACCCGTCTGCACTGGAGAGGAAGCACGTGGGGTCCCGCACACATCCAGGGGAGCCCCGTTTCCGCCTCCTAGCTCGAGATGAGGGATCCTTTCCCTGTTTCGAAGGGAAAGAATTCCCGGCGTTCCCGTCGCATCTCAAGAGGAGGCGCTCTCCACAGGAAAGGCGAGAGGAACCCCAGGGTCGTGACACCATTCCAAGAGTCCCCCAGATGTGTCAGTCCATTCCAGAGGAACCTGTTTTCCCTGCACTGCCTTGACGTTCAAGCCGAGGATCGACTCCCACCACGTGTGCACGAGGGACAGCCCTGTGGGAGGGCCTCGTGGGAAAGCCTCGTGGGAAAGACTCGAGGGAAAACCATAGATCCTTTGATCCACGCGGAGGACTGCGTGACACTGCTGCTACCGCTCTGGAGGAAAGCGCAAGTGCATGCCCGCATTCGAGACGAGGACTGACCCCCCTGGGGAGACTCCAGAAGTACCCCAAGATCCATGTCAGCACTGGAGAGGAATCCTCAGGTTCCGGCCCCGACTCCACACAAGGTCTTAGGCCCCGGCATTGACGGGAGAGGAATCCCGAGAGGCCCCCGAGGAACTCGCATGGGGACTGGCCTTTCCTGAGGCCACCAGAGCGGGTCCCTGAGGTCCCCGTCGTAAGTCGAGAGCACCTGCCGCAACTCGAGAAAATCCAGGAGGTTTTGCCCTCCAGGCCAGATGAGGCCCATTTCCGCTGAGGCTTCTCGAGGCCAATCACATCTAACCACTGGAACTTCCAAAGGGTCCTTCACACCCTTGCTGCAACTCAAGAAGTTCCCCGACATACCCGTCTCCACTCGAGAGGAAGCACGTGGGGTCCCGCACACATCCAGGGGAACCCCGTTTCCGCCTCCTAGCTCGAGATGAGGGATCCTTTCCCTGTTTCGTAGGGAAAGAATTCCCGGCGTTCCCGTCGCATCTCAAGAGGAGGGGCTCTCCACAGGAAAGGCGAGAGGAACTCCAGGGTCGTGCCACCATTCCAAGAGTCCCCCAGATGTGTCAGTCCATTCCAGAGGAACCTGTTTTCCCTGCACTGCCTTGACGTTCAAGCCGAGGATCGACTCCCACCACGTGTGCACGTGAGACAGCCCTGTGGGAAAGCCTCGTGGGAAAGCCTCGTGGGAAAGACTCGAGGGAAAACCATAGATCCTTTGATCCACGCGGCGGACTGCGTGACACTGCTGCTACCGCTCTGGAGGAAAGCGCAAGTGCATGCCCACATTCGAGACGAGGACTGACTCCCCTGGGGAGACTCCAGAAGTACCCCAAGATCCATGTCAGCACTGGAGAGGAATCCTCAGGTTCCGGCCCCGACTCCACACAAGGTCTTAGGCCCCGGCATCGACGGGAGAGGAATCCCGAGAGGCCCCCGAGGAACTCGCATGGGGACTGGCCTTTCCTGAGGCCACCAGAGCGGGTCCCTGAGGTCCCCGTCTTAAGTCGAGAGCACCTGCCGCAACTCGAGAAAATCCAGGAGGTTTTGCCCTCCAGGCGAGATGAGGCCCATTTCCGCTGAGGCTTCTCGAGGCCAATCACATCTAACCACTGGAACTTCCAAAGGGTCCTTCACACCCTTGCTGCAACTCAAGAAGTTCCCCGACATACCCGTCTCCACTCGAGAGGAAGCACGTGGGGTCCCGCACACATCCAGGGGAGCCCCGTTTCCGCCTCCTAGCTCGAGATGAGGGATCCTTTCCCCGTTTCGTAGGGAAAGAATTCCCGGCGTTCCCGTCGCATCTCAAGAGGAGGCGCTCTCCACAGGAAAGGCGAGAGGAACTCCAGGGTCGTGCCACCATTCCAAGAGTCCCCCAGATGTGTCAGTCCATTCCAGAGGAAACTGTTTTCCCTGCACTGCCTTGACGTTCAAGCCGAGGATCGACTCCCACCACGTGTGCACGTGGGACAGCCCTGTGGGAAAGCCTCGTGGGAAAGCCTCGTGGGAAAGACTCGAGGGAAAACCATAGATCCTTTGATCCACGCGGCGGACTGTTTGACACTGCTGCTACCGCTCTGGAGGAAAGCGCAAGTGCATGACCGCATTCGAGACGAGGACTGACTCCCCTGGGGAGACTCCAGAAGTACCCCAAGATCCATGTCAGCACTGGAGAGGAATCCTCAGGTTCCGGCCCCTACTCCACACAAGGTCTTAGGCCCCGGCATCGACGGGAGAGGAATCCCGAGAGGCCCCCGAGGAACTCGCATGGGGACTGGCCTTTCCTGAGGCCACCAGAGCTGGTCCCTGAGGTCCCCGTCGTAAGTCGAGAGAACCTGCCGCAACTCGAGAAAATCCAGGAGGTTTTGCCCTCCAGGCGAGATGAGGCCCATTTCCGCTGAGGCTTCTCGAGGCCAATCACGTCTAACCACTGGAACTTCCAAAGGGTCCTTCACACCCTTGCTGCAACTCAAGAAGTTCCCCGACATACCCGTCTGCACTCGAGAGGAAGCACGTGGTGTCCCGCACACATCCAGGGGAGCCCCGATTCCGCCTCCTAGCACGAGATGAGGGATCCTTTCCCTGTTTCGTAGGGAAAGAATTCCCGGCTTTCCCGTCGCATCTCAAGAGGAGGCGCTCTCCACAGGAAAGGCGAGAGGAACTCCAGGGTCATGCCACCATTCCAAGAGTCCCCCAGATGTGTCAGTCCATTCCAGAGGAACCTGTTTTCCCTGCACTGCCTTGACTTTCAAGCCGAGGATCGACTCCCACCACGTGTGCACGTGGGACAGCCCTGTGGGAAAGCCTCGTGGGAAAGCCTCGTGGGAAAGACTCGAGGGAAAACCATAGATCCTTTGATCCACGCGGCGGACTGCGTGACACTGCTGCTACCGCTCTGGAGGAAAGCGCAAGTGCATGCCCGCATTCGAGACGAGCACTGACTCCCCTGTGGAGACTCCAGAAGTACCCCAAGATCCATGTCAGCACTGGAGAGGAATCCTCAGGTTCCGGCCCCGAATTCACACAAGGTCTTAGGCCCTGGCATCGACGGGAGAGGAATCCCGAGAGGCCCCCGAGGAACTCGCATGGGGACTGGCCTTTCCTGAGGCCACCAGAGCGGGTCCCTGAGGTCCCCGTCGTAAGTCGAGAGCACCTGCCGCAACTCGAGAAAATCCAGGAGGTTTTGCCCTCCAGGCGAGATGAGGCCCATTTCCGCTGAGGCTTCTCGAGGCCAATCACATCTAACCACTGGAACTTCCAAAGGGTCCATCACACCATTGCTGCAACTCAAGAAGTTCCCCGACATACCCGTCTCCACTCGAGAGGAAGCACGTGGGGTCCCGCACACATCCAGGGGAGCCCCGTTTCCGCCTCCTAGCTCGAGATGAGGGATCCTTTCCCCGTTTCGTAGGGAAAGAATTCCCGGCGTTCCCGTCGCATCTCAAGAGGAGTCGCTCTCCACAGGAAAGGCGAGAGGAACTCCAGGGTCGTGCCACCATTCCAAGAGTCCCCCAGATGTGTCAGTCCATTCCAGAGGAACCTGTTTTCCCTGCACTGCCTTGACGTTCAAGCCGAGGATCGACTCCCACCACGTGTGCACGTGGGACAGCCCTGTGGGAAAGCCTCGTGGGAAAGCCTCGTGGGAAAGACTCGAGGGAAAACCATAGATCCTTTGATCCACGCGGCGGACTGCGTGACACTGCTGCTACCGCTCTGGAGGAAAGCGCAAGTGCATGCCCGCATTCGAGACGAGGACTGACTCCCCTGGGGAGACTCCAGCAGTACCCCAAGATCCATGTCAGCACTGGAGAGGAATCCTCAGGTTCCGGCCCCGACTCCACACAAGGTCTTAGGCCCCGGCATCGACGGGAGAGGAATCCCGAGAGGCCCCCGAGGAACTCGCATGGGGACTGGCCTTTCCTGAGGCCACCAGAGCGGGTCCCTGAGGTCCCCGTCGTAAGTCGAGAGCACCTGCCGCAACTCGAGAAAACCCAGGAGGTTTTGCCCTCCAGGCGAGATGAGGCCCATTTCCGCTGAGGCTTCTCGAGGCTAATCACGTCTAACCACTGGAACTTCCAAAGGGTCCTTCACACCCTTGCTGCAACTCAAGAAGTTCCCCGACATACCCGTCTCCACTCGAGAGGAAGCACGTGGGTCCCGCACACATCCAGGGGAGCCCCGTTTCCGCCTCCTAGCTCGAGATGAGGGATCCTTTCCCTGTTTCGTAGGGAAAGAATTCCCGGCGTTCCCGTCGCAACTCAAGAGGAGGCGCTCTCCACAGGAAAGGCGAGAGGAACTCCAGGGTCGTGCCACCATTCCAAGAGTCCCCCAGATGTGTCAGTCCATTCCAGAGGAACCTGTTTTCCCTGCACTGCCTTGACGTTCAAGCCGAGGATCGACTCCCACCACGTGTGCACGTGGGACAGCCCTGTGGGAAAGCCTCGTGGGAAAGCCTCGTGGGAAAGACTCGAGGGAAAACCATAGATCCTTTGATCCACGCGGCGGACTGCGTGACACTGCTGCTACCGCTCTGGAGGAAAGCGCAAGTGCATGCCCGCATTCGAGAGGAGGACTGACTCCCCTGGGGAGACTCCAGAAGTACCCCAAGATCCATGTCAGCACTGGAGAGGAATCCTCCGGTTCCGGCCCCGACTCCACACAAGGTCTTAGTCCCCGGCATCGACGGGAGAGGAATCCCGAGAGGCCCCCGAGGAACTCGCATGGGGACTGGCCCTTCCTGAGGCCACCAGAGCGGGTCCCTGAGGTCCCCGTCGTAAGTCGAGAGCACCTGCCGCAACTCGAGAAAATCCAGGAGGTTTTGCCCTCCAGGCGAGATGAGGCCCATTTCCGATGAGGCTTCTCGAGGCCAATCACATCTAACCACTGGAACTTCCAAAGGGTCCTTCACACCATTGCTGCAACTCAAGAAGTTCCCCGACATACCCGTCTACACTCGAGGAGGAAGCACGTGGGGTCCCGCACACATCCAGGGGAGGCCTGTTTCCGCCTCCTAGCTCGAGATGAGGGATCCTTTCCCTGTTTCGTAGGGAAAGAATTCCCGGCGTTCCCGTCGCATCTCAAGAGGAGGCGCTCTCCACAGGAAAGGCGAGAGGAACTCAAGGGTCGTGACACCATTCCAAGAGTCCCCCAGATGTGTCAGTCCATTCCAGAGGAACCTGTTTTCCCTGCACTGCCTTGACGTTCAAGCCGAGGATCGACTCCCACCACGTGTGCACGTGGGACAGCCCTGTGGGAAAGCCTCGTGGGAAAGCCTCGTGGGAAAGACTCGAGGGAAAACCATAGATCCTTTGATCCACGCGGCGGACTGCGTGACACTGCTGCTACCGCTCTGGAGGAAAGCGCAAGTGCATGCCCGCATTCGAGACGAGGACTGACTCCCCTGGGGAGACTCCAGAAGTACCCCAAGATCCATGTCAGCACTGGAGAGGAATCCTCAGGTTCCGGCCCCGACTCCACACAAGGTCTTAGGCCCCGGCATCGACGGGAGAGGAATCCCGGGAGGCCCCCGAGGAACTCGCATGGGGACTGGCCTTTCCTGAGGCCACCAGAGCGGGTCCCGGAGGTCCCCGTCGTAAGTCGAGAGAACCTGCCGCAACTCGAGAAAATCCAGGAGGTTTTCCCCTCCAGTCGAGATGAGGCCCATTTCCGCTGAGGCTTCTCGAGGCCAATCACATCTAACCCCTGGAACTTCCAAAGGGTCCTTCACACCCTTGCTGCAACTCAAGAAGTTCCCCGACATACCCGTCTGCACTCGAGAGGAAGCACGTGGGGTCCCGCACACATCCAGGGGAGCCCCATTTCCTCCTCCTAGCTCGAGATGAGGGATCCTTTCCCTGTTTCGTAGGGAAAGAATTCCCGGCGTTCCCGTCGCATCTCAAGAGGAGGCGCTCTCCACAGGAAAGGCGAGAGGAACTCCAGGGTCGTGCCACCATTCCAAGAGTCCCCCAGATGTGTCAGTCCATTCCAGAGGAACCTGTTTTCCCTGCACTGCCTTGACGTTCAAGCCGAGGATCGACTCCCACCACGTGTGCACGTGGGACAGCCCTGTGGGAAAGCCTCGTGGGAAAGCCTCGTGGGAAAGACTCGAGGGAAAACCATAGATCCTTTGATCCACCCGGCGGACTGTTTGACACTGCTGCTACCGCTCTGGAGGAAAGCGCAAGTGCATGACCGCATTCGAGACGAGGACTGACTCCCCTGGGGAGACTCCAGAAGTACCCCAGGATCCATGTCAGCACTGGAGAGGAATCCTCAGGTTCCGGCCCCGACTCCACACAAGGTCTTAGGCCCCGGCATCGACGGGAGAGGAATCCCGAGAGGCCCCCGAGGAACTCGCATGGGGACTGGCCTTTCCTGAGGCCACCAGAGCTGGTCCCTGAGGTCCCCGTCGTAAGTCGAGAGAACCTGCCGCAACTCGAGCAAATCCAGGAGTTTTTGCCCTCCAGGCGAGATGAGGCCCATTTCCGCTGAGGCTTCTCGAGGCCAATCACATCTAACCACTGGAACTTCCAAAGGGTCCTTCGCACCCTTGCTGCAACTCAAGAAGTTCCCCGACATACCCGTCTCCACTCGAGAGGAAGCACGTGGGTCCCGCACACATCCAGGGGAGCCCCGTTTCCGCCTCCTAGCTTGAGATGAGGGATCCTTTCCCTGTTTCGTAGGGAAAGAATTCCCGGCGTTCCCGTCGCATCTCAAGAGGAGGCGCTCTCCACAGGAAAGGCGAGAGGAACTCCAGGGTCGTGACACCATTCCAAGAGTCCCCCAGATGTGTCAGTCCATTCCAGAGGAACCTGTTTTCCCTGCACTGCCTTGACGTTCAAGCCGAGGATCGACTCCCACCTCGTGTGCACGTGGGACAGCCCTGTGGGAAAGCCTCGTGGGAAAGCCTCGTGGGAAAGACTCGAGGGAAAACCATAGATCCTTTGATCCACGCGGCGGACTGCGTGACACTGCTGCTACTGCTCTGGAGGAAAGCGCAAGTGCATGCCCGCATTCGAGACGAGGACTGACCATCCTGGGGAGACTCCAGAAGTACCCCAAGATCCATGTCAGCACTGGAGAGGAATCCTCTGGTTCCGGCCCCGACTCCACACAAGGTCTTAGGCCCCGGCATCGACGGGAGAGGAATCCCGAGAGGCCCCCGAGGAACTCGCATGGGGACTGGCCTTTCCTGAGGCCACCAGAGCGGGTCCCTGAGGTCCCCGTCGTAAGTCGAGAGCACCTGCCGCAACTCGAGAAAATCCAGGAGGTTTTGCCCTCCAGGCGAGATGAGGCCCATTTCCGCTGAGGCTTCTCGAGGCCAATCACATCTAACCACTGGAACTTCCAAAGGGTCCTTCACACCCTTGCTGCAACTCAAGAAGTTCCCCGACATACCCGTCTTCACTCGAGAGGAAGCACGTGGGGTCCCGCACACATCCAGGGGAGCCCCGTTTCCGCCTCCTAGCTCGAGATGAGGGATCCTTTCCCTGTTTCGTAGGGAAAGAATTCCCGGCGTTCCCGTCGCATCTCAAGAGGAGGCGCTCTCCACAGGAAAGGCGAGAGGAACTCCAGGGTCGTGCCACCATTCCAAGAGTCCCCCAGATGTGTCAGTCCATTCCAGAGGAACCTGTTTTCCCTGCACTGCCTTGATGTTCAAGCCGAGGATCGACTCCCACCACGTGTGCACGTGGGACAGCCCTGTGGGAAAGCCTCGCGGGAAAGCCTCGTGGGAAAGACTCAAGGGAAAACCATAGATCCTTTGATCCACGCAGCGGACTGTTTGACACTGCTGTTACCGCTCTGGAGGAAAGCGCAAGTGCATGACCGCATTCGAGACGAGGACTGACTCCCCTGGGGAGACTCCAGAAGTACCCCAAGATCCATGTCAGCACTGGAGAGGAATCCTCAGGTTCCGGCCCCTACTCCACACAAGGTCTTAGGCCCCGGCATCGACGGGAGAGGAATCCCGAGAGGCCCCCGAGGAACTCGCATGGGGACTGGCCTTTCCTGAGGCCACCAGAGCTGGTCCCTGAGGTCCCCGTCGTAAGTCGAGAGAACCTGCCGCAACTCGAGAAAATCCAGGAGGTTTTGCCCTCCAGGCGTGATGAGGCCCATTTCCGCTGAGGCTTCTCGAGGCCAATCACATCTAACCACTGGAACTTCCAAAGGGTCCTTCACACCCTTGCTGCAACTCAAGAAGTTCCCCGACATACCCGTCTGCACTCGAGAGGAAGCACGTGGTGTCCCGCACACATCCAGGGGAGCCCCATTTCCGCCTCCTAGCTCGAGATGAGGGATCCTTTCCCTGTTTCGTAGGGAAAGAATTCCCGGCGTTCCCGTCGCATCTCAAGAGGAGCCGCTCTCCACAGGAAAGGCGAGAGGAACTCCAGGGTCGTGCCACCATTCCAAGAGTCCCCCAGATGTGTCAGTCCATTCCTGAGGAGCCTGTTTTCCCTGCACTGCCTTGACGTTCAAGCCGAGGATCGACTCCCACCACGTGTGCACGTGGGAAAGCCCTGTGGGAAAGCCTCGTGGGAAAGCCTCGTGGGAAAGACTCGAGGGAAAACCATAGATCCTTTGATCCACGCGGCGGACTGCGTGACACTGCTGCTACCGCTCTGGAGGAAAGCGCAAGTGCATGCCCGCATTCGAGACGAGGACTTACTCCCCTGCGGAGACTCCAGAAGTACCCCAAGATCCATGTCAGCACTGGAGAGGAATCCTCATGTTCCGGCCCCGACTCCACACAAGGTCTTAGGCCCCGGCATCGACGGGAGAGGAATCCCGATAGGCCCCCGTGGAACTCGCATGGGGACTGGCCTTTCCTGAGGCCACCAGAGCGGGTCCCGGAGGTCCCCGTCGTAAGTCGAGAGAACCTGCCGCAACTCGAGAAAATCCAGGAGGTTTTCCCCTCCAGTCGAGATGAGGCCCATTTCCGCTGAGGCTTCTCGAGGCCAATCACATCTAACCCCTGGAACTTCCAAAGGGTCCTTCACACCCTTGCTGCAACTCAAGAAGTTCCCCGACATACCCGTCTGCACTCGAGAGGAAGCACGTGGGGTCCCGCACACATCCAGGGGAGCCCCATTTCCGCCTCCTAGCTCGAGATGAGGGATCCTTTCCCTGTTTCGTAGGGAAAGAATTCCCGGCGTTCCCGTCGCATCTCAAGAGGAGGCGCTCTCCACAGGAAAGGCGAGAGGAACTCCAGGGTCGTGCCACCATTCCAAGAGTCCCCCAGATGTGTCAGTCCATTCCAGAGGAACCTGTTTTCCCTGCACTGCCTTGACGTTCAAGCCGAGGATCGACTCCCACCACGTGTGCACGTGGGACAGCCCTGTGGGAAAGCCTCGTGGGAAAGCCTCGTGGGAAAGACTCGAGGGAAAACCATAGATCCTTTGATCCACCCGGCGGACTGTTTGACACTGCTGCTACCGCTCTGGAGGAAAGCGCAAGTGCATGACCGCATTCGAGACGAGGACTGACTCCCCTGGGGAGACTCCAGAAGTACCCCAGGATCCATGTCAGCACTGGAGAGGAATCCTCAGGTTCCGGCCCCGACTCCACACAAGGTCTTAGGCCCCGGCATCGACGGGAGAGGAATCCCGAGAGGCCCCCGAGGAACTCGCATGGGGACTGGCCTTTCCTGAGGCCACCAGAGCTGGTCCCTGAGGTCCCCGTCGTAAGTCGAGAGAACCTGCCGCAACTCGAGCAAATCCAGGAGTTTTTGCCCTCCAGGCGAGATGAGGCCCATTTCCGCTGAGGCTTCTCGAGGCCAATCACATCTAACCACTGGAACTTCCAAAGGGTCCTTCGCACCCTTGCTGCAACTCAAGAAGTTCCCCGACATACCCGTCTCCACTCGAGAGGAAGCACGTGGGTCCCGCACACATCCAGGGGAGCCCCGTTTCCGCCTCCTAGCTTGAGATGAGGGATCCTTTCCCTGTTTCGTAGGGAAAGAATTCCCGGCGTTCCCGTCGCATCTCAAGAGGAGGCGCTCTCCACAGGAAAGGCGAGAGGAACTCCAGGGTCGTGACACCATTCCAAGAGTCCCCCAGATGTGTCAGTCCATTCCAGAGGAACCTGTTTTCCCTGCACTGCCTTGACGTTCAAGCCGAGGATCGACTCCCACCTCGTGTGCACGTGGGACAGCCCTGTGGGAAAGCCTCGTGGGAAAGCCTCGTGGGAAAGACTCGAGGGAAAACCATAGATCCTTTGATCCACGCGGCGGACTGCGTGACACTGCTGCTACTGCTCTGGAGGAAAGCGCAAGTGCATGCCCGCATTCGAGACGAGGACTGACCATCCTGGGGAGACTCCAGAAGTACCCCAAGATCCATGTCAGCACTGGAGAGGAATCCTCTGGTTCCGGCCCCGACTCCACACAAGGTCTTAGGCCCCGGCATCGACGGGAGAGGAATCCCGAGAGGCCCCCGAGGAACTCGCATGGGGACTGGCCTTTCCTGAGGCCACCAGAGCGGGTCCCTGAGGTCCCCGTCGTAAGTCGAGAGCACCTGCCGCAACTCGAGAAAATCCAGGAAGTTTTGCCCTCCAGGCGAGATGAGGCCCATTTCCGCTGAGGCTTCTCGAGGCCAATCACATCTAACCACTGGAACTTCCAAAGGGTCCTTCACACCCTTGCTGCAACTCAAGAAGTTCCCCGACATACCCGTCTTCACTCGAGAGGAAGCACGTGGGGTCCCGCACACATCCAGGGGAGCCCCGTTTCCGCCTCCTAGCTCGAGATGAGGGATCCTTTCCCTGTTTCGTAGGGAAAGAATTCCCGGCGTTCCCGTCGCATCTCAAGAGGAGGCGCTCTCCACAGGAAAGGCGAGAGGAACTCCAGGGTCGTGCCACCATTCCAAGAGTCCCCCAGATGTGTCAGTCCATTCCAGAGGAACCTGTTTTCCCTGCACTGCCTTGATGTTCAAGCCGAGGATCGACTCCCACCACGTGTGCACGTGGGACAGCCCTGTGGGCAAGCCTCGCGGGAAAGCCTCGTGGGAAAGACTCGAGGGAAAACCATAGATCCTTTGATCCACGCAGCGGACTGTTTGACACTGCTGTTACCGCTCTGGAGGAAAGCGCAAGTGCATGACCGCATTCGAGACGAGGACTGACTCCCCTGGGGAGACTCCAGAAGTACCCCAAGATCCATGTCAGCACTGGAGAGGAATCCTCAGGTTCCGGCCCCTACTCCACACAAGGTCTTAGGCCCCGGCATCGACGGGAGAGGAATCCCGAGAGGCCCCCGAGGAACTCGCATGGGGACTGGCCTTTCCTGAGGCCACCAGAGCTGGTCCCTGAGGTCCCCGTCGTAAGTCGAGAGAACCTGCCGCAACTCGAGAAAATCCAGGAGGTTTTGCCCTCCAGGCGTGATGAGGCCCATTTCCGCTGAGGCTTCTCGAGGCCAATCACATCTAACCACTGGAACTTCCAAAGGGTCCTTCACACCCTTGCTGCAACTCAAGAAGTTCCCCGACATACCCGTCTGCACTCGAGAGGAAGCACGTGGTGTCCCGCACACATCCAGGGGAGCCCCATTTCCGCCTCCTAGCTCGAGATGAGGGATCCTTTCCCTGTTTCGTAGGGAAAGAATTCCCGGCGTTCCCGTCGCATCTCAAGAGGAGCCGCTCTCCACAGGAAAGGCGAGAGGAACTCCAGGGTCGTGCCACCATTCCAAGAGTCCCCCAGATGTGTCAGTCCATTCCTGAGGAGCCTGTTTTCCCTGCACTGCCTTGACGTTCAAGCCGAGGATCGACTCCCACCACGTGTGCACGTGGGAAAGCCCTGTGGGAAAGCCTCGTGGGAAAGCCTCGTGGGAAAGACTCGAGGGAAAACCATAGATCCTTTGATCCACGCGGCGGACTGCGTGACACTGCTGCTACCGCTCTGGAGGAAAGCGCAAGTGCATGCCCGCATTCGAGACGAGGACTTACTCCCCTGCGGAGACTCCAGAAGTACCCCAAGATCCATGTCAGCACTGGAGAGGAATCCTCATGTTCCGGCCCCGACTCCACACAAGGTCTTAGGCCCCGGCATCGACGGGAGAGGAATCCCGATAGGCCCCCGTGGAACTCGCATGGGGACTGGCCTTTCCTGAGGCCACCAGAGCGGGTCCCTGAGGTCCCCGTCGTAAGTCGAGAGCACCTGCCGCAACTCGAGAAAATCCAGGAGGTTTTGCCCTCCAGGCGAGATGATTCCCATTTCCGCTGAGGCTTCTCGAGGCTAATCACATCTACCCACTGGAACTTCCAAAGGGTCCTTCACACCATTGCTGCAACTCAAGAAGTTCCCCGACATATCCGTCTCCACTCGAGAGGAAGCACGTGGGGTCCCGCACACATCCAGGGGAGCCCCGTTTCCCCCTCCTAGCTCGAGATGAGGGATCCTTTCCCCATTTCGTAGGGAAAGAATTCCCGGCGTTCCCGTCGCATCTCAAGAGGAGGCGCTCTCCACAGGAAAGGCGAGAAGAACTCCAGGGTCGTGCCACCATTCCAAGAGTCCCCCAGATGTGTCAGTCCATTCCAGAGGAACCTGTTTTCCCTGCACTGCCTTGACGTTCAAGCCGAGGATCGACTCCCACCACGTGTGCACGTGGGACAGCCCTGTGGGAAAGCCTCGTGGGAAAGCCTCGTGGGAAAGACTCGAGGGAAAACCATAGATCCTTTGATCCACGCGGCGGACTGCGTGACACTGCTGCTACCGCTATGGAGGAAAGCGCAAGTGCATGCACGCATTCGAGACGAGGACTGACTCCCCTGGGCAGACTCCAGAAGTACCCCAAGATCCATGTCAGCACTGGAGAGGAATCCTCAGGTTCTGGCCCCGACTCCACACAAGGTCTTAGGTCCCGGCATCGACGGGAGAGGAATCCCGAGAGGCCCCCGAGGAACTGGCATGGGGACTGGCCTTTCCTGAGGCCACCAGAGCGGGTCCCTGAGGTCCCCGTCGTAAGTCGAGAGCACCTGCCGCAACTCGAGAAAATCCAGGAGGTTTTGCCCTCCAGGCGAGATGAGGCCCATTTCCGCTGAGGCTTCTCGAGGCCAATCACATCTAACCACTGGAACTTCCAAAGGGTCTTTCACACCCTTGCTGCAACTCAAGAAGTTCCCCGACATACCCGTCTGCACTCGAGAGGAAGCACGTGGTGTCCCGCACACATCCAGGGGAGCCCCGTTTCTGCCTCCTAGCTCGAGATGAGGGATCCTTTCCCTGTTTCTTAGGGAAAGAATTCCCGGCGTTCCCGTCGCATCTCAAGAGGAGGCGCTCTCCACAGGAAAGGCGAGAGGAACTCCAGGGTCATGCCACCATTCCCAGAGTCCCCCAGATGTGTCAGTCCATTCCAGAGGAACCTGTTTTCCCTGCACTGCCTTGACGTTCAAGCCGAGGATCGACTCCCACCACGTGTGCACGTGGGACAGCCCTGTGGGAAAGCCTCGTGGGAAAGCCTCGTGGGAAAGACTCGAGGGAAAACCATAGATCCTTTGATCCACGCGGTGGACTGCGTGACACTGCTGCTACCGCTCTGGAGGAAAGCGCAAGTGCATGCCCGCATTCGAGACGAGGACTGACTCCCCTGGGGAGACTCCAGAAGTACCCCAAGATCCATGTCAGCACTGGAGAGGAATCCTCAGGTTCCAGCCCCGACTCCACACAAGGTCTTAGGCCCCGGCATCGACGGGAGAGGAATCCCGAGAGGCCCCCGAGGAACTCGCATGGGGACTGGCCTTTCCTGAGGCCACCAGAGCGGGTCCCTGAGGTCCCCGTCGTAAGTCGAGAGCACCTGCCGCAACTCGAGAAAATCCAGGAGGTTTTGCCCTCCAGGCGAGATGAGGCCCATTTCCGCTGAGGCTTCTCGAGGCCAATCACATCTAACCGCTGGAACTTCCAAAGGGTCCTTCACACCATTGCTGCAAATCAAGAAGTTCCCCGACATACCCGTCTCCACTCGAGAGGAAGCACGTGGGGTCCCGCACACATCCAGGGGAGCCCCGTTTCCGCCTCCTAGCTCGAGATGAGGGATCCTTTCCCCGTTTCGTAGGGAAAGAATTCCCGGCGTTCCCGTCGCATCTCAAGAGGAGTCGCTCTCCACAGGAAAGGCGAGAGGAACTCCAGGGTCGTGCCACCATTCCAAGAGTCCCCCAGATGTGTCAGTCCATTCCAGAGGAACCTGTTTTCCCTGCACTGCCTTGACGTTCAAGCCGAGGATCGACTCCCACCACGTGTGCACGTGGGACAGCCCTGTGGGAAAGCCTCGTGGGAAAGCCTCGTGGGAAAGACTCGAGGGAAAACCATAGATCCTTTGATCCACGCGGCGGACTGCGTGACACTGCTGCTACCGATCTGGAGGAAAGCGCAAGTGCATGCCCGCATTCGAGACGAGGACTGACTCCCCTGGGGAGACTCCAGAAGTACCCCAAGATCCATGTCAGCACTGGAGAGGAATCCTCAGGTTCCGGCCCCGACTCCACACAAGGTCTTAGGCCCCGGCATCGACGGGAGAGGAATCCCGAGAGGCCCCCGAGGAACTCGCATGGGGACTGGCCTTTCCTGAGGCCACCAGAGCGGGTCCCTGAGGTCCCCGTCGTAAGTCGAGAGCACCTGCCGCAACTCGAGAAAATCCAGGAGGTTTTGCCCTCCAGGCGAGATGAGGCCCATTTCCGCTGAGGCTTCTCGAGGCTAGTCACGTCTAAGCACTGGAACTTCCAAAGGGTCCTTCACACCCTTGCTGCAACTCAAGAAGTTCCCCGACATACCCGTCTCCACTCGAGAGGAAGCACGTGGGTCCCGCACACATCCAGGGGAGCCCCTTTTCCGCCTCCTAGCTCGAGATGAGGGATCCTTTCCCTGTTTCGTAGGGAAAGAATTCCCGGCGTTCCCGTCACATCTCAAGAGGAGGCGCTCTCCACAGGAAAGGCGAGAGGAACTCCAGGGTCGTGCCACCATTCCAAGAGTCCCCCAGATGTGTCAGTCCATTCCAGAGGAACCTGTTTTCCCTGCACTGCCTTGACGTTCAAGCCGAGGATCGACTCCCACCACGTGTGCACGTGGGACAGCCCTGTGGGAAAGCCTCGTGGGAAAGCCTCGTGGGAAAGACTCGAGGGAAAACCATAGATCCTTTGATCCACGCGGCGGACTGCGTGACACTGCTGCTACCGCTCTGGAGGAAAGCGCAAGTGCATGCCCGCATTCGAGACGAGGACTGACTCCCCTGGGGAGACTCCAGAAGTACCCCAAGATCCATGTCAGCACTGGAGAGGAATCCTCAGGTTCCGGCCCCGACTCCACACAAGGTCTTAGGCCCCGGCATCGACGGGAGAGGAATCCCGAGACGCCCCCGAGGAACTCGCATGGGGACTGGCCTTTCCTGAGGCCACCAGAGCGGGTCCCTGAGGTCCCCGTCGTAAGTCGAGAGCACCTGCCGCAACTCGAGAAAATCCAGGAGGTTTTGCCCTCCAGGCGAGATGAGGCCCATTTCCGCTGAGGCTTCTCGAGGCTAATCACGTCTAACCACTGGAACTTCCAAAGGGTCCTTCACACCCTGGCTGCAACTCAAGAAGTTCCCCGACATACCCGTCTCCACTCGAGAGGAAGCACGTGGGTCCCGCACACATCCAGGGGAGCCCCGTTTCCGCCTCCTAGCTCGAGATGAGGGATACTTTCCCTGTTTCGTAGGGAAAGAATTCCCGGCGTTCCCGTCGCATCTCAAGAGGAGGCGCTCTCCACAGGAAAGGCGAGAGGAACTCCAGGGTCGTGCCACCATTCCAAGAGTCCCCCAGATGTGTCAGTCCATTCCAGAGGAACCTGTTATCCCTGCACTGCCTTGACGTTCAAGCCGAGGATCGACTCCCACCACGTGTGCACGTGGGACAGCCCTGTGGGAAAGCCTCGTGGGAAAGCCTCGTGGGAAAGACTCGAGGGAAAACCATAGATCCTTTGATCCACGCGGCGGACTGCGTGACACTGCTGCTACCGCTCTGGAGGAAAGGGCAAGTGCATGCCCGTATTTGAGACGAGGACTGACTCCCCTGGGGAGACTCCAGAAGTACCACAAGATCCATGTCAGCACTGGAGAGGAATCCTCAGGTTCCGGCCCCGACTCCACACAAGGTCTTAGGCCCCGGGATCGACGGGAGAGGAATCCCGAGACGCCTCCGAGGAACTCGCATGGGGACTGGCCTTTCCTGAGGCCACCAGAGCGGGTCCCTGAGGTCCCCGTCGTAAGTCGAGAGAACCTGCCGCAACTCGAGAAAATCCAGGAGGTTTTGCCCTCCAGGCGAGATGAGGCCCATTTCCGCTGAGGCTTCTCGAGGCCAATCACGTCTAACCACTGGAACTTCCAAAGGGTCCTTCACACCCTTGCTGCAACTCAAGAAGTTCCCCGACATACCCGTCTCCACTCGAGAGGAAGCATGTGGTGTCCCGCACACATCCAGGGGAGCCCCGTTTCCGCCTCTTAGCTCGAGATGAGGGATCCTTTCCCTGTTTCGTAGGGAAAGAATTCCCGGCGTTCCCGTCGCATCTCAAGAGGAGGCGCTCTCCACAGGAAAGGCGAAAGGAACTCCAGGGTCGTGACACCATTCCAAGAGTCCCCCAGATGTGTCAGTCCATTCCAGAGGAACCTGTTTTCCCTGCACTGCCTTGACGTTCAAGCCGAGGATCGACTCCCACCACGTGTGCACGTGGGACAGCCCTGTGGGAAAGCCTCGTGGGAAAGCCTCGTGGGAAAGACTCGAGGGAAAACCATAGATCCTTTGATCCACGCGGCGGACTGCGTGACACTGCTGCTACCGCTCTGGAGGAAAGCGCAAGTGCATGCCCGCATTCGAGACGAGGACTGACTCCCCTGGGGAGACTCCAGAAGTACCCCAAGATCCATGTCAGCACTGGAGAGGAATCCTCAGGTTCCGGCCCCGACTCCACACAAGGTCTTAGGCCCCGGCATCGACGGGAGAGGAATCCCGAGAGGCCCCCGAGGAACTCGCATGGGGACTGGCCTTTCCTGAGGCCACCAGAGCGGGTCCCTGAGGTCCCCGTCGTAAGTCGAGAGCACCTGCCGCAACTCGAGAAAATCCAGGAGGTTTTGCCCTCCAGGCGAGATGAGGCCCATTTCCGCTGAGGCTTCTCGAGGCCAATCACATCTAACCACTGGAACTTCCAAAGGGTCCTTCACACCCTTGCTGCAACTCAAGAAGTTCCCCGACATACCCGTCTCCACTCGAGAGGAAGCACGTGGGGTCCCGCACACATCCAGGGGAGCCCCGTTTCCGCCTCCTAGCTCGAGATGAGGGATCCTTTCCCTGTTTCGTAGGGAAAGAATTCCCGGCGTTCCCGTCGCATCTCAAGAGGAGGCGCTCTCCACAGGAAAGGCGAGAGGAACTCCAGGGTCGTGCCACCATTCCAAGAGTCCCCCAGATGTGTCAGTCCATTCCAGAGGAACCTGTTTTCCCTGCACTGCCTTGACGTTCAAGCCGAGGATCGACTCCCACCACGTGTGCACGTGGGACAGCCCTGTGGGAAAGCCTCGTGGGAAAGCCTCGTGGGAAAGACTCGAGGGAAAACCATAGATCCTTTGATCCACCCGGCGGACTGTTTGACACTGCTGCTACCGCTCTGGAGGAAAGCGCAAGTGCATGACCGCATTCGAGACGAGGACTGACTCCCCTGGGGAGACTCCAGAAGTACCCCAAGATCCATGTCAGCACTGGAGAGGAATCCTCAGGTTCCGGCCCCTACTCCACACAAGGTCTTAGGCCCCGGCATCGACGGGAGAGGAATCCCGAGAGGCCCCCGAGGAACTCGCATGGGGACTGGCCTTTCCTGAGGCCACCCGAGCTGGTCCCTGAGGTCCCCGTCGTAAGTCGAGAGAACCTGCCGCAACTCGAGAAAATCCAGGAGGTTTTGCCCTCCAGGCGTGATGAGGCCCATTTCCGCTGAGGCTTCTCGAGGCCAATCACATCTAACCACTGGAACTTCCAAAGGGTCCTTCACACCCTTGCTGCAACTCAAGAAGTTCCCCGACATACCCGTCTGCACTCGAGAGGAAGCACGTGGTGTCCCGCACACATCCAGGGGAGCCCCATTTCCGCCTCCTAGCTCGAGATGAGGGATCCTTTCCCTGTTTCGTAGGGAAAGAATTCCCGGCGTTCCCGTCGCATCTCAAGAGGAGCCGCTCTCAACAGGAAAGGCGAGAGGAACTCCAGGGTCGTGCCACCATTCCAAGAGTCCCCCAGATGTGTCAGTCCATTCCTGAGGAGCCTGTTTTCCCTGCACTGCCTTGACGTTCAAGCCGAGGATCGACTCCCACCACGTGTGCACGTGGGACAGCCCTGTGGGAAAGCCTCGTGGGAAAGCCTCGTGGGAAAGACTCGAGGGAAAACCATAGATCCTTTGATCCACGCGGCGGACTGCGTGACACTGCTGCTACCGCTCTGGAGGAAAGCGCAAGTGCATGCCCGCATTCGAGACGAGGACTGACTCCCCTGGGGAGACTCCAGAAGTACCCCAAGATCCATGTCAGCACTGGAGAGGAATCCTCAGGTTCCAGCCCCGACTCCACACAAGGTCTTAGGCCCCGGCATCGACGGGAGAGGAATCCCGAGAGGGCCCCGAGGAACTCGCATGGGGACTGGCCTTTCCTGAGGCCACCAGAGCGGGTCCCTGAGGTCCCCGTCGTAAGTCGAGAGAACCTGCCGCAACTCGAGAAAATCCAGGAGGTTTTGCCCTCCAGGCGAGATGAGGCCCATTTCCGCTGAGGCTTCTCGAGGCTAATCACGTCTAACCACTGGAACTTCCAAAGGGTCCTTCACACCCTTGCTGCAACTCAAGAAGTTCGCCGACATACACGTCTCCACTCGAGAGGAAGCACGTGGGTCCCTCACACATCCAGGGGAGCCCCGTTTCCGCCTCCTAGCTCGAGATGAGGGATCCTTTCCCTGTTTCGTAGGGAAAGAATTCCCGGCGTTCCCGTCGCATCTCAAGAGGAGGCGCTCTCCACAGGAAAGGCGAGAGGAACTCCAGGGTCGTGCCACCATTCCAAGAGTCCCCCAGATGTGTCAGTCCATTCCAGAGGAACCTGTTTTCCCTGCACTGCCTTGACGTTCAAGCCGAGGATCGACTCCCACCACGTGTGCACGTGGGACAGCCCTGTGGGAAAGCCTCGTGGGAAAGCCTCGTGGGAAAGACTCGAGGGAAAAGCATAGATCCTTTGATCCACGCGGCGGACTGCGTGACACTGCTGCTACCGCTCTGGAGGAAAGCGCAAGTGCATGCCCGCATTCGAGACGAGGACTGACTCCCCTGGGGAGACTCCAGAAGTACCCCAAGATCCATGTCAGCACTGGAGAGGAATCCTCAGGTCCCGGCCCCGACTCCACACAAGGTCTTAGGCCCCGGCATCGACGGGAGAGGAATCCCGAGACGCCCCCGAGGAACTCGCATGGGGACTGGCCTTTCCTGAGGCCACCAGAGCGGTTCCCTGAGGTCCCCGTCGTAAGTCGAGAGCACCTGCCGCAACTCGAGAAAATCCAGGAGGTTTTGCCCTCCAGGCGAGATGAGGCCCATTTCCGCTGAGGCTTCTCGAGGCCAATCACATCTAACCACTGGAACTTCCAAAGGGTCCTTCACACCATTGCTGCAACTCAAGAAGTTCCCCGACATACCCGTCTCCACTCGAGAGGAAGCACGTGGGGTCCCGCACACATCCAGGGGAGCCCCGTTTCCGCCTCATAGCTCGAGATGAGGGATCCTTTCACTGTTTCGTAGGGAAAGAATTCCCGGAGTTCCCGTCGCATCTCAAAAGGAGGCGCTCTCCACAGGAAAGGCGAGAGGAACTCCAGGGTCGTGACACCATTCCAAGAGTCCCCCAGATGTGTCAGTCCATTCCAGAGGAACCTGTTTTCCCTGCACTGCCTTGACGTTCAAGCCGAGGATCGACTCCCACCACGTGTGCACGTGGGACAGCCCTGTGGGAAAGCCTCGTGGGAAAGCCTCGTGGGAAAGACTCGAGGGAAAACCATAGAACCTTTGATCCACGCGGCGGACTGCGTGACACTGCTGCTACCGATCTGGAGGAAAGCGCAAGTGCATGCCCGCATTCGAGACGAGGACTGACTCCCCTGGGGAGACTCCAGAAGTACCCCAAGATCCATGTCAGCACTGGAGAGGAATCCTCAGGTTCCGGCCCCGACTCCACACAAGGTCTTAGGCCCCGGCATCGACGGGAGGGGTGTCCCGAGAGGCCCCCGAGGAACTCGCATGGGGACTGGCCTTTCCTGAGGCCACCAGAGCGGGTCCCTGAGGTCCCCGTCGTAAGTCGAGAGCACCTGCCGCAACTCGAGAAAATCCAGGAGGTTTTGCCCTCCAGGCGAGATGAGGCCCATTTCCGCTGAGGCTTCTCGAGGCTAATCACGTCTAACCACTGGAACTTCCAAAGGGTCCTTCACACCCTTGCTGCAACTCAAGAAGTTCGCCGACATACCCGTCTGCACTCGAGAGGAAGCACGTGGGTCCCTCACACATCCAGGGGAGCCCCGTTTCCGCCTCCTAGCTCGAGATGAGGGATCCTTTCCCTGTTTCGTAGGGAAAGAATTCCCGGCGTTCCCGTCGCATCTCAAGAGGAGGCGCTCTCCACAGGATGGGCGAGAGGAACTCCAGGGTCGTGCCACCATTCCAAGAGTCCCCCAGATGTGTCAGTCCATTCCAGAGGAACCTGTTATCCCTGCACTGCCTTGACGTTCAAGCCGAGGATCGACTCCCACCACGTGTGCACGTGGGACAGCCCTGTGGGAAAGCCTCGTTGGAAAGCCTCCTGGGAAAGACTAGAGGGAAAACCATAGATCCTTTGATCCACGCGGCGGACTGCGTGACACTGCTGCTACCGCTCTGGAGGAAAGCGCAAGTGCATGCCCGCATTCGAGACGAGGACTGACTCCCCTGGGGAGACTCCAGAAGTACCCCAAGATCCATGTCAGCACTGGAGAGGAATCCCCAGGTTCCGGCCCCGACTCCACACAAGGTCTTAGGCCCCGGCATCGACGGGAGAGGAATCCCGAGAGGCCCCCGAGGAACTCGCATGGGGACTGGCCTTTCCTGATGCCACCAGAGCGGGTCCCTGAAGTCCACGTCGTAGGTCGAGAGCACCTGCCGCAACTCGAGAAAATCCAGGAGGTTTTGCCCTCCAGGCGAGATGAGGCCCATTTCCGCTGAGGCTTCTCGAGGCCAATCACATCTAACCACTGGAACTTCCAAAGGGTCCTTCACACCATTGCTGCAACTCAAGAAGTTCCCCGACATACCCGTCTCCACTCGAGAGGAAGCACGTGGGGTCCCGCACACATCCAGGGGAGCCCCGTTTCCGCCTCCTAGCTCGAGATGAGGGATCCTTTCCCTGTTTCGTAGGGAAAGAATTCCCGGCGTTCCCGTCGCATCTCAAGAGGAGGCGCTCTCCACAGGAAAGGCGAGAGGAACTCCAGGGTCGTGACACCATTCCAAGAGTCCCCCAGATGTGTCAACCCATTCCAGAGAAACCTGTTTTCCCTGCACTGCCTTGACGTTCAAGCCGAGGATCGACTCCCACCACGTGTGCACGTGGGACAGCCCTGTGGGAAAGCCTCGGGGGAAAGCCTCGTGGGAAAGACTCGAGGGAAAACCATAGATCCTTTGATCCACGCGGCGGACTGCGTGACACTGCTGATACCGCTCTGGAGGAAAGCGCAAGTGCATGCCCGCATTCGAGACGAGGACTGACTCCCCTGGGGAGACTCCAGAAGTACCCCAAGATCCATGTCAGCACTGGAGAGGAATCCTCAGGTTCCGGCCCCTACTCCACACAAGGTCTTAGGCCCCGGCATCGACGGGAGAGGAATCCCGAGAGGCCCCGAGGAACTCGCATGGGGACTGGCCTTTCCTGAGGCCACCAGAGCGGTTCCCTGAGGTCCCCGTCGTAAGTCGAGAGCACCTGCCGCAACTCGAGAAAATCCAGGAGGTTTTGCCCTCCAGGCGAGATGAGGCCCATTTCCGCTGAGCCTTCTCGAGGCCAATCACATCTAACCACTGGAACTTCCAAAGGGTCCTTCACACCATTGCTGCAACTCAAGAAGTTCCCTGACATACCCGTCTGCACTCGAGAGGAAGCACGTGGGGTCCCTCACACATCGAGGGGAGCCCCGTTTCTGCCTCCTAGCTCGAGATGAGGGATCCTTCCCTGTTTCGTAGGGAAAGAATTCCCGGCGTTCCAGTCGCATCTCAAGAGGAGGCGCTCTCCACAGGAAAGGCGAGAGGAAATCCAGGGTCGTGACACCATTCCAAGAGTCCCCCAGATGTGTCAGTCCATTCCAGAGGAACCTGTTTTCCCTGCACTGCCTTGACGTTCAAGCCGAGGATCGACTCCCACCACTTGTGCACGTGGGACAGCCCTGTGGGAAAGCCTCGTGGGAAAGCCTCGTGGGAAAGACTCGAGGGAAAACCATAGATCCTTTGATCCACGCGGAGGACTGCGTGACACTGCTGCTACCGCTCTGGAGGAAAGCGCAAGTGCATGCCCGCATTCGAGACGAGGACTGACTCCCCTGGGGAGACTCCAGAAGTACCCCAAGATCCATGTCAGCACCTGAGAGGAATCCTCAGGTTCCGGCCCCTACTCCACACAAGGTCTTAGGCCCCGGCATCGACGGGAGAGGAATCCCGAGAGGCCCCCGAGGAACTCGCATGGGGACTGGCCTTTCCTGAGGCCACCAGAGCGGGTCCCTGAGGTCCCCGTCGTAAGTCGAGAGCACCTGCCGCAACTCGAGAAAATCCAGGAGGTTTTGCCCTCCAGGCGAGATGAGGCCCATTTCCTCTGAGGCTTCTCGAGGCTAATCACGTCTAACCACTGGAACTTCCAAAGGGTCCTTCACACCCTTGCTGCAACTCAAGAAGTTCCCTGACATAACCGTCTCCACTCGAGAGGAAGCACGTGGGGTCCCGCACACATCCAGGGGAGCCCCGTTTCCGCCTCCTAGCTCGAGATGAGGGATCCTTTCCCTGTTTCGTAGGGAAAGAATTCCCGACGTTCCCGTCGCATCTCAAGAGGAGGCGCTCTCCACAGGAAAGGCGAGAGGAACTCCAGGGTCGAGACACCATTCCAAGAGTCCCCCAGATGTGTCAGTCCATTCCAGAGGAACCTGTTTTCCCTGCACTGCGTTGACGTTCAAGCCGAGGATCGACTCCCACAACGTGTGCACGTGGGACAGCCCTGTGGGAAAGCCTTGTGGGAAAGCCTCGTGGGAAAGACTCGAGGGAAAACCATAGATCCTTTGATCCACGCGGCGGACTGCGTGACACTGCTGCTACCGCTCTGGAGGAAAGCGCAAGTGCATGCCCGCATTCGAGAGGAGGACTGACTCCCCTGGGGAGACTCCAGAAGTACCCCAAGATCCATGTCAGCACTGGAGAGGAATCCTCAGGTTCCGGCCCCGACTCCACACAAGGTCTTAGGCCCCGGCATCGACGGGAGAGGAATCCCGAGAGGGCCCCGAGGAACTCCCATGGGGACTGGCCTTTCCTGAGGCCACCAGAGCGGGTCCCTGAGGTCCCCGTCGTAAGTCTAGAGCACCTGCCGCAACTCGAGAAAATCCAGGAGGTTTTGCCCTCCAGGTGAGATGAGGCCCATTTCCGCTGAGGCTTCTCGAGGCCATTCACATCTAACCACTGGAACTTCCAAAGGGTCCTTCACACACTTGCTGCAACTCAAGAAGTTCCCCGACATACCCGTCTCCACTCGAGAGGAAGCACGTGGTGTCCCGCACACATCCAGGGGAGCCCCGTTTCCGCCTCCTAGCTCGAGATGAGGGATCCTTTCCCTGTTTCGTAGGGAAAGAATTCCCGGCGTTCCCGTCGCATCTCAAGAGGAGGCGCTCTCCACAGGAAAGGCGAGAGAAACTCCAGGGTCATGCCACCATTCCAAGAGTCCCCCAGATGTGTCAGTCCATTCCAGAGGAACCTCTTTTCCCTGCACTGCCTTGACGTTCAAGCCGAGGATCGACTCCCACCACGTGTGCACGTGGGACAGCCCTGTGGGAAAGCCTCGTGGGAAAGCCTCGTGGGAAAGATTCGAGGGAAAACCATAGATCCTTTGATCCACGCGGAGGACTGCGTGACACTGCTGCTACCGCTCTGGAGGAAAGCGCAAGTGCATGCCCGCATTCGAGACGAGCACTGACTCCCCTGGGGAAACTCCAGAAGTACCCCAAGATCCATGTCAGCACTGGAGAGGAATCCTCAGGTTCCGGCCCCTACTCCACACAAGGTCTTAGGCCCCGGCATCGACGGGAGAGGAATCCCGAGAGACCCCGAGGAACTCGCATGGGGACTGGCCTTTCCTGAGGCCACCAGAGCGGTTCCCTGAGGTCCCCGTCGTAAGTCGAGAGCACCTGCCGCAACTCGAGAAAATCCAGGAGGTTTTGCCCTCCAGGCGAGATGAGGCCCATTTCCGCTGAGCCTTCTCGAGGCCAATCACATCTAACCACTGGAACTTCCAAAGGGTCCGTCACACCCTTGCTGCAACTCAAGAAGTTCCCTGACATACCCGTCTGCACTCGAGAGGAAGCACGTGGGGTCCCTCACACATCGAGGGGAGCCCCGTTTCTGCCTCCTAGCTCGAGATGAGGGATCCTTCCCTGTTTCGTAGGGAAAGAATTCCCGGCGTTCCAGTCGCATCTCAAGAGGAGGCGCTCTCCACAGGAAAGGCGAGAGGAACTCCAGGGTCGTGACACCATTCCAATAGTCCCCCAGATGTGTCAGTCCATTCCAGAGGAACCTGTTTTCCCTGCACTGCCTTGACGTTCAAGCCGAGGATCGACTCCCACCACTTGTGCACGTGGGACAGCCCTGTGGGAAAGCCTCGTGGGAAAGCCTCGTGGGAAAGACTCGAGGGAAAACCATAGATCCTTTGATCCACGCGGAGGACTGCGTGACACTGCTGCTACCGCTCTGGAGGAAAGCGCAAGTGCATGCCCGCATTCGAGACGAGGACTGACTCCCCTGGGGAGACTCCAGAAGTACCCCAAGATCCATGTCAGCACCTGAGAGGAATCCTCAGGTTCCGGCCCCTACTCCACACAAGGTCTTAGGCCCCGGCATCGACGGGAGAGGAATCCCGAGAGGCCCCCGAGGAACTCGCATGGGGACTGGCCTTTCCTGAGGCCACCAGAGCGGGTCCCTGAGGTCCCCGTCGTAAGTCGAGAGCACCTGCCGCAACTCGAGAAAATCCAGGAGGTTTTGCCCTCCAGGCGAGATGAGGCCCATTTCCGCTGAGGCTTCTCGAGGCTAATCACATCTAACCACTGGAACTTCCAATGGGTCCTTCACACCCTTGCTGCAACTCAAGCAGTTCCGCGACATACCCGTCTCCACTCGAGAGGAAGCACGTGGGGTCCCGCACACATCCAGGGGAGCCCCGTTTCCGCCTCCTAGCTCGAGATGAGGGATCCTTTCCCTGTTTCGTAGGGAAAGAATTCCCGGCGTTCCCGTCGCATCTCAAGAGGAGGCGCTCTCCACAGGAAAGGCGAGAGGAACTGAAGTTCCAGTGGTTAGATGTGATTGGCCTCGAGAAGCCTCAGCGGAAATGGGCCTCATCTCGCCTGGAGGGCAAAACCTCCTGGATTTTCTCGAGTTGCGGCAGGTGCTCTCGACTTACGACGCGGACCTCAGGGACCCGCTCTGGTGGCCTCAGGAAAGGCCAGTCCCCATGCGAGTTCCTCGGGGGCCTCTCGGGATTCCTCTCCCGTCGATGCCCGGGCCTAAGACCTTGTGTGGAGTCGGGACCCTTATGAAGGGTCGTGCCACCATTCCAAGAGTCCCCCGATGTGTCAGTCCATTCCAGAGGAACCTGTTTTCCCTGCACTGCCTTGACGTTCAAGCCGAGGATCGACTCCCACCACGTGTGCACGTGGGACAGCCCTGTGGAAAAGCCTCGTGGGAAAGCCTCGTGGGAAAGACTCGAGGGAAAACCATAGATCCTTTGATCCATGCGGCGGACTGCGTGACACTGCTGCTACCGCTCTGGAGGAAAGCGCAAATGCATGCCCGCATTCGAGACGAGGACTGACTCCCCTGGGGAGACTCCAGAAGTACCCCAAGATCCATGTCAGCACTGGAGAGGAATCCTCAGGTTCCGGCCCCGACTCCACACAAGGTCTTAGACCCCGGCATCGACGGGAGAGGAATCCCGAGAGGCCCCCGAGGAACTCGCATGGGGACTGGCCTTTCCTGAGGCCACCAGAGCGTGTTCCTGAGGTCCCCGTCGTAAGTCGAGAGCACCTGCCGCAACTCGAGAAAATCCAGGAGGTTTTGCCCTCCAGGCGAGATGAGGCCCATTTCCGCTGAGGCTTCTCGAGGCCAATCACATCTAACCACTGGAACTTCCAAAGGGTCCTTCACACCCTTGCTGCAACTCAAGAAGTTACCCGACATACACGTCTCCACTCGAGAGGAAGCACGTGGTGTCCCGCACACATCCAGGGGAGCCCGTTTCCGCCTCCTAGCTCGAGATGAGGGATCCTTTACCTGTTTCGTAGGGAAAGAATTCCCGGCGTTCCCGTCGCATCTCAAGAGGAGGCGCTCTCCACAGGAAAGGCGAGAGGAACTCCAGGGTCGTGCCACCATTCCAAGAGTCCCCCAGATGTGTCAGTCCATTCCAGAGGAACCTGTTTTCCCTGCACTGCCTTGACGTTCAAGCCGAGGATCGACTCCCACCACGTGTGCACGTGGGACAGCCCTGTGGGAAAACCTCGTGGGAAAGCCTCGTGGGAAAGACTCGAGGGAAAAGCATAGATCCTTTGATCCACGCGGAGGACTGCGTGACACTGCTGCTACCGCTCTGGAGGAAAGCGCAAGTGCATGCCCGCATTCGAGACGAGGACTGACTCCCCTGGGGAGACTCCAGAAGTACCCCAAGATCCATGTCAGCACTGGAGAGGAATCCTCAGGTTCCGGCCCCGACTCCACACAAGGTCTTAGACCCCGGCATCGACGGGAGAGGAATCCCGAGAGGCCCCCGAGGAACTCGCATGGGGACTGGCCTTTCCTGAGGCCACCAGAGCGGGTCCCTGAGGTCCCCGTCGTAAGTCGAGAGCACCTGCCGCAACTCGAGAAAATCCAGGAGGTTTTGCCCTCCAGGCGAGATGAGGCCCATTTCCGCTGAGGCTTCTCGAGGCCAATCACATCTAACCACTGGAACTTCCAAAGGGTCCTTCACACCCTTGCTGCAACTCAAGAAGTTCCCCGACATACCCGTCTCCACTCGAGAGGAAGCACGTGGGGTCCCGCACACATCCAGGGGAGCCCCGATTCCGCCTCCTAGCTCGAGATGAGGGATCCTTTCCCTGTTTCGTAGGGAAAGAATTCCCGGCGTTCCCGTCGCATCTCAAGAGGAGGCGCTCTCCACAGGAAAGGCGAGAGGAACTCCAGGGTCATGCCACCATTCCAAGAGTCCCCCAGATGTGTCAGTCCATTCCAGAGGAACCTGTTTTCCCTGCACTGCCTTGACGTTCTAGCCGAGGATCCACTCCCACCACGTGTGGACGTGGGACAGCCCTGTGGGAAAGCCTCGTGCGAAAGCCTCGTGGGAAAGACTCGAGGGAAAACCATAGATCCTTTGATTCACGCGGCGGACTGCGTGACACTGCTGCTACCGCTCTGGAGGAAAGCGCAAGTGCATGCCCGCATTCGAGACGAGGACTGACTCCCCTGGGGAGACTCCAGAAGTACCCCAAGATCCATGTCAGCACTGGAGAGGAATCCTCAGGTTCCGGCCCCGACTCCACACAAGGTATTAGGCCCCGGCATCGAAGGGAGAGGAATCCCAAGAGGCCCCCGAGGAATTCGCATGGGGACTGGCCTTTCCTGAGGCCACCAGAGCGGGTCCCTGAGGTCCCCGTCGTAAGTCGAGAGCACCTGCCTCAACTCGAGAAAATCCAGGAGGTTTTGCCCTCCAGGCGAGACGAGGCCCATTAGCTGAGGCTTCTCGAGGCCAATCACATCTAACCACTGGAACTTCCAAAGGGTCCTTCACACCCTTGCTGCAACACAAGAAGTTCCCCGACATACCCGTCTCCACTCGAGAGGAAGCACGTGGTGTCCCGCACACATCCAGGGGAGCCCCGTTTCCGCCTCCTAGCTCGAGATGAGGGATCCTTTCCCTGTTTCGTAGGGAAAGAATTCCCGGCGTTCCCGTCGCATCTCAAGAGGAGGCGCTCTCCACAGGAAAGGCGAGAGGAACTCCAGGGTCGTGCCACCATTCCAAGAGTCCCCCAGATGTGTCAGTCCATTCCAGAGGAACCTGTTTTCCCTGCACTGCCTTGACGTTCAAGCCGAGGATCGACTCCCAACACGTGTGCACGTGGGACAGCCCTGTGGGAAAGCCTCGTGGGAAAGCCTCCTGGGAAAGACTCGAGGGAAAACCATAGATCCTTAGATCCACGCGGCGGACTGCGTGACACTGCTGCTACCGCTCTGGAGGAAAACGCAAGTGCATGCCCGCATTCGAGACGAGGACTGACTCCCCTGGGGAGACTCCAGAAGTACCCCAAGATCCATGTCAGCACTGGAGAGGAATCCTCAGGTTCCGGCCCCGACTCCACACAAGGTCTTAGGCCCCGGCATCGACGGGAGAGGAATCCCGAGAGGCCCCCGAGGAATTCGCATGGGGACTGGCCTTTCCTGAGGCCACCAGAGCGGGTCCCTGAGGTCCTCGTCGTAAGTCGAGAGCACCTGCCGCAACTCGAGAAAATCCAGGAGGTTTTGCCCTCCAGGCGAGACGAGGCCCATTTCCGCTGAGGCTTCTCGAGGCCAATCACATCTAACCACTGGAACTTCCAAAGGGTCCTTCACACCCTTGCTGCAACTCAAGAAGTTCCCCGACATACCCGTCTCCACTCGAGAGGAAGCACGTGGGTCCCGCACACATCCACGGGAGCCCCGTTTCCGCCTCCTAGCTCAAGATGAGGGATCCTTTCCCTGTTTCGTAGGGAAAGAATTCCCGGCGTTCCCGTCGCATCTCAAGAGGAGGCGCTCTCCACAGGAAAGGCGAGAGGAACTCCAGGGTCGTGCCACCATTCCAAGAGTCCCCCAGATGTGTCAGTCCATTCCAGAGGAACCTGTTTTCCCTGCACTGCCTTGACGTTCAAGCCGAGGATCGATTCCCACCACGTGTGCACGTGGGACAGCCCTGTGGGAAAGCCTCGTGGGAAAGCCTCGTGGGAAAGACTCGAGGGAAAACCATAGATCCTTTGATCCACGCGGCGGACTGCGTGACACTGCTGCTACCGCTCTGGAGGAAAGCGCAAGTGCATTCCCGCATTCGAGACGAGGACTGACTCCCCTGGGGAGACTCCAGAAGTACCCCAAGATCCATGTCAGCACTGGAGAGGAAAACTCAGTTTCCGGCCCCGACTCCACACAAGGTCTTAGGCCCCGGCATCGACGGGAGAGGAATCCCGAGAGGCCCGCGAGGAACTCGCATGGGGACTGGCCTTTCCTGAGGCCACCAGAGCGGGTCCCTGAGGTCCCCGTCGTAAGTCGAGAGCACCTGCCGCAACTCGAGAAAATCCAGGAGGTTTTGCCCTCCAGGCGAGATGAGGCCCATTTCCGCTGAGGCTTCTCGAGGCCAATCACATCTAACCACTGGAACTTCCAAAGGGTCCTTCACACCCTTGCAGCAACACAAGAAGTTCCCCGACATACCCGTCTCCACTCGAGAGGAAGCACGTGGTGTCCCGCACACATCCAGGGGAGCCCCGTTTCCGCCTCCTAGCTCGAGATGAGGGATCCTTTCCCTGTTTCGTAGGGAAAGAATTCCCGGCGTTCCCGTCGCATCTCAAGAGGAGGCGCTCTCCACAGGAAAGGCGAGAGGAACTCCAGGGTCGTGCCACCATTCCAAGAGTCCCCCAGATGTGTCAGTCCATTCCAGAGGAACCTGTTTTCCCTGCACTGCCTTGACGTTCAAGCCGAGGATCGACTCCCAACACGTGTGCACGTGGGACAGCCCTGTGGGAAAGCCTCGTGGGAAAGCCTCCGGGGAAAGACTCGAGGGAAAACCATAGATCCTTAGATCCACGCGGCGGACTGCGTGACACTGCTGCTACCGCTCTGGAGGAAAACGCAAGTGCATGCCCGCATTCGAGACGAGGACTGACTCCCCTGGGGAGACTCCAGAAGTACCCCAAGATCCATGTCAGCACTGGAGAGGAATCCTCAGGTTCCGGCCCCGACTCCACACAAGGTCTTAGACCCCGGCATCGACGGGAGAGGAATCCCGAGAGGCCCCCGAGGAACTCGCAAGGGGACTGGCCTTTCCTGAGGCCACCAGAGCGGGTCCCTGAGGTCCCCGTCGTAAGTCGAGAGCACCTGCCGCAACTCGAGAAAATCCAGGAGGTTTTGCCCTCCAGGCGAGATGAGGCCCATTTCCAATGAGGCTTCTCGAGGCTAATCACGTCTAACCACTGGAACTTCCAAAGGGTCCTTCACACCCTTGCTGCAACTCAAGAAGTTCCCCGACATACCCGTCTCCACTCGAGAGGAAGCACGTGGGTCCCGCACACATCCAGGTGAGCCCCGTTTCCGCCTCCTAGCTCGAGATGAGGGATCCATTCCCTGTTTCGTAGGGAAAGAATTCCCGGCGTTCCCGTCGCATCTCAAGAGGAGGCGCTCTTCACAGGAAAGGCGAGAGGCACTCCAGGGTCGTGACACCATACCAAGAGTCCCCCAGATGTGTCAGTCCATTCCAGAGGAACCTGTTTTCCCTGCACTGCCTTGACGTTCAAGCCGAGGATCGACTCCCACCACGTGTGCACGTGGGACAGCCCTGTGGGAAAGCCTCTTGGGAAAGCCTCGTGGGAAAGACACGAGGGAAAACCATAGATCCTTTGATCCACGCGGCGGACTGCGAGACACTGCTGCTACCGCTCTGGAGGAAAGCGCAATGCATGCCCGCATTCGAGACGAGGACTGACTCCCCTGGGGAGACTCCAGAAGTACCCCAAGATCCATGTCAGCACTGGAGAGGAATCCTCAGGTTCCGGCCCCAACTCCACACAAGGTCTTAGGCCCCGGCATCGACGGGAGAGGAATCCCGAGAGGCCCCCGAGGAACTCGCATGGGGACTGGCCTTTCCTGAGGCCACCAGAGCGGGTCCCTGATGTCCCCGTCGTAAGTCGAGAGCACCTGCCGCAACTCGAGAAAATCCAGGAGGTTTTGCCCTCCAGGCGAGATGAGGCCCTTTTCCGCTGAGGCTTCTCGAGGCTAATCACGTCTAACCACTGGAACTTCCAAAGGGTCCTTCACACCCTTGCTGCAACTCAAGAAGTTCCCCGACATACCCGTCTCCACTCGAGAGGAAGCACGTGGCTCCCGCACACATCCAGGGGAGCCCCGTTTCCGCCTCCTAGCTCGAGATGAGGGATCCATTCCCTGTTTCGTAGGGAAAGAATTCCCGGCGTTCCCGTCGCATCTCAAGAGGAGGCGCTCTCCACAGGAAAGGCGAGAGGAACTCCAGGGTCGTGACACCATTCCAATAGTCCCCCAGATGTGTCAGTCCATTCCAGAGGAACCTGTTTTCCCTGCACTGCCTTGACGTTCAAGCCGAGGATCGACTCCCACCACGTGTGCACGTGGGACAGCCCTGTGGGAAAGCCTCGTGGGAAAGCCTCGTGGGAAAGACTCGAGGGAAAACCATAGATCCTTTGATCCACGCGGCGGACTGCGAGACACTGCTGCTACCGCTCTGGAGGAAAGCGCAATGCATGCCCGCATTCGAGACGAGGACTGACTCCCCTGGGGAGACTCCAGAAGTACCCCAAGATCCATGTCAGCACTGGAGAGGAATCCTCAGGTTCCGGCCCCGACTCCACACAAGGTCTTAGGCCCCGGCATCGAAGGGAGAGGAATCCCGAGAGACCCCCGAGGAACTCGCATGGGGACTGGCCTTTCCTGATGCCACCAGAGCGGGTCCCTGAAGTCCCCGTCGTAAGTCGAGAGCACCTGCCGCAACTCGAGAAAATCCAGGAGGTTTTGCCCTCCAGGCGAGATGAGGCCCATTTCCGCTGAGGCTTCTCGAGGCCAATCACATCTAGCCACTGGAACTTCCAAAGGGTCCTTAACACCATTGCTGCAACTCAAGAAGTTCCCCGACATACCCGTCTCCACTCGAGAGGAAGCACGTGGGGTCCCGCACACATCCAGGGGAGCCCCGTTTCCGCCTCCTAGCTCGAGATGAGGGATCCTTTCCCTGTTTCGTAGGGAAAGAATTCCCGGCGTTCCCGTCGCATCTCAAGAGGAGGCGCTCTCCACAGGAAAGGCGAGAGGAACTCCAGGGTCATGCCACCATTCCAAGAGGCCCCCAGATGTGTCAGTCCATTCCAGAGGAACCTGTTTTCCCTGCACTGCCTTGACGTTCAAGCCGAGGATCGACTCCCACCACGTGTGCACGTGGGACAGCCTTGTGGGAAAGCCTCGTGGGAAAGCCTCGTGGGAAAGACTCGAGGGAAAACCATAGATCCTTTGATCCACGCGGCGGACTGCGTGACACTGCTGCCACCGCTCCTGAGGAAAGCGCAAGTGCATGCCCGCATTCGAGACGAGGACTGACTCCCCTGGGGAGACTCCAGAAGTACCGCAAGATCCATGTCAGCACTGGAGAGGAATCCTCAGGTTCCGGCCCCGAATCCACACAAGGTCTTAGGCCCCGGCATCGACGGGAGAGGAATCCCGAGAGGCCCCCGAGGACCTCGCATGGGGACTGGCCTTTCCTGAGGCCACCAGAGCGGGTCCCTGAGGTCCCCGTCGTAAGTCGAGAGCACCTGCCGCAACTCGAGAAAATCCAGGAGGTTTTGCCCTCCAGGCGAGATGAGGCCCATTTACGCTGAGGCTTCTCGAGGCCAATCACATCTAACCACTGGAACTTCCAAAGGGTCTTTCATACCATTGCTGCAACTCAAGAAGTTCCCCGACATACCCGTCTCCACTCGAGAGGAAGCACGTGGGGTCCCGCACACATCCAGGGGAGCCCCGTTTCCGCCTCCTAGCTCGAGATGAGGGATCCTTTCCCTGTTTCGTAGGGGAAGAATTCCCGGCGTTCCCGTCGCATCTCAAGAGGAGGCGCTCTCCACAGGAAAGGCGAGAGGAACTCCAGGGTCGTGCCACCATTCCAAGAGTCCCCCAGATGTGTCAGTCCATTCCAGAGGAACCTGTTTTCCCTGCACTGCCTTGACGTTCAAGCCGAGGATCGACTCCCAGCACGTGTGCACGTGGGACAGCCCTGTGGGAAAGCATCGTGGGAAAGCCTCGTGGGAAAGACTCGAGGGAAAACCATAGATCCTTTGATCCACGCGGCGGACTGCGTCACACGGCTGCTACCGCTCTGGAGGAAAGCGCAAGTGCATGCCCGCATTCGAGTCGAGGACTGACTCCCCTGGGGAGACTCCAGAAGTACCCCAAGATCCATGTCAGCACTGGAGAGGAATCCTCAGGTTCCGGCCCCGACTCCACACAAGGTCTTAGACCCCGGCATCGACGGGAGAGGAATCCCGAGAGGCCCCCGAGGAACTCGCATGGGGACTGGCCTTTCCTGAGGCCACCAGAGCGGGTCCCTGAGGTCCCCGTCGTAAGTCGAGAGCACCTGCCGCAACTCGAGAAAATCCAGGAGGTTTTGCCCTCCAGGCGAGATGAGGCCCATTTCCGCTGAGGCTTCTCGAGGCCAATCACATCTAACCACTGGAACTTCCAAAGGGTACTTCACACCCTTGCTACAACTCAAGAAGTTCCCCGACATACCCGTCTCCACTCGAGAGGAAGCACGTGGGGTCCCGCACACATCCAGGGGAGCCCCGTTTCCGCCTCCTAGCTCGAGATGAGGGATCCTATCCCTGTTTCGTAGGGAAAGAATTCCCGGCGTTCCCGTCGCACCTCAAGAGGAGGCGCTCTCCAAAGGAAAGGCGAGAGGAACTCCAGGGTCGTGCCACCATTCCAAGAGTCCCCCAGATGTGTCAGTCCATTCCAGAGGAACCTGTTTTCCCTGCACTGCCTTGACGTTCAAGCCGAGGATCGACTCCCACCACGTGTGCACGTGGGACAGCCCTGTGGGAAAGCCTCGTGGGAAAGCCTCGTGGGAAAGACTCGAGGGAAAACCATAGATCCTTTGATCCACGCGGCGGACTGCGTGACACTGCTGCCACCGCTCCTGAGGAAAGCGCAAGTGCATGCCCGCATTCGAGACGAGGACTGACTCCCCTGGGGAGACTCCAGAAGTACCGCAAGATCCATGTCAGCACTGGAGAGGAATCCTCAGGTTCCGGCCCCGAATCCACACAAGGTCTTAGGCCCCGGAATCGACGGGAGAGGAATCCCGAGAGGCCCCCGAGGAACTCGCATGGGGTCTGGCCTTTCCTGAGGCCACCAGAGCGGGTCCCTGAGGTCCCCGTCGTAAGTCGAGAGCACCTGCCGCAACTCGAGAAAATCCAGGAGGTTTTGCCCTCCAGGCGAGATGAGGCCCATTTACGCTGAGGCTTCTCGAGGCCAATCACATCTAACCACTGGAACTTCCAAAGGGTCTTTCATACCATTGCTGCAACTCAAGAAGTTCCCCGACATACCCGTCTCCACTCGAGAGGAAGCACGTGGGGTCCCGCACACATCCAGGGGAGCCCCGTTTCCGCCTCCTAGCTCGAGATGAGGGATCCTTTCCCTGTTTCGTAGGGGAAGAATTCCCGGCGTTCCCGTCGCATCTCAAGAGGAGGCGCTCTCCACAGGAAAGGCGAGAGGAACTCCAGGGTCGTGCCACCATTCCAAGAGTCCCCCAGATGTGTCAGTCCATTCCAGAGGAACCTGTTTTCCCTGCACTGCCTTGACGTTCAAGCCGAGGATCGACTCCCACCACGTGTGCACGTGGGACAGCCCTGTGGGAAAGCCTCGTGGGAAAGCCTCGTGGGAAAGACTCGAGGGAAAACCATAGATCCTTTGATCCACGCGGCGGACTGCGTCACACGGCTGCTACCGCTCTGGAGGAAAGCGCAAGTGCATGCCCGCATTCGAGTCGAGGACTGACTCCCCTGGGGAGACTCCAGAAGTACCCCAAGATCCATGTCAGCACTGGAGAGGAATCCTCAGGTTCCGGCCCCGACTCCACACAAGGTGTTAGACCCCGGCATCGACGGGAGAGGAA
Organism: Ovis canadensis; assembly: GCF_042477335.2. Taxonomy (NCBI): domain Eukaryota; kingdom Metazoa; phylum Chordata; class Mammalia; order Artiodactyla; family Bovidae; genus Ovis; species Ovis canadensis. The sequence goes on from NC_091259.1 coordinate 2,075,736, forward strand.
TCCCGAGAGGCCCCCGAGGAACTCGCATGGGGACTGGCCTTTCCTGAGGCCACCAGAGCGGGTCCCTGAGGTCCCCGTCGTAAGTCGAGAGCACCTGCCGCAACTCGAGAAAATCCAGGAGGTTTTGCCCTCCAGGCGAGATGAGGCCCATTTCCGCTGAGGCTTCTCGAGGCCAATCACATCTAACCACTGGAACTTCCAAAGGGTCCTTCACACCATTGCTGCAACTCAAGAAGTTCCCCGACATACCCGTCTCCACTCGAGAGGAAGCACGTGGGGTCCCGCACACATCCAGGGGAGCCCCGTTTCCGCCTCCTAGCTCGAGATGAGGGATCCTTTCCCTGTTTTGTAGGGAAAGAATACCCGGCGTTCCCGTCGCATCTCAAGAGGAGGCGCTCTCCACAGGAAAGGCGAGAGGAACTCCAGGGTCGTGACACCATTCCAAGAGTCCCCCAGATGTGTCAGTCCATTCCAGAGGAACCTGTTTTCCCTGCACTGCCTTGACGTTCAAGCCGAGGATCGACTCCCACCACGTGTGCACGTGGGACAGCCCTGTGGGAAAGCCTCGTGGGAAACCCTCGTGGGAAAGACTCGAGGGAAAACCATAGATCCTTTGATCCACGCGGCGGACTGCGTGACACTGCTGCTACCGCTCTGGAGGAAACCGCAAGTGCATGCCCGCATTCGAGACGAGGACTGACTCCCCTGGGGAGACTCCAGAAGTACCCCAAGATCCATGTCAGCACTGGAGAGGAATCCTCAGGTTCCGGCCCCGACTCCACACAAGGTCTTAGGCCCCGGCATTGACGGGAGAGGAATCCCGAGAGGCCCCCGAGGAACTCGCATGGGGACTGGCCTTTCCTGAGGCCACCAGAGCGGGTCCCTGAGGTCCCCGTCGTAAGTCGAGAGCACCTGCCGCAACTCGAGAAAATCCAGGAGGTTTTGCCCTCCAGGCGAGATGAGGCCCATTTCCGCTGAGGCTTCTCGAGGCCAATCACATTTAACCACTGGAACTTCCAAAGGGTCCTTCACACCATTGCTGCAACTCAAGAAGTTCCCCGACATACCCGTCTCCACTCGATAGGAAGCACGTGGTGTCCCGCACACATCCAGGGGAGCCCCGTTTCCGCCTCCTAGCTCGAGATGAGGGATCCTTTCCCTGTTTCGTAGGGAAAGAATTCCCGGCGTTCCCGTCGCATCTCAAGAGGAGGCGCTCTCCACAGGAAAGGCGAGAGGAACTCCAGGGTCGTGCCACCATTCCAAGAGTCCCCCAGATGTGTCAGTCCATTCCAGAGGAACCTGTTTTCCCTGCACTGCCTTGACGTTCAAGACGAGGATCGACTCCCACCACGTGTGCACGTGGGACAGCCCTGTGGGAAAGCCTCGTGGGAAAGCCTCGTGGGAAAGACTCGAGGGAAAACCATAGATCCTTTCACCCACGCGGCGGACTGCGTGACACTGCTGCTACCGCTCTGGAGGAAAGCGCATGTGCATGCCCGCATTCGAGACGAGGACTGACTCCCCTGGGGAGACTCCAGAAGTACCCCAAGATCCATGTCAGCACTGGAGAGGAATCCTCAGGTTCCGGCCCCGACTCCACACAAGGCCTTAGGCCCCGGCATCGACGGGAGAGGAATCCCGAGACGCCCCCGAGGAACTCACATGGGGACTGGCCTTTCCTGAGGCCACCAGAGCGGGTCCCTGAGGTCCCCGTCGTAAGTCGAGAGCACCTGCCGCAACTGGAGAAAATCCAGGAGGTTTTGCCCTCCAGGCGAGATGAGGCCCATTTCCGCTGAGGCTTCTCGAAGCCAATCACATCTAACCACTGGAACTTCCAAAGGGTCCTTCACACCCTTGCTGCAACTCAAGAAGTTCCCCGACATACCCGTCTCCACTCGAGAGGAAGCACGTGGGGTCCCGCACACATCCAGGGGAGCCCCGTTTCCGCCTCCTAGCTCGAGATGAGGGATCCTTTCCCTGTTTCGTAGGGAAAGAATTCCCGGCGTTCCCGTCGCATTTCAAGAGGTGGCGCTCTCCACAGGAAAGGCGAGAGGAAATCCAGGGTCGTGCCACCATTCCAAGAGTCCCCCTGATGTGTCAGTCCATTCCAGAGGAACCTGTTTTCCCTGCACTGCCTTGACGTCCAAGCCGAGGATCGACTCCCACCACGTGTGCACGTGGGACAGCCCTGTGGGAAAGCCTCGTGGGAAAGCCTCGTGGGAAAGACTCGAGGGAAAACCATAGATCCTTTGATCCACGCGGCGGACTGCGTGACACTGCTGCTACCGCTCTGGAGGAAAGCGCAAGTGCATGCCCGCATTCGAGTCGAGGACTGACTCCCCTGGGGAGACTCCAGAAGTACCCCAAGATCCATGTCAGCACTGGAGAGGAATTCTCAGGTTCCGGCCCCGACTCCACACAAGGTCTTAGACCCCGGCATCGACGGGAGAGGAATCCCGAGAGGCCCCCGAGGAACTCGCATGGGGACTGGCCTTTCCTGAGGCCACCAGAGCGGGTCCCTGAGGTCCCCGTCGTAAGTCGAGAGCACCTGCCGCAACTCGAGAAAATCCAGGAGGTTTTGCCCTCCAGGCGAGATGAGGCCCATTTCCGCTGAGGCTTCTCGAGGCCAATCACATCTAACCACTGGAACTTCCAAAGGGTCCTTCACACCATTGCTGCAACTCAAGAAGTTCCCCGACATACCCGTCTCCACTCGAGAGGAAGCACGTGGGGTCCCGCACACATCCAGGGGAGCCCCGTTTCCGCCTCCTAGCTCGAGATGAGGGATCCTTTCCCTGTTTCGTAGGGAAAGAATTCCCGGCGTTCCCGTCGCATCTCAAGAGGAGGCGCTCTCCACAGGAAAGGCGAGAGGAACTCCATTGTCGTGACACCATTCCAAGAGTCCCCCAGATGTGTCAGTCCATTCCAGAGGAACCTGTTTTCCCTGCACTGCCTTGACGTTCAAGCCGAGGATCGACTCCCACCACGTGTGCACGTGGGACAGCCCTGTGGGAAAGCCTCGTGGGAAAGCCTCGTGGGAAAGACTCGAGGGAAAACCATAGATCCTTTGATCCACGCGGCGGACTGCGTGACACTGCTGCTACCGCTCTGGAGGAAAGCGCAAGTGCATGCCCGCATTCGAGACGAGGACTGACTCCCCTGGGGAGACTCCAGAAGTACCCCAAGATGCATGTCAGCACTGGAGAGGAATCCTCAGGTTCCGGCCCCGAATCCACACAAGGTCTTAGGCCCCGGCATCGACGGGAGAGGAATCCCGAGATGCCCCCGAGGAACTCGCATGGGGACTGGCCTTTCCTGAGGCCACCAGAGCGGGTCCCTGAGGTCCCCGTCGTAAGTCGAGAGCACCTGCCGCAACTCGAGAAAATCCACGAGGTTTTGCCCTCCAGGCGAGATGAGGCCCATTTCCACTGAGGCTTCTCGGGGCCAATCACATCTAACCAATGGAACTTCCAAAGGGTCCTTCACACCCTTGCTACAACTCAAGAAGTTCCCCGACATACCCGTCTCCACTCGAGAGGAAGCACGTGGGGTCCCGCACACATCCAGGGGAGCCCCGTTTCCGCCTCCTAGCTCGAGATGAGGGATCCTATCCCTGTTTCGTAGGGAAAGAATTCCCGGCGTTCCCGTCGCACCTCAAGAGGAGGCGCTCTCCAAAGGAAAGGCGAGAGGAACTCCAGGGTCGTGCCACCATTCCAAGAGTCCCCCAGATGTGTCAGTCCATTCCAGAGGAACCTGTTTTCCCTGCAGTGCCTTGACGTTCAAGCCGAGGATCGACTCCCACCACGTGTGCACGTGGGACAGCCCTGTGGGAAAGCCTCGTGGGAAAGCCTCGTGGGAAAGACTCGAGGGAAAACCATAGATCCTTTGATCCACGCGGCGGACTACGTGACACTGCTGCTACCGCTCTGGAGGAAAGCGCAAGTGCATGCCCGCATTCGAGACGAGGACTGACTCCCCTGGGGAGACTCCAGAAGTACCCCAAGATCCATGTCAGCACTGGAGAGGAATCCTCAGGTTCCGGCCCCGACTCCACACAAGGTCTTAGGTCCCGGCATCGACGGGAGAGGAATCCCGAGAGACCCCCGAGGAACTCGCATGGGAACTGGCCTTTCCTGAGGCCACCAGAGCGGGTCCCTGAGGTCCCCGTCATAAGTCGAGAGCACCTGCCGCAACTCGAGAAAATCCAGGAGGTTTTGCCCTCCAGGCGAGATGAGGCCCATTTCCGCTGAGGCTTCTCGAGGCCAATCACATCTAACCACTGGAACTTCCAAAGGGTCCTTAACACCATTGCTGCAACTCAAGAAGTTCCCCGACATACCCGTCTCCACTCGAGAGGAAGCACGTGGGGCCCCGCACACATCCAGGGGAGCCCCGTTTCCGCCTCCTAGCTCGAGATGAGGGATCCTATCCCTGTTTCGTAGGGAAAGAATTCCCGGCGTTCCCGTCGCATCTCAAGAGGAGGCGCTCTCCACAGGAAAGGCGAGAGGAACTCCAGGGTCGTGCCACCATTCCAAGAGTCCCCCAGATGTGTCAGTCCATTCCAGAGGAACCTTTTTTCCCTGCACTGCCTTGACGTTCAAGCCGAGGATCGACTCCCACCACGTGTGCACGTGGGACAGCCCTGTGGGAAAGCCTCGTGGGAAAGCCTCGTGGGAAAGACTCGAGGGAAAACCATAGATCCTTTGATCCACGCGGCGGACTGCGTGACACTGCTGCTACCGCTCTGGAGGAAAGCGCAAGTGCATGCCCGCATTCGAGACGAGGACTGACTCCCCTGGGGAGACTCCAGACGTACCCCAAGATCCATGTCAGCACTGGAGAGGAATCCTCAGGTTCCGGCCCCGACTCCACACAAGGTCTTAGACCCCGGCATCGACGGGAGAGGAATCCCGAGAGGCCCTCGAGGAACTCGCATGGGGACTGGCCTTTTCTGAGGCCACCAGAGCGGGTACCTGAGGTCCCCGTCGTAAGTCGAGAGCACCTGCCGCAACTCGAGAAAATCCAGGAGGTTTTGCCCTCCAGGCGAGATGAGGCCCATTTCCGCTGAGGCTTCTCGAGGCCAATCACATCTAACCACTGGAACTTCCAAAGGGTCCTTCACACCCTTGCTGCAACTCAAGAAGTTCCCCGACATACCCGTCTCCACTCGAGAGGAAGCACCTGGTGTCCCGCACACATCCAGGGGAGCCCTGTTTCCGCCTCCTAGCTCGAGATGAGGGATCCTTTCCCTGTTTCGTAGGGAAAGAATTCCCGGCGTTCCCGTCGCATCTCAAGAGGAGGCGCTCTCCACAGGAAAGGCGAGAGGAACTCCAGGGTCGTGCCACCATTCCAAGAGTCCCCCAGATGTGTCAGTCCATTCCCGAGGAACCTGTTTTCCCTGCACTGCCTTGACGTTCAAGCCGAGGATCGACTCCCACCACGTGTGCACGTGGGACAGCCCTGTGGGAAAGCCTCGTGGGAAAGCCTCGTGGGAAAGACTCGAGGGAAAACCATAGATCCTTTGATCCACGCGGCGGACTGCGTGACACTGCTGCTACCGCTCTGGAGGAAACCGCAAGTGCATGCCCGCATTCGAGACGAGGACTGACTCCCCTGGGGAGACTCCAGAAGTACCCCAAGATCCATGTCAGCACTGGAGAGGAATCCTCAGGTTCCGGCCCCGACTCCACACAAGGTCTTAGGCCCCGGCATCGACGGGAGAGGAATCCCGAGAGGCCCCCGAGGAACTCGCATGGGGACTGGCCTTTCCTGAGGCCACCAGAGCGGGTCCCTGAGGTCCCCGTCGTAAGTCGAGGGCACCTGCCACAACTCGAGAAAATCCAGGAGGTTTTGCCCTCCAGGCGAGATGAGGCCCATTTCCAATGAGGCTTCTCGAGGCCAATCACATCTAACCACTGGAACTTCCAAAGGGTCCTTCACACCATTGCTGCAACTCAAGAAGTTCCCCGACATACCCGTCTCCACTCGAGAGGAAGCACGTGGGGTCCCGCACACATCCAGGGGAGCCCCGTTTCCGCCTCCTAGCTCGAGATGAGCGATCCTTTCCCTGTTTCGTAGGGAAAGAATTCCCGGCGTTCCCGTCGCATCTCAAGAGGAGGCGCTCTCCACAGGAAAGGCGAGAGGAACTCCAGGGTCGTGCCACCATTCCAAGAGTCCCCCAGATGTGTCAGTCCATTCCAGAGGAACCTGTTTTCCCTGCACTGCCTTGACGTTCAAGCCGAGGATCGACTCCCACCACGTGTGCACGTGGGACAGCCCTGTGGGAAAGCCTCGTGGGAAAGCCTCGTGGGAAAGACTCGAGGGAAAACCATAGATCCTTTGCTCCACGCGGCGGACTGCGTGACACTGCTGCTACCGCTCTGGAGGAAAGCGCAAGTGCATGCCCGCATTCGAGACGAGGACTGACTCCCCTGGGGAGACTCCAGAAGTACCCCAAGATAAATGTCAGCACTGGAGAGGACCCTCAGGTTCCGGCCCCGACTCCACACAAGGTCTTAGGCCCCGGCATCGACGGGAGAGGAATCCCGAGACGCCCCCGAGGAACTCGCATGGGGACTGGCCTTTCCTGAGGCCACCAGAGCGGGTCCCTGAGGTCCCCGTCGTAAGTCGAGAGCACCTGCCGCAACTCGAGAAAATCCAGGAGGTTTTGCCCTCCAGGCGAGATGAGGCCCATTTCCGCTGAGGCTTCTCGAGGCCAATCACATCTAACCACTGGAACTTCCAAAGGGTCCTTCACACCATTGCTGCAACTCAAGAAGTTCCCCGACATACCCGTCTCCACTCGAGAGGAAGCACGTGGGGTCCCGAACACATCCAGGGGAGCCCCGTTTCCGCCTCCTAGCTCGAGATGAGGGATCCTTTCCCTGTTTCGTAGGGAAAGAATTCCCGGCGTTCCCGTCGCATCTCAAGAGGAGGCGCTCTCCACAGGAAAGGCGAGAGGAACTCCAGGGTCGTGCCACCATTCCAAGAGTCCCCCAGATGTGTCAGTCCATTCCAGAGGAACCTGTTTTCCCTGCACTGCCTTGACGTTCAAGCCGAGGATCGACTCCCACCACGTGTGCACGTGGGACAGCCCTGTGGGAAAGCCTCGTGGGAAAGCCTCGTGGGAAAGACTCGAGGGAAAACCATAGATCCTTTGATCCACGCGGCGGACTGCGTGACACTGCTGCTACCGCTCTGGAGGAAAGCGCAAGTGCATGCCCGCATTCGAGACGAGGACTGACTCCCCTGGGGAGACTCCAGAAGTACCCCAAGATCCATGTCAGCACTGGAGAGGAATCCTCAGGTTCCGGCCCCGACTCCACACAAGGTCTTAGGCCCCGGCATCGACGGGAGAGGAATACCGAGAGGCCCGCGAGGAACTCGCATGGGGACTGGCCATTCCTGAGGCCACCAGAGCGGGTCCCTGAGGTCCCCGTCGTAAGTCGAGAGCACCTGCCGCAACTCGAGAAAATCCAGGAGGTTTTGCCCTCCAGGCGAGATGAGGCCCATTTCCGCTGAGTCTTCTCGAGGCCAATCACGTCTAAACACTGGAACTTCCAAAGGGTCCTTCACACCCTTGCTGCAACTCAAGAAGTTCCCCGACATACCCGTCTCCACTCGAGAGGAAGCACGTGGGGTCCCGCACACATCCAGGGGAGCCCCGTTTCCGCCTCCTAGCTCGAGATGAGGGATCCTTTCCCTGTTTCGTAGGGAAAGAATTCCCGGCGTTCCCGTCGCATCTCAAGAGGAGGCGCTCTCCACAGGAAAGGCGAGAGGAACTCCAGGGTCGTGCCACCATTCCAAGAGTCCCCCAGATGTGTCAGTCCATTCCAGAGGAACCTGTTTTCCCTGCACTGCCTTGACGTTCAAGCCGAGGATCGACTCCCACCACGTGTGCACGTGGGACAGCCCTGTGGGAAAGCCTCGTGGGAAAGCCTCCAGGGAAAGACTCGAGGGAAAACCACAGATCCTTTGATCCACGCGGCAGACTGCGTGACACTGCTGCTACCGCTCTGGAGGAAAGCGCAAGTGCATGCCCGCATTCGAGACGAGGACTTTCTTCCCTGTGGAGACTCCAGAAGTACGCCAAGATCCATGTCAGCACTGGAGAGGAATCCTCAGGTTCCGGCCCCGACTCCACACAAGGTCTTAGGCCCCGGCATCGACGGGAGAGGAATCCCGAGAGGCCCCCGAGGAACTCGCATGGGGACTGGCCTTTCCTGAGGCCACCAGAGCGGGTCCCTGAGGTCCCCGTCGTAAGTCGAGAGCACCTGCCGCAACTCGAGAAAATCCAGGAGGTTTTGCCCTCCAGGCGATATGAGGCCCATTTCCGCTGAGGCTTCTCGAGGCCAATCACATCTAACCACTGGAACTTCCAAAGGGTCCTTCACACCCTTGCTGCAACTCAAGAAGTTCCCCGACATACCCGTCTCCACTCGAGAGGAAGCACGTGGGGTCCCGCACACATCCAGGGGAGCCCCGATTCCGCCTCCTAGCTCGAGATGAGGGATCCTTTCCCTGTTTCGTAGGGAAAGAATTCCCGGCGTTCCCGTCGCATCTCAAGAGGAGGCGCTCTCCACAGGAAAGGCGAGAGGAACTCCAGGGTCGTGCCACCATTCCAAGAGTCCCCCAGATGTGTCAGTCCATTCCAGAGGAACCTGTTTTCCCTGCACTGCCTTGACGTTCAAGCCGAGGATCCACTCCCACCACGTGTGGACGTGGGACAGCCCTGTGGGAAAGCCTCGTGCGAAAGCCTCGTGGGAAAGACTCGAGGGAAAACCATAGATCCTTTGATTCACGCGGCGGACTGAGTGACACTGCTGCTACCGCTCTGGAGGAAAGCGCAAGTGCATGCCCGCATTCGAGACGAGGACTGACTCCCCTGGGGAGACTCCAGAAGTACCCCAAGATCCATGTCAGCACTGGAGAGGAATCCTCAGGTTCCGGCCCCGACTCCACACAAGGTATTAGGCCCCGGCATCGAAGGGAGAGGAATCCCAAGAGGCCCCCGAGGAATTCGCATGGGGACTGGCCTTTCCTGAGGCCACCAGAGCGGGTCCCTGAGGTCCCCGTCGTAAGTCGAGAGCACCTGCCTCAACTCGAGAAAATCCAGGAGGTTTTGCCCTCCAGGCGAGATGAGGCCCATTAGCTGAGGCTTCTCGAGGCCAATCACATCTAACCACTGGAACTTCCAAAGGGTCCTTCACACCCTTGCTGCAACACAAGAAGTTCCCCGACATACCCGTCTCCACTCGAGAGGAAGCACGTGGTGTCCCGCACACATCCAGGGGAGCCCCGTTTCCGCCGCCTAGCTCGAGATGAGGGATCCTTTCCCTGTTTCGTAGGGAAAGAATTCCCGGCGTTCCCGTCGCATCTCAAGAGGAGGCGCTCTCCACAGGAAAGGCGAGAGGAACTCCAGGGTCGTGCCACCATTCCAAGAGTCCCCCAGATGTGTCAGTCCATTCCAGAGGAACCTGTTTTCCCTGCACTGCCTTGACGTTCAAGCCGAGGATCGACTCCCAACACGTGTGCACGTGGGACAGCCCTGTGGGAAAGCCTCGTGGGAAAGCCTCCTGGGAAAGACTCGAGGGAAAACCATAGATCCTTAGATCCACGCGGCGGACTGCGTGACACTGCTGCTACCGCTCTGGAGGAAAACGCAAGTGCATGCCCGCATTCGAGACGAGGACTGACTCCCCTGGGGAGACTCCAGAAGTACCCCAAGATCCATGTCAGCACTGGAGAGGAATCCTCAGGTTCCGGCCCCGACTCCACACAAGGTCTTAGGCCCCGGCATCGACGGGAGAGGAATCCCGAGAGGCCCCCGAGGAATTCGCATGGGGACTGGCCTTTCCTGAGGCCACCAGAGCGGGTCCCTGAGGTCCTCGTCGTAAGTCGAGAGCACCTGCCGCAACTCGAGAAAATCCAGGAGGTTTTGCCCTCCAGGCGAGACGAGGCCCATTTCCGCTGAGGCTTCTCGAGGCCAATCACATCTAACCACTGGAACTTCCAAAGGGTCCTTCACACCCTTGCTGCAACTCAAGAAGTTCCCCGACATACCCGTCTCCACTCGAGAGGAAGCACGTGGGTCACGCACACATCCACGGGAGCCCCGTTTCCGCCTCCTAGCTCAAGATGAGGGATCCTTTCCCTGTTTCGTAGGGAAAGAATTCCCGGCGTTCCCGTCGCATCTCAAGAGGAGGCGCTCTCCACAGGAAAGGCGAGAGGAACTCCAGGGTCGTGCCACCATTCCAAGAGTCCACCAGATGTGTCAGTCCATTCCAGAGGAACCTGTTTTCCCTGCACTGCCTTGACGTTCAAGCCGAGGATCGATTCCCACCACGTGTGCACGTGGGACAGCCCTGTGGGAAAGCCTCGTGGGAAAGCCTCGTGGGAAAGACTCGAGGGAAAACCATAGATCCCTTGATCCACGCGGCGGACTGCGTGACACTGCTGCTACCGCTCTGGAGGAAAGCGCAAGTGCATTCCCGCATTCGAGACGAGGACTGACTCCCCTGGGGAGACTCCAGAAGTACCCCAAGATCCATGTCAGCACTGGAGAGGAAAACTCAGGTTCCGGCCCCGACTCCACACAAGGTCTTAGGCCCCGGCATCGACGGGAGAGGAATCCCGAGAGGCCCCCGAGGAACTCGCAAGGGGACTGGCCTTTCCTGAGGCCACCAGAGCGGGTCCCTGAGGTCCCCGTTGTAAGTCGAGAGCACCTGCCGCAACTCGAGAAAATCCAGGAGGTTTTGCCCTCCAGGCGAGATGAGGCCCCTTTCCGCTGAGGCTTCTCGAGGCCAATCACATCTAACCACTGGAACTTCCAAAGGGTCCTTCACACCCTTGCTGCAACTCAAGAAGTTCCCCGACATACACGTCTCCACTCGAGAGGAAGCACGTGGGGTCCCGCACACATCCAGGGGAGCCCCGTTTCCACCTCCTAGCTCCAGATGAGGGATCCTTTCCCTGTTTCGTAAGGAAAGAATTCCCGGCGTTCCCGTCGCATCTCAAGAGGAGGCGCTCTCCACAGGAAAGGCGAGAGGAACTCCAGGGTCGTGCCACCATTCCAAGAGTCCCCCAGATGTGTCAGTCCATTCCAGAGGAACCTGTTTTCCCTGCACTGCCTTGACGTTCAAGCCGAGGATCGACTCCCACCACGTGTGCACGTGGAACAGCCCTGTGGGAAAGCTTCGTGGGAAAGCCTCGTGTGAAAGACTCGAGGGAAAACCATAGATCCTTTGATCCACGCGGCGGACTGCGTGACACTGCTGCTACCGCTCTGGAGGAAAGCGCAAGTGCATGCCCGCATTCGAGACGAGGACTGACTCCCCTGGGGAGACTCCAGAAGTACCCCAAGATCCATGTCAGCACTGGAGAGGAATCCTCAGGTTCCGGCCCCGACTCCACACAAGGTCTTAGACCCCGGCATCGACGGGAGAGGAATCCCGAGAGGCCCCCGAGGAACTCGCAAGGGGACTGGCCTTTCCTGAGGCCACCAGAGCGGGTCCCTGAGGTCCCCGTCGTAAGTCGAGAGCACCTGCCGCAACTCGAGAAAATCCAGGAGGTTTTGCCCTCCAGGCGAGATGAGGCCCATTTCCAATGAGGCTTCTCGAGGCTAATCACGTCTAACCACTGGAACTTCCAAAGGGTCCTTCACACCCTTGCTGCAACTCAAGAAGTTCCCCGACATACCCGTCTCCACTCGAGAGGAAGCACGTGGGTCCCGCACACATCCAGGTGAGCCCCGTTTCCGCCTCCTAGCTCGAGATGAGGGATCCATTCCCTGTTTCGTAGGGAAAGAATTCCCGGCGTTCCCGTCGCATCTCAAGAGGAGGCGCTCTTCACAGGAAAGGCGAGAGGAACTCCAGGGTCGTGACACCATACCAAGAGTCCCCCAGATGTGTCAGTCCATTCCAGAGGAACCTGTTTTCCCTGCACTGCCTTGACGTTCAAGCCGAGGATCGACTCCCACCACGTGTGCACGTGGGACAGCCCTGTGGGAAAGCCTCTTGGGAAAGCCTCGTGGGAAAGACACGAGGGAAAACCATAGATCCTTTGATCCACGCGGCGGACTGCGAGACACTGCTGCTACCGCTCTGGAGGAAAGCGCAATGCATGCCCGCATTCGAGACGAGGACTGACTCCCCTGGGGAGACTCCAGAAGTACCCCAAGATCCATGTCAGCACTGGAGAGGAATCCTCAGGTTCCGGCCCCGACTCCACACAAGGTCTTAGGCCCCGGCATCGACGGGAGAGGAATCCCGAGAGGCCCCCGAGGAACTCGCATGGGGACTGGCCTTTCCTGAGGCCACCAGAGCGGGTCCCTGATGTCCCCGTCGTAAGTCGAGAGCACCTGCCGCAACTCGAGAAAATCCAGGAGGTTTTGCCCTCCAGGCGAGATGAGGCCCTTTTCCGCTGAGGCTTCTCGAGGCTAATCACGTCTAACCACTGGAACTTCCAAAGGGTCCTTCACACCCTTGCTGCAACTCAAGAAGTTCCCCGACATACCCGTCTCCACTCGAGAGGAAGCACGTGGCTCCCGCACACATCCAGGGGAGCCCCGTTTCCGCCTCCTAGCTCGAGATGAGGGATCCATTCCCTGTTTCGTAGGGAAAGAATTCCCGGCGTTCCCGTCGCATCTCAAGAGGAGGCGCTCTCCACAGGAAAGGCGAGAGGAACTCCAGGGTCGTGACACCATTCCAATAGTCCCCCAGATGTGTCAGTCCATTCCAGAGGAACCTGTTTTCCCTGCACTGCCTTGACGTTCAAGCCGAGGTTCGACTCCCACCACGTGTGCACGTGGGACAGCCCTGTGGGAAAGCCTCGTGGGAAAGCCTCGTGGGAAAGACTCGAGGGAAAACCATAGATCCTTTGATCCACGCGGCGGACTGCGAGACACTGCTGCTACCGCTCTGGAGGAAAGCGCAATGCATGCCCGCATTCGAGACGAGGACTGACTCCCCTGGGGAGACTCCAGAAGTACCCCAAGATCCATGTCAGCACTGGAGAGGAATCCTCAGGTTCCGGCCCCGACTCCACACAAGGTCTTAGGCCCCGGCATCGACGGGAGAGGAATCCCGAGAGACCCCCGAGGAACTCGCATGGGGACTGGCCTTTCCTGATGCCACCAGAGCGGGTCCCTGAAGTCCCCGTCGTAAGTCGAGAGCACCTGCCGCAACTCGAGAAAATCCAGGAGGTTTTGCCCTCCAGGCGAGATGAGGCCCATTTCCGCTGAGGCTTCTCGAGGCCAATCACATCTAGCCACTGGAACTTCCAAAGGGTCCTTAACACCATTGCTGCAACTCAAGAAGTTCCCCGACATACCCGTCTCCACTCGAGAGGAAGCACGTGGGGTCCCGCACACATCCAGGGGAGCCCCGTTTCCGCCTCCTAGCTCGAGATGAGGGATCCTTTCCCTGTTTCGTAGGGAAAGAATTCCCGGCGTTCCCGTCGCATCTCAAGAGGAGGCGCTCTCCACAGGAAAGGCGAGAGGAATTCCAGGGTCATGCCACCATTCCAAGAGTCCCCCAGATGTGTCAGTCCATTCCAGAGGAACCTGTTTTCCCTGCACTGCCTTGACGTTCAAGCCGAGGATCGACTCCCACCACGTGTGCACGTGGGACAGCCTTGTGGGAAAGCCTCGTGGGAAAGCCTCGTGGGAAAGACTCGAGGGAAAACCATAGATCCTTTGATCCACGCGGCGGACTGCGTGACACTGCTGCCACCGCTCCTGAGGAAAGCGCAAGTGCATGCTCGCATTCGAGACGAGGACTGACTCCCCTGGGGAGACTCCAGAAGTACCGCAAGATCCATGTCAGCACTGGAGAGGAATCCTCAGGTTCCGGCCCCGAATCTACACAAGGTCTTAGGCCCCGGCATCGACGGGAGAGGAATCCCGAGAGGCCCCCGAGGAACTCGCATGGGGTCTGGCCTTTCCTGAGGCCACCAGAGCGGGTCCCTGAGGTCCCCGTCGTAAGTCGAGAGCACCTGCCGCAACTCGAGAACATCCAGGAGGTTTTGCCCTCCAGGCGAGATGAGGCCCATTTACGCTGAGGCTTCTCGAGGCCAATCACATCTAACCACTGGAATTTCCAAAGGGTCTTTCATACCATTGCTGCAACTCAAGAAGTTCCCCGACATACCCGTCTCCACTCGAGAGGAAGCACGTGGTGTCCCGCACACATCCAGGGGAGCCCCGTTTCCGCCTCCTAGCTCGAGATGAGGGATCCTTTCCCTGTTTCGTAGGGGAAGAATTCCCGGCGTTCCCGTCGCACCTCAAGAGGAGGCGCTCTCCACAGGAAAGGCGAGAGGAACTCCAGGGTCGTGCCACCATTCCAAGAGTCCCCCAGATGTGTCAGTCCATTCCAGAGGAACCTGTTTTCCCTGCACTGCCTTGACGTTCAAGCCGAGGATCGACTCCCAGCACGTGTGCACGTGGGACAGCCCTGTGGGAAAGCCTCGTGGGAAAGCCTCGTGGGAAAGACTCGAGGGAAAACCATAGATCCTTTGATCCACGCGGCGGACTGCGTCACACGGCTGCTACCGCTCTGGAGGAAAGCGCAAGTGCATGCCCGCATTCGAGTCGAGGACTGACTCCCCTGGGGAGACTCCAGAAGTACCCCAAGATCCATGTCAGCACTGGAGAGGAATCCTCAGGTTCCGGCCCCGACTCCACACAAGGTGTTAGACCCCGGCATCGACGGGAGAGGAATCCCGAGAGGCCCCCGAGGAACTCGCATGGGGACTGGCCTTTCCTGAGGCCACCAGAGCGGGTCCCTGAGGTCCCCGTCGTAAGTCGAGAGCACCTGCCGCAACTCGAGAAAATCCAGGAGGTTTTGCCCTCCAGGCGAGATGAGGCCCATTTCCGCTGAGGCTTCTCGAGGCCAATCACATCTAACCACTGGAACTTCCAAAGGGTCCTTCACACCATTGCTGCAACTCAAGAAGTTCCCCGACATACCCGTCTCCACTCGAGAGGAAGCACGTGGGGTCCCGCACACATCCAGGGGAGCCCCGTTTCCGCCTCCTAGCTCGAGATGAGGGATCCTTTCCCTGTTTTGTAGGGAAAGAATACCCGGCGTTCCCGTCGCATCTCAAGAGGAGGCGCTCTCCACAGGAAAGGCGAGAGGAACTCCAGGGTCGTGACACCATTCCAAGAGTCCCCCAGATGTGTCAGTCCATTCCAGAGGAACCTGTTTTCCCTGCACTGCCTTGACGTTCAAGCCGAGGATCGACTCCCACCACGTGTGCACGTGGGACAGCCCTGTGGGAAAGCCTCGTGGGAAACCCTCGTGGGAAAGACTCGAGGGAAAACCATAGATCCTTTGATCCACGCGGCGGACTGCGTGACACTGCTGCTACCGCTCTGGAGGAAACCGCAAGTGCATGCCCGCATTCGAGACGAGGACTGACTCCCCTGGGGAGACTCCAGAAGTACCCCAAGATCCATGTCAGCACTGGAGAGGAATCCTCAGGTTCCGGCCCCGACTCCACACAAGGTCTTAGGCCCCGGCATTGACGGGAGAGGAATCCCGAGAGGCCCCGAGGAGCTCGCATGGGGACTGGCCTTTCCTGAGGCCACCAGAGCGGGTCCCTGAGGTCCCCGTCGTAAGTCGAGAGCACCTGCCGCAACTCGAGAAAATCCAGGAGGTTTTGCCCTCCAGGCGAGATGAGGCCCATTTCCGCTGAGGCTTCTCGAGGCCAATCACATTTAACCACTGGAACTTCCAAAGGGTCCTTCACACCATTGCTGCAACTCAAGAAGTTCCCCGACATACCCGTCTCCACTCGATAGGAAGCACGTGGTGTCCCGCACACATCCAGGGGAGCCCCGTTTCCGCCTCCTAGCTCGAGATGAGGGATCCTTTCCCTGTTTCGTAGGGAAAGAATTCCCGGCGTTCCCGTCGCATCTCAAGAGGAGGCGCTCTCCACAGGAAAGGCGAGAGGAACTCCAGGGTCGTGCCACCATTCCAAGAGTCCCCCAGATGTGTCAGTCCATTCCAGAGGAACCTGTTTTCCCTGCACTGCCTTGACGTTCAAGACGAGGATCGACTCCCACCACGTGTGCACGTGGGACAGCCCTGTGGGAAAGCCTCGTGGGAAAGCCTCGTGGGAAAGACTCGAGGGAAAACCATAGATCCTTTCACCCACGCGGCGGACTGCGTGACACTGCTGCTACCGCTCTGGAGGAAAGCGCATGTGCATGCCCGCATTCGAGACGAGGACTGACTCCCCTGGGGAGACTCCAGAAGTACCCCAAGATCCATGTCAGCACTGGAGAGGAATCCTCAGGTTCCGGCCCCGACTCCACACAAGGCCTTAGGCCCCGGCATCGACGGGAGAGGAATCCCGAGACGCCCCCGAGGAACTCACATGGGGACTGGCCTTTCCTGAGGCCACCAGAGCGGGTCTCTGAGGTCCCCGTCGTAAGTCGAGAGCACCTGCCGCAACTGGAGAAAATCCAGGAGGTTTTGCCCTCCAGGCGAGATGAGGCCCATTTCCGCTGAGGCTTCTCGAGGCCAATCACATCTAACCACTGGAACTTCCAAAGGGTCCTTCACACCCTTGCTGCAACTCAAGAAGTTCCCCGACATACCCGTCTCCACTCGAGAGGAAGCACGTGGGGTCCCGCACACATCCAGGGGAGCCCCGTTTCCGCCTCCTAGCTCGAGATGAGGGATCCTTTCCCTGTTTCGTAGGGAAAGAATTCCCGGCGTTCCCGTCGCATTTCAAGAGGTGGCGCTCTCCACAGGAAAGGCGAGAGGAAATCCAGGGTCGTGCCACCATTCCAAGAGTCCCCCTGATGTGTCAGTCCATTCCAGAGGAACCTGTTTTCCCTGCACTGCCTTGACGTCCAAGGGGAGGATCGACTCCCACCACGTGTGCACGTGGGACAGCCCTGTGGGAAAGCCTCGTGGGAAAGCCTCGTGGGAAAGACTCGAGGGAAAACCATAGATCCTTTGATCCACGCGGCGGACTGCGTGACACTGCTGCTACCGCTCTGGAGGAAAGCGCAAGTGCATGCCCGCATTCGAGTCGAGGACTGACTCCCCTGGGGAGACTCCAGAAGTACCCCAAGATCCATGTCAGCACTGGAGAGGAATACTCAGGTTCCGGCCCCGACTCCACACAAGGTCTTAGACCCCGGCATCGACGGGAGAGGAATCCCGAGAGGCCCCCGAGGAACTCGCATGGGGACTGGCCTTTCCTGAGGCCACCAGAGCGGGTCCCTGAGGTCCCCGTCGTAAGTCGAGAGCACCTGCCGCAACTCGAGAAAATCCAGGAGGTTTTGCCCTCCAGGCGAGATGAGGCCCATTTCCGCTGAGGCTTCTCGAGGCCAATCACATCTAACCACTGGAACTTCCAAAGGGTCCTTCACACCATTGCTGCAACTCAAGAAGTTCCCCGACATACCCGTCTCCACTCGAGAGGAAGCACGTGGGGTCCCGCACACATCCAGGGGAGCCCCGTTTCCGCCTCCTAGCTCGAGATGAGGGATCCTTTCCCTGTTTCGTAGGGAAAGAATTCCCGGCGTTCCCGTCGCATCTCAAGAGGAGGCGCTCTCCACAGGAAAGGCGAGAGGAACTCCATGGTCGTGACACCATTCCAAGAGTCCCCCAGATGTGTCAGTCCATTCCAGAGGAACCTTTTTTCCCTGCACTGCCTTGACGTTCAAGCCGAGGATCGACTCCCACCACGTGTGCACGTGGGACAGCCCTATGGGAAAGCCTCGTGGGAAAGCCTCGTGGGAAAGACTCGAGGGAAAACCATAGATCCTTTGATCCACGCGGCGGACTGCGTGACACTGCTGCTACCGCTCTGGAGGAAAGCGCAAGTGCATGCCCGCATTCGAGACGAGGACTGACTCCCCTGGGGAGACTCCAGACGTACCCCAAGATCCATGTCAGCACTGGAGAGGAATCCTCAGGTTCCGGCCCCGACTCCACACAAGGTCTTAGACCCCGGCATCGACGGGAGAGGAATCCCGAGAGGCCCCCGAGGAACTCGCATGGGGACTGGCCTTTTCTGAGGCCACCAGAGCGGGTACCTGAGGTCCCCGTCGTAAGTCGAGAGCACCTGCCGCAACTCGAGAAAATCCAGGAGGTTTTGCCCTCCAGGCGAGATGAGGCCCATTTCCGCTGAGGCTTCTCGAGGCCAATCACATCTAACCACTGGAACTTCCAAAGGGTCCTTCACACCCTTGCTGCAACTCAAGAAGTTCCCCGACATACCCGTCTCCACTCGAGAGGAAGCACCTGGTGTCCCGCACACATCCAGGGGAGCCCCGTTTCCGCCTCCTAGCTCGAGATGAGCGATCCTTTCCCTGTTTCGTAGGGAAAGAATTCCCGGCGTTCCCGTCGCATCTCAAGAGGAGGCGCTCTCCACAGGAAAGGCGAGAGGAACTCCAGGGTCGTGCCACCATTCCAAGAGTCCCCCAGATGTGTCAGTCCATTCCAGAGGAACCTGTTTTCCCTGCACTGCCTTGACGTTCAAGCCGAGGATCGACTCCCACCACGTGTGCACGTGGGACAGCCCTGTGGGAAAGCCTCGTGGGAAAGCCTCGTGGGAAAGACTCGAGGGAAAAACATACATCCTTTGATCCACGCGGCGGACTGTGTGATACTGCTGCTACCGCTCTGGAGGAAAGCGCAAGTGCATGCCCGCATTCGAGACGAGGACTGACTCCCCTGGGGAGACTCCAGAAGAACCCCAAGATCCATGTCAGCACTGGAGAGGAATCCTCAGGTTCCGGCCCCGACTCCACACAAGGTCTTAGGCCCCGGCATCGATGGGAGAGGAATCCCGAGAGGCCCCCGAGGAACTCGCATGGGGACTGGCCTTTCCTGAGGCCACCAGAGCGGGTCCCTGAGGTTCCCGTCGTAAGTCGAGAGCACCTGCCGCAACTCGAGAAAATCCAGGAGGTTTTGCCCTCCAGGCGAGATGAGGCCCATTTCCGCTGAGGCTTCTCGAGGCCAATCACATCTAACCACTGGAACTTCCAAAGGGTCCTTCACACCATTGCTGCAACTCAAGAAGTTCCCCGACATACCCGTCTCCACTCGAGAGGAAGCACCTGGTGTCCCGAACACATCCAGGGGAGCCCTGTTTCCGCCTCCTAGCTCGAGATGAGGGATCCTTTCCCTGTTTCGTAGGGAAAGAATTCCCGGCGTTTCCGTCGCATCTCAAGAGGAGGCGCTCTCCACAGGAAAGGCGAGAGGAACTCCAGGGTCTTGACACCATTCCAAGAGTCCCCCAGATGTGTCAGTCCATTCCCGAGGAACCTGTTTTCCCTGCACTGCCTTGACGTTCAAGCCGAGGATCGACTCCCACCACGTGTGCACGTGGGACAGCCCTGTGGGAAAGCCTCGTGGGAAAGCCTCGTGGGAAAGACTCGAGGGAAAACCATAGATCCTTTGATCCACGCGGCGGACTGCGTGACACTGCTGCTACCGCTCTGGAGGAAAGCGCAAGTGCATGCCCGCATTTGAGACGAGGACTGACTCCCCTGGGGAGACTCCAGAAGTACCCCAAGATCCATGTCAGCACTGGAGAGGAATCCTCAGGTTCCGGCCCCGACTCCACACAAGGTCTTAGGCCCCGGCATCGACGGGAGAGGAATCCCGAGAGGCCCCCGAGGAACTCGCATGGGGACTGGCCTTTCCTGAGGCCACCAGAGCGGGTCCCTGAGGTCCCCGTCGTAAGTCGAGGGCACCTGCCACAACTCGAGAAAATCCAGGAGGTTTTGCCCTCCAGGCGAGATGAGGCCCATTTCCAATGAGGCTTCTCGAGGCCAATCACATCTAACCACTGGAACTTCCAAAGGGTCCTTCACACCATTGCTGCAACTCAAGAAGTTCCCCGACATACCCGTCTCCACTCGAGAGGAAGCACGTGGGGTCCCGCACACATCCAGGGGAGCCCCGTTTCCGCCTCCTAGATCGAGATGAGGGATCCTTTCCCTGTTTCGTAGGGAAAGAATTCCCGGCGTTCCCGTCGCATCTCAAGAGGAGGCGCTCTCCACAGGAAAGGCGAGAGGAACTCCAGGGTCGTGCCACCATTCCAAGAGTCCCCCAAATGTGTCAGTCCATTCCAGAGGAACCTGTTTTCCCTGCACTGCCTTGACGTTCAAGCCGAGGATCGATTCCCACCACGTGTGCACGTGGGACAGCCCTGTGGGAAAGCCTCGTGGGAAAGCCTCGTGGGAAAGACTCGAGGGAAAACCATAGATCCTTTGATCCACGCGGCGGACTGCGTGACACTGCTGCTACCGCTCTGGAGGAAAGCGCAAGTGCATGCCCGCATTCGAGACGAGGACTGACTCCCCTGGGGAGACTCCAGAAGTACCCCAAGATCCATGTCAGCACTGGAGAGGAATCCTCAGGTTCCGGCCCCGACTCCACACAAGGTCCTAGGCCCCGGCATCGACGGGAGAGGAATCCCGAGAGGCCCCCGAGGAACTCGCATGGGGACTGGCCTTTCCTGAGGCCACCAGAGCGGGTCCCTGAGGTCCCCGTCGTAAGTCGAGAGAACATGCCGCAACTCGAGAAAATCCAGGAGGTTTTGCCCTCCAGGCGAGATGAGGCCCATTTCCACTGAGGCTTCTCGAGGCCAATCACATCTAACCACTGGAACTTCCAAAGGGTCCTTCACACCATTGCTGCAACTCAAGAAGTTCCCTGACATAACCGTCTCCACTCGAGAGGAAGCACGTGGGGTCCCGCACACATCCAGGGGAGCCCCCTTTCCGCCTCCTAGCTCGAGATGAGGGATCCTTTCCCTGTTTCGTAGGGAAAGAATTCCCGGCGTTCCCGTCGCATCTCAAGAGGAGGCGCTCTCCACAGGAAAGGCGAGAGGAACTCCAGGGTCGTGCCACCATTCCAAGAGTCCCCCAAATGTGTCAGTCCATTCCAGAGGAACCTGTTTTCCCTGCACTGCCTTGACGTTCAAGCCGAGGATCGACTCCCACCACGTGTGCACGTGGGCAGCCCTGTGGGTAAGCCTCGTGGGAAAGCCTCGTGGGAAAGACTCGAGGGAAAACCATAGATCCTTTGATCCACGGGGCGGACTGCGTGACACTGCTGCTACCGCTCTGGAGTAAAGCGCAAGTGCATGCCCGCATTCGAGACGAGGACTGACTCCCCTGGGGAGACTCCAGAAGTACCCCAAGATCCATGTCAGCACTGGAGAGGAATCCTCAGGTTCCGGCCCCGAATCCACACAAGGTCTTAGGCCCCGGCATCGACGGGAGAGGAATCCCGAGAGGCCCCCAAGGAACTCGCATTGGACTGGCCTTTCCTGAGGCCACCAGAGCGGGTCCCTGAGGTCCCCGTCGTAAGTCGAGAGCACCTGCCGCAACTCGAGAAAATCCAGGAGGTTTTGCCCTCCAGGCGAGATGAGGCCCATTTCCACTGAGGCTTCTCGAGGCAAATCACATCTAACCACTGGAACTTCCAAAGGGTCCTTCACACCCTTGCTGCAACTCAAGAAGTTCCCAGACATACCCGTCTCCACTCGAGAGGAAGCACGTGGGGTCCCGCACACATCCAGGGGAGCCCCGTTTCCGCCTCCTAGCTCGAGATGAGGGATCCTTTCCCTGTTTCGTAGGGAAAGAATTCCCGGCGTTCCCGTCGCATCTCAAGAGGAGGCGCTCTCCATAGGAAAGGCGAGAGGAACTCCAGGGTCGTGCCACCATTCCAAGAGTCCCCCAGATGTGTCAGTCCATTCCAGAGGAACCTGTTTTCCCTGCACTGCCTTGACGTTCAAGCCGAGGATCGACTCCCACCACGTGTGCACGTGGGACAGCCCTGTGGGAAAGCCTCGTGGAAAAACCTCGTGGGAAAGACTCGAGGGAAAAACATACATCCTTTGATCCACGCGGCGGACTGTGTGACACTGCTGCTACCGCTATGGAGGAAAGCGCAAGTGCATGCCCGCATTCGAGACGAGGACTGACTCCCCTGGGGAGACTCCAGAAGAACCCCAAGATCCATGTCAGCACTGGAGAGGAATCCTCAGGTTCCGGCCCCGACTCCACACAAGGTCTTAGGCCCCGGCATCGACGGGAGAGGAATCCCGAGAGGCCCCCGAGGAACTCGCATGGGGACTGGCCTTTCCTGAGGCCACCAGAGCGGGTCCCTGAGGTTCCCGTCGTAAGTCGAGAGCACCTGCCGCAACTCGAGAAAATCCAGGAGGTTTTGCCCTCCAGGCGAGATGAGGCCCATTTCCGCTGAGGCTTCTCGAGGCCAATCACATCTAACCACTGGAACTTCCAAAGGGTCCTTCACACCATTGCTGCAACTCAAGAAGTTCCCCGACATACCCGTCTCCACTCGAGAGGAAGCACCTGGTGTCCCGCACACATCCAGGGGAGCCCTGTTTCCGCCTCCTAGCTCAAGATGAGGGATCCTTTCCCTGTTTCGTAGGGAAAGAATTCCCGGCGTTCCCGTCGCATCTCAAGAGGAGGCGCTCTCCACAGGAAAGGCGAGAGGAACTCCAGGGTCTTGACACCATTCCAAGAGTCCCCCAGATGTGTCAGTCCATTCCAGAGGAACCTGTTTTCCCTGCACTGCCTTGACTTTCAAGCCGAGGATCGACTCCCACCACGTGTGCACGTGGGACAGCCCTGTGGGAAAGCCTCGTGGGAAAGCCTCGTGGGAAAGACTCGAGGGAAAACCATAGATCCTTTGATCCACGCGGCGGACTGCGTGACACTGCTGCTACCGCTCTGGAGGAAAGCGCAAGTGCATGCCCGCATTCGAGACGAGGACTGACTCCCCTGGGGAGACTCCAGAAGTACCCCAAGATCCATGTCAGCACTGGAGAGGAATCCTCAGGTTCCGGCCCCGACTCCACACAAGGTCTTAGGCCCCGGCATCGACGGGAGAGGAATCCCGAGAGGCCCCCGAGGAACTCGCATGGGGACTGGCCTTTCCTGAGGCCACCAGAGCGGGTCCCTGAGGTCCCCGTCGTAAGTCGAGGGCACCTGCCACAACTCGAGAAAATCCAGGAGGTTTTGCCCTCCAGGCGAGATGAGGCCCATTTCCAATGAGGCTTCTCGAGGCCAATCACATCTAACCACTGGAACTTCCAAAGGGTCCTTCACACCATTGCTGCAACTCAAGAAGTTCCCCGACATGCCCGTCTCCACTCGAGAGGAAGCACGTGGGGTCCCGCACACATCCAGGGGAGCCCCGTTTCCGCCTCCTAGATCGAGATGAGTGATCCTTTCCCTGTTTCGTAGGGAAAGAATTCCCGGCGTTCCCGTCGCATCTCAAGAGGAGGCGCTCTCCACAGGAAAGGCGAGAGGAACTCCAGGGTCGTGCCACCATTCCAAGCGTCCCCCAAATGTGTCAGTCCATTCCAGAGGAACCTGTTTTCCCTGCACTGCCTTGACGTTCAAGCCGAGGATCGATTCCCACCACGTGTGCACGTGGGACAGCCCTGTGGGAAAGCCTCGTGGGAAAGCCTCGTGAGAAAGACTCGAGGGAAAACCATAGATCCTTTGATCCACGCGGCGGACTGCGTGACACTGCTGCTACCGCTCTGGAGGAAAGCGCAAGTGCATGCCCGCATTCGAGACGAGGACTGACTCCCCTGGGGAGACTCCAGAAGTACCCCAAGATCCATGTCAGCACTGGAGAGGAATCCTCAGGTTCCGGCCCCGACTCCACACAAGGTCCTAGGCCCCGGCATCGACGGGAGAGGAATCCCGAGAGGCCCCCGAGGAACTCGCATGGGGACTGGCCTTTCCTGAGGCCACCAGAGCGGGTCCCTGAGGTCCCCGTCGTAAGTCGAGAGCACATGCCGCAACTCGAGAAAATCCAGGAGGTTTTGCCCTCCAGGCGAGATGAGGCCCATTTCCACTGAGGCTTCTCGAGGCCAATCACATCTAACCACTGGAACTTCCAAAGGGTCCTTCACACCATTGCTGCAACTCAAGAAGTTCCCCGACATACCCGTCTCCACTGGAGAGGAAGCACGTGGGGTCCCGCACACATCCAGGGGAGCCCCGTTTCCGCCTCCTAGCTCGAGATGAGGGATCCTTTCCCTGTTTCGTAGGGAAAGAATTCCCGGCGTTCCCGTCGCATCTCAAGAGGAGGCGCTCTCCACAGGAAAGGCGAGAGGAACTCCAGGGTCGTGCCACCATTCCAAGAGTCCCCCAAATGTGTCAGTCCATTCCAGAGGAACCTGTTTTCCCTGCACTGCCTTGACGTTCAAGCCGAGGATCGACTCCCACCACGTGTGCACGTGGGACAGCCCTGTGGGAAAGCCTCGTGGGAAAGCCTCGTGGGAAAGACTCGAGGGAAAACCATAGATCCTTTGATCCACGCGGCGGACTGCGTGACACTGCTGCTACCGCTCTGGAGGAAAGCGCAAGTGCATGCCCGCATTCGAGACGAGGACTGACTCCCCTGGGGAGACTCCAGAAGTACCCCAAGATCCATGTCAGCACTGGAGAGGAATCCTCAGGTTCCGGCCCCGACTCCACACAAGGTCTTAGGCCCCGGCATCGACGGGAGAGGAATCCCGAGAGGCCCCCGAGGAACTCGCATTGGGACTGGCCTTTCCTGAGGCCACCAGAGCGGGTCCCTGAGGTCCCCGTCGTAAGTCGAGAGCACCTGCCGCAACTCGAGAAAATCCAGGAGGTTTTGCCCTCCAGGCGAGATGAGGCCCATTTCCACTGAGGCTTCTCGAGGCCAATCACGTCTAACCACTGGAACTTCCAAAGGGTCCTTCACACCCTTGCTGCAACTCAAGAAGTTCCCCGACATACCCGTCTCCACTCGAGAGGAAGCACGTGGGTCCTGCACACATCCAGGGGAGCCCCGTTTCCGCCTCCTAGCTCGAGATGAGGGATCCTTTCCCTGTTTCGTAGGGAAAGAATTCCCGGCGTTCCCGTCGCATCTCAAAAGGAGGCGCTCTCCACAGGAAAGGCGAGAGGAACTCCAGGGTCGTGCCACCATTCCAAGAGTCCCCCAAATGTGTCAGTCCATTCCAGAGGAACCTGTTTTCCCTGCACTGCCTTGACGTTCAAGCCGAGGATCCACTCCCACCACGTGTGCACGTGGGACAGCCCTGTGGGAAAGCCTCGTGGGAAAGCCTCGTGGGAAAGACTCGAGGAAAACCATAGATCCTTTGATCCACGCGGCGGACTGCGTGACACTGCTGCTACCGCTCTGGAGGAAAGCGCAAGTGCATGCCCGCATTCGAGACGAGGACTGACTCCCCTGGGGAGACTCCAGAAGTACCCCAAGATCCATGTCAGCACTGGAGAGGAATCCTCAGGTTCCGGCTCCGACTCCACACAAGGTCTTAGGCCCCGGCATCGACGGGAGAGGAATCCCGAGAGGCCCCCGAGGAACTCGCATGGGGACTGGCCTTTCCTGAGGCCACCAGAGCGGGTCCCTGAGGTCCCCGTCGTAAGTCGAGAGCACCTGCCGCAACTCGAGAAAATCCAGGAGGTTTTGCCCTCCAGGCGAGATGAGGCCCATTTCCGCTGAGGCTTCTCGAGGCCAATCACATCTAACCACTGGAACTTCCAAAGGGTCCTTCACACCATTGCTGCAACTCAAGAAGTTCCCCGACATACCCGTCTCCACTCGAGAGGAAGCACGTGGGTCCCGCACACATCCAGGGGAGCCCCGTTTCCGCCTCCTAGCTCGAGATGAGGGATCCTTTCCCTGTTTCGTAGGGAAAGAATTCCCGGCGTTCCCGTCGCATCTCAAGAGGAGGCGCTCTCCACAGGAAAGGCGAGAGGAACTCCAGGGTCGTGCCACCATTCCAAGAGTCCCCCAAATGTGTCAGTCCATTCCAGAGGAACCTGTTTTCCCTGCACTGCCTTGACGTTCAAGCCGAGGATCCACTCCCACCACGTGTGCACGTGGGACAGCCCTGTGGGAAAGCCTCGTGGGAAAGCCTCGTGGGAAAGACTCGAGGGAAAACCATACATCCTTTGATCCACGCGGCGGACTGCGTGACACTGCTGCTACCGCTCTGGAGGAAAGCGCAAGTGCATGCCCGCATTCGAGACGAGGACTGACTCCCCTGGGGAGACTCCAGAAGTACCCCAAGATCCATGTCAGCACTGGAGAGGAATCCTCAGGTTCCGGCCCCGACTCCACACAAGGTCTTAGGCCCCGGCATCGACGGGAGAGGAATCCCGAGAGGCCCCCGAGGAACTCGCATGGGGACTGGCCTTTCCTGAGGCCACCAGAGCGGGTCCCTGAGGTCCCCGTCGTAAGTCGAGAGCACATGCCGCAACTCGAGAAAATCCAGGAGGTTTTGCCCCCCAGGCGAGATGAGGCCCATTTCCACTGAGGCTTCTCGAGGCCAATCACGTCTAACCACTGGAACTTCCAAAGGGTCCTTCACACCATTGCTGCAACTCAAGAAGTTCCCTGACATACCCGTCTCCACTCGAGAGGAAGCACGAGGGGTCCCACACACATTCAGGGGAGCCCCGTTTCCGCCTCCTAGCTCGAGATGAGGGATCCTTTCCCTGTTTCGTAGGGAAAGAATTCCCGGCGTTCCCGTCGCATCTCAAGAGGAGGCGCTCTCCACAGGAAAGGCGAGAGGAACTCCATGGTCGTGACACCATTCCAAGAGTCCCCCAGATGTGTCAGTCCATTCCAGAGGAACCTGTTTTCCCTGCACTGCCTTGACGTTCAAGCCGAGGATCGACTCCCACCACGTGTGCACGTGGGACAGCCCTGTGGGAAAGCCTCGTGGGAAAACCTCGTGGGAAAGACTCGAGGGAAAACCATAGATCCTTTGATCCACGCGGTGGACTGCGTGACACTGCTGCTACCGCTCTGGAGGAAAGCGCAAGTGCATGCCCGCATTCGAGACGAGGACTGACTCCCCTGGGGAGACTCCAGAAGTACCCCAAGATCCATGTCAGCACTGGAGAGGAATCCTCAGGTTCCGGCCCCGACTCCACACAAGGTCTTAGGCCCCGGCATCGACGGGAGAGGAATCCCGAGAGGCCCCCGAGGAACTCGCATGGGGACTGGCCTTTCCTGAGGCCACCAGAGCGGGTCCCTGAGGTCCCCGTCGTAAGTCGAGAGCACCTGCCGCAACTCGAGAAAATCCAGGAGGTTTTGCCCTCCAGGCGAGATGAGGCCCATTTCCGCTGAGGCTTCTCGAGGCCAATCACATCTAACCACTGGAACTTCCAAAGGGTCCTTCACACCATTGCTGCAACTCAAGAAGTTCCCCGACATACCCGTCTCCACTCGAGAGGAAGCACGTGGGTCCCGCACACATCCAGGGGAGCCCCGTTTCCCCCTCCTAGCTCGAGATGAGGGATCCTTTCCCTGTTTCGTAGGGAAAGAATTCCCGGCGTTCCCGTCGCATCTCAAGTGGAGGCGCTCTCCACAGGAAAGGCGAGAGGAACTCCAGGGTAGTGCCACCATTCCAAGAGTCCCCCAGATGTGTCAGTCCATTCCAGAGGAACCTGTTTTCCCTGCACTGCCTTGACGTTCAAGCCGAGGATCGAGTCCCACCACGTGTGCACGTGGGACAGCCCTGTGGGAAAGCCTCGTGGGAAAGCCTCGTGGGAAAGACTCGAGGGAAAACCATAGATCCTTTGATCCACGCGGCGGAGTGTGTGACACTGCTGCTACCGCTATGGAGGAAAGCGCAAGTGCATGCCCGCATTCGAGACGAGGACTGACTCCCCTGGGGAGACTCCAGAAGAACCCCAAGATCCATGTCAGCACTGGAGAGGAATCCTCAGGTTCCGGCCCCGACTCCACACAAGGTCTTAGGCCCCGGCATCGACGGGAGAGGAATCCCGAGAGGCCCCCGAGGAACTCGCATGGGGACTGGCCTTTCCTGAGGCCACCAGAGCGGGTCCCTGAGGTTCCCGTCGTAAGTCGAGAGCACCTGCCGCAACTCGAGAAAATCCAGGAGGTTTTGCCCTCCAGGCGAGATGAGGCCCATTTCCGCTGAGGCTTCTCGAGGCCAATCACATCTAACCACTGGAACTTCCAAAGGGTCCTTCACACCATTGCTGCAACTCAAGAAGTTCCCCGACATACCCGTCTCCACTCGAGAGGAAGCACCTGGTGTCCCGCACACATCCAGGGGAGCCCTGTTTCCGCCTCCTAGCTCAAGATGAGGGATCCTTTCCCTGTTTCGTAGGGAAAGAATTCCCGGCGTTCCCGTCGCATCTCAAGAGGAGGCGCTCTCCACAGGAAAGGCGAGAGGAACTCCAGGGTCTTGACACCATTCCAAGAGTCCCCCAGATGTGTCAGTCCATTCCAGAGGAACCTGTTTTCCCTGCACTGCCTTGACTTTCAAGCCGAGGATCGACTCCCACCACGTGTGCACGTGGGACAGCCCTGTGGGAAAGCCTCGTGGGAAAGCCTCGTGGGAAAGACTCGAGGGAAAACCATAGATCCTTTGATCCACGCGGCGGACTGCGTGACACTGCTGCTACCGCTCTGGAGGAAAGCGCAAGTGCATGCCCGCATTCGAGACGAGGACTGACTCCCCTGGGGAGACTCCAGAAGTACCCCAAGATCCATGTCAGCACTGGAGAGGAATCCTCAGGTTCCGGCCCCGACTCCACACAAGGTCTTAGGCCCCGGCATCGACGGGAGAGGAATCCCGAGAGGCCCCCGAGGAACTCGCATGGGGACTGGCCTTTCCTGAGGCCACCAGAGCGGGTCCCTGAGGTCCCCGTCGTAAGTCGAGGGCACCTGCCACAACTCGAGAAAATCCAGGAGGTTTTGCCCTCCAGGCGAGATGAGGCCCATTTCCAATGAGGCTTCTCGAGGCCAATCACATCTAACCACTGGAACTTCCAAAGGGTCCTTCACACCATTGCTGCAACTCAAGAAGTTCCCCGACATGCCCGTCTCCACTCGAGAGGAAGCACGTGGGGTCCCGCACACATCCAGGGGAGCCCCGTTTCCGCCTCCTAGATCGAGATGAGTGATCCTTTCCCTGTTTCGTAGGGAAAGAATTCCCGGCGTTCCCGTCGCATCTCAAGAGGAGGCGCTCTCCACAGGAAAGGCGAGAGGAACTCCAGGGTCGTGCCACCATTCCAAGCGTCCCCCAAATGTGTCAGTCCATTCCAGAGGAACCTGTTTTCCCTGCACTGCCTTGACGTTCAAGCCGAGGATCGATTCCCACCACGTGTGCACGTGGGACAGCCCTGTGGGAAAGCCTCGTGGGAAAGCCTCGTGAGAAAGACTCGAGGGAAAACCATAGATCCTTTGATCCACGCGGCGGACTGCGTGACACTGCTGCTACCGCTCTGGAGGAAAGCGCAAGTGCATGCCCGCATTCGAGACGAGGACTGACTCCCCTGGGGAGACTCCAGAAGTACCCCAAGATCCATGTCAGCACTGGAGAGGAATCCTCAGGTTCCGGCCCCGACTCCACACAAGGTCCTAGGCCCCGGCATCGACGGGAGAGGAATCCCGAGAGGCCCCCGAGGAACTCGCATGGGGACTGGCCTTTCCTGAGGCCACCAGAGCGGGTCCCTGAGGTCCCCGTCGTAAGTCGAGAGCACATGCCGCAACTCGAGAAAATCCAGGAGGTTTTGCCCTCCAGGCGAGATGAGGCCCATTTCCACTGAGGCTTCTCGAGGCCAATCACATCTAACCACTGGAACTTCCAAAGGGTCCTTCACACCATTGCTGCAACTCAAGAAGTTCCCCGACATACCCGTCTCCACTGGAGAGGAAGCACGTGGGGTCCCGCACACATCCAGGGGAGCCCCGTTTCCGCCTCCTAGCTCGAGATGAGGGATCCTTTCCCTGTTTCGTAGGGAAAGAATTCCCGGCGTTCCCGTCGCATCTCAAGAGGAGGCGCTCTCCACAGGAAAGGCGAGAGGAACTCCAGGGTCGTGCCACCATTCCAAGAGTCCCCCAAATGTGTCAGTCCATTCCAGAGGAACCTGTTTTCCCTGCACTGCCTTGACGTTCAAGCCGAGGATCGACTCCCACCACGTGTGCACGTGGGACAGCCCTGTGGGAAAGCCTCGTGGGAAAGCCTCGTGGGAAAGACTCGAGGGAAAACCATAGATCCTTTGATCCACGCGGCGGACTGCGTGACACTGCTGCTACCGCTCTGGAGGAAAGCGCAAGTGCATGCCCGCATTCGAGACGAGGACTGACTCCCCTGGGGAGACTCCAGAAGTACCCCAAGATCCATGTCAGCACTGGAGAGGAATCCTCAGGTTCCGGCCCCGACTCCACACAAGGTCTTAGGCCCCGGCATCGACGGGAGAGGAATCCCGAGAGGCCCCCGAGGAACTCGCATTGGGACTGGCCTTTCCTGAGGCCACCAGAGCGGGTCCCTGAGGTCCCCGTCGTAAGTCGAGAGCACCTGCCGCAACTCGAGAAAATCCAGGAGGTTTTGCCCTCCAGGCGAGATGAGGCCCATTTCCACTGAGGCTTCTCGAGGCCAATCACGTCTAACCACTGGAACTTCCAAAGGGTCCTTCACACCCTTGCTGCAACTCAAGAAGTTCCCCGACATACCCGTCTCCACTCGAGAGGAAGCACGTGGGTCCTGCACACATCCAGGGGAGCCCCGTTTCCGCCTCCTAGCTCGAGATGAGGGATCCTTTCCCTGTTTCGTAGGGAAAGAATTCCCGGCGTTCCCGTCGCATCTCAAAAGGAGGCGCTCTCCACAGGAAAGGCGAGAGGAACTCCAGGGTCGTGCCACCATTCCAAGAGTCCCCCAAATGTGTCAGTCCATTCCAGAGGAACCTGTTTTCCCTGCACTGCCTTGACGTTCAAGCCGAGGATCCACTCCCACCACGTGTGCACGTGGGACAGCCCTGTGGGAAAGCCTCGTGGGAAAGCCTCGTGGGAAAGACTCGAGGAAAACCATAGATCCTTTGATCCACGCGGCGGACTGCGTGACACTGCTGCTACCGCTCTGGAGGAAAGCGCAAGTGCATGCCCGCATTCGAGACGAGGACTGACTCCCCTGGGGAGACTCCAGAAGTACCCCAAGATCCATGTCAGCACTGGAGAGGAATCCTCAGGTTCCGGCTCCGACTCCACACAAGGTCTTAGGCCCCGGCATCGACGGGAGAGGAATCCCGAGAGGCCCCCGAGGAACTCGCATGGGGACTGGCCTTTCCTGAGGCCACCAGAGCGGGTCCCTGAGGTCCCCGTCGTAAGTCGAGAGCACCTGCCGCAACTCGAGAAAATCCAGGAGGTTTTGCCCTCCAGGCGAGATGAGGCCCATTTCCGCTGAGGCTTCTCGAGGCCAATCACATCTAACCACTGGAACTTCCAAAGGGTCCTTCACACCATTGCTGCAACTCAAGAAGTTCCCCGACATACCCGTCTCCACTCGAGAGGAAGCACGTGGGTCCCGCACACATCCAGGGGAGCCCCGTTTCCGCCTCCTAGCTCGAGATGAGGGATCCTTTCCCTGTTTCGTAGGGAAAGAATTCCCGGCGTTCCCGTCGCATCTCAAGAGGAGGCGCTCTCCACAGGAAAGGCGAGAGGAACTCCAGGGTCGTGCCACCATTCCAAGAGTCCCCCAAATGTGTCAGTCCATTCCAGAGGAACCTGTTTTCCCTGCACTGCCTTGACGTTCAAGCCGAGGATCCACTCCCACCACGTGTGCACGTGGGACAGCCCTGTGGGAAAGCCTCGTGGGAAAGCCTCGTGGGAAAGACTCGAGGGAAAACCATACATCCTTTGATCCACGCGGCGGACTGCGTGACACTGCTGCTACCGCTCTGGAGGAAAGCGCAAGTGCATGCCCGCATTCGAGACGAGGACTGACTCCCCTGGGGAGACTCCAGAAGTACCCCAAGATCCATGTCAGCACTGGAGAGGAATCCTCAGGTTCCGGCCCCGACTCCACACAAGGTCTTAGGCCCCGGCATCGACGGGAGAGGAATCCCGAGAGGCCCCCGAGGAACTCGCATGGGGACTGGCCTTTCCTGAGGCCACCAGAGCGGGTCCCTGAGGTCCCCGTCGTAAGTCGAGAGCACATGCCGCAACTCGAGAAAATCCAGGAGGTTTTGCCCCCCAGGCGAGATGAGGCCCATTTCCACTGAGGCTTCTCGAGGCCAATCACGTCTAACCACTGGAACTTCCAAAGGGTCCTTCACACCATTGCTGCAACTCAAGAAGTTCCCTGACATACCCGTCTCCACTCGAGAGGAAGCACGAGGGGTCCCACACACATTCAGGGGAGCCCCGTTTCCGCCTCCTAGCTCGAGATGAGGGATCCTTTCCCTGTTTCGTAGGGAAAGAATTCCCGGCGTTCCCGTCGCATCTCAAGAGGAGGCGCTCTCCACAGGAAAGGCGAGAGGAACTCCATGGTCGTGACACCATTCCAAGAGTCCCCCAGATGTGTCAGTCCATTCCAGAGGAACCTGTTTTCCCTGCACTGCCTTGACGTTCAAGCCGAGGATCGACTCCCACCACGTGTGCACGTGGGACAGCCCTGTGGGAAAGCCTCGTGGGAAAACCTCGTGGGAAAGACTCGAGGGAAAACCATAGATCCTTTGATCCACGCGGTGGACTGCGTGACACTGCTGCTACCGCTCTGGAGGAAAGCGCAAGTGCATGCCCGCATTCGAGACGAGGACTGACTCCCCTGGGGAGACTCCAGAAGTACCCCAAGATCCATGTCAGCACTGGAGAGGAATCCTCAGGTTCCGGCCCCGACTCCACACAAGGTCTTAGGCCCCGGCATCGACGGGAGAGGAATCCCGAGAGGCCCCCGAGGAACTCGCATGGGGACTGGCCTTTCCTGAGGCCACCAGAGCGGGTCCCTGAGGTCCCCGTCGTAAGTCGAGAGCACCTGCCGCAACTCGAGAAAATCCAGGAGGTTTTGCCCTCCAGGCGAGATGAGGCCCATTTCCGCTGAGGCTTCTCGAGGCCAATCACATCTAACCACTGGAACTTCCAAAGGGTCCTTCACACCATTGCTGCAACTCAAGAAGTTCCCCGACATACCCGTCTCCACTCGAGAGGAAGCACGTGGGTCCCGCACACATCCAGGGGAGCCCCGTTTCCCCCTCCTAGCTCGAGATGAGGGATCCTTTCCCTGTTTCGTAGGGAAAGAATTCCCGGCGTTCCCGTCGCATCTCAAGTGGAGGCGCTCTCCACAGGAAAGGCGAGAGGAACTCCAGGGTAGTGCCACCATTCCAAGAGTCCCCCAGATGTGTCAGTCCATTCCAGAGGAACCTGTTTTCCCTGCACTGCCTTGACGTTCAAGCCGAGGATCGAGTCCCACCACGTGTGCACGTGGGACAGCCCTGTGGGAAAGCCTCGTGGGAAAGCCTCGTGGGAAAGACTCGAGGGAAAACCATAGATCCTTTGATCCACGCGGCGGAGTGTGTGACACTGCTGCTACCGCTCTGGAGGAAAGCGCAAGTGCATGCCCGCATTCGAGACGAGGACTGTCTCCCCTGGGGAGACTCCAGAAGTACCCCAAGATCCACGTCAGCACTGGAGAGGAATCCTCAGGTTCCGGCCCCGACTCCACACAAGGTCTTAGGCTCCGGCATCGACGGGAGAGGAATCCCGAGAGGCCCCCGAGGAACTCGCATGGGGACTGGCCTTTCCTGAGGCCACCAGAGCGGGTCCCTGAGGTTCCCGTCGTAAGACGAGAGCACCTGCCGCAACTCGAGAAAATCCAGGAGGTTTTGCCCTCCAGGCGAGATGAGGCCCATTTCCGCTGAGGCTTCTCGAGGCCAATCACATCTAACCACTGGAACTTCCAAAGGGTCCTTCACACCCTTGCTGCAACTCAAGAAGTTCCCCGACATACCCGTCTCCACTCGAGAGGAAGCACGTGGGGTCCCGCACACATCCAGGGGAGCCCCGTTTCCGCCTCCTAGCTCGAGATGAGGGATCCTTTCCCTGTTTCGTAGGGAAAGAATTCCCGGCGTTCCCGTCGCATCTCAAGAGGAGGCGCTCTCCACAGGAAAGGCGAGAGGAACTCCAGGGTCGTGCCACCATTCCAAGAGTCCCCAAGATGTGTCAGTCCATTCCAGAGGAACCTGTTTTCCCTGCACTGCCTTGACGTTCATGCCGAGGATCGACTCCCACCACGTGTGCACGTGGGACAGCCCTGTGGGAAAGCCTCGTGGGAAAGCCTCGTGGGAAAGACTCGAGGGAAAACCATAGATCCTTTGATCCACGCGGCGGACTGCGTGACACTGCTGCTACCGCTCTGGAGGAAAGCGCAAGTGCATGCCCGCATTCGAGACGAGGACTGACTCCCCTGGGGAGACTCCAGAAGTACCCCAAGATCCATGTCAGCACTGGAGAGGAATCCTCAGGTTCCGGCCCCGACTCCACACAAGGTCTTAGGCCCCGGCATCGACGGGAGAGGAATCCCGAGAGGCCCCCGAAGAACTCGCATGGGGACTGGCCTTTCCTGAGGCCACCAGAGCAGGTCATGAGGTCCCCGTCGTAAGTCGAGGGCACCTGCCGCAACTGGAGAAAATCCAGGAGGTTTTGCCCTCCAGGCGAGATGAGGACCATTTCCGCTGAGGCTTCTCGAGGCCAATCACATCTAACCACTGGAACTTCCAAAGGGTCCTTCACACCCTTGCTGCAACTCATGAAGTTCCCCAACATACCCGTCTCCACTCGAGAGGAAGCACGTGGTGTCCCGCACACATCCAGGGGAGCCCCGTTTCCGCCTCCTAGATCGAGATGAGGGATCCTTTCCCTGTTTCGTAGGGAAAGAATTCCCGGCGTTCCTGTCGCATCTCAAGAGGAGGCGCTCTCCACAGGAAAGGCGAGAGGAACTCCAGGGTCGTGCCACCATTCCAAGAGTCCCCCAGATGTGTCAGTCCATTCCAGAGGAACCTGTTTTCCCTGCACTGCCTTGACGTTCAAGCCGAGGATCGACTCCCACCACGTGTGCACGTGGGACATCCTTGTGGGAAAGCCTCGTGGGAAAGCCTCGTGGGAAAGACTCGAGGGAAAACCATAGATCCTTTGATTCACGCGGCGGACTGGGTGACACTGCTGCTACCGCTCTGGAGGAAAGCGCAAGTACATGCCCGCATTCGAGACGAGGACTGACTCCCCTGGGGAGACTCCAGAAGTACCCCAAGAGCCATGTCAGCACTGGAGAGGAATCCTCAGGTTCCGGCCCCGAATCCACTCAAGGTCTTAGGCCCCGGCATCGACGGGAGAGGAATCCCGAGAGGCCCCCGAGGAACTCGCATGGGGACTGGCCTTTCCTGAGGCCACCAGAGCGGGTCCCTGAGGTCCCCGTCGTAAGTCGAGAGCACCTGCCGCAACTCGAGAAAATCCAGGAGGTTTTGCCCTCCAGGCGAGATGAGGCCCATTTCCGCTGAGGCTTCTCGAGGCCAATCACATCTAACCACTGGAACTTCCAAAGGGTCCTTCACACCATTGCTGCAACTAAAGAAGTTCCCCGACATACCCGTCTCCACTCGAGAGGAAGCACGTGGGTCCCGAACACATCCAGGGGAGCCCCGTTTCCGCCTCCTAGCTCGAGATGAGGGATCCTTTCCCTGTTTCGTAGGGAAAGAATTCCCGGCGTTCCCGTCGCATCTCAAGAGGAGGCGCTCTCCACAGGAAAGGCGAGAGGAACTCCAGGGTCGTGCCACCATTCCAAGTGTCCCCCAGATGTGTCAGTCCATTCCAGAGGAACCTGTTTTCCCTGCACTGCCTTGACGTTCAAGCCGAGTATCGACTCCCACCACGTGTGCATGTGGGACAGCCCTGTGGGAAAGCCTCGTGGGAAAGCCTCGTGGGAAAGACTCGAGGGAAAACCATAGATCCTTTGATCCACGCGGCGGACTGCGTGACACTGCTGCTACCTCTCTGGAGGAAAGCGCAAGTGCATGCCCGCATTCGAGACGAGGACTGACTCCCCTGGGGAGACTCCAGAAGTACCCCAAGATCCATGTCAGCACTGGAGAGGAATCCTCAGGTTCCGGCCCCGACTCCACACAAGGTCTTAGGCCCCGGCATTGACGGGAGAGGAATCCCGAGAGGCCCCCGAGGAACTCGCATGGGGACTGCCCTTTCCTGAGGCCACCAGAGCGGGTCCCTGAGGTCCCCGTCGAAAGTCGAGAGCACCTGCCGCAACTCGAGAAAATCCAGGAGGTTTTGCCCTCCAGGCGAGATGAGGCCCATTTCCGCTGAGGCTTCTCGAGGCCAATCACATCTAACCACTGGAACTTCCAAAGGGTCCTTCACACCCTTGCTGCAACTCAAGAAGTTCCCCGACATACCCGTCTCCACTCGAGAGGAAGCACGTGGTGTCCCGCACACATCCAGGGGAGCCCCGTTTCCGCCTCCTAGCTCGAGATGAGGGATCCTTTCCCTGTTTCGTAGGGAAAGAATTCCCGGCGTTCCCGTCGCATCTCAAGAGGAGGCGCTCTCCACAGGAAAGGCGAGAGGAACTCCACGGTCGTGCCACCATTCCAAGAGTCCACCAGATGTGTCAGTCCATTCCAGAGGAACCTGTTTTCCCTGCACTGCCTTGACGTTCAAGCCGAGGATCGACTCCCACCACGTGTGCACGTGGGACAGCCCTGTGGGAAAGCCTCGTGGGAAAGCCTCGTGGGAAAGACTCGAGGGAAAACCATAGATCCTTTGATCCACGCGGCGGACTGCGTGACACTGCTGCTACCGCTCTGGAGGAAAGCGCAAGTACATGCCCGCATTCGAGACGAGGACTGACTCCCCTGGGGAGACTCCAGAAGTACCCCAAGATCCATGTCAGCACTGGAGAGGAATCCTCAGGTTCCGGCCCCAACTCCACACAAGGTCGTAGGCCCCGGCATCGACGGGAGAGGAATCCCGAGAGGCCCCCGAGGAACTCGCATGGGGACTGGCCTTTCCTGAGGCCACCAGAGCGGGTCCCTGAGGTCCCCGTTGTAAGTCGAGAGCACCTGCCGCAACTCGAGAAAATCCAGGATGTTTTGCCCTCCAGGCGAGATGAGGCCCATTTCCGCTGAGGATTCTCGAGGCCAATCACGTCTAACCACTGGAACTTCCAAAGGGTCCTTCACACCCTTGCTGCAAATCAAGAAGTTCCCCGACATACCCGTCTCCACTCGAGAGGAAGCACGGGGGGTCCCGCACACATCCAGGGAGCCCCGTTTCCGCCTCCTAGCTCGAGATGAGGGCTCCTTTCCCTGTTTCGTAGGGAAAGAATTCCCGGCGTTCCCGTCGCATCTCAAGAGGAGGCGCTCTCCACAGGACAGACGAGAGGAACTCCAGGGTCGTGACACCATTCCAAGAGTCCCCCAGATGTGTCAGTCCATTCCAGAGGAACCTGTTTTCCCTGCACTGCCTTGACGTTCAAGCCGAGGATCGACTCCCACCACGTGTGCACATGGGACAGCCCTGTGGGAAAGCCTCGTGGGAAAGCCTCATGGGAAAGACTCGAGGGAAAACCATAGATCCTTTGCTCCACGCGGCGGACTGCGTGACACTGCTGCTACCGCTCTGGAGGAAAGCGCAAGTGCATGCCCGCATTCGAGACGAGGACTGACTCCCCTGGGGAGACTCCAGAAGTACCCCAAGATCCATGTCAGCACTGGAGAGGAATCCTCAGGTTCCGGCCCCGACTCCACACAAGGTCTTAGGCCCCGACATCGACGGGAGTGGAATCCCCAGAGGCCCCCGAGGAACTCGCATGGGGACTGGCCTTTCCTGAGGCCACCAGAGCGGGTCCCTGGGGTCCCCGTCGAAAGTCGAGAGCACCTGCCGCAACTCGAGAAAATCCAGGACGTTTTGCCCTCCAGGCGAGATGAGGCCCATTTCCGCTGAGGCTTCTTGAGGCCAATCACATCTAACCACTGGAACTTCCAAAGGGTCCTTCACACCCTTGCTGCAACTCAAGAAGTTCCCCGACATACCCGTCTGCACTCGAGAGGAAGCACGTGGTGTCCCGCACACATCCAGGGGAGACCCGTTTCCGCCTCCTAGCTCGAGATGAGGGATCCTTTCCCTGTTTCGTAGGGAAAGAATTCCCGGCGTTCCCGTCGCATCTCAAGAGGAGGCGCTCTCCACAGGAAAGGCGAGAGGAACTCCAGGGTCGTGCCACCATTCCAAGAGTCCCCCAGATGTGTCAGGCCATTCCAGAGGAACCTGTTTTCCCTGCACTGCCTTGACGTTCAAGCCGAGGATCGACTCACACCACGTGTGCACGTGGGACAGCCTTGTGGGAAAGCCTCGTGGGAAAGCCTCGTGAGAAAGACTCGAGGGAAAACAATAGATCCTTTGCTCCACGCGGCGGACTGCGTGACACTGCTGCTACCGCTCTGGAGGAAAGCGCAAGTGCATGCCCGCATTAGAGACGAGGACTGACTCCCCTGGGGAGACTCCAGAAGTACCCCAAGATCCATGTCAGCACTGGAGAGGAATCCTCAGGTTCCGGCCCCGACTCCACACAAGGTCTTAGGCCCCGACATCGACGGGAGAGGAATCCCCAGTGGCCCCCGAGGAACTCGCATGGGGACTGGCCTTTCCTGAGGCCACCAGAGCGGGTCCCTGTGGTCCCCGTCGAAATTCGAGAGCACCTGCCGCAACTCGAGAAAACCCAGGAGGTTTTGCCCTCCAGGCGAGATGAGACCCATTTCCGCTGAGGCTTCTCGAGGCCAATCACATCTAACCACTGGAACTTCCAAAGGGTCCTTCACACCCTTGCTGCAACTCAAGAAGTTCCCCGACATACCCGTCTCCACTCGAGAGGAAGCACGTGGGGTCCCGCACACATCCAGGGGAGCCCCGTTTCCGCCTCCTAGCTCGAGATGAGGGATCCTTTCCCTGTTTCGTAGGGAAAGAATTCCCGGCGTTCCCGTCGCATCTCAAGAGGAGGCGCTCTCCACAGGAAAGGCGAGAGGAACTCCAGGGTCGAGACACCATTCCAAGAGTCCCCCAGATGTGTCAGTCCATTCTAGAGGAACCTGTTTTCCCTGCACTGCCTTGACGTTCAAGCCAAGGATCGACTCCCACCACGTGTGCACGTGGGACAGCCCTGTGGGAAAGCCTCGTGGGAAAGCCTCGTGGGAAAGACTCGAGGGAAAACCATAGATCCTTTGATCCACGCGGCGGACTGCGTGACACTGCTGCTACCGCTCTGGAGGAAAGCGCAAGTGCATGCCCGCATTCGAGACGAGGACTGACTCCCCTGGGGAAACTCCAGAAGTACCCCAAGATCCATGTCAGCACTGGAGAGGAATCCTCAGGTTCCGGCCCCGACTCCACACAAGGTCTTAGGCCCCGACATCGACGGGAGAGGAATCCCCAGTGGCCCCCGAGGAACTCGCATGGGGACTGGCCTTTCCTGAGGCCACCAGAGCGGGTCCCTGAGGTCCCCGTCGTAAGTTGAGAGCACCTGCCGCAACTCGAGAAAATCCAGGAGGTTTTGCCCTCCAGGCGAGATGAGGCCCATTTCCGCTGAGGCTTCTCGAGACCAATCACATCTAACCACTGGAACTTCCAAAGGGTCCTTCACACCCTTGCTGCAACTCAAGAAGTTCCCCGGCATACCCGTCTCCACTCGAGAGGAAGCACGTGGGGTCCCGCACACATCCAGGGGAGCCCCGTTTCCGCCTCCTAGCTCGAGATGAGGGATCCTTTCCCTGTTTCGTAGGGAAAGAATTCCCGGCGTTCCCGTCGCATCTCAAGAGGAGGCGCTCTCCACAGGAAAGGCGAGAGGAACTCCGGGGTCGAGACACCATTCCAAGAGTCCCCCAGATGTGTCAGTAAATTCCAGAGGAACCTGTTTTCCCTGCACTGCCTTGACGTTCAAGCCGAGGATCGACTCCCACCACGTGTGCACGTGGGACAGCCCTGTGGGAAGGCCTCGTGGGAAAGCCTCCTTGGAAAGACTCGAGGGAAAACCATAGATCCTTTGATCCACGCGGCGGACTGCGTGACACTGCTGCTACCACTCTGGAGGAAAGGGCAAGTGCATGCCCGCATTCGAGACGAGGACTGACTCCCCTGGGGAGACTCCAGAAGTACCCCAAGATCCATGTCAGCACTGGAGAGGAATCCTCAGGTTCCGGCCCCGACTCCACACAAGGTCTTAGGCCCCGACATCGACGGGAGAGGAATCCCCAGTGGCCCCCGAGGAACTCGCATGGGGACTGGCCTTTCCTGAGGCCACCAGAGCGGGTCCCTGAGGTCCCCGTCGTAAGTTGAGAGCACCTGCCGCAACTCGAGAAAATCCAGGAGGTTTTGCCCTCCAGGCGAGATGAGGCCCATTTCCGCTGAGGCTTCTCGAGACCAATCACATCTAACCACTGGAACTTCCAAAGGGTCCTTCACACCCTTGCTGCAACTCAAGAAGTTCCCCGGCATACCCGTCTCCACTCGAGAGGAAGCACGTGGGGTCCCGCACACATCCAGGGGAGCCCCGTTTCCGCCTCCTAGCTCGAGATGAGGGATCCTTTCCCTGTTTCGTAGGGAAAGAATTCCCGGCGTTCCCGTCGCATCTCAAGAGGAGGCGCTCTCCACAGGAAAGGCGAGAGGAACTCCGGGGTCGAGACACCATTCCAAGAGTCCCCCAGATGTGTCAGTAAATTCCAGAGGAACCTGTTTTCCCTGCACTGCCTTGACGTTCAAGCCGAGGATCGACTCCCACCACGTGTGCACGTGGGACAGCCCTGTGGGAAGGCCTCGTGGGAAAGCCTCCTTGGAAAGACTCGAGGGAAAACCATAGATCCTTTGATCCACGCGGCGGACTGCGTGACACTGCTGCTACCACTCTGGAGGAAAGGGCAAGTGCATGCCCGCATTCGAGACGAGGACTGACTCCCCTGGGGAGACTCTAGAAGTACCCCAAGATCCATGTCAGCACTGGAGAGGAATCCTCATGTTCCGGCCCCGACTCCACACAAGGTCTTAGGCCCGGCATCGACGGGAGAGTAATCCCGAGAGGCCCCCGAGGAACTCGCATGGGGACTGGCCTTTCCTGAGGCCACCAGAGCGGGTCCCTGATGTCCCCGTCGTAAGTCGAGAGCACCTGCCGCAACTCGAGAAAATCCAGGCGGTTTTGCCCTCCAGGCGAGATGAGGCCCATTTCCGCTGAGGCTTCTCGAGGCCAATCACATCTAACCACTGGAACTTCCAAAGGGTCCTTCACTCCCTTGCTGCAACTCAAGAAGTTCCCCGACATACCCGTCTCCACTCGATAGGAAGCACGTGGGGTCCCGCACACATCCAGGGGAGCCCCGTTTCCGCCTCCCAGCTCGAGATGAGGGATCCTTTCCCTGTTTCGTAGGGAAAGAATTCCCGGCGTTCCCGTCGCATCTCAAGAGGAGGCGCTCTCCACAGGAAAGGCGAGAGGAACTCCAGGGTCGTGCCACCATTCCAAGAGTCCCCCAGATGTGTCAGTCCATTAAAGAGGAACCTGTTTTCCCTGCACTGCCTTGAAGTTCAAGCCGAGGATCCACTCCCACCACGTGTGCACGTGGGACAGCCCTGTGGGAAAGCCTCGTGGGAAAGCCTCGTGGGAAAGACTCGAGGGAAAACCATAGATCCTTTGATCCACGCGGCGGACTGCGTGACACTGCTGCTACCGTTCTGGAGGAAAGCACAAGTGCATGCCCGCATTCGAGACGAGGACTGACTCCCCTGGGGAGACTCCAGAAGTACCCCAAGATCCATGTCAGCACTGGAGAGGAATCCTCAGGTTCCGGCCCCGACTCCACACAAGGTCTTAGGCCCCGGCATCGACGGGAGAGGAATCCCGAGAGGCCCCCGAGGAACTCGCATGGGGACTGGCCTTTCCTGAGGCCACCAGAGCGGTTCCCACAGGTCCCCGTCGTAATTCGAGAGCACCTGCCGCAACTCGAGAAAATCCAGGAGGTTTTGCCCTCCAGGCGAGATGAGGCCCATTTCCGCTGAGGCTTCTCGAGGCCATTCACATCTAACCACTGGAACTTCCAAAGGGTCCTTCACACCATTGCTGCAACTCAAGAAGTTCCCCGACATACCCGTCTCCCCTCGAGAGGAAGCACGTGGGGTCCCGCACACATCCAGGGGAGCCCCGTTTCCACCTCCTAGCTCGAGATGAGGGATCCTTTCCCTGTTTCGTAGGGAAAGAATTCCCGGCGTTCCCGACACATCTCAAGAGGAGGCGCTCTCCACAGGAAAGGCGAGAGGAACTCCATGGTCGTGACACCATTCCAAGAGACCCCCAGATGTGTCAGTCCATTCCAGAGGAACCTGTTTTCCCTGCACTGCCTTGACGTTCAAGCCGAGGATCGACTCCCACCACGTGTGCACGTGGGACAGCCCTGTGGGAAAGCCTCGTTTGAAAGCCTCGTCGGAAAGACTCGAGGGAAAACCATAGATCCTTTGATCCACGCGGCGGACTGCGTGACACTGCTGCTACCGCTCTGAAGGAAAGCGCAAGTGCATGCCCGCATTCGAGACGAGGACTGACTCCCCTGGGGAGACTCCAGAAGTACCCCAAGATCCATGTCAGCACTGGAGAGGAATCCTCAGGTTCCGGCCCCGACTCCACACAAGGTCTTAGGCCCCGGCATCGACGGGAGAGGAATCCCGAGAGGCCCCCGAGGAACTCGCATGGGGACTGGCCTTTCCTGAGGCCACCAGAGCGGTTCCCTCAGGTCCCCGTCGTAATTCGAGAGCACCTGCCGCAACTCGAGAAAATCCAGGAGGTTTTGCCCTCCAGGCGAGATGAGGCCCATTTCCGCTGAGGCTTCTCGAGGCCATTCACATCTAACCACTGGAACTTCCAAAGGGTCCTTCACACCCTTGCTGCAACTCAAGAAGTTCCCCGAAAAAGCCGTCTGCACTCGAGAGGAAGCACGTGGTGTCCCGCACACATCCAGGGGAGCCCCGTTTCCGCCTCCTAGCTCGAGATGAGGGATCCTTTCCCTGTTTCGTAGGGAAAGAATTCCCGGCGTTCCCGTCGCATCTCAAAGGGAGGCGCTCTCCACAGGAAAGGCGAGAGGAACTCCAGGGTCGTGCCACCATTCCAAGAGTCCCCCAGATGTGTCAGTCCATTCCAGAGGAACCTGTTTTCCCTGCACTGCCTTGACGTTCAAGCCGAGGATCGACTCCCACCACGTGTGCACGTGGGACAGCCCTGTGGGAAAGCCTCGTGGGAAAGCCTCGTGGGAAAGACTCGAGGGAAAACCATAGATCCTTTGATCCACACGGCGGTCTGCGTGACACTGCTGCTACCGCTCTGGAGGAAAGCGCAAGTGCATGCCCGCATTCGAGACGAGGACTGACTCCCCTGGGGAGACTCCAGAAGTACCCCAAGATCCATGTCAGCACTGGAGAGGAATCCTCAGGTTCCGGCCCCGACTCCACACAAGGTCTTAGGCCCCGGCATCGACGGGAGAGGAATCCCGAGAGGCCCCCGAGGAACTCGCATGGGGACTGGCCTTTCCTGGGGCCACCAGAGCTGGTCCCTGAGGTCCCCGTCGTAAGTCGAGAGCACATGCCGCAACTCGAGAAAATCCAGGAGGTTTTGCCCTCCAGGCGAGATGAGGCCCATTTCCGCTGAGGCTTCTCGAGGCCAATCACATCTAAGCACTGGAACTTCCAAACGGTCCTTCACACCCTTGCTGCAACTCAAGAAGTTCCCCGACAAAGCCGTCTGCACTCGAGAGGAAGCACGTGGTGTCCCGCACACATCCAGGGGAGCCCTGTTTCCGCCTCCTAGCTCGAGATGAGGGATCCTTTCCCTGTTTCGTAGGGAAAGAATTCCCGGCGTTCCCGTCGCATCTCAAGAGGAGGCGCTCTCCACAGGAAAGGCGAGAGGAACTCCAGGGTCGTGCCACCATTCCAAGAGTCCCCCAGATGTGTCAGTCCATTCCAGAGGAACCTGTTTTCCCTGCACTGCCTTGACGTTCAAGCCGAGGATCGACTCCCACCACGTGTGCACGTGGGACAGCCCTGTGGGAAAGCCTCGTGGGAAAGCCTCGTGGGAAAGACTCGAGGGAAAACCATAGATCCTTTGATCCACGCGGCGGACTGCGTGACACTGCTGCTACCGCTCTGGAGGAAAGCGCAAGTGCATGCCCGCATTCGAGACGAGGACTGACTCCCCTGGGGAGACTGCAGAAGTACCCCAAGATCCATGTCAGCACTGGAGAGGAATAATCAGGTTCCGGCCCCGACTCCACACAAGGTCTTAGGCCCCGGTATCGACGGGAGAGGAATCGCGAGACGCCCCCGAGGAACTCGCATGGGGACTGGCCTTTCCTGAGGCCACCAGAGCGGTTCCCTGAGGTTCCCATCGTAAGTCGAGAGCACCTGCCGCAACTCGAGAAAATCCAGGAGGTTTTGCCCTCCAGGCGAGATGAGGCCCATTTCCGCTGAGGCTTCTCGAGGCCAATCACATCTAACCACTGGAACTTCCAAAGGGTCCTTCACACCCTTGCTGCAACTCAAGAAGTTCCCCGACATACCCGTCTCCATTCGAGAGGAAGCACGTGGTTTCCCGGACACATCCAGGGGAGCCCCGTTTCCGCCTCCTAGCTCGAGATGAGGGATCCTTTCCCTGTTTTGTAGGGAAAGAATTCCCGGAGTTCCCGTCGCATCTCAAGAGGAGGCGCTCTCCACAGGAAAGGCGAGAGGAACTCCAGGGTCGTGCCACCATTCCAAGAGTCCCCCAGATGTGTCAGTCGATTAGAGCGGAACCTGTTTTCCCTGCACTGCCTTGACGTTCAAACCGAGGATCGACTCCCACCACGTGTGCACGTGGGACAGCCCTGTGGGAAAGCCTCGTGGGAAAGCCTCGTGGGAAAGACTCGAGGGAAAACCATAGATCCTTTGATCCACGCGGCGGACTGCGCGACACTGCTGCCTCCGCTCTGAAGGAAAGCGCAAGTGCATGCCCGCATTCGAGACGAGGACTGACTCCCCTGGGGAGACTCCAGAAGTACCCCAAGATCCATGTCAGCACTGGAGAGGAATCCTCAGGTTCCGGCCCCGACTCCACACAAGGTCTTAGGCCCCGGCATCGACGGGAGAGGAATCCC
The DNA here is from genome assembly GCF_042477335.2 of Ovis canadensis. Lineage (NCBI taxonomy): Eukaryota > Metazoa > Chordata > Mammalia > Artiodactyla > Bovidae > Ovis > Ovis canadensis. The sequence goes on from NC_091259.1 coordinate 2,120,707, forward strand.
GAGAGGCCCCCGAGGAACTCGCATGGGGACTGGCCTTTCCTGAGGCCACCAGAGCGGTTCCCTCAGGTCCCCGTCGTAATTCGAGAGCACCTGCCGCAACTCGAGAAAATCCAGGAGGTTTTGCCCTCCAGGCGAGATGAGGCCCATTTCCGCTGAGGCTTCTCGAGGCCATTCACATCTAACCACTGGAACTTCCAAAGGGTCCTTCACACCCTTGCTGCAACTCAAGAAGTTCCCCGAAAAAGCCGTCTGCACTCGAGAGGAAGCACGTGGTGTCCCGCACACATCCAGGGGAGCCCCGTTTCCGCCTCCTAGCTCGAGATGAGGGATCCTTTCCCTGTTTCGTAGGGAAAGAATTCCCGGCGTTCCCGTCGCATCTCAAAGGGAGGCGCTCTCCACAGGAAAGGCGAGAGGAACTCCAGGGTCGTGCCACCATTCCAAGAGTCCCCCAGATGTGTCAGTCCATTCCAGAGGAACCTGTTTTCCCTGCACTGCCTTGACGTTCAAGCCGAGGATCGACTCCCACCACGTGTGCACGTGGGACAGCCCTGTGGGAAAGCCTCGTGGGAAAGCCTCGTGGGAAAGACTCGAGGGAAAACCATAGATCCTTTGATCCACGCGGCGGACTGCGTGACACTGCTGCTACCGCTCTGGAGGAAAGCGCAAGTGCATGCCCGCATTCGAGACGAGGACTGACTCCCCTGGGGAGACTCCAGAAGTACCCCAAGATCCATGTCAGCACTGGAGAGGAATCCTCAGGTTCCGGCCCCGACTCCACACAAGGTCTTAGGCCCCGGCATCGACGGGAGAGGAATCCCGAGAGGCCCCCGAGGAACTCGCATGGGGACTGGCCTTTCCTGGGGCCACCAGAGCTGGTCCCTGAGGTCCCCGTCGTAAGTCGAGAGCACATGCCGCAACTCGAGAAAATCCAGGAGGTTTTGCCCTCCAGGCGAGATGAGGGCCATTTCCGCTGAGGCTTCTCGAGGCCAATCACATCTAACCACTGGAACTTCCAAAGGGTCCTTCACACCCTTGCTGCAACTCAAGAAGTTCCCCGACATACCCGTCTCCACTCGAGAGGAAGCACGTGGGGTCCCGCACACATCCAGGGGAGCCCCGTTTCCGCCTCCTAGCTCGAGATGAGGGATCCTTTCCCTGTTTCTTAGGGAAAGAATTCCCGGCGTTCCCGTCGCATCTCAAGAGGAGGCGCTCTCCACAGGAAAGGCGAGAGGAACTCCAGGGTCGTGCCACCATTCCAAGAGTCCCCCAGATGTGTCAGTCCATTCCAGAGGAACCTGTTTTCCCTGCACTGCCTTGACGTTCAATCCGAGGATCGACTCTCACCACGTGTGCACGTGGGACAGCCCTGTGGGAAAGCCTCGTGGGAAAGCCTCGTGGGAAAACCATAGATCTTTTGATGCACGCGGCGGACTTCGTGACACTGCTGCTACCGCTCTGGAGGAAAGCGCAAGTGCATGCCCGCATTCGAGACGAGGACTGACTCCCCTAGGGAGACTCCAGAGTACCGCAAGATCCATGTCAGCACTGGAGAGAAATCCTCACGTTCGGACCCCGACTCCACACTAGCTCGTAGTCCCCGTCATCGACGGGAGAGGAATCCCGAGAGGCCCCCGAGGAACTCGAATGGGGACTGGCCTTTCCTGAGGCCACCAGAGCGGGTCCCTGAGGTCCTCGTCGTAATTCGAGAACACATGCCGCAACTAGAGAAAATCCAGGAGGTTTTGCCCTCCAGGCGAGATGAGGCCCATTTCCGCTGAGGCTTCTCGAGGCTAATCACGTCTAAATACTGGAACTTCCAACGGGTCCTTCACACCCTTGCTGCAACTCAAGAAGTTCCCCGACATACCCGTCTCCACTCCAGAGGAAGCACGTGGGGTCCCGCACACATCCAGGGGAGCCCCGTTTCCGCCTCCTAGCTCGAGATGAGGGATCCTTTCCCTGTTTCGTAGGGAAAGAATTCCCGGCGTTCTCGTCGCATCTCAAGAGGAGGCGCTCTCCACAGGAAAGGCGAGAGGAACGCCAGGGTCGTGCCACCATTCCAAGAGTCCCCCAGATGTGTCAGTCCATTCCAGTGGAACCTGTTTTCCCTGCACTGCCTTGACGTTCAAGCCGAGGATCGACTCCCACCACGTGTGCACGTGGGACAGCCCTGTGGGAAAGCCTCGTGGGAAAGCCTCGTGGGAAAGACTCGAGGGAAAACCATAGATCCTTTGATCCATGCGGAGGACTGCGGGACACTGCTGCTACCGCTCTGGAGGAAAGTGCAAGTGCATGCTCGCACTCGAGACGAGGACTGACTCCCCTGGGGAGACTCCAGAAGTACCCCAAGATCCATGTCAGCACTGGAGAGGAATCCTCAGGTTCCGGCCCCGACTCCACACAAGGTCTTCGGCGCCAGCATCGACTGGAGAGGAATCCCGAGAGGCCCCCGAGGAATTCGCATGGGGACTGGCCTTTCCTGAGGCCACCAGAGCGGGTCCCTGAGGTCCTCATCGTAAGTCGAGAGCACCTGCCGCAACTCGAGAAAATCCAGGAGGTTTTGACCTCCAGGCGAGATGAGGCCCATTTCCGCTGACGCTTCTCGAGGCTAATCACGTCTAAATACTGGAACTTCCAAAGGGTCCTTCACACCCTTGCTGCAACTCAAGAAGTTCCCCGACATACCCGTCTCCACTCGAGAGGAAGCACGTGGGGTCCCACAGACATCCAGGGGAGCCCCGTTTCCGCCTCCTAGCTCGAGATGAGGGATCCTTTCCCTGTTTCGTAGGGAAAGAATTCCCGGCGTTCCCGTCGCATCTCAAGAGGAGGCGCTCTCCACAGGAGAGGAGAGAGGAACTCCAGGGTCGTGCCACCATTCAAGAGACGCCCAGATATGTCAGTCCATTACAGAGGAACCTGTTTTCCCTGCACTGCCTTGACGTTCAAGCCGAGGATCGACTCCCACCACGTGTGCACGTGGGACAGCCCTGTGGGAAAGCCTCGTGGGAAAGCCTCGTGGGAAAGACTCGAGGGAAAACCATAGATCCTTTGATCCACGCGGCGGACTGCGGACACTGCTGCTACCGCTCTGGAGGAAAGCGCAAGTGCATGCCCGCATTCGAGACGAGGACTGACTCCCCTGGGGAGACTCCAGAAGTACCCCAAGATCCATGTCAGCACTGGAGAGGAATCCTCAGGTTCCGGCCCCGACTCCACACAAGGTCTTAGGCCCCGGCTTCGACGGGAGAGGAATCCCGAGAGGCCCCCGAGGAACTCGCATGGGGACTGGCCTTTCCTGAGGCCACCAGAGCGGTTCCCTGAGGTCCCCATCGTAAGTCGAGAGCACCTGCCGCAACTCGAGAAAATCCAGGAGGTTTTGCCCTCCAGGCGAGATGAGGCCCATTTCCGCTGAGGCTTCTCGAGGCCAATCACATCTAACCACTGGAACTTCCAAAGGGTCCTTCACACCCTTGCTGCAACTCAAGAAGTTCCCCGACATACCCGTCTCCACTCGAGAGGAAGCACGTGGTGTCCCGCACACATCCAGGGGAGCCCCGTTTCCGCCTCCTAGCTCGAGATGAGGGATCCTTTCCCTGTTTCGTAGGGAAAGAATACCCGGCGTTCCCGTCGCATCTCAAGAGGAGGCGCTCTCCACAGGAAAGGCGAGAGGAACTCCAGGGTCGTGCCACCATTCCAAGAGTCCCCCAGATGTGTCAGTCCATTCGAGCGGAACCTGTTTTCCCTGCACTGCCTTGACGTTCAAGCCGAGGATCGACTCCCACCACGTGTGCACACGGGACAGCCCTGTGGGAAAGCCTCGTGGGAAAGCCTCGTGGGAAAGACTCGAGGGAAAACCATAGATCCTTTGATCCACGCGGCGGACTGCGTGACACTGCTGCTACCGCTCTGGAGGAAAGCGCAAGTGCATGCCCGCATTCGAGACGAGGACTGACTCCCCTGGGGAGACTCCAGAATTACCCCAAGATCCATGTCAGCACTGGAGAGGAATCCTCAGGTTCCGGCCCCGACTCCACACAAGGTCTTAGGCCCCGGCATCGACGGGAGAGGAATCCCGAGAGGCCCCCGAGGAACTGGCATGGGGACTGGCCTTTCCTGAGGCCACCAGAGCGGGTCCCTGAATTCCCCGTCGTAAGTCGAGAGCACCTGGCGCAACTCGAGAAAATCCAGGAGGTTTTGCCCTCCAGGCGAGATGAGGCCCATTTCCGCTGAGGCTTCTCGAGGCCATTCACATCTAACCACTGGAACTTCCAAAGGGTCCTTCACACCCTTGCTGCAACTCAAGAAGTTCCCCGACATACCCGTCTCCACTAGAGAGGAAGCACGTGGGGTCCCGCACACATCCAGGGGAGCCCCGTTTCCGCCTCCTAGCTCGAGATGAGGGATCCTTTCCATGTTTCGTAGGGAAAGAATTCCCGGCGTTCCCGTCGCATCTCAAGAGGAGGCGCTCTGCACAGGAAAGGCGAGAGGAACTCCAGGGTCGTGCCACCATTCCAAGAGTCCCCCAGATGTGTCAGTCCATTCCAGACGAACCTGTTTTCCCTGCACTGCCTTGACGTTCAAGCCGAGGATCGACTCCCACCACGTGTGCACGTGGGACAGCCCTGTGGGAAAGCCTCGTGGGAAAGCCTCGTCGGAAAGACTCGAGGGAAAACCATAGATCATTTGATACACGCGGCGGACTGAGTGACACTGCTGCTACCGCTCTGGAGGAAAGCACAAGTGCATGTTCGCATTCGAGACGAGGACTGACTCCCCTGGGGAGACTCCAGATATACCCCAATATCCATGTCAGCACTGGAGAGGAATCCTCAGGTTCCGGCCCTGACTCCACACTAGGTCTTCGGCCCCGGCATCGACGGGAGAGGAATCCCGAGAGGCCCCCGAGGATCTCGCATGGGGACTGGCCTTTCCTGAGGCGACCAGAGCGTGTCCCTGAGGTCCTCGTCGTAATTCGAGAACACCTGCCGCAACTCGAGAAAATCCAGGAGGTTTTGCCCTCCAGGCGAGATGAGGCCCATTTCCGCTGAGGCTTCTCGAGGCTAATCACGTCTAAATACTGGAACTTCCAACGGGTCCTTCACACCCTTGCTGCAACTCAAGAAGTTCCCCGACATACCCGTCTCCACTCCAGAGGAAGCACGTGGGGTCCCGCACACATCCAGGGGAGCCCCGTTTCCGCCTCCTAGCTCGAGATGAGGGATCCTTTCCCTGTTTCGTAGGGAAAGAATTCCCGGCGTTCCCGTCGCATCTCAAGAGGAGGCGCTCTCCACAGGAAAGGCGAGAGGAACGCCAGGGTCGTGCCACCATTCCAAGAGTCCCCCAGATGTGTCAGTCCATTCCAGAGGAACCTGTTTTCCCTGCACTGCCTTGACGTTCAAGCCGAGGATCGACTCCCACCACGTGTGCACGTGGGACAGCCCTGTGGGAAAGCCTCGTGGGAAAGCCTCGTGGGAAAGACTCGAGGGAAAACCATAGATCCTTTGATCCATGCGGAGGACTGCGGGACACTGCTGCTACCGCTCTGGAGGAAAGCGCAAGTGCATGCTCGCACTCGAGACGAGGACTGACTCCCCTGGGGAGACTCCAGAAGTACCCCAAGATCCATGTCAGCACTGGATAGGAATCCTCAGGTTCCGGCCCCGACTCCACACAAGGTCTTAGGCCCCGGCATCGACGGGAGAGGAATCCCGAGAGGCCCCCGAGGAACTCGCATGGTGACTGGCCTTTCCTGAGGCCACCAGAGCGGGTCCCTGAGGTCCCCGTCTTAAGTCGAGAGCACCTGCCGCAACTCGAGAAAATCCAGGAGGTTTTGCCCTCCAGGCGAGATGAGGCCCATTTCCGCTGAGGCTTCTCGAGGCTAATCACGTCTACCACTGGAACTTCCAAAGGGTCCTTCACACCCTTGCTGCAACTCAAGAAGTTCCCCGACATACCCGTCTCCACTCGAGAGGAAGCACGTGTGGTCCCGCACACATCCAGGGGAGCCCCGTTTCCGCCTCCTAGCTCGAGATGAGGGATCCTTTCCCTGTTTCGTAGGGAAAGAATTCCCGGCGTTCCCGTCGCATCTCAAGAGGAGGCGCTCTCCACAGGAAAGGCGAGAGGAACTCCAGGGTCGTGCCACCATTCCAAGAGTCCCCCAGATGTGTCAGTCCATTCCAGAGGAACCTGTTTTCCCGGCACTGCCGTAACGTTCAAGCCGAGGATCGACTCCCACCACGTGTGCACGTGGGACAGCCCTGTGGGAAAGCCTCGTGGGAAAGCCTCGTGGGAAAGACTCGAGGGAAAACCATAGATCCTTTGATCCACGGGGCAGACTGCGTGACACTGCTGCTACCGCTCTGGAGGAAAGCGCAAGTGCATGCCCGCATTCGAGACGAGGACTGATTCCCCTGGGGAGACTCCAGAAGTACCCCAAGATCCATGTCATCACTGGAGAGGAATCCTCAGTTTCCGGCCCAGACTCCACACAAGGTCTTAGGCCACAGCATCGACGGGAGAGGAATCCCGAGAGGCCCCCGAGGAACTCGCATGGGGACTGGCCTTTCCTGAGGCCACCAGAGCGGGTCCCTGAGGTCCTCGTCGTAAGTCGAGAGTACCTGCCGCAACTCGAGAAAATCCAGGAGGTTTTGCCCTCCAGGCGAGATGAGGCCCATTTCCGTTGAGGCTTCTGGATGCTAATCACGTCTAACCACTGGAACTTCCAAAGGGTCCTTCACACCCTTGCTGCAACTCAAGAAGTTCCCCGACATACCCGTCTCCACTAGAGAGGAAGCACGTGGGGTCCCGCACACATCCAGGGGAGCCCCGTTTCCGCCTCCTAGCTCGAGATGAGGGATCCTTTCCCTGTTTCGTAGGGAAAGAATTCCCGGCGTTCCCGTCGCATCTCAAGAGGAGGCGCTCTGCACAGGAAAGGCGAGAGGAACTCCAGGGTCGTGCCACCATTCCAAGAGTCCCCCAGATGTGTCAGTCCATTCCAGACGAACCTGTTTTCCCTGCACTGCCTTGACGTTCAAGCCGAGGATCGACTCCCACCACGTGTGCACGTGGGACAGCCCTGTGGGAAAGCCTCGTGGGAAAGCCTCGTCGGAAAGACTCGAGGGAAAACCATAGATCCTTTGATACACGCGGCGGACTGAGTGACACTGCTGCTACCGCTCTGGAGGAAAGCGCAAGTGCATGCTCGCACTCGAGACGAGGACTGACTCCCCTGGGGAGACTCCAGAAGTACCCCAAGATCCATGTCAGCACTGGAGAGGAATCCTCAGGTTCCGGCCCCGACTCCACACAAGGTCTTCGGCGCCGGCATCTACTGGAGAGGAATCCCGAGAGGCCCCCGAGGAATTCGCATGGGGACTGGCCTTTCCTGAGGCCACCAGAGCGGGTCCCTGAGGTCCTCATCGTAAGTCGAGAGCACCTGCCGCAACTCGAGAAATTCCAGGAGGTTTTGACCTCCAGGCGAGATGAGGCCCATTTCCGCTGACGCTTCTCGAGGCTAATCACGTCTAAATACTGGAACTTCCAAAGGGTCCTTCACACCCTTGCTGCAACTCAAGAAGTTCCCCGACATACCCGTCTCCACTCGAGAGGAAGCACGTGGGGTCCCACAGACATCCAGGGGAGCCCCGTTTCCGCCTCCTAGCTCTAGATGAGGGATCCTTTCCCTGTTTCGTAGGGAAAGAATTCCCGGCGTTCCCGTCGCATCTCAAGAGGAGGCGCGCTCCACAGGAGAGGCGAGAGGAACTCCAGGGTCGTGCCACCATTCAAGAGACGCCCAGATGTGTCAGTCCATTCCAGAGGAACCTGTTTTCCCTGCACTGCCTTGACGTTCAAGCCGAGGATCGACTCCCACCACGTGTGCACGTGGGACAGCCCTGTGGGAAAGCCTCGTGGGAAAGCCTCGTGGGAAAGACTCGAGGGAAAACCATAGATCCTTTGATCCACGCGGCGGACTGCGGACACTGCTGCTACCGCTCTGGAGGAAAGCGCAAGTGCATGCCCGCATTCGAGACGAGGACTGACTCCCCTGGGGAGACTCCAGAAGTACCCCAAGATCCATGTCAGCACTGGAGAGGAATCCTCAGGTTCCGGCCCCGACTCCACACAAGGTCTTAGGCCCCGGCTTCGACGGGAGAGGAATCCCGAGAGGCCCCCGAGGAACTCGCATGGGGACTGGCCTTTCCTGAGGCCACCAGAGCGGGTCCCTGTGGTCCCCGTCGTAAGTCGAGAGCACCTGCCGCAACTCGAGAAAATCCAAGAGGTTTTGCCCTCCAGGCGAGATGAGGCCCATTTCCGCTGAGGCTTCTCGAGGCTAATCACGTCTAACCACTGGAATTTCCAAAGCGTCCTTCACACCCATGCTGCAACTCAAGAAGTTCCCCGACATACCCGTCTCCACTCGAGAGGAAGCACGTGGGGTCCCGCACACATCCAGGGGAGCCCCGTTTCCGCCTCCTAGCTCGAAATGAGGGATCCTTTCCCTGTTTCGTAGGGAAAGAATTCCCGGCGTTCCCGTCGCATCTCCAGAGGAGGCGCTCTCCACAGGAAAGGCGAGAGGAACTCCAGGGTCGTGGCACCATTCCAAGAGACCCCCAGATGTGTCAGTCCATTCCAGAGGAACCTGTTTTCCCTGCACTGCCTTGACGTTCAAGCCGAGGATCGACTCCCACCACGTGTGCACGAGGGACAGCCCTGTGGGAAAGCCTCGTGGGAAAGCCTCGTGGGAAAGACTCGAGGGAAAACCATAGATCCTTTGATCCACGCAGCGGACTGCGTGACACTGCTGCTACCGCTCTGGAGGAAAGCGCAAGTGCATGCCCGCATTCGAGACGAGGACTGACTCCCCTGGGGAGACTCCAGAAGTACCCCAAGATCCATGTCAGCACTGGAGAGGAATCCTCAGGTTCCGGCCCCGACTCCACACAAGGTCTTAGGCCCCGGCATCGACGTGAGAGGAATCCCGAGAGACCCCCGAGGAACTCGCATAGGGACTGGCCTTTCCTGAGGCCACCAGAGCGGGTCCCCGAGGTCCCCGTCGTAAGTCGAGAGCACATGCCGCAACTCGAGAAAATCCAGGAGGTTTTGCCCTCCAGGCGAGATGAGGCCCATTTCCGCTGAGGCTTCTCGAGGCCAATCACATCTAACCACTGGAACTTCCAAAGGGTCCTTCACACCCATGCTGCAACTCAAGAAGTTCCCCGACATAGCCGTCTCCACTCGATAGGAAGCACGTGGGGTCCTGCAAACATCCAGGGGAGCCCCATTTCCGCCTCCTAGCTCGAGATGAGGGATCCTTTCCCTGTTTCATAGGGAACGAATTCCCGGCGTTCCCGTCGCATCTCAAGAGGAGGCGCTCTCCACAGGAAAGGCGAGAGGAACTCCAGGGTCGTGGCACCATTCCAAGAGTCCCCCAGATGTGTCAGTCCATTCCAGAGGAACGTGTTTTCCCTGCACTACCTTGACGTTCAAGCCGAGGATCGAGTCCCACCACGTGTGCACGTGGGACAGCCCTGTGGAAAGCCTCGTGGGAAAGCCTCGTGGGAAAGACTCGAGGGAAAACCATAGATCCTTTGATCCACGCGGCGGTCTGCGTGACACTGCTGCTACCGCTCTGGAGGAAAGCGCAAGTGCATGCCCGCATTCGAGACGAGGACTGACTCCCCTGGGGAGACTCCAGAAGTACCCCAAGATCCATGTCAGCACTGGAGAGGAATCCTCAGGTTCCGGCCCTGACTCCACACAAGGTCGTAGGCCCCAGCATCGACGGGAGAGGAATCCCGAGAGGCCCCCGAGGAACTCGCATGGGGACTGGCCTTTCCTGAGGCCACCAGAGCGGGTCCCTGAGGTCCCCGTCGTAAGTCGAGAGCCCCTGCGGCAACTCGAGAAAATCCAGGAGGTTTTGCCCTCCAGGCGAGATGAGGCCCATTTCCGCTGAGGCTTCTCGAGGCCAATCACATCTAACCACTGGAAATTCCAAAGGGTCCTTCACACCCTGGCTGCAACTCAAGAAGTTCCCCGACATACCCGTCTCCACTCGAGAGGAAGCACGTGGGGTCCCGCACACATCCAGGGGAGCCCCGTTTCCTCCTCCTAGCTCGAGATGAGGGATCCTTTCCCTGTTTCATAGGGAAAGAATTCCGGCGTTCCCGTCGCATCTCAAGAGGAGGCGCTCTCCACAGGAAAGGCGAGAAGAACTCCAGGGTCGTGACACCATTCCAAGAGTCCCGCAGATGTGTCAGTCCATTCCAGAGGAACCTGTTTTCCCTGCACTGCCTTGACGTTCAAGCCGAGGATCGACTTCCACCACGTGTGCACGTGGGACAGCCCTGTGGGAAAGCCTCGTGGGAAAGCCTCGTGGGAAAGACTCGAGGGAAAACCATAGATCCTTTGATCCACGCGGCGGACTGCGTGACACTGCTGCTACCGCTCTGGAGGAAAGCGCAAGTGCATGCCCGCATTCGAGACGAGGACTGACTCCCCTGGGGAGACTCCAGAAGTACCCCAAGATCCATGTCAGCACTGGAGAGGAATCCTCAGGTTCCGGCCCCTACTCCACACAAGGTCTTAGGCCCCTCATCGACGGGAGAGGAATCTGGAGAGGCCTCCGAGGAACTCGCATGGGGACTGGCCTTTCCTGAGGCCACCAGAGCGGGTCCCTGAGGTCCCCATCGTAAGTCGAGAGCACCTGCCACAACTCGAGAAAATCCAGGAGGATTTGCCCTCCATGCGAGATGAGGCCCATTTCCGCTGAGGCTTCTCGAGGCTAATCACATCTAACCACTGGAACTTCCAAAGGGTCCTTCACACCCTTGCTGCAACTCAAGCAGTTCCGCGACATACCCGTCTCCACTCGAGAGGAAGCACGTGGGGTCCCGCACACATCCAGGGGAGCCCCGTTTCCGCCTCCTAGCTCGAGATGAGGGATCCTTTCCCTGTTTCGTAGGGAAAGAATTCCCGGCGTTCCCGTCGCATCTCAAGAGGAGGCGCTCTCCACAGGAAAGGCGAGAGGAACTCCAGGGTCGTGCCACCATTCCAAGAGTCCCCCAGATGTGTCAGTCCATTCCAGAGGAACCTGTTTTCCCTGCACTGCCTTGACGTTCAAGCCGAGGATCGACTCCCACCTCGTGTTCACGTGGGACAGCCCTGTGGGAAAGCCTCGTGGGAAAGCCTCGTGGGAAAGACTCGAGGGAAAACCATAGATCCTTTGATCCACGCGGCGGACTGCGTGACACTGCTGCTACCGCTCTGGAGGAAAGCGCAAGTGCATGCCCGCATTCGAGACGAGGACTGACTCCCCTGGGGAGACTCCAGAAGTACCCCAAGATCCATGTCAGCACTGGAGAGGAAACCTCAGGTTCCGGCCCCGACTCCACACAAGGTCTTAGGCCCCGGCATCGACGGGAGAGGAATCCCGAGAGGCCCCCGAGAAACTCGCATGGGGACTGGCCTTTCCTGAGGCCACCAGAGCGGGTCCCTGAGGTCCCCATCGTAAGTCGAGAGCACCTGCCGCAACTCGAGAAAATCCAGGAGGTTTTGCCCTCCAGGCGAGATGAGGCCCATTTCCGCTGAGGCTTCTCGAGGCTAATCACATCTAACCACTGGAATTTCCAAAGGGTCTTTCACACCCTTGCTGCAACTCAAGAAGTTCCCCGACATACCCGTCTCCACTCGAGAGGAAGCACGTGGGGTCCCGCACACATCCAGGGGAGCCCCGGTTCTGCCTCCTAGCTCGAGATGAGGGATCCTTTCCCTGTTTTGTAGGGAAAGAATTCCCGGCGTTCCCGTCGCATCTCAAGAGGAGGCGCTCTCCACAGGAAAGGCGAGAGGAACTAAAGGGTCGTGGCACCATTCCAAGAGACCCCCAGATGTGTCAGTCCATTCCAGAGGAACCTGTTTACCCTGCACTGCCTTGACGTTCAAGCCGAGGATCGACTCCCACCAAGTGTGCACGTGGGAGAGCCCTGTGGGAAAGCCTCGTGGGAAAGCCTCGTGGGAAAGACTCGAGGGAAAACCATAGATCCTTTGATCCACGCGGTGGACTGCGTGACACTGCTGCTACCGCTCTGGAGGAAAGCGCAAGTGCATGCCCGCATTCGAGACGAGGACTGACTCCCCTGGGGAGACTCCAGAAGTACCCCAAGTTCCATGTCAGCACTGGTGAGGAATCCTCAGGTTCCGGCCCCGACTCCACACAAGGTCTTCGGCGCCGGCATCGACGGGAGAGGAATCCCGAGAGGCCCCCGAGGAACTCGCATGGGGACTGGCCTTTCCTGAGGCCACCAGAGCGGGTCCCTGAGGTTCCCGTCGTACGTCGAGAGCACCTGCCGCAACTCGAGAAAATCCAGGAGGTTTTGCCCTCCAGGCGAGATGAGGCCCATTTCCGCTGAGGCTTCTCGAGGCTAATCACGTCTAAATACTGGAACTTCCAAAGGGTCCTTCACACCCTTGCTGCAACTCAAGAAGTTCCCCGACATACCCGTCTCCACTCGAGAGGAAGCACGTGGGGTCCCGCACACATCCAGGGGAGCCCCGTTTCCGCCTCCTAGCTCGAGATGAGGGATCCTGTCCCTGTTTCGGAGGGAAAGAATTCCCAGCCTTCCCGTCGCATCTCAAGAGGTGGGGCTCTCCACAGGAAAGGCGAGAGGAACTCCAGGGTCGTGGCACAATTACAAGAGACCCTCAGATGTGTCAGTCCATTCCAGAGGAACCTGTTTTCCCTGCACTGCCTTGACGTTCAAGCCGAGGATCGACTCCCACCACGTGTGCACGTGGGACAGCCCTGTGGGAAAGCCTCGTGGGAAAGCCTCGTGGGAAAGACTCGAGGGAAAACCATAGATCCTTTGATCCACGCGGCGGACTGTGTGACACTGCTGCTACCGCTCTGGAAGAAAGCGCAAGTGCATGACCGGATTCGAGACGAGGACTGACTCCCCTGGGGAGACACCAGAAGTACCCCAAGATCCATGTCAGCACTGGAGAGGAATCCTCAGGTTCCGGCCCCGACTCCACACAAGGTCTTAGGCCCCGGCATCGACGGGAGAGGAATCCCGAGAGGCCCCCGAGGAACTCGCATGGGGACTGGCCTTTCCTGAGGCCACCAGAGCGGGTCCCTGAGGTCCCCGTCGTAAGTCGAGAGCACCTGCCTCAACTCGAGAAAATCCAGGAAGTTTTGCCGTCCAGGCGAGATGAGGCCGATTTCCGCTGAAGCTTCTCGAGGCCAATCACATCTAACCACTGGAACTTCCAAAGGGTCCTTCACACCCTTGCTGCAACTCAAGAAGTTCCCCGACATACCCGTCTCCACTCGAGAGGAAGCACGTGGGGTCACGCACACATCCAGGGGAGCCCCGTTTCCGCCTCCTAGCTCGAGATGAGGGATCCTTTCCCTGTTTCTTAGGGAAAGAATTCCCGGCGTTCCCGTCGCATCTCAAGAGGAGGCGCTCTCCACAGGAAAGGCGAGAGGAACTCCAGGGTCGTGCCACCATTCCAAGAGTCCCCCAGATGTGTCAGTCCATTCCAGAGGAACCTGTTTTCCCTGCACTGCCTTGACGTTCAAGCCGAGGATCCACTCCCACCACGTGTGCACGTGGGACAGCCCTGTGGGAAAGCCTCGTGGGAAAGCCTCGTGGGAAAGACTCGAGGGAAAACCATAGATCCTTTGATCCACGCGGCGGACTGCGTGACACTGCTGCTACCGCTCTGGAGGAAAGCGCAAGTGCATGCCCGCATTCGAGACGAGGACTGACTCCCCTGGGGAGACTACAGAAGTACCCCTAGATCCATGTCAGCACTGGAGAGGAATCCTCAGGATCCGGCCCTGACTCCACACAAGGTCTTAGGCCCCGGCATCGACGGGAGAGGAATCCCGAGAGGCCCCCGAGGAACTCGCATGGGGACTGGCCTTTCCTCAGGCCACCAGAGCGGGTCCCTGAGGTCCCCGTCGTAAGTCGAGAGCACCTGCCGCAACTCGAGAAAATCCAGGAGGTTTTGCCCTCCAGGCGAGATGAGGCCCATTTCTGCTGAGGCTTCTCGAGGCCAATCACATCTAACCACTGGAAATTCCAAAGGGTCCTTCACACCCTTGCTGCAACTCAAGAAGTTCCCCGACATACCCGTCTCCACTCGAGAGGAAGCACGTGGGGTCCCGCACACATCCAGGGGAGCCCCGTTTCCGCCTCCTAGCTCGAGATGAGGGATCCTTTCCCTGTTTCATAGGGAAAGAATTCCCGGCGTTCCCGTCGCATCTCAAGAGGAGGCGATCTCCACTGGAAAGGCGAGAAGAACTCCAGGGTCGTGACACCATTCCAAGAGTCCCGCAGATGTGTCAGTCCATTCCAGAGGAACCTGTTTTCCCTGCACTGCCTTGACGTTCAAGCCGAGGTTCGACTTCCACCACGTGTGCACGTGGGACAGCCCTGTGGGAAAGCCTCGTGGGAAAGCCTCGTGGGAAAGACTCGAGGGAAAACCATAGATCCTTTGATCCACGCGGCGGACTTCGTGACACTGCTGCTACCGCTCTGGAGGAAAGCGCAAGTGCATGCCTGCATTCGAGACGAGGACTGACTCCCCTGGGGAGACTCCAGAAGTACCCCAAGATCCATGTCAGCACTGGAGAGGAATCCTCATGTTCCGGCCCCGACTCCACACAAGGTCTTCGGCGCCGGCATCGACGGGAGAGGAATCCCGAGAGGCCCCCGAGGATCTCGCATGGGGACTGGCCTTTCCTGAGGCCACCAGAGCGGGTCCCTGAGGTCCCCGTCGTAATTCGAGAGCACCTGCCGCAACTCGAGAAAATCCAGGAGGTTTTGCCCTCCAGGCGAGATGAGGCCCATTTCCGCTGAGGCTTCTCGAGGCTAATCACATCTAACCACTGGAACTTCCAAAGGGTGCTTCACACCCTTGCTGCAACTCTAGAAGTTCCCCGACATACCCGTCTCCACTCAAGAGGAAGCACGAGGGTCCGGCACACATCCAGGGTAGCCCCGTTTCCGCCTCCTAGCTCGAGATGAGGGATCCTTTCCCTGTTTCGTAGGGAAAGAATTCCCGGCGTTACCGTCGCATCTCAAGAGGAGGCGCTCCCACAGAAAAGGCGAGAGGAACTCCAGGGTCGTGCGACCATTCCAAGAGACCCCAGATGTGTCTGTCCATTACAGAGGAACCTGTTTTCCCTGCACTGCCTTGACGTTCAAGCCGAGGATCAACTCCCACCACGTGTACTCGTGGGACAGCCCTGTGGGAAAGCCTCGTGGGAAAGCCTCGTGGGAAAGACTCGAGGGAAAACCATAGATCTTTGATCCACGGGGCGGTCTGCGTAACACTGCTGCTACCGCTCTGGAGGAAAGCGCAAGTGCATGCCCGCATTCGAGACGAGGACTGACTCCCCTGGGGAGACTCCAGAAGTACCCCAAGATCCATGTCAGCACTGGAGAGGAATCCTCAGGTTCCGGCCCCGACTCCACACAAGGTCTTAGGCCGCGGCATCGACGGGAGAGGAATCCCGAGAGGCCCTCGAGGAACTCGCATGGGGACTGGCCTTTCCTGAGGCCACCAGAGCGGGTCCCTGTGGTCCCCATCATAAGTCGAGAGCACCTGCCGCAACTCGAGAAAATCCAGGAGGTTTTGCCCTCCAGGCGAGATGAGGGCCATTTCCGCTGAGGCTTCTCGAGGCTAATCACATCTAACCACTGGAACTTCCAAAGGGTCTTTCACACCCTTGCTGCCACTCAAGCAGTTCCACGACATACCCGTCTCCACTCGAGAGGAAGCACGTGGGGTCCCGCACACATCCAGGGGAGCCCTGTTTCCGCCTCCTAGCTCGAGATGAGGGATCCTCTCCCTGTTTCGTAGGCAAAGAATTCCCGGCGTTCCCGTCTCATCTCAAGAGGTGGCGCTCTCAACAGGAAAGGCGAGAGGAACTCCAGGGTCGTGGCACGATTCCAAGAGACCCCCAGATGTGTCAGTCCATTCCAGAGGAACCTGTTTTCCCTGCACTGCCTTGACGTTCAAGCCGAGGATCGACTCCCACCACGTGTGCACGTGGGACAGTCCTGTGGGAAAGCCTCTTGGGAAAGCCTCGTGGGAAAGACTCGAGGGAAAACCATAGATCCTTTGATCCACGCGGCGGACTGCGTGACACTGCTGCTACCGCTCTGGAGGAAAGCGCAAGTGCATGCCCGCATTCGAGACGAGGACTGACTCCCCTGGGGAGACTTCAGAAGTACCCCAAGATCCATGTCAGCACTGGAGAGGAATCCTCAGGTTCTGGCCCCGACTCCACACAAGGTCTTAGGCCCCTCATCGACGGGAGAGGAATCACGAGAGGCCCCCGAGGAACTCGCATGGGGACTGGCCTTTCCTGAGGCCACCAGAGCGGGTCCCTGAGGTCCCCATCGTAAGTTGAAAGCACCTGCCACAACTCGAGAAAATCCAGGAGGATTTGCCCTCCAGGCGAGATGAGGCCCATTTCCGCTGAGGCTTCTCGAGGCTAATCACATCTAACCACTGGAACTTCCAAAGGGTGCTTCACACCCTTGCTGCAACTCAAGAAGTTCCCCGACATACCCGTCTCCACTCGAGAGGAAGCACGTGGGGTCCCGCACACATCCAGGGGAGCCCCGTTTCCGCCTCCTAGCTCGAGATGAGGGATCCTTTCCCTGTTTCGTAGGGAAAGAATTCCCGGCGTTCCCGTCGCATATCAAGAGGAGGCGCTCTCCACAGGAAAGGCGAGAGGAACTCCAGGGTCGTGCCACCATTCCAAGAGTCCCCCAGATGTGTCAGTCCATTCCAGAGGAACCTGTTTTCCCTGCACTGCCTTGACGTTCAAGCCGAGCATCCACTCCCACCACGTGTGCACGTGGGACAGCCCTGTGGGAAAGCCTCGTGGGAAAGCCTCGTGGGAAAGACTCGAGGGAAAACCATAGATCCTTTGATCCACGCGGCGGACTGCGTGACACTGCTGCTACCGCTATGGAGGAAAGCGCAAGTGCATGCCCGCATTCGAGACGAGGACTGACTCCCCTGGGGAGACTCCAGAAGTACCCCAAGATCCATGTCAGCACTGGAGAGGAATCCTCAGGTTCCGGCCCCGACTCCACACAAGGTCTTAGGCCCCGGCATCGACGGGAGAGGAATCCCGAGAGGCCCCCGAGGAACTCGAATGGGGACTGGCCTTTCCTGAGGCCACCAGAGCGGGTCCCTGAGATCCCCATCGTAAGTCGAGAGCAGCTGCCGCAACTCGAGAAAATCCAGGAGGTTTTGCCCACCAGGCGAGATGAGGCCCATTTCCGCTGAGGCTTCTCGAGGCTAATCACATCTAACCGCTGGAACTTCCAAAGGGTCCTTCACACCCTTGCTGCAACTCAAGAAGTTCCCCGACATACCCGTCTCCACTCGAGAGGAAGCACGTGGGTTCCCGAACACATCCAGGGGAGCCCCGTTTCCGCCTCCTAGCTCGAGATGAGGGATCCTTTCCCTGTTTCGTAGGGAAAGAATTCCCGGCGTTCCCGTCGCATCTCAAGAGGAGGCGCTCTCCACAGGAAAGGCGAGAGGAACTCCAGGGTCGTGCCACCATTCCAAGAGTCCCCCAGATGTGTCAGTCCATTCCAGAGGAACCTGTTTTCCCTGCACTGCCTTGACGTTCAAGCCGAGGATCCACTCCCACCACGTGTGCAAGTGGGACAGCCCTGTGGGAAAGCCTCGTGGGAAAGCCTCGTGGGAAAGACTCGAGGGAAAACCATAGATCCTTTGATCCACGCGGCGGACTGCGTGACACTGCTGCTACCACTCTGGAGGAAAGCGCAAGTGCATGCCCGCATTCGAGACGAGGACTGACTGCCCTGGGGAGACTTCAGAAGTTCCCCAAGATCCATGTCAGCACTGGAGAGGAATCCTCAGGTTCCGGCCCCGACTCCACACAAGGTCTTCGGCCCCGGCATCGACGGGAGAGGAATCCCGAGAGGCCCCCGAGGAACTCGCATGGGGACTGGCCTTTCCTGAGGCCACCAGAGCGGGTCCCTGAGGTCCCCGTCGTAAGTCGAGAGCACCTGCCGCAACTCGAGAAAATCCAGGAGGTTTTGCCCTCCAGGCGAGATGAGGCCCATTTCCGCTGAGGCTTCTCGAGGCTAATCACGTCTAACCACTGGAACTTCCAAAGGGTCCTTCACACCCTTGCTGCAACTCAAGAAGTTCCCCGACATACCGGTTTCCACTCGAGAGGAAGCACGTGGGGTCCCGCACACATCCAGGGGAGCCCCGTTTCCGCCTCCTAGCTCGAGATGAGGGATCCTTTCCCTGTTTCGTAGGGAAAGAATTCCCGGCGTTCCCGTCGCATCTCAAGAGGAGGCGCTCTCCACAGGAAAGGCGAGAGGAACTCCAGGGTCGTGCCACCATTCCAAGAGTCCCCCAGATGTGTCAGTCCATTCCAGAGGAACCTGTTTTCCCTGCACTGCCTTGACGTTCAAGCCGAGGATCCACTCCCACCACGTGTGCACGTGGGACAGCCCTGTGGGAAAGCCTCGTGGGAAAGCCTCGTGGGAAAGACTCGAGGGAAAACCATAGAACCTTTGATCCACGCGGCGGACTGCGTGACACTGCTGCTACCGCTCTGGAGGAAAGCGCAAGTGCATGCCCGCATTCGAGACGAGGACTGACTCCCCTGGGGAGACTCCAGAAGTACCCCAAGATCCATGTCAGCACTGGAGAGGAATCCTCAGGTTCCGGCCCCGACTCCACACAAGGTCTTAGGCCCCGGCATCGACGGGAGAGGAATCCCCAGAGGCCCCCGAGGAACTCGCATGGGGACTGGCCTTTCCTGAGGCCACCAGAGCGGGTCCCTGAGGTCCCCGTCGTAAGTCGAGAGCACCTGCCGCAACTCGAGAAAATCCAGGAGGTTTTGCCCTCCAGGCGAGATGAGGCCCATTTCCGCTGAGGCTTTTCGAGGCTAATCACGTCTAACCACTGGAACTTCCAAAGGGTCCTTCACACCCTTGCTGCAACTCAAGAAGTTCCCCGACATACCGGTCTCCACTCGAGAGGAAGCACGTGGGGTCCCGCACACATCCAGGGGAGCCCCGTTTCCGCCTCCTAGCTCGAGATGAGGGATCCTTTCCCTGTTTCGTAGGGAAAGAATTCCCGGCGTTCCCGTCGCATCTCAAGAGGAGGCGCTCTCCACAGGAAAGGCGAGAGGAACTCCAGGGTCGTGCCACCATTCCAAGAGTCCCCCAGATGTGTCAGTCCATTCCAGAGGAACCTGTTTTCCCTGCACTGCCTTGACGTTCAAGCCGAGGATCCACTCCCACCACGTGTGCACGTGGGACAGCCCTGTGGGAAAGCCTCGTGGGAAAGCCTCGTGGGAAAGACTCGAGGGAAAACCATAGATCCTTTGATCCACGCGGCGGACTGCGTGACACTGCTGCTACCGCTCTGGAGGAAAGCGCAAGTGCATGCCCGCATTCGAGACGAGGACTGACTCCCCTGGGGAGACTCCAGAAGTACCCCAAGATCCATGTCAGCACTGGAGAGGAATCCTCAGGTTCCGGCCCCGACTCCACACAAGGTCTTAGGCCCCGGCATCGATGGGAGAGGAATCCCCAGAGGCCCCCGAAGAACTCGCATGGGGACTGGCCTTTCCTGAGGCCACCAGAGCGGGTCCCTGAGGTCCCCATCGTAAGTCGAGAGCACATGCCGCAACTCGAGAAAATCCAGGAGGTTTTGCCCTCCAGGCGAGATGAGGCCCATTTCCGCTGAGGCTTCTCGAGGCTAATCACGTCTAACCACTGGAACTTCCAAAGGGTCCTTCACACCCTTGCTGCAACTCAAGAAGTTCCCCGACATACCCGTCTCCACTCGAGAGGAAGCACGGGGGGTCCCACACACATCCAGGGGAGCCCCGTTTCCGCCTCCTAGCTCGAGATGAGGGATCCTTTCCCTGTTTCGTAGGGAAAGAATTCCCGGCGTTCCCGTCGCATCTCAAGAGGAGGCGCTCTCCACAGGAAAGGCGAGAGGAACTCCAGGGTCGTGCCACCATTCCAAGAGTCCCCCAGATGTGTCAGTCCATTCCAGAGGAACCTGTTTTCCCTGCACTGCCTTGACGTTCAAGCCGAGCAACCACTCCCACCACGTGTGCACGTGGGACAGCCCTGTGGGAAAGCCTCGTGGGAAAGCCTCGTGGGAAAGACTCGAGGGAAAACCATAGATCCTTTGATCCACGCGGCGGACTGCGTGACACTGCTGCTACCGCTTGGAGGAAAGCGCAAGTGCATGCCCGCATTCGAGACGAGGACTGACTCCCCTGGGGAGACTCCAGAAGTACCCCAAGATCCATGTCAGCACTGGAGAGTAATCCTCAGGTTCCGGCCCCGACTCCACACAAGGTCTTAGGCCCCGGCATCGACG
Source organism: Ovis canadensis (assembly GCF_042477335.2). Lineage (NCBI taxonomy): Eukaryota > Metazoa > Chordata > Mammalia > Artiodactyla > Bovidae > Ovis > Ovis canadensis. The sequence goes on from NC_091259.1 coordinate 2,141,116, forward strand.
GGAGAGGAATCCCCAGAGACCCCCGAGGAACTCGCATGGGGACTGGCCTTTCCTGAGGCCACCAGAGCGGGTCCCTGAGGTCCCCGTCGTAAGTCGAGAGCACCTGCCGCAACTCGAGAAAATCCAGGAGGTTTTGCCCTCCAGGCGAGATGAGGCCCATTTCCGCTGAGGCTTCTCGAGGCTAATCACGTCTAACCACTGGAACTTCCAAAGGGTCCTTCACACCCTTGCTGCAACTCAAGAAGTTCCCCGACATACCCGTCTCCACTCGAGAGGAAGCACGGGGGGTCCCGCACACATCCAGGGGAGCCCCGTTTCCGCCTCCTAGCTCGAGATGAGGGATCCTTTCCCTGTTTCGTAGGGAAAGAATTCCCGGCGTTCCCGTCGCATCTCAAGAGGAGGCGCTCTCCACAGGAAAGGCGAGAGGAACTCCAGGGTCGTGCCACCATTCCAAGAGTCCCCCAGATGTGTCAGTCCATTCCAGAGGAACCTGTTTTCCCTGCACTGCCTTGACGTTCAAGCCGAGCAACCACTCCCACCACGTGTGCACGTGGGACAGCCCTGTGGGAAAGCCTCGTGGGAAAGCCTCGTGGGAAAGACTCGAGGGAAAACCATAGATCCTTTGATCCACGCGGCGGACTGCGTGACACTGCTGCTACCGCTCTGGAGGAAAGCGCAAGTGCATGCCCGCATTCGAGACGAGGACTGACTCCCCTGGGGAGACTCCAGAAGTACCCCAAGATCCATGTCAGCACTGGAGAGTAATCCTCTGGTTCCGGCCCCGACTCCACACAAGGTCTTAGGCCCCGGCATCGACGGGAGAGGAATCCCCAGAGACCCCCGAGGAACTCGCATGGGGACTGGCCTTTCCTGAGGCCACCAGAGCGGGTCCCTGAGGTCCCCGTCGTAAGTCGAGAGCACCTGCCGCAACTCGAGAAAATCCAGGAGGTTTTGCCCTCCAGGCGAGATGAGGCCCATTTCCGCTGAGGCTTCTCGAGGCTAATCACGTCTAACCACTGGAACTTCCAAAGGGTCCTTCACACCCTTGCTGCAACTCAAGAAGTTCCCCGACATACCGGTTTCCACTCGAGAGGAAGCACGTGGGGTCCCGCACACATCCAGGGGAGCCCCGTTTCCGCCTCCTAGCTCGAGATGAGGGATCCTTTCCCTGTTTCGTAGGGAAAGAATTCCCGGCGTTCCCGTCGCATCTCAAGAGGAGGCGCTCTCCACAGGAAAGGCGAGAGGAACTCCAGGGTCGTGCCACCATTCCAAGAGTCCCCCAGATGTGTCAGTCCATTCCAGAGGAACCTGTTTTCCCTGCACTGCCTTGACGTTCAAGCCGAGGATCGACTCCCACCACGTGTGCACGTGGGACAGCCCTGTGGGAAAGCCTCGTGGGAAAGCCTCGTGGGAAAGACTCGAGGGAAAACCATAGAACCTTTGATCCACGCGGCGGACTGCATGACACTGCTGCTACCGCTCTGGAGGAAAGCGCAAGTGCATGCCCGCATTCGAGACGAGGACTGACTCCCCTGGGGAGACTCCAGAAGTACCCCAAGATCCATGTCAGCACTGGAGAGGAATCCTCAGGTTCCGGCCCCGACTCCACACAAGGTCTTAGGCCCCGGCATCGACGGGAGAGGAATCCCCAGAGGCCCCCGAGGAACTCGCATGGGGACTGGCCTTTCCTGAGGCCACCAGAGCGGGTCCCTGAGGTCCCCGTCGTAAGTCGAGAGCACCTGCCGCAACTCGAGAAAATCCAGGAGGTTTTGCCCTCCAGGCGAGATGAGGCCCATTTCCGCTGAGGCTTCTCGAGGCTAATCACGTCTAACCACTGGAACTTCCAAAGGGTCCTTCACACCCTTGCTGCAACTCAAGAAGTTCCCCGACATACCCGTCTCCACTCGAGAGGAAGCACGGGGGGTCCCGCACACATCCAGGGGAGCCCCGTTTCCGCCTCCTAGCTCGAGATGAGGGATCCTTTCCCTGTTTCGTAGGGAAAGAATTCCCGGCGTTCCCGTCGCATCTCAAGAGGAGGCGCTCTCCACAGGAAAGACGAGAGGAACTCCAGGGTCGTGCCACCATTCCAAGAGTCCCCCAGATGTGTCAGTCCATTCCAGAGGAACCTGTTTACCCTGCACTGCCTTGACGTTCAAGCCGAGCATCCACTCCCACCACGTGTGCACGTGGGACAGCCCTGTGGGAAAGCCTCGTGGGAAAGCCTCGTGGGAAAGACTCGAGGGAAAACCATAGATCCTTTGATCCACGCGGCGGACTGCGTGACACTGCTGCTACCGCTCTGGAGGAAAGCGCAAGTGCATGCCCGCATTCGAGACGAGGACTGACTCCCCTGGGGAGACTCCAGAAGTACCCCAAGATCCATGTCAGCACTGGAGAGGAATCCTCAGGTTCCGGCCCCGACTCCACACAAGGTCTTAGGCCCCGGCATCGACGGGAGAGGAATGCCGAGAGGCCCCCGAGGAACTCGAATGGGGACTGGCCTTTCCTAAGGCCACCAGAGCGGGTCCCTGAGATCCCCATCGTAAGTCGAGAGCAGCTGCCGCAACTCGAGAAAATCCAGGAGGTTTTGCCCTCCAGGCGAGATGAGGCCCATTTCCGCTGAGGCTTCTCGAGGCTAATCACATCTAACCGCTGGAACTTCCAAAGGGTCCTTCACACCCTTGCTGCAACTCAAGAAGTTCCCCGACATACCCGTCTCCACTCGAGAGGAAGCACGTGGGTTCCCGAACACATCCAGGGGAGCCCCGTTTCCGCCTCCTAGCTCGAGATGAGGGATCCTTTCCCTGTTTCGTAGGGAAAGAATTCCCGGCGTTCCCGTCGCATCTCAAGAGGAGGCGCTCTCCACAGGAAAGGCGAGAGGAACTCCAGGGTCGTGCCACCATTCCAAGAGTCCCCCAGATGTGTCAGTCCATTCCAGAGGAACCTGTTTTCCCTGCACTGCCTTGACGTTCAAGCCGAGGATCCACTCCCACCACGTGTGCACGTGGGACAGCCCTGTGGGAAAGACTTGTGGGAAAGCCTCGTGGGAAAGACTCGAGGGAAAACCATAGATCCTTTGATCCACGCGGCGGACTGCGTGACACTGCTGCTACCACTCTGGAGGAAAGCGCAAGTGCATGCCCGCATTCGAGACGAGGACTGACTCCCCTGGGGAGACTCCAGAAGTACCCCAAGATCCATGTCAGCACTGGAGAGGAATCCTCAGGTTCCGGCCCCGACTCCACACAAGGTTTTCGGCCCCGGCATCGACGGGAGAGGAATCCCGAGAGGCCCCCGAGGAACTCGCATGGGGACTGGCCTTTCCTGGGGCCACCAGAGCGGGTCCCTGAGGTCCCCGTCGTAAGTCGAGAGCACCTGCCGCAACTCGAGAAAATCCAGGAGGTTTTGCCCTCCAGGCGAGATGAGGCCCATTTCCGCTGAGGTTTCTCGAGGCTAATCACGTCTAACTACTGGAACTTCCAAAGGGTCCTTCACACCCTTGCTGCAACTCAAGAAGTTCCCCGACATACCCGTCTCCACTCGAGAGGAAGCACGTGGGGTCCCGCACACATCCAGGGGAGCCCCGTTTCCGCCTCCTGGCTCGAGATGAGGGATCCTTTCCCTGTTTCGTAGGGAAAGAATTCCCGGCGTTCCCGTCGCATCTCAAGAGGAGGCGCTCTCCACAGGAAAGGCGAGAGGAACTCCAGGGTCGTGCCACCATTCCAAGAGTCCCCCAGATGTGTCAGTCCATTCCAGAGGAACCTGTTTTCCCTGCACTGCCTTGACGTTCAAGCCGAGGATCCACTCCCACCACGTGTGCACGTGGGACAGCCCTGTGGGAAAGCCTCGTGGGAAAGCCTCGTGGGAAAGACTCGAGGGAAAACCATAGATCCTTTGATCCACGCAGCGGACTGCGTGACACTGCTCCTACCGCTCTGGAGGAAAGCCCAAGTGCATGCCCGCATTCGAGACGAGGACTGACTCCCCTGGGGAGACTCCAGAAGTACCCCAAGATCCATGTCAGCACTGGAGAGGAATCCTCAGGTTCCGGCCCCGACTCCACACAAGGTCTTAGGCCCCGGCATCGACGGGAGAGGAATCCCAAGAGGCCCCCGAGGAACTCGCATGAGGACTGGCCTTTCCTGAGGCCACCAGAGCGGGTCCCTGAGGTCCCCGTCGTATGTCGAGAGCACCTGCCGCAACTCGGGAAAATCCAGGAGGTTTTGCCCTCCAGGCGAGATGAGGCCCATTTCCGCTGAGGCTTCTCGAGGCTAATCACGTCTAACCACTGGAACTTCCAAAGGGTGCTTCACACCCTTGCTGCAACTCAAGAAGTTCCCCGACATACCCGTCTCCACTCGAGAGGAAGCACGTGGGGTCCCGCACACATCCAGGGGAGCCCCGTTTCCGCCTCCTAGCTCGAGATGAGGGATCCTTTCCCTGTTTCGTAGGGAAAGAATTCCCGGCGTTCCCGTCGCATCTCAAGAGGAGGCGCTCTCCACAGGAAAGGCGAGAGGAACTCCAGGGTCGTGCCACCATTCCAAGAGTCCACCAGATGTGTCAGTCCATTCCAGAGGAACCTGTTTTCCCTGCACTGCCTTGACGTTCAAGCCGAGCATCCACTCCCACCACGTGTGCACGTGGGACAGCCCTGTGGGAAAGCCTCGTGGGAAAGCCTCGTGGGAAAGACTCGAGGGAAAACCATAGATCCTTTGATCCACGCGGCGGACTGCGTGACACTGCTGCTACCGCTATGGAGGAAAGCGCAAGTGCATGCCCGCATTCGAGACGAGGACTGACTCCCCTGGGGAGACTCCAGAAGTACCCCAAGATCCATGTCAGCACTGGAGAGGAATCCTCAGGTTCCGGCCCCGACTCCACACAAGGTCTTAGGCCCCGGCATCGACGGGAGAGGAATGCCGAGAGGCCCCCGAGGAACTCGAATGGGGACTGGCCTTTCCTGAGGCCACCAGAGCGGGTCCCTGAGATCCCCATCGTAAGTCGAGAGCAGCTGCCGCAACTCGAGAAAATCCAGGAGGCTTTGCCCACCAGGCGAGATGAGGCCCATTTCCGCTGAGGCTTCTCGAGGCTAATCACATCTAACCGCTGGAACTTCCAAAGGGTCCTTCACACCCTTGCTGCAACTCAAGAAGTTCCCCGACATACCCGTCTCCACTCGAGAGGAAGCACGTGGGGTCCCGAACACATCCAGGGGAGCCCCGTTTCCGCCTCCTAGCTCGAGATGAGGGATCCTTTCCCTGTTTCGTAGGGAAAGAATTCCCGGCGTTCCCGTCGCATCTCAAGAGGAGGCGCTCTCCACAGGAAAGGCGAGAGGAACTCCAGGGTCGTGCCACCATTCCAAGAGTCCCCCAGATGTGTCAGTCCATTCCAGAGGAACCTGTTTTCCCTGCACTGCCTTGACGTTCAAGCCGAGGATCCACTCCCACCACGTGTGCAAGTGGGACAGCCCTGTGGGAAAGCCTCGTGGGAAAGCCTCGTGGGAAAGACACGAGGGAAAACGATAGATCCTTTGATCCACGCGGCGGATTGCGTGACACTGCTGCTACCACTCTGGAGGAAAGCGCAAGTGCATGCCCGCATTCGAGACGAGGACTGACTCCCCTGGGGAGACTCCAGAAGTACCCCAAGATCCATGTCAGCACTGGAGAGGAATCCTCAGGTTCCGGCCCCGACTCCACACAAGGTCTTAGGCCCCGGCATCGACGGGAGAGGAATCCCGAGAGGCCCCCGAGGAACTCGCATGGGGACTGGCCTTTCCTGAGGCCACCAGAGCGGGTCCCTGAGGTCCCCGTCGTAAGTCGAGAGCACCTGCCGCAACTCGAGAAAATCCAGGAGGTTTTGCCCTCCAGGCGAGATGAGGCCCATTTCCGCTGAGGTTTCTCGAGGCTAATCACGTCTAACTACTGGAACTTCCAAAGGGTCCTTCACACCCTTGCTGCAACTCAAGAAGTTCCCCGACATACCCGTCTCCACTCGAGAGGAAGCACGGGGGGTCCCGTACACATCCAGGGGAGCCCCGTTTCCGCCTCCTAGCTCGAGATGAGGGATCCTTTCCTTGTTTCGTAGGGAAAGAATTCCCGGCGTTCCCGTCGCAGCTCAAGAGGAGGCGCTCTGCACAGGAAAGGCGAGAGGAACTCCAGGGTCGTGCCACCATTCCAAGAGTCCCCCAGATGTGTCAGTCCATTCCAGAGGAACCTGTTTTCCCTGCACTGCCTTGACGTTCAAGCCGAGGATCCACTCCCACCACGTGTGCACGTGGGACAGCCCTCTGGGAAAGCCTCGTGGGAAAGCCTCGTGGGAAAGACTCGAGGGAAAACCATAGATCCTTTGATCCACGCGGCGGACTGCGTGACACTGCTCCTACCGCTCTGGAGGAAAGCCCAAGTGCATGCCCGCATTCGAGACGAGGACTGACTCCCCTGGGGAGACTCCAGAAGTACCCCAAGATCCATGTCAGCACTGGAGAGGAATCCTCAGGTTCCGGCCCCGACTCCACACAAGGTCTTAGGCCCCGGCATCGACGGGAGAGGAATCCCCAGAGGCCCCCGAGGAACTCGCATGGGGACTGGCCTTTCCTGAGGCCACCAGAGCGGGTCCCTGAGGTCCCCGTCGTAAGTCGAGAGCACCTGCCGCAACTCGAGAAAATCCAGGAGGTTTTGCCCTCCAGGCGAGATGAGGCCCATTTCCGCTGAGGTTTCTCGAGGCTAATCACGTCTAACTACTGGAACTTCCAAAGGGTCCTTCACACCCTTGCTGCAACTCAAGAAGTTCCCCGACATACCCGTCTCCACTCGAGAGGAAGCACGGGGGGTCCCGCACACATCCAGGGGAGCCCCGTTTCCCCCTCCTAGCTCGAGATGAGGGATCCTTTCCCTGTTTCGTAGGGAAAGAATTCCCGGCGTTCCCGTCGCATCTCAAGAGGAGGCGCTCTGCACAGGAAAGGCGAGAGGAACTCCAGGGTCGTGCCACCATTCCAAGAGTCCCCCAGATGTGTCAGTCCATTCCAGAGGCACCTGTTTTCCCTGCACTGCCTTGACGTTCAAGCCGAGGATCCACTCCCACCACGTGTGCACGTGGGACAGCCCTGTGGGAAAGCCTCGTGGGAAAGCCTCGTGGGAAAGACTCGAGGGAAAACCATAGATCCTTTGATCCACGCGGCGGACTGCGTGACACTGCTCCTACCGCTCTGGAGGAAAGCCCAAGTGCATGCCCGCATTCGAGACGAGGACTGACACCCTGGGGAGACTCCAGAAGTACCCCAAGATCCATGTCAGCACTGGAGAGGAATCCTCAGGTTCCGGCCCCGACTCCACACAAGGTCTTAGGCCCCGGCATCGACGGGAGAGGAATCCCAAGAGGCCCCCGAGGAACTCGCATGGGGACTGGCCTTTCCTGAGGCCACCAGAGCGGGTCCCTGTGGTCCCCGTCGTATGTCGAGAGCACCTGCCGCAACTCGGTAAAATCCAGGAGGTTTTGCCCTCCAGGCGAGATGAGGCCCATTTCCGCTGAGGCTTCTCGAGGCTAATCACGTCTAACCACTGGAACTTCCAAAGGGTGCTTCACACCCTTGCTGCAACTCAAGAAGTTCCCCGACATACCCGTCTCCACTCGAGAGGAAGCACGTGGGGTCCCGCACACATCCAGGGGAGCCCCGTTTCCGCCTCCTAGCTCGAGATGAGGGATCCTTTCCCTGTTTCGTAGGGAAAGAATTCCCGGCGTTCCTGTCGCATCTCAAGAGGAGGCGCTCTCCACAGGAAAGGCGAGAGGAACTCCAGGGTCGTGCCACCATTCCAAGAGTCCCCCAGATGTGTCAGTCCATTCCAGAGGAACCTGTTTTCCCTGCACCGCCTTGACGTTCAAGCCGAGGATCCACTCCCACCACGTGTGCACGTGGGACAGCCCTGTGGGAAAGCCTCGTGGGAAAGCCTCGTGGGAAAGACTCGAGGGAAAACCATAGATCCTTTGATCCACGCGGCGGACTGCGTGACACTGCTCCTACCGCTCTGGAGGAAAGCCCAAGTGCATGCCCGCATTCGAGACGAGGACTGACTCCCCTGGGGAGACTCCAGAAGTACCCCAAGATCCATGTCAGCACTGGAGAGGAATCCTCAGGTTCCGGCCCCGACTCCACACAAGGTCTTAGGCCCCGGCATCGACGGGAGAGGAATCCCCAGAGGCCCCCGAGGAACTCGCATGGGGACTGGCCTTTCCTGAGGCCACCAGAGCGGGTCCCTGAGGTCCCCGTCGTAAGTCGAGAGCACCTGCCGCAACTCGAGAAAATCCAGGAGGTTTTGCCCTCCAGGCGAGATGAGGCCCATTTCCGCTGAGGCTTCTCGAGGCTAATCACGTCTAACCACTGGAACTTCCAAAGGGTCCTTCACACCCTTGCTGCAACTCAAGAAGTTCCCCGACATACCCGTCTCCACTCGAGAGGAAGCACGTGGGATCCCGCACACATCCAGGGGAGCCCCGTTTCCGCCTCCTAGCTCGAGATGAGGGATCCTTTCCCTGTTTCGTAGGGAAAGAATTCCCGGCGTTCCCGTCGCATCTCAAGAGGAGGCGCTCTCCACAGGAAAGGCGAGAGGAACTCCAGGGTCGTGCCACCATTCCAAGAGTCCCCCAGATGTGTCAGTCCATTCCAGAGGAACCTGTTTTCCCTGCACTGCCTTGACGTTCAAGCCGAGTATCCACTCCCACCACGTGTGCACGTGGGACAGCCCTGTGGGAAAGCCTCGTGGGAAAGCCTCGTGGGAAAGACTCGAGGGAAAACCATAGATCCTTTGATCCACGCGGCTGACTGCGTGACACTGCTGCTACCGCTCTGGAGGAAAGCGCAAGTGCATGCCCGCATTCGAGACGAGGACTGACTCCCCTGGGGAGACTCCAGAAGTACCCCAAGATCCATGTCACCACTGGAGAGGAATCCTCAGGTTCCGGCCCCGACTCCACACAAGGTCTTAGGCCCCGGCATCGACGGGAGAGGAATCCCCAGAGGCCCCCGAGGAACTCGCATGGGGACTGGCCTTTCCTGAGGCCACCAGAGCGGGTCCCTGAGGTCCCCGTCGTAAGTCGAGAGCACCTGCCGCAACTCGAGAAAATCCAGGAGGTTTTGCCCTCCAGGCGAGATGAGGCCCATTTCCGCTGAGGCTTCTCGAGGCTAATCACGTCTAACCACTGGAACTTCCAAAGGGTCCTTCACACCCTTGCTGCAACTCAAGAAGTTCCCCGACATACCCGTCTCCACTCGAGAGGAAGCACGGGGGGTCCCGCACACATCCAGGGGAGCCCCGTTTCCGCCTCCTAGCTCGAGATGAGGGATCCTTTCCCTGTTTCGTAGGGAAAGAATTCCCGGCGTTCCCGTCGCATCTGAAGAGGAGGCGCTCTCCACAGGAAAGGCGAGAGGAACTCCAGGGTCGTGCCACCATTCCAAGAGTCCCCCAGATGTGTCAGTCCATTCCAGAGGAACCTGTTTTCCCTGCACTGCCTTGACTTTCAAGCCGAGGATCCACTCCCACCACGTGTGCACGTGGGACAGCCCTGTGGGAAAGCCTCGTGGGAAAGCCTCGTGGGAAAGACTCGAGGGAAAACCATAGATCCTTTGATCCACGCGGCGGACTGCCTGACACTGCTGCTACCGCTCTGGAGGAAAGCGCAAGTGCATGCCCGCATTCGAGACGAGGACTGACTCCCCTGGGGAGACTCCAGAAGTACCCCAAGATCCATGTCACCACTGGAGAGGAATCCTCAGGTTCCGGCCCCGACTCCACACAAGGTCTTAGGCCCCGGCATCGACGGGAGAGGAATCCCCAGAGGCCCCCGAGGAACTCGCATGGGGACTGGCCTTTCCTGAGGCCACCAGAGCGGGTCCCTGAGGTCCCCGTCGTAAGTCGAGAGCACCTGCCGCAACTCGAGAAAATCCAGGAGGTTTTGCCCTCCAGGCGAGATGAGGCCCATTTCCGCTGAGGCTTCTCGAGGCTAATCACGTCTAACCACTGGAACTTCCAAAGGGTCCTTCACACCCTTGCTGCAACTCAAGAAGTTCCCCGACATACCCGTCTCCACTCGAGAGGAAGCACGGGGGGTCCCGCACACATCCAGGGGAGCCCCGTTTCCGCCTCCTAGCTCGAGATGAGGGATCCTTTCCCTGTTTCGTAGGGAAAGAATTCCCGGCGTTCCCGTCGCATCTGAAGAGGAGGCGCTCTCCACAGGAAAGGCGAGAGGAACTCCAGGGTCGTGCCACCATTCCAAGAGTCCCCCAGATGTGTCAGTCCATTCCAGAGGAACCTGTTTTCCCTGCACTGCCTTGACTTTCAAGCCGAGGATCCACTCCCACCACGTGTGCACGTGGGACAGCCCTGTGGGAAAGCCTCGTGGGAAAGCCTCGTGGGAAAGACTCGAGGGAAAACCATAGATCCTTTGATCCACTTGGCGGACTGCCTGACACTGCTGCTACCGCTCTGGAGGAAAGCGCAAGTGCATGCCCGCATTCGAGACGAGGACTGACTCCCCTGGGGAGACTCCAGAAGTACCCCAAGATCCATGTCAGCACTGGAGAGGAATCCTCAGGTTCCGGCCCCGACTCCACACAAGGTCTTAGGCCCCGGCATCGACGGGAGAGGAATCCCCAGAGGCCCCCGAGGAACTCGCATGGGGACTGGCCTTTCCTGAGGCCACCAGAGCGGGTCCCTGAGGTCCCCGTCGTAAGTCGAGAGCACCTGCCGCAACTCGAGAAAATCCAGGAGGTTTTGCCCTCCAGGCGAGATGAGGCCCATTTCCGCTGAGGCTTCTCGAGGCTAATCACGTCTAACCACTGGAACTTCCAAAGGGTCCTTCACACCCTTGCTGCAACTCAAGAAGTTCCCCGACATACCCGTCTCCACTCGAGAGGAAGCACGGGGGGTCCCGCACACATCCAGGGGAGCCCCGTTTCCGCCTCCTAGCTCGAGATGAGGGATCCTTTCCCTGTTTCGTAGGGAAAGAATTCCCGGCGTTCCCGTCGCATCTCAAGAGGAGGCGCTCTCCACAGGAAAGGCGAGAGGAACTCCAGGGTCGTGCCACCATTCCAAGAGTCCCCCAGATGTGTCAGTCCATTCCAGAGGAACCTGTTTTCCCTGCACTGCCTTGACGTTCAAGCCGAGCATCCACTCCCACCACGTGTGCACGTGGGACAGCCCTGTGGGAAAGCCTCGTGGGAAAGCCTCGTGGGAAAGACTCGAGGGAAAACCATAGATCCTTTGATCCACGCGGCGGACTGCGTGACACTGCTGCTACCGCTAGGGAGGAAAGCGCAAGTGCATGCCCGCATTCGAGACGAGGACTGACTCCCCTGGGGAGACTCCAGAAGTACCCCAAGATCCATGTCAGCACTGGAGAGGAATCCTCAGGTTCCGGCCCCGACTCCACACAAGGTCTTAGGCCCCGGCATCGACGGGAGAGGAATGCCGAGAGGCCCCCGAGGAACTCGAATGGGGACTGGCCTTTCCTGAGGCCACCAGAGCGGGTCCCTGAGATCCCCATCGTAAGTCGAGAGCAGCTGCCGCAACTCGAGAAAATCCAGGAGGTTTTGCCCACCAGGCGAGATGAGGCCCATTTCCGCTGAGGCTTCTCGAGGCTAATCACATCTAACCGCTGGAACTTCCAAAGGGTCCTTCACACCCTTGCTGCAACTCAAGAAGTTCCCCGACATACCCGTCTCCACTCGAGAGGAAGCACGTGGGGTCCCGAACACATCCAGGGGAGCCCCGTTTCCGCCTCCTAGCTCGAGATGAGGGATCCTTTCCCTGTTTCGTAGGGAAAGAATTCCCGGCGTTCCCGTCGCATCTCAAGAGGAGGCGCTCTCCACAGGAAAGGCGAGAGGAACTCCAGGGTCGTGCCACCATTCCAAGAGTCCCCCAGATGTGTCAGTCCATTCCAGAGGAACCTGTTTTCCCTGCACTGCCTTGACGTTCAAGACGAGGATCCACTCCCACCACGTGTGCAAGTGGGACAGCCCTGTGGGAAAGCCTCGTGGGAAAGCCTCGTGGGAAAGACTCGAGGGAAAACGATAGATCCTTTGATCCACGCGGCGGACTGCGTGACACTGCTGCTACCACTCTGGAGGAAAGCGCAAGTGCATGCCCGCATTCGAGACGAGGACTGACTCCCCTGGGGAGACTCCAGAAGTACCCCAAGATCCATGTCAGCACTGGAGAGGAATCCTCAGGTTCCGGCCCCGACTCCACACAAGGTCTTAGGCCCCGGCATCGACGGGAGAGGAATCCCCAGAGGCCCCCGAGGAACTCGCATGGGGACTGGCCTTTCCTGAGGCCACCAGAGCGGGTCCCTGAGGTCCCCGTCGTAAGTCGAGAGCACCTGCCGCAACTCGAGAAAATCCAGGAGGTTTTGCCCTCCAGGCGAGATGAGGCCCATTTCCGCTGAGGTTTCTCGAGGCTAATCACGTCTAACTACTGGAACTTCCAAAGTGTCCTTCACACCCTTGCTGCAACTCAAGAAGTTCCCCGACATACCCGTCTCCACTCGAGAGGAAGCACGGGGGGTCCCGCACACATCCAGGGGAGCCCCGTTTCCCCCTCCTAGCTCGAGATGAGGGATCCTTTCCCTGTTTCGTAGGGAAAGAATTCCCGGCGTTCCCGTCGCATCTCAAGAGGAGGCGCTCTGCACAGGAAAGGCGAGAGGAACTCCAGGGTCGTGCCACCATTCCAAGAGTCCCCCAGATGTGTCAGTCCATTCCAGAGGAACCTGTTTTCCCTGCACTGCCTTGACGTTCAAGCCGAGGATCCACTCCCACCACGTGTGCACGTGGGACAGCCCTGTGGGAAAGCCTCGTGGGAAAGCCTCGTGGGAAAGACTCGAGGGAAAACCATAGATCCTTTGATCCACGCGGCGGACTGCGTGACACTGCTCCTACCGCTCTGGAGGAAAGCCCAAGTGCATGCCCGCATTCGAGACGAGGACTGACACCCTGGGGAGACTCCAGAAGTACCCCAAGATCCATGTCAGCACTGGAGAGGAATCCTCAGGTTCCGGCCCCGACTCCACACAAGGTCTTAGGCCCCGGCATCGACGGGAGAGGAATCCCAAGAGGCCCCCGAGGAACTCGCATGGGGACTGGCCTTTCCTGAGGCCACCAGAGCGGGTCCCTGAGGTCCCCGTCGTATGTCGAGAGCACCTGCCGCAACTCGGTAAAATCCAGGAGGTTTTGCCCTCCAGGCGAGATGAGGCCCATTTCCGCTGAGGCTTCTCGAGGCTAATCACGTCTAACCACTGGAACTTCCAAAGGGTGCTTCACACCCTTGCTGCAACTCAAGAAGTTCCCCGACATACCCGTCTCCACTCGAGAGGAAGCACGTGGGGTCCCGCACACATCCAGGGGAGCCCCGTTTCCGCCTCCTAGCTCGAGATGAGGGATCCTTTCCCTGTTTCGTAGGGAAAGAATTCCCGGCGTTCCCGTCGCATCTCAAGAGGAGGCGCTCTCCACAGGAAAGGCGAGAGGAACTCCAGGGTCGTGCCACCATTCCAAGAGTCCCCCAGATGTGTCAGTCCATTCCAGAGGAACCTGTTTTCCCTGCACTGCCTTGACGTTCAAGCCGAGGATCCACTCCCACCACGTGTGCAAGTGGGACAGCCCTGTGGGAAAGCCTCGTGGGAAAGCCTCGTGGGAAAGACTCGAGGGAAAACCATAGATCCTTTGATCCACGCGGCGGACTGCGTGACACTGCTGCTACCACTCTGGAGGAAAGCGCAAGTGCATGCCCGCATTCGAGACGAGGACTGACTGCCCTGGGGAGACTTCAGAAGTTCCCCAAGATCCATGTCAGCACTGGAGAGGAATCCTCAGGTTCCGGCCCCGACTCCACACAAGGTCTTCGGCCCCGGCATCGACGGGAGAGGAATCCCGAGAGGCCCCCGAGGAACTCGCATGGGGACTGGCCTTTCCTGAGGCCACCAGAGCGGGTCCCTGAGGTCCCCGTCGTAAGTCGAGAGCACCTGCCGCAACTCGAGAAAATCCAGGAGGTTTTGCCCTCCAGGCGAGATGAGGCCCATTTCCGCTGAGGCTTCTCGAGGCTAATCACGTCTAACCACTGGAACTTCCAAAGGGTCCTTCACACCCTTGCTGCAACTCAAGAAGTTCCCCGACATACCGGTTTCCACTCGAGAGGAAGCACGTGGGGTCCCGCACACATCCAGGGGAGCCCCGTTTCCGCCTCCTAGCTCGAGATGAGGGATCCTTTCCCTGTTTCGTAGGGAAAGAATTCCCGGCGTTCCCGTCGCATCTCAAGAGGAGGCGCTCTCCACAGGAAAGGCGAGAGGAACTCCAGGGTCGTGCCACCATTCCAAGAGTCCCCCAGATGTGTCAGTCCATTCCAGAGGAACCTGTTTTCCCTGCACTGCCTTGACGTTCAAGCCGAGGATCCACTCCCACCACGTGTGCACGTGGGACAGCCCTGTGGGAAAGCCTCGTGGGAAAGCCTCGTGGGAAAGACTCGAGGGAAAACCATAGAACCTTTGATCCACGCGGCGGACTGCGTGACACTGCTGCTACCGCTCTGGAGGAAAGCGCAAGTGCATGCCCGCATTCGAGACGAGGACTGACTCCCCTGGGGAGACTCCAGAAGTACCCCAAGATCCATGTCAGCACTGGAGAGGAATCCTCAGGTTCCGGCCCCGACTCCACACAAGGTCTTAGGCCCCGGCATCGACGGGAGAGGAATCCCCAGAGGCCCCCGAGGAACTCGCATGGGGACTGGCCTTTCCTGAGGCCACCAGAGCGGGTCCCTGAGGTCCCCGTCGTAAGTCGAGAGCACCTGCCGCAACTCGAGAAAATCCAGGAGGTTTTGCCCTCCAGGCGAGATGAGGCCCATTTCCGCTGAGGCTTTTCGAGGCTAATCACGTCTAACCACTGGAACTTCCAAAGGGTCCTTCACACCCTTGCTGCAACTCAAGAAGTTCCCCGACATACCGGTCTCCACTCGAGAGGAAGCACGTGGGGTCCCGCACACATCCAGGGGAGCCCCGTTTCCGCCTCCTAGCTCGAGATGAGGGATCCTTTCCCTGTTTCGTAGGGAAAGAATTCCCGGCGTTCCCGTCGCATCTCAAGAGGAGGCGCTCTCCACAGGAAAGGCGAGAGGAACTCCAGGGTCGTGCCACCATTCCAAGAGTCCCCCAGATGTGTCAGTCCATTCCAGAGGAACCTGTTTTCCCTGCACTGCCTTGACGTTCAAGCCGAGGATCCACTCCCACCACGTGTGCACGTGGGACAGCCCTGTGGGAAAGCCTCGTGGGAAAGCCTCGTGGGAAAGACTCGAGGGAAAACCATAGATCCTTTGATCCACGCGGCGGACTGCGTGACACTGCTGCTACCGCTCTGGAGGAAAGCGCAAGTGCATGCCCGCATTCGAGACGAGGACTGACTCCCCTGGGGAGACTCCAGAAGTACCCCAAGATCCATGTCAGCACTGGAGAGGAATCCTCAGGTTCCGGCCCAGACTCCACACAAGGTCTTAGGCCCCGGCATCGATGGGAGAGGAATCCCCAGAGGCCCCCGAAGAACTCGCATGGGGACTGGCCTTTCCTGAGGCCACCAGAGCGGGTCCCTGAGGTCCCCATCGTAAGTCGAGAGCACATGCCGCAACTCGAGAAAATCCAGGAGGTTTTGCCCTCCAGGCGAGATGAGGCCCATTTCCGCTGAGGCTTCTCGAGGCTAATCACGTCTAACCACTGGAACTTCCAAAGGGTCCTTCACACCCTTGCTGCAACTCAAGAAGTTCCCCGACATACCCGTCTCCACTCGAGAGGAAGCACGGGGGGTCCCACACACATCCAGGGGAGCCCCGTTTCCGCCTCCTAGCTCGAGATGAGGGATCCTTTCCCTGTTTCGTAGGGAAAGAATTCCCGGCGTTCCCGTCGCATCTCAAGAGGAGGCGCTCTCCACAGGAAAGGCGAGAGGAACTCCAGGGTCGTGCCACCATTCCAAGAGTCCCCCAGATGTGTCAGTCCATTCCAGAGGAACCTGTTTTCCCTGCACTGCCTTGACGTTCAAGCCGAGCAACCACTCCCACCACGTGTGCACGTGGGACAGCCCTGTGGGAAAGCCTCGTGGGAAAGCCTCGTGGGAAAGACTCGAGGGAAAACCATAGATCCTTTGATCCACGCGGCGGACTGCGTGACACTGCTGCTACCGCTCTGGAGGAAAGCGCAAGTGCATGCCCGCATTCGAGACGAGGACTGACTCCCCTGGGGAGACTCCAGAAGTACCCCAAGATCCATGTCAGCACTGGAGAGTAATCCTCAGGTTCCGGCCCCGACTCCACACAAGGTCTTAGGCCCCGGCATCGACGGGAGAGGAATCCCCAGAGACCCCCGAGGAACTCGCATGGGGACTGGCCTTTCCTGAGGCCACCAGAGCGGGTCCCTGAGGTCCCCGTCGTAAGTCGAGAGCACCTGCCGCAACTCGAGAAAATCCAGGAGGTTTTGCCCTCCAGGCGAGATGAGGCCCATTTCCGCTGAGGCTTCTCGAGGCTAATCACGTCTAACCACTGGAACTTCCAAAGGGTCCTTCACACCCTTGCTGCAACTCAAGAAGTTCCCCGACATACCCGTCTCCACTCGAGAGGAAGCACGGGGGGTCCCGCACACATCCAGGGGAGCCCCGTTTCCGCCTCCTAGCTCGAGATGAGGGATCCTTTCCCTGTTTCGTAGGGAAAGAATTCCCGGCGTTCCCGTCGCATCTCAAGAGGAGGCGCTCTCCACAGGAAAGGCGAGAGGAACTCCAGGGTCGTGCCACCATTCCAAGAGTCCCCCAGATGTGTCAGTCCATTCCAGAGGAACCTGTTTTCCCTGCACTGCCTTGACGTTCAAGCCGAGCAACCACTCCCACCACGTGTGCACGTGGGACAGCCCTGTGGGAAAGCCTCGTGGGAAAGCCTCGTGGGAAAGACTCGAGGGAAAACCATAGATCCTTTGATCCACGCGGCGGACTGCGTGACACTGCTGCTACCGCTCTGGAGGAAAGCGCAAGTGCATGCCCGCATTCGAGACGAGGACTGACTCCCCTGGGGAGACTCCAGAAGTACCCCAAGATCCATGTCAGCACTGGAGAGTAATCCTCTGGTTCCGGCCCCGACTCCACACAAGGTCTTAGGCCCCGGCATCGACGGGAGAGGAATCCCCAGAGACCCCCGAGGAACTCGCATGGGGACTGGCCTTTCCTGAGGCCACCAGAGCGGGTCCCTGAGGTCCCCGTCGTAAGTCGAGAGCACCTGCCGCAACTCGAGAAAATCCAGGAGGTTTTGCCCTCCAGGCGAGATGAGGCCCATTTCCGCTGAGGCTTCTCGAGGCTAATCACGTCTAACCACTGGAACTTCCAAAGGGTCCTTCACACCCTTGCTGCAACTCAAGAAGTTCCCCGACATACCGGTTTCCACTCGAGAGGAAGCACGTGGGGTCCCGCACACATCCAGGGGAGCCCCGTTTCCGCCTCCTAGCTCGAGATGAGGGATCCTTTCCCTGTTTCGTAGGGAAAGAATTCCCGGCGTTCCCGTCGCATCTCAAGAGGAGGCGCTCTCCACAGGAAAGGCGAGAGGAACTCCAGGGTCGTGCCACCATTCCAAGAGTCCCCCAGATGTGTCAGTCCATTCCAGAGGAACCTGTTTTCCCTGCACTGCCTTGACGTTCAAGCCGAGGATCGACTCCCACCACGTGTGCACGTGGGACAGCCCTGTGGGAAAGCCTCGTGGGAAAGCCTCGTGGGAAAGACTCGAGGGAAAACCATAGAACCTTTGATCCACGCGGCGGACTGCATGACACTGCTGCTACCGCTCTGGAGGAAAGCGCAAGTGCATGCCCGCATTCGAGACGAGGACTGACTCCCCTGGGGAGACTCCAGAAGTACCCCAAGATCCATGTCAGCACTGGAGAGGAATCCTCAGGTTCCGGCCCCGACTCCACACAAGGTCTTAGGCCCCGGCATCGACGGGAGAGGAATCCCCAGAGGCCCCCGAGGAACTCGCATGGGGACTGGCCTTTCCTGAGGCCACCAGAGCGGGTCCCTGAGGTCCCCGTCGTAAGTCGAGAGCACCTGCCGCAACTCGAGAAAATCCAGGAGGTTTTGCCCTCCAGGCGAGATGAGGCCCATTTCCGCTGAGGCTTCTCGAGGCTAATCACGTCTAACCACTGGAACTTCCAAAGGGTCCTTCACACCCTTGCTGCAACTCAAGAAGTTCCCCGACATACCCGTCTCCACTCGAGAGGAAGCACGGGGGGTCCCGCACACATCCAGGGGAGCCCCGTTTCCGCCTCCTAGCTCGAGATGAGGGATCCTTTCCCTGTTTCGTAGGGAAAGAATTCCCGGCGTTCCCGTCGCATCTCAAGAGGAGGCGCTCTCCACAGGAAAGACGAGAGGAACTCCAGGGTCGTGCCACCATTCCAAGAGTCCCCCAGATGTGTCAGTCCATTCCAGAGGAACCTGTTTACCCTGCACTGCCTTGACGTTCAAGCCGAGCATCCACTCCCACCACGTGTGCACGTGGGACAGCCCTGTGGGAAAGCCTCGTGGGAAAGCCTCGTGGGAAAGACTCGAGGGAAAACCATAGATCCTTTGATCCACGCGGCGGACTGCGTGACACTGCTGCTACCGCTCTGGAGGAAAGCGCAAGTGCATGCCCGCATTCGAGACGAGGACTGACTCCCCTGGGGAGACTCCAGAAGTACCCCAAGATCCATGTCAGCACTGGAGAGGAATCCTCAGGTTCCGGCCCCGACTCCACACAAGGTCTTAGGCCCCGGCATCGACGGGAGAGGAATGCCGAGAGGCCCCCGAGGAACTCGAATGGGGACTGGCCTTTCCTAAGGCCACCAGAGCGGGTCCCTGAGATCCCCATCGTAAGTCGAGAGCAGCTGCCGCAACTCGAGAAAATCCAGGAGGTTTTGCCCTCCAGGCGAGATGAGGCCCATTTCCGCTGAGGCTTCTCGAGGCTAATCACATCTAACCGCTGGAACTTCCAAAGGGTCCTTCACACCCTTGCTGCAACTCAAGAAGTTCCCCGACATACCCGTCTCCACTCGAGAGGAAGCACGTGGGTTCCCGAACACATCCAGGGGAGCCCCGTTTCCGCCTCCTAGCTCGAGATGAGGGATCCTTTCCCTGTTTCGTAGGGAAAGAATTCCCGGCGTTCCCGTCGCATCTCAAGAGGAGGCGCTCTCCACAGGAAAGGCGAGAGGAACTCCAGGGTCGTGCCACCATTCCAAGAGTCCCCCAGATGTGTCAGTCCATTCCAGAGGAACCTGTTTTCCCTGCACTGCCTTGACGTTCAAGCCGAGGATCCACTCCCACCACGTGTGCACGTGGGACAGCCCTGTGGGAAAGACTTGTGGGAAAGCCTCGTGGGAAAGACTCGAGGGAAAACGATAGATCCTTTGATCCACGCGGCGGACTGCGTGACACTGCTGCTACCACTCTGGAGGAAAGCGCAAGTGCATGCCCGCATTCGAGACGAGGACTGACTCCCCTGGGGAGACTCCAGAAGTACCCCAAGATCCATGTCAGCACTGGAGAGGAATCCTCAGGTTCCGGCCCCGACTCCACACAAGGTCTTCGGCCCCGGCATCGACGGGAGAGGAATCCCGAGAGGCCCCCGAGGAACTCGCATGGGGACTGGCCTTTCCTGGGGCCACCAGAGCGGGTCCCTGAGGTCCCCGTCGTAAGTCGAGAGCACCTGCCGCAACTCGAGAAAATCCAGGAGGTTTTGCCCTCCAGGCGAGATGAGGCCCATTTCCGCTGAGGTTTCTCGAGGCTAATCACGTCTAACTACTGGAACTTCCAAAGGGTCCTTCACACCCTTGCTGCAACTCAAGAAGTTCCCCGACATACCCGTCTCCACTCGAGAGGAAGCACGTGGGGTCCCGCACACATCCAGGGGAGCCCCGTTTCCGCCTCCTGGCTCGAGATGAGGGATCCTTTCCCTGTTTCGTAGGGAAAGAATTCCCGGCGTTCCCGTCGCATCTCAAGAGGAGGCGCTCTCCACAGGAAAGGCGAGAGGAACTCCAGGGTCGTGCCACCATTCCAAGAGTCCCCCAGATGTGTCAGTCCATTCCAGAGGAACCTGTTTTCCCTGCACTGCCTTGACGTTCAAGCCGAGGATCCACTCCCACCACGTGTGCACGTGGGACAGCCCTGTGGGAAAGCCTCGTGGGAAAGCCTCGTGGGAAAGACTCGAGGGAAAACCATAGATCCTTTGATCCACGCAGCGGACTGCGTGACACTGCTCCTACCGCTCTGGAGGAAAGCCCAAGTGCATGCCCGCATTCGAGACGAGGACTGACTCCCCTGGGGAGACTCCAGAAGTACCCCAAGATCCATGTCAGCACTGGAGAGGAATCCTCAGGTTCCGGCCCCGACTCCACACAAGGTCTTAGGCCCCGGCATCGACGGGAGAGGAATCCCAAGAGGCCCCCGAGGAACTCGCATGAGGACTGGCCTTTCCTGAGGCCACCAGAGCGGGTCCCTGAGGTCCCCGTCGTATGTCGAGAGCACCTGCCGCAACTCGGGAAAATCCAGGAGGTTTTGCCCTCCAGGCGAGATGAGGCCCATTTCCGCTGAGGCTTCTCGAGGCTAATCACGTCTAACCACTGGAACTTCCAAAGGGTGCTTCACACCCTTGCTGCAACTCAAGAAGTTCCCCGACATACCCGTCTCCACTCGAGAGGAAGCACGTGGGGTCCCGCACACATCCAGGGGAGCCCCGTTTCCGCCTCCTAGCTCGAGATGAGGGATCCTTTCCCTGTTTCGTAGGGAAAGAATTCCCGGCGTTCCCGTCGCATCTCAAGAGGAGGCGCTCTCCACAGGAAAGGCGAGAGGAACTCCAGGGTCGTGCCACCATTCCAAGAGTCCACCAGATGTGTCAGTCCATTCCAGAGGAACCTGTTTTCCCTGCACTGCCTTGACGTTCAAGCCGAGCATCCACTCCCACCACGTGTGCACGTGGGACAGCCCTGTGGGAAAGCCTCGTGGGAAAGCCTCGTGGGAAAGACTCGAGGGAAAACCATAGATCCTTTGATCCACGCGGCGGACTGCGTGACACTGCTGCTACCGCTATGGAGGAAAGCGCAAGTGCATGCCCGCATTCGAGACGAGGACTGACTCCCCTGGGGAGACTCCAGAAGTACCCCAAGATCCATGTCAGCACTGGAGAGGAATCCTCAGGTTCCGGCCCCGACTCCACACAAGGTCTTAGGCCCCGGCATCGACGGGAGAGGAATGCCGAGAGGCCCCCGAGGAACTCGAATGGGGACTGGCCTTTCCTGAGGCCACCAGAGCGGGTCCCTGAGATCCCCATCGTAAGTCGAGAGCAGCTGCCGCAACTCGAGAAAATCCAGGAGGCTTTGCCCACCAGGCGAGATGAGGCCCATTTCCGCTGAGGCTTCTCGAGGCTAATCACATCTAACCGCTGGAACTTCCAAAGGGTCCTTCACACCCTTGCTGCAACTCAAGAAGTTCCCCGACATACCCGTCTCCACTCGAGAGGAAGCACGTGGGGTCCCGAACACATCCAGGGGAGCCCCGTTTCCGCCTCCTAGCTCGAGATGAGGGATCCTTTCCCTGTTTCGTAGGGAAAGAATTCCCGGCGTTCCCGTCGCATCTCAAGAGGAGGCGCTCTCCACAGGAAAGGCGAGAGGAACTCCAGGGTCGTGCCACCATTCCAAGAGTCCCCCAGATGTGTCAGTCCATTCCAGAGGAACCTGTTTTCCCTGCACTGCCTTGACGTTCAAGCCGAGGATCCACTCCCACCACGTGTGCAAGTGGGACAGCCCTGTGGGAAAGCCTCGTGGGAAAGCCTCGTGGGAAAGACACGAGGGAAAACGATAGATCCTTTGATCCACGCGGCGGATTGCGTGACACTGCTGCTACCACTCTGGAGGAAAGCGCAAGTGCATGCCCGCATTCGAGACGAGGACTGACTCCCCTGGGGAGACTCCAGAAGTACCCCAAGATCCATGTCAGCACTGGAGAGGAATCCTCAGGTTCCGGCCCCGACTCCACACAAGGTCTTAGGCCCCGGCATCGACGGGAGAGGAATCCCGAGAGGCCCCCGAGGAACTCGCATGGGGACTGGCCTTTCCTGAGGCCACCAGAGCGGGTCCCTGAGGTCCCCGTCGTAAGTCGAGAGCACCTGCCGCAACTCGAGAAAATCCAGGAGGTTTTGCCCTCCAGGCGAGATGAGGCCCATTTCCGCTGAGGTTTCTCGAGGCTAATCACGTCTAACTACTGGAACTTCCAAAGGGTCCTTCACACCCTTGCTGCAACTCAAGAAGTTCCCCGACATACCCGTCTCCACTCGAGAGGAAGCACGGGGGGTCCCGTACACATCCAGGGGAGCCCCGTTTCCGCCTCCTAGCTCGAGATGAGGGATCCTTTCCTTGTTTCGTAGGGAAAGAATTCCCGGCGTTCCCGTCGCAGCTCAAGAGGAGGCGCTCTGCACAGGAAAGGCGAGAGGAACTCCAGGGTCGTGCCACCATTCCAAGAGTCCCCCAGATGTGTCAGTCCATTCCAGAGGAACCTGTTTTCCCTGCACTGCCTTGACGTTCAAGCCGAGGATCCACTCCCACCACGTGTGCACGTGGGACAGCCCTCTGGGAAAGCCTCGTGGGAAAGCCTCGTGGGAAAGACTCGAGGGAAAACCATAGATCCTTTGATCCACGCGGCGGACTGCGTGACACTGCTCCTACCGCTCTGGAGGAAAGCCCAAGTGCATGCCCGCATTCGAGACGAGGACTGACTCCCCTGGGGAGACTCCAGAAGTACCCCAAGATCCATGTCAGCACTGGAGAGGAATCCTCAGGTTCCGGCCCCGACTCCACACAAGGTCTTAGGCCCCGGCATCGACGGGAGAGGAATCCCCAGAGGCCCCCGAGGAACTCGCATGGGGACTGGCCTTTCCTGAGGCCACCAGAGCGGGTCCCTGAGGTCCCCGTCGTAAGTCGAGAGCACCTGCCGCAACTCGAGAAAATCCAGGAGGTTTTGCCCTCCAGGCGAGATGAGGCCCATTTCCGCTGAGGTTTCTCGAGGCTAATCACGTCTAACTACTGGAACTTCCAAAGGGTCCTTCACACCCTTGCTGCAACTCAAGAAGTTCCCCGACATACCCGTCTCCACTCGAGAGGAAGCACGGGGGGTCCCGCACACATCCAGGGGAGCCCCGTTTCCCCCTCCTAGCTCGAGATGAGGGATCCTTTCCCTGTTTCGTAGGGAAAGAATTCCCGGCGTTCCCGTCGCATCTCAAGAGGAGGCGCTCTGCACAGGAAAGGCGAGAGGAACTCCAGGGTCGTGCCACCATTCCAAGAGTCCCCCAGATGTGTCAGTCCATTCCAGAGGCACCTGTTTTCCCTGCACTGCCTTGACGTTCAAGCCGAGGATCCACTCCCACCACGTGTGCACGTGGGACAGCCCTGTGGGAAAGCCTCGTGGGAAAGCCTCGTGGGAAAGACTCGAGGGAAAACCATAGATCCTTTGATCCACGCGGCGGACTGCGTGACACTGCTCCTACCGCTCTGGAGGAAAGCCCAAGTGCATGCCCGCATTCGAGACGAGGACTGACACCCTGGGGAGACTCCAGAAGTACCCCAAGATCCATGTCAGCACTGGAGAGGAATCCTCAGGTTCCGGCCCCGACTCCACACAAGGTCTTAGGCCCCGGCATCGACGGGAGAGGAATCCCAAGAGGCCCCCGAGGAACTCGCATGGGGACTGGCCTTTCCTGAGGCCACCAGAGCGGGTCCCTGTGGTCCCCGTCGTATGTCGAGAGCACCTGCCGCAACTCGGTAAAATCCAGGAGGTTTTGCCCTCCAGGCGAGATGAGGCCCATTTCCGCTGAGGCTTCTCGAGGCTAATCACGTCTAACCACTGGAACTTCCAAAGGGTGCTTCACACCCTTGCTGCAACTCAAGAAGTTCCCCGACATACCCGTCTCCACTCGAGAGGAAGCACGTGGGGTCCCGCACACATCCAGGGGAGCCCCGTTTCCGCCTCCTAGCTCGAGATGAGGGATCCTTTCCCTGTTTCGTAGGGAAAGAATTCCCGGCGTTCCCGTCGCATCTCAAGAGGAGGCGCTCTCCACAGGAAAGGCGAGAGGAACTCCAGGGTCGTGCCACCATTCCAAGAGTCCCCCAGATGTGTCAGTCCATTCCAGAGGAACCTGTTTTCCCTGCACCGCCTTGACGTTCAAGCCGAGGATCCACTCCCACCACGTGTGCACGTGGGACAGCCCTGTGGGAAAGCCTCGTGGGAAAGCCTCGTGGGAAAGACTCGAGGGAAAACCATAGATCCTTTGATCCACGCGGCGGACTGCGTGACACTGCTCCTACCGCTCTGGAGGAAAGCCCAAGTGCATGCCCGCATTCGAGACGAGGACTGACTCCCCTGGGGAGACTCCAGAAGTACCCCAAGATCCATGTCAGCACTGGAGAGGAATCCTCAGGTTCCGGCCCCGACTCCACACAAGGTCTTAGGCCCCGGCATCGACGGGAGAGGAATCCCCAGAGGCCCCCGAGGAACTCGCATGGGGACTGGCCTTTCCTGAGGCCACCAGAGCGGGTCCCTGAGGTCCCCGTCGTAAGTCGAGAGCACCTGCCGCAACTCGAGAAAATCCAGGAGGTTTTGCCCTCCAGGCGAGATGAGGCCCATTTCCGCTGAGGCTTCTCGAGGCTAATCACGTCTAACCACTGGAACTTCCAAAGGGTCCTTCACACCCTTGCTGCAACTCAAGAAGTTCCCCGACATACCCGTCTCCACTCGAGAGGAAGCACGTGGGATCCCGCACACATCCAGGGGAGCCCCGTTTCCGCCTCCTAGCTCGAGATGAGGGATCCTTTCCCTGTTTCGTAGGGAAAGAATTCCCGGCGTTCCCGTCGCATCTCAAGAGGAGGCGCTCTCCACAGGAAAGGCGAGAGGAACTCCAGGGTCGTGCCACCATTCCAAGAGTCCCCCAGATGTGTCAGTCCATTCCAGAGGAACCTGTTTTCCCTGCACTGCCTTGACGTTCAAGCCGAGTATCCACTCCCACCACGTGTGCACGTGGGACAGCCCTGTGGGAAAGCCTCGTGGGAAAGCCTCGTGGGAAAGACTCGAGGGAAAACCATAGATCCTTTGATCCACGCGGCTGACTGCGTGACACTGCTGCTACCGCTCTGGAGGAAAGCGCAAGTGCATGCCCGCATTCGAGACGAGGACTGACTCCCCTGGGGAGACTCCAGAAGTACCCCAAGATCCATGTCACCACTGGAGAGGAATCCTCAGGTTCCGGCCCCGACTCCACACAAGGTCTTAGGCCCCGGCATCGACGGGAGAGGAATCCCCAGAGGCCCCCGAGGAACTCGCATGGGGACTGGCCTTTCCTGAGGCCACCAGAGCGGGTCCCTGAGGTCCCCGTCGTAAGTCGAGAGCACCTGCCGCAACTCGAGAAAATCCAGGAGGTTTTGCCCTCCAGGCGAGATGAGGCCCATTTCCGCTGAGGCTTCTCGAGGCTAATCACGTCTAACCACTGGAACTTCCAAAGGGTCCTTCACACCCTTGCTGCAACTCAAGAAGTTCCCCGACATACCCGTCTCCACTCGAGAGGAAGCACGGGGGGTCCCGCACACATCCAGGGGAGCCCCGTTTCCGCCTCCTAGCTCGAGATGAGGGATCCTTTCCCTGTTTCGTAGGGAAAGAATTCCCGGCGTTCCCGTCGCATCTGAAGAGGAGGCGCTCTCCACAGGAAAGGCGAGAGGAACTCCAGGGTCGTGCCACCATTCCAAGAGTCCCCCAGATGTGTCAGTCCATTCCAGAGGAACCTGTTTTCCCTGCACTGCCTTGACTTTCAAGCCGAGGATCCACTCCCACCACGTGTGCACGTGGGACAGCCCTGTGGGAAAGCCTCGTGGGAAAGCCTCGTGGGAAAGACTCGAGGGAAAACCATAGATCCTTTGATCCACGCGGCGGACTGCCTGACACTGCTGCTACCGCTCTGGAGGAAAGCGCAAGTGCATGCCCGCATTCGAGACGAGGACTGACTCCCCTGGGGAGACTCCAGAAGTACCCCAAGATCCATGTCACCACTGGAGAGGAATCCTCAGGTTCCGGCCCCGACTCCACACAAGGTCTTAGGCCCCGGCATCGACGGGAGAGGAATCCCCAGAGGCCCCCGAGGAACTCGCATGGGGACTGGCCTTTCCTGAGGCCACCAGAGCGGGTCCCTGAGGTCCCCGTCGTAAGTCGAGAGCACCTGCCGCAACTCGAGAAAATCCAGGAGGTTTTGCCCTCCAGGCGAGATGAGGCCCATTTCCGCTGAGGCTTCTCGAGGCTAATCACGTCTAACCACTGGAACTTCCAAAGGGTCCTTCACACCCTTGCTGCAACTCAAGAAGTTCCCCGACATACCCGTCTCCACTCGAGAGGAAGCACGGGGGGTCCCGCACACATCCAGGGGAGCCCCGTTTCCGCCTCCTAGCTCGAGATGAGGGATCCTTTCCCTGTTTCGTAGGGAAAGAATTCCCGGCGTTCCCGTCGCATCTGAAGAGGAGGCGCTCTCCACAGGAAAGGCGAGAGGAACTCCAGGGTCGTGCCACCATTCCAAGAGTCCCCCAGATGTGTCAGTCCATTCCAGAGGAACCTGTTTTCCCTGCACTGCCTTGACTTTCAAGCCGAGGATCCACTCCCACCACGTGTGCACGTGGGACAGCCCTGTGGGAAAGCCTCGTGGGAAAGCCTCGTGGGAAAGACTCGAGGGAAAACCATAGATCCTTTGATCCACTTGGCGGACTGCCTGACACTGCTGCTACCGCTCTGGAGGAAAGCGCAAGTGCATGCCCGCATTCGAGACGAGGACTGACTCCCCTGGGGAGACTCCAGAAGTACCCCAAGATCCATGTCAGCACTGGAGAGGAATCCTCAGGTTCCGGCCCCGACTCCACACAAGGTCTTAGGCCCCGGCATCGACGGGAGAGGAATCCCCAGAGGCCCCCGAGGAACTCGCATGGGGACTGGCCTTTCCTGAGGCCACCAGAGCGGGTCCCTGAGGTCCCCGTCGTAAGTCGAGAGCACCTGCCGCAACTCGAGAAAATCCAGGAGGTTTTGCCCTCCAGGCGAGATGAGGCCCATTTCCGCTGAGGCTTCTCGAGGCTAATCACGTCTAACCACTGGAACTTCCAAAGGGTCCTTCACACCCTTGCTGCAACTCAAGAAGTTCCCCGACATACCCGTCTCCACTCGAGAGGAAGCACGGGGGGTCCCGCACACATCCAGGGGAGCCCCGTTTCCGCCTCCTAGCTCGAGATGAGGGATCCTTTCCCTGTTTCGTAGGGAAAGAATTCCCGGCGTTCCCGTCGCATCTCAAGAGGAGGCGCTCTCCACAGGAAAGGCGAGAGGAACTCCAGGGTCGTGCCACCATTCCAAGAGTCCCCCAGATGTGTCAGTCCATTCCAGAGGAACCTGTTTTCCCTGCACTGCCTTGACGTTCAAGCCGAGCATCCACTCCCACCACGTGTGCACGTGGGACAGCCCTGTGGGAAAGCCTCGTGGGAAAGCCTCGTGGGAAAGACTCGAGGGAAAACCATAGATCCTTTGATCCACGCGGCGGACTGCGTGACACTGCTGCTACCGCTAGGGAGGAAAGCGCAAGTGCATGCCCGCATTCGAGACGAGGACTGACTCCCCTGGGGAGACTCCAGAAGTACCCCAAGATCCATGTCAGCACTGGAGAGGAATCCTCAGGTTCCGGCCCCGACTCCACACAAGGTCTTAGGCCCCGGCATCGACGGGAGAGGAATCCCGAGAGGCCCCCGAGGAACTCGAATGGGGACTGGCCTTTCCTGAGGCCACCAGAGCGGGTCCCTGAGATCCCCATCGTAAGTCGAGAGCAGCTGCCGCAACTCGAGAAAATCCAGGAGGTTTTGCCCACCAGGCGAGATGAGGCCCATTTCCGCTGAGGCTTCTCGAGGCTAATCACATCTAACCGCTGGAACTTCCAAAGGGTCCTTCACACCCTTGCTGCAACTCAAGAAGTTCCCCGACATACCCGTCTCCACTCGAGAGGAAGCACGTGGGGTCCCGAACACATCCAGGGGAGCCCCGTTTCCGCCTCCTAGCTCGAGATGAGGGATCCTTTCCCTGTTTCGTAGGGAAAGAATTCCCGGCGTTCCCGTCGCATCTCAAGAGGAGGCGCTCTCCACAGGAAAGGCGAGAGGAACTCCAGGGTCGTGCCACCATTCCAAGAGTCCCCCAGATGTGTCAGTCCATTCCAGAGGAACCTGTTTTCCCTGCACTGCCTTGACGTTCAAGACGAGGATCCACTCCCACCACGTGTGCAAGTGGGACAGCCCTGTGGGAAAGCCTCGTGGGAAAGCCTCGTGGGAAAGACTCGAGGGAAAACGATAGATCCTTTGATCCACGCGGCGGACTGCGTGACACTGCTGCTACCACTCTGGAGGAAAGCGCAAGTGCATGCCCGCATTCGAGACGAGGACTGACTCCCCTGGGGAGACTCCAGAAGTACCCCAAGATCCATGTCAGCACTGGAGAGGAATCCTCAGGTTCCGGCCCCGACTCCACACAAGGTCTTAGGCCCCGGCATCGACGGGAGAGGAATCCCCAGAGGCCCCCGAGGAACTCGCATGGGGACTGGCCTTTCCTGAGGCCACCAGAGCGGGTCCCTGAGGTCCCCGTCGTAAGTCGAGAGCACCTGCCGCAACTCGAGAAAATCCAGGAGGTTTTGCCCTCCAGGCGAGATGAGGCCCATTTCCGCTGAGGTTTCTCGAGGCTAATCACGTCTAACTACTGGAACTTCCAAAGTGTCCTTCACACCCTTGCTGCAACTCAAGAAGTTCCCCGACATACCCGTCTCCACTCGAGAGGAAGCACGGGGGGTCCCGCACACATCCAGGGGAGCCCCGTTTCCCCCTCCTAGCTCGAGATGAGGGATCCTTTCCCTGTTTCGTAGGGAAAGAATTCCCGGCGTTCCCGTCGCATCTCAAGAGGAGGCGCTCTGCACAGGAAAGGCGAGAGGAACTCCAGGGTCGTGCCACCATTCCAAGAGTCCCCCAGATGTGTCAGTCCATTCCAGAGGAACCTGTTTTCCCTGCACTGCCTTGACGTTCAAGCCGAGGATCCACTCCCACCACGTGTGCACGTGGGACAGCCCTGTGGGAAAGCCTCGTGGGAAAGCCTCGTGGGAAAGACTCGAGGGAAAACCATAGATCCTTTGATCCACGCGGCGGACTGCGTGACACTGCTCCTACCGCTCTGGAGGAAAGCCCAAGTGCATGCCCGCATTCGAGACGAGGACTGACACCCTGGGGAGACTCCAGAAGTACCCCAAGATCCATGTCAGCACTGGAGAGGAATCCTCAGGTTCCGGCCCCGACTCCACACAAGGTCTTAGGCCCCGGCATCGACGGGAGAGGAATCCCAAGAGGCCCCCGAGGAACTCGCATGGGGACTGGCCTTTCCTGAGGCCACCAGAGCGGGTCCCTGAGGTCCCCGTCGTATGTCGAGAGCACCTGCCGCAACTCGGTAAAATCCAGGAGGTTTTGCCCTCCAGGCGAGATGAGGCCCATTTCCGCTGAGGCTTCTCGAGGCTAATCACGTCTAACCACTGGAACTTCCAAAGGGTGCTTCACACCCTTGCTGCAACTCAAGAAGTTCCCCGACATACCCGTCTCCACTCGAGAGGAAGCACGTGGGGTCCCGCACACATCCAGGGGAGCCCCGTTTCCGCCTCCTAGCTCGAGATGAGGGATCCTTTCCCTGTTTCGTAGGGAAAGAATTCCCGGCGTTCCCGTCGCATCTCAAGAGGAGGCGCTCTCCACAGGAAAGGCGAGAGGAACTCCAGGGTCGTGCCACCATTCCAAGAGTCCCCCAGATGTGTCAGTCCATTCCAGAGGAACCTGTTTTCCCTGCACTGCCTTGACGTTCAAGCCGAGGATCCACTCCCACCACGTGTGCACGTGGGACAGCCCTGTGGGAAAGCCTCGTGGGAAAGCCTCGTGGGAAAGACTCGAGGGAAAACCATAGATCCTTTGATCCACGCGGCGGACTGCGTGACACTGCTCCTACCGCTCTGGAGGAAAGCCCAAGTGCATGCCCGCATTCGAGACGAGGACTGACTCCCCTGGGGAGACTCCAGAAGTACCCCAAGATCCATGTCAGCACTGGAGAGGAATCCTCAGGTTCCGGCCCCGACTCCACACAAGGTCTTAGGCCCCGGCATCGACGGGAGAGGAATCCCCAGAGGCCCCCGAGGAACTCGCATGGGGACTGGCCTTTCCTGAGGCCACCAGAGCGGGTCCCTGAGGTCCCCGTCGTAAGTCGAGAGCACCTGCCGCAACTCGAGAAAATCCAGGAGGTTTTGCCCTCCAGGCGAGATGAGGCCCATTTCCGCTGAGGCTTCTCGAGGCTAATCACGTCTAACCACTGGAACTTCCAAAGGGTCCTTCACACCCTTGCTGCAACTCAAGAAGTTCCCCGACATACCCGTCTCCACTCGAGAGGAAGCACGGGTGGTCCCGCACACATCCAGGGGAGCCCCGTTTCCGCCTCCTAGCTCGAGATGAGGGATCCTTTCCCTGTTTCGTAGGGAAAGAATTCCCGGCGTTCCCGTCGCATCTCAAGAGGAGGCGCTCTCCACAGGAAAGGCGAGAGGAACTCCAGGGTCGTGCCACCATTCCAAGAGTCCCCCAGATGTGTCAGTCCATTCCAGAGGAACCTGTTTTCCCTGCACTGCCTTGACGTTCAAGCCGAGTATCCACTCCCACCACGTGTGCACGTGGGACAGCCCTGTGGGAAAGCCTCGTGGGAAAGCCTCGTGGGAAAGACTCGAGGGAAAACCATAGATCCTTTGATCCACGCGGCTGACTGCGTGACACTGCTGCTACCGCTCTGGAGGAAAGCGCAAGTGCATGCCCGCATTCGAGACGAGGACTGACTCCCCTGGGGAGACTCCAGAAGTACCCCAAGATCCATGTCACCACTGGAGAGGAATCCTCAGGTTCCGGCCCCGACTCCACACAAGGTCTTAGGCCCCGGCATCGACGGGAGAGGAATCCCCAGAGGCCCCCGAGGAACTCGCATGGGGACTGGCCTTTCCTGAGGCCACCAGAGCGGGTCCCTGAGGTCCCCGTCGTAAGTCGAGAGCACCTGCCGCAACTCGAGAAAATCCAGGAGGTTTTGCCCTCCAGGCGAGATGAGGCCCATTTCCGCTGAGGCTTCTCGAGGCTAATCACGTCTAACCACTGGAACTTCCAAAGGGTCCTTCACACCCTTGCTGCAACTCAAGAAGTTCCCCGACATACCCGTCTCCACTCGAGAGGAAGCACGGGGGGTACCGCACACATCCAGGGGAGCCCCGTTTCCGCCTCCTAGCTCGAGATGAGGGATCCTTTCCCTGTTTCGTAGGGAAAGAATTCCCGGCGTTCCCGTCGCATCTGAAGAGGAGGCGCTCTCCACAGGAAAGGCGAGAGGAACTCCAGGGTCGTGCCACCATTCCAAGAGTCCCCCAGATGTGTCAGTCCATTCCAGAGGAACCTGTTTTCCCTGCACTGCCTTGACTTTCAAGCCGAGGATCCACTCCCACCACGTGTGCACGTGGGACACCCCTGTGGGAAAGCCTCGTGGGAAAGCCTCGTGGGAAAGACTCGAGGGAAAACCATAGATCCTTTGATCCACGCGGCGGACTGCCTGACACTGCTGCTACCGCTCTGGAGGAAAGCGCAAGTGCATGCCCGCATTCGAGACGAGGACTGACTCCCCTGGGGAGACTCCAGAAGTACCCCAAGATCCATGTCAGCACTGGAGAGGAATCCTCAGGTTCCGGCCCCGACTCCACACAAGGTCTTAGGCCCCGGCATCGACGGGAGAGGAATCCCGAGAGGCCCCCAAGGAAGTCGCATGGGGACTGGCCTTTCCTGAGGCCACCAGAGCGGGTCCCTGAGGTCCCCGTCGTAAGTCGAGAGCACCTGCCGCAACTCGAGAAAATCCAGGAGGTTTTGCCCTCCAGGCGAGATGAGGCCCATTTCCGCTGAGGCTTCTCGAGGCTAATCACGTCTAACCACTGGAACTTCCAAAGGGTCCTTCACACCCTTGCTGCAACTCAAGAAGTTCCCCGACATACCCGTCTCCACTCGAGAGGAAGCACGGGGGGTCCCGCACACATCCAGGGGAGCCCCGTTTCCGCCTCCTAGCTCGAGATGAGGGATCCTTTCCCTGTTTCGTAGGGAAAGAATTCCCGGCGTTCCCGTCGCATCTGAAGAGGAGGCGCTCTCCACAGGAAAGGCGAGAGGAACTCCAGGGTCGTGCCACCATTCCAAGAGTCCCCCAGATGTGTCAGTCCATTCCAGAGGAACCTGTTTTCCCTGCACTGCCTTGACTTTCAAGCCGAGGATCCACTCCCACCACGTGTGCACGTGGGACAGCCCTGTGGGAAAGCCTCGTGGGAAAGCCTCGTGGGAAAGACTCGAGGGAAAACCATAGATCCTTTGATCCACGCGGCGGACTGCCTGACACTGCTGCTACCGCTCTGGAGGAAAGCGCAAGTGCATGCCCGCATTCGAGACGAGGACTGACTCCCCTGGGGAGACTCCAGAAGTACCCCAAGATCCATGTCAGCACTGGAGAGGAATCCTCAGGTTCCGGCCCCGACTCCACACAAGGTCTTAGGCCCCGGCATCGACGGGAGAGGAATCCCGAGAGGCCCCCAAGGAAGTCGCATGGGGACTGGCCTTTCCTGAGGCCACCAGAGCGGGTCCCTGAGGTCCCCGTCGTAAGTCGAGAGCACCTGCCGCAACTCGAGAAAATCCAGGAGGTTTTGCCCTCCAGGCGAGATGAGGCCCATTTCCGCTGAGGCTTCTCGAGGCTAATCACGTCTAACCACTGGAACTTCCATAGGGTCCTTCACACCCTTGCTGCAACTCAAGAAGTTCCCCGACATACCCGTCTCCACTCGAGAGGAAGCACGGGGGGTCCCGCACACATCCAGGGGAGCCCCGTTTCCGCCTCCTAGCTCGAGATGAGGGATCCTTTCCCTGTTTCGTAGGGAAAGAATTCCCGGCGTTCCCGTCGCATCTCAAGAGGAGGCGATCTCCACAGGAAAGGCGAGAGGAACTCCAGGGTCGTGCCACCATTCCAAGAGTCCCCCAGATGTGTCAGTCCATTCCAGAGGAACCTGTTTTCCCTGCACTGCCTTGACTTTCAAGCCGAGGATCCACTCCCACCATGTGTGCACGTGGGACAGCCCTGTGGGAAAGCCTCGTGGGAAAGCCTCGTGGGAAAGACTCGAGGGAAAACCATAGATCCTTTGATCCACGCGGCGGACTGCGTGACACTGCTGCTACCGCTCTGGAGGAAAGCGCAAGTGCATGCCCGCATTCGAGACGAGGACTGACTCCCCTGGGGAGACTCCAGAAGTACCCCAAGATCCATGTCAGCACTGGAGAGGAATCCTCAGGTTCCGGCCCCGACTCCACACAAGGTCTTAGGCCCCGGCATCGACGGGAGAGGAATCCCCAGAGGCCCCCGAGGAACTCGCATGGGGACTGGCCTTTCCTGAGGCCACCAGAGCGGGTCCCTGAGGTCCCCGTCGTAAGTCGAGAGCACTTGCCGCAACTCGAGAAAATCCAGGAGGTTTTGCCCTCCAGGCGAGATGAGGCCCATTTCCGCTGAGGCTTCTCGAGGCTAATCACGTCTAACCACTGGAACTTCCAAAGGGTCCTTCACACCCTTGCTGCAACTCAAGAAGTTCCCCGACATACCCGTCTCCACTCGAGAGGAAGCACGTGGGGTCCCGCACACATCCAGGGGAGCCCCGTTTCCGCCTCCTAGCTCGAGATGAGGGATCCTTTCCCTGTTTCGTAGGGAAAGAATTCCCGGCGTTCCCGTCGCATCTCAAGAGGAGGCGCTCTCCACAGGAAAGGCGAGAGGAACTCCAGGGTCGTGCCACCATTCCAAGAGTCCCCCAGATGTGTCAGTCCATTCCAGAGGAACCTGTTTTCCCTGCACTGCCTTGACGTTCAAGCCGAGGATCCACTCCCACCACGTGTGCACGTGGGACAGCCCTGTTGGAAAACCTCGTGGGAAAGCCTCGTGGGAAAGACTCGAGGGAAAACCATAGATTCTTTGATCCACGCGGCTGACTGCGTGACACTGCTGCTACCGCTCTGGAGGAAAGCGCAAGTGCCTGCCCGCATTCGAGACGAGGACTGACTCCCCTGGGGAGACTCCAGAAGTACCCCAAGATCCATGTCAGCACTGGAGAGGAATCCTCAGGTTCCGGCCCCGACTCCACACAAGGTCTTAGGCCCCGGCATCGACGGGAGAGGAATCCCCAGAGGCCCCCGAGGAACTCGCATGGGGACTGGCCTTTCCTGAGGCCACCAGAGCGGGTCCCTGAGGTCCCCGTCGTAAGTCGAGAGCACCTGCCGCAACTCGAGAAAATCCAGGAGGTTTTGCCCTCCAGGCGAGATGAGGCCCATTTCCGCTGAGGCTTCTCGAGGCTAATCACGTCTAACCACTGGAACTTCCAAAGGGTCCTTCACACCCTTGCTGCAACTCAAGAAGTTCCCCGACATACCCGTCTCCACTCGAGAGGAAGCTCGGGGGGTCCCGCACACATCCAGGGGAGCCCCGTTTCCGCCTCCTAGCTCGAGATGAGGGATCCTTTCCCTGTTTCGTAGGGAAAGAATTCCCGGCGTTCCCGTCGCATCTCAAGAGGAGGCGCTCTCCACAGGAAAGGCGAGAGGAACTCCAGGGTCGTGCCACCATTCCAAGAGTCCCCCAGATGTGTCAGTCCATTCCAGAGGAACCTGTTTTCCCTGCACTGCCTTGACTTTCAAGCCGAGGATCCACTCCCACCACGTGTGCACGTGGGACAGCCCTGTGGGAAAGCCTCGTGGGAAAGCCTCGTGGGAAAGACTCGAGGGAAAACCATAGATCCTTTGATCCACGCGGCGGACTGCGTGACACTGCTGCTACAGCTCTGGAGGAAAGCCCAAGTGCATGCCCGCATTCGAGACGAGGACTGACTCCCCTGGGGAGACTCCAGAATTACCCCAAGATCCATGTCAGCACTGGAGAGGAATCCTCAGGTTCCGGCCCCGACTCCACACAAGGTCTTAGGCCCCGGCATCGACGGGAGAGGAATCCCGAGAGGCCCCCGAGGAACTCGCATGGGGACTGGCCTTTCCTGAGGCCACCAGAGCGGGTCCCCGAGGTCCCCGTCGTAAGTCGAGAGCACCTGCCGCAACTCGAGAAAATCCAGGAGGTTTTGAACTCCAGGCGAGATGAGGCCCATTTCCGCTGAGGCTTCTCGAGGCTAATCACGTCTAACCACTGGAACTTCCAAAGGGTCCTTCACACCCTTGCTGCAACTCAAGAAGTTCCCCGACATACCGGTCTCCACTCGAGAGGAAGCACGTGGGGTCCCGCACACATCCAGGGGAGCCCCGTTTCCGCTTCCTAGCTCGAGATGAGGGATCCATTCCCTGTTTAGTAGGGAAAGAATTCCCGGCGTTCCCGTCGCATCTCAAGAGGAGGCGCTCTCCACAGGAAAGGCGAGAGGAACTCCAGGGTCGTGCCACCATTCCAAGAGTCCCCCAGATGTGTCAGTCCATTCCAGAGGAACCTGTTTTCCCTGCACTGCCTTGACGTTCAAGCCGAGGATCCACTCCCACCACGTGTGCACGTGGGACAGCCCTGTGGGAAAGCCTCGTGGGAAAGCCTCGTGGGAAAGACTCGAGGGAAAACCATAGATCCTTTGATCCACGCGGCGGACTGCCTGACACTGCTGCTACCGCTCTGGAGGAAAGCGCAAGTGCATGCCCGCATTCGAGACGAGGACTGACTCCCCTGGGGAGACTCCAGAAGTACCCCAAGATCCATGTCAGCACTGGAGAGGATCCTCAGGTTCCGGCCCCGACTCCACACAAGCTTAGGCCCCGGCATCGACGGGAGAGGAATCCCCAGGCCCCCGAGGAACTCGCATGGGGACTGGCCTTTCCGAGGCCACCAGAGCGGGTCCCTGAGGTCACACAAGGTCTTAGGCCCCGGCATCGACGGGAGAGGAATCCCCAGAGACCCCCGAGGAACTCGCATGGGGACTGGCCTTTCCTGAGGCCACCAGAGCGGGTCCCTGAGGTCCCCGTCGTAAGTCGAGAGCACCTGCCGCAACTCGAGAAAATCCAGGAGGTTTTGCCCTCCAGGCGAGATGAGGCCCATTTCCGCTGAGGCTTCTCGAGGCTAATCACGTCTAACCACTGGAACTTCCAAAGGGTCCTTCACACCCTTGCTGCAACTCAAGAAGTTCCCCGACATACCGGTCTCCACTCGAGAGGAAGCACGTGGGGTCCCGCACACATCCAGGGGAGCCCCGTTTCCGCCTCCTAGCTCGAGATGAGGGATCCTTTCCCTGTTTCGTAGGGAAAGAATTCCCGGCGTTCCCGTCGCATCTCAAGAGGAGGCGCTCTCCACAGGAAAGGCGAGAGGAACTCCAGGGTCGTGCCACCATTCCAAGAGTCCCCCAGATGTGTCAGTCCATTCCAGAGGAACCTGTTTTCCCTGCACTGCCTTGACTTTCAAGCCGAGGATCCACTCCCACCACGTGTGCACGTGGGACAGCCCTGTGGGAAAGCCTCGTGGGAAAGCCTCGTGGGAAAGACTCGAGGGAAAACCATAGATCCTTTGATCCACGCGGCGGACTGCGTGACACTGCTGCTACCGCTCTGGAGGAAAGCGCAAGTGCATGCCCGCATTCGAGACGAGGACTGACTCCCCTGGGGAGACTCCAGAAGTACCCCAAGATCCATGTCAGCACTGGAGAGGAATCCTCAGGTTCCGGCCCCGACTCCACACAAGGTCTTAGGCCCCGGCATCGACGGGAGAGGAATCCCCAGAGGCCCCCGAGGAACTCGCATGGGGACTGGCCTTTCCTGAGGCCACCAGAGCGGGTCCCTGAGGTCCCCGTCGTAAGTCGAGAGCACCTGCCGCAACTCGAGAAAATCCAGGAGGTTTTGCCCTCCAGGCGAGATGAGGCCCATTTCCGCTGAGGCTTCTCGAGGCTAATCACGTCTAACCACTGGAACTTCCAAAGGGTCCTTCACACCCTTGCTGCAACTCAAGAAGTTCCCCGACATACCCGTCTCCACTCGAGAGGAAGCTCGGGGGGTCCCGCACACATCCAGGGGAGCCCCGTTTCCGCCTCCTAGCTCGAGATGAGGGATCCTTTCCCTGTTTCGTAGGGAAAGAATTCCCGGCGTTCCCGTCGCATCTCAAGAGGAGGCGCTCTCCACAGGAAAGGCGAGAGGAACTCCAGGGTCGTGCCACCATTCCAAGAGTCCCCCAGATGTGTCAGTCCATTCCAGAGGAACCTGTTTTCCCTGCACTGCCTTGACTTTCAAGCCGAGGATCCACTCCCACCACGTGTGCACGTGGGACAGCCCTGTGGGAAAGCCTCGTGGGAAAGCCTCGTGGGAAAGACTCGAGGGAAAACCATAGATCCTTTGATCCACGCGGCGGACTGCGTGACACTGCTGCTACAGCTCTGGAGGAAAGCCCAAGTGCATGCCCGCATTCGAGACGAGGACTGACTCCCCTGGGGAGACTCCAGAATTACCCCAAGATCCATGTCAGCACTGGAGAGGAATCCTCAGGTTCCGGCCCCGACTCCACACAAGGTCTTAGGCCCCGGCATCGACGGGAGAGGAATCCCGAGAGGCCCCCGAGGAACTCGCATGGGGACTGGCCTTTCCTGAGGCCACCAGAGCGGGTCCCCGAGGTCCCCGTCGTAAGTCGAGAGCACCTGCCGCAACTCGAGAAAATCCAGGAGGTTTTGAACTCCAGGCGAGATGAGGCCCATTTCCGCTGAGGCTTCTCGAGGCTAATCACGTCTAACCACTGGAACTTCCAAAGGGTCCTTCACACCCTTGCTGCAACTCAAGAAGTTCCCCGACATACCGGTCTCCACTCGAGAGGAAGCACGTGGGGTCCCGCACACATCCAGGGGAGCCCCGTTTCCGCTTCCTAGCTCGAGATGAGGGATCCATTCCCTGTTTAGTAGGGAAAGAATTCCCGGCGTTCCCGTCGCATCTCAAGAGGAGGCGCTCTCCACAGGAAAGGCGAGAGGAACTCCAGGGTCGTGCCACCATTCCAAGAGTCCCCCAGATGTGTCAGTCCATTCCAGAGGAACCTGTTTTCCCTGCACTGCCTTGACGTTCAAGCCGAGGATCCACTCCCACCACGTGTGCACGTGGGACAGCCCTGTGGGAAAGCCTCGTGGGAAAGCCTCGTGGGAAAGACTCGAGGGAAAACCATAGATCCTTTGATCCACGCGGCGGACTGCCTGACACTGCTGCTACCGCTCTGGAGGAAAGCGCAAGTGCATGCCCGCATTCGAGACGAGGACTGACTCCCCTGGGGAGACTCCAGAAGTACCCCAAGATCCATGTCAGCACTGGAGAGGAATCCTCAGGTTCCGGCCCCGACTCCACACAAGGTCTTAGGCCCCGGCATCGACGGGAGAGGAATCCCCAGAGACCCCCGAGGAACTCGCATGGGGACTGGCCTTTCCTGAGGCCACCAGAGCGGGTCCCTGAGGTCCCCGTCGTAAGTCGAGAGCACCTGCCGCAACTCGAGAAAATCCAGGAGGTTTTGCCCTCCAGGCGAGATGAGGCCCATTTCCGCTGAGGCTTCTCGAGGCTAATCACGTCTAACCACTGGAACTTCCAAAGGGTCCTTCACACCCTTGCTGCAACTCAAGAAGTTCCCCGACATACCGGTCTCCACTCGAGAGGAAGCACGTGGGGTCCCGCACACATCCAGGGGAGCCCCGTTTCCGCCTCCTAGCTCGAGATGAGGGATCCTTTCCCTGTTTCGTAGGGAAAGAATTCCCGGGGTTCCCGTCGCATCTCAAGAGGAGGCGCTCTCCACAGGAAAGGCGAGAGGAACTCCAGGGTCGTGCCACCATTCCAAGAGTCCCCCAGATGTGTCAGTCCATTCCAGAGGAACCTGTTTTCCCTGCACTGCCTTGACTTTCAAGCCGAGGATCCACTCCCACCACGTGTGCACGTGGGACAGCCCTGTGGGAAAGCCTCGTGGGAAAGCCTCGTGGGAAAGACTCGAGGGAAAACCATAGATCCTTTGATCCACGCGGCGGACTGCGTGACACTGCTGCTACCGCTCTGGAGGAAAGCGCAAGTGCATGCCCGCATTCGAGACGAGGACTGACTCCCCTGGGGAGACTCCAGAAGTACCCCAAGATCCATGTCAGCACTGGAGAGGAATCCTCAGGTTCCGGCCCCGACTCCACACAAGGTCTTAGGCCCCGGCATCGACGGGAGAGGAATCCCCAGAGGCCCCCGAGGAACTCGCATGGGGACTAGCCTTTCCTGAGGCCACCAGAGCGGGTCCCTGAGGTCCCCGTCGTAAGTCGAGAGCACCTGCCGCAACTCGAGAAAATCCAGGAGGTTTTGCCCTCCAGGCGAGATGAGGCCCATTTCCGCTGAGGCTTCTCGAGGCTAATCACGTCTAACCACTGGAACTTCCAAAGGGTCCTTCACACCCTTGCTGCAACTCAAGAAGTTCCCCGACATACCCGTCTCCACTCGAGAGGAAGCTCGGGGGGTCCCGCACACATCCAGGGGAGCCCCGTTTCCGCCTCCTAGCTCGAGATGAGGGATCCTTTCCCTGTTTCGTAGGGAAAGAATTCCCGGCGTTCCCGTCGCATCTCAAGAGGAGGCGCTCTCCACAGGAAAGGCGAGAGGAACTCCAGGGTCGTGCCACCATTCCAAGAGTCCCCCAGATGTGTCAGTCCATTCCAGAGGAACCTGTTTTCCCTGCACTGCCTTGACTTTCAAGCCGAGGATCCACTCCCACCACGTGTGCACGTGGGACAGCCCTGTGGGAAAGCCTCGTGGGAAAGCCTCGTGGGAAAGACTCGAGGGAAAACCATAGATCCTTTGATCCACGCGGCGGACTGCGTGACACTGCTGCTACAGCTCTGGAGGAAAGCCCAAGTGCATGCCCGCATTCGAGACGAGGACTGACTCCCCTGGGGAGACTCCAGAAGTACCCCAAGATCCATGTCAGCACTGGAGAGGAATCCTCAGGTTCCGGCCCCGACTCCACACAAGGTCTTAGGCCCCGGCATCGACGGGAGAGGAATCCCGAGAGGCCCCCGAGGAACTCGCATGGGGACTGGCCTTTCCTGAGGCCACCAGAGCGGGTCCCCGAGGTCCCCGTCGTAAGTCGAGAGCACCTGCCGCAACTCGAGAAAATCCAGGAGGTTTTGCCCTCCAGGCGAGATGAGGCCCATTTCCGCTGAGGCTTCTCGAGGCTAATCACGTCTAACCACTGGAACTTCCAAAGGGTCCTTCACACCCTTGCTGCAACTCAAGAAGTTCCCCGACATACCCGTCTCCACTCGAGAGGAAGCACGTGGGGTCCCGCACACATCCAGGGGAGCCCCGTTTCCGCCTCCTAGCTCGAGATGAGGGATCCCTTCCCTGTTTCGTAGGGAAAGAATTCCCGGGGTTCCCGTCGCATCTCAAGAGGAGGCGCTCTCCACAGGAAAGGCGAGAGGAACTCCAGGGTCGTGCCACCATTCCAAGAGTCCCCCAGATGTGTCAGTCCATTCCAGAGGAACCTGTTTTCCCTGCACTGCCTTGACGTTCAAGCCGAGCATCCACTCCCACCACGTGTGCACGTGGGACAGCCCTGTGGGAAAGCCTCGTGGGAAAGCCTCGTGGGAAAGACTCGAGGGAAAACCATATATCCTTTGATCCACGCGGCGGACTGCGTGACACTGCTGCTACCGCTATGGAGGAAAGCGCAAGTGCATGCCCGCATTCGAGACGAGGACTGACTCCCCTGGGGAGACTCCAGAAGTACCCCAAGATCCATGTCAGCACTGGAGAGGAATCCTCAGGTTCCGGCCCCGACTCCACACAAGGTCTTCGGCCCCGGCATCGACGGGAGAGGAATCCCCAGAGGCCCCCGAGGAACTCGCATGGGGACTGGCCTTTCCTGAGGCCACCAGAGCGGGTCCCTGAGGTCCCCGTCGTAAGTCGAGAGCACCTGCCGCAACTCGAGAAAATCTAGGAGGTTTTGCCCTCCAGGCGAGATGAGGCCCATTTCCGCTGAGGTTTCTCGAGGCTAATCACGTCTAACTACTGGAACTTCCAAAGGGTCCTTCACACCCTTGCTGCAACTCAAGAAGTTCCCCGACATACCCGTCTCCACTCGAGAGGAAGCACGTGGGGTCCCGCACACATCCAGGGGAGCCCCGTTTCCGCCTCCTAGCTCGAGATGAGGCATCCTTTCCCTGTTTCGTAGGGAAAGAATTCCCGGCGTTCCCGTCGCATCTCAAGAGGAGGCGCTCTCCACAGGAAAGGCGAGAGGAACTCCAGGGTCGTGCCACCATTCCAAGAGTCCCCCAGATGTGTCAGTCCATTCCAGAGGAACCTGTTTTCCCTGCACTGCCTTGACGTTCAAGCCGAGGATCCACTCCCACCACGTGTGCACGTGGGACAGCCCTGTGGGAAAGCCTCGTGGGAAAGCCTCGTGGGAAAGACTCGAGGGAAAAACATAGATCCTTTGATCCACGCGGCGGACTGCGTGACACTGCTCCTACCGCTCTGGAGGAAAGCGCAAGTGCATGCCCGCATTCGAGACGAGGACTGACTCCCCTGGGGAGACTCCAGAAGTACCCCAAGATCCATGTCAGCACTGGAGAGGAATCCTCAGGTTCCGGCCCCGACTCTACACAAGGTCTTAGGCCCCGGCATCGACGGGAGAGGAATGCCGAGAGGCCCCCGAGGAACTCGAATGGGGACTGGCCTTTCCTGAGGCCACCAGAGCGGGTCCCTGAGGTCCCCGTCGTAAGTCGAGAGCACCTGCCGCAACTCGAGAAAATCCAGGAGGTTTTGCCCTCCAGACGAGATGAGGCCCATTTCCGCTGAGGCTTCTCGAGGCGAATCATGTCTAACCACTGGAACTTCCAAAGGGTCCTTCACACCCTTGCTGCAACTCAAGAAGTTCCCCGACATACCCATCTCCACTCGAGAGGAAGCACGTGGGGTCCCGCACACATCCAGGGGAGCCCCGTTTCCGCCTCCTAGCTCGAGATGAGGGATCCTTTCCCTGTTTCGTAGGGAAAGAATTCCCGGCGTTCCCGTCGCATCTGAAGAGGAGGCGCTCTCCACAGGAAAGGCGAGAGGAACTCCAGGGTCGTGCCACCATTCCAAGAGTCCCCCAGATGTGTCAGTCCATTCCAGAGGAAACTGTTTTCCCTGCACTGCCTTGACTTTCAAGCCGAGGATCCACTCCCACCACGTGTGCACGTGGGACAGCCTGTGGGAAAGCCTCGTGGGAAAGCCTCGTGGGAAAGACTCGAGGGAAAACCATAGATCCTTTGATCCACGCGGCGGACTGCGTGACACTGCTGCTACAGCTCTGGAGGAAAGCCCAAGTGCATGCCCGCATTCGAGACGAGGACTGACTCCCCTGGGGAGACTCCAGAAGTACCCCAAGATCCATGTCAGCACTGGAGAGGAATCCTCAGGTTCCGGCCCCGACTCCACACAAGGTCTTAGGCCCCGGCATCGACGGGAGAGGAATCCCGAGAGGCCCCCGAGGAACTCGCATGGGGACTGGCCTTTCCTGAGGCCACCAGAGCGGGTCCCCGAGGTCCCCGTCGTAAGTCGAGAGCACCTGCCGCAACTCGAGAAAATCCAGGAGGTTTTGCCCTCCAGGCGAGATGAGGCCCATTTCCGCTGAGGCTTCTCGAGGCTAATCACGTCTAACCACTGGAACTTCCAAAGGGTCCTTCACACCCTTGCTGCAACTCAAGAAGTTCCCCGACATACCCGTCTCCACTCGAGAGGAAGCACGTGGGGTCCCGCACACATCCAGGGGAGCCCCGTTTCCGCCTCCTAGCTCGAGATGAGGGATCCCTTCCCTGTTTCGTAGGGAAAGAATTCCCGGGGTTCCCGTCGCATCTCAAGAGGAGGCGCTCTCCACAGGAAAGGCGAGAGGAACTCCAGGGTCGTGCCACCATTCCAAGAGTCCCCCAGATGTGTCAGTCCATTCCAGAGGAACCTGTTTTCCCTGCACTGCCTTGACGTTCAAGCCGAGCATCCACTCCCACCACGTGTGCACGTGGGACAGCCCTGTGGGAAAGCCTCGTGGGAAAGCCTCGTGGGAAAGACTCGAGGGAAAACCATAGATCCTTTGATCCACACGGCGGACTGCGTGACACTGCTGCTACCGCTATGGAGGAAAGCGCAAGTGCATGCCCGCATTCGAGACGAGGACTGACTCCCCTGGGGAGACTCCAGAAGTACCCCAAGATCCATGTCAGCACTGGAGAGGAATCCTCAGGTTCCGGCCCCGACTCCACACAAGGTCTTCGGCCCCGGCATCGACGGGAGAGGAATCCCCAGAGGCCCCCGAGGAACTCGCATGGGGACTGGCCTTTCCTGAGGCCACCAGAGCGGGTCCCTGAGGTCCCCGTCGTAAGTCGAGAGCACCTGCCGCAACTCGAGAAAATCCAGGAGGTTTTGCCCTCCAGACGAGATGAGGCCCATTTCCGCTGAGGCTTCTCGAGGCGAATCATGTCTAACCACTGGAACTTCCAAAGGGTCCTTCACACCCTTGCTGCAACTCAAGAAGTTCCCCGACATACCCATCTCCACTCGAGAGGAAGCACGTGGGGTCCCGCACACATCCAGGGGAGCCCCGTTTCCGCCTCCTAGCTCGAGATGAGGGATCCTTTCCCTGTTTCGTAGGGAAAGAATTCCCGGCGTTCCCGTCGCATCTCAAGAGGAGGCGCTCTCCACAGGAAAGGCGAGAGGAACTCCAGGGTCGTGCCACCATTCCAAGAGTCCCCCAGATGTGTCAGTCCATTCCAGAGGAACCTGTTTTCCCTGCACTGCCTTGACGTTCAAGCCGAGGATCGACTCCCACCATGTGTGCACGTGGGACAGCCCTGTGGGAAAGCCTCGTGGGAAAGCCTCGTGGGAAAGACTCGAGGGAAAACCATAGATCCTTTGATCCACGCGGCGGACTGCGTGACACTGCTGCTACCGCTCTGGAGGAAAGTGCAAGTGCATGCCCGCATTCGAGACGAGGACTGACTCCCCTGGGGAGACTCCAGAAGTACCCCAAGATCCATGTCAGCACTGGAGAGGAATCCTCAGTTTCCGGCCCCGACTCCA
This sequence comes from Ovis canadensis, assembly GCF_042477335.2. NCBI lineage: Eukaryota > Metazoa > Chordata > Mammalia > Artiodactyla > Bovidae > Ovis > Ovis canadensis. Next base: position 2,185,360 of record NC_091259.1, read on the forward strand.
CACAAGGTCTTAGGCCCCGGCATCGACGGGAGAGGGATCCCGAGAGGCCCCCGAGGAACTCGCATGGGGACTGGCCTTTCCTGAGGCCAGCAAAGCGGGTCCCTGAGGTCCCCGTCGTAAGTCGAGAGCACCTGCCGCAACTCGAGAAAATCCAGGAGGTTTTGCCCTCCAGGCGAGATGAGGCCCATTTCCGCTGAGGCTTCTCGAGGCTAATCACGTCTAACCACTGGAACTTCCAAAGGGTCCTTCACACCCTTGCTGCAACTCAAGAAGTTCCCCGACATACCCGTCTCCACTCGAGAGGAAGCACGTGGGGTCCCGCACACATCCAGGGGAGCCCCGTTTCCACCTCCTAGCTCGAGATGAGGGATCCTTTCCCTGTTTCGTAGGGAAAGAATTCCCGGCGTTCCCGTCGCATCTCAAGAGGAGGCGCTCTCCACAGGAAAGCCGAGAGGAACTCCAGGGTCATGCCACCATTCCAAGAGTCCCCCAGATGTGTCAGTCCATTCCAGAGGAACCTGTTTTCCCCGCACTGCCTTGACGTTCAAGCCGAGGATCCACTCCCACCACGTGTGCCCGTGGGACAGCCCTGTGGGAAAGCCTCGTGGGAAAGCCTCGTGGGAAAGACTCGAGGGAAAACCATAGATCCTTTGATCCACGCGGCGGACTGCGTGACACTGCTGCTACCGCTCTGGAGGAAATCGCAAGAGCATGCCCGCATTCGAGACGAGGACTGACTCCCCTGGGGAGAATCCAGAAGTACCCCAAGATCCATGTCAGCACTGGAGAGGAATCCTCAGGTTCCGGCCCCGACTCCACACAAGGTCTTAGGCCCCGGCATCGACGGGAGAGTAATCCCGAGAGGCCCCCGAGGAATTCGCATGGGGACTGGCCTTTCCTGAGGCCACCAGAGCGGGTCCCTGAGGTCCCCGTCATAAGTCGAGAGCACCTGCCGTAACTCGAGAAAATCCAGGAGGTTTTGCCCTCCAGGCGAGATGAGGCCCATTTCCGCTGAGGCTTCTCGCGGCGAATCACGTCTAACAACTGGAACTTCCAAAGGGTCCTTCACACCCTTGCTGCAACTCAAGAAGTTCCCCGACATACCCGTCTCCAATCGAGAGGAAGCACGTGGGGTCCCGCACACATCCAGGGGAGCCCCGTTTCCGCCTCCTAGCTCGAGATGAGGGATCCTTTCCCTGTTTCGTAGGGAAAGAATTCCCGGCGTTCCCATCGCATCTCAAGAGGTGGCGCTCTCCACAGGAAAGGCGAGAGGAACTCCAGGGTCGTGCCACCATTCCAAGAGTCCCCCAGATGTGTCAGTCCATTCCAGAGGAACCTGTTTTCCCTGCACTGCCTTGACGTTCAAGCCGAGGATCCACTCCCACCACGTGTGCACGTGGGACAGCCCTGTGGGAAAGCCTCGTGGGAAAGCCTCGTGGGAAATACACGAGGGAAAACAATAGATCCTTTGATCCACGCGCCGGACTGCGTGACACTGCTGCTACCGCTCTGGAGGAAAGCGCAAGTGCATGCCCGCATTCGAGACGAGGACTGACTCCCCTAGGGAGACTCCAGAAGTACCCCAAGATCCATGTCAGCACTGGAGAGGAATCCTCAGGTTCCGGCCCCGACTCCACACAAGGTCTTAGGCCCCGGCATCGACGGGAGAGGAATCCCGAGAGGCCCCCGAGGAACTCGCATGGGGACTGGCCTTTCCTGAGGCCACCAGAGCGGGTCCCTGAGGTCCCCGTCGTAAGTCGAGAGCACCTGCAGCAACTCGAGAAAATCCAGGAAGTTTTACCCTCCAGGCGAGATTAGGCCCATTTCCGCTGAGGCTTCTCGAGGCGAATCACGTCTAACCACTGGAACTTCCAAAGGGTCCTTCACACCCTTGCTGCAACTCAAGAAGTTCCCCGACATACCCGTCTCCACTCGAGAGGAAGCACGTGGGGTCCCGCACACATCCAGGGGAGCCCCGTTTCCGCCTCCTAGCTCGAGATGAGGGATCCTTTCCCTGTTTCTTAGGGAAAGAATTCCCGGCGTTCCCGTCGCATCTCAAGAGGAGGCGCTCTCCACAGGAAAGGCGAGAGGAACTCCAGGGTCGTGCCACCATTCCAAGAGTCCCCCTGATGTGTCAGTCCATTCCAGAGGAACCTGTTTTCCCTGCACTGCCTTGACGTTCAAGCCGAGGATCCATTCCCACCACGTGTGCACGTGGGACAGCCCTGTGGGAAAGCCTCGTGGGAAAGCCTCGTGGGAAAGACTCGAGGGAAAACCATAGATCCTTTGATCCACGCGGCGGACTGCGTGACACTGCTGCTACCGCTCTGGAGGAAAGCGCAAGTGCATGCCCGCATTCGAGACGAGGACTGACTCCCCTGGGGAGACTCCAGAATTACCCCAAGATCCATGTCAGCACTGGAGAGGAATCCTCAGGTTCCGGCCCCGACTCCACACAAGGTCTTAGGCCCCGGCATCGACGGGAGAGGTATCCCGAGAGGCCCCCGAGGAACTCGCATGGGGACTGGCCTTTCCTGAGGCCACCAGAGCGATTCCCTGAGGTCCCCGTCGTAAGTCGAGAGCACCTGCCGCAACTCGAGAAAATCCAGGAGGTTTTGCCCTCCAGGCGAGATGAGGCCCATTTCCGCTGAGGCTTCTCGAGGCTAATCACGTCTAACCACTGGAACTTCCAAAGGGTCCTTCACACCCTTGCTGCAACTCAAGAAGTTCCCCGACATACCCGTCTCCACTCGAGAGGAAGCACGTGGGGTCCCGCACACATCCAGGGGAGCCCCGTTTCCGCCTCCTAGCTCGAGATGAGGGATCCTTTGCCTGTCTCGTAGGGAAAGAATTTCCGGCGTTCCCGTCGCATCTCAAGAGGAGGCGCTATCCACAGGAAAGGCGAGAGGAACTCCAGGGTCATGCCACCATTCCAAGAGTCCCCCAGATGTGTCAGTCCATTCCAGAGGAACCTGTTTTCCCTGCACTGCCTTGACGTTCAAGCCGAGGATCCACCCCCACCACGTGTGCACGTGGGACAGCCCTGTGGGAAAGCCTCGTGGGAAAGCCTCGTGGGAAAACTCGAGGGAAAACCATAGATCCTTTGATCCACGCGGCGGACTGCGTGACACTGCTCCTACCGCTCTGGAGGAAAGCCCAAGTGCATGCCCGCATTCGAGACGATGACTGACACCCCTGGGGAGTCTCCAGAAGTACCCCAAGATCCATGTCAGCACTGGAGAGGAATCCTCAAGTTCCGGCCCCGACTCCACACAAGGTCTTAGGCCCCGGCATCGATGGGAGAGGAATCCCCAGAGGCCCCCGAGGAACTCGCATGGGGACTGGCCTTTCCTGAGGCCACCAGAGCGGGTCCCCGAGGTCCCCGTCGTAAGTAGAGAGCACATGCCGCAACTCGAGAAAATCCAGGAGGTTTTGCCCTCCAGGCGAGGTGAGGCCCATTTCCGCTGAGGCTTCTCGAGGCTAATCACATCTAACCACTGGAACTTCCAAAGGGTCCTTCACACCCTTGCTGCAACTCAAGAAGGTCCCCGACATACCCGTCTCCAATCGAGAGGAAGCACGTGGGGTCCCGCACACATCCAGGGGAGCCCCGTTTCCGCCTCCTGGCTCGAGATGAGGGATCCTTTCCCTGTTTCTTAGGGAAAGAATTCCCGGCGTTCCCGTCGCCTCTCAAGAGGAGGCGCTCTCCACAGGAAAGGCGAGAGGAACTCCAGGGTCGTGCCACCATTCCAAGAGTCCCCCAGATGTGTCAGTCCATTCCAGAGGAACCTGTTTTCCCTGCACTGCCTTGACGTTCAAGCCGAGGATCGACTCCCACCACGTGTGCACGTGGGGCAGCCCTGTGGGAAAGCCTCGTGGGAAAGCCTCGTGGAAAAGACTCGAGGGAAAACCATAGATCCTTTGATCCACGAAGCGGACTGCGTGACACTGCTGCTACCGCTCTGGAGGAAAGCGCAAGTGCATGCCCGCATTCGAGACGAAGACTGACTCCCCTGAGGAGACTCCAGAAGTACCCCAAGATCCATGTCAGCACTGGAGAGGACTCCTCAGGTTCCGGCCCCGACTCCACACAAGGACTTAGGCCCCGGCATCGACGGGAGAGGAATCCCCAGAGGCCCCCGAGGAACTAGCATGGGGACTGGCCTTTCCTGAGGCCACCAGAGCGGGTCCCTGAGGTTCCCGTCGTAAGTTGAGAGCACCTGCCGCACTCGAATAAATCCAGGAGGTTTTGCCCTCCAGGCGAGATGAGGCCCATTTCCGCTGAGGATTCTCGAGGCCAATCACATCTAACCACTGGAACTTCCAAAGGGTCCTTCACACCCTTGCTGCAACTCAAGAAGTTCCCCGACATACCCGTCTCCACTCGAGAGGAAGCACGTGGGGTCCGGCACACATCCAGGGGAGCCCCGTTTCCGCCTCCTACCTTGAGATGAGGGATCCTTTCCCTGTTTCGTAGGGAAAGAATTCCCGGCGTTCCCGTCGCATCTCAAGAGGAGGCGCTCTCCACAGGAAAGGCGAGAGGAACTCCAGGGTCGTGCCACCATTCCAAGAGTCCCCCAGATGTGTCAGTCCATTCCAGAGGAACCTGTTTTCCCTGCACTGCCTTGACGTTCAAGCCGAGGATCGACTCCCAACACGTGTGCACGTGGGACAGCCCTGTGGGAAAGCCTCGTGGGAAAACCTCGTGGGAAAGACTCGATGGAAAACCATAGATCCTTTGATCCACGCGGCGGACTGCGTGACACTGCTGCTACCGCTCTGGAGGAAAGCGCAAGTGCATGCCCGCATTCGAGACGAGGTCTGACTTCCCGGTGGAGACTCCAGAATACCCCAAGATCCATGTCAGCACTGGAGAGGAACCTTCAGGTTCCGGCCCCGACTCCACACAAGGTCTTAGGCCCCGGCATCGACGGGAGAGGAATCCCCAGAGGCCCCCGAGGAACTCGCATGGGGACTGGCCTTTCCTGAGGCCACCAGAGCGTGTCCCTGAGGTCCTAGTCGTAAGTCGAGAGCACCTGCCGCAACTCGAGAAAATCCAGGCGGTTTTGCCCTCCAGGCAAGATGAGGCCCATTTCCACTGAGGCTTCTCGAGGCCAATCACATCTAACCACTGGAACTTCCAAAGGGTCCTTCACAACCTTGCTGCAACTCAAGAAGTTCCCCGACATACCCGTCTCCACTAGAGAGGAAGCACGTGGGGTCCCGCACACATCCAGGGGAGCCCCTTTTCCGCCTCCTAGCCCGAGATGAGGGATCCTTTCCCTGTTTCGTAGGGAAAGAATTCCCGGCGTTCCCGTCGCATCTCAAGAGGAGGCGCTCTCCACAGGAAAGGCGAGAGGAACTCCAGGGTCGTGCCACCATTCCAAGAGTCCCCCAGATGTGTCAGTCCATTCCAGAGGAACCTGTTTTCCCTGCACTGCCTTGACGTTCAAGCCGAGGATCGACTCCCACCACGTGTGCACGTGGGACAGCCCAGTGGGAAAGCCTCGTGGGAAAGCCTCGTGGGAAAGACTCGAGGGAAAACCATAGATCCTTTGATCCACGCGGCGGACTGCGTGACACTGCTGCTACCGCTCTGGAGGAAAGCGCAAGTGCATGCCCGCATTCGAGACGAGGACTGATTCCCCTCGGGAGACTCCAGAAGTACCCCAAGATCCATGTCAGCACTGGAGAGGAATCCTCAGGTTCCGGCCCCGACTCCACACAAGGACTTAGGCCCCGACATCGACGGGAGAGGAATCCCCAGAGGCCCCCGAGGAACTCGCATGGGGACTGGCCTTTCCTGAGGCCACCAGAGCGGGTCCCTGAGGTCCCCGTCGTAAGTCGAGAGCACCTGCCGCAACTCGAGAAAATCCAGGAGGTTTTGCCCTCCAGGCGAGATGAGGCCCATTTCCGCTGAGGCTTCTCGAGGCTAATCACGTCTAACCACTGGAACTTCCAAAGGGTCCTTCACACCCTTGCTGCAACTCAAGAAGTTCCCGGACATACCCGTCTCCACTCGAGAGGAAGCACGTGGGGTCCCGCACACATCCAGGGGAGCCCCGTTTCCGCCTCCTAGCTCGAGATGAGGGATCCTTTCCCTGTTTCGTAGGGAAAGAATTCCCGGCGTTCCAGTCGCATCTCAAGAGGAGGCGCTCTCCACAGGAAAGGCGAGAGGAACTCCAGGGTCGTGCGACCATTCCAAGAGACCCCCATATGTGTCAGTCCATTACAGGGGAAACTGTTTTCCCTGCACTGCCTTGACGTTCAAGCCGAGGATCGAGTCCCACCACGTGTGCACGTGGGACAGCCCTGAGGGAAAGCCTCGTGGGAAAGCCTCGTGGGAAAGACTCGAGGGAAAACCATATATCCTTTGATCCATTGGGCGGACTGTGTGACACTGCTGCTACCGCTCTGGAGGAAAGCGCAAGTGCATGCCCGCATTCGAAACGAGGACTGACTCCCCTGGGGAGACTCCAGAAGTACCCCAAGATCCATGTCAGCACTGGAGAGGAATCCTCAGGCTCCGGCCCCGACTTCACACAAGGTCTTAGGCCCCGGCATCGACGGGAGAGGAATGCCGAGAGGCCCCCGAGGAACTCACAAGGGGACTGGCCTTTCCTGAGGCCACCAGAGCGTTTCCCTGAGGTCCCCATCGTAAGTCGAGAGCACCTGCCGCAACTCGAGAAAATCCAGGAGGTTTTGCCCTCCAGGCGAGATGAGGCCCATTTCCGCTGAGGCTTCTCGAGGCTAATCACATCTAACCACTGGAACTTCCAAAGGGTCCTTCACACCCTTGCTGCAACTGAAGCAGTTCCGCGACATACCCGTCTCCACTCGAGAGGAAGCACGTGGGGTCCCGCACACATCCAGGGGAGCCCTGTTTCCGCCTCCTAGCTCGAGATGAGGGATCCTTTCCCTGTTTCGTAGGGAAAGAATTCCCGGCGTTCCCGTCACATCTCAAGAGGAGGCGCTCTCCGCAGGAAAGGCGAGAGGAACTCCAGGGTCGTGGCACCATTCCAAGAGACCCCCAGATGTGTCAGTCCATTCCAGAGGAACCTGTTTTCCCTGCACTGCCTTGACGTTCAAGCCGAGGATCGACTCCCACCACGTGTGCACGTGGGACAGCCCTGTGGGAAAGCCTCGTGGGAAAGCCTCGTGGGAAAGACTCGAGGGAAAACCATAGATCCTTTGATCCACGCGGCCGACTGCGTGACACTGCTTCTACCGCTCTGGAGGAAAGCGCAAGTGCATGCCCGCATTCGAGACGAGGACTGACTCCCCTGGGGAGACTCCAGAAGTACCCCAAGATCCATGTCAGCACTGGAGAGGAATCCTCAGGTTCCGGCCCCGACTCCACACAAGGTCTTAGGCCGCGGCATCGACGGGAGAGGAATCCCGAGAGGCCCCGAGGAACTCGCATGGGGACTGGCCTTTCCTGAGGCCACCAGAGCGGGTCCCTGAGGTCCCCATCGTAAGTCGAGAGCACCTGCCGCAACTCGAGAAAATCCAGGAGGTTTTGCCCTCCAGGCGAGATGAGGCCCATTTCCGCTGAGGCTTCTCGAGGCTAATCACATCTAACCACTGGAACTTCCAAAGGGTCCTTCACACCCCTGCTGCAACTGAAGCAGTTCCGCGACATACCCGTCTCCACTCGAGAGGAAGCACGTGGGGTCCCGCACACATCCAGGGGAGCCCTGTTTCCGCCTCCTAGCTCGAGATGAGGGATCCTTTCCCTGTTTCGTAGGGAAAGAATTCCCGGCGTTCCCGTCGCATCTCAAGAGGAGGCGCTCTCCGCAGGAAAGGCGAGAGGAACTCCAGGGTCGTGGCACCATTCCAAGAGACCCCCAGATGTGTCAGTCCATTCCAGAGGAACCTGTTTTCCCTGCACTGCCTTGATGTTCAAGCCGAGGATCGACTCCCACCACGTGTGCACGTGGGACAGCCCTGTGGGAAAGCCTCGTGTGAAAGCCTTGTGGGAAAGACACGAGGGAATACCATAGATCCTTTGATCCACGCGGCGGACTGCGTGACACTGCTGCTACCGCTCTGGAGGAAAGCGCAAGTGCATGCCCGCATTCGAGACGAGGACTGACTCCCCTGGGGAGACTCCAGAAGTACCCCAAGATCCATGTCAGCACTGGAGAGGAATCCTCAGGTTCCGGCCCCGACTCCACACAAGGTCTTAGGCCCCGGCATCGACGGGAGAGGAATGCCGAGAGGCCCCCGAGGAACTCACATGGGGACTGGCCTTTCCTGAGGCCACCAGAGCGGGTCCCTGAGGTCCCCATCGTAAGTCGAGAGCACCTGCCGCAACTCGAGAAAATCCAGGAGGTTTTGCCCTCCAGGCGAGATGAGGCCCATTTCCGCTGAGGCTTCTCGAGGCTAATCACATCTAACCACTGGAACTTCCAAAGGGTCCTTCACACCCATGCTGCAACTGAAGCAGTTCCGCGACATACCCGTCTCCACTCGAGAGGATGCACGTGGGGTCCCGCACACATCCAGGGGAGCCCTGTTTCCGCCTCCTAGCTCGAGGTGAGGGATCCTTTCCCTGTTTCGTAGGGAAAGAATTCCCGGCGTTCCCGTCGCATCTCAAGAGGAGGCGCTCTCCGCAGGAAGGCGAGAGGAACTCCAGGGTCGTGGCACCATTCCAAGAGACCCCCAGATGTGTCAGTCCATTCCAGAGGAACCTGTTTTCCCTGCACTGCCTTGACGTTCAAGCCGAGGATCGACTCCCACCACGTGTGCACGTGGGACAGCCCTGTGGGAAAGCCTCGTGGGAAAGCCTCGTGGGAAAGACTCGAGGGAAAACCATAGATCCTTTGATCCACGCGGCGGACTGCGTGACACTGCTGATACCGCTCTGGAGGAAAGCGCAAGTGCATGCCCGAATTCGAGACGAGGACTGACTCCCCTGGGGAGAGTCCAGAAGTACCCCAAGATCCATGTCAGCACTGGAGAGGAATCCTCAGGTTCCGGCCCCAACTCCACACAAGGTCTTAGGCCCCAGCATCGACGGGAGAGGAATCCCGAGACGCCCCCGAGGAACTCGCATGGGGACTGGCCTTTCCTGAGGCCACCAGAGCGGGTCCCTGAGGTCCCCGTCGTAAGTCGAGAGCACCTGCCGCAACTCGAGAAAATCCAGGAGGTTTTGCCCACCAGGCGAGATGAGGCCCATTTCCGCTGAGGCTTCTCGAGGCTAATCACATCTAACCACTGGAACTTCCAAAGGGTCCTTCACACCCTTGCTGCAACTCAAGAAGTTCCCCGACATACCCGTCTCCACTCGAGAGGAAGCACGTGGGGTCCCGCACACATCCAGGGGAGCCCCGTTTCCGCCTCCTAGCTCGAGATGAGGGATCCTTTCCCTGTTTCTTAGGGAAAGAATTCCCGGCGTTCCCGTCGCATCTCAAGAGGAGGCGCTCTCCACAGGAGAGGCGAGAGGAACTCCAGGGTCGTGCCACCATTCCAAGAGACGCCCAGATGTGTCAGTCCATTATAGAGGAACCTGTTTTCCCTGCACTGCCTTGACGTTCAAGCCGAGGATCGACTCCCACCTCCTGTGCACGTGGGACAGCCCTGTGGGAAAGCCTCGTGGGAAAGCCTCGTGGGAAAGACTCGAGGGAAAACCATAGATCCTTTGATCCACGCAGTGGACTGCGTGACACTGCTGCTACCGCTCTGGAGGAAAGCGCAAGTGCATGCCCGCATTCGAGACGAGGACTGACTCCCATGGGGAGACTCCAGAAGTACCCCAAGATCCATGTGAGCACTGGAGAGAAATCCTCAGGTTCCGGCCCCGACTCCACACAAGGTCTTCGGCGCCGGCATCGACGGGAGAGGAATCCCGAGAGTCCCCCGAGGAACTCACATGGGGACTGGCCTTTCCTGAGGCCACCAGAGCGGGTCCCTGAGGTCCCCGTCGTAAGTCGAGAGCACCTGCCGCAACTCGAGAAAATCCAGGAGGTTTTGCCCTCCAGGCGAGATGACGCCCATTTCCGCTGAGGCTTCTCGAGGCTAATCACATCTAACCACTGGAACTTCCAAAGGGTCCTTCACACCCTTGCTGCAACTCTAGAAGTTCCCCAACATACCCGTCTCCACTCAAGAGGAAGCACGAGTGTCCCTCACACATTCAGGCGAGCCCCGTTTCCGCCTCCTAGCTCGAGATGAGGGATCCTTTCCCTGTTTCGTAGGGAAAGAATTCCTGGCGTTACCGTCGCATCTCAAGAAGAGGCGCTCCCACAGAAAAGGCGAGAGGAACTCCAGGGTCGTGCGACCATACCAAGAGACCCCAGATGTGTCTGTCCATTACAAAGGAACCATTTTTCCCTGCACTGCCTTGACGTTCAAGCCGAGGATCGACTCCCACCACGTGTGCTCGTGGGACAGCCCTGTGGGAAAGCCTCGTGGGAAAGCCTCGTGGGAAAGACTCGAGGGAAAACCATATATCCTTTGATCCACGCGGCGGTCTGCGTGACACTGCTGCTACCGCTCTGGAGGAAAGCACAAGTGCATGCCCGCATTCGAGACGAGGACTGACTCCCCTGGGGAGACTCCAGAAGTACCCCAAGATCCATGTCAGCACTGGAGAGGAATCCTCAGGTTCCGGCCCCGACTCCACACAAGCTCTTTAGCCCCGGCATCGACGGGAGAGGAATCCCGAGAGGCCCCCGAGGAACTCGCATGGGGACTGGCCTTTCCTGAGGCCACCAGAGCGGGTCCCTGTGGTCCCCGTCGTAAGTCGAGAGCACCTGCCCCAACTCGAGAAAATCCAGGAGGTTTTGCCCTCCAGGCGAGATGAGGCCCATTTCCGCTGAGGCTTCTCGAGGCTAATCACATCTAACCACTGGAACTTCCAAAGGGTCCTTCACACCCTTGCTGCAACTGAAGCAGTTCCGCGACATACCCGTCTCCACTCGAGAGGAAGCACGTGGGGTCCCGCACACATCCAGGGGAGCCCTGTTTCCGCCTCCTAGCTCGAGATTAGGGATCCTTTCCCTGTTTCGTAGGGAAAGAATTCCCGGCGTTCCCGTCGCATCTCAAGAGGAGGCGCTCTCCACAGGAAAGGCGAGAGGAACTCCAGGGTCGTGGCACCATTCCAAGAGACCCCCAGATGTGTCAGTCCATTCCAGAGGAACCTGTTTTCCCTGCACTGCCTTGACGTTCAAGCCGAGGATCTACTCCCACCACGTGTGCACGTGGGACAGCCCTGTGGGAAAGCCTCGTGGGAAAGCCTCGTGGGAAAGACTCGAGGGAAAACCATAGATCCTTTGATCCACGAGTTGGACTGCGTGACACTGCTGCTACCGCTCTGGAGGAAAGCGCAAGTGCATGCCCGCATTCGAGACGAGGACTGACTCCCCTGGGGAGACTGCAGAAGTACCCCAAGATCCATGTCAGCACTGGAGAGGAATCCTCAGGTTCCGGCCCCGACTCCACACAAGGTCTTAGGCCCCGGCATCGACGGGAGAGGAATGCCGAGAGGCCCCCGAGGAACTCGCATGGGGACTGGCCTTTCCTGAGGCCACCAGAGCGGGTCCCTGAGGTCCCCGTCGTAAGTCGAGAGCACCTGCCGCAACTCGAGAAAATCCAGGAGGTTTTGCCCTCCAGGCGAGATGAGGCCCATTTCCGCTGAGGCTTCTCGAGGCTAATCACGTCTAACCACTGGAACGTCCAAAGGGTCCTTCACACCCTTGCTGCAACTCCAGAAGTTCCCCGACATACCCGTCTCCACTCGAGAGGAAGCACGTGGGGTCCCGCACACATCCAGGGGAGCCCCGTTTCCGCCTCCTAGCTCGAGATGAGGGATCCTTTCCCTGTTTCGTAGGGAAAGAATTCCCGGCGTTCCCGTCGCATCTCAAGAGGAGGCGCTCTCCACAGGAAAGGCGAGAGGAACTCCAGGGTCGTGCCACCATTCCAAGAGTCCCCCAGATGTGTCAGTCCATTCCAGATGAACCTGTTTTCCCTGCACTGCCTTGACGTTCAAGCCGAGGATCCACTCCCACCACGTGTGCACGTGGGACAGCCCTGTGGGAAAGCCTCGTGGGAAAGCCTCGTGGGAAAGACTCGAGGGAAAACCATAGATCCTTTGATCCACGCGGCGGAGTGCGTGACACTGCTGCTACCGCTCTGGAGGAAAGCGCAAGTGCATGCCCGCATTCGAGACGAGGACTGACTCCCCTGGGGAGACTCCAGAAGTACCCCAAGATCCATGTCAGCACTGGAGAGGAATCCTCAGGTTCCGGCCCGGACTCCACACAAGGTCTTAGGCCCCGGCATCGACGGGAGAGGAATCCCGAGAGGCCCCCGAGGAACTCGCATGGGGACTGGCCTTTCCTGAGGCCACCAGAGCGGGTCCCCGAGGTCCCCGTCGTAAGTCGAGAGCACATGCCGCAACTCGAGAAAATCCAGGAGGTTTTGCCCTCCAGGCGAGATGAGGCCCATTTCCGCTGAGGCTTCTCGAGGCTAATCACATCTAACCACTGGAACTTCCAAAGGGTCCTTCACACCCTTGCTGCAACTCAAGAAGTTCCCCGACATACCCGTCTCCACTCGAGAGGAAGCACGTGGGGTCCCGCACACATCCAGGGGAGCCCCGTTTCCGCCTCCTAGCTGGAGATGAGGGATCCTTTCCCTGTTTCGTAGGGAAAGAATTCCCGGCGTTCCCGTCGCATCTCAAGAGGAGGCGCTCTCCACAGGAGAGGCGAGAGGAAATCCAGGGTCGTGCCACCATTCCAAGAGACGCCCAGATGTGTCAGTCCATTATAGAGGAACCTGTTTTCCCTGCACTGCCTTGACGTTCAAGCCGAGGATCGACTCCCACCACCTGTGCACGTGGGACAGCCCTGTGGGAAAGCCTCGTGGGAAAGCCTCGTGGGAAAGACTCGAGGGAAAACCATAGATCCTTTGATCCACGCGGTGGACTGCGTGACACTGCTGCTACCGCTCTGGAGGAAAGCGCAAGTGCATGCCCGCATTCGAGACGAGGACTGACTCCCATGGTGAGACTCCAGAAGTACCCCAAGATCCATGTCAGCACTGGAGAGGAATCCTCATGTTCCGGCCCCGACTCCACACAAGGTCTTCGGCGCCGGCATCGACGGGAGAGGAATCCCCAGAGGCCCCCGAGGAACTCGCATGGGGACTGGCCTTTCCTGAGGCCACCAGAGCGGGTCCCTGAGGTCCCCGTCGTAAGTCGAGAGCACCTGCCGCAACTCGAGAAAATCCAGGAGGTTTTGCCATCCAGGCGAGATGAGGCCCATTTCCGCTGAGGCTTCTCGAGGCTAATCACATCTAACCACTGGAACTTCCAAAGGGTCCTTCACACCCTTGCTGCAACTCAAGAAGGTCCCCGACATACCCGTCTCCACTCGAGAGGAAGTACGTGGGGTCCCGCACACATCCAGGGGAGCCCCGTTTCCGCCTCCTAGCTCGAGATGAGGGATCCTTTCCCTGTTTCGTAGGGAAAGAATTCCCGGCGTTCCCGTCGCATCTCATGAGGAGGCGCTCTCCACAGGAAAGGCGAGAGGAACTCCAGGGTCGTGCCACCATTCCAAGAGTCCCCCAGATGTGTCAGTCCATTCCAGAGGAACCTGTTTTCCCTGCACTGCCTTGACGTTCAAGCCGAGGATCGACTCCCACCACGTGTGCACGTGGGACAGCCCTGTGGGAAAGCCTCGTGGGAAAGCCTCGTGGGAAAGACTCGAGGGAAAACCATAGATCCTTTGATCCACGCGGCGGACTGCGTGACACTACTGCTACCGCTCTGGAGGAAAGCGCAAGTGCATGCCCGCATTCGATACGAGGACTGACTCCCCTGGGGAGACTCCAGAAGTACCCCAAGATCCATGTCAGCACTGGAGAGGAATCCTCAGGTTACGGCCCCGACTCCACACAAGGTCTTAGGCCCCGGCATCGATGGGAGAGGAATCCCGAGAGGCCCCCGAGGAACTCGCATGTGGACCTGCCTTTCCTGAGGCCACCAGAGCGGGTCCCCGAGGTCCCCGTCGTAAGTCGAGAGCACATGCCGCAACTCGAGAAAATCCAGGAGGTTTTGCCCTCCAGGCGAGATGAGGCCCATTTCCGCTGAGGCTTCTCGAGGCTAATCACATCTAACCACTGGAACTTCCAAAGGGTCCTTCACACCCTTGCTGCAACTCAAGAAGTTCCCCGACATACCCGTCTCCACTCGAGAGGAAGCACGTGGGGTCCCGCACACATCCAGGGGAGCCCCGTTTCCGCCTCCTAGCTCGAGATGAGGGATCCTTTCCCTGTTTCTTAGGGAAAGAATTACCGGCGTTCCCGTCGCATCTCAAGAGGAGGCGCTCTCCACAGGAGAGGCGAGAGGAACTCCAGGGTCGTGCCACCATTCCAAGAGACGCCCAGATGTGTCAGTCCATTATAGAGGAACCTGTTTTCCCTGCACTGCCTTGACGTTCAAGCCGAGGATCGACTCCCACCACCTGTGCACGTGGGACAGCCCTGTGGGAAAGCCTCGTGGGAAAGCCTCGTGGGAAAGACACGAGGGAAAACCATAGATCCTTTGATCCACGCAGTGGACTGCGTGACACTGCTGCTACCGCTCTGGAGGAAAGCGCAAGTGCATGCCCGCTTTCGAGACGAGGACTGACTCCCCAGGGGAGACTGCAGAAGTACCCCAAGATCCATGTCAGCACTGGAGAAGAATCCTCAGGTTCCGGCCCCGACTCCACACAAGGTCTTAGGCCCCGGCATCGACGGGAGAGGAATCCCGAGAGGCCCCCGAGGAACTCGCATGGGGACTGGCCTTTCCTGAGGCCACCAGAGCGGGTCCCTGAGGTCCCCGTCGTAAGTCGAGAGCACCTGCCGCAACTCGAGAAAATCCAGGAGGTTTTGCCCTCCAGGCGAGATGAGGCCCATTTCCGCTGAGGCTTCTCGAGGCTAATCACATCTAACCACTGGAACTTCCAAAGGGTCCTTCACACCCTTGCTGCAACTGAAGCAGTTCTGCGACATACCCTTCTCCACTCGAGAGGAAGCACGTGGGGTCCCGCACACATCCAGGGGAGCCCTGTTTCCGCCTCGTACCTCTAGGTGAGGGATCCTTTCCCTGTTTCGTAGGGAAAGAATTCCCGGCGTTCCCGTCGCATCTCAAGAGGAGGCGCTCTCCGCAGGAAAGGCGAGAGGAACTCCAGGGTCGTGGCACCATTCCAAGAGACCCCCAGATGTGTCAGTCCATTCCAGAGGAACCTGTTTTCCCTGCACTGCCTTGACGTTCAAGCCGAGGATCGACTCCCACCACGTGTGCACGTGGGACAGCCCTGTGGGAAAGCCTCGTGGGAAAGCCTCGTGGGAAAGACACGAGGGAATACCATAGATCCTTTGATCCACGCGGCGGACTGCGTGACACTGCTGCTACCGCTCTGGAGGAAAGCGCAAGTGCATGCCCGCATTCGAGACGAGGACTGACTCCCCTGGGGAGACTCCAGAAGTACCCCAAGATCCATGTCAGCACTGGAGAGGAATCCTCAGGTTCCGGCCCCGACTCCACACAAGGTCTTAGGCCCCGGCATCGACGGGAGAGGAATGCCGAGAGGCCCCCGAGGAACTCACAAGGGGACTGGCCTTTCCTGAGGCCACCAGAGCGTTTCCCTGAGGTCCCCATCGTAAGTCGAGAGCACCTGCCGCAACTCGAGAAAATCCAGGAGGTTTTGCCCTCCAGGCGAGATGAGGCCCATTTCCGCTGAGGCTTCTCGAGGCTAATCACATCTAACCACTGGAACTTCCAAAGGGTCCTTCACACCCTTGCTGCAACTGAAGCAGTTCCGCGACATACCCGTCTCCACTCGAGAGGAAGCACGTGGGGTCCCGCACACATCCAGGGGAGCCCTGTTTCCGCCTCCTAGCTCGAGATGAGGGATCCTTTCCCTGTTTCGTAGGGAAAGAATTCCCGGCGTTCCCGTCACATCTCAAGAGGAGGCGCTCTCCGCAGGAAAGGCGAGAGGAACTCCAGGGTCGTGGCACCATTCCAAGAGACCCCCAGATGTGTCAGTCCATTCCAGAGGAACCTGTTTTCCCTGCACTGCCTTGACGTTCAAGCCGAGGATCGACTCCCACCACGTGTGCACGTGGGACAGCCCTGTGGGAAAGCCTCGTGGGAAAGCCTCGTGGGAAAGACTCGAGGGAAAACCATAGATCCTTTGATCCACGCGACCGACTGCGTGACACTGCTTCTACCGCTCTGGAGGAAAGCGCAAGTGCATGCCCGCATTCGAGACGAGGACTGACTCCCCTGGGGAGACTCCAGAAGTACCCCAAGATCCATGTCAGCACTGGAGAGGAATCCTCAGGTTCCGGCCCCGACTCCACACAAGGTCTTAGGCCCCGGCATCGACGGGAGAGGAATGCCGAGAGGCCCCCGAGGAACTCGCATGGGGACTGGCCTTTCCTGAGGCCATCAGAGCGGGTCCCTGAGGTCCCCATCGTAAGTCGAGAGCACCTGCCACAACTCGAGAAAATCCAGGAGGTTTTGCCCTCCAGGCGAGATGAGGCCCATTTCCGCTGAGGCTTCTCGAGGCTAATCACATCTAACCACTGGAACTTCCAAAGGGTCCTTCACACCCCTGCTGCAACTGAAGCAGTTCCGCGACATACCCGTCTCCACTCGAGAGGATGCACGTGGGGTCCCGCACACATCCAGGGGAGCCCTGTTTCCGCCTCCTAGCTCGAGGTGAGGGATCCTTTCCCTGTTTCGTAGGGAAAGAATTCCCGGCGTTCCCGTCGCATCTCAAGAGGAGGCGCTCTCCGCAGGAAGGCGAGAGGAACTCCAGGGTCGTGGCACCATTCCAAGAGACCCCCAGATGTGTCAGTCCATTCCAGAGGAACCTGTTTTCCCTGCACTGCCTTGACGTTCAAGCCGAGGATCCACTCCCACCACGTGTGCACGTGGGACAGCCCTGTGGGAAAGCCTCGTGGGAAATCCTCGTGGGAAAGACTCGAGGGAAAACCATAGATCCTTTGATCCACGCG
This sequence comes from Ovis canadensis, assembly GCF_042477335.2. Taxonomy (NCBI): domain Eukaryota; kingdom Metazoa; phylum Chordata; class Mammalia; order Artiodactyla; family Bovidae; genus Ovis; species Ovis canadensis. The sequence goes on from NC_091259.1 coordinate 2,202,373, forward strand.
GCGGACTGCGTGACACTGCTGATACCGCTCTGGAGGAAAGCGCAAGTGCATGCCCGAATTCGAGACGAGGACTGACTCCCCTGGGGAGACTCCAGAAGTACCCCAAGATCCATGTCAGCACTGGAGAGGAATCCTCAGGTTCCGGCCCCAACTCCACACAAGGTCTTAGGCCCCGGCATCGACGGGAGAGGAATCCCGAGAGGCCCCCGAGGAACTCGCATGGGGACTGGCCTTTCCTGAGGCCACCAGAGCGGGTCCCTGAGGTTCCCGTCGTAAGGCGAGAGCACCTGCCGCAACTCGAGAAAATCCAGGAGGTTTTGCCCTCCAGGCGAGATGAGGCCCATTTCCGCTGAGGCTTCTCGAGGCCAATCACATCTAACCACTGGAACTTCCAAAGGGTCCTTCACACCTTGCTGCAACTCAAGAAGTTCCCCGACATACCCGTCTGCACTCGAGAGGAAGCACGTGGTGTCCCGCACACATCCAGGGGAGCCCCGTTTCCGCCTCCTAGCTCGAGATGAGGGATCCTTCCCCTGTTTCGTAGGGAAAGAATTCCCGGCGTTCCCGTCGCATCTCAAGAGGAGGCGCTCTCCACAGGAAAGGCGAGAGGAACTCCAGGGTCGTGCCACCATTCCAAGAGTCCCCCAGATGTGTCAGTCCATTCCAGAGGAACCTGTTTTCCCTGCACTGCCTTGACGTTCAAGCCGAGCATCCACTCCCACCACGTGTGCACGTGGGACAGCCCTGTGGGAAAGCCTCGTGGGAAAGCCTCGTGGGAAAGACTCGAGGGAAAACCATAGATCCTTTGATCCACGCGGCGGACTGCGTGACACTGCTGCTACCGCTAGGGAGGAAAGCGCAAGTGCATGCCCGCATTCGAGACGAGGACTGACTCCCCTGGGGAGACTCCAGAAGTACCCCAAGATCCATGTCAGCACTGGAGAGGAATCCTCAGGTTCCGGCCCCGACTCCACACAAGGTCTTAGGCCCCGGCATCGACGGGAGAGGAATGCCGAGAGGCCCCCGAGGAACTCGCATGGGGACTGGCCTTTCCTGAGGCCACCAGAGCGGGTCCCTGAGGTCCCCGTCGTAAGTCGAGAGCACCTGCCGCAACTCGAGAAAATCCAGGAGGTTTTGCCCTCCAGGCGAGATGAGGCCCATTTCCGCTGAGGCTTCTCGAGGCCAATCACATCTAACCACTGGAACTTCCAAAGGGTCCTTCACACCCTTGCTGCAACTCAAGAAGTTCCCCGACATACCCGTCTCCACTCGAGAGGAAGCACCTGGTGTCCCGCACACATCCAGGGGAGCCCCGTTTCCGCCTCCTAGCTCGAGATGAGGGATCCTTTCCCTGTTTCGTAGGGAAAGAATTCCCGGCGTTCCGGTCGCATCTCAAGAGGAGGCGCTCTCCACAGGAAAGGCGAGAGGAACTCCAGGGTCGTGCCACCATTCCAAGAGTCCCCCAGATGTGTCAGTCCATTCCAGAGGAACCTGTTTTCCCTGCACTGCCTTGACGTTCAAGCCGAGGATCCACTCCCAGCACGTGTGCACGTGGGACAGCCCTGTGGGAAAGCCTCGAGGGAAAGCCTCGTGGGAAAGACTCGAGGGAAAACCATAGATCCTTTGATCCACGCGGCTGACTGCGTGACACTGCTGCTACCGCTCTGGAGGAAAGCGCAAGTGCATGCCCGCATTCGAGACGAGGACTGACTCCCGTGGGGAGACTCCAGAAGTACCCCAAGATCCATGTCAGCACTGGAGAGGAATCCTCAGGTTCCGGCCCCGACTCCACACAAGGTCTTAGGCCCCGGCATCGACGGGAGAGGAATCCCGAGAGGCCCCCGAGGAACTCGCATGGGGACTGGCCTTTCCTGAGGCCACCAGAGCGGGTCCCTGAGGTCCCCGTCGTAAGTCGAGAGCACCTGCCGCAACTCGAGAAAATCCAGGAGGTTTTGCCCTCCAGGCGAGATGAGGCCCATTTCCGCTGAGGCTTCTCGAGGCTAATCACGTCTAACCAATGGAACTTCCAAAGGGTCCTTCACACCCTTGCTGCAACTCAAGAAGTTCCCCGACATACCCGTCTCCACTCGAGAGGAAGCACGTGGGGTCCCGCACACATCCAGGGGAGCCCCGTTTCCGCCGCCTAGCTCGAGATGAGGGATCCTTTCCCTGTTTCGTAGGGAAAGAATTCCTGGCGTTCCCGTCGCATCTCAAGAGGAGGCGCTCTCCACAGGAGAGGCGAGAGGATCTCCAGGGTCGAGCCACCATTCCAAGAGACGCCCAGATGTGTCAGTCCATTCCAGAGGAACCTGTTTTCCCTGCACTGCCTTGACGTTCAAGCCGAGGATCGACTCCCACCAAATGTGCACGTGGGACAGCCCTGTGGGAAAGCCTCGGGGGAAAGCCTCGTAGGAAAGACTCGAGGGAAAACCATAGATCCTTTGATCCACGCGGCGGACTGCGTGACACTGCTGCTACCGCTCTGGAGGAAAGCGCAAGTGCATGCCCGCATTCGAGACGAGGACTGACTCCCCTGGGGAAACTCCAGAAGTACCCCAAGATCCATGTCAGCACTGGAGAGGAATCCTCAGGTTCCGGCCCCGACTCCACACAAAGTCTTAGGCCCCGGCATCGACGGGAGAGGAATCCCGAGAGGCCCCCGAGGAACTCGCATGGGGACTGGCCTTTCCTGAGGTCACCAGAGCGGGTCCGCGAGGTCCCCGTCGTAAGTCGAGAGCACCTGCCGCAACTCGAGAAAATCCAGGAGGTTTTTCCCTCCAGGCGAGATGAGGCCCATTTCCGCTGAGGCTTCTCGAGGCTAATCACATCTAACCACTGGAACTTCCAAAGGGTCCTTCACACCCTTGCTGCAACTCAAGAAGTTCCCCGACATACCCGTCTCCACTCGAGAGGAAGCACGTGGGGTCCCGCACACATCCAGGGGAGCCCCGTTTGCGCCTCCTTGCTCGAGATGAGGGATCCTTTCCCTGTTTCTTAGGGAAAGAATTCCCGGCGTTCCCGTCGCATCTCAAGAGGAGGCGCTCTCCACAGGAGAGGCGAGAGGAACTCCAGGGTCGTGCCACCATTCCAAGAGACGCCCAGATGTGTCAGTCCATTACAGAGGAACCTGTTTTCCCTGCACTGCCTTGACGTTCAAGCCGAGGATCGACTCCCACCACCTGTGCACGTGGGACAGCCCTGTGGGAAAGCCTCGTGGGAAAGCCTCGTGGGAAAGACTCGAGGGAAAACCATAGATCCTTTGATCCACGCGGCGGACTGCGTGACACTGCTGCTACCGCTCTGGAGGAAAGCGCAAGTGCATGCCCGCATTAGAGACGAGGACTGACTCCCCTGGGGAGACTCCAGAAGTACCGCAAGATCCATGTCAGCACTGGAGAGGAATCCTCAGGTTCCGGCCCCGACTCCACACAAGGTCTTAGGCCCCGGCATCGACGGGAGAGGAATCCCGAGAGGCCCCCGAGGAACTCGCATGGGGACTGGCCTTTCCTGAGGCCACCAGAGCGGGTCCCTGAGGTCCCCGTCGTAAGTCGAGAGCACCTGCCGCAACTCGAGAAAATCCAGGAGGTTTTGCCCTCCAGGCGAGATGAGGCCCATTTCCGCTGAGGCTTCTCGAGGCTAATCACGTCTAACCACTGGAACTTCCAAAGGGTCCTTCACACCCTTGCTGCAACTCAAGAAGTTCCCCGACATACCCGTCTCCACTCGAGAGGAAGCACGAGGGTCCCACACACATCCAGGGGAGCCCCGTTTCCGCCTCCTAGCTCGAGATGAGGGATCCTTTCCCTGTTTCTTAGGGAAAGAATTCCCGGCGTTACCGTCGCATCTCAAGAGGAGGCGCTCTCCACAGGAAAGGCGAGAGGAACGCCAGGGTCGTGCCACCATTCCAAGAGTCCCCCAGATGTGTCAGTCCATTCCAGAAGAACCTGTTTTCCCTGCACTGCCTTGACGTTCAAGCCGAGGATACACTCCCACCACGTGTGCACGTGGGACAGCCCTGTGGGAAAGCCTCGTGGGAAAGCCTCGTGGGAAAGACTCTAGGGAAAACCATAGATCCTTTGATCCACGCGGCGGACTGCATGACACTGCTGCTACCGCTCTGGAGGAAAGCGCAAGTGCATGCCCGCATTCGAGACGAGGACTGACTCCCCTGGGAAGACTCCAGAAGTACCCCAAGACCCATGTCAGCACTGGAGAGGAATCCTCAGGTTCCGGCCCCGACTCCACACAAGGTCTTAGGCCCCGGCATCGACGGGAGAGGAATCCCGAGAGGCCCCCTAGGAACTCGCATGGGGACTGGACTTTCCTGAGGCCACCAGAGCGGGTCCCTGAGGTCCCCGTCGTAAGTCGAGAGCACCTGCCGCAACTCGAGAAAATCCATGAGGTTTTGCCCTCCAGGCGAGATGAGGCCCATTTCCGCAGGGGCTTCTCGAGGCTAATCACGTCTAACCACTGGAACTTCCAAAGGGTCCTCCTTGCTGCAACTCAAGAAGTTCCCCGACATACCCGTCTCCACTCGAGAGGAAGCACGTGGGGTCCCGCACACATCCAGGGGAGCCCCGTTTCCGCCTCCTAGCTCGAGATGAGGGGTCCTTTCCCTGTTTCGTAGGGAAAGAATTCCCGGCGTTCCCGTCGCATCTCAAGAGGAGGCGCTCTCCACAGGAAAGGCGAGAGGAACTCCAGGGTCGTGCCACCATTCCAAGAGTCCCCCAGATGTGTCAGTCCATTCCAGAGGAACCTGTTTTCCCTGCACTGACTGGACGTTCAAGCCGAGGATCCACTCCCACCACGTGTGCACGTGGGACAGCCCTGTGGGAAAGCCTCGTGGGAAAGCCTCGTGGGAAAGACTCGAGGGAAAACCATAGATCCTTTGATCCACGCGGCTGACTGCGTGACACTGCTGCTACCGCTCTGGAGGAAAGCGCAAGTGCATGCCCGCATTCGAGACGAGGACTGACTCCCGTGGGGAGACTCCAGAAGTACCCCAAGATCCATGTCAGCACTGGAGAGGAATCCTCAGGTTCCGGCCCCGAATCCACACAAGGTCTTAGGCCCCGGCATCGACGGGAGAGGAATCCCGAGAGGCCCCCGAGGAACTCGCATGGGGACTGGCCTTTCCTGAGGCCACCAGAGCGGGTCCCTGAGGTCCCCGTCGTAAGTCGAGAGCACCTGCCGCAACTCGAGAAAATCCAGGAGGTTTTGCCCTCCAGGCGAGATGAGGCCCATTTCCGCTGAGGCTTCTCGAGGCTAATCACGTCTAACCACTGGAACTTCCAAAGGGTCCTTCACACCCTTGCTGCAACTCAAGAAGTTCCCCGACATACCCGTCTCCACTCGAGAGGAAGCACGTGGGGTCCCGCACACATCCAGGGGAGCCCCGTTTCCGCCGCCTAGCTCGAGATGAGGGATCCTTTCCCTGTTTCGTAGGGAAAGAATTCCTGGCGTTCCCGTCGCATCTCAAGAGGAGGCGCTCTCCACAGGAGAGGCGAGAGGATCTCCAGGGTCGAGCCACCATTCCAAGAGACGCCCAGATGTGTCAGTCCATTCCACAGGAACCTGTTTTCCCTGCACTGCCTTGACGTTCAAGCCGAGGATCGACTCCCACCAAGTGTGCACGTGGGACAGCCCTGTGGGAAAGCCTCGGGGGAAAGCCTCGTAGGAAAGACTCGAGGGAAAACCATAGATCCTTTGATCCACGCGGCGGACTGCGTGACACTGCTGCTACCGCTCTGGAGGAAAGCGCAAGTGCATGCCCGCATTCGAGACGAGGACTGACTCCCCTGGGGAGACTCCAGAAGTACCCCAAGATCCATGTCAGCACTGGAGAGGAATCCTCAGGTTCCGGCCCCGACTCCACACAAAGTCTTAGGCAACGGCATCGACGGGAGAGGAATCCCGAGAGGCCCCCGAGGAACTCGCATGGGGACTGGCCTTTCCTGAGGCCACCAGAGCGGGTCCCTGAGGTCCCCATCGTAAGTCGAGAGCACCTGCCGCAACTCGAGAAAATCCAGGAGGTTTTGCCCTCCAGGCGAGATGAGGCCCATTTCCGCTGAGGCTTCTCGAGGCTAATCACATCTAACCACTGGAACTTCCAAAGGGTCCTTCACACCCTTGCTGCAACTGAAGCAGTTCCGCGACATACCCGTCTCCACTCGAGAGGAAGCACGTGGGGTCCCGCACACATCCAGGGGAGCCCTGTTTCCGCCTCCTAGCTCGAGATGAGGGATCCTTTCCCTGTTTCGTAGGGAAAGAATTCCCGGCGTTCCCGTCGCATCTCAAGAGGAGGCGCTCTCCGCAGGAAAGGCGAAAGGAACTCCAGGGTCGTGGCACCATTCCAAGAGACCCCCAGATGTGTCAGTCCATTCCAGAGGAACCTGTTTTCCCTGCACTGCCTTGACTTTCAAGCCGAGGATCGACTCCCACCACGTGTGCACGTGGGACAGCCCTGTGGGAAAGCCTCTTGGGAAAGCCTCGTGGGAAAGACTCGAGGGAAAACCATAGATCCTTTGATCCACGCGGCGGACTGCGTGACACTGCTGCTACCGCTCTGGAGGAAAGCGCAAGTGCATGCCCGCATTAGAGACGAGGACTGACTCCCCTGGGGAGACTCCAGAAGTACCCCAAGATCCATGTCAGCACTGGAGAGGAATCCTCAGGTTCCGGCCCCGACTCCACACAAGGTCTTCGGCCCCGGCATCGACGGGAGAGGAATCCCGAGAGGCCCCCGTGGAACTCGCATGTGGACTGGCCTTTCCTGTGGTCACCAGAGCGGGTCCCTGAGGTCCCCGTCGTAAGTCGAGAGCAACTGCCGCAACTCGAGAAAATCCAGGAGGTTTTGCCCTCCAGGCGAGATGAGGCCCATTTCCGCTGAGGCTTCTCGAGGCCAATCACATCTAACCACTGGAACTTCCAAAGGGTCCTTCACACCCTTGCTGCAACTCAAGAAGTTCATCGACAAGCCCGTCTCCACTCGAGAGGAAGCACGTGGTGTCCCGGACACATCCAGGGGAGCCCCGTTTCCGCCTCCTAGCTCGAGATGAGGGATCCTTTCCCTGTTTCGTAGGGAAAGAATTCCCGGCGTTCCCGTCGCATCTCAAGAGGAGGCGCTCTCCACAGGAAAGGCGAGAGGAACTCCAGGGTCGTGCCACCATTCCAAGAGTCCCTCAGATGTGTCAGTCCATTCCAGAGGAACCTGTTTTCCCTGCACTGCCTTGACGTTCAAGCCGAGGATCGACTCCCACCACGTGTGCACGTGGGACAGCCCTGTGGGAAAGCCTCGTGGGAAAGCCTCGTGGGAAAGATTCGAGGGAAAACCATACATCCTTTGATCCACGCGGCAGACTGCGTGACACTGCTGCTACCGCTCTGGAGGAAAGCGCAAGTGCATGCCCGCATTCGAGACGAGGACTGACTCCCCTGGGGAGACTTCAGAAGTACCCCAAGATCCATGTCAGCACTGGAGAGGAATCCTCAGGTTCCGGCCCCGAATCCACACAAGGTCTTAGGCCCCGGCATCGACGGGAGAGGAATCCCGAGAGGCCCCCGAGGAACTCGCATGGGGACTGGCCTTTCCTGAGGCCACCAGAGCGGGTCCCTGAGGTCCCCGTCGTAAGTCGAGAGCACCTGCCGCAACTCGAGAAAATCCAGGAGGTTTTGCCCTCCAGGCGAGATGAGGCCCATTTCCGCTGAGTCTTCTCGAGGCCAATCACTCTAACCACTGGAACTTCCAAAGGGTCCTTCACACCCTTGCTGCAACTCAAGAAGTTCCCCGACATGCCCGTCTCCACTCGAGAGGAAGCACGTGGTGTCCCGCACACATCCAGGGGAGCCCCGTTTCCGCCTCCTATCTCGAGATGAGGGATCCTTTCCCTGTTTCGTAGGGAAAGAATTCCCGGCGTTCCCGTCGCATCTCAAGAGGAGGCGCTCTCCACAGGAAAGGCGAGAGGAACTCCAGGGTCGTGCCACCATTCCAAGAGTCCCCCAGATGTGTCAGTCCATTCCAGAGGAACCTGTTTTCCCTGCACTGCCTTGACGTTCAAGCCGAGGACCAACTCCCAACACGTGTGCACGTGGGATAGCCCTGTGGGAAAGCCTCGTGGGAAAGCCTCGTGGGAAAGACTCGAGGGAAAACCATAGATCCTTTGATCCACGCGGCGGACTGCGTGACACTGCTGCTACCGCTCTGGAGGAAAGCCCAAGTGCATGCCCGCATTAGAGACGAGGACTGACTCCCCTGGGGAGACTCCAGAAGTACCCCAAGATCCATGTCAGCACTGGAGAGGAATCCTCAGGTTCCGGCCCCGACTCCACACAAGGTCTTAGGCCCCGCCATCGACGGGAGAGGAATCCCGAGAGGCCCCCGAGGAACTCGCATGGGGACTGGCCGTTCCTGAGGCCACCAGAGCGGGTCCCTGAGGTCCCCGTCGTAAGTGGAGAGCACCTGCCGCAACTCGAGAAAATCCAGGAGGTTTTGCCCTCCAGGCGAGACGAGGCCCATTTCCGCTGAGGCTTCTCGAGGCCAATACGTCTAACCACTGGAACTTCCAAAGGGTCCTTCACACCCTTGCTGCAACTCAAGAAGTTCCCCGACATACCCGTCTCCACTCGACAGGAAGCACGTGGGGTCCCGCACACATCCAGGGGAGCCCCGTTTCCGCCTCCTAGCTCGAGATGAGGGATCCTTTCCCTGTTTCGTAGGGAAAGAATTCCCGGCGTTCCCGTCGCATCTCAAGAGGAGGCGCTCTCCACAGGAAAGGCGAGATGAATTCCAGGGTCGTGCCACCATTCCAAGAGTCCCCCAGATGTGTCAGTCCATTCCAGAGGAACCTGTTTTCCCTGCACTGCCTTGACGTTCAAGCCGAGGATCGACTCCCACCACGTGTGCACGTGGGACAGCCCTGTGGGAAAGCCTCGTGGGAAAGCCTCGTGGGAAAGACTCGAGGGAAAACCATAGATCCATTGATCCACGCGGCGGACTGCGTGACACTGCTGCTACCGCTCTGGAGGAAAGCGCAAGTGCATGCCCGCATTCGAGACGAGGACTGACTTCCCTGGGGAGACTCCAGAAGTACGCCAAGATCCATGTCAGCACTGGACAGGAATCCTCAGATCCGGCCCCGACTCCACACAAGGTCTTAGGCCCCGGCATCGACGGGAGAGGAATCCCGAGAGGCCCCCGAGGAACTCGCATGGGGACTGGCCTTTCCTGAGGCCACCAGAGCGGGTCCCTGAGGTCCCCGTCGTAAGTCGAGAGCACCTGCCGCAACTCGAGAAAATCCAGGAGGTTTTGCCCTCCAGGCGAGATGAGGCCCATTTCCGCTGAGGCTTCTCGAGGCCAATCACATCTAACCACTGGAACTTCCAAAGGGTCCTTCACACCATTGCTGCAACTCAAGAAGTTCCCCGACATACCCGTCTCCACTCGAGAGGAAGCACGTGGGGTCCCGCACACATCCAGGGGAGCCCCGTTTCCACCTCCTAGCTCGAGATGAGGGATCCTTTCCCTGTTTCGTAGGGAAAGAATTCCCGGCGTTCCCGTCGCATCTCAAGAGGAGGCGCTCTCCACAGGAAAGGCGAGAGGAACTCCAGGGTCGTGCCACCATTCCAAGAGTCCCCCAGATGTGTCAGTCCATTCCAGAGGAACCTGTTTTCCCTGCACTGCCTTGACGTTCAAGCCGAGGATCGACTCCCACCACGTGTGCACGTGGGACAGCCCTGTGGGAAAGCCTCGTGGGAAAGCCTCGTGGGAAAGACTCGAGGGAAAACCATAGATCCTTTGATCCACGCGGCGGACTGCGTGACACTGCTGCTACCGCTCTGGAGGAAAGCGCAAGTGCATGCCCGCATTCGAGACGAGGACTGACTCCCCTGGGGAGACTCCAGAAGTACCCCAAGATCCATGTCAGCACTGGAGAGGAATCCTCAGGTTCCGGCCCCGACTCCACACAAGGTCTTAGGCCCCGGCATCGACGGGAGAGGAATCCCGAGAGGCCCCCGAGGAACTCGCATGGGGACTGGCCTTTCCTGAGGGCACCAGAGCGGGTCCCTGAGGTCCCCGTCGTAAGTCGAGAGCACCTGCCGCAACTCGAGAAAATCCAGGAGGTTTTGCCCTCCAGGCGAGATGAGGCCCATTTCCGCTGAGGCTTCTCGAGGCCAATCACATCTAACCACTGGAACTTCCAAAGGGTCCTTCACACCCTTGCTGCAACTCAAGAAGTTCCCCGACATACCCGTCTCCACTCGAGAGGAAGCACGTGGTGTCCCGCACACATCGTGGGGAGCCCCGTTTCCGCCTCCTAGCTCGAGATGAGGGATCCTTTCCCTGTTTCGTAGGGAAAGAATTCCCGGCGTTCCCGTCGCATCTCAAGAGGAGGCGCTCTCCACAGGAAAGGCGAGAGGAACTCCAGGGTCGTGCCACCATTCCAAGAGTCCCCCAGATGTGTCAGTCCATTCCAGAGGAACCTGTTTTCCCTGCACTGCCTTGACGTTCAAGCTGAGGATCGACTCGCACCACGTGTGCACGTGGGACAGCCCTGTGGGAAAGCCTCGTGGGAAAGCCTCGTAGGAAAGACTCGAGGGAAAACCATAGATCCTTTGATCCACGGGGCGGACTGCGTGACACTGCTGCTACCGCTCTGGAGGAAAGCGCAAGTGCATGCCCGCATTCGAGACGAGGACTGACTCCCCTGGGGAGACTCCAGAAGTACCCCAAGATCCATGTCAGCACTGGAGAGGAATCCTCAGGTTCCGGCCCCGACTCCACACAAGGTCTTAGGCCCCGGCATCGACGGGAGAGGAATCCCGAGAGGCCCCCGAGGAACTCGCATGGGGACTGGCCTTTCCTGAGGGCACCAGAGCGGGTCCCTGAGGTCCCCGTCGTAAGTCGAGAGCACCTGCCGCAACTCGAGAAAATCCAGGAGGTTTTGCCCTCCAGGCGAGATGAGGCCCATTTCCGCTGAGTCTTCTCGAGGCCAATCACGTCTAAACACTGGAACTTCCAAAGGGTCCTTCACACCCTTGCTGCAACTCAAGAAGTTCCCCGACATACCCGTCTCCACTCGAGAGGAAGCACGTGGGGTCCCGCACACATCCAGGGGAGCCCCGTTTCCGCCTCCTAGCTCGAGATGAGGGATCCTTTCCCTGTTTCGTAGGGAAAGAATTCCCGGCGTTCCCGTCGCATCTCAAGAGGAGGCGCTCTCCACAGGAAAGGCGAGAGGAACTCCAGGGTCGTGCCACCATTCCAAGAGTCCCCCAGGTGTGTCAGTCCATTCCAGAGGAACCTGTTTTCCCTGCACTGCCTTGACGTTCAAGCCGAGGATCGACTCCCACCACGTGTGCACGTGGGACAGCCCTGTGGGAAAGCCTCGTGGGAAAGCCTCCAGGGAAAGACTCGAGGGAAAACCACAGATCCTTTGATCCACGCGGCGGACTGCGTGACACTGCTGCTACCGCTCTGGAGGAAAGCACAAGTGCATGCACGCATTCGAGACGAGGACTGACTTCCCTGGGGAGACTCCAGAAGTACGCCAAGATCCATGTCAGCACTGGAGAGGAATCCCCAGGTTCCGGCCCCGACTCCACACAAGGTCTTAGGCCCCGGCATCGACGGGAGAGGAATCCCGAGAGGCCCCCGAGGAACTCGCATGGGGACTGGCCTTTCCTGAGGCCACCAGAGCGGGTCCCTGAGGTCCCCGTCGTAAGTCGAGAGCACCTGCCGCAACTCGAGAAAATCCAGGAGGTTTTGCCCTCCAGGCGATATGAGGCCCATTTCCGCTGAGGCTTCTCGAGGCCAATCACATCTAACCACTGGAACTTCCAAAGGGTCCTTCACACCCTTGCTGCAACTCAAGAAGTTCCCCGACATACCCGTCTCCACTCTAGAGGAAGCACGTGGGGTCCTGCACACATCCAGGGGAGCCCCGTTTCCGCCTCCTAGCTCGAGATGAGGGATCCTTTCCCTGTTTCGTAGGGAAAGAATTCCCGGCGTTCCCGTCGCATCTCAAGAGGAGGCGCTCTCCACAGGAAAGGCGAGAGGAACTCCAGGGTCGTGCCACCATTCCAAGAGTCCCCCAGATGTGTCAGTCCATTCCAGAGGAACCTGTTTTCCCTGCACTGCCTTGACGTTCAAGCCGAGGATCGACTCCCACCACGTGTGCACGTGGGACAGCCCTGTGGGAAAGCCTCGTGGGAAAGCCTCGTGGGAAAGACTCGAGGGAAAACCATAGATCCTTTGATCCACGCGGCGGACTGCGTGACACTGCTGCTACCGCTCTGGAGGAAAGCGCAAGTGCATGCCCGCATTCGAGTCGAGGACTGACTCCCCTGGGGAGACTCCAGAAGTACCCCAAGATCCATGTCTGCACTGGAGAGGAATACTCAGGTTCCGGCCCCGACTCCACACAAGGTCTTAGACCCCGGCATCGACGGGAGAGGAATCCCGAGAGGCCCCCGAGGAACTCGCATGGGGACTGGCCTTTCCTGAGGCCACCAGAGCGGGTCCCTGAGGTCCCCGTCGTAAGTCGAGAGCACCTGCCGCAACTCGAGAAAATCCAGGAGGTTTTGCCCTCCAGGCGAGATGAGGCCCATTTCCGCTGAGGCTTCTCGAGGCCAATCACATCTAACCACTGGAACTTCCAAAGGGTCCTTCACACCATTGCTGCAACTCAAGAAGTTCCCCGACATACCCGTCTCCACTCGAGAGGAAGCATGTGGGGTCCCGCACACATCCAGGGGAGCCCCGTTTCCGCCTCCTAGCTCGAGATGAGGGATCCTTTCCCTGTTTCGTAGGGAAAGAATTCCCGGCGTTCCCGTCGCATCTCAAGAGGAGGGGCTCTCCACAGGAAAGGCGAGAGGAACTCCATGGTCGTGACACCATTCCAAGAGTCCCCCAGATGTGTCAGTCCATTCCAGAGGAACCTGTTTTCCCTGCACTGCCTTGACGTTCAAGCCGAGGATCGACTCCCACCACGTGTGCACGTGGACAGCCCTGTGGGAAAGCCTCGTGGGAAAGCCTCGTGGGAAAGACTCGAGGGAAAACCATAGATCCTTTGATCCACGCGGCGGACTGCGTGACACTGCTGCTACCGCTCTGGAGGAAAGCGCAAGTGCATGCCCTCATTCGAGAGGAGGACTGACTCCCCTGGGGAGACTCCAGAAGTACCCCAAGATGCATGTCAGCACTGGAGAGGAATCATCAGGTTCCGGCCCCGACTCCACACAAGGTCTTAGGCCCCGGCATCGACGGGAGAGGAATCCCGAGATGCCCCCGAGGAACTCGCATGGGGACTGGCCTTTCCTGAGGCCACCAGAGCGGGTCTCTGAGGTCCCCGTCGTAAGTCGAGAGCACCTGCCGCAACTCGAGAAAATCCACGAGGTTTTGCCCTCCAGGCGAGATGAGGCCCATTTCCGCTGAGGCTTCTCGGGGCCAATCACATCTAACCACTGGAACTTCCAAAGGGTCCTTCACACCCTTGCTACAACTCAAGAAGTTCCCCGACATACCCGTCTCCACTCGAGAGGAAGCACGTGGGGTCCCGCACACATCCAGGGGAGCCCCGTTTCCGCCTCCTAGCTCGAGATGAGGGATCCTATCCCTGTTTCGTAGGGAAAGAATTCCCGGCGTTCCCGTCGCACCTCAAGAGGAGGCGCTCTCCAAAGGAAAGGCGAAAGGAACTCCAGGGTCGTGCCACCATTCCAAGAGTCCCCCAGATGTGTCAGTCCATTCCACAGGAACCTGTTTTCCCTGCACTGCCTTGACGTTCAAGCCGAGCATCCACTCCCACCACGTGTGCACCTGGGACAGCCCTGTGGGAAAGCCTCGTGGGAAAGCCTCGTGGGAAAGACTCGAGGGAAAACCATAGATCCTTTGATCCACGCGGCGGACTGCGTGACACTGCTGCTACCGCTCTGGAGGAAAGTGTATGTGCATGCCCGCATTCGAGACGAGGACTGACTCCCCTGGGGAGACTCCAGAAGTACCCCAAGATCCATGTCAGCACTGGAGAGGAATCCTCAGGTTCCGGCCCCGACTCCACACAAGGTCTTAGGCCCCGGCATCGACGGGAGAGGAATCCCGAGAGGCCCCCGAGGGACTCGCATGGGGACTGGCCTTTCCTGAGGCCACCAGAGCGGGTCCCTGAGGTCCCCGTCGTAAGTCGAGAGCACCTGCGGCAACTCGAGAAAATCCAGGAGGTTTTGCCCTCCAGGCGAGATGAGGCCCATTTCCGCTGAGGCTTCTCGAGGCCAATCACATCTAACCACTGGAACTTCCAAAGGGTCCTTCACACCCTTGCTGCAACTCAAGAAGTTCCCCGACATACCCGTCTCTACTCGAGAGGAAGCACGTGGTGTCCCGCACACATCCAGGGGAGCCCCGTTTCCGCCTCCTACCTCGAGATGAGGGATCCTTTCCCTGTTTCGTAGGGAAAGAATTCCCGGCGTTCCCGTCGCATCTCAAGAGGAGGCGCTCTCCACAGGAAAGGCGAGAGGAACTCCAGGGTCGTGCCACCATTCCAAGAGTCCCCCAGATGTGTCAGTCCATTCCAGAGGAACCTGTTTTCCCTGCACTGCCTTGACGTTCAAGCCGAGGATCGACTCCCACCACGTGTGCACGTGGGACAGCCCTGTGGGAAAGCCTCGTGGGAAAGCCTCGTGGGAAAGACTCGAGGGAAAACCATACATCCTTTGATCCACGCGGCGGACTGTGTGACACTGCTGCTACCGCTCTGGAGGAAAGCGCAAGTGCATGCCCGCATTCAAGACGAGGACTGACTCCCCTGGGGAGACTGCAGAAGTACCCCAAGATCCATGTCAGCACTGGAGAGGAATCCTCAGGTTCCGGGCCCGACTCCACACAAGGTCTTAGGCCTCGGCATCGACGGGAGAGGAATCCCGAGAGGCCCCCGAGGAACTCGCATGGGGACTGGCCTTTCCTGAGGCCACCAGAGCGGGTCCCTGAGGTTCCGGTCGTAAGTCGAGAGCACCTGCCGCAACTCGAGAAAATCCAGGAGGTTTTGCCCTCCAGGCGAGATGAGGCCCATTTCCGCTGAGGCTTATCGAGGCCAATCACATCTAACCACTGGAATTTCCAAAGGGTCCTTCACACCATTGCTGCAACTCAAGAAGTTCCCCGACATACCCGTCTCCACTCGAGAGGAAGCACCTGGTGTCCCACACACATCCAGGGGAGACCTGTTTCCGCCTCCTAGCTCGAGATGAGGGATCCTTTCCCTGTTTCGTAGGGAAAGAATTCCCGGCGTTCCCGTCGCATCTCAAGAGGAGGCGCTCTCCACAGGAAAGGCGAGAGGAACTCCAGGGTCTTGACACCATTCCAAGAGTCCCCCAGATGTGTCAGTCCATTCCCGAGGACCTGTTTTCCCTGCACTGCCTTGACGTTCAAGCCGAGGATCGACTCCCACCACGTCTGCACGTGGGACAGCCCTGTGGGAAAGCCTCGTGGGAAAGCCTCGTGGGAAAGACTCGAGGGAAAACCATAGATCCTTTGATCCACGCGGCGGACTGCGTGACACTGCTGCTACCGCTCTGGAGGAAAGCGCAAGTGCATGCCCGCATTCGAGACGAGGACTGACTCCCCTGGGGAGACTCCAGAAGTACCCCAAGATCCATGTCAGCACTGGAGAGGAATCCTCAGGTTCCGGCCCCGACTCCACACAAGGTCTTAGGCCCCGGCATCGACGGGAGAGGAATCCCGAGAGGACCCCGAGGAACTCGCATGGGGACTGGCCTTTCCTGAGGCCACCAGAGCGGGTCCCTGAGGTCCCCGTCGTAAGTCGAGGGCACCTGCCACAACTCGAGAAAATCCAGGAGGTTTTGCCCTCCAGGCGAGATGAGGACCATTTCCAATGAGGCTTCTCGAGGCCAATCACATCTAACCACTGGAACTTCCAAAGGGTCCTTCACACCATTGCTGCAACTCAAGAAGTTCCCCGACATACCCGTCTCCACTCGAGAGGAAGCACGTGGGGTCCCGCACACATCCAGGGGAGCCCCCTTTCCGCCTCCTAGCTCGAGATGAGGAATCCTTTCCCTGTTTCGTAGGGAAAGAATTCCCGGCGTTCCCGTCGCATCTCAAGAGGAGGCGCTCTCCACAGGAAAGGCGAGAGGAACTCCAGGGTCGTGCCACCATTCCAAGAGTCCCCCAGATGTGTCAGTCCATTCCAGAGGAACCTGTTTTCCCAGCACTGCCTTGACGTTCAAGCCGAGGATCGACTCCCACCACGTGTGCACGTGGGACAGCCCTGTGGGAAAGCCTCGTGGGAAAGCCTCGTGGGAAAGACTCGAGGGAAAACCATAGATCCTTTGATCCACGCGGTGGACTGCGTGACACTGCTGCTACCGCTCTGGAGGAAAGCGCAAGTGCATGCCCGCATTCGAGACGAGGACTGACTCCCCTGGGGAGACTCCAGAAGTACCCCAAGATCCATGTCAGCACTGGAGAGGAATCCTCAGGTTCCGGCCCCGACTCCACACAAGGTCTTAGGCCCCGGCATCGACGGGAGAGGAATCCCGAGAGGCCCCCGAGGAACTCGCATGGGGACTGGCCTTTCCTGAGGCCACCAGAGCGGGTCCCTGAAGTCCCCGTCGTAAGTCGAGAGCACATGCCGCAACTCGAGAAAATCCAGGAGGTTTTGCCCTCCAGGCGAGATGAGGCCCATTTCCACTGAGGCTTCTCGAGGCCAATCACGTCTAACCACTGGAACTTCCAAAGGGTCCTTCACACCCTTGCTGCAACTCAAGAAGTTCCCCGACATACCCGTCTCCACTCGAGAGGAAGCACGTGGGGTCCCGCACACATCCAGGTGAGCCCTGTTTCCGCCTCCTAGCTCGACATGAGGGATCCTTTCCCTGTTTCGTAGGGAAAGAATTCCCGGCGTTCCCGTCACATCTCAAGAGGAGGCACTCTCCACAGGAAAGGCGAGAGGAACTCCAGGGTCGTGACACCATTCCAAGAGTCCCCCAGATGTGTCAGTCCATTCCAGAGGAACCTGTTTTCCCTGCACTGCCTTGACGTTCAAGCCGAGAATCGACTCCCACGACGTGTGCACGTGTGACAGCCCTGTGGGAAAGCCTCGTGGGAAAACCTCGTGGGAAAGACTCGAGGGAAAACCATAGATCCTTTGATCCACGCGGCGGAGTGCGTGACACTGCTGCTACCGCTCTGGAGGAAAGCGCAAGTGCATGCCCGCATTCGAGACGAGGACTGACTCCCCTGGGGAGACTCCAGAAGTACCCCAAGATCCATGTCAGCACTGGAGAGGAATCCTCAGGTTCCGGCCCCGACTCCACACAAGGTCTTAGGCCCCGGCATCGACGGGAGAGGAATCCCGAGAGGCCCCCGAGGAACTCGCATGGGGACTGGCCTTTCCTGAGGCCACCAGAGCGGATCCCTGAGGTCCCCGTCGTAAGTCGAGAGCACCTGCCGCAACTCGAGAAAATCCAGGAGGTTTTGCCCTCCAGGCGAGATGAGGCCCATTTCCGCTGAGGCTTCTCGAGGCCAATCACATCTAACCACTGGAACTTCCAAAGTGTCCTTCACACCATTGCTGCAACTCAAGAAGTTCCCCGACATACCCGTCTCCACTCGAGAGGAAGCACGTGGGTCCGCACACATCCAGGGGAGCCCCGTTTCCGCCTCCTAGCTCGAGATGAGGGATCCTTTCCCTGTTTCGTAGGGAAAGAATTCCCGGCGTTCCCGTCGCATCTCAAGTGGAGGCGCTCTCCACAGGAAAGGCGAGAGGAACTCCAGGGTAGTGCCACCATTCCAAGAGTCCCCCAGATGTGTCAGTCCATTCCAGAGGAACCTGTTTTCCCTGCACTGCCTTGACGTTCAAGCCGAGGATCGACTCCCACCACGTGTGCACGTGGGACAGCCCTGTGGGAAAGCCTCGTGGGAAAGCCTCGTGGGAAAGACTCGAGGGAAAACCATACATCCTTTGATCCACGCGGCGGACTGTGTGACACTGCTGCTACCGCTCTGGAGGAAAGCGCAAGTGCATGCCCTCATTCGAGTCGAGGACTGACTCCCCTGGGGAGACTCCAGAAGAACCCCAAGATCCATGTCAGCACTGGAGAGGAATCCTCAGGTTCCGGCCCCGACTCCACACAAGGTCTTAGGCCCCGGCATCGATGGGAGAGGAATCCCGAGAGGCCCCCGAGGAACTCGCATGGGGACTGGCCTTTCCTGAGGCCACCAGAGCGGGTCCCTGAGGTTCCCGTCGTAAGTCGAGAGCACCTGCCGCAACTCGAGAAAATCCAGGAGGTTTTGCCCTCCAGGCGAGATGAGGACCATTTCCGCTGAGGCTTCTCGAGGCCAATCACATCTAACCACTGGAACTTCCAAAGGGTCCTTCACACCATTGCTGCAACTCAAGAAGTTCCCCGACATACCCGTCTCCACTCGAGAGGAAGCACCTGGTGTCCCGCACACATCCAGGGGAGCCCTGTTTCCGCCTCCTAGCTCGAGATGAGGGATCCTTTCCCTGTTTCGTAGGGAAAGAATTCCCGGCGTTCCCGTCGCATCTCAAGAGGAGGCGCTCTCCACAGGAAAGGCGAGAGGAACTCCAGGGTCTTGACACCATTCCAAGAGTCCCCCAGATGTGTCAGTCCATTCCAGAGGAACCTGTTTTCCCTGCACTTCCTTGACGTTCAAGCCGAGGATCGAGTACCACCACGTGTGCACGTGGGACAGCCCTGTGGGAAAGCCTCGTGGGAAAGCCTCGTGGGAAAGACTCGAGGGAAAACCTTAGATCTTTGATCCACGCGGCGGACTGCGTGACACTGCTGATACCGCTCTGGAGGAAAGCGCAAGTGCATGCCCGCATTCGAGACGAGGACTGACTCCCCTGGGGAGACTCCAGAAGTACCCCAAGATCCATGTCAGCACTGGAGAGGAATCCTCAGGTTCCGGCCCCGACTCCACACAAGGTCTTAGGCTCCGGCATCGACAGGAGAGGAATCCCGAGAGGCCCCCGAGGAACTCGCATGGGGACTGGCCTTTCCTGAGGCCACCAGAGCGGGTCCCTGAGGTTCCCATCGTAAGTCGAGAGCACCTGCCGCAACTCGAGAAAATCCAGGAGGTTTTGCCCTCCAGGCGAGATGAGGCCCATTTCCGCTGAGGCTTCTCGAGGCCAATCACATCTAACCACTGGAACTTCCAAAGGGTCCTTCACACCATTGCTGCAACTCAAGATGTTCCCCGACATACCCGTCTGCACTCGAAAGGAAGCACGTGGGGTCCCGCACACATCCAGGGGAGCCCCGTTTCCGCCTCCTAGCTCGAGATGAGGGATCCTTTCCCTGTTTCGTAGGGAAAGAATTCCCGGCGTTCCCGTCGCATCTCAAGAGGAGGCGCTCTCCACAGGAAAGGCGAGAGGAACTCCAGGGTCGTGCCACCATTCCAAGAGTCCCCCAGATGTGTCAGTCCATTCCAGAGGAACCTGTTTTCCCTGCACTGCCTTGACGTTCAAGCCGAGGATCGACTCCCACCACGTGTGCACGTGGGACAGCCCTGTGGGAAAGCCTCGTGGGAAAGCCTCGTGGGAAAGACTCGAGGGAAAAACATACATCCTTTGATCCACGCGGCGGACTGTGTGACACTGCTGCTACCGCTCTGGAGGAAAGCGCAAGTGCATGCCCGCATTCGAGACGAGGAGTGACTCCCCTGGTGAGACTCCAGAAGAACCCCAAGATCCATGTCAGCACTGGAGAGGAATCCTCAGGTTCCGGCCCCGACTCCACACAAGGTCTTAGGCCCCGGCATCGATGGGAGAGGAATCCCGAGAGGCCCCCGAGGAACTCGCATGGGGACTGGCCTTTCCTGAGGCCACCAGAGCGGGTCCCTGAGGTTCCCGTTGTAAGTCGAGAGCACCTGCCGCAACTCGAGAAAATCCAGGAGGTTTTGCCCTCCAGGCGAGATGAGGCCCATTTCCGCTGAGGCTTCTCCAGGCCAATCACATCTAACCACTGGAACTTCCAAAGGGTCCTTCACACCATTGCTGCAACTCAAGAAGTTCCCCGACATACCCGTCTCCACTCGAGAGGAAGCACGTGGGGTCCCGCACACATCCAGGGGAGCCCCGTTTCCGCCTCCTAGATCGAGATGAGGGATCCTTTCCCTGTTTCGTAGGGAAAGAATTCCCGGCGTTCCCGTCGCATCTCAAGAGGAGGCGCTCTCCACAGGAAAGGCGAGAGGAACTCCAGGGTCGTGCCACCATTCCGAGTCCCCCAAATGTGTCAGTCCATTCCAGAGGTACCTGTTTTCCCTGCACTGCCTTGACGTTCAAGCCGAGGATCGATTCCCACCACGTGTGCACGTGGGACAGCCCTGTGGGAAAGCCTCGTGGGAAAGCCTCGTGGGAAAGCCTCGTGGGAAAGACTCGAGGGAAAACCATAGATCCTTTGATCCACGCGGCGGACTGCGTGACACTGCTGCTACAGCTCTGGAGGTAAGCGCAAGTGCATGCCCGCATTCGAGACGAGGACTGACTCCCCTGTGGAGACTCCAGAAGAACCCCAAGATCCATGTCAGCACTGGAGAGGAATCCTCAGGTTCCGGCCCCGACTCCACACAAGGTCTTAGGCCCCGGCATCGATGGGAGAGGAATCCGGAGAGGCCCCCGAGGAACTCGCATGGGGACTGGCCTTTCCTGAGGCCACCAGAGCGGGTCCCTGAGGTTCCCGTCGTAAGTCGAGAGCACCTGACGCAACTCGAGAAAATCCAGGAGGGTTTGCCCTCCAGGCGAGATGAGGCCCATTTCCGCTGAGGCTTCTCGAGGCCAATCACATCTAACCACTGGAACTTCCAAAGGGTCCTTCACACCATTGCTGCAACTCAAGAAGTTCCCCGACATACCCGTCTCCACTCGAGAGGAAGCACCTGGTGTCCCGCACACATCCAGGGGAGCCCTGTTTCCGCCTCCTAGCTCGAGATGAGGGATCCTTTCCCTGTTTCGTAGGGAAAGAATTCCCGGCGTTCCCGTCGCATCTCAAGAGGAGGCGCTCTCCACTGGAAAGGCGAGAGGAACTCCAGTGTCTTGACACCATTCCAAGAGTCCCCCAGATGTGTCAGTCCATTCCCGAGGAACCTGTTTTCCCTGCACTGCCTTGACGTTCAAGCCGAGGATCGACTCCCACCACGTGGGCACGTGGGACAGCCCTGTGGGAAAGCCTCGTGGGAAAGCCTCGTGGGAAAGACTCGAGGGAAAACCATAGATCCTTTGATCCACGCGGCGGACTGCGTGACACTGCTGCTACCGCTCTGGAGGAAAGCGCAAGTGCATGCCCGCATTCGAGACGAGGACTGACTCCCCTGGGGAGACTCCAGAAGTACCCCAAGATCCATGTCAGCACTGGAGAGGAATCCTCAGGTTCCGGCCCCGACTCCACACAAGGTCTTAGGCCCCGGCATCGACGGGAGAGGAATCCCGAGAGGCCCCCGAGGAACTCGCATGGGGACTGGCCTTTCCTGAGGCCACCAGAGCGGGTCCCTGAGGTCCCCGTCGTAAGTCGAGGGCACCTGCCACAACTCGAGAAAATCCAGGAGGTTTTGCCCTCCAGGCGAGATGAGGCCCATTTCCGCTGAGGCTTCTCGAGGCCAATCACATCTAACCACTGGAACTTCCAAAGGGTCCTTCACACCATTGCTGCAACTCAAGAAGTTCCCCGACATACCCGTCTCCACTCGAGAGGAAGCACGTGGGGTCCCGCACACATCCAGGGGAGCCCCGTTTCCGCCTCCTAGATCGAGATGAGGGATCCTTTCCCTGTTTCGTAGGGAAAGAATTCCCGGCGTTCCCGTCGCATCTCAAGAGGAGGCGCTCTCCACAGGAAAGGCGAGAGGAACTCCAGGGTCGTGCCACCATTCCAAGCGTCCCCCAAATGTGTCAGTCCATTCCAGAGGAACCTGTTTTCCCTGCACTGCCTTGACGTTCAAGCCGAGGATCGATTCCCACCACGTGTGCACGTGGGACAGCCCTGTGGGAAAGCCTCGTGGGAAAGCCTCGTGAGAAAGACTCGAGGGAAAAACATAGATCCTTTGATCCACGCGGCGGACTGCGTGACACTGCTGCTACCGCTCTGGAGGAAAGCGCAAGTGCATGCCCGCATTCGAGACGAGGACTGACTCCCCTGGGGAGACTCCAGAAGTACCCCAAGATCCATGTCAGCACTGGAGAGGAATCCTCAGGTTCCGGCCCCGACTCCACACAAGGTCCTAGGCCCCGGCATCGACGGGAGAGGAATCCCGAGAGGCCCCCGAGGAACTCGCATGGGGACTGGCCTTTCCTGAGGCCACCAGAGCGGGTCCCTGAGGTCCCCGTCGTAAGTCGAGAGCACCTGCCGCAACTCGAGAAAATCCAGGAGGTTTTGCCCTCCAGGCGAGATGAGGCCCATTTCCGCTGAGGCTTCTCGAGGCCAATCACATCTAACCACTGGAACTTCCAAAGGGTCCTTCACACCCTTGCTGCAACTCAAGAAGTTCCCCGACATTCCCGTCTGCACTCGAGAGGAAGCACGTGGGGTCCCGCACACATCCAGGGGAGCCCCGTTTCCGCCTCCTAGCTCGAGATGAGGGATTCTTTCCCTGTTTCGTAGGGAAAGAATTCCCGGCGTTCCCGTCGCATCTCAAGAGGAGGCGCTCTCCACAGGAAAGGCGAGAGGAACTCCAGGGTCGTGCCACCCTTCCAAGAGTCCCCCAGATGTGTCAGTCCATTCCAGAGGAACCTGTTTTCCCTGCACTGCCTTGACGTTCAAGCCGAGGATCGACTCCCACCACGTGTGCACGTGGGACAGCCCTGTGGGAAAGCCTCGTGGGAAAGCCTCGTGGGAAAGACTCGAGGGAAAACCATAGATCCTTTGATCCACGCGGCGGAGTGCGTGACACTGCTGCTACCGCTCTGGAGGAAAGCACAAGTGCATGCCCGCATTCGAGACGAGGACTGACTCCCCTGGGGAGACTCCAGAAGTACCCCAAGATCCATGTCACCACTGGAGAGGAATCCTCAGGTTCCGGCCCCGAATCCACACAAGGTCTTAGGCCCCGGCATCGACGGGAGAGGAATCCCGAGAGGCCCCCGAGGAACTCGCATGGGGACTGGCCTTTCCTGAGGCCACCAGAGCGGGTCCCTGAGGTCCCCGTCGTAAGTCGAGAGCACCTGCCGCAACTCGAGAAAATCCAGGAGGTTTTGCCCTCCAGGCGAGATCAGGCCCATTTCCGCTGAGGCTTCTCGAGGCCAATCACATCTAACCACTGGAACTTCCAAAGGGTCCTTCACACCCTTGCTGCAACTCAAGAAGTTCCCCGACATACCAGTCTCCACTCGAGAGGAAGCACGTGGTGTCCCGCACACATCCAGGGGAGCCCCGTTTCCGCCTCCTAGCTCCAGATGAGGGATCCTTTCCCTGTTTCGTAGGGAAGGAATTCCCGGCGTTCCCGTCGCATCTCAAGAGGAGGCGCTCTCCACAGGAAAGGCGAGAGGAACTCCAGGGTCGTGCCACCATTCCAAGAGTCCCCCAGATGTGTCAGTCCATTCCAGAGGAACCTGTTTTCCCTGCACTGCCTTGACGTTCAAGCCGAGGATCGACTCCCAACACGTGTGCACGTGGGACAGCCCTGTGGGAAAGCCTCGTGGGAAAGCCTCGTGGGAAAGACTCGAGGGAAAACCATAGATCCTTTGATCCACGCGGCGGACTGCGTGACACTGCTGCTACCGCTCTGGAGGAAAGCGCAAGTGCATGCCCGCATTCGAGACGAGGACTGACTCCCCTGGGGAGACTCCAGAAGTACCCCAAGATCCATGTCAGCACTGGAGAGGAATCCTCAGGTTCCGGCCCCGACTCCACACAAGGTCTTAGGCCCAGGCATCGACGGGAGAGGAATCCCGAGAGGCCCCCGAGGAACTCGCATGGGGACTGGCCTTTCCTGAGGCCACCAGAGCGGGTCCCTCAGGTCCCCGTCGTAAGTCGAGAGCACCTGTCGCAACTCGAGAAAATCCAGGAGGTTTTGCCCTCCAGGCGAGATGAGGCCCATTTCCGCTTAGGCTTCTCGAGGCCAATCACATCTAACGACTGGAACTTCCAAAGGGTCCTTCACACCATTGCTGCAACTCAAGAAGTTCCCCGACATACCCGTCTCCACTCGAGAGGAAGCACGTGGGTCCGGCACACATCCAGGGGAGCCCCGTTTCCGCCTCCTAGCTCGAGATGAGGGATCCTTTCCCTGTTTCGTAGGGAAAGAATTCCCGGCGTTCCCGTCGCATCTCAAGAGGAGGCGCTCTCCACAGGAAAGGCGAGAGGAACTCCAGGGTAGTGCCACCATTCCAAGAGTCCCCCAGATGTGTCAGTCCATTCCAGAGGAACCTGTTTTCCCTGCACTGCCTTGACGTTCAAGCCGAGGATCGAGTCCCACCACGTGTGCACGTGGGACAGCCCTGTGGGAAAGCCTCGTGGGAAAGCCTCGTGGGAAAGACTCGAGGGAAAACCATAGATCCTTTGATCCACGCGGCGGAGTGCGTGACACTGCTGCTACCGCTCTGGAGGAAAGGGCAAGTGCATGCGCGCATTCGAGACGAGGACTGACTCCCCTGGGGAGACTCCAGAAGTACCCCAAGATCCATGTCAGCACTGGAGAGGAATCCTCAGGTTCCGGCCCCGACTCCACACAAGGTCTTAGGCCCCGGCATCGATGGGAGAGGAATCCCAAGAGGCCCCCGAGGCACTCGCATGGGGACTGGCCTTTCCTGAGGCCAACAGAGCGGGTCCCTGAGGTCCACATCGTAAGTCGAGAGCACCTGCCGCAACTCGAGAAAATCCAGGAGGTTTTGCCCTCCAGGCGAGATGAGGCCCATTTCCGCTGAGGCTTCTCGAGGCCAATCACATCTAACCACTGGAACTTCCAAAGGGTCCTTCACACCGTTGCTGCAACTCAAGAAGTTCCCCGACATACCCGTCTCCACTCGAGAGGAAGCACGTGGGTCCCGCACACATCCAGGGGAGCCCCGTTTCCGCCTCCTAGCTCGAGATGAGGGATCCTTTCCCTGTTTCGTAGGGAAAGAATTCCCGGCCTTCCCGTCGCTTCTCAAGAGGAGGCGCTCTCCACAGGAAAGGCGAGAGGAACTCCAGGGTAGTGCCACCATTCCAAGAGTCCCACAGATGTGTCAGTCCATTCCAGAGGAACCTGTTTTCCCTGCACTGCCTTGACGTTCAAGCCGAGGATCGACTCCCACCACGTGTGCACGTGGGACAGCCTTGTGGGAAAGCCTCGTGGGAAAGCCTCGTGGGAAAGACTCGAGGGAAAACCATAGATACTTTGATCCACGCGGCGGACTGGGTGACACTGCTGCTACCGCTCTGGAGGAAAGCGCAAGTACATGCCCGCATTCGAGACGAGGACTGACTCCCCTGGGGAGACTCCAGAAGTACCCCAAGAGCCATGTCAGCACTGGAGAGGAATCCTCAGGTTCCGGCCCCGACTCCATTCAAGGTCTTAGGCCCCGGCATCGACGGGAGAGGAATCCCGAGAGGCCCCCGAGGAACTCGCATGGGGACTGGCCTTTCCTGAGGCCACCAGAGCGGGTCCCTGAGGTCCCCGTCGTAAGTCGAGAGCACCTGCCGCAACTCGAGAAAATCCAGGAGGTTTTGCCCTCCAGGCGAGATGAGGCCCATTTCCGCTGAGGCTTCTCGAGGCCAATCACATCTAACCACTGGAACTTCCAAAGGGTCCTTCACACCATTGCTGCAACTAAAGAAGTTCCCCGACATACCCGTCTCCACTCGAGAAAAAGCACGTGGGGTCCCGCACACATCCAGGGGAGCCCCGTTTCCGCCTCCTAGCTCGAGATGAGGGATCCTTTCCCTGTTTCGTAGGGAAAGAATTCCCGGCGTTCCCGTCGCATCTCAAGAGGAGGCGCTCTCCACAGGAAAGGCGAGAGGAACTCCAGGGTCGTGCCACCATTCCAAGAGTCCCCCAGATGTGTCAGTCCATTCCAGAGGAACCTGTTTTCCCTGCACTGCCTTGACGTTCAAGCCGAGGATCGACTCCCACCACGTGTGCACGTGGGACAGCCCTGTGGGAAAGCCTCGTGGGAAAGCCTCGTGGGAAAGACTCGAGGGAAAACCATAGATCCTTTGATCCACGCGGCGGACTGCGTGACACTGCTGCTACCGCTCTGGAGGAAAGCGCAAGTGCATGCCCGCATTCGAGACGAGGACTGACTCCCCTGGGGAGACTCCAGAAGTACCCCAAGATCCATGTCAGCACTGGAGAGGACCCTCAGGTTCCGGCCCCGACTCCACACAAGGTCTTAGGCCCCGGCATCGACGGGAGAGGAATCCCGAGACGCCCCCGAGGAACTCGCATGGGGACTGGCCTTTCCTGAGGCCACCAGAGCGGGTCCCTGAGGTCCCCGTCGTAAGTCGAGAGCACCTGCCGCAACTCGAGAAAATCCAGGAGGTTTTGCCCTCCAGGCGAGATGAGGCCCATTTCCGCTGAGGCTTCTCGAGGCCAATCACATCTAACCACTGGAACTTCCAAAGGGTTCTTCACACCATTGCTGCAACTCAAGAAGTTCCCCGACATACCAGTCTCCACTCGAGAGGAAGCACGTGGTGTCCCGCACACATCCAGGGGAGCCCCGTTTCCGCCTCCTAGCTCGAGATGAGGGATCCTTTCCCTGTTTCGTAGGGAAAGAATTCCCGGCGTTCCCGTTGCATCTCAAGAGGAGGCGCTCTCCACAGGAAAGGCGAGAGGAACTCCAGGGTCGTGCCACCATTCCAAGAGTCCCCCAGATGTGTCAGTCCATTCCAGAGGAACCTGTTTTCCCTGCACTGCCTTGACGTTCAAGCCGAGGATCGACTCCCACCACGTGTGCACGTGGGACAGCCCTGTGGGAAAGCCTCGTGGGAAGGCCTCATGGGAAAGACTCGAGGGAAAACCATAGATCCTTTGATCCACGGGGCAGACTGCGTGACACTGCTGCTACAGCTCTGGAGGAAAGCGCAAGTGCATGCCGGCATTCGAGACGAGGACTGACTCCCCTGGGGAGACTCCAGAAGTACGCCAAGATCCATGTCAGCACTGGAGAGGAATCCTCAGGTTCCGGCCCCGACTCCACACAAGGTCTTAGGCCCCGGCATCGACGGGAGAGGAATCCCGAGAGGCCCCCGAGGAACTCGCATGGGGACTGTCCTTTCCTGAGGCCACCAGAGCGGTTCCCTCAGGTCCCCGTCGTATGTCGAGAGCACCTGCCGCAACTCGAGAAAATCCAGGAGGTTTTGCCCTCCAGGCGAGATGAGGCCCATTTCCGCTGAGGCTTCTCGAGGCCAATCACATCTAACCACTGGAACTTCCAAAGGGTCCTTCACACCATTGCTGCAACTAAAGAAGTTCCCCGACATACCCGTCTCCACTCGAGAAAAAGCACATGGGGTCCCGCACACATCCAGGGGAGCCCCGTTTCCGCCTCCTAGCTCGAGATGAGGGATCCGTTCCCTGTTTCGTAGGGAAGGAATTCCCGGCGTTCCCGTCGCATCTCAAGAGGAGGCGCTCTCCACAGGAAAGGCGAGAGGAACTCCAGGGTCGTGCCACCATTCCAAGAGTCCCCCAGATGTGTCAGTCCATTCCAGAGGAACCTGTTTTCCCTGCACTGCCTTGACGTTCAAGCCGAGGATCGACTCCCAACACGTGTGCACGTGGGACAGCCCTGTGGGAAAGCCTCGTGGGAAAGCCTCGTGGGAAAGACTCGAGGGAAAACCATAGATCCTTTGATCCACGCGGCGGACAGCGTGACACTGCTGCTACCGCTCTGGAGGAAAGCGCAAGTGCATGCCCGCATTCGAGACGAGGACTGACTCCCCTGGGGAGACTCCAGAAGTACCCCAAGATCCATGTCAGCACTGGAGAGGAATCCTCAGGTTCCGGCCCCGACTCCACACAAGGTCTTAGGCCCCGGCATCGACGGGAGAGGAATCCCGAGAGGCCCCCGAGGAACTCGCATGGGGACTGGCCTTTCCTGAGGCCACCAGAGCGGGTCCCTGAGGTCCCCGTCGTAAGTCGAGAGCACCTGCCGCAACTCGAGAAAATCCAGGAGGTTTTGCCCTCCAGGCGAGATGAGGCCCATTTCCGCTGAGGCTTCTCGAGGCCAATCACATCTAACCACTGGAACTTCCAAAGGGTTCTTCACACCATTGCTGCAACTCAAGAAGTTCCCCGACATACCAGTCTCCACTCGAGAGGAAGCACGTGGTGTCCCGCACACATCCAGGGGAGCCCCGTTTCCGCCTCCTAGCTCGAGATGAGGGATCCTTTCCCTGTTTCGTAGGGAAAGAATTCCCGGCGTTCCCGTTGCATCTCAAGAGGAGGCGCTCTCCACAGGAAAGGCGAGAGGAACTCCAGGGTCGTGCCACCATTCCAAGAGTCCCCCAGATGTGTCAGTCCATTCCAGAGGAACCTGTTTTCCCTGCACTGCCTTGACGTTCAAGCCGAGGATCGACTCCCACCACGTGTGCACGTGGGACAGCCCTGTGGGAAAGCCTCGTGGGAAGGCCTCATGGGAAAGACTCGAGGGAAAACCATAGATCCTTTGATCCACGGGGCAGACTGCGTGACACTGCTGCTACAGCTCTGGAGGAAAGCGCAAGTGCATGCCGGCATTCGAGACGAGGACTGACTCCCCTGGGGAGACTCCAGAAGTACGCCAAGATCCATGTCAGCACTGGAGAGGAATCCTCAGGTTCCGGCCCCGACTCCACACAAGGTCTTAGGCCCCGGCATCGACGGGAGAGGAATCCCGAGAGGCCCCCGAGGAACTCGCATGGGGACTGGCCTTTCCTGAGGCCACCAGAGCGGTTCCCTCAGGTCCCCGTCGTATGTCGAGAGCACCTGCCGCAACTCGAGAAAATCCAGGAGGTTTTGCCCTCCAGGCGAGATGAGGCCCATTTCCGCTGAGGCTTCTCGAGGCCAATCACATCTAACCACTGGAACTTCCAAAGGGTCCTTCACACCATTGCTGCAACTAAAGAAGTTCCCCGACATACCCGTCTCCACTCGAGAAAAAGCACATGGGGTCCCGCACACATCCAGGGGAGCCCCGTTTCCGCCTCCTAGCTCGAGATGAGGGATCCTTTCCCTGTTTCGTAGGGAAAGAATTCCCGGCGTTCCCGTCGCATCTCAAGAGGAGGCGCTCTCCACAGGAAAGGCGAGAGGAACCCCAGGGTCGTGCCACCATTCCAAGAGTCCCCCAGATGTGTCAGTCCATTCCAGAGGAACCTGTTTTCCCTGCACTGCCTTGACGTTCAAGCCGAGGATCGACTCCCACCACGTGTGCACGTGGGACAGCCCTGTGGGAAAGCCTCGTGGGAAAGCCTCGTGGGAAAGACTCGAGGGAAAACCATAGATCCTTTGATCCACGCGGCGGACTGGGTGACAGTGCTGCTACCGCTCTGGAGGAAAGCGCAAGTACATGCCCGCATTCGAGACGAGGACTGACTCCCCTGGGGAGACTCCAGAAGTACCCCAAGATCCATGTCAGCACTGGAGAGGAATCCTCAGGTTCCGGCCCCGACTCCACACAAGGTCTTAGACCCCGGCATCGACGGGAGAGGAATCCCGAGAGGCCCCCGAGGAACTCGCATGGGGACTGGCCTTTCCTGAGGCCACCAGAGCGGGTCCCTGAGGTCCCTGTCGTAAGTCGAGAGCACCTGCCGCAACTCGAGAAAATCCAGGAGGTTTTGCCCTCCAGGCGAGATGAGGCCCATTTCCGCTGAGGCTTCTCGAGGCCAATCACATCTAACCACTGGAACTTCCAAAGGGTCCTTCACACCCTTGCTGCAACTCAAGAAGTTCCCCGACATTCCCGTCTGCACTCGAGAGGAAGCACGTGGGGTCCCGCACACATCCAGGGGAGCCCCGTTTCCGCCTCCTAGCTCGAGATGAGGGATCCTTTCCCTGTTTCGTAGGGAAAGAATTCCCGGCGTTCCCGTCGCATCTCAAGAGGAGGCGCTCTCCACAGGAAAGGCGAGAGGAACTCCAGGGTCGTGCCACCCTTCCAAGAGTCCCCCAGATGTGTCAGTCCATTCCAGAGGAACCTGTTTTCCCTGCACTGCCTTGACGTTCAAGCCGAGGATCGACTCCCACCACGTGTGCACGTGGGACAGCCCTGTGGGAAAGCGTCGTGGGAAAGCCTCGTGGGAAAGACTCGAGGGAAAACCATAGATCCTTTGATCCACGCGGCGGAGTGCGTGACACTGCTGCTACCGCTCTGGAGGAAAGCACAAGTGCATGCCCGCATTCGAGACGAGTACTGACTCCCCTGGGGAGACTCCAGAAGTACCCCAAGTTCCATGTCAGCACTGGAGAGGAATCCTCAGGTTCCGGCCCCGAATTCACACAAGGTCTTAGGCCCCGGCATCGACGGGAGAGGAATCCCGAGAGGCCCCCGAGGAACTCGCATGGGGACTGGCCTTTCCTGAGGCCACCAGAGCGGGTCCCTGAGGTCCCCGTCGTAAGTCGAGAGCACCTGCCGCAACTCGAGAAAATCCAGGAGGTTTTGCCCTCAAGGCGAGATGAGGCCCATTTCCGCTGAGGCTTCTCGAGGCCAATCACATCTAACCACTGGAACTTCCAAAGGGTCCTTCACACCATTGCTGCAACTCAAGAAGTTCCCCGACATACCGTCTCCACTCGAGAGGAAGCACGTGGTGTCCCGCACACATCCAGGGGAGCCCCGTTTCCGCCTCCTAGCTCGAGATGAGGGATCCTTTCCCTGTTTCGTAGGGAAAGAATTCCCGGCGTTCCCGTCGCATCTCAAGAGGAGGCGCTCTCCACAGGAAAGGCGAGAGGAACTCCAGGGTCGTGCCACCATTCCAAGAGTCCCCCAGATGTGTCAGTCCATTCCAGAGGAACCTGTTTTCCCTGCACTGCCTTGACGTTCAAGCCGAGGATCGACTCCCACCACGTGTGCACGTGGGACAGCCCTGTGGGAAAGCCTCGTGGGAAAGCCTCGTGGGAAAGACTCGAGGGAAAACCATAGATCCTTTGATCCACGCGGCGGACTGCGTGACACTGCTGCTACCGCTCTGGAGGAAAGCGCAAGTGCATGCCCGCATTCGAGACGAGGACTGACTCCCCTGGGGAGACTCCAGAAGTACCCCAAGATCCATGTCAGCACTGGAGAGGAATCCTCAGGTTCCGGCCCCGAATCCACACAAGGTCTTAGGCCCCGGCATCGACGGGAGAGGAATCCCGAGAGGCCCCCGAGGAACTCGCATGGGGACTGGCCTTTCCTGAGGCCACCAGAGCGGGTCCCTGAGGTCCCCGTCGTAAGTCGAGAGCACCTGCCGCAACTCGAGAAAATCCAGGAGGTTTTGCCCTCCAGGCGAGATGAGGCCCATTTCCGCTGAGGCTTCTCGAGGCCAATCACATCTAACCACTGGAACTTCCAAAGGGTCCTTCACACCCTTGCTGCAACTCCAGAAGTTCCCCGACATACCAGTCTCCACTCGAGAGGAAGCACGTGGTGTCCCGCACACATCCAGGGGAGCCCCGTTTCCGCCTCCTAGCTCGAGATGAGGGATCCGTTCCCTGTTTCGTAGGGAAGGAATTCCCGGCGTTCCCGTCGCATCTCAAGAGGAGGCGCTCTCCACAGGAAAGGCGAGAGGAACTCCAGGGTCGTGCCACCATTCCAAGAGTCCCCCAGATGTGTCAGTCCATTCCAGAGGAACCTGTTTTCCCTGCACTGCCTTGACGTTCAAGCCGAGGATCGACTCCCAACACGTGTGCACGTGGGACAGCCCTGTGGGAAAGCCTCGTGGGAAAGCCTCGTGGGAAAGACTCGAGGGAAAACCATAGATCCTTTGATCCACGCGGCGGACTGCGTGACACTGCTGCTACCGCTCTGGAGGAAAGCGCAAGTGCATGCCCGCATTCGAGACGAGGACTGACTCCCCTGGGGAGACTCCAGAAGTACCCCAAGATCCATGTCAGCACTGGAGAGGAATCCTCAGGTTCCGGCCCCGACTCCACACAAGGTCTTAGGCCCCGGCATCGACGGGAGAGGAATCCCGAGAGGCCCCCGAGGAACTCGCATGGGGACTGGCCTTTCCTGAGGCCACCAGAGCGGGTCCCTCAGGTCCCCGTCGTAAGTCGAGAGCACCTGTCGCAACTCGAGAAAATCCAGGAGGTTTTGCCCTCCAGGCGAGATGAGGCCCATTTCCGCTGAGGCTTCTCGAGGCCAATCACATCTAACCACTGGAACTTCCAAAGGGTCCTTCACACCATTGCTGCAACTCAAGAAGTTCCCCGACATACCCGTCTCCACTCGAGAGGAAGCACGTGGGTCCGGCACACATCCAGGGGAGCCCCGTTTCCGCCTCCTAGCTCGAGATGAGGGATCCTTTCCCTGTTTCGTAGGGAAAGAATTCCCGGCGTCCCCGTCGCATCTCAAGAGGAGGCGCTCTCCACAGGAAAGGCGAGAGGAACTCCAGGGTAGTGCCACCATTCCAAGAGTCCCCCAGATGTGTCAGTCCATTCCAGAGGAACCTGTTTTCCCTGCACTGCCTTGACGTTCAAGCCGAGCATCCACTCCCACCACGTGTGCACGTGGGACAGCCCTGTGGGAAAGCCTCGTGGGAAAGCCTCGTGGGAAAGACTCGAGGGAAAACCATAGATCCTTTGATCCACGCGGCGGAGTGCTTGACACTGCTGCTACCGCTCTGGAGGAAAGCGCAAGTGCATGCGCGCGTTCGAGACGAGGACTGACTCCCCTGGGGAGACTCCAGAAGTACCCCAAGATCCATGTCAGCACTGGAGAGGAATCCTCAGGTTCCGGCCCCGACTCCACACAAGGTCTTAGGCCCCGGCATCGACGGGAGAGGAATCCCGAGAGGCCCCCGAGGAACTCGCATGGGGACTGGCCTTTCCTGAGGCCACCAGAGCGGGTCCCTGAGGTCCCCGTCGTAAGTCGAGAGCACCTGCCGCAACTCGAGAAAATCCAGGAGGTTTTGCCCTCCAGGCGAGATGAGGCCCATTTCCGCTGAGGCTTCTCGAGGCCAATCACATCTAACCACTGGAACTTCCAAAAGGTCCTTCACACCCTTGCTGCAACTCAAGAAGTTCCCCGACATACCAGTCTCCACTCGAGAGGAAGCACGTGGTGTCCCGCACACATCCAGGGGAGCCCCGTTTCCGCCTCCTAGCTCGAGATGAGGGATCCTTTCCCTGTTTCGTAGGGAAAGAATTCCCGGCGTTCCCGTTGCATCTCAAGAGGAGGCGCTCTCCACAGGAAAGGCGAGAGGAACTCCAGGGTCGTGCCACCATTCCAAGAGTCCCCCAGATGTGTCAGTCCATTCCAGAGGAACCTGTTTTCCCTGCACTGCCTTGACGTTCAAGCCGAGGATCGACTCCCACCACGTGTGCACGTGGGACAGCCCTGTGGGAAAGCCTCGTGGGAAGGCCTCATGGGAAAGACTCGAGGGAAAACCATAGATCCTTTGATCCACGGGGCAGACTGCGTGACACTGCTGCTACAGCTCTGGAGGAAAGCGCAAGTGCATGCCGGCATTCGAGACGAGGACTGACTCCCCTGGGGAGACTCCAGAAGTACGCCAAGATCCATGTCAGCACTGGAGAGGAATCCTCAGGTTCCGGCCCCGACTCCACACAAGGTCTTAGGCCCCGGCATCGACGGGAGAGGAATCCCGAGAGGCCCCCGAGGAACTCGCATGGGGACTGGCCTTTCCTGAGGCCACCAGAGCGGTTCCCTCAGGTCCCCGTCGTATGTCGAGAGCACCTGCCGCAACTCGAGAAAATCCAGGAGGTTTTGCCCTCCAGGCGAGATGAGGCCCATTTCCGCTGAGGCTTCTCGAGGCCAATCACATCTAACCACTGGAACTTCCAAAGGGTCCTTCACACCATTGCTGCAACTAAAGAAGTTCCCCGACATACCCGTCTCCACTCGAGAAAAAGCACATGGGGTCCCGCACACATCCAGGGGAGCCCCGTTTCCGCCTCCTAGCTCGAGATGAGGGATCCTTTCCCTGTTTCGTAGGGAAAGAATTCCCGGCGTTCCCGTCGCATCTCAAGAGGAGGCGCTCTCCACAGGAAAGGCGAGAGGAACCCCAGGGTCGTGCCACCATTCCAAGAGTCCCCCAGATGTGTCAGTCCATTCCAGAGGAACCTGTTTTCCCTGCACTGCCTTGACGTTCAAGCCGAGGATCGACTCCCACCACGTGTGCACGTGGGACAGCCCTGTGGGAAAGCCTCGTGGGAAAGCCTCGTGGGAAAGACTCGAGGGAAAACCATAGATCCTTTGATCCACGCGGCGGACTGGGTGACAGTGCTGCTACCGCTCTGGAGGAAAGCGCAAGTACATGCCCGCATTCGAGACGAGGACTGACTCCCCTGGGGAGACTCCAGAAGTACCCCAAGATCCATGTCAGCACTGGAGAGGAATCCTCAGGTTCCGGCCCCGACTCCACACAAGGTCTTAGACCCCGGCATCGACGGGAGAGGAATCCCGAGAGGCCCCCGAGGAACTCGCATGGGGACTGGCCTTTCCTGAGGCCACCAGAGCGGGTCCCTGAGGTCCCTGTCGTAAGTCGAGAGCACCTGCCGCAACTCGAGAAAATCCAGGAGGTTTTGCCCTCCAGGCGAGATGAGGCCCATTTCCGCTGAGGCTTCTCGAGGCCAATCACATCTAACCACTGGAACTTCCAAAGGGTCCTTCACACCCTTGCTGCAACTCAAGAAGTTCCCCGACATTCCCGTCTGCACTCGAGAGGAAGCACGTGGGGTCCCGCACACATCCAGGGGAGCCCCGTTTCCGCCTCCTAGCTCGAGATGAGGGATCCTTTCCCTGTTTCGTAGGGAAAGAATTCCCGGCGTTCCCGTCGCATCTCAAGAGGAGGCGCTCTCCACAGGAAAGGCGAGAGGAACTCCAGGGTCGTGCCACCCTTCCAAGAGTCCCCCAGATGTGTCAGTCCATTCCAGAGGAACCTGTTTTCCCTGCACTGCCTTGACGTTCAAGCCGAGGATCGACTCCCACCACGTGTGCACGTGGGACAGCCCTGTGGGAAAGCGTCGTGGGAAAGCCTCGTGGGAAAGACTCGAGGGAAAACCATAGATCCTTTGATCCACGCGGCGGAGTGCGTGACACTGCTGCTACCGCTCTGGAGGAAAGCACAAGTGCATGCCCGCATTCGAGACGAGTACTGACTCCCCTGGGGAGACTCCAGAAGTACCCCAAGTTCCATGTCAGCACTGGAGAGGAATCCTCAGGTTCCGGCCCCGAATTCACACAAGGTCTTAGGCCCCGGCATCGACGGGAGAGGAATCCCGAGAGGCCCCCGAGGAACTCGCATGGGGACTGGCCTTTCCTGAGGCCACCAGAGCGGGTCCCTGAGGTCCCCGTCGTAAGTCGAGAGCACCTGCCGCAACTCGAGAAAATCCAGGAGGTTTTGCCCTCAAGGCGAGATGAGGCCCATTTCCGCTGAGGCTTCTCGAGGCCAATCACATCTAACCACTGGAACTTCCAAAGGGTCCTTCACACCATTGCTGCAACTCAAGAAGTTCCCCGACATACCGTCTCCACTCGAGAGGAAGCACGTGGTGTCCCGCACACATCCAGGGGAGCCCCGTTTCCGCCTCCTAGCTCGAGATGAGGGATCCTTTCCCTGTTTCGTAGGGAAAGAATTCCCGGCGTTCCCGTCGCATCTCAAGAGGAGGCGCTCTCCACAGGAAAGGCGAGAGGAACTCCAGGGTCGTGCCACCATTCCAAGAGTCCCCCAGATGTGTCAGTCCATTCCAGAGGAACCTGTTTTCCCTGCACTGCCTTGACGTTCAAGCCGAGGATCGACTCCCACCACGTGTGCACGTGGGACAGCCCTGTGGGAAAGCCTCGTGGGAAAGCCTCGTGGGAAAGACTCGAGGGAAAACCATAGATCCTTTGATCCACGCGGCGGACTGCGTGACACTGCTGCTACCGCTCTGGAGGAAAGCGCAAGTGCATGCCCGCATTCGAGACGAGGACTGACTCCCCTGGGGAGACTCCAGAAGTACCCCAAGATCCATGTCAGCACTGGAGAGGAATCCTCAGGTTCCGGCCCCGAATCCACACAAGGTCTTAGGCCCCGGCATCGACGGGAGAGGAATCCCGAGAGGCCCCCGAGGAACTCGCATGGGGACTGGCCTTTCCTGAGGCCACCAGAGCGGGTCCCTGAGGTCCCCGTCGTAAGTCGAGAGCACCTGCCGCAACTCGAGAAAATCCAGGAGGTTTTGCCCTCCAGGCGAGATGAGGCCCATTTCCGCTGAGGCTTCTCGAGGCCAATCACATCTAACCACTGGAACTTCCAAAGGGTCCTTCACACCCTTGCTGCAACTCAAGAAGGTCCCCGACATACCAGTCTCCACTCGAGAGGAAGCACGTGGTGTCCCGCACACATCCAGGGGAGCCCCGTTTCCGCCTCCTAGCTCGAGATGAGGGATCCGTTCCCTGTTTCGTAGGGAAGGAATTCCCGGCGTTCCCGTCGCATCTCAAGAGGAGGCGCTCTCCACAGGAAAGGCGAGAGGAACTCCAGGGTCGTGCCACCATTCCAAGAGTCCCCCAGATGTGTCAGTCCATTCCAGAGGAACCTGTTTTCCCTGCACTGCCTTGACGTTCAAGCCGAGGATCGACTCCCAACACGTGTGCACGTGGGACAGCCCTGTGGGAAAGCCTCGTGGGAAAGCCTCGTGGGAAAGACTCGAGGGAAAACCATAGATCCTTTGATCCACGCGGCGGACTGCGTGACACTGCTGCTACCGCTCTGGAGGAAAGCGCAAGTGCATGCCCGCATTCGAGACGAGGACTGACTCCCCTGGGGAGACTCCAGAAGTACCCCAAGATCCATGTCAGCACTGGAGAGGAATCCTCAGGTTCCGGCCCCGACTCCACACAAGGTCTTAGGCCCCGGCATCGACGGGAGAGGAATCCCGAGAGGCCCCCGAGGAACTCGCATGGGGACTGGCCTTTCCTGAGGCCACCAGAGCGGGTCCCTCAGGTCCCCGTCGTAAGTCGAGAGCACCTGTCGCAACTCGAGAAAATCCAGGAGGTTTTGCCCTCCAGGCGAGATGAGGCCCATTTCCGCTGAGGCTTCTCGAGGCCAATCACATCTAACCACTGGAACTTCCAAAGGGTCCTTCACACCATTGCTGCAACTCAAGAAGTTCCCCGACATACCCGTCTCCACTCGAGAGGAAGCACGTGGGTCCGGCACACATCCAGGGGAGCCCCGTTTCCGCCTCCTAGCTCGAGATGAGGGATCCTTTCCCTGTTTCGTAGGGAAAGAATTCCCGGCGTCCCCGTCGCATCTCAAGAGGAGGCGCTCTCCACAGGAAAGGCGAGAGGAACTCCAGGGTAGTGCCACCATTCCAAGAGTCCCCCAGATGTGTCAGTCCATTCCAGAGGAACCTGTTTTCCCTGCACTGCCTTGACGTTCAAGCCGAGCATCCACTCCCACCACGTGTGCACGTGGGACAGCCCTGTGGGAAAGCCTCGTGGGAAAGCCTCGTGGGAAAGACTCGAGGGAAAACCATAGATCCTTTGATCCACGCGGCGGAGTGCTTGACACTGCTGCTACCGCTCTGGAGGAAAGCGCAAGTGCATGCGCGCGTTCGAGACGAGGACTGACTCCCCTGGGGAGACTCCAGAAGTACCCCAAGATCCATGTCAGCACTGGAGAGGAATCCTCAGGTTCCGGCCCCGACTCCACACAAGGTCTTAGGCCCCGGCATCGACGGGAGAGGAATCCCGAGAGGCCCCCGAGGAACTCGCATGGGGACTGGCCTTTCCTGAGGCCACCAGAGCGGGTCCCTGAGGTCCCCGTCGTAAGTCGAGAGCACCTGCCGCAACTCGAGAAAATCCAGGAGGTTTTGCCCTCCAGGCGAGATGAGGCCCATTTCCGCTGAGGCTTCTCGAGGCCAATCACATCTAACCACTGGAACTTCCAAAAGGTCCTTCACACCCTTGCTGCAACTCAAGAAGTTCCCCGACATACCAGTCTCCACTCGAGAGGAAGCACGTGGTGTCCCGCACACATCCAGGGGAGCCCCGTTTCCGCCTCCTAGCTCGAGATGAGGGATCCTTTCCCTGTTTCGTAGGGAAAGAATTCCCGGCGTTCCCGTCGCATCTCAAGAGGAGGCGCTCTCCACAGGAAAGGCGAGAGGAACTCCAGGGTCGTGCCACCATTCCAAGAGTCCCCCAGATGTGTCAGTCCATTCCAGAGGAACCTGTTTTCCCTGCACTGCCTTGACGTTCAAGCCGAGGATCGACTCCCACCACGTGTGCACGTGGGACAGCCCTGTGGGAAAGCCTCGTGGGAAGGCCTCATGGGAAAGACTCGAGGGAAAACCATAGATCCTTTGATCCACGGGGCAGACTGCGTGACACTGCTGCTACCGCTCTGGAGGAAAGCGCAAGTGCATGCCGGCATTCGAGACGAGGACTGACTCCCCTGGGGAGACTCCAGAAGTACCCCAAGATCCATGTCAGCACTGGAGAGGAATCCTCAGGTTCCGGCCCCGACTCCACACAAGGTCTTAGGCCCCGGCATCGACGGGAGAGGAATCCCGAGAGGCCCCCGAGGAACTCGCATGGGGACTGGCCTTTCCTGAGGCCACCAGAGCGGGTCCCTGAGGTCCCCGTCGTAAGTCGAGAGCACCTGCCGCAACTCGAGAAAATCCAGGAGGTTTTGCCCTCCAGGCGAGATGAGGCCCATTTCCGCTGAGGCTTCTCGAGGCCAATCACATCTAACCACTGGAACTTCCAAAGGGTTCTTCACACCATTGCTGCAACTCAAGAAGTTCCCCGACATACCAGTCTCCACTCGAGAGGAAGCACGTGGTGTCCCGCACACATCCAGGGGAGCCCCGTTTCCGCCTCCTAGCTCGAGATGAGGGATCCTTTCCCTGTTTCGTAGGGAAAGAATTCCCGGCGTTCCCGTTGCATCTCAAGAGGAGGCCCTCTCCACAGGAAAGGCGAGAGGAACTCCAGGGTCGTGCCACCATTCCAAGAGTCCCCCAGATGTGTCAGTCCATTCCAGAGGAACCTGTTTTCCCTGCACTGCCTTGACGTTCAAGCCGAGGATCGACTCCCACCACGTGTGCACGTGGGACAGCCCTGTGGGAAAGCCTCGTGGGAAGGCCTCATGGGAAAGACTCGAGGGAAAACCATAGATCCTTTGATCCACGGGGCAGACTGCGTGACACTGCTGCTACAGCTCTGGAGGAAAGCGCAAGTGCATGCCGGCATTCGAGACGAGGACTGACTCCCCTGGGGAGACTCCAGAAGTACGCCAAGATCCATGTCAGCACTGGAGAGGAATCCTCAGGTTCCGGCCCCGACTCCACACAAGGTCTTAGGCCCCGGCATCGACGGGAGAGGAATCCCGAGAGGCCCCCGAGGAACTCGCATGGGGACTGGCCTTTCCTGAGGCCACCAGAGCGGTTCCCTCAGGTCCCCGTCGTATGTCGAGAGCACCTGCCGCAACTCGAGAAAATCCAGGAGGTTTTGCCCTCCAGGCGAGATGAGGCCCATTTCCGCTGAGGCTTCTCGAGGCCAATCACATCTAACCACTGGAACTTCCAAAGGGTCCTTCACACCATTGCTGCAACTAAAGAAGTTCCCCGACATACCCGTCTCCACTCGAGAAAAAGCACATGGGGTGCCGCACACATCCAGGGGAGCCCCGTTTCCGCCTCCTAGCTCGAGATGAGGGATCCTTTCCC
The DNA here is from genome assembly GCF_042477335.2 of Ovis canadensis. Taxonomy (NCBI): domain Eukaryota; kingdom Metazoa; phylum Chordata; class Mammalia; order Artiodactyla; family Bovidae; genus Ovis; species Ovis canadensis. The sequence goes on from NC_091259.1 coordinate 2,242,160, forward strand.
TGTTTCGTAGGGAAAGAATTCCCGGCGTTCCCGTCGCATCTCAAGAGGAGGCGCTCTCCACAGGAAAGGCGAGAGGAACTCCAGGGTCGTGCCACCATTCCAAGAGTCCCCCAGATGTGTCAGTCCATTCCAGAGGAACCTGTTTTCCCTGCACTGCCTTGACGTTCAAGCCGAGGATCGACTCCCACCACGTGTGCACGTGGGACAGCCCTGTGGGAAAGCCTCGTGGGAAAGCCTCGTGGGAAAGACTCGAGGGAAAACCATAGATCCTTTGATCCACGCGGCGGACTGGGTGACAGTGCTGCTACCGCTCTGGAGGAAAGCGCAAGTACATGCCCGCATTCGAGACGAGGACTGACTCCCCTGGGGAGACTCCAGAAGTACCCCAAGATCCATGTCAGCACTGGAGAGGAATCCTCAGGTTCCGGCCCCGACTCCACACAAGGTCTTAGACCCCGGCATCGACGGGAGAGGAATCCCGAGAGGCCCCCGAGGAACTCGCATGGGGACTGGCCTTTCCTGAGGCCACCAGAGCGGGTCCCTGAGGTCCCTGTCGTAAGTCGAGAGCACCTGCCGCAACTCGAGAAAATCCAGGAGGTTTTGCCCTCCAGGCGAGATGAGGCCCATTTCCGCTGAGGCTTCTCGAGGCCAATCACATCTAACCACTGGAACTTCCAAAGGGTCCTTCACACCCTTGCTGCAACTCAAGAAGTTCCCCGACATTCCCGTCTGCACTCGAGAGGAAGCACGTGGGGTCCCGCACACATCCAGGGGAGCCCCGTTTCCGCCTCCTAGCTCGAGATGAGGGATCCTTTCCCTGTTTCGTAGGGAAAGAATTCCCGGCGTTCCCGTCGCATCTCAAGAGGAGGCGCTCTCCACAGGAAAGGCGAGAGGAACTCCAGGGTCGTGCCACCCTTCCAAGAGTCCCCCAGATGTGTCAGTCCATTCCAGAGGAACCTGTTTTCCCTGCACTGCCTTGACGTTCAAGCCGAGGATCGACTCCCACCACGTGTGCACGTGGGACAGCCCTGTGGGAAAGCCTCGTGGGAAAGCCTCGTGGGAAAGACTCGAGGGAAAACCATAGATCCTTTGATCCACGCGGCGGAGTGCGTGACACTGCTGCTACCGCTCTGGAGGAAAGCACAAGTGCATGCCCGCATTCGAGACGAGTACTGACTCCCCTGGGGAGACTCCAGAAGTACCCCAAGTTCCATGTCAGCACTGGAGAGGAATCCTCAGGTTCCGGCCCCGACTCCACACAAGGTCTTAGGCCCCGGCATCGACGGGAGAGGAATCCCGAGAGGCCCCCGAGGAACTCGCATGGGGACTGGCCTTTCCTGAGGCCACCAGAGCGGGTCCCTGAGGTCCCCGTCGTAAGACGAGAGCACCTGCCGCAACTCGAGAAAATCCAGGAGGTTTTGCCCTCCAGGCGAGATGAGGCCCATTTCCGCTGAGGCTTCTCGAGGCCAATCACATCTAACCACTGGAACTTCCAAAGGGTCCTTCACACCCTTGCTGCAACTCAAGAAGTTCCCCGACATACCAGTCTCCACTCGAGAGGAAGCACGTGGTGTCCCGCACACATCCAGGGGAGCCCCGTTTCCGCCTCCTAGCTCGAGATGAGGGATCCGTTCCCTGTTTCGTAGGGAAGGAATTCCCGGCGTTCCCGTCGCATCTCAAGAGGAGGCGCTCTCCACAGGAAAGGCGAGAGGAACTCCAGGGTCGTGCCACCATTCCAAGAGTCCCCCAGATGTGTCAGTCCATTCCAGAGGAACCTGTTTTCCCTGCACTGCCTTGACGTTCAAGCCGAGGATCGACTCCCAACACGTGTGCACGTGGGACAGCCCTGTGGGAAAGCCTCGTGGGAAAGCCTCGTGGGAAAGACTCGAGGGAAAACCATAGATCCTTTGATCCACGCGGCGGACTGCGTGACACTGCTGCTACCGCTCTGGAGGAAAGCGCAAGTGCATGCCCGCATTCGAGACGAGGACTGACTCCCCTGGGGAGACTCCAGAAGTACCCCAAGATCCATGTCAGCACTGGAGAGGAATCCTCAGGTTCCGGCCCCGACTCCACACAAGGTCTTAGGCCCCGGCATCGACGGGAGAGGAATCCCGAGAGGCCCCCGAGGAACTCGCATGGGGACTGGCCTTTCCTGAGGCCACCAGAGCGGGTCCCTCAGGTCCCCGTCGTAAGTCGAGAGCACCTGTCGCAACTCGAGAAAATCCAGGAGGTTTTGCCCTCCAGGCGAGATGAGGCCCATTTCCGCTGAGGCTTCTCGAGGCCAATCACATCTAACCACTGGAACTTCCAAAGGGTCCTTCACACCATTGCTGCAACTCAAGAAGTTCCCCGACATACCCGTCTCCACTCGAGAGGAAGCACGTGGGTCCGGCACACATCCAGGGGAGCCCCGTTTCCGCCTCCTAGCTCGAGATGAGGGATCCTTTCCCTGTTTCGTAGGGAAAGAATTCCCGGCGTTCCCGTCGCATCTCAAGAGGAGGCGCTCTCCACAGGAAAGGCGAGAGGAACTCCAGGGTAGTGCCACCATTCCAAGAGTCCCCCAGATGTGTCAGTCCATTCCAGAGGAACCTGTTTTCCCTGCACTGCCTTGACGTTCAAGCCGAGCATCCACTCCCACCACGTGTGCACGTGGGACAGCCCTGTGGGAAAGCCTCGTGGGAAAGCCTCGTGGGAAAGACTCGAGGGAAAACCATAGATCCTTTGATCCACGCGGCGGAGTGCTTGACACTGCTGCTACCGCTCTGGAGGAAAGCGCAAGTGCATGCGCGCGTTCGAGACGAGGACTGACTCCCCTGGGGAGACTCCAGAAGTACCCCAAGATCCATGTCAGCACTGGAGAGGAATCCTCAGGTTCCGGCCCCGACTCCACACAAGGTCTTAGGCCCCGGCATCGACGGGAGAGGAATCCCGAGAGGCCCCCGAGGAACTCGCATGGGGACTGGCCTTTCCTGAGGCCACCAGAGCGGGTCCCTGAGGTCCCCGTCGTAAGTCGAGAGCACCTGCCGCAACTCGAGAAAATCCAGGAGGTTTTGCCCTCCAGGCGAGATGAGGCCCATTTCCGCTGAGGCTTCTCGAGGCCAATCACATCTAACCACTGGAACTTCCAAAAGGTCCTTCACACCCTTGCTGCAACTCAAGAAGTTCCCCGACATACCAGTCTCCACTCGAGAGGAAGCACGTGGTGTCCCGCACACATCCAGGGGAGCCCCGTTTCCGCCTCCTAGCTCGAGATGAGGGATCCGTTCCCCGTTTCGTAGGGAAGGAATTCACGGCGTTCCCGTCGCATCTCAAGAGGAGGCGCTCTCCACAGGAAAGGCGAGAGGAACTCCAGGGTCGTGCCACCATTCCAAGAGTCCCCCAGATGTGTCAGTCCATTCCAGAGGAACCTGTTTTCCCTGCACTGCCTTGACGTTCAAGCCGAGGATCGACTCCCAACACGTGTGCACGTGGGACAGCCCTGTGGGAAAGCCTCGTGGGAAAGCCTCGTGGGAAAGACTCGAGGGAAAACCATAGATCCTTTGATCCACGCGGCGGACTGCGTGACACTGCTGCTACCGCTCTGGAGGAAAGCGCAAGTGCATGCCCGCATTCGAGACGAGGACTGACTCCCCTGGGGAGACTCCAGAAGTACCCCAAGATCCATGTCAGCACTGGAGAGGAATCCTCAGGTTCCGGCCCCGACTCCACACAAGGTCTTAGGCCCCGGCATCGACGGGAGAGGAATCCCGAGAGGCCCCCGAGGAACTCGCATGGGGACTGGCCTTTCCTGAGGCCACCAGAGCGGGTCCCTCAGGTCCCCGTCGTAAGTCGACAGCACCTGTCGCAACTCGAGAAAATCCAGGAGGTTTTGCCCTCCAGGCGAGATGAGGCCCATTTCCGCTGAGGCTTCTCGAGCCCAATCACATCTAACCACTGGAACTTCCAAAGGGTCCTTCACACCATTGCTGCAACTCAAGAAGTTCCCCGACATACCCGTCTCAACTCGAGAGGAAGCACGTGGGTCCGGCACACATCCAGGGGAGCCCCGTTTCCGCCTCCTAGCTCGAGATGAGGGATCCTTTCCCTGTTTCGTAGGGAAAGAATTCCCGGCGTTCCCGTCGCATCTCAAGAGGAGGCGCTCTCCACAGGAAAGGCGAGAGGAACTCCAGGGTAGTGCCACCATTCCAAGAGTCCCCCAGATGTGTCAGTCCATTCCAGAGGAACCTGTTTTCCCTGCACTGCCTTGACGTTCAAGCCGAGCATCCACTCCCACCACGTGTGCACGTGGGACAGCCCTGTGGGAAAGCCTCGTGGGAAAGCCTCGTGGGAAAGACTCGAGGGAAAACCATAGATCCTTTGATCCACGCGGCGGAGTGCTTGACACTGCTGCTACCGCTCTGGAGGAAAGCGCAAGTGCATGGGCGCGTTCGAGACGAGGACTGACTCCCCTGGGGAGACTCCAGAAGTACCCCAAGATCCATGTCAGCACTGGAGAGGAATCCTCAGGTTCCGGCCCCGACTCCACACAAGGTCTTAGGCCCCGGCATCGACGGGAGAGGAATCCCAAGAGGCCCCCGAGGCACTCGCATGGGGACTGGCCTTTCCTGAGGCCACCAGAGCGGGTCCCTGAGGTCCACATCGTAAGTCGAGAGCACCTGCCGCAACTCGAGAAAATCCAGGAGGTTTTGCCCTCCAGGCGAGATGAGGCCCATTTCCGCTGAGGCTTCTCGAGGCCAATCACATCTAACCACTGGAACTTCCAAAGGGTCCTTCACACCATTGCTGCAACTCAAGAAGTTCCCCGACATACCCGTCTCCACTCGAGAGGAAGCACGTGGGTCCCGCACACATCCAGGGGAGCCCCGTTTCCGCCTCCTAGCTCGAGATGAGGGATCCTTTCCCTGTTTCGTAGGGAAAGAATTCCCGGCCTTCCCGTCGCTTCTCAAGAGGAGGCGCTCTCCACAGGAAAGGCGAGAGGAACTCCAGGGTAGTGCCACCATTCCAAGAGTCCCCCAGATGTGTCAGTCCATTCCAGAGGAACCTGTTTTCCCTGCACTGCCTTGACGTTCAAGCCGAGGATCGACTCCCACCACGTGTGCACGTGGGACAGCCCTGTGGGAAAGCCTCGTGGGAAAGCCTCGAGGGAAAGACTGGAGGGAAAACCATAGATCCTTTAGTCCACGCGGCGGACTGCGTGACACTGCTGCTACCGCTCTGGAGGAAAGCGCAAGTGCATGCCCGCATTCGAGACGAGGACTGACTCCCCTGGGGAGACTCCAGAAGTTCCCCAAGATCCATGTCAGCACTGGAGAGGAATACTCAGGTTCCGGCCCCGACTCCACACAAGGACTTAGGTCCCGGCATCGACGGGAGAGGAATCCCGAGAGGCCCCCAGGAAGTCGCATGGGGACTGGCCTTTCCTGAGGCCACCATAGCGGGTCCCTGAGGTCCCCGTCGTAAGTCGAGAGCACCTGCCGCAACTCGAGAAAATCCAGGAGGTTTTGCTCTCCAGGCGAGATGAGGCCCATTTCCGCTGAGGCTTCTCGAGGCCAATCACATCTAACGACTGGAACTTCCAAAGGGTCCTTCACACCCTTGCTGCAACCCAAGAAGTTCCACGACATACCCGTCTGCACTCGAGAGGAAGCACGTGGGGTCCCGCACACATCCAGGGGAGCCCCGTTTCCGCCTCCTAGCTCGAGATGAGGGATCCTTTCCCTGTTTCGTAGGGAAAGAATTCCCGGCGTTCCCGTCGCATCTCAAGGGGAGGCGCTCTCCACAGGAAAGGCGAGAGGAACTCCAGGGTCGTGCCACCATTCCAAGAGTCCCCCAGATGTGTCAGTCCATTCCAGAGGAACCGGTTTTCCCTGCACTGCCTTGACGTTCAAGCCGAGGATCGACTCCCAACACGTGTGCACGTGGGACAGCCCTGTGGGAAAGCCTCGAGGGAAAGCCTCGTGGGAAAGACTCGAGGGAAAACCATAGATCCTTTGGTCCACGCGGCGGACTGCGTGACACTGCTGCTACCGCTCTGGAGGAAAGCGCAAGTGCATGCCCGCATTCGAGACGAGGACTGACTCCCCTGGGGAGACTCCAGAAGTTCCCCAAGATCCATGTCAGCACTGGAGAGGAATCCTCAGGTTCCGGCCCCGACTCCACACAAGGTCTTAGGCCCCGGCATCGACGGGAGAGGAATCCCGAGAGGCCCCCGAGGAACTCGCATGGGGACTGGCCTTTCCTGAGGCCACCAGAGCGGGTCCCTTAGGTCCCCGTGGTAAGTCGAGAGCACCTGCCGCAACTCGAGAAAATCCAGGAGGTTTTGCCCTCCAGGCGAGATGAGGCCCATTTCCGCTGAGGCTTCTCGAGGCCAATCACGTCTAACCACTGAAACTTCCAAAGGGTCCTTCACACCCTTTGCTGCAACTCAAGAAGTTCCCCGACATACCCGTCTCCACTCGAGAGGAAGCACGTGGGTCCCGCACACATCCAGGGGAGCCCCGTTTCCGCCTCCTAACTCGAGATGAGGGATCCTTTCCCTGTTTCGTAGGGAAAGAATTCCCGGCGTTACCGTCGCATCTCAAGAGGAGGCGCTCTCCACAGGAAAGGCGAGAGGAACTCCAGGGTCATGCCACCATTCTAAGAGTCCCCCAGATGTGTCAGTCCATTCCAGAGGAACCTGTTTTCCCTGCACTGCCTTGACGTTCAAGCCGAGGATCTACTCCCAACACGTGTGCACGTGGGACAGCCCTGTGGGAAAGCCTCGTGGAAAAGCCTCGTGGGAAAGACTCGAGGGAAAACCATACATCCTTTGATCCACGCGGCGGACTGCGTGACACTGCTGCTACCGCTCTGGAGGAAAGCGCAAGTGCATGCCCGCATTCGAGACGAGGACTGACTCCCCTGGGGAGACTCCAGAAGTACCCCAAGATCCATGTCAGCACTGGAGAGGAATCCTCAGGTTCCGGATCCGACTCCACACAAGGTTTTAGGACCCGGCATCGACGGGAGACGAATCCCGAGAGGCCCCCGAGGAACTCGCATTGGGACTGGCCTTTCCTGAGGCCACCAGAGCGGGTCCCTGAGGTCCCCGTGGTAAGTCGAGAGCACCTGCCGCAACTCGAGAAAATCCAGGAGGTTTTGCCCTCCAGGCGAGATGAGGCCCATTTCCGCTGAGGCTTCTCGAGGCCAATCACATCTAACCACTGGAACTTCCAAAGGGTCCTTCACACCATTGCTGCAACTCAAGAAGTTCCCCGACATACCCGTCTCCACTCGAGAGGAAGCACGTGGGGTCCCGCACACATCCAGGGGAGCCCCGTTTCCGCCTCCAAGCTCGAGATGAGGGATCCTTTCCCTGTTTCGTAGCGAAAGAATTCCCGGCGTTCCCGTTGCATCTCAAGAGGAGGCGCTCTCCACAGGAAAGGCGAGAGGAACTCCAGGGTCGTGCCACCATTCCAAGAGTCCCCCAGATGTGTCAGTCCATTCCAGAGGAACCTGTTTTCCCTTCACTGCCTTGACGTTCAAGCCGAGGATCGACTCCCACCACGTGTGCACGTGGGACAGCCCTGTGGGAAAGCCTCGTGGGAAAGCCTCGTGGGAAAGACTCAAGGGAAAACCATAGATCCTTTGATCCACGCGGCGGACTGCGTGACACTGCTGCTACCGCTCTGGAGGAAAGCGCAAGTGCATGCCCGCATTCGAGACGAGAACTGACTCCCCCGGGGAGACTCCAGAAGTATCCCAAGATCCATGTCAGCACTGGAGAGGAATCCTCAGGTTCCGGCCCCGATTCCACACAAGGTCTTAGGCCCCGGCATCGACGGGAGAGGAATCCCGAGAGGCCCCCGAGGAACTCGCATGGGGACTGGCCTTTCCTGAGGCCACCAGAGTGTGTCCCTGAGGTCCCCGTCGTAAGTCGAGAGCACCTGCCGCAACTCGAGAAAATCCAGGAGGTTTTGCCCTCCAGGCGAGATGAGGCCCATTTCCGCTGAGGCTTCTCGAGGCCAATCACGTCTAACTACTGGAACTTCCAAAGGGTCCTTCACACCCTTTGCTGCAACTCAAGAAGTTCCCCGACATACCCGTCTGCACTCGAGAGGAAGCACGTGGGTCCCGCACACATCCAGGGGAGCCCCGTTTCCGCCTCCTAGCTTGAAATGAGGGATCCTTTCCCTGTTTCGTAGGGAAAGAATTCCCGGCGTTCCCGTCGCATCTCAAGAGGAGGCGCTCTCCACAGGAAAGGCGAGAGGAACTCCAGGGTCGTGCCACCATTCCAAGAGTCCCCCAGATGTGTCAGTCCATTCCAGAGGAACCTGTTTTCCCTGCACTGCCTTGACGTTCAAGCCGAGGATCGACTCCCACCACGTGTGCATGTGGGACAGCCCTGTGGGAAAGCCTCGTGGGAAAGCCTCGTGGGAAAGACTCGAGGGAAAACCATAGATCCTTTGATCCACGCGGCGGACTGCGTGACACTGCTGCTACCGCTCTGGAGGAAAGCGCAAGTGCATGCCCGCATTCGAGACGAGGACTGACTCCCCTGGGGAGACTCCAGAAGTACCCCAAGATCCATGTCAGCACTGGAGAGGAATCCTCAGGTTCCGGCCCCGACTCCACACAAGGTCTTAGGCCCCGGCATTGACGGGAGAGGAATCCCGAGAGGCCCCCGAGGAACTCGCATGGGGACTGGCCTTTCCTGAGGCCACCAGAGCGGGTCCCTGAGGTCCCCGTCGTAAGTCGAGAGCACCTGCCGCAACTCGAGAAAATCCAGGAGGTTTTGCCCTCCAGGCGAGATGAGGCCCATTTCCGCTGAGGCTTCTCGAGGCCAATCACATCTAACCACTGGAACTTCCAAAGGGTCCTTCACACCCTTGCTGCAACTCAAGAAGTTCCCCGACATATCCGTCTCCACTCGAGAGGAAGCACGTGGTGTCCCGCACACATCCAGGGGAGCCCCGTTTCCGCCTCCTAGCTCGAGATGAGGGATCCTTTCCCTGTTTCGTAGGGAAAGAATTCCCGGCGTTCCCGTCGCATCTCAAGAGGAGGCGCTCTCCACAGGAAAGGCGAGAGGAACTCCACGGTCGTGCCACCATTCCAAGAGTCCACCAGATGTGTCAGTCCATTCCAGAGGAACCTGTTTTCCCTGCACTGCCTTGACGTTCAAGCCGAGGATCGACTCCCACCACGTGTGCACGTGGGACAGCCCTGTGGGAAAGCCTCGTGGGAAAGCCTCGTGGGAAAGACTCGAGGGAAAACCATAGATCCTTTGATCCACGCGGCGGACTGCGTGACACTGCTGCTACCGCTCTAGAGGAAAGCGCAAGTGCATGCCCGCATTCGAGACGAGGACTGACTCCCATGGGGAGACTCCAGAAGTACCCCAAGATCCATGTCAGCACTGGAGAGGAATCCTCAGGTTCCGGCCCCAACTCCACACAAGGTCGTAGGCCCCGGCATCGACTGGAGAGGAATCCCGAGAGGCCCCCGAGGAACTCGCATGGGGACTGGCCTTTCCTGAGGCCACCAGAGCGGGTCCCTGAGGTCCCCGTTGTAAGTCGAGAGCACCTGCCGCAACTCGAGAAAATCCAGGAGGTTTTGCCCTCCAGGCGAGATGAGGCCCATTTCCGCTGAGGATTCTCGAGGCCAATCACGTCTAACCACTGGAACTTCCAAAGGGTCCTTCACACCCTTGCTGCAAATCAAGAAGTTCCCCGACATACCCGTCTCCACTCGAGAGGAAGCACGTGGGGTCCCGCACACATCCAGGGAGCCCCGTTTCCGCCTCCTAGCTCGAGATGAGGGATCCTTTCCCTGTTTCGTAGGGAAAGAATTCCCGGCGTTCCCGTCGCATCTCAACAGGAGGCGCTCTCCACAGGACAGGCGAGAGGAACTCCAGGGTCGTGACACCATTCCAAGAGTCCCCCAGATGTGTCAGTCCATTCCAGAGGAACCTGTTTTCCCTGCACTGCCTTGACGTTCAAGCCGAGGATCGACTCCCACCACGTGTGCACATGGGACAGCCCTGTGGGAAAGCCTCGTGGGAAAGCCTCGTGGGAAAGACTCGAGGGAAAACCATAGATCCTTTGCTCCACGCGGCGGACTGCGTGACACTGCTGCTACCGCTCTGGAGGAAAGCGCAAGTGCATGCCCGCATTCGAGACGAGGACTGACTCCCCTGGGGAGACTCCAGAAGAAACCCAAGATCCATGTCAGCACTGGAGAGGAATCCTCAGGTTCCGGCCCCGACTCAACACAAGGTCTTAGGCCCCGACATCGACGGGAGTGGAATCCCCAGAGGCCCCCGAGGAACTCGCATGGGGACTGGCCTTTCCTGAGGCCACCAGAGCGGGTCCCTGGGGTCCCCGTCGAAAGTCGAGAGCACCTGCCGCAACTCGAGAAAATCCAGGAGGTTTTGCCCTCCAGGCGAGATGAGGCCCATTTCCGCTGAGGCTTCTCGAGGCCAATCACATCTAACCACTGGAACTTCCAAAGGGTCCTTCACACCCTTGCTGCAACTCAAGAAGTTCCCCGACATACCCGTCTCCACTCGAGAGGAAGCACGTGGTGTCCCGCACACATCCAGGGGAGCCCCGTTTCCGCCTCCTAGCTCGAGATGAGGGATCCTTTCCCTGTTTCGTAGGGACAGAATTCCCGGCGTTCCCGTCGCATCTCAAGAGGAGGCGCTCTCCACAGGAAAGGCGAGAGGAACTCCAGGGTCGTGACACCATTCCAAGAGTCCCCCAGATGTGTCAGTCCATTCCAGAGGAACCTGTTTTCCCTGCACTGCCTTGACGTTCAAGCCGAGGATCGACTCACACCACGTGTGCACGTGGGACAGCCCTGTGGGAAAGCCTCGTGGGAACGCCTCGTGGGAAAGACTCGAGGGAAAACCATAGATCCTTTGCTCCACGCGGCGGACTGCGTGACACTGCTGCTACCGCTCTGGAGGAAAGCGCAAGTGCATGCCCGCATTCGAGACGAGGACTGACTCCCCTGGGGAGACTCCAGAAGTACCCCAAGATCCATGTCAGCACTGGAGAGGAATCCTCAGGTTCCGGCCCCGACTCCACACAAGGTCTTAGGCCCCGGCATCGACGGGAGAGGAATCCCGAGACGCCCCTGAGGAACTCGCATGGGGACTGGCCTTTCCTGAGGCCACCAGAGCGTGTCCCTCAGGTCCCCGTCGTAAGTCGAGAGCACCTGCCGCAACTCGAGAAAATCCAGGAGGTTTTGCCCTCCAGGCGAGATGAGGCCCATTTCCGCTGAGGCTTCTCGAGGCCAATCACGTCTAACCACTGGAACTTCCAAAGGGTCCTTCACACCCTTGCTGCAACTCAAGAAGTTCCCCGACATACCCGTCTCCACTCGAGAGGAAGCACGTGGGGTCCCGCACACATCCATGGGAGCCCCGTTTCTGCCTCCTAGCTCGAGATGAGGGATCCTTTCCCTGTTTCGTAGGGAAAGAATTCCCGGCGTTCCCGTCGCATCTCAAGAGGAGGCGCTCTCCACAGGAAAGGCGAGAGGAACTCCAGGGTCGTGACACCATTCCAAGAGTCCCCCAGATGTGTCAGTCCATTCCAGAGGAACCTGTTTTCCCTGCACTGCCTTGACGTTCAAGCCGAGGATCGACTCCCACCACGTGTGCACGTGGGACAGCCCTGTGGGAAAGCCTCGTGGGAAAGCCTCGTGGGAAAGACTCGAGGGAAAACCATAGATCCTTTGATCCACGCGGCGGACTGCGTGACACTGCTGCTACCGCTCTGGAGGAAAGCGCAAGTGCATGCCCGCATTCGAGACGAGGACTGACTCCCCTGGGGAGACTCCAGAAGTACCCCAAGATCCATGTCAGCACTGGAGAGGAATCCTCAGGTTCCGGCCCCGACTCCACACAAGGGCTTAGGCCCCGGCATCGACGGGAGAGGAATCCCGAGAGGCCCGCGAGGAACTCGCATGGGGACTGGCCTTTCCTGAGGACACCAGAGCGGATCCCTCAGGTCCCCGTCGTAAGTCGAGAGCACCTGCCGCAACTCGAGAAAATCCAGGAGGTTTTGCCCTCCAGGCGAGATGAGGCCCATTTCCGCTGAGGCTTCTCGAGGCCAATCACATCTAACCACTGGAACTTCCAAAGGGTCCTTCACACCATTGCTGCAACTCAAGAAGTTCCCCGACATACCCGTCTCCACTCGAGAGGAAGCACGTGGTGTCCCGCACACATCCAGGGGAGCCCCGTTTCCGCCTCCTAGCTCGAGATGAGGGATCCTTTCCCTGTTTCGTAGGGACAGAATTCCCGGCGTTCCCGTCGCATCTCAAGAGGAGGCGCTCTCCACAGGAAAGGCGAGAGGAACTCCAGGGTCGTGACACCATTCCAAGAGTCCCCCAGATGTGTCAGTCCATTCCAGAGGAACCTGTTTTCCCTGCACTGCCTTGACGTTCAAGCCGAGGATCGACTCCCACCACGTGTGCACGTGGGACAGCCCTGTGGGAAAGCCTCGTGGGAACGCCTCGTGGGAAAGACTCGAGGGAAAACCATAGATCCTTTGATCCACGCGGCGGACTGCGTGACACTGCTGCTACCGCTCTGGAGGAAAGCGCAAGTGCATGCCCGCATTCGAGACGAGGACTGACTCCCCTGGGGAGACTCCAGAAGTACCCCAAGATCCATGTCAGCACTGGAGAGGAATCCTCAGGTTCCGGCCCCGACTCCACACAAGGTCTTAGGCCCCGGCATCGACGGGAGAGGAATCCCGAGACGCCCCCGAGGAACTCGCATGGGGACTGGCCTTTCCTGAGGCCACCAGAGCGTGTCCCTCAGGTCCCCGTCGTAAGTCGAGAGCACCTGCCGCAACTCGAGAAAATCCAGGAGGTTTTGCCCTCCAGGCGAGATGAGGCCCATTTCCGCTGAGGCTTCTCGAGGCCAATCACGTCTAACCACTGGAACTTCCAAAGGGTCCTTCACACCCTTGCTGCAACTCAAGAAGTTCCCCGACATACCCGTCTCCACTCGAGAGGAAGCACGTGGGGTCCCGCACACATCCATGGGAGCCCCGTTTCTGCCTCCTAGCTCGAGATGAGGGATCCTTTCCCTGTTTCGTAGGGAAAGAATTCCCGGCGTTCCCGTCGCATCTCAAGAGGAGGCGCTCTCCACAGGAAAGGCGAGAGGAACTCCAGGGTCGTGACACCATTCCAAGAGTCCCCCAGATGTGTCAGTCCATTCCAGAGGAACCTGTTTTCCCTGCACTGCCTTGACGTTCAAGCCGAGGATCGACTCCCACCACGTGTGCACGTGGGACAGCCCTGTGGGAAAGCCTCGTGGGAAAGCCTCGTGGGAAAGATTCGAGGGAAAACCATAGATCCTTTGATCCACGCGGCGGACTGCGTGACACTGCTGCTACCGCTCTGGAGGAAAGCGCAAGTGCATGCCCGCATTCGAGACGAGGACTGACTCCCCTGGGGAGACTCCAGAAGTACCCCAAGATCCATGTCAGCACTGGAGAGGAATCCTCAGGTTCCGGCCCCGACTCCACACAAGGGCTTAGGCCCCGGCATCGACGGGAGAGGAATCCCGAGAGGCCCGCGAGGAACTCGCATGGGGACTGGCCTTTCCTGAGGCCACCAGAGCGGATCCCTCAGGTCCCGTCGTAAGTCGAGAGCACCTGCCGCAACTCGAGAAAATCCAGGAGGTTTTGCCCTCCAGGCGAGATGAGGCCCATTTCCGCTGAGGCTTCTCGAGGCCAATCACATCTAACCACTGGAACTTCCAAAGGGTCCTTCACACCATTGCTGCAACTCAAGAAGTTCCCCGACATACCCGTCTCCACTCGAGAGGAAGCACGTGGGGTCCCGCACACATCCAGGGGAGCCCCGTTTCCGCCTCCTAGCTCGAGATGAGGGATCCTTTCCCTGTTTCGTAGGGAAAGAATTCCCGGCGTTCCCGTCGCACCTCAAGAGGAGGCGCTCTCCACAGGAAAGGCGAGAGGAACTCCAGGGTCGTGCCACCATTCCAAGAGTCCCCCAGATGAGTCAGTCCATTAAAGAGGAACCTGTTTTCCCTGCACTGCCTTGAAGTTCAAGCCGAGGATCCACTCCCACCACGTGTGCACGTGGGACAGCCCTGTGGGAAAGACTCGTGGGAAAGCCTCGTGTGAAAGACTCGAGGGAAAACCATAGATCCTTTGATCCACGCGGCGGACTGCGTGACACTGCGGCTACCGCTCTGGAGGAAAGCACAAGTGCATTCCCGCATTCGAGACGAGGACTGACTCCCCTGGGGAGACTCCAGAAGTACCCCAAGATCCATGTCAGCACTGGAGAGGAATCCTCAGGTTCCGGCCCCGACTCCACACAAGGTCTTAGGCCCCGGCATCGACGGGAGAGGAATCCCGAGAGGCCCCCGAGGAACTCGCATGGGGACTGGCCTTTCCTGAGGCCACCAGAGCGGTTCCCTCAGGTCCCCGTCGTAATTCGAGAGCACCTGCCGCAACTCGAGAAAATCCAGGAGGTTTTGCCCTCCAGGCGAGATGAGGCCCATTTCCGCTGAGGCTTCTCGAGGCCATTCACATCTAACCACTGGAACTTCCAAAGGGTCTTTCACACCCTTGCTGCAACTCAAGAAGTTCCCCGACATACCCGTCTCCACTCGAGAGGAAGCACGTGGGGTCCCGCACACATCCAGGGGAGCCCCGTTTCCGCCTCCTAGCTCGAGATGAGGGATCCTTTCCCTGTTTCGTAGGGAAAGAATTCCCGCCGTTCCCGTCGCATCTCAAGAGGAGGCGCTCTCCACAGGAAAGGCGAGAGGAACTCCATGGTCGTGACACCATTCCAAGAGAACCCCAGATGTGTCAGTCCATTCCAGAGGAACCTGTTTTCCGTGCACTGCCTTGACGTTCAAGCCGAGGATCGACTCCCACCACGTGTGCACGTGGGACAGCCCTGTGGGAAAGCCTCGTGGGAAAGCCTCGTGGGAAAGACTCGAGGGAAAACCATAGATCCTTTGATCCACGCGGCGGACTGCGTGACACTGCTGCTACCGCTCTGGAGGAAAGCGCAAGTGCATGCCCGCATTCGAGACGAGGACTGACTCCCCTGGGGAGACTCCAGAAGTACCCCAAGATCCATGTCAGCACTGGAGAGGAATCCTCAGGTTCCGGCCCCGACTCCACACAAGGTCTTAGGCCCCGGCATCGACGGGAGAGGAATCCCGAGAGGCCCCCGAGGAACTCGCATGGGGACTGGCCTTTCCTGAGGCCACCAGAGCGGTTCCCTCAGGTCCCCGTCGTAATTCGAGAGCACCTGCCGCAACTCGAGAAAATCCAGGAGGTTTTGCCCTCCAGGCGAGATGAGGCCCATTTCCGCTGAGGCTTCTCGAGGCCATTCACATCTAACCACTGGAACTTCCAAAGGGTCCTTCACACCCTTGCTGCAACTCAAGAAGTTCCCCGACATACCCGTCTCCACTCGAGAGGAAGCACGTGGGGTCCCGCACACATCCAGGGGAGCCCCGTTTCCGCCTACTAGCTCGAGATGAGGGATCCTTTCCCTGTTTCGTAGGGAAAGAATTCCCGGCGTTCCCGTCGCATCTCAAGAGGAGGCGCTCTCCACAGGAAAGGCAAGAGGAACTCCAGGGTCGTGCCACCATTCCAACAGTCCCCCCGATGTGTCAGTCCATTCGAGCGGAACCTGTTTTCCCTGCACTGCCTTGACGTTCAAGCCGAGGATCGACTCCCACCACGTGTGCACGTGGGACAGCCCTGTGGGAAAGCCTCGTGGGAAAGCCTCGTGGGAAAGACTCGAGGGAAAACCATAGATCCTTTGATCCACGCGGCGGACTGCGTGACTATGCTGCTACCGCTCTGGAGGAAAGCGCAAGTGCATGCCCGCATTCGAGACGAGGACTGACTTCCCTGGGGAGACTACAGAAGTACCCCAAGATCCATGTCAGCACTGGAGAGGAATCCTCAGGTTCCGGCCCCGACTCCACACAAGGTCTTAGGCCCCGGCATCGACGGGAGAGGAATCCCGAGAGGCCCCCGAGGAACTCGCATGGGGACTGGCCTTTCCTGGGGCCACCAGAGCTGGTCCCTGAGGTCCCCGTCGTAAGTCGAGAGCACATGCCGCAACTCGAGAAAATCCAGGAGGTTTTGCCCTCCAGGCGAGATGAGGCCCATTTCCGCTGAGGCTTCTCGAGGCCAATCACATCTAACCACTGGAACTTCCAAAGGGTCCTTCACACCCTTGCTGCAACTCAAGAAGTTCCCCGACAAAGCCGTCTGCACTCGAGAGGAAGCACGTGGTGTCCCGCACACATCCAGGGGAGCCCCGTTTCCGCCTCCTAGCTCGAGATGAGGGATCCTTTCCCTGTTTCGTAGGGAAAGAATTCCCGGCGTTCCCGTCGCATCTCAACAGGAGGCGCTCTCCACAGGAAAGGCGAGAGGAACTCCAGGGTCGTGCCACCATTCCAAGAGTCCCCCAGATGTGTCAGTCCATTCCAGAGGAACCTGTTTTCCCTGCACTGCCTTGACGTTCAAGCCGAGGATCGACTCCCACCACGTGTGCACGTGGGACAGCCCTGTGGGAAAGCCTCGTGGGAAAGCCTCGGGGGAAAGACTCGAGGGAAAACCATAGATCCTTTGATCCACGCGGCGGACTGCGTGACACTGCTGCTACCGCTCTGGAGGAAAGCGCAAGTGCATGCCCGCATTCGAGACGAGGACTGACTCCCCTGGGGAGACTGCAGAAGTACCCCAAGATCCATGTCAGCACTGGAGAGGAATAATCAGGTTCCGGCCCCGACTCCACACAAGGTCTTAGGCCCCGGTATCGACGGGAGAGGAATCGCGAGACGCCCCCGAGGAACTCGCATGGGGACTGGCCTTTCCTGAGGCCACCAGAGCGGTTCCCTGAGGTTCCCATCGTAAGTCGAGAGCACCTGCCGCAACTCGAGAAAATCCAGGAGGTTTTGCCCTCCAGGCGAGATGAGGCCCATTTCCGCTGAGGCTTCTCGAGGCCAATCACATCTAACCACTGGAACTTCCAAAGGGTCCTTCACACCCTTGCTGCAACTCAAGAAGTTCCCCGACAAAGCCGTCTGCACTCGAGAGGAAGCACGTGGTGTCCCGCACACATCCAGGGGAGCCCCGTTTCCGCCTCCTAGCTCGAGATGAGGGATCCTTTCCCTGTTTCGTAGGGAAAGAATTCCCGGCGTTCCCGTCGCATCTCAAGAGGAGGCGCTCTCCACAGGAAAGGCGAGAGGAACTCCAGGGTCGTACCACCATTCCAAGAGTCCCCCAGATGTGTCAGTCCATTCGAGCGGAACCTGTTTTCCCTGCACTGCCTTGACGTTCAAGCCGAGGATCGACTCCCACCACGTGTGCACATGGGACAGCCCTGTGGGAAAGCCTCGTGGGAAAGCCTCGTGGGAAAGACTCGAGGGAAAACCATAGATCCTTTGATCCACGCGGCGGACTGCGTGACACTGCTGCCACCGCTCTGGAGGAAAGCACAAGTGCATGCCCGCATTCGAGACGAGGACTGACTCCCCTGAGGAGACTCCAGAAGTATCCCAAGATCCATGTCAGCACTGGAGAGGAATCCTCAGGTTCCGGCCCCGACTCCACAGAAGGTCTTAGGCCCCGGCATCGACGGGAGAGGAATCCCGAGAGGCCCCCGAGGAACTCGCATGGGGACTGGCCTTTCCTGAGGCCACCAGAGCGGGTCCCTGAGGTCCCCGTCGTAAGTCGAGAGCACCTGCAGCAACTCGAGAAAACCCAGGAGGTTTTGCCCTCCAGGAGAGATGAGGCCCATTTCCGCTGAGGCTTCTCGAGGCCATTCACATCTAACCACTGGAACTTCCAAAGGGTCCTTCACACCCTTGCTGCAACTCAAGAAGTTCCCCGACATACCTGTCTCCACTCGAGAGGAAGCACGTGGGGTCCCGCACACATCCAGGGGAGCCCCGTTTCCGCCTCCTAGCTCGAGATGAGGGATCCTTTCCCTGTTTCGTAGGGAAAGATTTCCCGGCGTTCCCGTCGCATCTCAAGAGGAGGCGCTCTCCACAGGAAAGGCGAGAGGAACTCCATGGTCGTGACACCATTCCAAGAGTCCCCCAGATGTGTCAGTCCATTCCAGAGGAACCTGTTTTCCCTGCACTGCCTTGACGTTCAAGCCGAGGATCGACTCCCACCTCGTGTGCACTTGGGACAGCCCTGTGGGAAAGCCTCATGGGAAAGCATCGTGGGAAAGACTCGAGGGAAAACCATAGATCCTTTGATCCACGCGGCGGACTGCGTGA
The DNA here is from genome assembly GCF_042477335.2 of Ovis canadensis. Taxonomy (NCBI): domain Eukaryota; kingdom Metazoa; phylum Chordata; class Mammalia; order Artiodactyla; family Bovidae; genus Ovis; species Ovis canadensis. The sequence continues at coordinate 2,260,446 of NC_091259.1, forward strand.
CACTGCTGCTACCGCTCTGGAGGAAAGCGCAAGTGCATGCCCGCATTCGAGACGAGGACTGACTCCCCTGGGGAGACTCCAGAATTACCCCAAGATCCATGTCAGCACTGGAGAGGAATCCTCAGGTTCCGGCCCCGACTCCACACAAGGTCTTAGGCCCCGGCATCGACGGGAGAGGAATCCCGAGAGGCCCCAGAGGAACTCGCATGGGGACTGGCCTTTCCTGAGGTCACCAGAGTGGGTCCCTGAGGTCCCCGTCGTAAGTCGAGAGCACCTGCCGCAACTCGAGAAAATCCAGGAGGTTTTGCCCTCCAGGCGAGATGAGGCACATTTCCGCTGAGGCTTCTCGAGGCTAATCACATCTAACCACTGGAACTTCCAAAGGGTACTTCACACCCTTGCTGCAACTCTAGAAGTTCCCCGACATACCCGTCTCCACTCAAGAGGAAGCACGAGGGTCCCTCACACATCCAGGGGAGCCCCGTTTCCGTCTCCTAGGTCGAGATGAGGGATCCTTTCCCTGTTTCGTAGGGAAAGAATTCCCGGCGTTACCGTCGCATCTCAAGAGGAGGCGCTCCCACAGAAAAGGCGAGAGGAACTCCAGGGTCGTGCGACCATTCCAAGAGACCCCAGATGTGTCTGTCCATTACAGAGGAACCTGTTTTCCCTGCACTGCCTTGACATTCAAGCCGAGGATTGACTCCCACCACGTGTGCTCGTGGGACAGCCCTGTGGGAAAGCCTCGATGGAAAGCCTCGTGTGAAAGACTCGAGGGACAACCATAGATCCTTTGATCCACGCGGCGGTCTGCGTGACACTGCTGCTACCGCTCTGGAGGAAAGCGCAAGTGCATGCCCGCATTCGAGACGAGGACTGACTCCCCTGGGGAAACTCCAGAAGTACCCCAAGATCCATGTCAGCACTGGAGAGGAATCCTCAGGTTCCGGCCCCGACTCCACACAAGGTCTTAGGCCCCGGCATCGACGGGAGAGGAATCCCGAGAGGCCCCCGAGGAACTCGCATGGGGACTGGCCTTTCCTGAGGCCACCAGAGCGGGTCCCTGAGGTCCCCGTCTTAAGTCGAGAGCACCTGCCGCAACTCGCGAAAATCCAGGAGGTTTTGCCCTCCAGGCGAGATGAGGCCCATTTCCGCTGAGGATTCTCGAGGCTAATCACGTCTACCACTGGAACTTCCAACGGGTCCTTCACACCCTTGCTGCAACTCAAGAAGTTCCCCGACATACCCGTCTCCACTCGAGAGGAAGAACGTGGGGTCCCGCACACATCCAGGGGAGAACCGTTTCCTCCTCCTAGCTCGAGATGAGGGATCCTTTCCCTGTTTCTTAGGGAAAGAATTCCCGGCGTTCCCGTCGCATCTCAAGAGGAGGCGCTCTCCACAGGAAAGGCGAGAGGAACTCCAGGGTCGTGCCAACATTCCAAGAGACCCCCAGATGTGTCAGTCCATTCCAGAGGAATCTGTTTTCCCTGCACTGCCTTGACGTTCAAGCTGAGGATCGACTCCCACCACGTGTGCACGTGGGACAGCCCTGTGGGAAAGCCTCGTGGGAAAGCCTCGTGGGAAAGACTCGAGGGAAAACCATAGATCCTGTGATCCACGCTTCAGACTGCGTGACACTGCTGCTACCGATCTGGAGGAAAGCGCAAGTGCATGCCCGCATTCGAGACGAGGACTGACTCCCCTGGGGAGACTCCTGAAGTACCCCAAGATCCATGTTAGCACTGCAGAGGAATCCTCAGGTTCCGGCCCCGACACCACACAAGGTCTTAGGCCCCGGCATCGACGGGAGAGGAATCCCCAGAGGCCCCCGAGGAACTCGCATGGGGACTGGCCTTTCCTGAGGCCAGCAGAGCGTGTCCCCGAGGTCCCCGTCGTAAGTCGAGAGCACCTGCCGCAACACGAGAAATTCCAGGAGGTTTTGCCCTCCAGGCGAGATGAGGCCCATTTCCGCTGAGGCTTCTCGAGGCTAATCACATGTAACCACTGGAACTTCCAAAGGGTCCTTCACACCCTTGCTGCAACTCAAGAAGTTCCCCGAAAAAGCCGTCTGCACTCGAGAGGAAGCACGTGGTGTCCCGCACACATCCAGGGGAGCCCCGTTTCCGCCTCCTAGCTCGAGATGAGGGATCCTTTCCCTGTTTCGTAGGGAAAGAATTCCCGGCGTTCCCGTCGCATCTCAAGAGGAGGCGCTCTCCACAGGAAAGGCGAGAGGAACTCCAGGGTCGTGCCACCATTCCAAGAGTCCCCCAGATGTGTCAGTCCATTCGAGCGGAACCTGTTTTCCCTGCACTGCCTTGACGTTCAAGCCGAGGATCGACTCCCACCACGTGTGCACACGGGACAGCCCTGTGGGAAAGCCTCGTGGGAAAGCCTCGTGGGAAAGACTCGAGGGAAAACCATAGATCCTTTGCTCCACGCGGCGGACTGCGTGACACTGCTGCTACCGCTCTGGAGGAAAGCGCAAGTGCATGCCCGCATTCGAGACGAGGACTGACTCCCCTGGGGAGACTCCAGAATTACCCCAAGATCCATGTCAGCACTGGAGAGGAATCCTCAGGTTCCGGCCCCGACTCCACACAAGGTCTTAGGCCCCGGCATCGACGGGAGAGGAATCCCGAGAGGCCCCCGAGGAACTGGCATGGGGACTGGCCTTTCCTGAGGCCACCAGAGCGGGTCCCTGAATTCCCCGTCCTAAGTCGAGAGCACCTGCCGCAACTCGAGAAAATCCAGGAGGTTTTGCCCTCCAGGCGAGATGAAGCCCATTTCCGCTGAGGCTTCTCGAGGCCAATCACATCTAACCACTGGAACTTCCAAAGGGTCCTTCACACCCTTGCTGCAACTCAAGAAGATCCCCGACAAAGCCGTCTGCACTCGAGAGGAAGCACGTGGTGTCCCGCACACATCCAGGGGAGCCCCGTTTCTGCCTCCTAGCTCGAGATGAGGGATCCTTTCCCTGTTTCATAGGGAAAGAATTCCCGGCGTTCCCGTCGCATCTCAAGAGGAGGCGCTCTCCACAGGAAAGGCGAGAGGAACTCCAGGGTCGTGCCACCATTGCAAGAGTCCCCCAGATGTGTCAGTCCATTCCAGAGGAACCTGTTTTCCCTGCACTGCCTTGACGTTCAAGCCGAGGATCGACTCCCACCACGTGTGCACATGGGACAGCCCTGTGGGAAAGCCTCGTGGGAAAGCCTCGTGGGAAAGACTCGAGGGAAAACCATAGATCCTTTGATCCACGCGGCGGACTGCGTAACACTGCTGCTACCGCTCTGGAGGAAAGCACAAGTGCATGCCCGCATCCGAGACGAGGACTGACTCCCCTGGGGAGACTCCAGAAGTACCCCAAGATCCATGTCAGCACTGGAGAGGAATCCTCAGGTTCCGGCCCCGACTCCACACAAGGTCTTAGGCCCGGCATCTACGGAGAGGTTTCCCGAGAGGCCCCCGAGAAACTCGCATGGGGACTGGCCTTTCCTGAGGCCACCAGAGCGGTTCCCTGAGGTCCCCGTCGTAAGTCGAGAGCACCTGCCGCAACTCGAGAAAATCCAGGAGGTTTTGCCCTCCAGGCGAGATGAGGCCCATTTCCGCTGAGGCTTCTCGAGGCCATTCACATCTAACCACTGGAACTTCCAAAGGGTCCTTCACACCATTGCTGCAACTCAAGAAGTTCCCCGACATACCCGTCTCCACTCGAGAGGAAGCACGTGGGGTCCCGCACACATCCAGGGGAGCCCCGTTTCCGCCTCCTAGCTCGAGATGAGGGATCCTTTCCCTGTTTCGTAGGGAAAGAATTCCCGGCGTTCCCGTCGCATCTCAAGAGGAGGCGCTCTCCACAGGAAAGGCGAGAGGAACTCCATGGTCGTGACACCATTCCAAGAGTCCCCCAGATGTGTCAGTCCATTCCAGAGGAACCTGTTTTCCCTGCACTGCCTTGACGTTCAAGCCGAGGATCGACTCCCACCACGTGTGCACGTGGGACAGCCCTGTGGGAAAGCCTCGTGGGAAAGCATCGTGGGAAAGACTCGAGGGAAAACCATAGATCCTTTGATCCACGCGGCGGTCTGCGTGACACTGCTGCTACCGCTCTGGAGGAAAGCGCAAGTGCATGCCCGCATTCGAGACGAGGACTGACTCCCCTGGGGAAACTTCAGAAGTACCCCAAGATCCATGTCAGCACTGGAGAGGAATCCTCAGGTTCCGGCCCCGACTCCACACAAGGTCTTAGGCCCCGGCATCGACGGGAGAGGAATCCCGAGAGGCCCCCGAGGAACTCGCATGGTGACTGGCCTTTCCTGAGGGCACCAGAGCGGGTCCCTGAGGTCCCCGTCTTAAGTCGAGAGCACCTGCCGCAACTCGAGAAAATCCAGGAGGTTTTGCCCTCCAGGCGAGATGAGGCCCATTTCCGCTGAGGCTTCTCGAGGCTAATCACGTCTACCACTGGAACTTCCAAAGGGTCCTTCACACCCTTGCTGCAACTCAAGAAGTTCCCCGACATACCCGTCTCCACTCGAGAGGAAGCACGTGGGGTCCCGCACACATCCAGGGGAGCCCCGTTTCCGCCTCCTAGCTCGAGATGAGGGATCCTTTCCCTGTTTCGTAGGGAAAGAATTCCCGGCGTTCCCGTCGCATCTCAAGAGGAGGCGCTCTCCACAGGAAAGGCGAGAGGAACTCCAGGGTCGTGCCACCATTCCAAGAGTCCCCCAGATGTGTCAGTCCATTCCAGAGGAACCTGTTTTCCCTGCACTGCCTTGACGTTCAAGCCGAGGATCGACTCACACCACGTGTGCACGTGGAACAGCCCTGTGGGAAAGCCTCGTGGGAAAGCCTCGTGGGAAAGACTCGAGGGAAAACCATAGAGCCTTTGATCCACGCGGCGGACTGCGTGACACTGCTGCTACCGCGCTGGAGGAAAGCGCAACTGCATGCCCGCATTCGAGACGAGGACTGACTCCCCTGGGGAGACTCCATAAGTACCCCAAGATCCATGTCAGCACTGGAGAGGAATCCTCAGGTTCCGGCCCCGACTCCACACAAGGTCTTAGGCCCCGGCATCGACGGGAGAGGAATCCCGAGAGGCCCCCGTGGAACTCGCATGGGGACTGGCCTTTCCTGAGGCCACCAGAGCGGGTCCCTGAGGTCCCCGTCGTAAGTCGAGAGCACCTGCCGCAACTCGAGAAAATCAAGGAGGTTTTGCCCTCCAGGCGAGATGAGGCCCATTTCCGCTGAGGCTTCTCGAGGCTAATCACGTCTAACCACTGGAACTTCCAAAGGGTCCTTCACACCCTTGCTGCAACTCAAGAAGTTCCCGGACATACCCGTCTCCACTCGAGAAGAAGCACGTGGGGTCCCGCACACATCCAAGGGAGCCCGGTTTCCGCCTCCTAGCTCAAGATGAGGGATCCTTTCCCTGTTTCGTAGGGAAAGAATTCCCGGCGTTCCCGTCGCATCTCAAGAGGAGGCGCTCTCCACAGGAAAGGCGAGAGGAACTCCAGGGTCGTGCCACCATTCCAAGAGTCCCCCAGATGTGTCAGTCCATTCCAGAGGAACCTGTTTTCCCTGCACTGCCTTGACGTTCAAGCCAAGGATCGACTCCCACCACGTGTGCACGTGGGACAGCCCTGTGGGAAAGCCTCGTGGGAAAGCCTCGTCGGAAAGACTCGAGGGAAAACCATAGATCCTTTGATACACGCGGCGGACTGAGTGACACTGCTGCTACCGCTCTGGAGGAAAGCACAAGTGCATGTTCGCATTCGAGACGAGGACTGACTCCCCTGGGGAGACTCCAGAAGTACCCCAAGATCCATGTCAGCACTGGAGAGGAATCCTCAGGTTCCGGCCCCGACTCCACACAAGGTCTTAGGCCCCGGCATCGACGGGAGAGGAATGCCGAGAGGCCCCCGAGGAACTCGCATGGGGACTGGCCTTTCCTGAGGCCACCAGAGCGGGTCCCTGAGGTCCCCATCGTAAGTCGAGAGCACCTGCCGCAACTCGAGAAAATCCAGGAGGTTTTGCCCTCCAGGCGAGATGAGGCCCATTTCCGCTGAGGCTTCTCGAGGCTAATGACGTCTAACCACTGGAATTTCCAAATGGTCCTTCACACCCTTGCTGCAACTCAAGAAGTTCCCCGACATACCCGTCTCCACTCGAGAGGAAGCACGTGGGGTCCCGCACACATCCAGGGGAGCCCCGTTTCCACCTGCTAGCTAGAAATGAGGGATCCTTTCCCTGTTTCGTAGGGAAAGAATTCCCGGCGTTCCCGTCGCATCTCAAGAGGAGGCGCTCTCCACAGGAAAGGCGAGAGGAACTCCAGGGTCGTGCCAACATTCCAAGAGACCCCCAGATGTGTCAGTCCATTCCAGAGGAACCTGTTTTCCCTGCACTGCCTTGACGTTCAAGCCGAGGATCGACTCCCACCACGTGTGCATGTGGGACAGCCCTGTGGGAAAGCCTCGTGGGAAAGCTTCGTGGAAAGACTCGAGGGAAAACCATAGATCCTTTGATCCACCCGGTGGACTGCGTGACACTGCTGCTACCGCTCTGGAGGAAAGCGCAAGTGCATGCCCGCATTCGAGACGAGGACTGACTCCCCTGGGGAGACTCCAGAAGTACCCCAAGATCCATGTCAGCACTGGAGAGGAATCCTCAGGTTCCGGCCCCGACTCCACACAAGGTCTTCAGCGCCGGCATTGACGGGAGAGGAATCCCGAGAGGCCCCCGAGGAACTCGCATGGGGACTGGCCTTTCCTGAGGCCACCAGAGCGGGTCCCTGAGGTCCCCGTCGTAAGTCGAGAGCACCTGCCGCAACTCGAGAAAATCCAGGAGGTTTTGCCCTCCAGGCGAGATGAGGCCCATTTCCGCTGAGGCTTCTCGAGGCCAATCACATCTAACCAATGGAACTTCCAAAGGGTCCTTCACACCCTTGCTGCAACTCAAGAAGTTCCCCGACATACCCGTCTCTACTCGAGAGGAAGCACGTGGGGTCCCGCAAACATCCAGGGGAGCCCCATTTCCGCCTCCTAGCTCGAGATGAGGGATCCTTTCCCTGTTTCGTAGGGAAAGAATTCCCGGCGTTCCTGTCATTCTCAAGAGGAGGCGCTCTCCACAGGAAAGGCGAGAGGAAATCCAGGGTCGTGCCACCATTCCAAGAGTCCCCCAGATGTGTCAGTCCATTCCAGAGGAACCTGTTTTCCCTGCACTGCCTTGACGTTCAAGCCGAGGATCGACTCCCAACACGTGTGCACGTGGGACAGCCCTGTGGGAAAGCCTCGTGGGAAAGCCTCGTGGGAAAGACTCGAGTGAAAACCATAGATCCTTTGATCCACGCGGCGGACTGCGTGACACTGCTGCTACCGCTTTGGAGGAAAGCGCAAGTGCATGCCCGCATTCGAGACGAGGACTGACTCCCCTGGGGAGACACCAGAAGTACCCCTAGATCCATGTCAGCACTGGAGTGGAATCCTCAGGTTCCGGCCCCGACTCCACACAAGGTCTTCGGCGCCGGCATTGACGGGAGAGGAATCCCGAGAGGCCCCCGAGGAACTCGCATGGGGACTGGCCTTTCCTGAGGCCACCAGAGCGGGTCCCTGAGGTCCCCGTCGTAAGTCGAGAGCACCTGCCTCAACTCGAGAAAATCCAGGAAGTTTTGCCCTCCAGGCGAGATGAGGCCGATTTCCGCTGAAGCTTCTCGAGGCCAATCATATCTAACCACTGGAACTTCCAAAGGGTCCTTCACACCCTTGCTGCAACACAAGATGTTCCCCGACATACCCGTCTCCACTCGAGAGGAAGCACGTGGGGTCCCGCACACATCCAGGGGAGCCCCGTTTCCGCCTCCTAGCTCGAGATGAGGGATCCTTTCCCTGTTTCGTAGGGAAAGAATTCCCGGCGTTACCGTCGCGTCTCCAGAGGATGCGCTCCCACAGAAAAGGCGAGAGGAACTCCAGGGTCGTGCCACCATTCCAAGAGACCCCAGATGTGTCTGTCCATTACAGAGGAACCTGTTTTCCCTGCACTGCCTTGACGTTCAAGCCGAGGATCCACTACCACCACGTGTGCTCGTGGGACAGCCCTGTGGGAAAGCCTCGTGGGAAAGCCTCGTGGGAAAGACTCGAGGGAAAACCATAGATCCTTTGATCCACGCGGCGGTCTGCGTGACACTGCTGCTACCGCTCTGGAGGAAAGCGCAAGTGCATGCCCGCATTCGAGACGAGGACTGACTCCCCTGGGGAGACTCCAGAAGTACCCCAAGATCCATGTCAGCACTGGAGAGGAATCCTCAGGTTCCGGCCCTGACTCCACACAAGGTCGTAGGCCCCGGCATCGACGGGAGAGGAATCCCGAGAGGCCCCCGAGGAACTCGCATGGGGACTGGCCTTTCCTGAGGCCACCAGAGCGGGACCCTGGGGTCCCCGTCGTAAGTCGAGAGCACCTGCCGCAACTCGAGAAAATCCAGGAGGTTTTGCCCTCCAGGCGAGATGAGGCCCATTTCCGCTGAGGCTTCTCGAGGCCAATCACATCTAACCACTGGAAATTCCAAAGGGTCCTTCACACCCTGGCTGCAACTCAAGAAGTTCCCCGACATACCCGTCTCCACTCGAGAGGAAGCACGTGGGGTCCCGCACACATCCAGGGGAGCCCCGTTTCCGCCTCCTAGCTCGAGATGAGGGATCCTTTCCGTGTTTCATAAGGAAAGAATTCCGGCGTTCCCGTCGCATCTCAAGAGGAGGCGCTCTCCACAGGAAAGGCGAGAAGAACTCCAGGGTCGTGACACCATTCCAAGAGTCCCGCAGATGTGTCAGTCCATTCCAGAGGAACCTGTTTTCCCTGCACTGCCTTGACGTTCAAGCCGAGGATCGACTTCCACCACGTGTGCACGTGGGACAGCCCTGTGGGAAAGCCTCTTGGGAAAGCCTCGTGGGAAAGACTCGAGGGAAAACCATAGATCCTTTGATCCACGCGGCGGACTGCGTGACACTGCTGCTACCGCTCTGGAGGAAAGCGCAAGTGCATGCCCGCATTCGAGACGAGAACTGACTCCCCTGGGGAGACTCCAGAAGTACCCCAAGATCCATGTCAGCACTGGAGAGGAATCCTCAGGTTCCGGCCCCGACTCCACACAAGGTCTTAGGCCCCGGCATCGACGGGAGGGGAATCCCGAGAGGCCCCCGTGGAACTCGCATGGGGACTGGCCTTTCCTGAGGCCACCAGAGCGGGTCCCTGAGGTCCCCGTCGTAAGTCGAGAGCACCTGCCTCAACTCGAGAAAATCCAGGAAGTTTTGCCGTCCAGGCGAGATGAGGCCGATTTCCGCTGAAGCTTCTCGAGGCCAATCACATCTAACCACTGGAACTTCCAAAGGGTCCTTCACACCCTTGCTGCAACTCAAGAAGTTCCCCGACATACCCGTCTCCACTCGAGAGGAAGCACGTGGGGTCCCGCACACATCCAGGGGAGCCCCGTTTCCGCCTCCTAGCTCGAGATGAGGGATCCTTTCCCTTTTTCTTAGGGAAAGAATTCCCGGCGTTCCCGTCGCATCTCAAGAGGAGGCGCTCTTCACAGCAAAGGCGAGAGGAACTCCAGGGTCGTGCCACCATTCCAAGAGTCCCCCAGATGTGTCAGTCCATTCCAGAGGAACCTGTTTTCCCTGCACTGCCTTGACGTTCAAGCCGAGGATCCACTCCCACCACGTGTGCACGTGGGACAGCCCTGTGGGAAAGCCTCGTGGGAAAGCCTCGTGGGAAAGACTCGAGGGAAAACCATAGATCCTTTGATCCATGCGGCGGACTGCGTGACACTGCTGCTACCGCTCTGGAGGAAAGCGCAAGTGCATGCCCGCATTCGAGACAAGGACTGACTCCCCTGGGGAGACTCCAGAAGTACCCCAAGATCCATGTCAGCACTGGAGAGGAATCCTCAGGTTCCGGCCCCGACTCCACACAAGGTCTTAGGCCCCGGCATCGATGGGAGAGGAATCCCCAGAGGCCCCCGAGGAACTCGCATGGGGACTGGCCTTTCCTGAGGCCACCAGAGCGGGTCCCCGAGGTCCCCGTCGTAAGTCGAGAGCACATGCCGCAACTCGAGAAAATCCAGGAGGTTTTGCCCTCCAGGCGAGATGAGGCCCATTTCCGCTGAGGCTTCTCGAGGCTAATCACATCTAACCACTGGAACTTCCAAAGGGTCCTTCACACCCTTGCTGCAACTCAAGAAGTTCCCCGACATAACCGTCTCCACTCGAGAGGAAGCACGTGGGGTCCCGCACACATCCAGGGGAGCCCCGTTTCCGCCTCCTAGCTCGAGATGAGGGATCCTTTCCCTGTTTCTTAGGGAAAGAATTCCCGGCGTTCCCGTCGCATCTCAAGAGGAGGCGCTCTCCACAGGAGAGGCGAGAGGAACTCCAGGGTCGTGCCACAATTCCAAGAGTCCCCCAGATGTGTCAGTCCATTCCAGAGGAACGTGTTTTCCCTGCACTACCTTGACGTTCAAGCCGAGCATCGAGTCCCACCACGTGTGCACGTGGGACAGCCCTGTGGGAAAGCCTCGTGGGAAAGCCTCGTGGGAAAGACTCGAGGGAAAACCATAGATACTTTGATCCACGCGGCGGACCTCGTGACACTGCTGCTACCGCTCTGGAGGAAAGCGCAAGTGCATGCCCGCATTCGAGACGAGGACTGACTCCCCTGGGGAGACTCCAGAAGTACCCCAAGATCCATGTCAGCACTGGAGAGGAATCCTCAGGTTCCGGCCCCGACTCCACACAAGGTCTTAGGCCCCGGCATCGACGGGAGAGGAATCCCAAGAGGCCCCCGAGGAACTCGCATGGGGACTGGCCTTTCCTGAGGCCACCAGAGCGGGTCCCTGAGGTCCCCGTCGTAAGTCGAGAGCACCTGCCGCAACTCGAGAAAATCCAGGAGGTTTTGCCCTCCAGGCGAGATGAGGCCCATTTCCGCTGAGGCTTCTTGAGGCTAATCACGTCTAACCACTGGAACTTCCAAAGGGTCCTTCACACCCTTGCTGCAACTCTAGAAGTTCCCCGACATACCCGTCTCCACTCAAGAGGAAGCACGAGGGTCCGGTACACATCCAGGGGAGCCCCGTTTCCGCCTCCTACATCGAGATGAGGGATCCTTTCCCTGTTTCGTAGGGAAAGAATTCCCGGCGTTACCGTCGCATCTCAAGAGGAGGCGCTCCCACAGAAAAGGCGAGAGGAACTCCAGGGTCGTGCGACCATTCCAAGAGACCCCAGATGTTTCTGTCCATTACAGAGGAACCTGTTTTCCCTGCACTGCCTTGACGTTCAAGCCGAGGATCGACTCCCACCACGTGTGCTCGGGGGACAGCCCTGTGGGAAAGCCTCGTGGGAAAGCCTCGTGGGAAAGACTCGAGGGAAAACCATAGATCCTGTGATCCACGCGGCGGTCTGCGTGACACTGCTGCTACCGCTCTGGAGGAAAGCGCAAGTGCATGCCCGCATTCGAGACGACGACTGACTCCCCTGGGGAGACTCCAGAAGTACCCCAAGATCCATGTCAGCACTGGAGAGGAATCCTCAGGTTCCGGCCCTGACTCCACACAAGGTCTTAGGCCCCGGCATCGACGGGAGAGGAATCCCGAGAGGCCCCCGAGGAACTCGCATGGGGACTGGCCTTTCCTCAGGCCACCAGAGCGGGTCCCTGAGGTCCCCGTCGTAAGTCGAGAGCACCTGCCGCAACTCGAGAAAATCCAGGAGGTTTTGCCCTCCAGGCGAGATGAGGCCCATTTCTGCTGAGGCTTCTCGAGGCCAATCACATCTAACCACTGGAAATTCCAAAGGGTCCTTCACACCCTTGCTGCAACTAAAGAAGTTCCCCGACATACCCGTCTCCACTCGAGAGGAAGCACGTGGGGTCCCGCACACATCCAGGGGAGCCCCGTTTCCGCCTCCTAGCTCGAGATGAGGGATCCTTTCCCTGTTTCATAGGGAAAGAATTCAGGCGTTCCCGTCGCATCTCAAGAGGAGGCGATCTCCACTGGAAAGGCGAGAAGAACTCCAGGGTCGTGACACCATTCCAAGAGTCCCGCAGATGTGTCAGTCCATTCCAGAGGAACCTGTTTTCCCTGCACTGCCTTGACGTTCAAGCCGAGGTTCGACTTCCACCACGTGTGCACGTGGGACAGCCCTGTGGGAAAGCATCGTGGGAAAGCCTCGTGGGAAAGACTCGAGGGAAAACCATAGATCCTTTGATCCACGCGGCGGACTGCGTGACACTGCTGCTACCGCTCTGGAGGAAAGCGCAAGTGCATGCCTGCATTCGAGACGAGGACTGACTCCCCTGGGGAGACTCCAGAAGTACCCCAAGATCCATGTCAGCACTGGAGAGGAATCCTCATGTTCCGGCCCCGACTCCACACAAGGTCTTCGGCGCCGGCATGGACGGGAGAGGAATCCCGAGAGGCCCCCGAGGATCTCGCATGGGGACTGGCCTTTCCTGAGGCCACCAGAGCGGGTCCCTGAGGTCCCCGTCGTAATTCGAGAGCACCTGCCGCAACTCGAGAAAATCCAGGAGGTTTTGCCCTCCAGGCGAGATGAGGCCCATTTCCGCTGAGGCTTCTCGAGGCTAATCACATCTAACCACTGGAACTTCCAAAGGGTCCTTCACACCCTTGCTGCAACTCTAGAAGTTCCCCGACATAACCGTCTCCACTCAAGAGGAAGCACGAGGGTCCGGCACACATCAAGGGTAGCCCCGTTTCCGCCTCCTAGCTCGAGATGAGGGATCCTTTCCCTGTTTCGTAGGGAAAGAATTCCCGGCGTTACCGTCGCATCTCAAGAGGAGGCGCTCCCACAGAAAAGGCGAGAGGAACTCCAGGGTCGTGCGACCATTCCAAGAGACCCCAGATGTGTCTGTCCATTACAGAGGAACCTGTTTTCCCTGCACTGCCTTGACGTTCAAGCCGAGGATCGACTCCCACCACGTGTACTCGTGGGACAGCCCTGTGGGAAAGCCTCGTGGGAAAGCCTCGTGGGAAAGACTCGAGGGAAAACCATAGATCTTTGATCCACGGGGCGGTCTGCGAAACACTGCTGCTACCGCTCTGGAGGAAAGCGCAAGTGCATGCCCGCATTCGAGACGAGGACAGACTCCCCTGGGGAGACTCCAGAAGTACCCCAAGATCCATGTCAGCACTGGAGAGGAATCCTCAAGTTCCGGCCCCGACTCCACACAAGGTCTTAGGCACCGGCATCGACGGGAGAGGAATCCTGAGAGGCCCTCGAGGAACTCGCATGGGGACTGGCCTTTCCTGAGGCCACCAGAGCGGGTCCCTGTGGTCCCCGTCATAAGTCGAGAGCACCTGCCGCAACTCGAGAAAATCCAGGAGGTTTTGCCCTCCAGGCGAGATGAGGGCCATTTCCGCTGAGGCTTCTCGAGGCTAATCACATCTAACCACGGGAACTTCCAAAGGGTCTTTCACACCCTTGCTGCCACTCAAGCAGTTCCACGACATACCCGTCTCCACTCGAGAGGAAGCACGTGGGGTCCCGCACACATCCAGGGGAGCCCTGTTTCCGCCTCCTAGCTCGAGATGAGGGATCCTCTCCCTGTTTCGTAGGGAAAGAATTCCCGGCGTTCCCGTCTCATCTCAAGAGGTGGCGCTCTCAACAGGAAAGGCGAGAGGAACTCCAGGGTCCTGGCACGATTCCAAGAGACCCCCAGATGTGTCAGTCCATTCCAGAGGAACCTGTTTTCCCTGCACTGCCTTGACGTTCAAGCCGAGGATCGACTCCCACCACGTGTGCACGTGGGACAGTCCTGTGGGAAAGCCTCTTGGGAAAGCCTCGTGGGAAAGACTCGAGGGAAAACCATAGATCCTTTGATCCACGCGGCGGACTGCGTGACACTGCTGCTACCGCTCTGGAGGAAAGCGCAAGTGCATGCCCGCATTCGAGACGAGGACTGACTCCCCTGGGGAGACTTCAGAAGTACCCCAAGATCCATGTCAGCACTGGAGAGGAATCCTCAGGTTCTGGCCCCGACTCCACACAAGGTCTTAGGCCCCTCATCGACGGGAGAGGAATCACGAGAGGCCCCCGAGGAACTCGCATGGGGACTGGCCTTTCCTCAGGCCACCAGAGCGGGTCCCTGAGGTCCCCATCGTAAGTTGAAAGCACCTGCCACAACTCGAGAAAATCCAGGAGGATTTGCCCTCCAGGCGAGATGAGGCCCATTTCCGCTGAGGCTTCTCGAGGCTAATCACATCTAACCACTGGAACTTCCAAAGGGTGCTTCACACCCTTGCTGCAACTCAAGCAGTTCCGCGACATACCCGTCTCCACTCGAGAGGAAGCACGTGGGGTCCCGCACACATCCAGGGGAGCCCCGTTTCCGCCTCCTAGCTCGAGATGAGGGATCCTTTCCCTGTTTCGTAGGGAAAGAATTCCCGGCGTTACCGTCGCATCTCAAGAGGAGGCGCTCTCCACAGGAAAGGCGCGAGGAACTCCAGGGTCGTGCCACCATTCGAAGATTCCCCCAGATGTGTCAGTCCATTACAGAGGAACCTGTTTTCCCTGCACTGCCTTGACTTTCAAGCCGAGGATCGACTCCCACCACGTGTGCTCGGGGGACAGCCCTGTGGGAAAGCCTCGTGGGAAAGCCTCGTGGGAAAGACTCGAGGGAAAACCATAGATCCTGTGATCCACGCGGCGGTCTGCGTGACACTGCTGCTACCGCTCTGGAGGAAAGCGCAAGTGCATGCCCGCATTCGAGACGAGGACTGACTCCCCTGGGGAGACTCCAGAAGTACCCCAAGATCCATGTCAGCACTGGAGAGGAATCCTCAGGTTCCGGCCCCGACTCCACACAAGGTCTTAGGCCCCGGCATCGACGGGAGAGGAATGCCGAGAGGCCCCCAAGGAACTCGCATGGGGACTGGCCTTTCCTGAGGCCACCAGAGCGGGTCCCTGAGGTCCCCATCGTAAGTCGAGAGCACCTGCCGCAACTCGAGAAAATCCAGGAGGTTTTGCCCTCCAGGCGAGATGAGGCCCATTTTCGCTGAGGCTTCTAGAGGCTAATCACGTCTAACCACTGGAACTTCCAAAGGGTCCTTCACACCCTTGCTGCAACTCAAGAAGTTCCCCGACATACCCGTCTCCACTCGAGAGGAAGCACATGGGGTCCCGCACACATCCAGGGGAGCCCCGTTTCCGCCTCCTAGCTCGAGATGAGGGAACCTTTCCCTGTTTCGTAGGGAAAGAATTCCCGGCGTTCCCGTCGCATCTCAAGAGGAGGCGCTCTCCACAGGAAAGGCGAGAGGAACTCCAGGGTCGTGCCACCATTCCAAGAGTCCCCCAGATGTGTCAGTCCATTCCAGAGGAACCTGTTTTCCCTGCACTGCCTTGACGTTCAAGCCGAGGATCGACTCCCACCACGTGTGCACGTGGGACAGCCCTGTGGGAAAGCCTCGTGGGAAAGCCTCGTGGGAAAGACTCGAGGGATAACCATAGATCCTTTGATCCACGCGGCGGACTGCGTGACACTGCTGCTACCGCTCTGGAGGAAAGCGCAAGTGCATGCCCGCATTCGCGACGAGGACTGACTCCCCTGGGGAGACTCCAGAAGTACCCCAAGATCCATGTCAGCACTGGAGAGGAATCCGCAGGTTCCGGCCCCGACTCCACACAAGGTCTTAGGCCCCGGCATCGACGGGAGAGGAATGCCGAGAGGCCCCCGAGGAACTCGCATGGGGATTGGCCTTTCCTGAGGCCACCAGAGCGGGTCCCTGAGGTCCCCATCGTAATTCGAGAGCACCTGTCGCAACTCGAGAAAATCCAGGATGTTTTGCCCTCCAGGCGAGATGAGGCCCATTTCCGCTGAGGCTTCTCGAGGCTAATCACATCTAACCGCTGGAACTTCCAAAGGGTCCTTCACACCCTTGCTGCAACTCAAGAAGTTCCCCGACATACCCGTCTCCACTCGAGAGGAAGCACGTGGGGTCCCGCACACATCCAGGGGAGCCCCGTTTCCGCCTCCTAGCTCGAGATGAGGGATCCTTTCCCTGTTTCGTAGGGAAAGAATTCCCGGCGTTCCCGTCGCATCTCAAGAGGAGGCGCTCTCCACAGGAAAGACGAGAGGAACTCCAGTGTCGTTCCACCATTCCAAGAGTCCCCCAGATGTGTCAGTCCATTCCAGAGGAACCTGTTTTCCCTGCACTGCCTTGACGTTCAAGCCGAGGATCCACTCCCACCACGTGTGCACGTGGGACAGCCCTGTGGGAAAGCCTCGTGGGAAAGCCTCGTGGGAAAGACTCGAGGGAAAACCATAGATCCTTTGATCCACGCGGCGGACTGCGTGACACTGCTGCTACCGCTCTGGAGGAAAGCGCAAGTGCATGCCCTTATTCGAGACGAGGACTGACTCCCCTGGGGAGACTCCAGAAGTACCCCAAGATCCATGTCAGCACTGGAGAGGAATCCTCAGGTTCCGGCCCCGACTCCACACAAGGTCTTAGGCCCCGGCATCGACGGGAGAGGAATGCCGAGAGGCCCCCGAGGAACTCGCATGGGGACTGGCCTTTCCTGAGGCCACCAGAGCGGGTCCCTGAGGTCCCCATCGTAAGTCGAGAGCACCTGCCGCAACTCGAGAAAATCCAGGAGGTTTTGCCCTCCAGGCGAGATGAGGCCCATTTCCGATGAGGCTTCTCGAGGCCAATCACATCTAACCGCTTGAACTTCCAAAGGGTCCTTCACACCCATGCAGCAACTCAAGAAGTTCCCCGACATACCCGTCTCCACTCGAGAGGAAGCACGTGGGGTGCCGCACACATCCAGGGGAGACCCGTTTCCGCCTCCTAGCTCGAGATGAGGGATCCTTTCCCTGTTTCGTAGGGAAAGAATTCCCGGCGTTCCCGTCGCATCTCAAGAGGAGGCGCTCTCCACAGGAAAGGCGAGAGGAACTCCAGGGTCGTGCCACCATTCCAAGAGTCCCCCAGATGTGTCAGTCCATTCCAGAGGAACCTGTTTTCCCTGCACTGCCTTGACGATCAAGCCGACGATCGACTCCCACCACGTGTGCACGTGGGACAGCCCTGTGGGAAAGCCTCGTGGGAAAGCCTCGAGGGAAAGACTCGAGGGAAAACCATAGATCCTTTGATCCACGCGGCCGACTGCGTGACACTGCTGCTACCGCTATGGAGGAAAGCGCAAGTGCATGCCCGCATTCGAGACGAGGACTGACTCCTCTGGGGAGACTCCAGAAGTACCCCAAGATCCATGTCAGCACTGGAGAGGAATCCTCAGGTTCCGGCCCCGACTCCACACAAGGTCTTAGGCCCCGGCATCGACGGGAGAGGAATCCCCAGAGGCCCCCGAGGAACTCGCATGGGGACTGGCCTTTCCTGAGGCCACCAGAGCGGGTCCCTGAGGTCCCCATCGTAAGTCGAGTGCACCTGCCGCAACTCGAGAAAATCCAGGAGGTTTTGCCCTCCAGGCGAGATGAGGCCCATTTCCGCTGAGGCTTCTCGAGGCTAATCACATCTAACCGCAGGAACTTCCAAAGGGTCCTTCACACCCTTGCTGCAACTCAAGAAGTTCCCCGACATACCCGTCTCCACTCGAGAGGAAGCACGTGGGGTCCCACACACATCCAGGGGAGACCCGTTTCCGCCTCCTAGCTCGAGATGAGGGATCCTTTCCCTGTTTCGTAGGGAAATAATTCCCGGCGTTCCCGTCGCATTTCAAGAGGTGGCGCTCTCCACAGGAAAGGCGAGAGGAACTCCACGGTCGTGCCACCATTCCAAGAGTCCCCCAGATGTGTCAGTCCATTCCAGAGGAACCTGTTTTCCCTGCACTGCCTTGACGTTCAAGCCGAGCATCCACTCCCACCACGTGTGCACGTGGGACAGCCCTGTGGGAAAGCCTCGTGGGAAAGCCTCGTGGGAAAGACTCGAGGGAAAACCATAGATCCTTTGATGCACGCGGCGGACTGCGTGACACTGCTGCTAACGCTCTGGAGGAAAGCGCAAGTGCATGCCCGTATTCGAGACGAGGACTGACTCCCCTGGGGAGACTCCAGAAGTACCCCAAGATCCATGTCAGCACTGCAGAGGAATCCTCAGGTTCCGGCCCCGACTCCACACAAGGTCTTAGGCCCCGGCATCGACGGGAGAGTAATCCCGAGAGGCCCCCGAGGAATTCGAATGGGGACTGGCATTTCCTGAGGCCACCAGAGCGGGTCCCTGAGGTCCCCGTCGTAAGTCGAGAGCACCTGCCACAACTCGAGAAAATCCAGGTGGTTTTGCCCTCCAGGTGAGAAGAGGCCCATTTCCGCTGAGGCTTCTCGAGGCTAATCACGTCTAACCACTGGAACTTCCAAAGGGTCCTTCACACCCTTGCTGCAACTCAAGAAGTTCCTCGACATACCCGTCTCCACTCGAGAGGAAGCACGTGGGGTCCCGCACACATCCAGGGGAGCCCCGTTTCCGCCTCCTAGCTCGAGATGAGGGATCCTTTCCCTGTTTCGTAGGGAAAGAATTCCCGGCGTTCCCGTCGCATCTCAAGAGGAGGCGCTCTCCACAGGAAAGGCGAGAGGAACTCCAGGGTCGTGCCACCATTCCAAGAGTCCCCCAGATGTGTCAGTCCATTCCAGAGGAACCTGTTTTCCCTGCACTGCCTTGACGTTCAAGCCGAGGATCGACTCCCACCACGTGTGCACGTGAGACAGCCCTGTGGGAAAGCCTCGTGGGAAAGCCTCTTGGAAAAGACTCGAGGGAAAAACATAGATCCTTTGATCCACGCGGCGGACTGCGTGACACTGCTGCTACCGCTCTGGAGGAAAGCGCAAGTGCATGCCCGCATTCGCGACGAGGACTGACTCCTCTGGGGAGACTCCAGAAGTACCCCAAGATCCATGTGAGCACTGGAGAGGAATCCTCAGGTTCCGGCCCCGACTCCACACAAGGTCTTAGGCCCCGGCATCGACGGGAGAGGAATCCCGAGAGGCCCCCGAGGAACTCGCATGGGGACTGGCCTTTCCTGAGGCCACCAGAGCGGGTCCCTGAGGTCCCCGTCGTAAGTCGAGAGCACCTGCCGCAACTCGAGAAAATCCAGGAGGTTTTGCCTTCCAGGCGAGATGAGGCCCATTTCCGATGAGGCTTCTCGAGGCTAATCACGTCTAACCACTGGAACTTCCAAAGGGTCCTTCACACCCTTGCTGCAACTCAAGAAGTTCCCCGAGATACCCGTCTCCACTTGAGAGGAAGCACGTGGAGTCCCGCACACATCCAGGGAAGCCCCGTTTACGCCTCCTAGCTCGAGATGAGGGATCCTTTCCCTGTTTCGTAGGGAAAGAATTCCCGGCGTTCCCGTCGCATCTCAAGAGGAGGCGCTCTCCACAGGAAAGGCGAGAGGAACTCCAGGGTCGTGCCACCATTCCAAGAGTCCCCCAGATGTGTCAGTCCATTCCAGAGGAACCTGTTTTCCCTGCACTGCCTTGACGTTCAAGCCGAGGATCCACTCCCACCACGTGTGCACGTGGGACAGCCCTGTGGGAAAGCCTCGTGGGAAAGCCTCGTGGGAAAGACTCGAGGGAAAAACATAGATCCTTTGATCCACGCGGCGGACTGCGTGACACTGCTGCTACCGCTCTGGAGGAAAGCGCAAGTGCATGCCCGCATTCGAGACGAGGACTGACTCCCCTGGGGAGACTCCAGAAGTACCCCAAGATCCATGTCAGCACTGGAGAGGAATCCGCAGGTTCCGGCCCCGACTCCACACAAGGTCTTAGGCCCCGGCATCGACGGGAGAGGAATGCCGAGAGGCCCCCGAGGAACTCGCATGGGGACTTGCCTTTCCTGAGGCCACCAGAGCGGGTCCCTGAGGTCCCCATCGTAAGTCGAAAGCACCTGCCGCAACTCGAGAAAATCCAGGAGGTTTTGCCCTCCAGGCGAAATGAGGCCCATTTCCGCTGAGGCTTCTCGAGGCTAATCACATCTAACCGCAGGAATTTCCAAAGGGTCCTTCACACCCTTGCTGCAACTCAAGAAGTTCCCCGACATACCCGTCTCCACTCGAGAGGAAGCACGTGGGGTCCCACACACATCCAGGGGAGCCCCGTTTCCGCCTCCTAGCTCGAGATGAGGGATCCTTTCCCTGTTTCGTAGGGAAAGAATTCCCGGCGTTCCCGTCGCATCTCAAAAGGTGGCGCTCTCCACAGGAAAGGCGAGAGGAACTCCACGGTCGTGCCACCATTCCAAGAGTCCCGCAGATGTGTCAGTCCATTCCAGAGGAACCTGTTTTCCCTGCACTGCCTTGACGTTCAAGCCGAGCATCCACTCCCACCACGTGTGCACTTGGGACAGCCCTGTGGGAAAGCCTCGTGGGAAAGCCTCGTGGGAAAGACTCGAGGGAAAACCATAGATCCTTTGATCCACGCGGCGGACTGCGTGACACTGCTGCTACCGCTCTGGAGGAAAGCGCAAGTGCATGCCCGCATTCGAGACGAGGACTGACTCCCCTGGGGAGACTCCAGAAGTACCCCAAGATCCATGTCAGCACTGGAGAGGAATCCTCAGGTTCCGGCCCCGACTCCACACAAGGTCTTAGGCCCCGGCATCGACGGGAGAGGAATCCCGAGAGGCCCCCGAGGAACTCGCATGGGGACTGGCCTTTCCTGAGGCCACCAGAGCGGGTCCCTGAGGTCCCCGTCGTAAGTCGAGAGCACCTGCCGCAACTCGAGAAAATCCAGGAGGTTTTTCCCTCCAGGCGAGATGAGGCCCATTTCCGATGAGGCTTCTTGAGGCTAATCACGTCTAACCACTGGAACTTCCAAAAGGTCCTTCACACCCTTGCTGCAACTGAAGCAGTTCCACGACATACCCGTCTCCACTCGAGAGGAAGAACGTGGGGTCCCGCACACATCCAGGTGAGCCCCGTTTCCGCCTCCTACTCGAGATGAGGGATCCTTTCCCTGTTTCATAGGGAAAGAATTCCTGCGTTCCCGTCGCATCTCAAGAGGAGGCCCTCTCCACAGGAAAGGCGAGAAGAACTCCAGGGTCGTGACACCATTCCAAGAGTCCCCCAGATGTGTCAGTCCATTCCAGAGGAACATGTTTTCCCTGAACTGCCTTGACGTTCAAGCCGAGGATCGACTTCCACCACGTGTGCACGTGGGACAGCCCTGTGAGAAAGCCTCGTGGGAAAGCCTCGTGGGAAAGACTCGATGGAAAACCATAGATCCTTTGATCCACGCGGCGGACTGCGTGACACTGCTGCTACCGCTCTGGAGGAAAGCGCAAGTGCATGCCCGCATTCGAGACGAGGACTGACTCCCCTGGGGAGACTCCAGAAGTACCCCAAGATCCATGTCAGCACTGGAGAGGAATCCTCAGGTTCCGGCCCCGACTCCACACAAGGTCTTAGGCCCCGGCATCGACGGGAGAGGAATGCCGAGAGGCCCCCGAGGAACTCGCATGGGGACTGGCCTTTCCTGAGGCCACCAGAGCGGGTCCCTGAGGTCCCCGTCGTAAGTCGAGAGCACCTGCCGCAACTCGAGAAAATCCAGGAGGTTTTGCCCTCCAGGCGAGATGAGGCCCATTTCCGCTGAGGCTTCTAGAGGCTAATCACGTCTAACAACTTAAACTTCCAAAGGGTCCTTCACACCCTTGCTGCAACTCAAGAATTTCCCCGACATACCCGTCTCCACTCGAGAGGAAGCACGTGGGGTCCCGCACACATCCAGGGGAGCCCCGTTTCCGCCTCCTAGCTCGAGATGAGGGATCCTTTCCCTGTTTCGTAGGGAAAGAATTCCCGGCGTTCCCGTCGCATCTCAAGAGGAGGCGCTCTCCACAGGAAAGGCGAGAGGAACTCCAGGGTCGTGCCAACATTCCAAGAGTCCCCCAGATGTGTCAGTCCATTCCAGAGGAACCTGTTTTCCCTGAACTGCCTTGACGTTCAAGCCGAGGATCGACTCCCACCACGTGTGCACGTGGGACAGCCCTGTGGGAAAGCCTCGTGGGAAAGCCTCGTGGGAAAGACTCGAGGGAAAACCATAGATCCTTTGATCCACGCGGCGGACTGCGTGACACTGCTGCTACCGCTCTGGAGGAAAGCGCAAGTGCATGCCCGCATTCGAGACGAGGACTGACTCCCCTGGGGAGACTCCAGAAGTACCCCAAGATCCATGTCAGCACTGGAGAGGAATCCGCAGGTTCCGGCCCCGATTCCACACAAGGTCTTCGGCCCCGGCATCGACGGGAGAGGAATCCCGAGAGGCCCCCGAGGAACTCGCATGGGGACTGGCCTTTCCTGAGGCCACCAGAGCGGGTCCCTGAGGTCCCCGTCGTAAGTCGAGAGCACCTGCCGCAACTCGAGAAAATCCAGGAGGTTTTGCCCTCCAGGCGAGATGAGGCCCATTTCCGCTGAGGCTTCTCGAGGCTAATAACGTCTAACCACTGGAACTTCCAAAGGGTCCTTCACACCCTTGCTGCAACTCAAGAAGTTCCCCGACATACCCGTCTCCACTCGAGAGGAAGCACGTGGGGTCCCGCACACATCCAGGGGAGCCCCGTTTCCGCCTCCTAGCTCGAGATGAGGGATCCTTTCCCTGTTTCTTAGGGAAAGAATTCCCGGCGTTCCCGTCGCATCTCAAGAGGAGGCGCTCTTCACAGCAAAGGCGAGAGGAACTCCAGGGTCGTGCCACCATTCCAAGAGTCCCCCAGATGTGTCAGTCCATTCCAGAGGAACCTGTTTTCCCTGCACTGCCTTGACGTTCAAGCCGAGGATCGACTCCCACCACGTGTGCACGTGGGACAGCCCTGTGGGAAAGCCTCGTGGGAAAGCCTCGTGGGAAAGACTCGAGGGAAAACCATAGATCCTTTGATCCACGCGGCGGACTGCGTGACACTGCTGCTACCGCTCTGGAGGAAAGCGCAAGTGCATGCCCGCATTCGAGACGAGGACTGACTCCACTGGGGAGACTAAAGAAGTAGCCCAAGATCCATGTCAGCACTGGAGAGGAATCCTCAGGTTCCGGCCCCGACTCCACACAAGGTCTTAGGCCCCGGCATCGACGGGAGAGGAATCCCGAGAGCCCCCGAGGAACTCGCATGGGGACT
Source organism: Ovis canadensis (assembly GCF_042477335.2). Lineage (NCBI taxonomy): Eukaryota > Metazoa > Chordata > Mammalia > Artiodactyla > Bovidae > Ovis > Ovis canadensis. The sequence goes on from NC_091259.1 coordinate 2,283,541, forward strand.
GGCCTTTCCTGAGGCCACCAGAGCGGGTCCCTGAGGTCCCCTTAGTAAGTCGAGAGCACCTGCCGCAACTCGAGAAAATCCAGGAGGTTTTGCCCTCCAGGCGAGATGAGGCCCATTTCCGCTGAGGCTTCTCGAGGCGAATCACGTCTAACCAATGGAACTTCCAATGGGTCCTTCACACCCTTGCTGCAACTCAAGAAGTTCCCCAACATACCCGTCTCCACTCGAGAGGAAGCACGTGGGGTCCCGCACACATCCAGAGGAGCCCCGTTTCCGCCTCCTAGCTCGAGATGAGGGATCCTTTCCCTGTTTCGTAGGGAAAGAATTCCCGGCGTTCCCGTCGCATCTCAAGAGGAGGCGCTCTCCACAGGAAAGGCGAGAGGAACTCCAGGGTCGTGCCACCCTTCCAAGAGTCCCCCAAATGTGTCAGTCCATTCCAGAGGAAACTGTTTTCCCTGCACTGCCTTGACGTTCAAGCCGAGGATCCACTCCCACCACGTGTGCACGTGGGACAGCCCTGTGGAAAAGCCTCGTGGGAAAGCCTCGTGGGAAAGACTCGAGGGAAAACCATAGATCCTTTGATCCACGCGGCGGACTGCGTGACACTGCTGCTACCGCTCTGGAGGAAAGCGCAAGTGCATGCCCACATTCGAGACGAGGACTGACTCCCCTGGGGAGACTCCAGAAGTACCCCAAGATCCATGTCAGCACTGGAGAGGAATCCGCAGGTTCCGGCCCCGATTCCACACAAGGTCTTAGGCCCCGGCATCGACGGGAGAGGAATGCCGAGAGGCCCCCGAGGAACTCGCATGGGGACTGGCCTTTCCTGAGGCCACCAGAGCGGGTCTCTGAGGTCCTCGTCGTAAGTCGAGAGCACCTGCCGCAACTCGAGAAAATCCAGGAGGTTTTGCCCTCCAGGCGAGATGAGGCCCATTTCCGCTGAGGCTTCTCGAGGCTAATCACGTCTAACCACTGGAACTTCCAAAGGGTCCTTCACACCCTTGCTGCAACTCAAGAAGTTCCCCGACATACCCGTCCCCACTCGAGAGGAAGCACGTGGGGTCCCGCACACATCCAGGGGAGCCCCGTTTCCGCCTCCTAGCTCGAGATGAGGGATCCTTTCCCTGTTTCGTAGGGAAAGAATTCCCGGCGTTCCCGTCGCATCTCAAGAGGAGGCGCTCTCCACAGGAAAGGCGAGAGGAACTCCAGGGTCGTGCCACCATTCCAAGAGTCCCCCAGATGTGTCAGTCCATTCCAGAGGAACCTGTTTTCCCTGCACTGCCTTGACGTTCAAGCCGAGGATCCACTCCCACCACGTGTGCACGTGGGACAGCCCTGTGGGAAAGCCTCGTGGGAAAGCCTCGTGGGAAAGACTCGAGGGAAAACCATAGATCCTTTGATGCACGCGGAGACTGCGTGACACTGCTGCTACCGCTATGGAGGAAAGCGCAAGTGCATGCCCGCATTCGAGACGAGGACTGACTCCCCTGGGGAGACTCCAGAAGTACCCCAAGATTCATGTCAGCACTGGAGAGGAATCCTCAGGTTCCGGCCCCGACTCCACACAAGGTCTTAGGCCCCGGCATCGACGGGAGAGGAATCCCGAGAGGCCCCCGAGGAACTCGCATGGGGACTGGCCTTTCCTGAGGCCACCAGAGCGGGTCCCTGAGGTCCCCGTCGTAAGTCGAGAGCACCTGCCGCAACTCGAGAAAATCCAGGAGGTTTTGCCCTCCAGGCGAGATGAGGCCCATTTCCGCTGAGGCTTCTCGAGGCTAATCACGTCTAACCACTGGAACTTCCAAAGGGTCCTTCACACCCTTGCTGCAACTCAAGAAGTTCCCCGACATACCCGTCTCCACTCGAGAGGAAGCACGTGGGGTCCCGCACACATCCAGGGGAGCCCCGTTTCCGCCTCCTAGCTCGAGATGAGGGATCCTTTCCCTGTTTCGTAGGGAAAGAATTCCCGGCGTTCCCGTCGCATCTCAAGAGGAGGCGCTCTCCACAGGAAAGGCGAGAGGAACTCCAGGGTCGTGCCACCATTCCAAGAGTCCCCCAGATGTGTCAGTCCATTCCAGAGGAACCTGTTTTCCCTGCACTGCCTTGACGTTCAAGCCGAGGATCCACTCCCACCACGTGTGCACGTGGGACAGCCCTGTGGGAAAGCCTCGTGGGAAAGCCTCGTGGGAAAGACTCGAGGGAAAACCATAGATCCTTTGATGCACGCGGCGGACTGCGTGACACTGCTGCTACCGCTCTGGAGGAAAGCGCAAGTGCATGCCCGCATTCGAGACGAGGACTGACTCCCCTGGGGAGACTCCAGAAGTACCCCAAGATCCATGTCAGCACTGGAGAGGAATCCTCAGGTTCCGGCCCCGACTCCACACAAGGTCTTAGGCCCCGGCATCGACGGGAGAGGAATCCCGAGAGGCCCCCGAGGAACTCACATGGGGACTGGCCTTTCCTGAGGCCACCAGAGCGGGTCCCTGAGGTCCCCGTCGTAAGTCGAGAGCACCTGCCGCAACTCGAGAAAATCCAGGAGGTTTTGCCCTCCAGGCGAGATGAGGCCCATTTCCGATGAGGCTTCTCGAGGCTAATCACATCTAACCGCTGGAACTTCCAAAGGGTCCTTCACACCCTTGCAGCAACTCAAGAAGTTCCCCGACATACCCGTCTCCACTCGAGAGGAAGCACGTGGGGTGCCGCACACATCCAGGGGAGCCCCGTTTCCGCCTCCTAGCTCGAGATGAGGGATCCTTTCCCTGTTTCGTAGGGAAAGAATTCCCGGCGTTCCCGTCGCATCTCAAGAGGAGGCGCTCTCCACAGGAAAGGCGAGAGGAACTCCAGGGTCATGCTACCATTCCAAGAGTCCCCCAGATGTGTCAGTCCATTGCAGAGGAACCTGTTTTCCTGCACTGCCTTGACGTTCAAGCCGAGGATCCACTCCCACCACGTGTGCACGTGGGACAGCCCTGTGGGAAAGCCTCGTGGGAAAGCCTCGTGGGAAAGACTCGAGGGAAAACCATAGATCCTTTGATCCACGCGGCGGACTGCGTGACACTGCTGCTACCGCTATGGAGGAAAGCGCAAGTGCATGCCCGCATTCGAGACGAGGACTGACTCCCCTGGGGAGACTCCAGAAGTACCCCAAGATCCATGTCAGCACTGGAGAGGAATCCTCAGGTTCCGGCCCCGACTCCACACAAGGTCTTAGGCCCCGGCATCGACGGGAGAGGAATCCCGAGAGGCCCCCGAGGAACTCGCATGGGGACTGGCCTTTCCTGAGGTCACCAGAGCGGTTCCCGAGTTCCTCGTCGTAAGTCGAGAGCACCTGCCGCAACTCGAGAAAATCCAGGAGGTTTTGCCCTCCAGGCGAGATGAGACCCATTTCCGCTGAGGCTTCTCGAGGCTAATCACGTCTAACCACTGGAACTTCCAAAGGGTCCTTCACACCCTTGCTGCAACTCAAGAAGTTCCCCGACATACCCGTCTCCACTCGAGAGGAAGCACGTGGGGTCCCACACACATCCAGGGGAGCCCCGTTTCCGCCTCCTAGCTCGAGATGAGGGATCCTTTCCCTGTTTCGTAGGGAAAGAATTCCCGACGGTCCCGTCGCATCTGAAGAGGAGGCGCTCTCCACTGGAAAGGCGAGAGGAACTCCAGGGTCGTGCCACCATTCCAAGAGTCCCCCAGATGTGTCAGTCCATTCCAGAGGAACCTGTTTTCCCTGCACTGCCTTGACGTTCAAGCCGAGCATCCACTCCCACCACGTGTGCACGTGGGACAGCCCTGTGGGAAAGCCTCGTGGGAAAGCCTCGTGGGAAAGACTCGAGGGAAAACCATAGATCCTTTGATCCACGCGGCGGACTGCGTGACACTGCTGCTACCGCTCTGGAGGAAAGCGCAAGTGCATGCCCGCATTCGAGACGAGGACTGAATCCCCTAGGGAGACTCCAGAAGTACCCCAAGATCCATGTCAGCACTGGAGAGGAATCCTCAGGTTCCGGCCCCGACTCCACACAAGGTCTTAGGCCCCGGCATCGACGGGAGAGGAATCCCCAGAGGCCCCCGAGGAACTCGCATGGGGACTGGCCTTTCCTGAGGCCACCAGAGCGGGTCCCTGAGGTCCCCGTCGTAAGTCGAGAGCACCTGCCGCAACTCGAGAAAATCCAGGAGGTTTTGCCCTCCAGGCGAGATGAGGCCCATTTCCGCTGAGGCTTCTCGAGGCTAATCACGTCTAACCACTGGAACTTCCAAAGGGTCCTTCACACCCTTGCTGCAACTCAAGAAGTTCCCCGACATACCCGTCTCCACTCAAGAGGAAGCACGTGGGGTCCCGCACACATCCAGGGGTGCCCCGTTTCCGCCTCCTAGCTCGAGATGAGGGATCCTTTCCCTGTTTCGTAGGGAAAGAATTCCCGGCGTTCCCGTCGCATCTCAAGAGGAGGCGCTCTCCACAGGAAAGGCAAGAGGAACTCCAGGGTCGTGCCACCATTCCAAGAGTCCCCCAGATGTGTCAGTCCATTCCAGAGGAACATGTTTTCCCTGCACTGCCTTGACGTTCAAGCCGAGGATCCACTCCCACCACGTGTGCACGTGGGACAGCCCTGTGGGAAAGCCTCGTGGGAAAGCCTCGTGGGAAAGACTCGAGGGAAAACCATAGATCCTTTGATGCACGCGGCGGACTGCGTGACACTGCTGCTACCGCTCTGGAGAAAAGCGCAAGTGCATGCCCGCATTCGAGACGAGGACTGACTCCCCTGGGGAGACTCCAGAAGTACCCCAAGATCCATGTCAGCACTGGAGAGGAATCCTCAGGTTCCGGCCCCGACTCCACACAAGGTCTTAGGCCCCGGCATCGACGGGAGAGGAATCCCCAGAGGCCCCCGAGGAACTCGCATGGGGACTGGCCTTTCCTGAGGCCACCAGAGCGGGTCCCTGAGGTCCCCGTCGTAAGTCGAGAGCACCTGCCGCAACTCGAGAAAATCCAGGAAGTTTTGCCCTCCAGGCGAGATGAGGCCCATTTCCGCTGAGGCTTCTCGAGGCTAATCACGTCTAACCACTGGAACTTCCAAAGGGTCCTTCACACCCTTGCTGCAACTCAAGAAGTTCCCGGACATACCGGTCTCCACTCGAGAGGAAGCACGGGGGGTCCCGCACACATCCAGGGGAGCCCCGTTTCCGCCTCCTAGCTCGAGATGAGGGATCCTTTCCCTGTTTCGTAGGGAAAGAATTCCCGGCGTTCCCGTCGCATCTCAAGAGGAGGCGCTCTCCACAGGAAAGGCGAGAGGAACTCCAGGGTCGTGCCACCATTCCAAGAGTCCCCCAGATGTGTCAGTCCATTCCAGAGGAACCTGTTTTCCCTGCACTGCCTTGACGATCAAGCCGACGATCGACTCCCACCACGTGTGCACGTGGGACAGCCCTGTGGGAAAGCCTCGTGGGAAAGCCTCGTGGGAAAGACTCGAGGGAAAACCATAGATCCTTTGATCCACGCGGCGGACTGCGTGACACTGCTGCTACCGCTCTGGAGGAAAGCGCAAGTGCATGCCCGCATTCGAGACGAGGACTGAATCCCCTAGGGAGACTCCAGAAGTACCCCAAGATCCATGTCAGCACTGGAGAGGAATCCTCAGGTTCCGGCCCCGACTCCACACAAGGTCTTAGGCCCCGGCATCGACGGGAGAGGAATCCCCAGAGGCCCCCGAGGAACTCGCATGGGGACTGGCCTTTCCTGAGGCCACCAGAGCGGGTCCCTGAGGTCCCCGTCGTAAGTCGAGAGCACCTGCCGCAACTCGAGAAAATCCAGGAGGTTTTGCCCTCCAGGCGAGATGAGGCCCATTTCCGCTGAGGCTTCTCGAGGCTAATCACGTCTAACCACTGGAACTTCCAAAGGGTCCTTCACACCCTTGCTGCAACTCAAGAAGTTCCCCGACATACCCGTCTCCACTCAAGAGGAAGCACGTGGGGTCCCGCACACATCCAGGGGTGCCCCGTTTCCGCCTCCTAGCTCGAGATGAGGGATCCTTTCCCTGTTTCGTAGGGAAAGAATTCCCGGCGTTCCCGTCGCATCTCAAGAGGAGGCGCTCTCCACAGGAAAGGCAAGAGGAACTCCAGGGTCGTGCCACCATTCCAAGAGTCCCCCAGATGTGTCAGTCCATTCCAGAGGAACATGTTTTCCCTGCACTGCCTTGACGTTCAAGCCGAGGATCCACTCCCACCACGTGTGCACGTGGGACAGCCCTGTGGGAAAGCCTCGTGGGAAAGCCTCGTGGGAAAGACTCGAGGGAAAACCATAGATCCTTTGATGCACGCGGCGGACTGCGTGACACTGCTGCTACCGCTCTGGAGAAAAGCGCAAGTGCATGCCCGCATTCGAGACGAGGACTGACTCCCCTGGGGAGACTCCAGAAGTACCCCAAGATCCATGTCAGCACTGGAGAGGAATCCTCAGGTTCCGGCCCCGACTCCACACAAGGTCTTAGGCCCCGGCATCGACGGGAGAGGAATCCCCAGAGGCCCCCGAGGAACTCGCATGGGGACTGGCCTTTCCTGAGGCCACCAGAGCGGGTCCCTGAGGTCCCCGTCGTAAGTCGAGAGCACCTGCCGCAACTCGAGAAAATCCAGGAGGTTTTGCCCTCCAGGCGAGATGAGGCCCATTTCCGCTGAGGCTTCTCGAGGCTAATCACGTCTAACCACTGGAACTTCCAAAGGGTCCTTCACACCCTTGCTGCAACTCAAGAAGTTCCCGGACATACCGGTCTCCACTCGAGAGGAAGCACGGGGGGTCCCGCACACATCCAGGGGAGCCCCGTTTCCGCCTCCTAGCTCGAGATGAGGGATCCTTTCCCTGTTTCGTAGGGAAAGAATTCCCGGCGTTCCCGTCGCATCTCAAGAGGAGGCGCTCTCCACAGGAAAGGCGAGAGGAACTCCAGGGTCGTGCCACCATTCCAAGAGTCCCCCAGATGTGTCAGTCCATTCCAGAGGAACCTGTTTTCCCTGCACTGCCTTGACGTTCAAGCCGAGCATCCACTCCCACCACGTGTGCACGTGGGACAGCCCTGTGGGAAAGCCTCGTGGGAAAGACTCGTGGGAAAGACTCGAGGGAAAACCATAGATCCTTTGATCCACGCGGCGGACTGCCTGACACTGCTGCTACCGCTCTGGAGGAAAGCGCAAGTGCATGCCCGCATTCGAGACGAGGACTGACTCCCCTGGGGAGACTCCAGAAGTACCCCATGATCCATGTCAGCACTGGAGAGGAATCCTCAGGTTCCGGCCCCGACTCCACACAAGGTCTTAGGCCCCGGCATCGACGGGAGAGGAATCCCCAGAGGCCCCCGAGGAACTCGTATGGGGACTGGCCTTTCCTGAGGCCACCAGAGCGGGTCCCTGAGGTCCCCGTCGTAAGTCGAGAGCACCTGCCGCAACTCGAGAAAATCCAGGAGGTTTTGCCCTCCAGGCGAGATGAGGCCCATTTCCGCTGAGGCTTCTCGAGGCTAATCACGTCTAACCACTGGAACTTCCAAAGGGTCCTTCACACCCTTGCTGCAACTCAAGAAGTTCCCCGACATACCCGTCTCCACTGAAGAGGAAGCACGTGGGGTCCCGCACACATCCAGGGGTGCCCCGTTTCCGCCTCCTAGCTCGAGATGAGGGATCCTTTCCCTGTTTCGTAGGGAAAGAATTCCCGGCGTTCCCGTCGCATCTCAAGAGGAGGCGCTCTCCACAGGAAAGGCAAGAGGAACTCCAGGGTCGTGCCACCATTCCAAGAGTCCCCCAGATGTGTCAGTCCATTCCAGAGGAACATGTTTTCCCTGCACTGCCTTGACGTTCAAGCCGAGGATCCACTCCCACCACGTGTGCACGTGGGACAGCCCTGTGGGAAAGCCTCGTGGGAAAGCCTCGTGGGAAAGACTCGAGGGAAAACCATAGATCCTTTGATGCACGCGGCGGACTGCGTGACACTGCTGCTACCGCTCTGGAGAAAAGCGCAAGTGCATGCCCGCATTCGAGACGAGGACTGACTCCCCTGGGGAGACTCCAGAAGTACCCCAAGATCCATGTCAGCACTGGAGAGGAATCCTCAGGTTCCGGCCCCGACTCCACACAAGGTCTTAGGCCCCGGCATCGACGGGAGAGGAATCCCCAGAGGCCCCCGAGGAACTCGCATGGGGACTGGCCTTTCCTGAGGCCACCAGAGCGGGTCCCTGAGGTCCCCGTCGTAAGTCGAGAGCACCTGCCGCAACTCGAGAAAATCCAGGAGGTTTTGCCCTCCAGGCGAGATGAGGCCCATTTCCGCTGAGGCTTCTCGAGGCTAATCACGTCTAACCACTGGAACTTCCAAAGGGTCCTTCACACCCTTGCTGCAACTCAAGAAGTTCCCGGACATACCGGTCTCCACTCGAGAGGAAGCACGGGGGGTCCCGCACACATCCAGGGGAGCCCCGTTTCCGCCTCCTAGCTCGAGATGAGGGATCCTTTCCCTGTTTCGTAGGGAAAGAATTCCCGGCGTTCCCGTCGCATCTCAAGAGGAGGCGCTCTCCACAGGAAAGGCGAGAGGAACTCCAGGGTCGTGCCACCATTCCAAGAGTCCCCCAGATGTGTCAGTCCATTCCAGAGGAACCTGTTTTCCCTGCACTGCCTTGACGATCAAGCCGACGATCGACTCCCACCACGTGTGCACGTGGGACAGCCCTGTGGGAAAGCCTCGTGGGAAAGCCTCGTGGGAAAGACTCGAGGGAAAACCATAGATCCTTTGATCCACGCGGCGGACTGCGTGACACTGCTGCTACCGCTCTGGAGGAAAGCGCAAGTGCATGCCCGCATTCGAGACGAGGACTGAATCCCCTAGGGAGACTCCAGAAGTACCCCAAGATCCATGTCAGCACTGGAGAGGAATCCTCAGGTTCCGGCCCCGACTCCACACAAGGTCTTAGGCCCCGGCATCGACGGGAGAGGAATCCCCAGAGGCCCCCGAGGAACTCGCATGGGGACTGGCCTTTCCTGAGGCCACCAGAGCGGGTCCCTGAGGTCCCCGTCGTAAGTCGAGAGCACCTGCCGCAACTCGAGAAAATCCAGGAGGTTTTGCCCTCCAGGCGAGATGAGGCCCATTTCCGCTGAGGCTTCTCGAGGCTAATCACGTCTAACCACTGGAACTTCCAAAGGGTCCTTCACACCCTTGCTGCAACTCAAGAAGTTCCCCGACATACCCGTCTCCACTCAAGAGGAAGCACGTGGGGTCCCGCACACATCCAGGGGTGCCCCGTTTCCGCCTCCTAGCTCGAGATGAGGGATCCTTTCCCTGTTTCGTAGGGAAAGAATTCCCGGCGTTCCCGTCGCATCTCAAGAGGAGGCGCTCTCCACAGGAAAGGCAAGAGGAACTCCAGGGTCGTGCCACCATTCCAAGAGTCCCCCAGATGTGTCAGTCCATTCCAGAGGAACATGTTTTCCCTGCACTGCCTTGACGTTCAAGCCGAGGATCCACTCCCACCACGTGTGCACGTGGGACAGCCCTGTGGGAAAGCCTCGTGGGAAAGCCTCGTGGGAAAGACTCGAGGGAAAACCATAGATCCTTTGATGCACGCGGCGGACTGCGTGACACTGCTGCTACCGCTCTGGAGAAAAGCGCAAGTGCATGCCCGCATTCGAGACGAGGACTGACTCCCCTGGGGAGACTCCAGAAGTACCCCAAGATCCATGTCAGCACTGGAGAGGAATCCTCAGGTTCCGGCCCCGACTCCACACAAGGTCTTAGGCCCCGGCATCGACGGGAGAGGAATCCCCAGAGGCCCCCGAGGAACTCGCATGGGGACTGGCCTTTCCTGAGGCCACCAGAGCGGGTCCCTGAGGTCCCCGTCGTAAGTCGAGAGCACCTGCCGCAACTCGAGAAAATCCAGGAGGTTTTGCCCTCCAGGCGAGATGAGGCCCATTTCCGCTGAGGCTTCTCGAGGCTAATCACGTCTAACCACTGGAACTTCCAAAGGGTCCTTCACACCCTTGCTGCAACTCAAGAAGTTCCCGGACATACCGGTCTCCACTCGAGAGGAAGCACGGGGGGTCCCGCACACATCCAGGGGAGCCCCGTTTCCGCCTCCTAGCTCGAGATGAGGGATCCTTTCCCTGTTTCGTAGGGAAAGAATTCCCGGCGTTCCCGTCGCATCTCAAGAGGAGGCGCTCTCCACAGGAAAGGCGAGAGGAACTCCAGGGTCGTGCCACCATTCCAAGAGTCCCCCAGATGTGTCAGTCCATTCCAGAGGAACCTGTTTTCCCTGCACTGCCTTGACGTTCAAGCCGAGCATCCACTCCCACCACGTGTGCACGTGGGACAGCCCTGTGGGAAAGCCTCGTGGGAAAGACTCGTGGGAAAGACTCGAGGGAAAACCATAGATCCTTTGATCCACGCGGCGGACTGCCTGACACTGCTGCTACCGCTCTGGAGGAAAGCGCAAGTGCATGCCCGCATTCGAGACGAGGACTGACTCCCCTGGGGAGACTCCAGAAGTACCCCATGATCCATGTCAGCACTGGAGAGGAATCCTCAGGTTCCGGCCCCGACTCCACACAAGGTCTTAGGCCCCGGCATCGACGGGAGAGGAATCCCCAGAGGCCCCCGAGGAACTCGTATGGGGACTGGCCTTTCCTGAGGCCACCAGAGCGGGTCCCTGAGGTCCCCGTCGTAAGTCGAGAGCACCTGCCGCAACTCGAGAAAATCCAGGAGGTTTTGCCCTCCAGGCGAGATGAGGCCCATTTCCGCTGAGGCTTCTCGAGGCTAATCACGTCTAACCACTGGAACTTCCAAAGGGTCCTTCACACCCTTGCTGCAACTCAAGAAGTTCCCCGACATACCCGTCTCCACTCGAGAGGAAGCACGTGGGTCCCGCACACATCCAGGGGAGCCCCGTTTCCGCCTCCTAGCTCGAGATGAGGGATCCTTTCCCTGTTTCGTAGGGAAAGAATTCCCGGCGTTCCCGTCGCATCTCAAGAGGAGGCGCTCTCCACAGGAAAGGCGAGAGGAACTCCAGGGTCGTGCCACCATTCCAAGAGTCCCCCAGATGTGTCAGTCCATTCCAGAGGAACCTGTTTTCCCTGCACTGCCTTGACGTTCAAGCCGAGGATCCACTCCCACCACGTGTGCACGTGGGACAGCCCTGTGGGAAAGCCTCGTGGGAAAGCCTCGTGGGAAAGACTCGAGGGAAAACCATAGATCCTTTGATCCACGCGGCTGACTGGGTGACACTGCTGCTACGGCTCTGGAGGAAAGCGCAAGTGCATGCCCGCATTCGAGACGAGGACTGACTCCCCTGGGGAGACTCCAGAAGTACCCCAAGATCCATGTCAGCACTGGAGAGGAATCCTCAGGTTCCGGCCCCGACTCCACACAAGGTCTTAGGCCCCGGCATCGACGGGAGAGGAATCCCCAGAGGCCCCCGAGGAACTCGCATGGGGACTGGCCTTTCCTGAGGCCACCAGAGCGGGTCCCTGAGGTCCCCGTCGTAAGTCGAGAGCACCTGCCGCAACTCCAGAAAATCCAGGAGGTTTTGCCCTCCAGGCGAGATGAGGCCCATTTCCGCTGAGGCTTCTCGAGGCTAATCACGTCTAACCACTGGAACTTCCAAAGGGTCCTTCACACCCTTGCTGCAACTCAAGAAGTTCCCCGACATACCCGTCTCCACTCGAGAGGAAGCACGGGGGGTCCCGCACACATCCAGGGGAGCCCCGTTTCCGCCTCCTAGCTCGAGATGAGGGATCCTTTCCCTGTTTCGTAGGGAAAGAATTCCCGGCGTTCCCGTCGCATCTCAAGAGGAGGCGCTCTCCACAGGAAAGGCGAGAGGAACTCCAGGGTCGTGCCACCATTCCAAGAGTCCCCCAGATGTGTCAGTCCATTCCAGAGGAACCTGTTTTCCCTGCACTGCCTTGACTTTCAAGCCGAGGATCCACTCCCACCACGTGTGCACGTGGGACAGCCCTGTGGGAAAGCCTCGTGGGAAAGCCTCGTGTGAAAGACTCGAGGGAAAACCATAGATCCTTTGATCCACGCGGCGGACTGCCTGACACTGCTGCTACCGCTCTGGAGGAAAGCGCAAGTGCATGCCCGCATTCGAGACGAGGACTGACTCCCCTGGGGAGACTCCAGAAGTACCCCAAGATCCATGTCAGCACTGGAGAGGAATCCTCAGGTTCCGGCCCCGACTCCACACAAGGTCTTAGGCCCCGGCATCGACGGGAGAGGAATCCCGAGAGGCCCCCGTGGAACTCGCATGGGGACTGGCCTTTCCTGAGGCCACCAGAGCGGGTCCCTGAGGTCCCCGTCGTAAGTCGAGAGCACCTGCCGCAACTCGAGAAAATCCAGGAGGTTTTGCCCTCCAGGCGAGATGAGGCCCATTTCGGCTGAGGCTTCTTGAGGCTAATCACGTCTAACCACTGGAACTTCCAAAGGGTCCTTCACACCCTTGCTGCAACTCAAGAAGTTCCCCGACATACCCGTCTCCACTCGAGAGGAAGCACGTGGGGTCCCGCACACATCCAGGGGAGCCCCGTTTCCGCCTCCTAGCTCGAGATGAGGGATCCTTTCCCTGTTTCGTAGGGAAAGAATTCCCGGCGTTCCCGTCGCATCTCAAGAGGAGGCGCTCTCCACAGGAAAGGCGAGAGGAACTCCAGGGTCGTGCCACCATTCCAAGAGTCCCCCAGATGTGTCAGTCCATTCCAGAGGAACCTGTTTTCCCTGCACTGCCTTGACGTTCAAGCCGAGGATCCACTCCCACCACGTGTGCACGTGGGACAGCCCTGTGGGAAAGCCTCGTGGGAAAGCCTCGTGGGAAAGACTCGAGGGAAAACCATAGATCCTTTGATCCACGCGGCGGACTGCGTGACACTGCTGCTACCGCTCTGGAGGAAAGCGCAAGTGCATGCCCGCATTTGAGACGAGGACTGACTCCCCTGGGGAGACTCCAGAAGTACCCCAAGATCCATGTCAGCTCTGGAGAGGAATTCTCAGGTTCCGGCCCCGACTCCACACAAGGTCTTAGGCCCCGGCATCGACGGGAGAGGAATCCCGACAGGCCCCCGAGGAACTCGCATGGGGACTGGCCTTTCCTGAGGCCACCAGAGCGGGTCCCTGTGGTCCTCGTCGTAAGTCGAGAGCACCTGCCGCAACTCGAGAAAATCCAGGAGGTTTTTCCCTCCAGGCGAGATGAGGCCCATTTCCGCTGAGGCTTCTCGAGGCTAATCACATCTAACCACTGGAACTTCCAAAAGGTCCTTCACACCTTTGCTGCAACTGTAGCAGTTCCACGACATACCCGTCTCCACTCGAGAGGAAGCACGTGGGGTCCCGCACACATCCAGGTGAGCCCCATTTCCGCCTCCTACTCGAGATGAGGGATCCTTTCCCTGTTTCATAGGGAAAGAATTCCGGCGTTCCCGTCGCATCTCAAGAGGAGGCCCTCTCCACAGGAAAGGCGAGAAGAACTCCAGGGTCGTGACACCATTCCAAGAGTCCCCCAGATGTGTCAGTCCATTCCAGAGGAACATGTTTTCCCTGCACTGCCTTGACGTTCAAGCCGAGGATCGACTTCCACCACGTGTGCACGTGGGACAGCCCTGTGAGAAAGCCTCGTGGGAAAGCCTCGTGGGAAAGACTCGTTGGAAAACCATAGATCCTTTGATCCACGCGGCGGACTGCGTGACACTGCTGCTACCGCTCTGGAGGAAAGCGCAAGTGCATGCCCGCATTCGAGACGAGGACTGACTCCCCTGGGGAGACTCCAGAAGTACCCCAAGATCCATGTCAGCACTGGAGAGGAATCCTCAGGTTCCGGCCCCGACTCCACACAAGGTCTTAGGCCCCGGCATCGACGGGAGAGGAATGCCGAGAGGCCCCCGAGGAACTAGCATGGGGACTGGCCTTTCCTGAGGCCACCAGAGCGGGTCCCTGAGGTCCCCGTCGTAAGTCGAGAGCACCTGCCGCAACTCGAGAAAATCCAGGAGGTTTTGCCCTCCAGGCGAGATGAGGCCCATTTCCGCTGAGGCTTCTAGAGGCTAATCACGTCTAACAACTGGAACTTCCAAAGGGTCCTTCACACCCTTGCTGCAACTCAAGAATTTCCCCGACATACCCGTCTCCACTCGAGAGGAAGCACGTGGGGTCCCGCACACATCCAGGGGAGCCCCGTTTCCGCCTCCTAGCTCGAGATGAGGCATCCTTTCCCTGTTTCGTAGGGAAAGAATTCCCGGCGTTCCCGTCGCATCTCAAGAGGAGGCGCTCTCCACAGGAAAGGCGAGAGGAACTCCAGGGTCGTGCCAACATTCCAAGAGTCCCCCAGATGTGTCAGTCCATTCCAGAGGAACCTGTTTTCCCTGAACTGCCTTGACGTTCAAGCCGAGGATCGACTCCTACCGCGTGTGCACGTGGGACAGCCCTGTGGGAAAGCCTCGTGGGAAAGCCTCGTGGGAAAGACTCGAGGGAAAACCATAGATCCTTTGATCCACGCGGCGGACTGCGTGACACTGCTGCTACCGCTCTGGAGGAAAGCGCAAGTGCATGCCCGCATTTGAGACGAGGACTGACTCCCCTGGGGAGACTCCAGAAGTACCCCAAGATCCATGTCAGCTCTGGAGAGGAATCCTCAGGTTCCGGCCCCGACTCCACACAAGGTCTTAGGCCCCGGCATCGACGGGAGAGGAATCCCGAGAGGCACCCGAGGAACTCTCATGGGGACTGGCCTTTCCTGAGGCCACCAGAGCGGGTCCCTGTGGTCCTCGTCGTAAGTCGAGAGCACCTGCCGCAACTCGAGAAAATCCAGGAGGTTTTTCCCTCCAGGCGAGATGAGGCCCATTTCCGCTGAGGCTTCTCGAGCCTAATCACATCTAACCACTGGAACTTCCAAAAGGTCCTTCACACCTTTGCTGCAACTGAAGCAGTTCCACGACATACCCGTCTCCACTCGAGAGGAAGCACGTGGGGTCCCGCACACATCCAGGTGAGCCCCGTTTCCGCCTCCTACTCGAGATGAGGGATCCTTTCCCTGTTTCATAGGGAAAGAATTCCGGCGTTCCCGTCGCATCTCAAGAGGAGGCCCTCTCCACAGGAAAGGCGAGAAGAACTCCAGGGTCGTGACACCATTCCAAGAGTCCCCCAGATGTGTCAGTCCATTCCAGAGGAACATTTTTTCCCTGCACTGCCTTGACGTTCAAGCCGAGGATCGACTTCCACCACGTGTGCACGTGGGACAGCCCTGTGAGAAAGCCTCGTGGGAAAGCCTCGTGGGAAAGACTCGTTGGAAAACCATAGATCCTTTGATCCACGCGGCGGACTGCGTGACACTGCTGCTACCGCTCTGGAGGAAAGCGCAAGTGCATGCCCGCATTCGAGACGAGGACTGACTCCCCTGGGGAGACTCCAGAAGTACCCCAAGATCCATGTCAGCACTGGAGAGGAATCCTCAGGTTCCGGCCCCGACTCCACACAAGGTCTTAGGCCCCGGCATCGACGGGGGAGGAATCCCGAGAGGCCCCCGAGGAACTCGCATGGGGACTGGCCTTTCCTGAGGCCACCAGAGCGGGTCCCTGAGGTCCCCGTCGTAAGTCGAGAGCACCTGCCGCAACTCGAGAAAATCCAGGAGGTTTTGCCCTCCAGGCGAGATGAGGCCCATTTCCGCTGAGGCTTCTCGAGGCTAATCACGTCTAACCACTGGAACTTCCAAAGGGTCCTTCACACCCTTGCTGCAACTCAAGAAGTTCCCCGACATACCCGTCTCCACTCGAGAGGAAGCACGTGGGGTCCCGCACACATCCAGGGGAGCCCCGTTTCCGCCTCCTAGCTCGAGATGAGGGATTCTTTCCCTGTTTCGTAGGGAAAGAATTCCCGGCGTTCCCGTCGCATCTCAAGAGGAGGCTCTCTCCACAGGAAAGGCGAGAGGAACTCCAGGGTCGTGCCACCATTCCAAGAGTCCCCCAGATGTGTCAGTCCATTCCAGAGGAACCTGTTTTCCCTGCACTGCCTTGACGTTCAAGCCGAGGATCCACTCCCACCACGTGTGTACGTGGGACAGCCCTGTGGGAAAGCCTCGTGGGAAAGCCTCGTGGGAAAGACTCGAGGGAAAACCATAGATCCTTTGATCCACGCGGCGGACTGCGTGACACTGCTGCTACCGCTCTGGAGGAAAGCGCAAGTGCATGCCCGCATTCGAGACGAGGACTGACTCCCCTGGGGAGACTCCAGAAGTACCCCAAGATCCATGTCAGCACTGGAGAGGAATCCGCAGGTTCCGGCCCCGACTCCACACAAGGTCTTAGGCCCCGGCATCGACGGGAGAGGAATGCCGAGAGGCCCCCGAGGAACTCGCATGGGGACTGGCCTTTCCTGAGGCCACCAGAGCGGGTCCCTGAGGTCCCCGTCGTAAGTCGAGAGCACCTGCCGCAACTCGAGAAAATCCAGGAGGTTTTGCCCTCCAGGCGAGATGAGGCCCATTTCCGCTGAGGCTTCTCGAGGCTAATCACGTCTAACCAATGGAACTTCCAAAGGGTCCTTCACACCCTTGCTGCAACTCAAGAAGTTCCCCGACATACCCGACTCCACTCGAGAGGAAGCACGTGGGGTCCCGCACACATCCAGGGGAGCCCCGTTTCCGCCTCCTAGCTCGAGATGAGGGTTCCTTTCCCTGTTTCGTAGGGAAAGAATTCCCGGCGTTCCCGTCGCATCTCAAGAGAAGGCGCTCTCCACAGGAAAGGCGAGAGGAACTCCAGGGTCGTGCCTCCATTCCAAGAGTCCCCCAGATGTGTCAGTCCATTCCAGAGGAAACTGTTTTCCCTGCACTGCCTTGACGTTCAAGCCGAGGATCGACTCCCACCACGTGTGCACGTGGGACAGCCCTGTGGGAAAGCCTCGTGGGAAAGCCTCGTGGGAAAGACTCGAGGGAAAACCATAGATCCTTTGATCCACGCGGCGGACTGCGTGACACTGCTGCTACCGCTCTGGAGGAAAGCGCAAGTGCATGCCCGCATTCGAGACGAGGACTGACTCCACTGGGGAGACTAAAGAAGTAGCCCAAGATCCATGTCAGCACTGGAGAGGAATCCTCAGGTTCCGGCCCCGACTCCACACAAGGTCTTAGGCCCCGGCATCGACGGGAGAGGAATCCCGAGAGGCCCCCGAGGAACTCGCATGGGGACTGGCCTTTCCTGAGGCCACCAGAGCAGGTCCCTGAGGTCCCCGTAGTAAGTCGAGAGCACCTGCCGCAACTCGAGAAAATCCAGGAGGTTTTGCCCTCCAGGCGAGATGAGGCCCATTTCCGCTGAGGCTTCTCGAGGCTAATCACGTCTAACCAATGGAACTTCCAAAGGGTCCTTCACACCCTTGCTGCAACTCAAGAAGTTCCCCGACATACCCGTCTCCACTCGAGAGGAAGCACGTGGGGTCCCGCACACATCCAGGGGAGCCCCGTTTCCGCCTCCTAGCTCGAGATGAGGGATCCTTTCCCTGTTTCGTAGGGAAAGAATTCCCGGCGTTCCCGTCGCATCTCAAGAGGAGGCGCTCTCCACAGGAAAGGCGAGAGGAACTCCAGGGTCGTTCCACCCTTCCAAGAGTCCCCCAGATGTGTCAGTCCATTCCAGAGGAACCTGTTTTCCCTGCACTGCCTTGACGTTCAAGCCGAGGATCCACTCCCACCACGTGTGCACGTGGGACAGCCCTGTGGGAAAGCCTCGTGGGAAAGCCTCGTGGGAAAGACTCGAGGGAAAACCATAGATCCTTTGATGCACGCGGAGACTGCGTGACACTGCTGCTACCGCTATGGAGGAAAGCGCAAGTGCATGCCCGCATTCGAGACGAGGACTGAATCCCCTGGGGAGACTCCAGAAGTACCCCAAGATTCATGTCAGCACTGGAGAGGAATCCTCAGGTTCCGGCCCCGACTCCACACAAGGTCTTAGGCCCCGGCATCGACGGGAGAGGAATCCCCAGAGGCCCCCGAGGAACTCGCATGGGGACTGGCCTTTCCTGAGGCCACCAGAGCGGGTCCCTGAGGTCCCCGTCGTAAGTCGAGAGCACCTGCCGCAACTCGAGAAAATCCAGGAGGTTTTGCCCTCCAGGCGAGATGAGGCCCATTTCCGCTGAGGCTTCTCGAGGCTAATCACGTCTAACCACTGGAACTTCCAAAGGGTCCTTCACACCCTTGCTGCAACTCAAGAAGTTCCCCGACATACCGGTCTCCACTCGAGAGGAAGCACGTGGGGTCCCGCACACATCCAGGGGAGCCCCGTTTCCGCCTCCTAGCTCGAGATGAGTGATCCTTTCCCTGTTTCGTAGGGAAAGAATTCCCGGCGTTCCCGTCGCATCTCAAGAGGAGGCGCTCTCCACAGGAAAGGCGAGAGGAACTCCAGAGTCGTGCCACCATTCCAAGAGTCCCCCAGATGTGTCAGTCCATTCCAGAGGAACCTGTTTTCCCTGCACTGCCTTGACGTTCAAGCCGAGGATCCACTCCCACCACGTGTGCACGTGGGACATCCCTGTGGGAAAGCCTCGTGGGAAAGCCTCGTGGGAAAGACTCGAGGGAAAACCATAGATCCTTTGATGCACGAGGCGGACTGCGTGACACTGCTGCTACCGCTCTGGAGGAAAGCGCAAGTGCATGCCCGCATTCGAGACGAGGACTGACTCCCCTGGGGAGACTCCAGAAGTACCCCAAGATCCATGTCAGCACTGGAGAGGAATCCTCAGGTTCCGGCCCCGACTCCACACAAGGTCTTAGGCCCCGGCATCGACGGGAGAGGAATCCCGAGAGACCCCCGAGGAACTCACATGGGGACTGGCCTTTCCTGAGGCCACCAGAGCGGGTCCCTGAGGTCCCCGTCGTAAGTCGAGAGCACCTGCCGCAACTCGAGAAAATCCAGGAGGTTTTGCCCTCCAGGCGAGATGAGGCCCATTTCCTCTGAGGCTTCTCGAGGCTAATCACGTCTAACCACTGGAACTTCCAATGGGTCCTTCACACCCTTGCTGCAACTCAAGAAGTTCCCCGACATACCCGTCTCCACTCGAGAGGAAGCACGTGGGGTCCCGCACACATCCAGGGGAGCCCCGTTTCCGCCTCCTAACTCGAGATGAGGGATCCTTTCCCTGTTTCGTAGGGAAAGAATTCCCGGCGTTCCCGTCGCATCTCAAGAGGAGGCGCTCTCCACAGGAAAGGCGAGAGGAACTCAAGGGTCGTGCCACCATTCCAAGAGTCCCCCAGATGTGTCAGTCCATTCCAGAGGAACCTGTTTTCCTGCACTGCCTTGACGTTCAAGCCGAGGATCCACTCCCACCACGTGTGCACGTGGGACAGCCCTGTGGGAAAGCCTCGTGGGAAAGCCTCCTGGGAAAGACTCGAGGGAAAACCATAGATCCTTTATCCACGCGGCGGACTGCGTGACACTGCTGCTACCGCTCTGGAGGAACGCGCAAGTGCATGCCCATATTCGAGACGAGGACTGACTCCCCTGGGGAGACTCCAGAAGTACCCCAAGATCCATGTCAGCACTGGAGAGGAATCCTCAGGTTCCGGCCCCGACTCCACACAAGGTCTTAGGCCCCGGCATCGACGGGAGAGGAATCCCGAGAGGCCCCCGAGGAACTCGCATGGGGACTGGCCTTTCCTGAGGCCACCAGAGCGGGTCCCTGAGGTCCCCGTCGTAAGTCGAGAGCACCTGCCGCAACTCGAGAAAATCCAGGAGGTTTTGCCCTCCAGGCGAGATGAGGCCCATTTCCGCTGAGGCTTCTCGAGGCTAATCACGTCTAACCACTGGAACTTCCAAAGGGTCCTTCACACCCTTGCTGCAACTCAAGAAGTTCCCCGACATACCCGTCTCCACTCGAGAGGAAGCACGTGGAGTCCCGCACACATCCAGGGAAGCCCCGTTTCCGCCTCCTAGCTCGAGATGAGGGATCCTTTCCCTGTTTCGTAGGGAAAGAATTCCCGGCGTTCCCGTCGCATCTCAAGAGGAGGCGCTCTCCACAGGAAAGGCGAGAGGAACTCCAGGGTCGTGCCACCATTCCAAGAGTCCCCCAGATGTGTCAGTCCATTCCAGAGGAACCTGTTTTCCCTGCACTGCCTTGACGTTCAAGCCGAGCATCCACTCCCACCACGTGTGCACGTGGGACAGCCCTGTGGGAAAGCCTCGTGGGAAAGCCTCGTGGGAAAGACTCGAGGGAAAACCATAGATCCTTTGATCCACGCGGCGGACTGCGTGACACTGCTGCTACCGCTCTGGAGGAAAGCGCAAGTGCATGCCCGCATTCGAGACGAGGACTGACTCCCCTGGGGAGACTCCAGAAGTACCCCAAGATCCATGTCAGCACTGGAAAGGAATCCTCAGGTTCCGGCCCCGACTCCACACAAGGTCTTAGGCCCCGGCATCGACGGGAGAGGAATCCCGAGACGCCCCCGAGGAACTCGCATGGGGACTGGCCTTTCCTGAGGCCACCAGAGCGGGTCCCTGAGGTCCCCGTCGTAAGTCGAGAGCACCTGCCGCAACTCGAGAAAATCCAGGAGGTTTTGCCCTCCAGGCGAGATGAGGCCCATTTCCGCTGAGGCTTCTCGAGGCTAATCACGTCTAATCACTGGAACTTCCAAAGGGTCCTTCACACCCTTGCTGCAACTCAAGAAGTTCCCCGACATACCCGTCTCCACTCGAGAGGAAGCACGTGGGGTCCCGCACACATCCAGGGGAGCCCCGTTTCCGCCTCCTAGCTCGAGATGAGGGATCCTTTCCCTGTTTCGTAGGGAAAGAATTCCGGCGTTCCCGTCGCATCTCAAGAGGAGGCGCTCTCCACAGGAAAGGCGAGAGGAACTCCAGGGTCGTGCCACCATTCCAAGAGTCCCCCAGATGTGTCAGTCCATTCAAGAGGAACCTGTTTTCCCTGCACTGCCTTGACGTTCAAGCCGAGGATCCACTCCCACCACGTGTGCACGTGGGACAGCCCTGTGGGAAAGCCTCGTGGGAAAGCCTCGTGGGAAAGACTCGAGGGAAAACCATAGATCCTTTGATCCACGCGTCTGACTGCGTGACACTGCTGCTACCGCTCTGGAGGAAAGCGCAAGTGCATGCCCGCATTCGAGACGAGGACTGACTCCCCTGGGGAGACTCCAGAAGTACCCCAAGATCCATGTCAGCACTGGAGAGGAATCCTCATGTTCCGGCCCCGACTCCACACAAGGTCTTAGGCCCCGGCATCGACGGGAGAGGAATCCCGAGAGGCCCCCGAGGAACTCGCATGGGGACTGGCCTTTCCTGAGGCCACCAGAGCGGGTCCCTGAGGTCCCCGTCGTAAGTCGAGAGCACCTGCCGCAACTCGAGAAAATCCAGGAGGTTTTGCCCTCCAGGCGAGATGAGGCCCATTTCCGCTGAGGCTTCTCGAGGCTAATCACGTCTAACCACTGGAACTTCCAAAGGGTCCTTCACACCCTTGCTGCAACTCAAGAAGTTCCCCGACATACCCGTCTCCACTCGAGAGGAAGCTCGTGGGGTCCCGCACACATCCAGGGGAGCCCCGTTTCCGCCTCCTAGCTCGAGATGAGGGATCCTTTCCCTGTTTCGTAGGGAATGAATTCCCGGCGTTCCCGTCGCATCTCAAGGGGAGGCGCTCTCCACAGGAAAGGCGAGAGGAACTCCAGGGTCGTGCCACCATTCCAAGAGTCCCGCAGATGTGTCAGTCCATTCCAGAGGAACCTGTTTTCCTTGCACTGCCTTGACGTTCAAGCCGAGGATCCACTCCCACCACGTGTGCACGTGGGACAGCCCTGTGGGAAAGCCTCGTGGGAAAGCCTCGTGGGAAAGACTCGAGGGAAAAACATAGATCCTTTGATCCACGCGGCGGACTGCGTGACACTGCTGCTACCGCTCTGGAGAAAAGCGCAAGTGCATGCCCGCATTCGAGACGAGGACTGACTCCCCTGGGGAGACTCCAGAAGTACCGCAAGGTCCATGTCAGCACTGGAGAGGAATCCTCAGGTTCCGGCCCCGACTCCACACAAGGTCTTAGGCCCCGGCATCGACGGGAGAGGAATCCCGAGAGGCCCCCGAGGAATTCTTATGGGGTCTGGCCTTTCCTGAGGCCACCAGAGCGGGTCCCTGAGGTCCCCGTCATAAGTCGAGAGCACCTGCCGCAACTCGAGAAAATCCAGGAGGTTTTGCCCTCCAGGCGAGATGAGGCCCATTTCCGCTGAGGCTTCTCGAGGCTAATCACGTCTAACCACTGGAACTTCCAAAGGGTCCTTCACACCCTTGCTGCAACTCAAGAAGTTCCCCGACATACCCGTCTCCACTCGAGAGGAAGCACGTGGGGTCCCGCACACATCCAGGGGAGCCCCGTTTCCGCCTCCTAGCTGGAGATGAGGGATCCTTTCCCTGTTTCGTAGGGAAAGAATTCCCGGCGTTCCCGTCGCATTTCAAGAGGAGGCGCTCTCCACAGGAAAGGCGAGAGGAACTCCAGGGTCGTGCCACCATTCCAAGAGTCCCCCAGATGTGTCAGTCCATTCCAGAGGAACCTGTTTTCCCTGCACTGCCTTGACGTTCAAGCCGAGGATCCACTCCCACCACGTGTGCACGTGGGACAGCCCTGTGGGAAAGCCTCGTGGGAAAGCCTCGTGGGAAAGACTCGAGGGAAAACCATAGATCCTTTGATCCACGCGGCGGACTGCGTGACACTGCTGCTACCGCTCTGGAGGAAAGCGCAAGTGCATGCCCGCATTCGAGACAAGGACTGACTCCCCTGGGGAGACTCCAGAAGTACCCCAAGATCCATGTCAGCACTGGAGAGGAATCCGCAGGTTCCAGCCCCGATTCCACACAAGGTCTTAGGCCCCGGCATCGACGGGAGAGGAATCCCGAGAGGCCCCCGAGGAACTCGCATGGGGACTGGCCTTTCCTGAGGCCACCAGAGCGGGTCCCTGAGGTCCCTGTCGTAAGTCGAGAGCACCTGCCGCAACTCGAGAAAATCCAGGAGGTTTTGCCCTCCAGGCGAGATGAGGCCCATTTCCGCTGAGACTTCTCGAGGCTAATCACGTCTAACCACTGGAACTTCCAAAGGGTCCTTCACACCCTTGCTGCAACTCAAGAAGTTCCCCGACATACCCGTCTCCACTCGAGAGGAAGCACGTGGGGTCCCGCACACATCCAGGGGAGCCCCGTTTCCGCCTCCTAGCTCGAGATGAGGGATCCATTCCCTGTTTCGTAGGGAAAGAATTCCCGGCGTTCCCGTCGCATCTCAAGAGGAGTCGCTCTCCACAGGAAAGGCGAGAGGAACTCCAGGGTCGTGCCCCCATTCCAAGAGTCCCCCAGATGTGTCAGTCCATTCCAGAGGAACCTGTTTTCCCTGCACTGCCTTGACGTTCAAGCCGAGGATCGACTCCCACCACGTGTGCACGTGGGACAGCCCTGTGGGAAAGCCTCGTGGGAAAGCCTCGTGGGAAAGACTCGAGGGAAAACCATAGATCCTTTGATCCACTCGGCGGACTGTGTGACACTGCTGCTACCGCTCTGGAGGAAAGCGCAAGTGCATGCCCGCATTCGAGACGAGGACTGACTCCCCTGTGGAGACTCCAGAAGTACCCCAAGATCCATGTCAGCACTGGAGAAGAATCCTCAGGTTCCGGCCCCGACTCCACACAAGGTCTTAGGCCCCGGCATCGACGGGAGAGGAATGCCGAGAGGCCCCCGAGGAACTCGCATGGGGACTGGCCTTTCCTGAGGCCACCAGAGCGGGTCCCTGAGGTCCCCATCGTAAGTCGAGAGCACCTGCCGCAACTCGAGAAAATCCAGGAGGTTTTGCCCTCCAGGCGAGATGAGGCCCATTTCCGATGAGGCTTCTCGAGGCTAATCACATCTAACCGCTGGAACTTCCAAAGGGTCCTTCACACCCTTGCAGCAACTCAAGAAGTTCCCCGACATACCCGTCTCCACTCGAGAGGAAGCACGTGGGGTGCCGCACACATCCAGGGGAGCCCCGTTTCCGCCTCCTAGCTCGAGATGAGGGATCCTTTCCCTGTTTCGTAGGGAAAGAATTCCCGGCGTTCCCGTCGCATCTCAAGAGGAGGCGCTCTCCACAGGAAAGGCGAGAGGAACTCCAGGGTCGTGCCACCATTCCAAGAGTCCCCCAGATGTGTCAGTCCATTCCAGAGGAACCTGTTTTCCCTGCACTGCCTTGACGTTCAAGCCGAGGATCCACTCCCACCACGTGTGCACGTGGGACAGCCCTATGGGAAAGCCTCGTGGGAAAGCCTCGTGGGAAAGACTCGAGGGAAAACCATAGATCCTTTGATGCACGTGGCGGACTGCGTGACACTGCTGCTACCGCTCTGGAGGAAAGCGCAAGTGCATGCCCGCATTCGAGACGAGGACTGACTCCCCTGGGGAGACTCCAGAAGTACCCCAAGATCCATGTCAGCACTGGAGAGGAATCCTCAGGTTCCGGCCCCGACTCCACACAAGGTCTTAGGCCCCGGCATCGACGGGAGAGGAATCTCGAGAGGCCCCCGAGGAACTTGCATGGGGACTGGCATTTCCTGAGGCCACCAGAGCGAGTCCTTGAGGTCCCCGTCGTAAGTCGAGAGCACCTGCCGCAACTCGAGAAAATCCAGGAGGTTTTGCCCTCCAGGCGAGATGAGGCCCATTTCCGCTGAGGCTTCTCGAGGCTAATCACGTCTAACCACTGGAACTTCCAAAGGGTCCTTCACACCCTTGCTGCAACTCAAGAAGTTCCCCGACATACCCGTCTCCACTCGAGAGGAAGTACGTGGGGTCCCGCACACATCCAGGGGAGCCCCGTTTCCGCCTCCTAGCTCGAGATGAGGGATCCTTTCCCTGTTTCGTAGGGAAAGAATTCCCGGCGTTCCCGTCGCATCTCAAGAGGAGGCGCTCTCCACAGGAAAGGCGAAAGGAACTCCAGGGTCGTGCAACCATTCCAAGAGTCCCCCAGATGTGTCAGACCATTCCAGAGGAACCTGTTTTCCCTGCACTGCCTTGACGTTCAAGCCGAGGATCCACTCCCACCACGTGTGCACGAGGGACAGCCCTGTGGGAAAGCCTCGTGGGAAAGCCTCGTGGGAAAGACTCGAGGGAAAACCATAGATCCTTTGATCCACGCGGCGGACTGCGTGACACTGCTGCTACCGCTCTGGAGGAAAGCGCAAGTGCATGCCCGCATTCGAGACGAGGACTGACTCCCCTGGGGAGACTCCAGAAGTACCCCAAGATCCATGTCAGCACTGGAGAGGAATCCGCAGGTTCCGGCCCCGATTCCACACAAGGTCTTAGGCCCCGGCATCGACGGGAGAGGAATGCCGAGAGGCCCCCGAGGAACTCGCATGGGGAATGGCCTTTCCTGAGGCCACCAGAGCGGGTCCCTGAGGTCCTCGTCGTAAGTCGAGAGCACCTGCCGCAACTCGAGAAAATCCAGGAGGTTTTGCCCTCCAGGCGAGATGAGGCCCATTTCCGCTGAGGCTTCTCGAGGCTAATCACGTCTAACCACTGGAACTTCCAAAGGGTCCTTCACACCCTTGCTGCAACTCAAGAAGTTCCCCGACATACCCGTCTCCACTCGAGAGGAAGCACGTGGGGTCCCGCACACATCCAGGGGAGCCCCGTTTCCGCCTCCTAGCTCGAGATGAGGGATCCTTTCCCTGTTTCGTAGGGAAAGAATTCCCGGCGTTCCCGTCGCATCTCAAGAGGAGGCGCTCTCCACAGGAAAGGCGAGAGGAACTCCAGGGTCGTGCCACCATTCCAAGAGTCCCCCAGATGTGTCAGTCCATTCCAGAGGAACCTGTTTTCCCTGCACTGCCTTGACGTTCAAGCCGAGGATCCACTCCCACCACGTGTGCTCGTGGGACAGCCCTGTGGGAAAGCCTCGTGGGAAAGCCTCGTGGGAAAGACTCGAGGGAAAACCATAGATCCTTTGATCCACGCGGCGGACTGCGTGACACTGCTGCTACCGCTCTGGAGGAAAGCGCAAGTGCATGCCCGCATTCGAGACGAGGACTGACTCCCCTGGGGAGACTCCAGAAGTACCCCAAGATCCATATCAGCACTGGAGAGGAATCCTCAGGTTCCGGCCCCGACTCCACACAAGGTCTTAGGCCCCGGCATCGACGGGAGAGGAATCCCGAGAGGCCCCCGAGGAACTCGCATGGGGACTGGCCTTTCCTGAGGCCACCAGAGCGGGTCCCTGAGGTCCCCGTCGTAAGTCGAGAGCACCTGCCGCAACTCGAGAAAATCCAAGAGGTTTTGCCCTCCAGGCGAGATGAGGCCCATTTCCGCTGAGGCTTCTCGAGGCTAATCACGTCTAACCACTGGAACTTCCAAAGGGTCCTTCACACCCTTGCTGCAACTCAAGAAGTTCCCCGACATACCCGTCTCCACGCGAGAGGAAGCACGGGGGGTCCCGCACACATCCAGGGGAGCCCCGTTTCCGCCTCCTAGCTCGAGATGAGGGATCCTTTCCCTGTTTCGTAGGGAAAGAATTCCCGGCGTTCCCGTCGCATCTCAAGAGGAGGCGCTCTCCACAGGAAAGGCGAGAGGAACTCCAGGGTCGTGCCACCATTCCAAGAGTCCCCCAGATGTGTCAGTCCATTCCAGAGGAACCTGTTTTCCCTGCACTGCCTTGACGTTCAAGCCGAGCATCCACTCCCACCACGTGTGCACGTGGGACAGCCCTGTGGGAAAGCCTCGTGGGAAAGCCTCGTGGGAAAGACTCGAGGGAAAAACATAGATCCTTTGATCCACGCGGCGGACTGCGTGACACTGCTGCTACCGCTCTGGAGGAAAGCGCAAGTGCATGCCCGCATTCGAGACGAGGACTGACTCCCCTGGGGAGACTCCAGAAGTACCCCAAGATCCATGTCAGCACTGGAGAGGAATCCTCAGGTTCCGGCCCCGACTCCACACAAGGTCTTAGGCCCCGGCATCGACGGGAGTGGAATGCCGAGAGGCCCCCGAGGAACTCGCATGGGGACTGGCCTTTCCTGAGGCCACCAGAGCGATTCCCTGAGGTCCCAATCGTAAGTCGAGAGCACCTGCCGCAACTCGAGAAAATCCAGGAGGTTTTGCCCTCCAGGCGAGATGAGGCCCATTTCCGCTGAGGCTTCTCGAGGCTAATCACATCTAACCGCTGGAACTTCCAAAGGGTCCTTCACACCCTTGCTGCAACTCAAGAAGTTCCCCGACATACCCGTCTCCACTCGAGAGGAAGCACGTGGGGTCCCACACACATCCAGGGGAGCCCCGTTTCCGCCTCCTAGCTCGAGATGAGGGATCCTTTCCCTGTTTCGTAGGGAAAGAATTCCCGGCGTTCCCGTCGCATCTGAAGAGGAGGCGCTCTCCACAGGAAAGGCGAGAGGAACTCCAGGGTCGTGCCACCATTCCAAGAGTCCCCCAGATGTGTCAGTCCATTCCAGAGGAACCTGTTTTCCCTGCACTGCCTTGACGTTCAAGCCGAGCATCCACTCCCACCACGTGTGCACGTGGGACAGCCCTGTGGGAAAGCCTCGTGGGAAAGCCTCGTGGGAAAGACTCGAGGGAAAACCATAGATCCTTTGATGCACGCGGCGGACTGTGTGACACTGCTGCTACCGCTCTGGAGGAAAGCGCAAGTGCATGCCCGCATTCGAGACGAGGACTGAATCCCCTAGGGAGACTCCAGAAGTACCCCAAGATCCATGTCAGCACTGGAGAGGAATCCTCAGGTTCCGGCCCCGACTCCACACAAGGTCTTAGGCCCCGGCATCGACGGGAGAGGAATCCCCAGAGGCCCCCGAGGAACTCGCATGGGGACTGGCCTTTCCTGAGGCCACCAGAGCGGGTCCCTGAGGTCCCCGTCGTAAGTCGAGAGAACCTGCCGCAACTCGAGAAAATCCAGGAGGTTTTGCCCTCCAGGCGAGATGAGGCCCATTTCCGCTGAGGCTTCTCGAGGCTAATCACGTCTAACCACTGGAACTTCCAAAGGGTCCTTCACACCCTTGCTGCAACTCAAGAAGTTCCCCGACATACCCGTCTCCACTCAAGAGGAAGCACGTGGGTTCCCGCACACATCCAGGGGTGCCCCGTTTCCGCCTCCTAGCTCGAGATGAGGGATCCTTTCCCTGTTTCTTAGGGAAAGAATTCCCGGCGTTCCCGTCGCATCTCAAGAGGAGGCGCTCTCCACAGGAAAGGCAAGAGGAACTCCAGGGTCGTGCCACCATTCCAAGAGTCCCCCAGATGTGTCAGTCCATTCCAGAGGAACATGTTTTCCCTGCACTGCCTTGACGTTCAAGCCGAGGATCCACTCCCACCACGTGTGCACGTGGGACAGCCCTGTGGGAAAGCCTCGTGGGAAAGCCTCGTGGGAAAGACTCGAGGGAAAACCATAGATCCTTTGATCCACGCGGCGGACTGCGTGACACTGCTGCTACCGCTCTGGAGGAAAGCGCAAGTGCATGCCCGCATTCGAGACGAGGACTGACTCCCCTGGGGAGACTCCAGAAGTACCCCAAGATCCATGTCAGCACTGGAGAGGAATCCTCAGGTTCCGGCCCCGACTCCACACAAGGTCTTAGGCCCCGGCATCGACGGGAGAGGAATCCCGAGAGGCCCCCGAGGAAGTCGCATGGGGACTGGCCTTTCCTGAGGCCACCAGAGCGGGTCCCTGAGGTCCCCGTCGTAAGTCGAGAGCACCTGCCGCAACTCGAGAAAATCCAGGAGGTTTTGCCCTCCAGGCGAGATGAGGCCCATTTCCGCTGAGGCTTCTCGAGGCTAATCACGTCTAACCACTGGAACTTCCAAAGGGTCCTTCACACCCTTGCTGCAACTCAAGAAGTTCCCCGACATACCTGTCTCCAGTCGAGAGGAAGCACGGGGGGTCCCGCACACATCCAGGGGAGCCCCGTTTCCGCCTCCTAGCTGGAGATGAGTGATCCTTTCCCTGTTTCGTAGGGAAAGAATTCCCGGCGTTCCCATCGCATCTCAAGAGGAGGCGCTCTCCACAGGAAAGGCGAGAGGAACTCCAGGGTCGTGCCACCATTCCAAGAGTCCCCCAGATGTGTCAGTCCATTCCAGAGGAACCTGTTTTCCCTGCACTGCCTTGACTTTCAAGCCGAGGATCCACTCCCACCACGTGTGCACGTGGGACAGCCCTGTGGGAAAGCCTCGTGGGAAAGCCTCGTGGGAAAGACTCGAGGGAAAACCATAGATCCTTTGATCCACTCGGCGGACTGTGTGACACTGCTGCTACCGCTCTGGAGGAAAGCGCAAGTGCATGCCCGCATTCGAGACGAGGACTGACTCCCCTGTGGAGACTCCAGAAGTACCCCAAGATCCATGTCAGCACTGGAGAAGAATCCTCAGGTTCCGGCCCCGACTCCACACAAGGTCTTAGGCCCCGGCATCGACGGGAGAGGAATGCCGAGAGGCCCCCGAGGAACTCGCATGGGGACTGGCCTTTCCTGAGGCCACCAGAGCGGGTCCCTGAGGTCCCCATCGTAAGTCGAGAGCACCTGCCGCAACTCGAGAAAATCCAGGAGGTTTTGCCCTCCAGGCGAGATGAGGCCCATTTCCGCTGAGGCTTCTCGAGGCTAATCACGTCTAACCACTGGAACTTCCAAAGGGTCCTTCACACCCTTGCTGCAACTCAAGAAGTTCCCCGACATACCCGTCTCCACTCGAGAGGAAGCACGGGGGGTCCCGCACACATCCAGGGGAGCCCCGTTTCCGCCTCCTAGCTGGAGATGAGGGATCCTTTCCCTGTTTCGTAGGGAAAGAATTCCCGGCGTTCCCGTCGCATCTCAAGAGGAGGCGCTCTCCACAGGAAAGGCGAGAGGAACTCCAGGGTCGTGCCACCATTCCAAGAGTCCCCCAGATGTGTCAGTCCATTCCAGAGGAACCTGTTTTCCCTGCACTGCCTTGACTTTCAAGCCGAGGATCCACTCCCACCACGTGTGCACGTGGGACAGCCCTGTGGGAAAGCCTCTTTGGAAAGCCTCGTGGGAAAAACTCGAGGGAAAACCATAGATCCTTTGATCCACGCGGCGGACTGCCTGACACTGCTGCTACCGCTCTGGAGGAAAGCGCAAGTGCATGCCCGCATTCGAGACGAGGACTGACTCCCCTGGGGAGACTCCAGAAGTACCCCAAGATCCATGTCAGCACTGGAGAGGAATCCTCAGGTTCCGGCCCCGACTCCACACAAGGTCTTAGGCCCCGGCATCGACGGGAGAGGAATCCCGAGAGGCCCCCGAGGAAGTCGCATGGGGACTGGCCTTTCCTGAGGCGACCAGAGCGGGTCCCTGAGGTCCCCGTCGTAAGTCGAGAGCACCTGCCGCAACTCGAGAAAATCCAGGAGGTTTTGCCCTCCAGGCGAGATGAGGCCCATTTCCGCTGAGGCTTCTCGAGGCTAATCACGTCTAACCACTGGAACTTCCAAAGGGTCCTTCACACCCTTGCTGCAACTCAAGAAGTTCCCCGACATACCTGTCTCCAGTCGAGAGGAAGCACGGGGGGTCCCGCACACATCCAGGGGAGCCCCGTTTCCGCCTCCTAGCTGGAGATGAGGGATCCTTTCCCTGTTTCGTAGGGAAAGAATTCCCGGCGTTCCCGTCGCATCTCAAGAGGAGGCGCTCTCCACAGGAAAGGCGAGAGGAACTCCAGGGTCGTGCCACCATTCCAAGAGTCCCCCAGATGTATCAGTCCATTCCAGAGGAACCTGTTTTCCCTGCACTGCCTTGACTTTCAAGCCGAGGATCCACTCCCACCACGTGTGCACGTGGGACAGCCCTGTGGGAAAGCCTCGTGGGAAAGCCTCGTGGGAAAGACTCGAGGGAAAACCATAGATCCTTTGATCCACGCGGCGGACTGCCTGACACTGCTGCTACCGCTCTGGAGGAAAGCGCAAGTGCATGCCCGCATTCGAGACGAGGACTGACTCCCCTGGGGAGACTCCAGAAGTACCCCAAGATCCATGTCAGCACTGGAGAGGAATCCTCAGGTTCCGGCCCCGACTCCACACAAGGTCTTAGGCCCCGGCATCGACGGGAGAGGAATCCCGAGACGCCCCCGAGGAACTCGCATGGGGACTGGCCTTTCCTGAGGCCACCAGAGCGGGTCCCTGAGGTCCCCGTCGTAAGTCGAGAGCACTTGCCGCAACTCGAGAAAATCCAGGAGGTTTTGCCCTCCAGGCGAGATGAGGCCCATTTCCGCTGAGGCTTCTCGAGGCTAATCACGTCTAACCACTGGAACTTCCAAAGGGTCCTTCACACCCTTGCTGCAACTCAAGAAGTTCCCCGACATACCCGTCTCCACTCGAGAGGAAGCACGGGGGGTCCCGCACACAACCAGGGGAGCCCCGTTTCCGCCTCCTAGCTCGACATGAGGGATCCTTTCCCTGTTTTGTAGGGAAAGAATTCCCGGCGTTCC
Organism: Ovis canadensis; assembly: GCF_042477335.2. Classification (NCBI taxonomy): domain Eukaryota; kingdom Metazoa; phylum Chordata; class Mammalia; order Artiodactyla; family Bovidae; genus Ovis; species Ovis canadensis. Next base: position 2,314,951 of record NC_091259.1, read on the forward strand.
CGTCGCATCTCAAGAGGAGGCGCTCTCCACAGGAAAGGCGAGAGGAACTCCAGGGTCGTGCCACCATTCCAAGAGTCCCCCAGATGTGTCAGTCCATTCCAGAGGAACCTGTTTTCCCTGCACTGCCTTGACGTTCAAGCCGAGGATCCACTCCCACCACGTGTGCACGTGGGACAGCCCTGTGGGAAAGCCTCGTGGGAAAGCCTCGTGGGAAAGACTCGAGGGAAAACCATAGATCCTTTGATCCACGCGGCGGACTGCGTGACACTGCTGCTACCGCTCTGGAGGAAAGCGCAAGTGCATGCCCGCATTCGAGACGAGGACTGACTCCCCTGGGGAGACTCCAGAAGTACCCCAAGATCCATGTCAGCACTGGAGAGGAATCCTCAGGTTCCGGCCCCGACTCCACACAAGGTCTTAGGCCCCGGCATCGACGGGAGAGGAATCCCGAGACGCCCCCGAGGAACTCGCATGGGGACTGGCCTTTCCTGAGGCCACCAGAGCGGGTCCCTGAGGTCCCCGTCGTAAGTCGAGAGCACTTGCCGCAACTCGAGAAAATCCAGGAGGTTTTGCCCTCCAGGCGAGATGAGGCCCATTTCCGCTGAGGCTTCTCGAGGCTAATCACGTCTAACCACTGGAACTTCCAAAGGGTCCTTCACACCCTTGCTGCAACTCAAGAAGTTCCCCGACATACCCGTCTCCACTCGAGAGGAAGCACGTGGGGTCCCGCACACATCCAGGGGAGCCCCGTTTCCGCCTCCTAGCTCGAGATGAGGGATCCTTTCCCTGTTTCGTAGGGAAAGTATTCCCGGCGTTCCCATCGCATCTCAAGAGGAGGCGCTCTCCACAGGAAAGGCGAGAGGAACTCCAGGGTCGTGCCACCATTCCAAGAGTCCCCCAGATGTGTCAGTCCATTCCAGAGGAACCTGTTTTCCCTGCACTGCCTTGACGTTCAAGCCGAGGATCCACTCCCACCACGTGTGCACGTGGGACAGCCCTGTGGGAAAGCCTCGTGGGAAAGACTCGAGGGAAAACCATAGATCCTTTGATCCACGCGGCTGACTGCGTGACACTGCTGCTACCGCTCTGGAGGAAAGCGCAAGTGCATGCCCGCATTCGAGACGAGGACTGACTCCCCTGGGGAGACTCCAGAAGTACCCCAAGATCCATGTCACCACTGGAGAGGAATCCTCAGGTTCCGGCCCCGACTCCACAATAGGTCTTAGGCCCCGGCATCGACTTGAGAGGAATCCCCAGAGGCCCCCGAGGAACTCGCATGGGGACTGGCCTTTCCTGAGGCCACCAGAGCGGGTCCCTGAGGTCCCCGTCGTAAGTCGAGAGCACCTGCCGCAACTCGAGAAAATCCAGGAGGTTTTGCCCTCCAGGCGAGATGAGGCCCATTTCCGCTGAGGCTTCTCGAGGCTAATCACGTCTAACCACTGGAACTTCCAAAGGGTCCTTCACACCCTTGCTGCAACTCAAGAAGTTCCCCGACATACCCGTCTCCACTCGAGAGGAAGCACGGGGGGTCCCGCACACATCCAGGGGAGCCCCGTTTCCGCCTCCTAGCTGGAGATGAGGGATCCTTTCCCTGTTTCGTAGGGAAAGAATTCCCGGCGTTCCCGTCGCATCTCAAGAGGAGGCGCTCTCCACAGGAAAGGCGAGAGGAACTCCAGGGTCGTGCCACCATTCCAAGAGTCCCCCAGATGTGTCAGTCCATTCCAGAGGAACCTGTTTTCCCTGCACTGCCTTGACTTTCAAGCCGAGGATCCACTCCCACCACGTGCGCACGTGGGACAGCCCTGTGGGAAAGCCTCGTGGGAAAGCCTCCTGGGAAAGACTCGAGGGAAAACCATAGATCCTTTGATCCACGCGGCGGACTGCCTGACACTGCTGCTACCGCTCTGGAGGAAAGCGCAAGTGCATGCCCGAATTCGAGACGAGGACTGACTCCCCTGGGGAGACTCCAGAAGTACCCCAAGATCCATGTCAGCACTGGAGAGGAATCCTCAGGTTCCGGCCCCGACTCCACACAAGGTCTTAGGCCCCGGCATCGACGGGAGAGGAATCCCCAGAGGCCCCCGAGGAACTCGCATGGGGACTGGCCTTTCCTGAGGCCACCAGAGCGGGTCCCTGAGGTCCCCGTCGTAAGTCGAGAGCACCTGCCGCAACTCGAGAAAATCCAGGAGGTTTTCCCCTCCAGGCGAGATGAGGCCCATTTCCGCTGAGGCTTCTCGAGGCTAATCACGTCTAACCACTGGAACTTCCAAAGGGTCCTTCACACCCTTGCTGCAACTCAAGAAGTTCCCCGACATACCCGTCTCCACTCGAGAGGAAGCACGGGGGGTCCCGCACACATCCAGGGGAGCCCCGTTTCCGCCTCCTAGCTGGAGATGAGGGATCCTTTCCCTGTTTCGTAGGGAAAGAATTCCCGGCGTTCCCGTCGCATCTGAAGAGGAGGCGCTCTCCACAGGAAAGGCGAGAGGAACTCCAGGGTCGTGCCACCATTCCAAGAGTCCCCCAGATGTGTCAGTCCATTCCAGAGGAACCTGTTTTCCCTGCACTGCCTTGACGTTCAAGCCGAGCATCCACTCCCACCACGTGTGCACGTGGGACAGCCCTGTGGGAAAGCCTCGTGGGAAAGCCTCGTGGGAAAGACTCGAGGGAAAACCATAGATCCTTTGATCCACGCGGCGGACTGCGTGACACTGCTGCTACCGCTCTGGAGGAAAGCGCAAGTGCATGCCCGCATTCGAGACGAGGACTGACTCCCCTGGGGAGACTCCAGAAGTACCCCAAGATCCATGTCAGCACTGGAGAGGAATCCTCAGGTTCCGGCCCCGACTCCACACAAGGTCTTAGGCCCCGGCATCGACGGGAGAGGAATCCCGAGACGCCCCCGAGGAACTCGCATGGGGACTGGCCTTTCCTGAGGCCACCAGATCGGGTCCCTGAGGTCCCCGTCGTAAGTCGAGAGCACTTGCCGCAACTCGAGAAAATCCAGGAGGTTTTGCCCTCCAGGCGAGATGAGGCCCATTTCCGCTGAGGCTTCTCGAGGCTAATCACGTCTAACCACTGGAACTTCCAAAGGGTCCTTCACACCCTTGCTGCAACTCAAGAAGTTCCCCGACATACCCGTCTCCACTCGAGAGGAAGCACGGGGGGTCCCGCACACAACCAGGGGAGCCCCGTTTCCGCCTCCTAGCTCGAGATGAGGGATCCTTTCCCTGTTTCGTAGGGAAAGAATTCCCGGCGTTCCCGTCGCATCTCAAGAGGAGGCGCTCTCCACAGGAAAGGCGAGAGGAACTCCAGGGTCGTGCCACCATTCCAAGAGTCCCCCAGATGTGTCAGTCCATTCCAGAGGAACCTGTTTTCCCTGCACTGCCTTGACGTTCAAGCCGAGGATCGACTCCCACCACGTGTGCACGTGGGACAGCCCTGTGGGAAAGCCTCGTGGGAAAGCCTCGTGGGAAAGACTCGAGGGAAAACCATAGATCCTTTGATCCACGCGGCGGACTGCGTGACACTGCTGCTACCGCTCTGGAGGAAAGCGCAAGTGCATGCCCGCATTCGAGACGAGGACTGACTCCCCTGGGGAGACTCCAGAAGTACCCCAAGATCCATGTCAGCACTGGAGAGGAATCCTCAGGTTCCGGCCCCGACTCCACACAAGGTCTTAGGCCCCGGCATCGACGGGAGAGGAATCCCGAGACGCCCCCGAGGAACTCGCATGGGGACTGGCCTTTCCTGAGGCCACCAGAGCGGGTCCCTGAGGTCCCCGTCGTAAGTCGAGAGCACTTGCCGCAACTCGAGAAAATCCAGGAGGTTTTGCCCTCCAGGCGAGATGAGGCCCATTTCCGCTGAGGCTTCTCGAGGCTAATCACGTCTAACCACTGGAACTTCCAAAGGGTCCTTCACACCCTTGCTGCAACTCAAGAAGTTCCCCGACATACCCGTCTCCACTCGAGAGGAAGCACGGGGGGTCCCGCACACATCCAGGGGAGCCCCGTTTCCGCCTCCTAGCTCGAGATGAGGGATCCTTTCCCTGTTTCGTAGGGAAAGAATTCCCGGCGTTCCCGTCGCATCTCAAGAGGAGGCGCTCTCAACAGGAAAGGCGAGAGGAACTCCAGGGTCGTGCCACCATTCCAAGAGTCCCCCAGATGTGTCAGTCCATTCCAGAGGAACCTGTTTTCCCTGCACTGCCTTGACGTTCAAGCCGAGGATCCACTCCCACCACGTGTGCACGTGGGACAGCCCTGTGGGAAAGCCTCGTGGGAAAGCCTCGTGGGAAAGACTCGAGGGAAAACCATAGATCCTTTGATCCACGCGGCTGACTGCGTGACACTGCTGCTACCGCTCTGGAGGAAAGCGCAAGTGCATGCCCGCATTCGAGACGAGGACTGACTCCCCTGGGGAGACTCCAGAAGTACCCCAAGATCCATGTCAGCACTGGAGAGGAATCCTCAGGTTCCGGCCCCGACTCCACACAAGGTCTTAGGCCCCGGCATCGACGGGAGAGGAATCCCCAGAGGCCCCCGAGGAACTCGCATGGGGACTGGCCTTTCCTGAGGCCACCAGAGCGGGTCCCTGAGGTCCCCGTCCTAAGTCGAGAGCACCTGCCGCAACTCGAGAAAATCCAGGAGGTTTTGCCCTCCAGGCGAGATGAGGCCCATTTCCGCTGAGGCTTCTCGAGGCTAATCACGTCTAACCACTGGAACTTCCAAAGGGTCCTTCACACCCTTGCTGCAACTCAAGAAGTTCCCCGACATACCCGTCTCCACTCGAGAGGAAGCACGGGGGGTCCCGCACACATCCAGGGGAGCCCCGTTTCCGCCTCCTAGCTGGAGATGAGGGATCCTTTCCCTGTTTCGTAGGGAAAGAATTCCCGGCGTTCCCGTCGCATCTCAAGAGGAGGCGCTCTCCACAGGAAAGGCGAGAGGAACTCCAGGGTCGTGCCACCATTCCAAGAGTCCCCCAGATGTGTCAGTCCATTCCAGAGGAACCTGTTTTCCCTGCACTGCCTTGACTTTCAAGCCGAGGATCCACTCCCACCACGTGTGCACGTGGGACAGCCCTGTGGGAAAGCCTCGTGGGAAAGCCTCGTGGGAAAGACTCGAGGGAAAACCATAGATCCTTTGATCCACGCGGCGGACTGCGTGACACTGCTGCTACCGCTCTGGAGGAAAGCGCAAGTGCATGCCCGCATTCGAGACGAGGACTGACTCCCCTGGGGAGACTCCAGAAGTACCCCAAGATCCATGTCAGCACTGGAGAGGAATCCTCAGGTTCCGGCCCCGACTCCACACAAGGTCTTAGGCCCCGGCATCGACGGGAGAGGAATCCCGAGAGGCCCCCGAGGAAGTCGCATGGGGACTTGCCTTTCCTGAGGCCACCAGAGCGGGTCCCTGAGGTCCACGTCATAAGTCGAGAGCACCTGCCGCAACTCGAGAAAATCCAGGAGGTTTTGCCCTCCAGGCGAGATGAGGCCCATTTCCGCTGAGGCTTCTCGAGGCTAATCACGTCTAACCACTGGAACTTCCAAAGGGTCCTTCACACCCTTGCTGCAACTCAAGAAGTTCCCCGACATACCCGTCTCCACTCGAGAGGAAGCACGTGGGGTCCCGCACACATCCAGGGGAGCCCCGTTTCCGCCTCCTAACTCGAGATGAGGGATCCTTTCCCTGTTTCGTAGGGAAAGAATTCCCGGCGTTCCCGTCGCATCTCAAGAGGAGGCGCTCTCCACAGGAAAGGCGAGAGGAACTCCAGGGTCGTGCCACCATTCCAAGAGTCCCCCAGATGTGTCAGTCCATTCCAGAGGAACCTGTTTTCCCTGCACTGCCTTGACGTTCAAGCCGAGGATCCACTCCCACCACGTGTGCACGTGGGACAGCCCTGTGGGAAAACCTCGTGGGAAAGCCTCGTGGGAAAGACTCGAGGGAAAACCATAGATCCTTTGATCCACGCGGCTGACTGCGTGACACTGCTGCTACCGCTCTGGAGGAAAGCGCAAGTGCATGCCCGCATTCGAGACGAGGACTGACTCCCCTGGGGAGACTCCAGAAGTACCCCAAGATCCATGTCAGCACTGGAGAGGAATCCTCAGGTTCCGGCCCCGACTCCACACAAGGTCTTAGGCCCCGGCATCGACGGGAGAGGAATCCCCAGAGGCCCCCGAGGAACTCGCATGGGGACTGGCCTTTCCTGAGGCCACCAGAGCGGGTCCCTGAGGTCCCCGTCGTAAGTCGAGAGCACCTGCCGCAACTCGAGAAAATCCAGGAGGTTTTGCCCTCCAGGCGAGATGAGGCCCATTTCCGCTGAGGCTTCTCGAGGCTAATCACGTCTAACCACTGGAACTTCCAAAGGGTCCTTCACACCCTTGCTGCAACTCAAGAAGTTCCCCGACATACCCGTCTCCACTCGAGAGGAAGCACGGGGGGTCCCGCACACATCCAGGGGAGCCCCGTTTCCGCCTCCTAGCTGGAGATGAGTGATCCTTTCCCTGTTTCGTAGGGAAAGAATTCCCGGCGTTCCCGTCGCATCTGAAGAGGAGGCGCTCTCCACAGGAAAGGCGAGAGGAACTCCAGGGTCGTGCCACCATTCCAAGAGTCCCCCAGATGTGTCAGTCCATTCCAGAGGAACCTGTTTTCCCTGCACTGCCTTGACGTTCAAGCCGAGCATCCACTCCCACCACGTGTGCACGTGGGACAGCCCTGTGGGAAAGCCTCGTGGGAAAGCCTCGTGGGAAAGACTCGAGGGAAAACCATAGATCCTTTGATCCACGCGGCGGACTGCGTGACACTGCTGCTACTGCTCTGGAGGAATGCGCAAGTGCATGCCCGCATTCGAGACGAGGACTGACTCCCCTGGGGAGACTCCAGAAGTACCCCAAGATCCATGTCAGCACTGGAGAGGAATCCTCAGGTTCCGGCCCCGACTCCACACAAGGTCTTAGGCCCCGGCATCGACGGGAGAGGAATCCCGAGACGCCCCCGAGGAACTCGCATGGGGACTGGCCTTTCCTGAGGCCACCAGAGCGGGTCCCTGAGGTCCCCGTCGTAAGTCGAGAGCACTTGCCGCAACTCGAGAAAATCCAGGAGGTTTTGCCCTCCAGGCGAGATGAGGCCCATTTCCGCTGAGGCTTCTCGAGGCTAATCACGTCTAACCACTGGAACTTCCAAAGGGTCCTTCACACCCTTGCTGCAACTCAAGAAGTTCCCCGACATACCCGTCTCCACTCGAGAGGAAGCACGGGGGGTCCCGCACACAACCAGGGGAGCCCCGTTTCCGCCTCCTAGCTCGAGATGAGGGATCCTTTCCCTGTTTCGTAGGGAAAGAATTCCCGGCGTTCCCGTCGCATCTGAAGAGGAGGCGCTCTCCACAGGAAAGGCGAGAGGAACTCCAGGGTCGTGCCACCATTCCAAGAGTCCCCCAGATGTGTCAGTCCATTCCAGAGGAACCTGTTTTCCCTGCACTGCCTTGACGTTCAAGCCGAGGATCGACTCCCACCACGTGTGCACGTGGGACAGCCCTGTGGGAAAGCCTCGTGGGAAAGCCTCGTGGGAAAGACTCGAGGGAAAACCATAGATCCTTTGATCCACGCGGCGGACTGCGTGACACTGCTGCTACCGCTCTGGAGGAAAGCGCAAGTGCATGCCCGCATTCGAGACGAGGACTGACTCCCCTGGGGAGACTCCAGAAGTACCCCAAGATCCATGTCAGCACTGGAGAGGAATCCTCAGGTTCCGGCCCCGACTCCACACAAGGTCTTAGGCCCCGGCATCGACGGGAGAGGAATCCCGAGACGCCCCCGAGGAACTCGCATGGGGACTGGCCTTTCCTGAGGCCACCAGAGCGGGTCCCTGAGGTCCCCGTCGTAAGTCGAGAGCACTTGCCGCAACTCGAGAAAATCCAGGAGGTTTTGCCCTCCAGGCGAGATGAGGCCCATTTCCGCTGAGGCTTCTCGAGGCTAATCACGTCTAACCACTGGAACTTCCAAAGGGTCCTTCACACCCTTGCTGCAACTCAAGAAGTTCCCCGACATACCCGTCTCCACTCGAGAGGAAGCACGGGGGGTCCCGCACACATCCAGGGGAGCCCCGTTTCCGCCTCCTAGCTCGAGATGAGGGATCCTTTCCCTGTTTCGTAGGGAAAGAATTCCCGGCGTTCCCGTCGCATCTCAAGAGGAGGCGCTCTCCACAGGAAAGGCGAGAGGAACTCCAGGGTCGTGCCACCATTCCAAGAGTCCCCCAGATGTGTCAGTCCATTCCAGAGGAACCTGTTTTCCCTGCACTGCCTTGACGTTCAAGCCGAGGATCCACTCCCACCACGTGTGCACGTGGGACAGCCCTGTGGGAAAGCCTCGTGGGAAAGCCTCGTGGGAAAGACTCGAGGGAAAACCATAGATCCTTTGATCCACGCGGCGGACTGCGTGACACTGCTGCTACCGCTCTGGAGGAAAGCGCAAGTGCATGCCCGCATTCGAGACGAGGACTGACTCCCCTGGGGAGACTCCAGAAGAACCCCAAGATCCATGTCAGCACTGGAGAGGAATCCTCAGGTTCCGGCCCCGACTCCACACAAGGTCTTAGGCCCCGGCATCGACGGGAGAGGAATCCCGAGACGCCCCCGAGGAACTCGCATGGGGACTGGCCTTTCCTGAGGCCACCAGAGCGGGTCCCTGAGGTCCCCATCGTAAGTCGAGAGCACCTGCCGCAACTCGAGAAAATCCAGGAGGTTTTGCCCTCCAGGCGAGATGAGGCCCATTTCCGCTGAGGCTTCTCGAGGCTAATCACATCTAACCGCTGGAACTTCCAAAGGGTCCTTCACACCCTTGCTGCAACTCAAGAATTTCCCCGACATACCCGTCTCCACTCGAGAGGAAGCACGTGGGGTCCCACACACATCCAGGGGAGCCCCGTTTCCGCCTCCTAGCTCGAGTTGAGGGATCCTTTCCCTGTTTCGTAGGGAAAGAATTCCCGGCGTTCCCGTTGCATCTCAAGAGGAGGCGCTCTCCACAGGAAAGGCGAGAGGAACTCCAGGGTCGTGCCACCATTCCAAGAGTCCCCCAGATGTGTCAGGCCATTCCAGAGGAACCTGTTTTCCCTGCACTGCCTTGACGTTCAAGCCGAGCATCCACTCCCACCACGTGTGCACGTGGGACAGCCCTGTGGGAAAGCCTCGTGGGAAAGCCTCGTGGGAAAGACTCGAGGGCAAACCATAGATCCTTTGATCCACGCGGCGGACTGCGTGACACTGCTGCTACCGCTCTGGAGGAAAGCGCAAGTGCATGCCCGCATTCGAGACGAGGACTGACTCCCCTGGGGAGACTCCAGAAGTACCCCAAGATATATGTCAGCACTGGAGAGGAATCCTCAGGTTCCAGCCCCGACTCCACACAAGGTCTTAGGCCCCGGCATCGACGGGAGAGGAATCCCGAGATGCCCCCGAGGAACTCGCATGGGGACTGGCCTTTCCTGAGGCCACCAGAGCGGGTCCCTGAGGTCCCCGTCGTAAGTCGAGAGCACTTGCCGCAACTCGAGAAAATCCAGGAGGTTTTGCCCTCCAGGCGAGATGAGGCCCATTTCCGCTGAGGCTTCTCGAGGCTAATCACGTCTAACCACTGGAACTTCCAAAGGGTCCTTCACACCCTTGCTGCAACTCAAGAAGTTCCCCGACATACCCGTCTCCACTCGAGAGGAAGCACGGGGGGTCCCGCACACATCCAGGGGAGCCCCGTTTCCGCCTCCTAGCTCGAGATGAGGGATCCTTTCCCTGTTTCGTAGGGAAAGAATTCCCGGCGTTCCCGTCGCATCTCAAGAGGAGGCGCTCTCCACAGGAAAGGCGAGAGGAACTCCAGGGTCGTTCCACCATTCCAAGAGTCCCCCAGATGTGTCAGTCCATTCCAGAGGAACCTGTTTTCCCTGCACTGCCTTGACGTTCAAGCCGAGGATCCACTCCCACCACGTGTGCACGTGGGACAGCCCTGTGGGAAAGCCTCGTGGGAAAGCCTCGTGGGAAAGACTCGAGGGAAAACCATAGATCCTTTGATCCACGCGGCTGACTGCGTGACACTGCTGCTACCGCTCTGGAGGAAAGCGCAAGTGCATGCCCGCATTCGAGACGAGGACTGACTCCCCTGGGGAGACTCCAGAAGTACCCCAAGATCCATGTCAGCACTGGAGAGGAATCCTCAGGTTCCGGCCCCGACTCCACACAAGGTCTTAGGCCCCGGCATCGACGGGAGAGGAATCCCCAGAGGCCCCCGAGGAACTCGCATGGGGACTGGCCTTTCCTGAGGCCACCAGAGCGGGTCCCTGAGGTCCCCGTCGTAAGTCGAGAGCACCTGCCGCAACTCGAGAAAATCCAGGAGGTTTTGCCCTCCAGGCGAGATGAGGCCCATTTCCGCTGAGGCTTCTCGAGGCTAATCACGTCTAACCACTGGAACTTCCAAAGGGTCCTTCACACCCTTGCTGCAACTCAAGAAGTTCCCCGACATACCCGTCTCCACTCGAGAGGAAGCACGGGGGGTCCCGCACACATCCAGGGGAGCCCCGTTTCCGCCTCCTAGCTCGAGATGAGGGATCCTTTCCCTGTTTCGTAGGGAAAGAATTCCCGGCGTTCCCGTCGCATCTCAACAGGAGGCGCTCTCCACAGGAAAGGCGAGAGGAACTCCAGGGTCGTGCCACCATTCCAAGAGTCCCCCAGATGTGTCAGTCCATTCCAGAGGAACCTGTTTTCCCTGCACTGCCTTGACGTTCAAGCCGAGAATCCACTCCCACCACGTGTGCACGTGGGACAGTCCTGTGGGAAAGCCTCTTGGGAAAGCCTCGTGGGAAAGACTCGAGGGAAAACCATAGATCCTTTGATCCACGCGGCGGACTGCGTGACACTGCTGCTACCGCTCTGGAGGAAAGCGCAAGTGCATGCCCGCATTCGAGACGAGGACTGACTCCCCTGGGGAGACTCCAGAAGTACCCCAAGATCCATGTCAGCACTGGAGAGTAATCCTCAGGTTCCGGCCCTGACTCCACACAAGGTCTTAGGCCCCGGCATCGACGGGAGAGGAATCCCCAGAGGCCCCCGAGGAACTCGCATGGGGACTGGCCTTTCCTGAGGCCACCAGAGCGGGTCCCTGAAGTCCCCGTCGTTAGTCGAGAGCACCTGCCGCAACTCGAGAAAATCCAGGAGGTTTTGCCCTCCAGGCGAGATGAGGCCCATTTCCGCTGAGGCTTCTCGAGGCTAATCACGTCTAACCACTGGAACTTCCAAAGGGTCCTTCACACCCTTGCTGCAACTCAAGAAGTTCCCCGACATACCCGTCTCCACTCGAGAGGAAGCACGTGGGGTCCCGCACACATCCAGGGGAGCCCCGTTTCTGCCTCCTAGCTCGAGATGAGGGATCCTTTCCCTGTTTCTTAGGGAAAGAATTCCCGGCGTTCCCGTCGCATCTCAAGAGGAGGCGCTCTCCACAGGAAAGGCGAGAGGAACTCCAGGGTCGTGCCACCATTCCAAGAGTCCCCCAGATGTGTCAGTCCATTCCAGAGGAACCTGTTTTCCCTGCACTGCCTTGACGTTCAAGCCGAGGATCCACTCCCACCACATGTGCACGTGGGACAGCCCTGTGGGAAAGCCTCGTGGGAAAGCCTCGTGGGAAAGACTCGAGGGAAAACCATAGATCCTTTGATCCACGCGGCGGACAGCGTGACACTGCTGCTACCGCTCTGGAGGAAAGCGCAAGTGCATGCCCGCATTCAAGACGAGGACTGACTCCCCTGGGGAGACTCCAGAAGTACCCCAAGATCCATGTCAGCACTGGAGAGGAATCCTCAGGTTCCGGCCCCGACTCCACACAAGGTCTTAGGCCCCGGCATCGACGGGAGAGGAATCCCCAGAGGCCCCCGAGGAACTCGCATGGGGACTGGCCTTTCCTGAGGCCACCAGAGCGGGTCCCTGAGGTCCCCGTCGTAAGTCGAGAGCACCTGCCGCAACTCGAGAAAATCCAGGAGGTTTTGCCCTCCAGGCGAGATGAGGCCCATTTCCGCTGAGGCTTCTCGAGGCTAATCACGTCTAACCACTGGAACTTCCAAAGGGTCCTTCACACCCTTGCTGCAACTCAAGAAGTTCCCCGACATACCGGTCTCCACTCGAGAGGAAGCACGTGGGGTCCCGCACACATCCAGGGGAGCCCCGTTTCCGCCTCCTAGCTCGAGATGAGGGATCCTTTCCCTGTTTCTTAGGGAAAGAATTCCCGGCGTTCCCGTCGCATCTCAAGAGGAGGCGCTCTCCACAGGAAAGGCGAGAGGAACTCCAGGGTCGTGCCACCATTCCAAGAGTCCCCCAGATGTGTCAGTCCGTTCCAGAGGAACCTGTTTTCCCTGCACTGCCTTGACGTTCAAGCCGAGGATCCACTCCCACCACGTGTGCACGTGGCACAGCCCTGTGGGAAAGCCTCGTGGGAAAGCCTCGTGGGAAAGACTCGAGGGAAAACCATAGATCCTTTGATCCACGCGGCGGACTGCGTGACACTGCTGCTACCGCTCTGGAGGAAAGCGCAAGTGCATGCCCGCATTCGAGACGAGGACTGACTCCCCTGGGGAGACTCCAGAAGTACCCCAAGATCCATGTCAGCACTGGAGAGGAATCCTCAGGTTCCGGCCCCGACTCCACACAAGGTCTTAGGCCCCGGCATCGACGGGAGAGGAATCCCCAGAGGCCCCCGAGGAACTCGCATGGGGACTGGCCTTTCCTGAGGCCACCAGAGCGGGTCCCTGAGGTCCCCGTCGTAAGTCGAGAGCACTTGCCGCAACTCGAGAAAATCCAGGAGGTTTTGCCCTCCAGGCGAGATGAGGCCCATTTCCGCTGAGGCTTCTCGAGGCTAATCACGTCTAACCACTGGAACTTCCAAAGGGTCCTTCACACCCTTGCTGCAACTCAAGAAGTTCCCCGACATACCCGTCTCCACTCGAGAGGAAGCACGTGGGGTCCCGCACACATCCAGGGGAGCCCCGTTTCCGCCTCCTAGCTCGAGATGAGGGATCCTTTCCCTGTTTCGTAGGGAAAGAATTCCCGGCGTTCCCGTCGCATCTCAAGAGGAGGCGCTCTCCACAGGAAAGGCGAGAGGAACTCCAGGGTCGTGCCACCATTCCAAGAGTCCCCCAGATGTGTCAGTCCATTCCAGAGGAACCTGTTTTCCCTGCACTGCCTTGACGTTCAAGCCGAGGATCCACTCCCACCACGTGTGCACGTGGGACAGCCCTGTGGGAAAACCTCGTGGGAAAGCCTCGTGGGAAAGACTCGAGGGAAAACCATAGATTCTTTGATCCACGCGGCTGACTGCGTGACACTGCTGCTACCGCTCTGGAGGAAAGCGCAAGTGCATGCCCGAATTCGAGACGAGGACTGACTCCCCTGGGGAGACTCCAGAAGTACCCCAAGATCCATGTCAGCACTGGAGAGGAATCCTCAGGTTACGGCCCCGACTCCACACAAGGTCTTAGGCCCCGGCATCGACGGGAGAGGAATCCCCAGAGGCCCCCGAGGAACTCGCATGGGGACTGGCCTTTCCTGAGGCCACCAGAGCGGGTCCCTGAGGTCCCCGTCGTAAGTCGAGAGCACCTGCCGCAACTCGAGAAAATCCAGGGGTTTTGCCCTCCAGGCGAGATGAGGCCCATTTCCGCTGAGGCTTCTCGAGGCTAATCACGTCTAACCACTGGAACTTCCAAAGGGTCCTTCACACCCTTGCTGCAACTCAAGAAGTTCCCCGACATACCCGTCTCCACTCGAGAGGAAGCACGGGGGGTCCCGCACACATCCAGGGGAGCCCCGTTTCCGCCTCCTAGCTCGAGATGAGGGATCCTTTCCCTGTTTCGTAGGGAAAGAATTCCCGGCGTTCCCGTCGCATCTCAACAGGAGGCGCTCTCCACAGGAAAGGCGAGAGGAACTCCAGGGTCGTGCCACCATTCCAAGAGTCCCCCAGATGTGTCAGTCCATTCCAGAGGAACCTGTTTTCCCTGCACTGCCTTGACGTTCAAGCCGAGGATCCACTCCCACCACGTGTGCACGTGGGACAGCCCTGTGGGAAAGCCTCGTGGGAAAGCCTCGTGGGAAAGACTCGAGGGAAAACCATAGATCCTTTGATCCACGCGGCGGACTGCGTGACACTGCTGCTACCGCTCTGGAGGAAAGCGCAAGTGCATGCCCGCATTCGAGACGAGGACTGACTCCCCTGGGGAGACTCCAGAAGTACCCCAAGATCCATGTCAGCACTGGAGAGGAATCCTCAGGTTCCGGCCCCGACTCCACACAAGGTCTTAGGCCCCGGCATCGACGGGAGAGGAATCCCCAGAGGCCCCCGAGGAACTCGCATGGGGACTGGCCTTTCCTGAGGCCACCAGAGCGGGTCCCTGAGGTCCCCGTCGTAAGTCGAGAGCACCTGCCGCAACTCGAGAAAATCCAGGAGGTTTTGCCCTCCAGGCGAGATGAGGCCCATTTCCGCTGAGGCTTCTCGAGGCTAATCACGTCTAACCACTGGAACTTCCAAAGGGTCCTTCACACCCTTGCTGCAACTCAAGAAGTTCCCCGACATACCCGTCTCCACTCGAGAGGAAGCACGGGGGGTCCCGCACACATCCAGGGGAGCCCCGTTTCCGCCTCCTAGCTCGAGATGAGGGATCCTTTCCCTGTTTCGTAGGGAAAGAATTCCCGGCGTTCCCGTCGCATCTCAACAGGAGGCGCTCTCCACAGGAAAGGCGAGAGGAACTCCAGGGTCGTGCCACCATTCCAAGAGTCCCCCAGATGTGTCAGTCCATTCCAGAGGAACCTGTTTTCCCTGCACTGCCTTGACGTTCAAGCCGAGCATCCACTCCCACCACGTGTGCACGTGGGACAGCCCTGTGGGAAAGCCTCGTGGCAAAGCCTCGTGGGAAAGACTCGAGGGAAAACCATAGATCCTTTGATCCACGCGGCGGACTGCGTGACACTGCTGCTACCGCTCTGGAGGAAAGCGCAAGTGCATGCCCGCATTCGAGACGAGGACTGACTCCCCTGGGGAGACTCCAGAAGTACCCCAAGATCCATGTCAGCACTGGAGAGGAATCCTCAGGTTCCGGCCCCGACTCCACACAAGGTCTTAGGCCCCGGCATCGACGGGAGAGGAATCCCCAGAGGCCCCCGAGGAACTCGCATGGGGACTGGCCTTTCCTGAGGCCACCAGAGCGGGTCCCTGAGGTCCCCGTCGTAAGTCGAGAGCACCTGCCGCAACTCGAGAAAATCCAGGAGGTTTTGCCCTCCAGGCGAGATGAGGCCCATTTCCGCTGAGGCTTCTCGAGGCTAATCACGTCTAACCACTGGAACTTCCAAAGGGTCCTTCACACCCTTGCTGCAACTCAAGAAGTTCCCCGACATACCCGTCTCCACTCGAGAGGAAGCACGGGGGGTCCCGCACACATCCAGGGGAGCCCCGTTTCCGCCTCCTAGCTCGAGATGAGGGATCCTTTCCCTGTTTCGTAGGGAAAGAATTCCCGGCGTTCCCGTCGCATCTCAAGAGGAGGCGCTCTCCACAGGAAAGGCGAGAGGAACTCCAGGGTCGTGCCACCATTCCAAGAGTCCCCCAGATGTGTCAGTCCATTCCAGAGGAACCTGTTTTCCCTGCACTGCCTTGACGTTCAAGCCGAGGATCCACTCCCACCACGTGTGCACGTGGGACAGCCCTGTGGGAAAGCCTCGTGGGAAAGCCTCGTGGGAAAGACTCGAGGGAAAACCATAGATCCTTTGATCCACGCGGCGGACTGCGTGACACTGCTGCTACCGCTCTGGAGGAAAGCGCAAGTGCATGCCCGCATTCGAGACGAGGACTGACTCCCCTGGGGAGACTCCAGAAGTACCCCAAGATCCATGTCACCACTGGAGAGGAATCCTCAGGTTCCGGCCCCGACTCCACACAAGGTCTTAGGCCCCGGCATCGACGGGAGTGGAATCCCCAGAGGCCCCCGAGGAACTCGCATGGGGACTGGCCTTTCCTGAGGCCACCAGAGCGGGTCCCTGAGGTCCCCGTCGTAAGTCGAGAGCACCTGCCGCAACTCGAGAAAATCCAGGAGGTTTTGCCCTCCAGGCGAGATGAGGCCCATTTCCGCTGAGGCTTCTCGAGGCTAATCACGTCTAACCACTGGAACTTCCAAAGGGTCCTTCACACCCTTGCTGCAACTCAAGAAGTTCCCCGACATACCCGTCTCCACTCGAGAGGAAGCACGGGGGGTCCCGCACACATCCAGGGGAGCCCCGTTTCCGCCTCCTAGCTCGAGATGAGGGATCCTTTCCCTGTTTCGTAGGGAAAGAATTCCCGGCGTTCCCGTCGCATCTCAAGAGGAGGCGCTCTCCACAGGAAAGGCGAGAGGAACTCCAGGGTCGTGCCACCATTCCAAGAGTTCCCCAGATGTGTCAGTCCATTCCAGAGGAACCTGTTTTCCCTGCACTGCCTTGACGTTGAAGCCGAGGATCCACTCCCACCACGTGTGCACGTGGGACAGCCCTGTGGGAAAACCTCGTGGGAAAGCCTCGTGGGAAAGACTCGAGGGAAAACCATAGATTCTTTGATCCACGCGGCTGACTGCGTGACACTGCTGCTACCTCTCTGGAGGAAAGCGCAAGTGCATGCCCGCATTCGAGACGAGGACTGACTCCCGTGGGGAGACTCCAGAAGTACCCCAAGATCCATGTCAGCACTGGAGAGGAATCCTCAGGTTCCGGCCCCGACTCCACACAAGGTCTTAGGCCCCGGCATCGACGGGAGAGGAATCCCGAGAGGCCCCCGAGGAACTCGCATGGGGACTGGCCTTTCCTGAGGCCACCAGAGCGGGTCCCTGAGGTCCCCGTCGTAAGTCGAGAGCACCTGCCGCAACTCGAGAAAATCCAGGAGGTTTTGCCCTCCAGGCGAGATGAGGCCCATTTCCGCTGAGGCTTCTCGAGGCTAATCACGTCTAACCACTGGAACTTCCAAAGGGTCCTTCACACCCTTGCTGCAACTCAAGAAGTTCCCCGACATACCCGTCTCCACTCGAGAGGAAGCACGGGGGGTCCCGCACACATCCAGGGGAGCCCCGTTTCCGCCTCCTAGCTCGAGATGAGGGATCCTTTCCCTGTTTCGTAGGGAAAGAATTCCCGGCGTTCCCGTCGCATCTCAAGAGGAGGCGCTCTCCACAGGAAAGGCGAGAGGAACTCCAGGGTCGTGCCACCATTCCAAGAGTCCCCCAGATGTGTCAGTCCATTCCAGAGGAACCTGTTTTCCCTGCACTGCCTTGACGTTCAAGCCGAGCATCCACTCCCACCACGTGTGCACGTGGGACAGCCCTGTGGGAAAGCCTCGTGGGAAAGCCTCGTGGGAAAGACTCGAGGGAAAACCATAGATCCTTTGATCCACGCGGCGGACTGCCTGACACTGCTGCTACCGCTCTGGAGGAAAGCGCAAGTGCATGCCCGCATTCGAGACGAGGACTGACTCCCCTGGGGAGACTCCAGAAGTACCCCAAGATCCATGTCAGCACTGGAGAGGAATCCTCAGGTTCCGGCCCCGACTCCACACAAGGTCTTAGGCCCCGGCATCGACGGGAGAGGAATCCCCAGAGGCCCCCGAGGAACTCGCATGGGGACTGGCCTTTCCTGAGGCCACCAGAGCGGGTCCCTGAGGTCCCCGTCGTAAGTCGAGAGCACCTGCCGCAACTCGAGAAAATCCAGGAGGTTTTGCCCTCCAGGCGAGATGAGGCCCATTTCCGCTGAGGCTTCTCGAGGCTAATCACGTCTAACCACTGGAACTTCCAAAGGGTCCTTCACACCCTTGCTGCAACTCAAGAAGTTCCCCGACATACCCGTCTCCACTCGAGAGGAAGCACGGGGGGTCCCGCACACATCCAGGGGAGCCCCGTTTCCGCCTCCTAGCTCGAGATGAGGGATCCTTTCCCTGTTTCGTAGGGAAAGAATTCCCGGCGTTCCCGTCGCATCTCAAGAGGAGGCGCTCTCCACAGGAAAGGCGAGAGGAACTCCAGGGTCGTGCCACCATTCCAAGAGTCCCCCAGATGTGTCAGTCCATTCCAGAGGAACCTGTTTTCCCTGCACTGCCTTGACGTTCAAGCCGAGGATCCACTCCCACCACGTGTGCACGTGGGACAGCCCTGTGGGAAAGCCTCGTGGGAAAGCCTCGTGGGAAAGACTCGAGGGAAAACCATAGATCCTTTGATCCACGCGGCGGACTGCGTGACACTGCTGCTACCGCTCTGGAGGAAAGCGCAAGTGCATGCCCGCATTCGAGACGAGGACTGACTCCCCTGGGGAGACTCCAGAAGTACCCCAAGATCCATGTCACCACTGGAGAGGAATCCTCAGGTTCCGGCCCCGACTCCACACAAGGTCTTAGGCCCCGGCATCGACGGGAGTGGAATCCCCAGAGGCCCCCGAGGAACTCGCATGGGGACTGGCCTTTCCTGAGGCCACCAGAGCGGGTCCCTGAGGTCCCCGTCGTAAGTCGAGAGCACCTGCCGCAACTCGAGAAAATCCAGGAGGTTTTGCCCTCCAGGCGAGATGAGGCCCATTTCCGCTGAGGCTTCTCGAGGCTAATCACGTCTAACCACTGGAACTTCCAAAGGGTCCTTCACACCCTTGCTGCAACTCAAGAAGTTCCCCGACATACCCGTCTCCACTCGAGAGGAAGCACGGGGGGTCCCGCACACATCCAGGGGAGCCCCGTTTCCGCCTCCTAGCTCGAGATGAGGGATCCTTTCCCTGTTTCGTAGGGAAAGAATTCCCGGCGTTCCCGTCGCATCTCAAGAGGAGGCGCTCTCCACAGGAAAGGCGAGAGGAACTCCAGGGTCGTGCCACCATTCCAAGAGTTCCCCAGATGTGTCAGTCCATTCCAGAGGAACCTGTTTTCCCTGCACTGCCTTGACGTTGAAGCCGAGGATCCACTCCCACCACGTGTGCACGTGGGACAGCCCTGTGGGAAAACCTCGTGGGAAAGCCTCGTGGGAAAGACTCGAGGGAAAACCATAGATTCTTTGATCCACGCGGCTGACTGCGTGACACTGCTGCTACCTCTCTGGAGGAAAGCGCAAGTGCATGCCCGCATTCGAGACGAGGACTGACTCCCGTGGGGAGACTCCAGAAGTACCCCAAGATCCATGTCAGCACTGGAGAGGAATCCTCAGGTTCCGGCCCCGACTCCACACAAGGTCTTAGGCCCCGGCATCGACGGGAGAGGAATCCCGAGAGGCCCCCGAGGAACTCGCATGGGGACTGGCCTTTCCTGAGGCCACCAGAGCGGGTCCCTGAGGTCCCCGTCGTAAGTCGAGAGCACCTGCCGCAACTCGAGAAAATCCAGGAGGTTTTGCCCTCCAGGCGAGATGAGGCCCATTTCCGCTGAGGCTTCTCGAGGCTAATCACGTCTAACCACTGGAACTTCCAAAGGGTCCTTCACACCCTTGCTGCAACTCAAGAAGTTCCCCGACATACCCGTCTCCACTCGAGAGGAAGCACGGGGGGTCCCGCACACATCCAGGGGAGCCCCGTTTCCGCCTCCTAGCTCGAGATGAGGGATCCTTTCCCTGTTTCGTAGGGAAAGAATTCCCGGCGTTCCCGTCGCATCTCAAGAGGAGGCGCTCTCCACAGGAAAGGCGAGAGGAACTCCAGGGTCGTGCCACCATTCCAAGAGTCCCCCAGATGTGTCAGTCCATTCCAGAGGAACCTGTTTTCCCTGCACTGCCTTGACGTTCAAGCCGAGCATCC
Source organism: Ovis canadensis (assembly GCF_042477335.2). Lineage (NCBI taxonomy): Eukaryota > Metazoa > Chordata > Mammalia > Artiodactyla > Bovidae > Ovis > Ovis canadensis. The sequence continues at coordinate 2,334,718 of NC_091259.1, forward strand.
ACTCCCACCACGTGTGCACGTGGGACAGCCCTGTGGGAAAGCCTCGTGGGAAAGCCTCGTGGGAAAGACTCGAGGGAAAACCATAGATCCTTTGATCCACGCGGCGGACTGCCTGACACTGCTGCTACCGCTCTGGAGGAAAGCGCAAGTGCATGCCCGCATTCGAGACGAGGACTGACTCCCCTGGGGAGACTCCAGAAGTACCCCAAGATCCATGTCAGCACTGGAGAGGAATCCTCAGGTTCCGGCCCCGACTCCACACAAGGTCTTAGGCCCCGGCATCGACGGGAGAGGAATCCCGAGAGGCCCCCGAGGAAGTCGCATGGGGACTGGCCTTTCCTGAGGCCACCAGAGCGGGTCCCTGAGGTCCCCGTCGTAAGTCGAGAGCACCTGCCGCAACTCGAGAAAATCCAGGAGGTTTTGCCCTCCAGGCGAGATGAGGCCCATTTCCGCTGAGGCTTCTCGAGGCTAATCACGTCTAACCACTGGAACTTCCAAAGGGTCCTTCACACCCTTGCTGCAACTCAAGAAGTTCCCCGACATACCCGTCTCCACTCGAGAGGAAGCACGGGGGGTCCCGCACACATCCAGGGGAGCCCCGTTTCCGCCTCCTAGCTCGAGATGAGGGATCCTTTCCCTGTTTCGTAGGGAAAGAATTCCCGGCGTTCCCGTTGCATCTCAAGAGGAGGCGCTCTCCACAGGGAAGGCGAGAGGAACTCCAGGGTCGTGCCACCATTCCAAGAGTCCCCCAGATGTGTCAGTCCATTCCAGAGGAACCTGTTTTCCCTGCACTGCCTTGACTTTCAAGCCGAGGATCCACTCCCACCACGTGTGCACGTGGGACAGCCCTGTGGGAAAGCCTCGTGGGAAAGCCTCGTGGGAAAGACTCGAGGGAAAACCATAGATCCTTTGATCCACGCGGCGGACTGCGTGACACTGCTGCTACCGCTCTGGAGGAAAGCGCAAGTGCATGCCCGCATTCGAGACGAGGACTGACTCCCCTGGGGAGACTCCAGAAGTACCCCAAGATCCATGTCAGCACTGGAGAGGAATCCTCAGGTTCCGGCCCCGACTCCACACAAGGTCTTAGGCCCCGGCATCGACGGGAGAGGAATCCCCAGAGGCCCCCGAGGAACTCTCATGGGGACTGGCCTTTCCTGAGGCCACCAGAGCGGGTCCCTGAGGTCCCCGTCGTAAGTCGAGAGCACCTGCCGCAACTCGAGAAAATCCAGGAGGTTTTGCCCTCCAGGCGAGATGAGGCCCATTTCCGCTGAGGCTTCTCGAGGCTAATCACGTCTAACCACTGGAACTTCCAAAGGGTCCTTCACACCCTTGCTGCAACTCAAGAAGTTCCCCGACATACCCGTCTCCACTCGAGAGGAAGCACGGGGGGTCCCGCACACATCCAGGGGAGCCCCGTTTCCGCCTCCTAGCTCGAGATGAGGGATCCTTTCCCTGTTTCGTAGGGAAAGAATTCCCGGCGTTCCCGTCGCATCTCAAGAGGAGGCGCTCTCCACAGGAAAGGCGAGAGGAACTCCAGGGTCGTGCCACCATTCCAAGAGTCCCCCAGATGTGTCAGTCCATTCCAGAGGAACCTGTTTTCCCTGCACTGCCTTGACGTTCAAGCCGAGGATCCACTCCCACCACGTGTGCACGTGGGACAGCCCTGTGGGAAAGCCTCGTGGGAAAGCCTCGTGGGAAAGACTCGAGGGAAAACCATAGATCCTTTGATCCACGCGGCGGACTGCGTGACACTGCTGCTACCGCTCTGGAGGAAAGCGCAAGTGCATGCCCGCATTCGAGACGAGGACTGACTCCCCTGGGGAGACTCCAGAAGTACCCCAAGATCCATGTCAGCACTGGAGAGGAATCCTCAGGTTCCGGCCCCGACTCCACACAAGGTCTTAGGCCCCGGCATCAACGGGAGAGGAATCCCGAGAGGCCCCCGAGGAAGTCGCATGGGGACTGGCCTTTCCTGAGGCCACCAGAGCGGGTCCCTGAGGTCCCCGTCGTAAGTCGAGAGCACCTGCCGCAACTCGAGAAAATCCAGGAGGTTTTGCCCTCCAGGCGAGATGAGGCCTATTTCCGCTGAGGCTTCTCGAGGCTAATCACGTCTAACCACTGGAACTTCCAAAGGGTCCTTCACACCCTTGCTGCAACTCAAGAAGTTCCCCGACATACCCGTCTCCACTCGAGAGGAAGCACGTGGGGTCCCGCACACATCCAGGGGAGCCCCGTTTCCGCCTCCTAGCTCGAGATGAGGGATCCTTTCCCTGTTTCGTAGGGAAAGAATTCCCGGCGTTCCCGTCGCATCTCAAGAGGAGGCGCTCTCCACAGGAAAGGCGAGAGGAACTCCAGGGTCGTGCCACCATTCCAAGAGTCCCCCAGATGTGTCAGTCCATTCCAGAGGAACCTGTTTTCCCTGCACTGCCTTGACTTTCAAGCCGAGGATCCACTCCCACCACGTGTGCACGTGGGACAGCCCTGTGGGAAAGCCTCGTGGGAAAGCCTCGTGGGAAAGACTCGAGGGAAAACCATAGATCCTTTGATCCACGCGGCGGACTGCCAGACACTGCTGCTACCGCTCTGGAGGAAAGCGCAAGTGCATGCCCGCATTCGAGACGAGGACTGACTCCCCTGGGGAGACTCCAGAAGTACCCCAAGATCCATGTCAGCAATGGAGAGGAATCCTCAGGTTCCGGCCCCGACTCCACACAAGGTCTTAGGCCCCGGCATCGACGGGAGAGGAATCCCGAGAGGCCCCCGAGGAAGTCGCATGGGGACTGGCCTTTCCTGAGGCCACCAGAGCGGGTCCCTGAGGTCCCTGTCGTAAGTCGAGAGCACCTGCCGCAACTCGAGAAAATCCAGGAGGTTTTGCCCTCCAGGCGAGATGAGGCCCATTTCCGCTGAGGCTTCTCGAGGCGAATCACGTCTAACCACTGGAACTTCCAAAGGGTCCTTCACACCCTTGCTGCAACTCAAGAAATTCCCCGACATACCCGTCTCCACTCGAGAGGAAGCACGGGGGGTCCCGCACACATCCAGGGGAGCCCCGTTTCCGCCTCCTAGCTGGAGATGAGGGATCCTTTCCCTGTTTCGTAGGGAAAGAATTCCCGGCGTTCCCGTCGCATCTCAAGAGGAGGCGCTCTCCACAGGAAAGGCGAGAGGAACTCCAGGGTCGTGCCACCATTCCAAGAGTCCCCCAGATGTGTCAGTCCATTCCAGAGGAACCTGTTTTCCCTGCACTGCCTTGACTTTCAAGCCGAGGATCCACTCCCACCACGTGCGCACGTGGGACAGCCCTGTGGGAAAGCCTCGTGGGAAAGCCTCCTGGGAAAGACTCGAGGGAAAACCATAGATCCTTTGATCCACGCGGCGGACTGCCTGACACTGCTGCTACCGCTCTGGAGGAAAGCGCAAGTGCATGCCCGAATTCGAGACGAGGACTGACTCCCCTGGGGAGACTCCAGAAGTACCCCAAGATCCATGTCAGCACTGGAGAGGAATCCTCAGGTTCCGGCCCCGACTCCACACAAGGTCTTAGGCCCCGGCATCGACGGGAGAGGAATCCCCAGAGGCCCCCGAGGAACTCGCATGGGGACTGGCCTTTCCTGAGGCCACCAGAGCGGGTCCCTGAGGTCCCCGTCGTAAGTAGAGAGCACCTGCCGCAACTCGAGAAAATCCAGGAGGTTTTGCCCTCCAGGCGAGATGAGGCCCATTTCCGCTGAGGCTTCTCGAGGCTAATCACGTCTAACCACTGGAACTTCCAAAGGGTCCTTCACACCCTTGCTGCAACTCAAGAAGTTCCCCGACATACCCGTCTCCACTCGAGAGGAAGCACGGGGGGTCCCGCACACATCCAGGGGAGCCCCGTTTCCGCCTCCTAGCTGGAGATGAGGGATCCTTTCCCTGTTTCGTAGGGAAAGAATTCCCGGCGTTCCCGTCGCATCTGAAGAGGAGGCGCTCTCCACAGGAAAGGCGAGAGGAACTCCAGGGTCGTGCCACCATTCCAAGAGTCCCCCAGATGTGTCAGTCCATTCCAGAGGAACCTGTTTTCCCTGCACTGCCTTGACGTTCAAGCCGAGCATCCACTCCCACCACGTGTGCACGTGGGACAGCCCTGTGGGAAAGCCTCGTGGGAAAGCCTCGTGGGAAAGACTCGAGGGAAAACCATAGATCCTTTGATCCACGCGGCGGACTGCGTGACACTGCTGCTACCGCTCTGGAGGAAAGCGCAAGTGCATGCCCGCATTCGAGACGAGGACTGACTCCCCTGGGGAGACTCCAGAAGTACCCCAAGATCCATGTCAGCACTGGAGAGGAATCCTCAGGTTCCGGCCCCGACTCCACACAAGGTCTTAGGCCCCGGCATCGACGGGAGAGGAATCCCGAGACGCCCCCGAGGAACTCGCATGGGGACTGGCCTTTCCTGAGGCCACCAGAGCGGGTCCCTGAGGTCCCCATCGTAAGTCGAGAGCACTTGCCGCAACTCGAGAAAATCCAGGAGGTTTTGCCCTCCAGGCGAGATGAGGCCCATTTCCGCTGAGGCTTCTCGAGGCTAATCACGTCTAACCACTGGAACTTCCAAAGGGTCCTTCACACCCTTGCTGCAACTCAAGAAGTTCCCCGACATACCCGTCTCCACTCGAGAGGAAGCACGGGGGGTCCCGCACACAACCAGGGGAGCCCCGTTTCCGCCTCCTAGCTCGAGATGAGGGATCCTTTCCCTGTTTCGTAGGGAAAGAATTCCCGGCGTTCCCGTCGCATCTCAAGAGGAGGCGCTCTCCACAGGAAAGGCGAGAGGAACTCCAGGGTCGTGCCACCATTCCAAGAGTCCCCCAGATGTGTCAGTCCATTCCAGAGGAACCTGTTTTCCCTGCACTGCCTTGACGTTCAAGCCGAGGATCGACTCCCACCACGTGTGCACGTGGGACAGCCCTGTGGGAAAGCCTCGTGGGAAAGCCTCGTGGGAAAGACTCGAGGGAAAACCATAGATCCTTTGATCCACGCGGCGGACTGCGTGACACTGCTGCTACCGCTCTGGAGGAAAGCGCAAGTGCATGCCCGCATTCGAGACGAGGACTGACTCCCCTGGGGAGACTCCAGAAGTACCCCAAGATCCATGTCAGCACTGGAGAGGAATCCTCAGGTTCCGGCCCCGACTCCACACAAGGTCTTAGGCCCCGGCATCGACGGGAGAGGAATCCCGAGACGCCCCCGAGGAACTCGCATGGGGACTGGCCTTTCCTGAGGCCACCAGAGCGGGTCCCTGAGGTCCCCGTCGTAAGTCGAGAGCACCTGCCGCAACTCGAGAAAATCCAGGAGGTTTTGCCCTCCAGGCGAGATGAGGCCCATTTCCGCTGAGGCTTCTCGAGGCTAATCACGTCTAACCACTGGAACTTCCAAAGGGTCCTTCACACCCTTGCTGCAACTCAAGAAGTTCCCCGACATACCCGTCTCCACTCGAGAGGAAGCACGGGGGGTCCCGCACACATCCAGGGGAGCCCCGTTTCCGCCTCCTAGCTGGAGATGAGGGATCCTTTCCCTGTTTCGTAGGGAAAGAATTCCCGGCGTTCCCGTCGCATCTCAAGAGGAGGCGCTCTCCACAGGAAAGGCGAGAGGAACTCCAGGGTCGTGCCACCATTCCAAGAGTCCCCCAGATGTGTCAGTCCATTCCAGAGGAACCTGTTTTCCCTGCACTGCCTTGACTTTCAAGCCGAGGATCCACTCCCACCACGTGTGCACGTGGGACAGCCCTGTGGGAAAGCCTCGTGGGAAAGCCTCGTGGGAAAGACTCGAGGGAAAACCATAGATCCTTTGATCCACGCGGCGGACTGCCTGACACTGCTGCTACCGCTCTGGAGGAAAGCGCAAGTGCATGCCCGCATTCGAGATGAGGACTGACTCCCCTGGGGAGACTCCAGAAGTACCCCAAGATCCATGTCAGCACTGGAGAGGAATCCTCAGGTTCCGGCCCCGACTCCACACAAGGTCTTAGGCCCCGGCATCGACGGGAGAGGAATCCCGAGAGGCCCCCGAGGAAGTCGCATGGGGACTTGCCTTTCCTGAGGCCACCAGAGCGGGTCCCTGAGGTCCCCGTCGTAAGTCGAGAGCACCTGCCGCAACTCGAGAAAATCCAGGAGGTTTTGCCCTCCAGGCGAGATGAGGCCCATTTCCGCTGAGGCTTCTCGAGGCTAATCACGTCTAACCACTGGAACTTCCAAAGGGTCCTTCACACCCTTGCTGCAACTCAAGAAGTTCCCCGACATACCCGTCTCCACTCGAGAGGAAGCACGTGGGGTCCCGCACACATCCAGGGGAGCCCCGTTTCCGCCTCCTAGCTGGAGATGAGGGATCCTTTCCCTGTTTCGTAGGGAAAGAATTCCCGGCGTTCCCGTCGCATCTCAAGAGGAGGCGCTCTCCACAGGAAAGGCGAGAGGAACTCCAGGGTCGTGCCACCATTCCAAGAGTCCCCCAGATGTGTCAGTCCATTCCAGAGGAACCTGTTTTCCCTGCACTGCCTTGACGTTCAAGCCGAGGATCCACTCCCACCACGTGTGCACGTGGGACAGCCCTGTGGGAAAACCTCGTGGGAAAGCCTCGTGGGAAAGACTCGAGGGAAAACCATAGATCCTTTGATCCACGCGGCTGACTGCGTGACACTGCTGCTACCGCTCTGGAGGAAAGCGCAAGTGCATGCCCGAATTCGAGACGAGGACTGACTCCCCTGGGGAGACTCCAGAAGTACCCCAAGATCCATGTCAGCACTGGAGAGGAATCCTCAGGTTCCGGCCCCGACTCCACACAAGGTCTTAGGCCCCGGCATCGACGGGAGAGGAATCCCCAGAGGCCCCCGAGGAAGTCGCATGGGGACTGGCCTTTCCTGAGGCCACCAGAGCGGGTCCCTGAGGTCCCCGTCGTAAGTCGAGAGCACCTGCCGCAACTCGAGAAAATCCAGGAGGTTTTGCCCTCCAGGCGAGATGAGGCCCATTTCCGCTGAGGCTTCTCGAGGCTAATCACGTCTAACCACTGGAACTTCCAAAGGGTCCTTCACACCCTTGCTGCAACTCAAGAAGTTCCCCGACATACCCGTCTCCACTCGAGAGGAAGCACGTGGGGTCCCGCACACATCCAGGGGAGCCCCGTTTCCGCCTCCTAACTCGAGATGAGGGATCCTTTCCCTGTTTCGTAGGGAAAGAATTCCCGGCGTTCCCGTCGCATCTCAAGAGGAGGCGCTCTCCACAGGAAAGGCGAGAGGAACTCCAGGGTCGTGCCACCATTCCAAGAGTCCCCCAGATGTGTCAGTCCATTCCAGAGGAACCTGTTTTCCCTGCACTGCCTTGACGTTCAAGCCGAGGATCCACTCCCACCACGTGTGCACGTGGGACAGCCCTGTGGGAAAACCTCGTGGGAAAGCCTCGTGGGAAAGACTCGAGGGAAAACCATAGATCCTTTGATCCACGCGGCGGACTGCGTGACACTGCTGCTACCGCTCTGGAGGAAAGCGCAAGTGCATGCCCGCATTCGAGACGAGGACTGACTCCCCTGGGGAGACTCCAGAAGTACCCCAAGATCCATGTCAGCACTGGAGAGGAATCCTCAGGTTCCGGCCCCGACTCCACACAAGGTCTTAGGCCCCGGCATCGACGGGAGAGGAATCCCCAGAGGCCCCCGAGGAACTCGCATGGGGACTGGCCTTTCCTGAGGCCACCAGAGCGGGTCCCTGAGGTCCCCGTCGTAAGTCGAGAGCACCTGCCGCAACTCGAGAAAATCCAGGAGGTTTTGCCCTCCAGGCGAGATGAGGCCCATTTCCGCTGAGGCTTCTCGAGGCTAATCACGTCTAACCACTGGAACTTCCAAAGGGTCCTTCACACCCTTGCTGCAACTCAAGAAGTTCCCCGACATACCCGTCTCCACTCGAGAGGAAGCACGGGGGGTCCCGCACACATCCAGGGGAGCCCCGTTTCCGCCTCCTAGCTCGAGATGAGGGATCCTTTCCCTGTTTCGTAGGGAAAGAATTCCCGGCGTTCCCGTCGCATCTCAAGAGGAGGCGCTCTCCACAGGAAAGGCGAGAGGAACTCCAGGGTCGTGCCACCATTCCAAGAGTCCCCCAGATGTGTCAGTCCATTCCAGAGGAACCTGTTTTCCCTGCACTGCCTTGACGTTCAAGCCGAGGATCCACTCCCACCACGTGTGCACGTGGGACAGCCCTGTGGGAAAGCCTCGTGGGAAAGCCTCGTGGGAAAGACTCGAGGGAAAACCATAGATCCTTTGATCCACGCGGCTGACTGCGTGACACTGCTGCTACCGCTCTGGAGGAAAGCGCAAGTGCATGCCCGCATTCGAGACGAGGACTGACTCCCCTGGGGAGACTCCAGAAGTACCCCAAGATCCATGTCAGCACTGGAGAGGAATCCTCAGGTTCCGGCCCCGACTCCACACAAGGTCTTAGGCCCCGGCATCGACGGGAGAGGAATCCCCAGAGGCCCCCGAGGAACTCGCATGGGGACTGGCCTTTCCTGAGGCCACCAGAGCGGGTCCCTGAGGTCCCCGTCGTAAGTCGAGAGCACCTGCCGCAACTCGAGAAAATCCAGGAGGTTTTGCCCTCCAGGCGAGATGAGGCCCATTTCCGCTGAGGCTTCTCGAGGCTAATCACGTCTAACCACTGGAACTTCCAAAGGGTCCTTCACACCCTTGCTGCAACTCAAGAAGTTCCCCGACATACCCGTCTCCACTCGAGAGGAAGCACGGGGGGTCCCGCACACATCCAGGGGAGCCCCGTTTCCGCCTCCTAGCTGGAGATGAGGGATCCTTTCCCTGTTTCGTAGGGAAAGAATTCCCGGCGTTCCCGTCGCATCTGAAGAGGAGGCGCTCTCCACAGGAAAGGCGAGAGGAACTCCAGGGTCGTGCCACCATTCCAAGAGTCCCCCAGATGTGTCAGTCCATTCCAGAGGAACCTGTTTTCCCTGCACTGCCTTGACGTTCAAGCCGAGCATCCACTCCCACCACGTGTGCACGTGGGACAGCCCTGTGGGAAAGCCTCGTGGGAAAGCCTCGTGGGAAAGACTCGAGGGAAAACCATAGATCCTTTGATCCACGCGGCGGACTGCGTGACACTGCTGCTACCGCTCTGGAGGAAAGCGCAAGTGCATGCCCGCATTCGAGACGAGGACTGACTCCCCTGGGGAGACTCCAGAAGTACCCCAAGATCCATGTCAGCACTGGAGAGGAATCCTCAGGTTCCGGCCCCGACTCCACACAAGGTCTTAGGCCCCGGCATCGACGGGAGAGGAATCCCGAGAGGCCCCCGAGGAAGTCGCATGGGGACTGGCCTTTCCTGAGGCCACCAGAGCGGGTCCCTGAGGTCCCCGTCGTAAGTCGAGAGCACCTGCCGCAACTCGAGAAAATCCAGGAGGTTTTGCCCTCCAGGCGAGATGAGGCCTATTTCCGCTGAGGCTTCTCGAGGCTAATCACGTCTAACCACTGGAACTTCCAAAGGGTCCTTCACACCCTTGCTGCAACTCAAGAAGTTCCCCGACATACCCGTCTCCACTCGAGAGGAAGCACGTGGGGTCCCGCACACATCCAGGGGAGCCCCGTTTCCGCCTCCTAGCTCGAGATGAGGGATCCTTTCCCTGTTTCGTAGGGAAAGAATTCCCGGCGTTCCCGTCGCATCTCAAGAGGAGGCGCTCTCCACAGGAAAGGCGAGAGGAACTCCAGGGTCGTGCCACCATTCCAAGAGTCCCCCAGATGTGTCAGTCCATTCCAGAGGAACCTGTTTTCCCTGCACTGCCTTGACTTTCAAGCCGAGGATCCACTCCCACCACGTGTGCACGTGGGACAGCCCTGTGGGAAAGCCTCGTGGGAAAGCCTCGTGGGAAAGACTCGAGGGAAAACCATAGATCCTTTGATCCACGCGGCGGACTGCCAGACACTGCTGCTACCGCTCTGGAGGAAAGCGCAAGTGCATGCCCGCATTCGAGACGAGGACTGACTCCCCTGGGGAGACTCCAGAAGTACCCCAAGATCCATGTCAGCAATGGAGAGGAATCCTCAGGTTCCGGCCCCGACTCCACACAAGGTCTTAGGCCCCGGCATCGACGGGAGAGGAATCCCGAGAGGCCCCCGAGGAAGTCGCATGGGGACTGGCCTTTCCTGAGGCCACCAGAGCGGGTCCCTGAGGTCCCCGTCGTAAGTCGAGAGCACCTGCCGCAACTCGAGAAAATCCAGGAGGTTTTGCCCTCCAGGCGAGATGAGGCCCATTTCCGCTGAGGCTTCTCGAGGCGAATCACGTCTAACCACTGGAACTTCCAAAGGGTCCTTCACACCCTTGCTGCAACTCAAGAAATTCCCCGACATACCCGTCTCCACTCGAGAGGAAGCACGGGGGGTCCCGCACACATCCAGGGGAGCCCCGTTTCCGCCTCCTAGCTGGAGATGAGGGATCCTTTCCCTGTTTCGTAGGGAAAGAATTCCCGGCGTTCCCGTCGCATCTCAAGAGGAGGCGCTCTCCACAGGAAAGGCGAGAGGAACTCCAGGGTCGTGCCACCATTCCAAGAGTCCCCCAGATGTGTCAGTCCATTCCAGAGGAACCTGTTTTCCCTGCACTGCCTTGACTTTCAAGCCGAGGATCCACTCCCACCACGTGCGCACGTGGGACAGCCCTGTGGGAAAGCCTCGTGGGAAAGCCTCCTGGGAAAGACTCGAGGGAAAACCATAGATCCTTTGATCCACGCGGCGGACTGCCTGACACTGCTGCTACCGCTCTGGAGGAAAGCGCAAGTGCATGCCCGAATTCGAGACGAGGACTGACTCCCCTGGGGAGACTCCAGAAGTACCCCAAGATCCATGTCAGCACTGGAGAGGAATCCTCAGGTTCCGGCCCCGACTCCACACAAGGTCTTAGGCCCCGGCATCGACGGGAGAGGAATCCCCAGAGGCCCCCGAGGAACTCGCATGGGGACTGGCCTTTCCTGAGGCCACCAGAGCGGGTCCCTGAGGTCCCCGTCGTAAGTAGAGAGCACCTGCCGCAACTCGAGAAAATCCAGGAGGTTTTGCCCTCCAGGCGAGATGAGGCCCATTTCCGCTGAGGCTTCTCGAGGCTAATCACGTCTAACCACTGGAACTTCCAAAGGGTCCTTCACACCCTTGCTGCAACTCAAGAAGTTCCCCGACATACCCGTCTCCACTCGAGAGGAAGCACGGGGGGTCCCGCACACATCCAGGGGAGCCCCGTTTCCGCCTCCTAGCTCGAGATGAGGGATCCTTTCCCTGTTTCGTAGGGAAAGAATTCCCGGCGTTCCCGTCGCATCTGAAGAGGAGGCGCTCTCCACAGGAAAGGCGAGAGGAACTCCAGGGTCGTGCCACCATTCCAAGAGTCCCCCAGATGTGTCAGTCCATTCCAGAGGAACCTGTTTTCCCTGCACTGCCTTGACGTTCAAGCCGAGCATCCACTCCCACCACGTGTGCACGTGGGACAGCCCTGTGGGAAAGCCTCGTGGGAAAGCCTCGTGGGAAAGACTCGAGGGAAAACCATAGATCCTTTGATCCACGCGGCGGACTGCGTGACACTGCTGCTACCGCTCTGGAGGAAAGCGCAAGTGCATGCCCGCATTCGAGACGAGGACTGACTCCCCTGGGGAGACTCCAGAAGTACCCCAAGATCCATGTCAGCACTGGAGAGGAATCCTCAGGTTCCGGCCCCGACTCCACACAAGGTCTTAGGCCCCGGCATCGACGGGAGAGGAATCCCGAGACGCCCCCGAGGAACTCGCATGGGGACTGGCCTTTCCTGAGGCCACCAGAGCGGGTCCCTGAGGTCCCCATCGTAAGTCGAGAGCACTTGCCGCAACTCGAGAAAATCCAGGAGGTTTTGCCCTCCAGGCGAGATGAGGCCCATTTCCGCTGAGGCTTCTCGAGGCTAATCACGTCTAACCACTGGAACTTCCAAAGGGTCCTTCACACCCTTGCTGCAACTCAAGAAGTTCCCCGACATACCCGTCTCCACTCGAGAGGAAGCACGGGGGGTCCCGCACACAACCAGGGGAGCCCCGTTTCCGCCTCCTAGCTCGAGATGAGGGATCCTTTCCCTGTTTCGTAGGGAAAGAATTCCCGGCGTTCCCGTCGCATCTGAAGAGGAGGCGCTCTCCACAGGAAAGGCGAGAGGAACTCCAGGGTCGTGCCACCATTCCAAGAGTCCCCCAGATGTGTCAGTCCATTCCAGAGGAACCTGTTTTCCCTGCACTGCCTTGACGTTCAAGCCGAGGATCGACTCCCACCACGTGTGCACGTGGGACAGCCCTGTGGGAAAGCCTCGTGGGAAAGCCTCGTGGGAAAGACTCGAGGGAAAACCATAGATCCTTTGATCCACGCGGCGGACTGCGTGACACTGCTGCTACCGCTCTGGAGGAAAGCGCAAGTGCATGCCCGCATTCGAGACGAGGACTGACTCCCCTGGGGAGACTCCAGAAGTACCCCAAGATCCATGTCAGCACTGGAGAGGAATCCTCAGGTTCCGGCCCCGACTCCACACAAGGTCTTAGGCCCCGGCATCGACGGGAGAGGAATCCCGAGACGCCCCCGAGGAACTCGCATGGGGACTGGCCTTTCCTGAGGCCACCAGAGCGGGTCCCTGAGGTCCCCGTCGTAAGTCGAGAGCACCTGCCGCAACTCGAGAAAATCCAGGAGGTTTTGCCCTCCAGGCGAGATGAGGCCCATTTCCGCTGAGGCTTCTCGAGGCTAATCACGTCTAACCACTGGAACTTCCAAAGGGTCCTTCACACCCTTGCTGCAACTCAAGAAGTTCCCCGACATACCCGTCTCCACTCGAGAGGAAGCACGGGGGGTCCCGCACACATCCAGGGGAGCCCCGTTTCCGCCTCCTAGCTGGAGATGAGGGATCCTTTTCCTGTTTCGTAGGGAAAGAATTCCCGGCGTTCCCGTCGCATCTCAAGAGGAGGCGCTCTCCACAGGAAAGGCGAGAGGAACTCCAGGGTCGTGCCACCATTCCAAGAGTCCCCCAGATGTGTCAGTCCATTCCAGAGGAACCTGTTTTCCCTGCACTGCCTTGACTTTCAAGCCGAGGATCCACTCCCACCACGTGTGCACGTGGGACAGCCCTGTGGGAAAGCCTCGTGGGAAAGCCTCGTGGGAAAGACTCGAGGGAAAACCATAGATCCTTTGATCCACGCGGCGGACTGCCTGACACTGCTGCTACCGCTCTGGAGGAAAGCGCAAGTGCATGCCCGCATTCGAGATGAGGACTGACTCCCCTGGGGAGACTCCAGAAGTACCCCAAGATCCATGTCAGCACTGGAGAGGAATCCTCAGGTTCCGGCCCCGACTCCACACAAGGTCTTAGGCCCCGGCATCGACGGGAGAGGAATCCCGAGAGGCCCCCGAGGAAGTCGCATGGGGACTTGCCTTTCCTGAGGCCACCAGAGCGGGTCCCTGAGGTCCCCGTCGTAAGTCGAGAGCACCTGCCGCAACTCGAGAAAATCCAGGAGGTTTTGCCCTCCAGGCGAGATGAGGCCCATTTCCGCTGAGGCTTCTCGAGGCTAATCACGTCTAACCACTGGAACTTCCAAAGGGTCCTTCACACCCTTGCTGCAACTCAAGAAGTTCCCCGACATACCCGTCTCCACTCGAGAGGAAGCACGTGGGGTCCCGCACACATCCAGGGGAGCCCCGTTTCCGCCTCCTAGCTGGAGATGAGGGATCCTTTCCCTGTTTCGTAGGGAAAGAATTCCCGGCGTTCCCGTCGCATCTCAAGAGGAGGCGCTCTCCACAGGAAAGGCGAGAGGAACTCCAGGGTCGTGCCACCATTCCAAGAGTCCCCCAGATGTGTCAGTCCATTCCAGAGGAACCTGTTTTCCCTGCACTGCCTTGACGTTCAAGCCGAGGATCCACTCCCACCACGTGTGCACGTGGGACAGCCCTGTGGGAAAACCTCGTGGGAAAGCCTCGTGGGAAAGACTCGAGGGAAAACCATAGATCCTTTGATCCACGCGGCTGACTGCGTGACACTGCTGCTACCGCTCTGGAGGAAAGCGCAAGTGCATGCCCGAATTCGAGACGAGGACTGACTCCCCTGGGGAGACTCCAGAAGTACCCCAAGATCCATGTCAGCACTGGAGAGGAATCCTCAGGTTCCGGCCCCGACTCCACACAAGGTCTTAGGCCCCGGCATCGACGGGAGAGGAATCCCCAGAGGCCCCCGAGGAACTCGCATGGGGACTGGCCTTTCCTGAGGCCACCAGAGCGGGTCCCTGAGGTCCCCGTCGTAAGTCGAGAGCACCTGCCGCAACTCGAGAAAATCCAGGAGGTTTTGCCCTCCAGGCGAGATGAGGCCCATTTCCGCTGAGGCTTCTCGAGGCTAATCACGTCTAACCACTGGAACTTCCAAAGGGTCCTTCACACCCTTGCTGCAACTCAAGAAGTTCCCCGACATACCCGTCTCCACTCGAGAGGAAGCACGGGGGGTCCCGCACACATCCAGGGGAGCCCCGTTTCCGCCTCCTAGCTCGAGATGAGGGATCCTTTCCCTGTTTCGTAGGGAAAGAATTCCCGGCGTTCCCGTCGCATCTCAAGAGGAGGCGCTCTCCACAGGAAAGGCGAGAGGAACTCCAGGGTCGTGCCACCATTCCAAGAGTCCCCCAGATGTGTCAGTCCATTCCAGAGGAACCTGTTTTCCCTGCACTGCCTTGACGTTCAAGCCGAGGATCCACTCCCACCACGTGTGCACGTGGGACAGCCCTGTGGGAAAGCCTCGTGGGAAAGCCTCGTGGGAAAGACTCGAGGGAAAACCATAGATCCTTTGATCCACGCGGCTGACTGCGTGACACTGCTGCTACCGCTCTGGAGGAAAGCGCAAGTGCATGCCCGCATTCGAGACGAGGACTGACTCCCCTGGGGAGACTCCAGAAGTACCCCAAGATCCATGTCAGCACTGGAGAGGAATCCTCAGGTTCCGGCCCCGACTCCACACAAGGTCTTAGGCCCCGGCATCGACGGGAGAGGAATCCCGAGAGGCCCCCGAGGAAGTCGCATGGGGACTGGCCTTTCCTGAGGCCACCAGAGCGGGTCCCTGAGGTCCCCGTCGTAAGTCGAGAGCACCTGCCGCAACTCGAGAAAATCCAGGAGGTTTTGCCCTCCAGGCGAGATGAGGCCCATTTCCGCTGAGGCTTCTCGAGGCTAATCACGTCTAACCACTGGAACTTCCAAAGGGTCCTTCACACCCTTGCTGCAACTCAAGAAGTTCCCCGACATACCCGTCTCCACTCGAGAGGAAGCACGGGGGGTCCCGCACACATCCAGGGGAGCCCCGTTTCCGCCTCCTAGCTGGAGATGAGGGATCCTTTCCCTGTTTCGTAGGGAAAGAATTCCCGGCGTTCCCGTCGCATCTCAAGAGGAGGCGCTCTCCACAGGAAAGGCGAGAGGAACTCCAGGGTCGTGCCACCATTCCAAGAGTCCCCCAGATGTGTCAGTCCATTCCAGAGGAACCTGTTTTCCCTGCACTGCCTTGACTTTCAAGCCGAGGATCCACTCCCACCACGTGTGCACGTGGGACAGCCCTGTGGGAAAGCCTCGTGGGAAAGCCTCGTGGGAAAGACTCGAGGGAAAACCATAGATCCTTTGATCCACGCGGCGGACTGCCTGACACTGCTGCTACCGCTCTGGAGGAAAGCGCAAGTGCATGCCCGCATTCGAGACGAGGACTGACTCCCCTGGGGAGACTCCAGAAGTACCCCAAGATCCATGTCAGCACTGGAGAGGAATCCTCAGGTTCCGGCCCCGACTCCACACAAGGTCTTAGGCCCCGGCATCGACGGGAGAGGAATCCCGAGAGGCCCCCGAGGAAGTCGCATGGGGACTTGCCTTTCCTGAGGCCACCAGAGCGGGTCCCTGAGGTCCCCGTCGTAAGTCGAGAGCACCTGCCGCAACTCGAGAAAATCCAGGAGGTTTTGCCCTCCAGGCGAGATGAGGCCCATTTCCGCTGAGGCTTCTCGAGGCTAATCACGTCTATCCACTGGAACTTCCAAAGGGTCCTTCACACCCTTGCTGCAACTCAAGAAGTTCCCCGACATACCCGTCTCCACTCGAGAGGAAGCACGTGGGGTCCCGCACACATCCAGGGGAGCCCCGTTTCCGCCTCCTAACTCGAGATGAGGGATCCTTTCCCTGTTTCGTAGGGAAAGAATTCCCGGCGTTCCCGTCGCATCTCAAGAGGAGGCGCTCTCCACAGGAAAGGCGAGAGGAACTCCAGGGTCGTGCCACCATTCCAAGAGTCCCCCAGATGTGTCAGTCCATTCCAGAGGAACCTGTTTTCCCTGCACTGCCTTGACGTTCAAGCCGAGGATCCACTCCCACCACGTGTGCACGTGGGACAGCCCTGTGGGAAAACCTCGTGGGAAAGCCTCGTGGGAAAGACTCGAGGGAAAACCATAGATCCTTTGATCCACGCGGCTGACTGCGTGACACTGCTGCTACCGCTCTGGAGGAAAGCGCAAGTGCATGCCCGAATTCGAGACGAGGACTGACTCCCCTGGGGAGACTCCAGAAGTACCCCAAGATCCATGTCAGCACTGGAGAGGAATCCTCAGGTTCCGGCCCCGACTCCACACAAGGTCTTAGGCCCCGGCATCGACGGGAGAGGAATCCCCAGAGGCCCCCGAGGAACTCGCATGGGGACTGGCCTTTCCTGAGGCCACCAGAGCGGGTCCCTGAGGTCCCCGTCGTAAGTCGAGAGCACCTGCCGCAACTCGAGAAAATCCAGGAGGTTTTGCCCTCCAGGCGAGATGAGGCCCATTTCCGCTGAGGCTTCTCGAGGCTAATCACGTCTAACCACTGGAACTTCCAAAGGGTCCTTCACACCCTTGCTGCAACTCAAGAAGTTCCCCGACATACCCGTCTCCACTCGAGAGGAAGCACGGGGGGTCCCGCACACATCCAGGGGAGCCCCGTTTCCGCCTCCTAGCTGGAGATGAGGGATCCTTTCCCTGTTTCGTAGGGAAAGAATTCCCGGCGTTCCCGTCGCATCTGAAGAGGAGGCGCTCTCCACAGGAAAGGCGAGAGGAACTCCAGGGTCGTGCCACCATTCCAAGAGTCCCCCAGATGTGTCAGTCCATTCCAGAGGAACCTGTTTTCCCTGCACTGCCTTGACGTTCAAGCCGAGCATCCACTCCCACCACGTGTGCACGTGGGACAGCCCTGTGGGAAAGCCTCGTGGGAAAGCCTCGTGGGAAAGACTCGAGGGAAAACCATAGATCCTTTGATCCACGCGGCGGACTGCGTGACACTGCTGCTACCGCTCTGGAGGAAAGCGCAAGTGCATGCCCGCATTCGAGACGAGGACTGACTCCCCTGGGGAGACTCCAGAAGTACCCCAAGATCCATGTCAGCACTGGAGAGGAATCCTCAGGTTCCGGCCCCGACTCCACACAAGGTCTTAGGCCCCGGCATCGACGGGAGAGGAATCCCGAGACGCCCCCGAGGAACTCGCATGGGGACTGGCCTTTCCTGAGGCCACCAGAGCGGGTCCCTGAGGTCCCCGTCGTAAGTCGAGAGCACTTGCCGCAACTCGAGAAAATCCAGGAGGTTTTGCCCTCCAGGCGAGATGAGGCCCATTTCCGCTGAGGCTTCTCGAGGCTAATCACGTCTAACCACTGGAACTTCCAAAGGGTCCTTCACACCCTTGCTGCAACTCAAGAAGTTCCCCGACATACCCGTCTCCACTCGAGAGGAAGCACGGGGGGTCCCGCACACAACCAGGGGAGCCCCGTTTCCGCCTCCTAGCTCGAGATGAGGGATCCTTTCCCTGTTTCGTAGGGAAAGAATTCCCGGCGTTCCCGTCGCATCTGAAGAGGAGGCGCTCTCCACAGGAAAGGCGAGAGGAACTCCAGGGTCGTGCCACCATTCCAAGAGTCCCCCAGATGTGTCAGTCCATTCCAGAGGAACCTGTTTTCCCTGCACTGCGTTGACGTTCAAGCCGAGGATCGACTCCCACCACGTGTGCACGTGGGACAGCCCTGTGGGAAAGCCTCGTGGGAAAGCCTCGTGGGAAAGACTCGAGGGAAAACCATAGATCCTTTGATCCACGCGGCGGACTGCGTGACACTGCTGCTACCGCTCTGGAGGAAAGCGCAAGTGCATGCCCGCATTCGAGACGAGGACTGACTCCCCTGGGGAGACTCCAGAAGTACCCCAAGATCCATGTCAGCACTGGAGAGGAATCCTCAGGTTCCGGCCCCGACTCCACACAAGGTCTTAGGCCCCGGCATCGACGGGAGAGGAATCCCGAGACGCCCCCGAGGAACTCGCATGGGGACTGGCCTTTCCTGAGGCCACCAGAGCGGGTCCCTGAGGTCCCCGTCGTAAGTCGAGAGCACTTGCCGCAACTCGAGAAAATCCAGGAGGTTTTGCCCTCCAGGCGAGATGAGGCCCATTTCCGCTGAGGCTTCTCTAGGCTAATCACGTCTAACCACTGGAACTTCCAAAGGGTCCTTCACACCCTTGCTGCAACTCAAGAAGTTCCCCGACATACCCGTCTCCACTCGAGAGGAAGCACGGGGGGTCCCGCACACATCCAGGGGAGCCCCGTTTCCGCCTCCTAGCTCGAGATGAGGGATCCTTTCCCTGTTTCGTAGGGAAAGAATTCCCGGCGTTCCCGTCGCATCTCAAGAGGAGGCGCTCTCCACAGGAAAGGCGAGAGGAACTCCAGGGTCGTGCCACCATTCCAAGAGTCCCCCAGATGTGTCAGTCCATTCCAGAGGAACCTGTTTTCCCTGCACTGCCTTGACGTTCAAGCCGAGGATCCACTCCCACCACGTGTGCACGTGGGACAGCCCTGTGGGAAAGCCTCGTGGGAAAGCCTCGTGGGAAAGACTCGAGGGAAAACCATAGATCCTTTGATCCACGCGGCTGACTGCGTGACACTGCTGCTACCGCTCTGGAGGAAAGCGCAAGTGCATGCCCGCATTCGAGACGAGGACTGACTCCCCTGGGGAGACTCCAGAAGTACCCCAAGATCCATGTCAGCACTGGAGAGGAATCCTCAGGTTCCGGCCCCGACTCCACAATAGGTCTTAGGCCCCGGCATCGACGGGAGAGGAATCCCCAGAGGCCCCCGAGGAACTCGCATGGGGACTGGCCTTTCCTGAGGCCACCAGAGCGGGTCCCTGAGGTCCCCGTCGTAAGTCGAGAGCACCTGCCGCAACTCGAGAAAATCCAGGAGGTTTTGCCCTCCAGGCGAGATGAGGCCCATTTCCGCTGAGGCTTCTCGAGGCTAATCACGTCTAACCACTGGAACTTCCAAAGGGTCCTTCACACCCTTGCTGCAACTCAAGAAGTTCCCCGACATACCCGTCTCCACTCGAGAGGAAGCACGGGGGGTCCCGCACACATCCAGGGGAGCCCCGTTTCCGCCTCCTAGCTCGAGATGAGGGATCCTTTCCCTGTTTCGTAGGGAAAGAATTCCCGGCGTTCCCGTCGCATCTCAAGAGGAGGCGCTCTCCACAGGAAAGGCGAGAGGAACTCCAGGGTCGTGCCACCATTCCAAGAGTCCCCCAGATGTGTCAGTCCATTCCAGAGGAACCTGTTTTCCCTGCACTGCCTTGACTTTCAAGCCGAGGATCCACTCCCACCACGTGTGCACGTGGGACAGCCCTGTGGGAAAGCCTCGTGGGAAAGCCTCGTGGGAAAGACTCGAGGGAAAACCATAGATCCTTTGATCCACGCGGCGGACTGCCTGACACTGCTGCTACCGCTCTGGAGGAAAGCGCAAGTGCATGCCCGCATTCGAGACGAGGACTGACTCCCCTGGGGAGACTCCAGAAGTACCCCAAGATCCATGTCAGCACTGGAGAGGAATCCTCAGGTTCCGGCCCCGACTCCACACAAGGTCTTAGGCCCCGGCATCGACGGGAGAGGAATCCCGAGAGGCCCCCGAGGAAGTCGCATGGGGACTTGCCTTTCCTGAGGCCACCAGAGCGGGTCCCTGAGGTCCCCGTCGTAAGTCGAGAGCACCTGCCGCAACTCGAGAAAATCCAGGAGGTTTTGCCCTCCAGGCGAGATGAGGCCCATTTCCGCTGAGGCTTCTCGAGGCTAATCACGTCTATCCACTGGAACTTCCAAAGGGTCCTTCACACCCTTGCTGCAACTCAAGAAGTTCCCCGACATACCCGTCTCCACTCGAGAGGAAGCACGTGGGGTCCCGCACACATCCAGGGGAGCCCCGTTTCCGCCTCCTAACTCGAGATGAGGGATCCTTTCCCTGTTTCGTAGGGAAAGAATTCCCGGCGTTCCCGTCGCATCTCAAGAGGAGGCGCTCTCCACAGGAAAGGCGAGAGGAACTCCAGGGTCGTGCCACCATTCCAAGAGTCCCCCAGATGTGTCAGTCCATTCCAGAGGAACCTGTTTTCCCTGCACTGCCTTGACGTTCAAGCCGAGGATCCACTCCCACCACGTGTGCACGTGGGACAGCCCTGTGGGAAAACCTCGTGGGAAAGCCTCGTGGGAAAGACTCGAGGGAAAACCATAGATCCTTTGATCCACGCGGCTGACTGCGTGACACTGCTGCTACCGCTCTGGAGGAAAGCGCAAGTGCATGCCCGCATTCGAGACGAGGACTGACTCCCCTGGGGAGACTCCAGAAGTACCCCAAGATCCATGTCAGCACTGGAGAGGAATCCTCAGGTTCCGGCCCCGACTCCACACAAGGTCTTAGGCCCCGGCATCGACGGGAGAGGAATCCCCAGAGGCCCCCGAGGAACTCGCATGGGGACTGGCCTTTCCTGAGGCCACCAGAGCGGGTCCCTGAGGTCCCCGTCGTAAGTCGAGAGCACCTGCCGCAACTCGAGAAAATCCAGGAGGTTTTGCCCTCCAGGCGAGATGAGGCCCATTTCCGCTGAGGCTTCTCGAGGCTAATCACGTCTAACCACTGGAACTTCCAAAGGGTCCTTCACACCCTTGCTGCAACTCAAGAAGTTCCCCGACATACCCGTCTCCACTCGAGAGGAAGCACGGGGGGTCCCGCACACATCCAGGGGAGCCCCGTTTCCGCCTCCTAGCTCGAGATGAGGGATCCTTTCCCTGTTTCGTAGGGAAAGAATTCCCGGCGTTCCCGTCGCATCTCAAGAGGAGGCGCTCTCCACAGGAAAGGCGAGAGGAACTCCAGGGTCGTGCCACCATTCCAAGAGTCCCCCAGATGTGTCAGTCCATTCCAGAGGAACCTGTTTTCCCTGCACTGCCTTGACTTTCAAGCCGAGGATCCACTCCCACCACGTGTGCACGTGGGACAGCCCTGTGGGAAAGCCTCGTGGGAAAGCCTCGTGGGAAAGACTCGAGGGAAAACCATAGATCCTTTGATCCACGCGGCGGACTGCCTGACACTGCTGCTACCGCTCTGGAGGAAAGCGCAAGTGCATGCCCGCATTCGAGACGAGGACTGACTCCCCTGGGGAGACTCCAGAAGTACCCCAAGATCCATGTCAGCACTGGAGAGGAATCCTCAGGTTCCGGCCCCGACTCCACACAAGGTCTTAGGCCCCGGCATCGACGGGAGAGGAATCCCGAGAGGCCCCCGAGGAAGTCGCATGGGGACTTGCCTTTCCTGAGGCCACCAGAGCGGGTCCCTGAGGTCCCCGTCGTAAGTCGAGAGCACCTGCCGCAACTCGAGAAAATCCAGGAGGTTTTGCCCTCCAGGCGAGATGAGGCCCATTTCCGCTGAGGCTTCTCGAGGCTAATCACGTCTATCCACTGGAACTTCCAAAGGGTCCTTCACACCCTTGCTGCAACTCAAGAAGTTCCCCGACATACCCGTCTCCACTCGAGAGGAAGCACGTGGGGTCCCGCACACATCCAGGGGAGCCCCGTTTCCGCCTCCTAACTCGAGATGAGGGATCCTTTCCCTGTTTCGTAGGGAAAGAATTCCCGGCGTTCCCGTCGCATCTCAAGAGGAGGCGCTCTCCACAGGAAAGGCGAGAGGAACTCCAGGGTCGTGCCACCATTCCAAGAGTCCCCCAGATGTGTCAGTCCATTCCAGAGGAACCTGTTTTCCCTGCACTGCCTTGACGTTCAAGCCGAGGATCGACTCCCACCACGTGTGCACGTGGGACAGCCCTGTGGGAAAACCTCGTGGGAAAGCCTCGTGGGAAAGACTCGAGGGAAAACCATAGATCCTTTGATCCACGCGGCTGACTGCGTGACACTGCTGCTACCGCTCTGGAGGAAAGCGCAAGTGCATGCCCGCATTCGAGACGAGGACTGACTCCCCTGGGGAGACTCCAGAAGTACCCCAAGATCCATGTCAGCACTGGAGAGGAATCCTCAGGTTCCGGCCCCGACTCCACACAAGGTCTTAGGCCCCGGCATCGACGGGAGAGGAATCCCCAGAGGCCCCCGAGGAACTCGCATGGGGACTGGCCTTTCCTGAGGCCACCAGAGCGGGTCCCTGAGGTCCCCGTCGTAAGTCGAGAGCACCTGCCGCAACTCGAGAAAATCCAGGAGGTTTTGCCCTCCAGGCGAGATGAGGCCCATTTCCGCTGAGGCTTCTCGAGGCTAATCACGTCTAACCACTGGAACTTCCAAAGGGTCCTTCACACCCTTGCTGCAACTCAAGAAGTTCCCCGACATACCCGTCTCCACTCGAGAGGAAGCACGGGGGGTCCCGCACACATCCAGGGGAGCCCCGTTTCCGCCTCCTAGCTGGAGATGAGGGATCCTTTCCCTGTTTCGTAGGGAAAGAATTCCCGGCGTTCCCGTCGCATCTGAAGAGGAGGCGCTCTCCACAGGAAAGGCGAGAGGAACTCCAGGGTCGTGCCACCATTCCAAGAGTCCCCCAGATGTGTCAGTCCATTCCAGAGGAACCTGTTTTCCCTGCACTGCCTTGACGTTCAAGCCGAGCATCCACTCCCACCACGTGTGCACGTGGGACAGCCCTGTGGGAAAGCCTCGTGGGAAAGCCTCGTGGGAAAGACTCGAGGGAAAACCATAGATCCTTTGATCCACGCGGCGGACTGCGTGACACTGCTGCTACCGCTCTGGAGGAAAGCGCAAGTGCATGCCCGCATTCGAGACGAGGACTGACTCCCCTGGGGAGACTCCAGAAGTACCCCAAGATCCATGTCAGCACTGGAGAGGAATCCTCAGGTTCCGGCCCCGACTCCACACAAGGTCTTAGGCCCCGGCATCGACGGGAGAGGAATCCCGAGACGCCCCCGAGGAACTCGCATGGGGACTGGCCTTTCCTGAGGCCACCAGAGCGGGTCCCTGAGGTCCCCGTCGTAAGTCGAGAGCACTTGCCGCAACTCGAGAAAATCCAGGAGGTTTTGCCCTCCAGGCGAGATGAGGCCCATTTCCGCTGAGGCTTCTCGAGGCTAATCACGTCTAACCACTGGAACTTCCAAAGGGTCCTTCACACCCTTGCTGCAACTCAAGAAGTTCCCCGACATACCCGTCTCCACTCGAGAGGAAGCACGGGGGGTCCCGCACACAACCAGGGGAGCCCCGTTTCCGCCTCCTAGCTCGAGATGAGGGATCCTTTCCCTGTTTCGTAGGGAAAGAATTCCCGGCGTTCCCGTCGCATCTGAAGAGGAGGCGCTCTCCACAGGAAAGGCGAGAGGAACTCCAGGGTCGTGCCACCATTCCAAGAGTCCCCCAGATGTGTCAGTCCATTCCAGAGGAACCTGTTTTCCCTGCACTGCGTTGACGTTCAAGCCGAGGATCGACTCCCACCACGTGTGCACGTGGGACAGCCCTGTGGGAAAGCCTCGTGGGAAAGCCTCGTGGGAAAGACTCGAGGGAAAACCATAGATCCTTTGATCCACGCGGCGGACTGCGTGACACTGCTGCTACCGCTCTGGAGGAAAGCGCAAGTGCATGCCCGCATTCGAGACGAGGACTGACTCCCCTGGGGAGACTCCAGAAGTACCCCAAGATCCATGTCAGCACTGGAGAGGAATCCTCAGGTTCCGGCCCCGACTCCACACAAGGTCTTAGGCCCCGGCATCGACGGGAGAGGAATCCCGAGACGCCCCCGAGGAACTCGCATGGGGACTGGCCTTTCCTGAGGCCACCAGAGCGGGTCCCTGAGGTCCCCGTCGTAAGTCGAGAGCACTTGCCGCAACTCGAGAAAATCCAGGAGGTTTTGCCCTCCAGGCGAGATGAGGCCCATTTCCGCTGAGGCTTCTCTAGGCTAATCACGTCTAACCACTGGAACTTCCAAAGGGTCCTTCACACCCTTGCTGCAACTCAAGAAGTTCCCCGACATACCCGTCTCCACTCGAGAGGAAGCATGGGGGGTCCCGCACACATCCAGGGGAGCCCCGTTTCCGCCTCCTAGCTCGAGATGAGGGATCCTTTCCCTGTTTCGTAGGGAAAGAATTCCCGGCGTTCCCGTCGCATCTCAAGAGGAGGCGCTCTCCACAGGAAAGGCGAGAGGAACTCCAGGGTCGTGCCACCATTCCAAGAGTCCCCCAGATGTGTCAGTCCATTCCAGAGGAACCTGTTTTCCCTGCACTGCCTTGACGTTCAAGCCGAGGATCCACTCCCACCACGTGTGCACGTGGGACAGCCCTGTGGGAAAGCCTCGTGGGAAAGCCTCGTGGGAAAGACTCGAGGGAAAACCATAGATCCTTTGATCCACGCGGCTGACTGCGTGACACTGCTGCTACCGCTCTGGAGGAAAGCGCAAGTGCATGCCCGCATTCGAGACGAGGACTGACTCCCCTGGGGAGACTCCAGAAGTACCCCAAGATCCATGTCAGCACTGGAGAGGAATCCTCAGGTTCCGGCCCCGACTCCACAATAGGTCTTAGGCCCCGGCATCGACGGGAGAGGAATCCCCAGAGGCCCCCGAGGAACTCGCATGGGGACTGGCCTTTCCTGAGGCCACCAGAGCGGGTCCCTGAGGTCCCCGTCGTAAGTCGAGAGCACCTGCCGCAACTCGAGAAAATCCAGGAGGTTTTGCCCTCCAGGCGAGATGAGGCCCATTTCCGCTGAGGCTTCTCGAGGCTAATCACGTCTAACCACTGGAACTTCCAAAGGGTCCTTCACACCCTTGCTGCAACTCAAGAAGTTCCCCGACATACCCGTCTCCACTCGAGAGGAAGCACGGGGGGTCCCGCACACATCCAGGGGAGCCCCGTTTCCGCCTCCTAGCTCGAGATGAGGGATCCTTTCCCTGTTTCGTAGGGAAAGAATTCCCGGCGTTCCCGTCGCATCTCAAGAGGAGGCGCTCTCCACAGGAAAGGCGAGAGGAACTCCAGGGTCGTGCCACCATTCCAAGAGTCCCCCAGATGTGTCAGTCCATTCCAGAGGAACCTGTTTTCCCTGCACTGCCTTGACTTTCAAGCCGAGGATCCACTCCCACCACGTGTGCACGTGGGACAGCCCTGTGGGAAAGCCTCGTGGGAAAGCCTCGTGGGAAAGACTCGAGGGAAAACCATAGATCCTTTGATCCACGCGGCGGACTGCCTGACACTGCTGCTACCGCTCTGGAGGAAAGCGCAAGTGCATGCCCGCATTCGAGACGAGGACTGACTCCCCTGGGGAGACTCCAGAAGTACCCCAAGATCCATGTCAGCACTGGAGAGGAATCCTCAGGTTCCGGCCCCGACTCCACACAAGGTCTTAGGCCCCGGCATCGACGGGAGAGGAATCCCGAGAGGCCCCCGAGGAAGTCGCATGGGGACTTGCCTTTCCTGAGGCCACCAGAGCGGGTCCCTGAGGTCCCCGTCGTAAGTCGAGAGCACCTGCCGCAACTCGAGAAAATCCAGGAGGTTTTGCCCTCCAGGCGAGATGAGGCCCATTTCCGCTGAGGCTTCTCGAGGCTAATCACGTCTATCCACTGGAACTTCCAAAGGGTCCTTCACACCCTTGCTGCAACTCAAGAAGTTCCCCGACATACCCGTCTCCACTCGAGAGGAAGCACGTGGGGTCCCGCACACATCCAGGGGAGCCCCGTTTCCGCCTCCTAACTCGAGATGAGGGATCCTTTCCCTGTTTCGTAGGGAAAGAATTCCCGGCGTTCCCGTCGCATCTCAAGAGGAGGCGCTCTCCACAGGAAAGGCGAGAGGAACTCCAGGGTCGTGCCACCATTCCAAGAGTCCCCCAGATGTGTCAGTCCATTCCAGAGGAACCTGTTTTCCCTGCACTGCCTTGACGTTCAAGCCGAGGATCCACTCCCACCACGTGTGCACGTGGGACAGCCCTGTGGGAAAACCTCGTGGGAAAGCCTCGTGGGAAAGACTCGAGGGAAAACCATAGATCCTTTGATCCACGCGGCTGACTGCGTGACACTGCTGCTACCGCTCTGGAGGAAAGCGCAAGTGCATGCCCGCATTCGAGACGAGGACTGACTCCCCTGGGGAGACTCCAGAAGTACCCCAAGATCCATGTCAGCACTGGAGAGGAATCCTCAGGTTCCGGCCCCGACTCCACACAAGGTCTTAGGCCCCGGCATCGACGGGAGAGGAATCCCCAGAGGCCCCCGAGGAACTCGCATGGGGACTGGCCTTTCCTGAGGCCACCAGAGCGGGTCCCTGAGGTCCCCGTCGTAAGTCGAGAGCACCTGCCGCAACTCGAGAAAATCCAGGAGGTTTTGCCCTCCAGGCGAGATGAGGCCCATTTCCGCTGAGGCTTCTCGAGGCTAATCACGTCTAACCACTGGAACTTCCAAAGGGTCCTTCACACCCTTGCTGCAACTCAAGAAGTTCCGCGACATACCGGTCTCCACTCGAGAGGAAGCACGGGGGGTCCCGCACACATCCAGGGGAGCCCCGTTTCCGCCTCCTAGCTGGAGATGAGGGATCCTTTCCCTGTTTCGTAGGGAAAGAATTCCCGGCGTTCCCGTCGCATCTGAAGAGGAGGCGCTCTCCACAGGAAAGGCGAGAGGAACTCCAGGGTCGTGCCACCATTCCAAGAGTCCCCCAGATGTGTCAGTCCATTCCAGAGAAACCTGTTTTCCCTGCACTGCCTTGACGTTCAAGCCGAGCATCCACTCCCACCACGTGTGCACGTGGGACAGCCCTGTGGGAAAGCCTCGTGGGAAAGCCTCGTGGGAAAGACTCGAGGGAAAACCATAGATCCTTTGATCCACGCGGCGGACTGCGTGACACTGCTGCTACCGCTCTGGAGGAAAGCGCAAGTGCATGCCCGCATTCGAGACGAGGACTGACTCCCCTGGGGAGACTCCAGAAGTACCCCAAGATCCATGTCAGCACTGGAGAGGAATCCTCAGGTTCCGGCCCCGACTCCACACAAGGTCTTAGGCCCCGGCATCGACGGGAGAGGAATCCCGAGACGCCCCCGAGGAACTCGCATGGGGACTGGCCTTTCCTGAGGCCACCAGAGCGGGTCCCTGAGGTCCCCGTCGTAAGTCGAGAGCACTTGCCGCAACTCGAGAAAATCCAGGAGGTTTTGCCCTCCAGGCGAGATGAGGCCCATTTCCGCTGAGGCTTCTCGAGGCTAATCACGTCTAACCACTGGAACTTCCAAAGGGTCCTTCACACCCTTGCTGCAACTCAAGAAGTTCCCCGACATACCCGTCTCCACTCGAGAGGAAGCACGTGGGGTCCCGCACACATCCAGGGGAGCCCCGTTTCCGCCTCCTAGCTCGAGATGAGGGATCCTTTCCCTGTTTCGTAGGGAAAGAATTCCCGGCGTTCCCGTCGCATCTCAAGAGGAGGCGCTCTCCACAGGAAAGGCGAGAGGAACTCCAGGGTCGTGCCACCATTCCAAGAGTCCCCCAGATGTGTCAGTAAATTCCAGAGGAACCTGTTTTCCCTGCACTGCCTTGACGTTCAAGCCGAGTATCCACTCCCACCACGTGTGCACGTGGGACAGTCCTGTGGGAAAGCCTCGTGGGAAAGCCTCGTGGGAAAGACTCGAGGGAAAACCATAGATCCTTTGATCCACGCGGCTGACTGCGTGACACTGCTGCTACCGCTCTGGAGGAAAGCGCAAGTGCATGCCCGCATTCGAGACGAGGACTGACTCCCCTGAGGAGACTCCAGAAGTACCCCAAGATCCATGTCAGCACTGGAGAGGAATCCTCAGGTTCCGGCCCCGACTCCACACAAGGTCTTAGGCCCCGGCATCGACGGGAGAGGAATCCCCAGAGGCCCCCGAGGAACTCGCATGGGGACTGGCCTTTCCTGAGGCCACCAGAGCGGGTCCCTGAGGTCCCCGTCGTAAGTCGAGAGCACCTGCCGCAACTCGAGAAAATCCAGGAGGTTTTGCCCTCCAGGCGAGATGAGGCCCATTTCCGCTGAGGCTTCTCGAGGCTAATCACGTCTAACCACTGGAAATTCCAAAGGGTCCTTCACACCCTTGCTGCAACTCAAGAAGTTCCCCGACATACCCGTCTCCACTCGAGAGGAAGCACGGGGGGTCCCGCACACATCCAGGGGAGCCCCGTTTCCGCCTCCTAGCTCGAGATGAGGGATCCTTTCCCTGTTTCGTAGGGAAAGAATTCCCGGCGTTCCCGTCGCATCTCAAGAGGAGGCGCTCTCCATAGGAAAGGCGAGAGGAACTCCAGGGTCGTGCCACCATTCCAAGAGTCCCCCAGATGTGTCAGTCCATTCCAGAGGAACCTGTTTTCCCTGCACTGCCTTGACGTTCAAGCCGAGAATCCACTCCCACCACGTGTGCACGTGGGACAGTCCTGTGGGAAAGCCTCGTGGGAAAGCCTCGTGGGAAAGACTCGAGGGAAAACCATAGATCCTTTGATCCACGCGGCGGACTGCGTGACACTGCTGCTACCGCTCTGGAGGAAAGCGCAAGTGCATGCCCGCATTCGAGACGAGGACTGACTCCCCTGGGGAGACTCCAGAAGAACCCCAAGATCCATGTCAGCACTGGAGAGGAATCCTCAGGTTCCGGCCCCGACTCCACACAAGGTCTTAGGCCCCGGCATCGACGGGAGAGGAATCCCGAGACGCCCCCGAGGAACTCGCATGGGGACTGGCCTTTCCTGAGGCCACCAGAGCGGGTCCCTGAGGTCCCCATCGTAAGTCGAGAGCACCTGCCGCAACTCGAGAAAATCCAGGAGGTTTTGCCCTCCAGGCGAGATGAGGCCCATTTCCGCTGAGGCTTCTCGAGGCTAATCACATCTAACCGCTGGAACTTCCAAAGGGTCCTTCACACCCTTGCTGCAACTCAAGAATTTCCCCGACATACCCGTCTCCACTCGAGAGGAAGCACGTGGGGTCCCACACACATCCAGGGGAGCCCCGTTTCCGCCTCCTAGCTCGAGTTGAGGGATCCTTTCCCTGTTTCGTAGGGAAAGAATTCCCGGCGTTCCCGTCGCATCTCAAGAGGAGGCGCTCTCCACAGGAAAGGCGAGAGGAACTCCAGGGTCGTGCCACCATTCCAAGAGTCCCCCAGATGTGTCAGTCCATTCCAGAGGAACCTGTTTTCCCTGCACTGCCTTGACGTTCAAGCCGAGCATCCACTCCCACCACGTGTGCACGTGGGACAGCCCTGTGGGAAAGCCTCGTGGGAAAGCCTCGTGGGAAAGACTCGAGGGAAAACCATAGATCCTTTGATCCACGCGGCGGACTGCGTGACACTGCTGCTACCGCTCTGGAGGAAAGCGCAAGTGCATGCCCGCATTCGAGACGAGGACTGACTCCCCTGGGGAGACTCCAGAAGTACCCCAAGATATATGTCAGCACTGGAGAGGAATCCTCAGGTTCCAGCCCCGACTCCACACAAGGTCTTAGGCCCCGGCATCGACGGGAGAGGAATCCCGAGATGCCCCCGAGGAACTCGCATGGGGACTGGCCTTTCCTGAGGCCACCAGAGCGGGTCCCTGAGGTCCCCGTCGTAAGTCGAGAGCACTTGCCGCAACTCGAGAAAATCCAGGAGGTTTTGCCCTCCAGGCGAGATGAGGCCCATTTCCGCTGAGGCTTCTCGAGGCTAATCACGTCTAACCACTGGAACTTCCAAAGGGTCCTTCACACCCTTGCTGCAACTCAAGAAGTTCCCCGACATACCCGTCTCCACTCGAGAGGAAGCACGGGGGGTCCCGCACACATCCAGGGGAGCCCCGTTTCCGCCTCCTAGCTCGAGATGAGGGATCCTTTCCCTGTTTCGTAGGGAAAGAATTCCCGGCGTTCCCGTCGCATCTCAAGAGGAGGCGCTCTCCACAGGAAAGGCGAGAGGAACTCCAGGGTCGTTCCACCATTCCAAGAGTCCCCCAGATGTGTCAGTCCATTCCAGAGGAACCTGTTTTCCCTGCACTGCCTTGACGTTCAAGCCGAGGATCCACTCCCACCACGTGTGCACGTGGGACAGCCCTGTGGGAAAGCCTCGTGGGAAAGCCTCGTGGGAAAGACTCGAGGGAAAACCATAGATCCTTTGATCCACGCGGCTGACTGCGTGACACTGCTGCTACCGCTCTGGAGGAAAGCGCAAGTGCATGCCCGCATTCGAGACGAGGACTGACTCCCCTGGGGAGACTCCAGAAGTACCCCAAGATCCATGTCAGCACTGGAGAGGAATCCTCAGGTTCCGGCCCCGACTCCACACAAGGTCTTAGGCCCCGGCATCGACGGGAGAGGAATCCCCAGAGGCCCCCGAGGAACTCGCATGGGGACTGGCCTTTCCTGAGGCCACCAGAGCGGGTCCCTGAGGTCCCCGTCGTAAGTCGAGAGCACCTGCCGCAACTCGAGAAAATCCAGGAGGTTTTGCCCTCCAGGCGAGATGAGGCCCATTTCCGCTGAGGCTTCTCGAGGCTAATCACGTCTAACCACTGGAACTTCCAAAGGGTCCTTCACACCCTTGCTGCAACTCAAGAAGTTCCCCGACATACCCGTCTCCACTCTAGAGGAAGCACGGGGGGTCCCGCACACATCCAGGGGAGCCCCGTTTCCGCCTCCTAGCTCGAGATGAGGGATCCTTTCCCTGTTTCGTAGGGAAAGAATTCCCGGCGTTCCCGTCGCATCTCAAGAGGAGGCGTTCTCCACAGGAAAGGCGAGACGAACTCCAGGGTCGTGCCACCATTCCAAGAGTCCCCCAGATGTGTCAGTCCATTCCAGAGGAACCTGTTTTCCCTGCACTGCCTTGACTTTCAAGCCGAGGATCCACTCCCACCACGTGTGCACGTGGGACAGCCCTGTGGGAAAGCCTCGTGGGAAAGCCTCGTGGGAAAGACTCGAGGGAAAACCATAGATCCTTTGATCCACGCGGCGGACTGCCTGACACTGCTGCTACCGCTCTGGAGGAAAGCGCAAGTGCATGCCCGCATTCGAGACGAGGACTGACTCCCCTGGGGAGACTCCAGAAGTACCCCAAGATCCATGTCAGCACTGGAGAGGAATCCTCAGGTTCCGGCCCCGACTCCACACAAGGTCTTAGGCCCCGGCATCGACGGGAGAGGAATCCCGAGAGGCCCCCGAGGAAGTCGCATGGGGACTGGCCTTTCCTGAGGCCACCAGAGCGGGTCCCTGAGGTCCCCGTCGTAAGTCGAGAGCACCTGCCGCAACTCGAGAAAATCCAGGAGGTTTTGCCCTCCAGGCGAGATGAGGCCCATTTCCGCTGAGGCTTCTCGAGGCTAATCACGTCTAACCACTGGAACTTCCAAAGGGTCCTTCACACCCTTGCTGCAACTCAAGAAGTTCCCCGACATACCCGTCTCCACTCGAGAGGAAGCACGTGGGGTCCCGCACACATCCAGGGGAGCCCCGTTTCCGCCTCCTAGCTCGAGATGAGGGATCCTTTCCCTGTTTCGTAGGGAAAGAATTCCCGGCGTTCCCGTCGCATCTCAAGAGGAGGCGCTCTCCACAGGAAAGGCGAGAGGAACTCCAGGGTCGTGCCACCATTCCAAGAGTCCCCCAGATGTGTCAGTCCATTCCAGAGGAACCTGTTTTCCCTGCACTGCCTTGACGTTCAAGCCGAGAATCCACTCCCACCACGTGTGCACGTGGGACAGTCCTGTGGGAAAGCCTCTTGGGAAAGCCTCGTGGGAAAGACTCGAGGGAAAACCATAGATCCTTTGATCCACGCGGCGGACTGCGTGACACTGCTGCTACCGCTCTGGAGGAAAGCGCAAGTGCATGCCCGCATTCGAGACGAGGACTGACTCCCCTGGGGAGACTCCAGAAGTACCCCAAGATCCATGTCAGCACTGGAGAGTAATCCTCAGGTTCCGGCCCTGACTCCACACAAGGTCTTAGGCCCCGGCATCGACGGGAGAGGAATCCCCAGAGGCCCCCGAGGAACTCGCATGGGGACTGGCCTTTCCTGAGGCCACCAGAGCGGGTCCCTGAAGTCCCCGTCGTTAGTCGAGAGCACCTGCCGCAACTCGAGAAAATCCAGGAGGTTTTGCCCTCCAGGCGAGATGAGGCCCATTTCCGCTGAGGCTTCTCGAGGCGAATCACGTCTAACCACTGGAACTTCCAAAGGGTCCTTCACACCCTTGCTGCAACTCAAGAAGTTACCCGACATACCGGTCTCCACTCGAGAGGAAGCACGTGGGGTCCCGCACACATCCAGGGGAGCCCCGTTTCTGCCTCCTAGCTCGAGATGAGGGATCCTTTCCCTGTTTCTTAGGGAAAGAATTCCCGGCGTTCCCGTCGCATCTCAAGAGGAGGCGCTCTCCACAGGAAAGGCGAGAGGAACTCCAGGGTCGTGCCACCATTCCAAGAGTCCCCCAGATGTGTCAGTCCATTCCAGAGGAACCTGTTTTCCCTGCACTGCCTTGACGTTCAAGCCGAGGATCCACTCCCACCACATGTGCACGTGGGACAGCCCTGTGGGAAAGCCTCGTGGGAAAGCCTCGTGGGAAAGACTCGAGGGAAAACCATAGATCCTTTGATCCACGCGGCGGACAGCGTGACACTGCTGCTACCGCTCTGGAGGAAAGCGCAAGTGCATGCCCGCATTCAAGACGAGGACTGACTCCCCTGGGGAGACTCCAGAAGTACCCCAAGATCCATGTCAGCACTGGAGAGGAATCCTCAGGTTCCGGCCCCGACTCCACACAAGGTCTTAGGCCCCGGCATCGACGGGAGAGGAATCCCCAGAGGCCCCCGAGGAACTCGCATGGGGACTGGCCTTTCCTGAGGCCACCAGAGCGGGTCCCTGAGGTCCCCGTCGTAAGTCGAGAGCACCTGCCGCAACTCGAGAAAATCCAGGAGGTTTTGCCCTCCAGGCGAGATGAGGCCCATTTCCGCTGAGGCTTCTCGAGGCTAATCACGTCTAACCACTGGAACTTCCAAAGGGTCCTTCACACCCTTGCTGCAACTCAAGAAGTTCCCCGACATACCGGTCTCCACTCGAGAGGAAGCACGTGGGGTCCCGCACACATCCAGGGGAGCCCCGTTTCCGCCTCCTAGCTCGAGATGAGGGATCCTTTCCCTGTTTCTTAGGGAAAGAATTCCCGGCGTTCCCGTCGCATCTCAAGAGGAGGCGCTCTCCACAGGAAAGGCGAGAGGAACTCCAGGGTCGTGCCACCATTCCAAGAGTCCCCCAGATGTGTCAGTCCGTTCCAGAGGAACCTGTTTTCCCTGCACTGCCTTGACGTTCAAGCCGAGGATCCACTCCCACCACGTGTGCACGTGGGACAGCCCTGTGGGAAAGCCTCGTGGGAAAGCCTCGTGGGAAAGACTCGAGGGAAAACCATAGATCCTTTGATCCACGCGGCGGACTGCGTGACACTGCTGCTACCGCTCTGGAGGAAAGCGCAAGTGCATGCCCGCATTCGAGACGAGGACTGACTCCCCTGGGGAGACTCCAGAAGTACCCCAAGATCCATGTCAGCACTGGAGAGGAATCCTCAGGTTCCGGCCCCGACTCCACACAAGGTCTTAGGCCCCGGCATCGACGGGAGAGGAATCCCCAGAGGCCCCCGAGGAACTCGCATGGGGACTGGCCTTTCCTGAGGCCACCAGAGCGGGTCCCTGAGGTCCCCGTCGTAAGTCGAGAGCACCTGCCGCAACTCGAGAAAATCCAGGAGGTTTTGCCCTCCAGGCGAGATGAGGCCCATTTCCGCTGAGGCTTCTCGAGGCTAATCACGTCTAACCACTGGAACTTCCAAAGGGTCCTTCACACCCTTGCTGCAACTCAAGAAGTTCCCCGACATACCGGTCTCCACTCGAGAGGAAGCACGTGGGGTCCCGCACACATCCAGGGGAGCCCCGTTTCCGCCTCCTAGCTCGAGATGAGGGATCCTTTCCCTGTTTCTTAGGGAAAGAATTCCCGGCGTTCCCGTCGCATCTCAAGAGGAGGCGCTCTCCACAGGAAAGGCGAGAGGAACTCCAGGGTCGTGCCACCATTCCAAGAGTCCCCCAGATGTGTCAGTCCGTTCCAGAGGAACCTGTTTTCCCTGCACTGCCTTGACGTTCAAGCCGAGGATCCACTCCCACCACGTGTGCACGTGGGACAGCCCTGTGGGAAAGCCTCGTGGGAAAGCCTCGTGGGAAAGACTCGAGGGAAAACCATAGATCCTTTGATCCACGCGGCGGACTGCGTGACACTGCTGCTACCGCTCTGGAGGAAAGCGCAAGTGCATGCCCGCATTCGAGACGAGGACTGACTCCCCTGGGGAGACTCCAGAAGTACCCCAAGATCCATGTCAGCACTGGAGAGTAATCCTCAGGTTCCGGCCCTGACTCCACACAAGGTCTTAGGCCCCGGCATCGACGGGAGAGGAATCCCCAGAGGCCCCCGAGGAACTCGCATGGGGACTGGCCTTTCCTGAGGCCACCAGAGCGGGTCCCTGAAGTCCCCGTCGTTAGTCGAGAGCACCTGCCGCAACTCGAGAAAATCCAGGAGGTTTTGCCCTCCAGGCGAGATGAGGCCCATTTCCGCTGAGGCTTCTCGAGGCGAATCACGTCTAACCACTG
Organism: Ovis canadensis; assembly: GCF_042477335.2. Taxonomy (NCBI): domain Eukaryota; kingdom Metazoa; phylum Chordata; class Mammalia; order Artiodactyla; family Bovidae; genus Ovis; species Ovis canadensis. The sequence continues at coordinate 2,369,562 of NC_091259.1, forward strand.
GAACTTCCAAAGGGTCCTTCACACCCTTGCTGCAACTCAAGAAGTTCCCCGACATACCCGTCTCCACTCGAGAGGAAGCACGTGGGGTCCCGCACACATCCAGGGGAGCCCCGTTTCTGCCTCCTAGCTCGAGATGAGGGATCCTTTCCCTGTTTCTTAGGGAAAGAATTCCCGGCGTTCCCGTCGCATCTCAAGAGGAGGCGCTCTCCACAGGAAAGGCGAGAGGAACTCCAGGGTCGTGCCACCATTCCAAGAGTCCCCCAGATGTGTCAGTCCATTCCAGAGGAACCTGTTTTCCCTGCACTGCCTTGACGTTCAAGCCGAGGATCCACTCCCACCACATGTGCACGTGGGACAGCCCTGTGGGAAAGCCTCGTGGGAAAGCCTCGTGGGAAAGACTCGAGGGAAAACCATAGATCCTTTGATCCACGCGGCGGACAGCGTGACACTGCTGCTACCGCTCTGGAGGAAAGCGCAAGTGCATGCCCGCATTCAAGACGAGGACTGACTCCCCTGGGGAGACTCCAGAAGTACCCCAAGATCCATGTCAGCACTGGAGAGGAATCCTCAGGTTCCGGCCCCGACTCCACACAAGGTCTTAGGCCCCGGCATCGACGGGAGAGGAATCCCCAGAGGCCCCCGAGGAACTCGCATGGGGACTGGCCTTTCCTGAGGCCACCAGAGCGGGTCCCTGAGGTCCCCGTCGTAAGTCGAGAGCACCTGCCGCAACTCGAGAAAATCCAGGAGGTTTTGCCCTCCAGGCGAGATGAGGCCCATTTCCGCTGAGGCTTCTCGAGGCTAATCACGTCTAACCACTGGAACTTCCAAAGGGTCCTTCACACCCTTGCTGCAACTCAAGAAGTTCCCCGACATACCGGTCTCCACTCGAGAGGAAGCACGTGGGGTCCCGCACACATCCAGGGGAGCCCCGTTTCCGCCTCCTAGCTCGAGATGAGGGATCCTTTCCCTGTTTCTTAGGGAAAGAATTCCCGGCGTTCCCGTCGCATCTCAAGAGGAGGCGCTCTCCACAGGAAAGGCGAGAGGAACTCCAGGGTCGTGCCACCATTCCAAGAGTCCCCCAGATGTGTCAGTCCGTTCCAGAGGAACCTGTTTTCCCTGCACTGCCTTGACGTTCAAGCCGAGGATCCACTCCCACCACGTGTGCACGTGGGACAGCCCTGTGGGAAAGCCTCGTGGGAAAGCCTCGTGGGAAAGACTCGAGGGAAAACCATAGATCCTTTGATCCACGCGGCGGACTGCGTGACACTGCTGCTACCGCTCTGGAGGAAAGCGCAAGTGCATGCCCGCATTCGAGACGAGGACTGACTCCCCTGGGGAGACTCCAGAAGTACCCCAAGATCCATGTCAGCACTGGAGAGGAATCCTCAGGTTCCGGCCCCGACTCCACACAAGGTCTTAGGCCCCGGCATCGACGGGAGAGGAATCCCCAGAGGCCCCCGAGGAACTCGCATGGGGACTGGCCTTTCCTGAGGCCACCAGAGCGGGTCCCTGAGGTCCCCGTCGTAAGTCGAGAGCACTTGCCGCAACTCGAGAAAATCCAGGAGGTTTTGCCCTCCAGGCGAGATGAGGCCCATTTCCGCTGAGGCTTCTCGAGGCTAATCACGTCTAACCACTGGAACTTCCAAAGGGTCCTTCACACCCTTGCTGCAACTCAAGAAGTTCCCCGACATACCCGTCTCCACTCGAGAGGAAGCACGTGGGGTCCCGCACACATCCAGGGGAGCCCCGTTTCCGCCTCCTAGCTCGAGATGAGGGATCCTTTCCCTGTTTCGTAGGGAAAGAATTCCCGGCGTTCCCGTCGCATCTCAAGAGGAGGCGCTCTCCACAGGGAAGGCGAGAGGAACTCCAGGGTCGTGCCACCATTCCAAGAGTCCCCCAGATGTGTCAGTCCATTCCAGAGGAACCTGTTTTCCCTGCACTGCCTTGACGTTGAAGCCGAGGATCCACTCCCACCACGTGTGCACGTGGGACAGCCCTGTGGGAAAACCTCGTGGGAAAGCCTCGTGGGAAAGACTCGAGGGAAAACCATAGATATTTGATCCACGCGGCTGACTGCGTGACACTGCTGCTACCGCTCTGGAGGAAAGCGCAAGTGCATGCCCGAATTCGAGACGAGGACTGACTCCCCTGGGGAGACTCCAGAAGTACCCCAAGATCCATGTCAGCACTGGAGAGGAATCCTCAGGTTCCGGCCCCGACTCCACACAAGGTCTTAGGCCCCGGCATCGACGGGAGAGGAATCCCCAGAGGCCCCCGAGGAACTCGCATGGGGACTGGCCTTTCCTGAGGCCACCAGAGCGGGTCCCTGAGGTCCCCGTCGTAAGTCGAGAGCACCTGCCGCAACTCGAGAAAATCCAGGGGTTTTGCCCTCCAGGCGAGATGAGGCCCATTTCCGCTGAGGCTTCTCGAGGCTAATCACGTCTAACCACTGGAACTTCCAAAGGGTCCTTCACACCCTTGCTGCAACTCAAGAAGTTCCCCGACATACCCGTCTCCACTCGAGAGGAAGCACGGGGGGTCCCGCACACATCCAGGGGAGCCCCGTTTCCGCCTCCTAGCTCGAGATGAGGGATCCTTTCCCTGTTTCGTAGGGAAAGAATTCCCGGCGTTCCCGTCGCATCTCAAGAGGAGGCGCTCTCCACAGGAAAGGCGAGAGGAACTCCAGGGTCGTGCCACCATTCCAAGAGTCCCCCAGATGTGTCAGTCCATTCCAGAGGAACCTGTTTTCCCTGCACTGCCTTGACGTTCAAGCCGAGGATCCACTCCCACCACGTGTGCACGTGGGACAGCCCTGTGGGAAAGCCTCGTGGGAAAGCCTCGTGGGAAAGACTCGAGGGAAAACCATAGATCCTTTGATCCACGCGGCGGACTGCGTGACACTGCTGCTACCGCTCTGGAGGAAAGCGCAAGTGCATGCCCGCATTCGAGACGAGGACTGACTCCCCTGGGGAGACTCCAGAAGTACCCCAAGATCCATGTCAGCACTGGAGAGGAATCCTCAGGTTCCGGCCCCGACTCCACACAAGGTCTTAGGCCCCGGCATCGACGGGAGAGGAATCCCCAGAGGCCCCCGAGGAACTCGCATGGGGACTGGCCTTTCCTGAGGCCACCAGAGCGGGTCCCTGAGGTCCCCGTCGTAAGTCGAGAGCACCTGCCGCAACTCGAGAAAATCCAGGAGGTTTTGCCCTCCAGGCGAGATGAGGCCCATTTCCGCTGAGGCTTCTCGAGGCTAATCACGTCTAACCACTGGAACTTCCAAAGGGTCCTTCACACCCTTGCTGCAACTCAAGAAGTTCCCCGACATACCCGTCTCCACTCGAGAGGAAGCACGGGGGGTCCCGCACACATCCAGGGGAGCCCCGTTTCCGCCTCCTAGCTCGAGATGAGGGATCCTTTCCCTGTTTCGTAGGGAAAGAATTCCCGGCGTTCCCGTCGCATCTCAAGAGGAGGCGCTCTCCACAGGAAAGGCGAGAGGAACTCCAGGGTCGTGCCACCATTCCAAGAGTCCCCCAGATGTGTCAGTCCATTCCAGAGGAACCTGTTTTCCCTGCACTGCCTTGACGTTCAAGCCGAGGATCCACTCCCACCACGTGTGCACGTGGGACAGCCCTGTGGGAAAGCCTCGTGGGAAAGCCTCGTGGGAAAGACTCGAGGGAAAACCATAGATCCTTTGATCCACGCGGCGGACTGCGTGACACTGCTGCTACCGCTCTGGAGGAAAGCGCAAGTGCATGCCCGCATTCGAGACGAGGACTGACTCCCCTGGGGAGACTCCAGAAGTACCCCAAGATCCATGTCACCACTGGAGAGGAATCCTCAGGTTCCGGCCCCGACTCCACACAAGGTCTTAGGCCCCGGCATCGACGGGAGTGGAATCCCCAGAGGCCCCCGAGGAACTCGCATGGGGACTGGCCTTTCCTGAGGCCACCAGAGCGGGTCCCTGAGGTCCCCGTCGTAAGTCGAGAGCACCTGCCGCAACTCGAGAAAATCCAGGAGGTTTTGCCCTCCAGGCGAGATGAGGCCCATTTCCGCTGAGGCTTCTCGAGGCTAATCACGTCTAACCACTGGAACTTCCAAAGGGTCCTTCACACCCTTGCTGCAACTCAAGAAGTTCCCCGACATACCCGTCTCCACTCGAGAGGAAGCACGGGGGGTCCCGCACACATCCAGGGGAGCCCCGTTTCCGCCTCCTAGCTCGAGATGAGGGATCCTTTCCCTGTTTCGTAGGGAAAGAATTCCCGGCGTTCCCGTCGCATCTCAAGAGGAGGCGCTCTCCACAGGAAAGGCGAGAGGAACTCCAGGGTCGTGCCACCATTCCAAGAGTCCCCCAGATGTGTCAGTCCATTCCAGAGGAACCTGTTTTCCCTGCACTGCCTTGACTTTCAAGCCGAGGATCCACTCCCACCACGTGTGCACGTGGGACAGCACTGTGGGAAAGCCTCGTGGGAAAGCCTCGTGGGAAAGACTCGAGGGAAAACCATAGATCCTTTGATCCACGCGGCGGACTGCCAGACACTGCTGCTACCGCTCTGGAGGAAAGCGCAAGTGCATGCCCGCATTCGAGACGAGGACTGACTCCCCTGGGGAGACTCCAGAAGTACCCCAAGATCCATGTCAGCAATGGAGAGGAATCCTCAGGTTCCGGCCCCGACTCCACACAAGGTCTTAGGCCCCGGCATCGACGGGAGAGGAATCCCCAGAGGCCCCCGAGGAAGTCGCATGGGGACTGGCCTTTCCTGAGGCCACCAGAGCGGGTCCCTGAGGTCCCCGTCGTAAGTCGAGAGCACCTGCCGCAACTCGAGAAAATCCAGGAGGTTTTGCCCTCCAGGCGAGATGAGGCCCATTTCCGCTGAGGCTTCTCGAGGCTAATCACGTCTAACCACTGGAACTTCCAAAGGGTCCTTCACACCCTTGCTGCAACTCAAGAAATTCCCCGACATACCCGTCTCCACTCGAGAGGAAGCACGGGGGGTCCCGCACACATCCAGGGGAGCCCCGTTTCCGCCTCCTAGCTCGAGATGAGGGATCCTTTCCCTGTTTCGTAGGGAAAGAATTCCCGGCGTTCCCGTTGCATCTCAAGAGGAGGCGCTCTCCACAGGGAAGGCGAGAGGAACTCCAGGGTCGTGCCACCATTCCAAGAGTCCCCCAGATGTGTCAGTCCATTCCAGAGGAACCTGTTTTCCCTGCACTGCCTTGACTTTCAAGCCGAGGATCCACTCCCACCACGTGTGCACGTGGGACAGCCCTGTGGGAAAGCCTCGTGGGAAAGCCTCGTGGGAAAGACTCGAGGGAAAAACATAGATCCTTTGATCCACGCGGCGGACTGCGTGACACTGCTGCTACCGCTCTGGAGGAAAGCGCAAGTGCATGCCCGCATTCGAGACGAGGACTGACTCCCCTGGGGAGACTCCAGAAGTACCCCAAGATCCATGTCAGCACTGGAGAGGAATCCTCAGGTTCCGGCCCCGACTCCACACAAGGTCTTAGGCCCCGGCATCGACGGGAGAGGAATCCCGAGAGGCCCCCGAGGAAGTCGCATGGGGACTGGCCTTTCCTGAGGCCACCAGAGCGGGTCCCTGAGGTCCCCGTCGTAAGTCGAGAGCACCTGCCGCAACTCGAGAAAATCCAGGAGGTTTTGCCCTCCAGGCGAGATGAGGCCCATTTCCGCTGAGGCTTCTCGAGGCTAATCACGTCTAACCACTGGAACTTCCAAAGGGTCCTTCACACCCTTGCTGCAACTCAAGAAGTTCCCCGACATACCCGTCTCCACTCGAGAGGAAGCACGGGGGGTCCCGCACACATCCAGGGGAGCCCCGTTTCCGCCTCCTAGCTCGAGATGAGGGATCCTTTCCCTGTTTCGTAGGGAAAGAATTCCCGGCGTTCCCGTTGCATCTCAAGAGGAGGCGCTCTCCACAGGGAAGGCGAGAGGAACTCCAGGGTCGTGCCACCATTCCAAGAGTCCCCCAGATGTGTCAGTCCATTCCAGAGGAACCTGTTTTCCCTGCACTGCCTTGACTTTCAAGCCGAGGATCCACTCCCACCACGTGTGCACGTGGGACAGCCCTGTGGGAAAGCCTCGTGGGAAAGCCACGTGGGAAAGACTCGAGGGAAAACCATAGATCCTTTGATCCACGCGGCGGACTGCGTGACACTGCTGCTACCGCTCTGGAGGAAAGCGCAAGTGCATGCCCGCATTCGAGACGAGGACTGACTCCCCTGGGGAGACTCCAGAAGTACCCCAAGATCCATGTCAGCACTGGAGAGGAATCCTCAGGTTCCGGCCCCGACTCCACACAAGGTCTTAGGCCCCGGCATCGACGGGAGAGGAATCCCCAGAGGCCCCCGAGGAACTCGCATGGGGACTGGCCTTTCCTGAGGCCACCAGAGCGGGTCCCTGAGGTCCCCGTCGTAAGTCGAGAGCACCTGCCGCAACTCGAGAAAATCCAGGAGGTTTTGCCCTCCAGGCGAGATGAGGCCCATTTCCGCTGAGGCTTCTCGAGGCTAATCACGTCTAACCACTGGAACTTCCAAAGGGTCCTTCACACCCTTGCTGCAACTCAAGAAGTTCCCCGACATACCCGTCTCCACTCGAGAGGAAGCACGGGGGGTCCCGCACACATCCAGGGGAGCCCCGTTTCCGCCTCCTAGCTCGAGATGAGGGATCCTTTCCCTGTTTCGTAGGGAAAGAATTCCCGGCGTTCCCGTCGCATCTCAACAGGAGGCGCTCTCCACAGGAAAGGCGAGAGGAACTCCAGGGTCGTGCCACCATTCCAAGAGTCCCCCAGATGTGTCAGTCCATTCCAGAGGAACCTGTTTTCCCTGCACTGCCTTGACGTTCAAGCCGAGGATCCACTCCCACCACGTGTGCACGTGGGACAGCCCTGTGGGAAAGCCTCGTGGGAAAGCCTCGTGGGAAAGACTCGAGGGAAAACCATAGATCCTTTGATCCACGCGGCGGACTGCGTGACACTGCTGCTACCGCTCTGGAGGAAAGCGCAAGTGCATGCCCGCATTCGAGACGAGGACTGACTCCCCTGGGGAGACTCCAGAAGTACCCCAAGATCCATGTCAGCACTGGAGAGGAATCCTCAGGTTCCGGCCCCGACTCCACACAAGGTCTTAGGCCCCGGCATCGACGGGAGAGGAATCCCCAGAGGCCCCCGAGGAACTCGCATGGGGACTGGCCTTTCCTGAGGCCACCAGAGCGGGTCCCTGAGGTCCCCGTCGTAAGTCGAGAGCACCTGCCGCAACTCGAGAAAATCCAGGAGGTTTTGCCCTCCAGGCGAGATGAGGCCCATTTCCGCTGAGGCTTCTCGAGGCTAATCACGTCTAACCACTGGAACTTCCAAAGGGTCCTTCACACCCTTGCTGCAACTCAAGAAGTTCCCCGACATACCCGTCTCCACTCGAGAGGAAGCACGGGGGGTCCCGCACACATCCAGGGGAGCCCCGTTTCCGCCTCCTAGCTCGAGATGAGGGATCCTTTCCCTGTTTCGTAGGGAAAGAATTCCCGGCGTTCCCGTCGCATCTCAAGAGGAGGCGCTCTCCACAGGAAAGGCGAGAGGAACTCCAGGGTCGTGCCACCATTCCAAGAGTCCCCCAGATGTGTCAGTCCATTCCAGAGGAACCTGTTTTCCCTGCACTGCCTTGACGTTCAAGCCGAGGATCCACTCCCACCACGTGTGCACGTGGGACAGCCCTGTGGGAAAGCCTCGTGGGAAAGCCTCGTGGGAAAGACTCGAGGGAAAACCATAGATCCTTTGATCCACGCGGCGGACTGCGTGACACTGCTGCTACCGCTCTGGAGGAAAGCGCAAGTGCATGCCCGCATTCGAGACGAGGACTGACTCCCCTGGGGAGACTCCAGAAGTACCCCAAGATCCATGTCACCACTGGAGAGGAATCCTCAGGTTCCGGCCCCGACTCCACACAAGGTCTTAGGCCCCGGCATCGACGGGAGTGGAATCCCCAGAGGCCCCCGAGGAACTCGCATGGGGACTGGCCTTTCCTGAGGCCACCAGAGCGGGTCCCTGAGGTCCCCGTCGTAAGTCGAGAGCACCTGCCGCAACTCGAGAAAATCCAGGAGGTTTTGCCCTCCAGGCGAGATGAGGCCCATTTCCGCTGAGGCTTCTCGAGGCTAATCACGTCTAACCACTGGAACTTCCAAAGGGTCCTTCACACCCTTGCTGCAACTCAAGAAGTTCCCCGACATACCCGTCTCCACTCGAGAGGAAGCACGGGGGGTCCCGCACACATCCAGGGGAGCCCCGTTTCCGCCTCCTAGCTCGAGATGAGGGATCCTTTCCCTGTTTCGTAGGGAAAGAATTCCCGGCGTTCCCGTCGCATCTCAAGAGGAGGCGCTCTCCACAGGAAAGGCGAGAGGAACTCCAGGGTCGTGCCACCATTCCAAGAGTCCCCCAGATGTGTCAGTCCATTCCAGAGGAACCTGTTTTCCCTGCACTGCCTTGACTTTCAAGCCGAGGATCCACTCCCACCACGTGTGCACGTGGGACAGCCCTGTGGGAAAGCCTCGTGGGAAAGCCTCGTGGGAAAGACTCGAGGGAAAACCATAGATCCTTTGATCCACGCGGCGGACTGCCAGACACTGCTGCTACCGCTCTGGAGGAAAGCGCAAGTGCATGCCCGCATTCGAGACGAGGACTGACTCCCCTGGGGAGACTCCAGAAGTACCCCAAGATCCATGTCAGCAATGGAGAGGAATCCTCAGGTTCCGGCCCCGACTCCACACAAGGTCTTAGGCCCCGGCATCGACGGGAGAGGAATCCCCAGAGGCCCCCGAGGAAGTCGCATGGGGACTGGCCTTTCCTGAGGCCACCAGAGCGGGTCCCTGAGGTCCCCGTCGTAAGTCGAGAGCACCTGCCGCAACTCGAGAAAATCCAGGAGGTTTTGCCCTCCAGGCGAGATGAGGCCCATTTCCGCTGAGGCTTCTCGAGGCTAATCACGTCTAACCACTGGAACTTCCAAAGGGTCCTTCACACCCTTGCTGCAACTCAAGAAATTCCCCGACATACCCGTCTCCACTCGAGAGGAAGCACGGGGGGTCCCGCACACATCCAGGGGAGCCCCGTTTCCGCCTCCTAGCTCGAGATGAGGGATCCTTTCCCTGTTTCGTAGGGAAAGAATTCCCGGCGTTCCCGTTGCATCTCAAGAGGAGGCGCTCTCCACAGGGAAGGCGAGAGGAACTCCAGGGTCGTGCCACCATTCCAAGAGTCCCCCAGATGTGTCAGTCCATTCCAGAGGAACCTGTTTTCCCTGCACTGCCTTGACTTTCAAGCCGAGGATCCACTCCCACCACGTGTGCACGTGGGACAGCCCTGTGGGAAAGCCTCGTGGGAAAGCCTCGTGGGAAAGACTCGAGGGAAAAACATAGATCCTTTGATCCACGCGGCGGACTGCGTGACACTGCTGCTACCGCTCTGGAGGAAAGCGCAAGTGCATGCCCGCATTCGAGACGAGGACTGACTCCCCTGGGGAGACTCCAGAAGTACCCCAAGATCCATGTCAGCACTGGAGAGGAATCCTCAGGTTCCGGCCCCGACTCCACACAAGGTCTTAGGCCCCGGCATCGACGGGAGAGGAATCCCGAGAGGCCCCCGAGGAAGTCGCATGGGGACTGGCCTTTCCTGAGGCCACCAGAGCGGGTCCCTGAGGTCCCCGTCGTAAGTCGAGAGCACCTGCCGCAACTCGAGAAAATCCAGGAGGTTTTGCCCTCCAGGCGAGATGAGGCCCATTTCCGCTGAGGCTTCTCGAGGCTAATCACGTCTAACCACTGGAACTTCCAAAGGGTCCTTCACACCCTTGCTGCAACTCAAGAAGTTCCCCGACATACCCGTCTCCACTCGAGAGGAAGCACGGGGGGTCCCGCACACATCCAGGGGAGCCCCGTTTCCGCCTCCTAGCTCGAGATGAGGGATCCTTTCCCTGTTTCGTAGGGAAAGAATTCCCGGCGTTCCCGTTGCATCTCAAGAGGAGGCGCTCTCCACAGGGAAGGCGAGAGGAACTCCAGGGTCGTGCCACCATTCCAAGAGTCCCCCAGATGTGTCAGTCCATTCCAGAGGAACCTGTTTTCCCTGCACTGCCTTGACTTTCAAGCCGAGGATCCACTCCCACCACGTGTGCACGTGGGACAGCCCTGTGGGAAAGCCTCGTGGGAAAGCCACGTGGGAAAGACTCGAGGGAAAACCATAGATCCTTTGATCCACGCGGCGGACTGCGTGACACTGCTGCTACCGCTCTGGAGGAAAGCGCAAGTGCATGCCCGCATTCGAGACGAGGACTGACTCCCCTGGGGAGACTCCAGAAGTACCCCAAGATCCATGTCAGCACTGGAGAGGAATCCTCAGGTTCCGGCCCCGACTCCACACAAGGTCTTAGGCCCCGGCATCGACGGGAGAGGAATCCCCAGAGGCCCCCGAGGAACTCGCATGGGGACTGGCCTTTCCTGAGGCCACCAGAGCGGGTCCCTGAGGTCCCCGTCGTAAGTCGAGAGCACCTGCCGCAACTCGAGAAAATCCAGGAGGTTTTGCCCTCCAGGCGAGATGAGGCCCATTTCCGCTGAGGCTTCTCGAGGCTAATCACGTCTAACCACTGGAACTTCCAAAGGGTCCTTCACACCCTTGCTGCAACTCAAGAAGTTCCCCGACATACCCGTCTCCACTCGAGAGGAAGCACGGGGGGTCCCGCACACATCCAGGGGAGCCCCGTTTCCGCCTCCTAGCTCGAGATGAGGGATCCTTTCCCTGTTTCGTAGGGAAAGAATTCCCGGCGTTCCCGTCGCATCTCAAGAGGAGGCGCTCTCCACAGGAAAGGCGAGAGGAACTCCAGGGTCGTGCCACCATTCCAAGAGTCCCCCAGATGTGTCAGTCCATTCCAGAGGAACCTGTTTTCCCTGCACTGCCTTGACGTTCAAGCCGAGGATCCACTCCCACCACGTGTGCACGTGGGACAGCCCTGTGGGAAAGCCTCGTGGGAAAGCCTCGTGGGAAAGACTCGAGGGAAAACCATAGATCCTTTGATCCACGCGGCGGACTGCGTGACACTGCTGCTACCGCTCTGGAGGAAAGCGCAAGTGCATGCCCGCATTCGAGACGAGGACTGACTCCCCTGGGGAGACTCCAGAAGTACCCCAAGATCCATGTCAGCACTGGAGAGGAATCCTCAGGTTCCGGCCCCGACTCCACACAAGGTCTTAGGCCCCGGCATCGACGGGAGAGGAATCCCGAGAGGCCCCCGAGGAAGTCGCATGGGGACTGGCCTTTCCTGAGGCCACCAGAGCGGGTCCCTGAGGTCCCCGTCGTAAGTCGAGAGCACCTGCCGCAACTCGAGAAAATCCAGGAGGTTTTGCCCTCCAGGCGAGATGAGGCCTATTTCCGCTGAGGCTTCTCGAGGCTAATCACGTCTAACCACTGGAACTTCCAAAGGGTCCTTCACACCCTTGCTGCAACTCAAGAAGTTCCCCGACATACCCGTCTCCACTCGAGAGGAAGCACGTGGGGTCCCGCACACATCCAGGGGAGCCCCGTTTCCGCCTCCTAGCTCGAGATGAGGGATCCTTTCCCTGTTTCGTAGGGAAAGAATTCCCGGCGTTCCCGTCGCATCTCAAGAGGAGGCGCTCTCCACAGGAAAGGCGAGAGGAACTCCAGGGTCGTGCCACCATTCCAAGAGTCCCCCAGATGTGTCAGTCCATTCCAGAGGAACCTGTTTTCCCTGCACTGCCTTGACTTTCAAGCCGAGGATCCACTCCCACCACGTGTGCACGTGGGACAGCCCTGTGGGAAAGCCTCGTGGGAAAGCCTCGTGGGAAAGACTCGAGGGAAAACCATAGATCCTTTGATCCACGCGACGGACTGCCAGACACTGCTGCTACCGCTCTGGAGGAAAGCGCAAGTGCATGCCCGCATTCGAGACGAGGACTGACTCCCCTGGGGAGACTCCAGAAGTACCCCAAGATCCATGTCAGCAATGGAGAGGAATCCTCAGGTTCCGGCCCCGACTCCACACAAGGTCTTAGGCCCCGGCATCGACGGGAGAGGAATCCCGAGAGGCCCCCGAGGAAGTCGCATGGGGACTGGCCTTTCCTGAGGCCACCAGAGCGGGTCCCTGAGGTCCCCGTCGTAAGTCGAGAGCACCTGCCGCAACTCGAGAAAATCCAGGAGGTTTTGCCCTCCAGGCGAGATGAGGCCCATTTCCGCTGAGGCTTCTCGAGGCGAATCACGTCTAACCACTGGAACTTCCAAAGGGTCCTTCACACCCTTGCTGCAACTCAAGAAATTCCCCGACATACCCGTCTCCACTCGAGAGGAAGCACGGGGGGTCCCGCACACATCCAGGGGAGCCCCGTTTCCGCCTCCTAGCTCGAGATGAGGGATCCTTTCCCTGTTTCGTAGGGAAAGAATTCCCGGCGTTCCCGTTGCATCTCAAGAGGAGGCGCTCTCCACAGGGAAGGCGAGAGGAACTCCAGGGTTGTGCCACCATTCCAAGAGTCCCCCAGATGTGTCAGTCCATTCCAGAGGAACCTGTTTTCCCTGCACTGCCTTGACTTTCAAGCCGAGGATGCACTCCCACCACGTGTGCACGTGGGACAGCCCTGTGGGAAAGCCTCGTGGGAAAGCCTCGTGGGAAAGACTCGAGGGAAAAACATAGATCCTTTGATCCACGCGGCGGACTGCGTGACACTGCTGCTACCGCTCTGGAGGAAAGCGCAAGTGCATGCCCGCATTCGAGACGAGGACTGACTCCCCTGGGGAGACTCCAGAAGTACCCCAAGATCCATGTCAGCACTGGAGAGGAATCCTCAGGTTCCGGCCCCGACTCCACACAAGGTCTTAGGCCCCGGCATCGACGGGAGAGGAATCCCCAGAGGCCCCCGAGGAACTCTCATGGGGACTGGCCTTTCCTGAGGCCACCAGAGCGGGTCCCTGAGGTCCCCGTCGTAAGTCGAGAGCACTTGCCGCAACTCGAGAAAATCCAGGAGGTTTTGCCCTCCAGGCGAGATGAGGCCCATTTCCGCTGAGGCTTCTCGAGGCTAATCACGTCTAACCACTGGAACTTCCAAAGGGTCCTTCACACCCTTGCTGCAACTCAAGAAGTTCCCCGACATACCCGTCTCCACTCGAGAGGAAGCACGTGGGGTCCCGCACACATCCAGGGGAGCCCCGTTTCCGCCTCCTAGCTCGAGATGAGGGATCCTTTCCCTGTTTCGTAGGGAAAGAATTCCCGGCGTTCCCGTCGCATCTTAAGAGGAGGCGCTCTCCACAGGAAAGGCGAGAGGAACTCCAGGGTCGTGCCACCATTCCAAGAGTTCCCCAGATGTGTCAGTCCATTCCAGAGGAACCTGTTTTCCCTGCACTGCCTTGACGTTCAAGCCGAGGATCCACTCCCACCACGTGTGCACGTGGGACAGCCCTGTGGGAAAACCTCGTGGGAAAGCCTCGTGGGAAAGACTCGAGGGAAAACCATAGATTCTTTGATCCACGCGGCTGACTGCGTGACACTGCTGCTACCGCTCTGGAGGAAAGCGCAAGTGCATGCCCGCATTCGAGACGAGGACTGACTCCCCTGGGGAGACTCCAGAAGTACCCCAAGATCCATGTCAGCACTGGAGAGGAATCCTCAGGTTCCGGCCCCGACTCCACACAAGGTCTTAGGCCCCGGCATCGACGGGAGAGGAATCCCCAGAGGCCCCCGAGGAACTCGCATGGGGACTGGCCTTTCCTGAGGCCACCAGAGCGGGACCCTGAAGTCCCCGTCGTAAGTCGAGAGCACCTGCCGCAACTCGAGAAAATCCAGGAGGTTTTGCCCTCCAGGCGAGATGAGGCCCATTTCCGCTGAGGCTTCTCGAGGCTAATCACGTCTAACCACTGGAACTTCCAAAGGGTCCTTCACACCCTTGCTGCAACTCAAGAAGTTCCCCGACATACCCGTCTCCACTCGAGAGGAAGCACGGGGGGTCCCGCACACATCCAGGGGAGCCCCGTTTCCGCCTCCTAGCTCGAGATGAGGGATCCTTTCCCTGTTTCGTAGGGAAAGAATTCCCGGCGTTCCCGTCGCATCTCAAGAGGAGGCGCTCTCCACAGGAAAGGCGAGAGGAACTCCAGGGTCGTGCCACCATTCCAAGAGTCCCCCAGATGTGTCAGTCCATTCCAGAGGAACCTGTTTTCCCTGCACTGCCTTGACGTTCAAGCCGAGCATCCACTCCCACCACGTGTGCACGTGGGACAGCCCTGTGGGAAAGCCTCGTGGGAAAGCCTCGTGGGAAAGACTCGAGGGAAAACCATAGATCCTTTGATCCACGCGGCGGACTGCCTGACACTGCTGCTACCGCTCTGGAGGAAAGCGCAAGTGCATGCCCGCATTCGAGACGAGGACTGACTCCCCTGGGGAGACTCCAGAAGTACCCCAAGATCCATGTCAGCACTGGAGAGGAATCCTCAGGTTCCGGCCCCGACTCCACACAAGGTCTTAGGCCCCGGCATCGACGGGAGAGGAATCCCGAGAGGCCCCCGAGGAAGTCGCATGGGGACTGGCCTTTCCTGAGGCCACCAGAGCGGGTCCCTGAGGTCCCCGTCGTAAGTCGAGAGCACCTGCCGCAACTCGAGAAAATCCAGGAGGTTTTGCCCTCCAGGCGAGATGAGGCCCATTTCCGCTGAGGCTTCTCGAGGCTAATCACGTCTAACCACTGGAACTTCCAAAGGGTCCTTCACACCCTTGCTGCAACTCAAGAAGTTCCCCGACATACCCGTCTCCACTCGATAGGAAGCACGGGGGGTCCCGCACACATCCAGGGGAGCCCCGTTTCCGCCTCCTAGCTCGAGATGAGGGATCCTTTCCCTGTTTCGTAGGGAAAGAATTCCCGGCGTTCCCGTTGCATCTCAAGAGGAGGCGCTCTCCACAGGGAAGGCGAGAGGAACTCCAGGGTCGTGCCACCATTCCAAGAGTCCCCCAGATGTGTCAGTCCATTCCAGAGGAACCTGTTTTCCCTGCACTGCCTTGACTTTCAAGCCGAGGATCCACTCCCACCACGTGTGCACGTGGGACAGCCCTGTGGGAAAGCCTCGTGGGAAAGCCTCGTGGGAAAGACTCGAGGGAAAACCATAGATCCTTTGATCCACGCGGCGGACTGCGTGACACTGCTGCTACCGCTCTGGAGGAAAGCGCAAGTGCATGCCCGCATTCGAGACGAGGACTGACTCCCCTGGGGAGACTCCAGAAGTACCCCAAGATCCATGTCAGCACTGGAGAGGAATCCTCAGGTTCCGGCCCCGACTCCACACAAGGTCTTAGGCCCCGGCATCGACGGGAGAGGAATCCCCAGAGGCCCCTGAGGAACTCTCATGGGGACTGGCCTTTCCTGAGGCCACCAGAGCGGGTCCCTGAGGTCCCCGTCGTAAGTCGAGAGCACCTGCCGCAACTCGAGAAAATCCAGGAGGTTTTGCCCTCCAGGCGAGATGAGGCCCATTTCCGCTGAGGCTTCTCGAGGCTAATCACGTCTAACCACTGGAACTTCCAAAGGGTCCTTCACACCCTTGCTGCAACTCAAGAAGTTCCCCGACATACCCGTCTCCACTCGAGAGGAAGCACGGGGGGTCCCGCACACATCCAGGGGAGCCCCGTTTCCGCCTCCTAGCTCGAGATGAGGGATCCTTTCCCTGTTTCGTAGGGAAAGAATTCCCGGCGTTCCCGTCGCATCTTAAGAGGAGGCGATCTCCACAGGAAAGGCGAGAGGAACTCCAGGGTCGTGCCACCATTCCAAGAGTCCCCCAGATGTGTCAGTCCATTCCAGAGGAACCTGTTTTCCCTGCACTGCCTTGACTTTCAAGCCGAGGATCCACTCCCACCACGTGTGCACGTGGGACAGCCCTGTGGGAAAGCCTCGTGGGAAAGCCTCGTGGGAAAGACTCGAGGGAAAACCATAGATCCTTTGATCCACGCGGCGGACTGCCTGACACTGCTGCTACCGCTCTGGAGGAAAGCGCAAGTGCATGCCCGCATTCGAGACGAGGACTGAATCCCCTGGGGAGACTCCAGAAGTACCCCAAGATCCATGTCAGCACTGGAGAGGAATCCTCAGGTTCCGGCCCCGACTCCACACAAGGTCTTAGGCCCCGGCATCGACGGGAGAGGAATCCCGAGAGGCCCCCGAGGAAGTCGCATGGGGACTGGCCTTTCCTGAGGCCACCAGAGCGGGTCCCTGAGGTCCCCGTCGTAAGTCGAGAGCACCTGCCGCAACTCGAGAAAATCCAGGAGGTTTTGCCCTCCAGGCGAGATGAGGCCTATTTCCGCTGAGGCTTCTCGAGGCTAATCACGTCTAACCACTGGAACTTCCAAAGGGTCCTTCACACCCTTGCTGCAACTCAAGAAGTTCCCCGACATACCCGTCTCCACTCGAGAGGAAGCACGTGGGGTCCCGCACACATCCAGGGGAGCCCCGTTTCCGCCTCCTAGCTCGAGATGAGGGATCCTTTCCCTGTTTCGTAGGGAAAGAATTCCCGGCGTTCCCGTCGCATCTCAAGAGGAGGCGCTCTCCACAGGAAAGGCGAGAGGAACTCCAGGGTCGTGCCACCATTCCAAGAGTCCCCCAGATGTGTCAGTCCATTCCAGAGGAACCTGTTTTCCCTGCACTGCCTTGACGTTCAAGCCGAGAATCCACTCCCACCACGTGTGCACGTGGGACAGTCCTGTGGGAAAGCCTCGTGGGAAAGCCTCGTGGGAAAGACTCGAGGGAAAACCATAGATCCTTTGATCCACGCGGCGGACTGCGTGACACTGCTGCTACCGCTCTGGAGGAAAGCGCAAGTGCATGCCCGCATTCGAGACGAGGACTGACTCCCCTGGGGAGACTCCAGAAGTACCCCAAGATCCATGTCAGCACTGGAGAGTAATCCTCAGGTTCCGGCCCTGACTCCACACAAGGTCTTAGGCCCCGGCATCGACGGGAGAGGAATCCCCAGAGGCCCCCGAGGAACTCGCATGGGGACTGGCCTTTCCTGAGGCCACCAGAGCGGGTCCCTGAGGTCCCCGTCGTTAGTCGAGAGCACCTGCCGCAACTCGAGAAAATCCAGGAGGTTTTGCCCTCCAGGCGAGATGAGGCCCATTTCCGCTGAGGCTTCTCGAGGCGAATCACGTCTAACCACTGGAACTTCCAAAGGGTCCTTCACACCCTTGCTGCAACTCAAGAAGTTCCCCGACATACCCGTCTCCACTCGAGAGGAAGCACGTGGGGTCCCGCACACATCCAGGGGAGCCCCGTTTCTGCCTCCTAGCTCGAGATGAGGGATCCTTTCCCTGTTTCTTAGGGAAAGAATTCCCGGCGTTCCCGTCGCATCTCAAGAGGAGGCGCTCTCCACAGGAAAGGCGAGAGGAACTCCAGGGTCGTGCCACCATTCCAAGAGTCCCCCAGATGTGTCAGTCCATTCCAGAGGAACCTGTTTTCCCTGCACTGCCTTGACGTTCAAGCCGAGGATCCACTCCCACCACGTGTGCACGTGGGACAGCCCTGTGGGAAAGCCTCGTGGGAAAGCCTCGTGGGAAAGACTCGAGGGAAAACCATAGATCCTTTGATCCACGCGGCGGACAGCGTGACACTGCTGCTACCGCTCTGGAGGAAAGCGCAAGTGCATGCCCGCATTCGAGACGAGGACTGACTCCCCTGGGGAGACTCCAGAAGTACCCCAAGATCCATGTCAGCACTGGAGAGGAATCCTCAGGTTCCGGCCCCGACTCCACACAAGGTCTTAGGCCCCGGCATCGACGGGAGAGGAATCCCCAGAGGCCCCCGAGGAACTCGCATGGGGACTGGCCTTTCCTGAGGCCACCAGAGCGGGTCCCTGAGGTCCCCGTCGTAAGTCGAGAGCACTTGCCGCAACTCGAGAAAATCCAGGAGGTTTTGCCCTCCAGGCGAGATGAGGCCCATTTCCGCTGAGGCTTCTCGAGGCTAATCACGTCTAACCACTGGAACTTCCAAAGGGTCCTTCACACCCTTGCTGCAACTCAAGAAGTTCCCCGACATACCCGTCTCCACTCGAGAGGAAGCACGTGGAGTCCCGCACACATCCAGGGAAGCCCCGTTTACGCCTCCTAGCTCGAGATGAGGGATCCTTTCCCTGTTTCGTAGGGAAAGAATTCCCGGCGTTCCCGTCGCATCTCAAGAGGAGGCGCTATCCACAGGAAAGGCGAGAGGAACTCCAGGGTCGTGCCACCATTCCAAGAGTCCCCCAGATGTGTCAGTCCATTCCAGAGGAACCTGTTTTCCCTGCACTGCCTTGACGTTCAAGCCGAGGATCCACTCCCACCACGTGTGCACGTGGGACAGCCCTGTGGGAAAACCTCGTGGGAAAGCCTCGTGGGAAAGACTCGAGGGAAAACCATAGATTCTTTGATCCACGCGGCTGACTGCGTGACACTGCCGCTACCGCTCTGGAGGAAAGCGCAAGTGCATGCCCGAATTCGAGACGAGGACTGACTCCCCTGGGGAGACTCCAGAAGTACCCCAAGATCCATGTCAGCACTGGAGAGGAATCCTCAGGTTCCGGCCCCGACTCCACACAAGGTCTTAGGCCCCGGCATCGACGGGAGAGGAATCCCCAGAGGCCCCCGAGGAACTCGCATGGGGACTGGCCTTTCCTGAGGCCACCAGAGCGGGTCCCTGAGGTCCCCGTCGTAAGTCGAGAGCACCTGCCGCAACTCGAGAAAATCCAGGAGGTTTTGCCCTCCAGGCGAGATGAGGCCCATTTCCGCTGAGGCTTCTCGAGGCTAATCACGTCTAATCACTGGAACTTCCAAAGGGTCCTTCACACCCTTGCTGCAACTCAAGAAGTTCCCCGACATACCCGTCTCCACTCGAGAGGAAGCACGGGGGGTCCCGCACACATCCAGGGGAGCCCCGTTTCCGCCTCCTAGCTCGAGATGAGGGATCCTTTCCCTGTTTCGTAGGGAAAGAATTCCCGGCGTTCCCGTCGCATCTCAAGAGGAGGCGCTCTCCACAGGAAAGGCGAGAGGAACTCCAGGGTCGTGCCACCATTCCAAGAGTCCCCCAGATGTGTCAGTCCATTCCAGAGGAACCTGTTTTCCCTGCACTGCCTTGACGTTCAAGCCGAGGATCCACTACCACCACGTGTGCACGTGGGACAGCCCTGTGGGAAAGCCTCGTGGGAAAGCCTCGTGGGAAAGACTCGAGGGAAAACCATAGATCCTTTGATCCACGCGGCGGACTGCGTGACACTGCTGCTACCGCTCTGGAGGAAAGCGCAAGTGCATGCCCGCATTCGAGACGAGGACTGACTCCCCTGGGGAGACTCCAGAAGTACCCCAAGATCCATGTCAGCACTGGAGAGGAATCCTCAGGTTCCGGCCCCGACTCCACACAAGGTCTTAGGCCCCGGCATCGACGGGAGAGGAATCCCCAGAGGCCCCCGAGGAACTCGCATGGGGACTGGCCTTTCCTGAGGCCACCAGAGCGGGTCCCTGAGGTCCCCGTCGTAAGTCGAGAGCACCTGCCGCAACTCGAGAAAATCCAGGAGGTTTTGCCCTCCAGGCGAGATGAGGCCCATTTCCGCTGAGGCTTCTCGAGGCTAATCACGTCTAACCACTGGAACTTCCAAAGGGTCCTTCACACCCTTGCTGCAACTCTAGAAGTTCCCCGACATACCCGTCTCCACTCGAGAGCAAGCACGGGGGGTCCCGCACACATCCAGGGGAGCCCCGTTTCCGCCTCCTAGCTCGAGATGAGGGATCCTTTCCCTGTTTCGTAGGGAAAGAATTCCCGGCGTTCCCGTCGCATCTCAAGAGGAGGCGCTCTCCACAGGAAAGGCGAGAGGAACTCCAGGGTCGTGCCACCATTCCAAGAGTCCCCCAGATGTGTCAGTCCATTCCAGAGGAACCTGTTTTCCCTGCACTGCCTTGACGTTCAAGCCGAGCATCCACTCCCACCACGTGTGCACGTGGGACAGCCCTGTGGGAAAGCCTCGTGGGAAAGCCTCGTGGGAAAGACTCGAGGGAAAACCATAGATCCTTTGATCCACGCGGCGGACTGCGTGACACTGCTGCTACCGCTCTGGAGGAAAGCGCAAGTGCATGCCCGCATTCGAGACGAGGACTGACTCCCCTGGGGAGACTCCAGAAGTACCCCAAGATCCATGTCAGCACTGGAGAGGAATCCTCAGGTTCCGGCCCCGACTCCACACAAGGTCTTAGGCCCCGGCATCGACGGGAGAGGAATCCCCAGAGACCCCCGAGGAACTCGCATGGGGACTGGCCTTTCCTGAGGCCACCAGAGCGGGTCCCTGAGGTCCCCGTCGTAAGTCGAGAGCACCTGCCGCAACTCGAGAAAATCCAGGAGGTTTTGCCCTCCAGGCGAGATGAGGCCCATTTCCGCTGAGGCTTCTCGAGGCTAATCACGTCTAACCACTGGAACTTCCAAAGGGTCCTTCACACCCTTGCTGCAACTCAAGAAGTTCCCCGACATACCCGTCTCCACTCGAGAGGAAGCACGGGGGGTCCCGCACACATCCAGGGGAGCCCCGTTTCCGCCTCCTAGCTCGAGATGAGGGATCCTTTCCCTGTTTCGTAGGGAAAGAATTCCCGGCGTTCCCGTCGCATCTCAAGAGGAGGCGCTCTCCACAGGAAAGGCGAGAGGAACTCCAGGGTCGTGCCACCATTCCAAGAGTCCCCCAGATGTGTCAGTCCATTCCAGAGGAACCTGTTTTCCCTGCACTGCCTTGACGTTCAAGCCGAGGATCCACTCCCACCACGTGTGCACGTGGGACAGCCCTGTGGGAAAGCCTCGTGGGAAAGCCTCGTGGGAAAGACTCGAGGGAAAACCATAGATCCTTTGATCCACGCGGCGGACTGCGTGACACTGCTGCTACCGCTATGGAGGAAAGCGCAAGTGCATGCCCGCATTCGAGACGAGGACTGACTCCCCTGGGGAGACTCCAGAAGTACCCCAAGATCCATGTCAGCACTGGAGAGGAATCCTCAGGTTCCGGCCCCGACTCCACACAAGGTCTTAGGCCCCGGCATCGACGGGAGAGGAATGCCGAGAGGCCCCCGAGGAACTCGAGTGAGGACTGGCCTTTCCTGAGGCCACCAGAGCGGGTCCCTGAGATCCCCATCGTAAGTCGAGAGCAGCTGCCGCAACTCGAGAAAATCCAGGAGGTTTTGCCCACCAGGCGAGATGAGGCCCATTTCCGCTGAGGCTTCTCGAGGCTAATCACATCTAACCGCTGGAACTTCCAAAGGGTCCTTCACACCCTTGCTGCAACTCAAGAAGTTCCCCGACATACCCGTCTCCACTCGAGAGGAAGCACGTGGGTTCCCGAACACATCCAGGGGAGCCCCGTTTCCGCCTCCTAGCTCGAGATGAGGGATCCTTTCCCTGTTTCGTAGGGAAAGAATTCCCGGCGTTCCCGTCGCATCTCAAGAGGAGGCGCTCTCCACAGGAAAGGCGAGAGGAACTCCAGGGTCGTGCCACCATTCCAAGAGTCCCCCAGATGTGTCAGTCCATTCCAGAGGAACCTGTTTTCCCTGCACTGCCTTGACGTTCAAGCCGAGTATCCACTCCCACCACGTGTGCACGTGGGACAGCCCTGTGGGAAAGCCTCGTGGGAAAGCCTCGTGGGAAAGACTCGAGGGAAAACCATAGATCCTTTGATGCACGCGGCTGACTGCGTGACACTGCTGCTACCGCTCTGGAGGAAAGCGCAAGTGCATGCCCGCATTCGAGACGAGGACTGACTCCCCTGGGGAGACTCCAGAAGTACCCCAAGATCCATGTCACCACTGGAGAGGAATCCTCAGGTTCCGGCCCCGACTCCACACAAGGTCTTAGGCCCCGGCATCGACGGGAGAGGAATCCCCAGAGGCCCCTGAGGAACTCGCATGGGGACTGGCCTTTCCTGAGGCCACCAGAGCGGGTCCCTGAGGTCCCCGTCGTAAGTCGAGAGCACCTGCCGCAACTCGAGAAAATCCAGGAGGTTTTGCCCTCCAGGCGAGATGAGGCCCATTTCCGCTGAGGCTTCTCGAGGCTAATCACGTCTAACCACTGGAACTTCCAAAGGGTCCTTCACACCCTTGCTGCAACTCAAGAAGTTCCCCGACATACCCGTCTCCACTCGAGAGGAAGCACGGGGGGTCCCGCACACATCCAGGGGAGCCCCGTTTCCGCCTCCTAGCTCGAGATGAGGGATCCTTTCCCTGTTTCGTAGGGAAAGAATTCCCGGCGTTCCCGTCGCATCTCAAGAAGAGGCGCTCTCCACAGGAAAGGCGAGAGGAACTCCAGGGTCGTGCCACCATTCCAAGAGTCCCCCAGATGTGTCAGTCCATTCCAGAGGAACCTGTTTTCCCTGCAGTGCCTTGACGTTCAAGCCGAGGATCCACTCCCACCACGTGTGCACGTGGGACAGCCCTGTGGGAAAGCCTCGTGGGAAAGCCTCGTGGGAAAGACTCGAGGGAAAACCATAGATCCTTTGATCCACGCGGCGGACTGCCTGACACTGCTGCTACCGCTCTGGAGGAAAGCGCAAGTGCATGCCCGCATTCGAGACGAGGACTGACTCCCCTGGGGAGACTCCAGAAGTACCCCAAGATCCATGTCAGCACTGGAGAGGAATCCTCAGGTTCCGGCCCCGACTCCACACAAGGTCTTAGGCCCCGGCATCGACGGGAGAGGAATCCCGAGAGGCCCCCGAGGAAGTCGCATGGGGACTGGCCTTTCCTGAGGCCACCAGAGCGGGTCCCTGAGGTCCCCGTCGTAAGTCGAGAGCACCTGCCGCAACTCGAGAAAATCCAGGAGGTTTTGCCCTCCAGGCGAGATGAGGCCCATTTCCGCTGAGGCTTCTCGAGGCTAATCACGTCTAACCACTGGAACTTCCAAAGGGTCCTTCACACCCTTGCTGCAACTCAAGAAGTTCCCCGACATACCCGTCTCCACTCGAGAGGAAGCACGGGGGGTCCCGCACACATCCAGGGGAGCCCCGTTTCCGCCTCCTAGCTCGAGATGAGGGATCCTTTCCCTGTTTCGTAGGGAAAGAATTCCCGGCGTTCCCGTCGCATCTCAAGAGGAGGCGCTCTCCACAGGAAAGGCGAGAGGAACTCCAGGGTCGTGCCACCATTCCAAGAGTCCCCCAGATGTGTCAGTCCATTCCAGAGGAACCTGTTTTCCCTGCACTGCCTTGACGTTCAAGCCGAGTATCCACTCCCACCACGTGTGCACGTGGGACAGCCCTGTGGGAAAGCCTCGTGGGAAAGCCTCGTGGGAAAGACTCGAGGGAAAACCATAGATCCTTTTATCCACGCGGCGGACTGCGTGACACTGCTGCTACCGCTCTGGAGGAAAGCGCAAGTGCATGCCCGCATTCGAGACGAGGACTGACTCCCCTGGGGAGACTCCAGAAGTACCCCAAGATCCATGTCACCACTGGAGAGGAATCCTCAGGTTCCGGCCCCGACTCCACACAAGGTCTTAGGCCCCGGCATCGACGGGAGAGGAATCCCGAGAGGCCCCCGAGGAAGTCGCATGGGGACTGGCCTTTCCTGAGGCCACCAGAGCGGGTCCCTGAGGTCCCCGTCGTAAGTCGAGAGCACCTGCTGCAACTCGAGAAAATCCAGGAGGTTTTGCCCTCCAGGCGAGATGAGGCCCATTTCCGCTGAGGCTTCTCGAGGCTAATCACGTCTAACCACTGGAACTTCCAAAGGGTCCTTCACACCCTTGCTGCAACTCAAGAAGTTCCCCGACATACCCGTCTCCACTCGAGAGGAAGCACGGGGGGTCCCGCACACATCCAGGGGAGCCCCGTTTCCGCCTCCTAGCTCGAGATGAGGGATCCTTTCCCTGTTTCGTAGGGAAAGAATTCCCGGCGTTCCCGTCGCATCTCAAGAGGAGGCGCTCTCCACAGGAAAGGCGAGAGGAACTCCAGGGTCGTGCCACCATTCCAAGAGTCCCCCAGATGTGTCAGTCCATTCCAGAGGAACCTGTTTTCCCTGCACTGCCTTGACGTTCAAGCCGAGGATCCACTCCCACCACGTGTGCACGTGGGACAGCCCTGTGGGAAAACCTCGTGGGAAAGCCTCGTGGGAAAGACTCGAGGGAAAACCATAGATTCTTTGATTCACGCGGCTGACTGCGTGACACTGCTGCTACCGCTCTGGAGGAAAGCGCAAGTGCATGCCCGCATTCGAGACGAGGACTGACTCCCCTGGGGAGACTCCAGAAGTACCCCAAGATCCATGTCAGCACTGGAGAGGAATCCTCAGGTTCCGGCCCCGACTCCACACAAGGTCTTAGGCCCCGGCATCGACGGGAGAGGAATGCCGAGAGGCCCCCGAGGAACTCGCATGGGGACTGGCCTTTCCTGAGGCCACCAGAGCGGGTCCCTGAGGTCCCCGTCGTAAGTCGAGAGCACCTGCCGCAACTCGAGAAAATCCAGGAGGTTTTGCCCTCCAGGCGAGATGAGGCCCATTTCCGCTGAGGCTTCTCGAGGCTAATCACGTCTAACCACTGGAACTTCCAAAGGGTCCTTCACACCCTTGCTGCAACTCAAGAAGTTCCCCGACATACCCGTCTCCACTCGAGAGGAAGCACGGGGGGTCCCGCACACATCCAGGGGAGCCCCGTTTCCGCCTCCTAGCTCGAGATGAGGGATCCTTTCCCTGTTTCGTAGGGAAAGAATTCCCGGCGTTCCCGTCGCATCTCAAGAGGAGGCGCTCTCCACAGGAAAGGCGAGAGGAACTCCAGGGTCGTGCCACCATTCCAAGAGTCCCCCAGATGTGTCAGTCCATTCCAGAGGAACCTGTTTTCCCTGCACTGCCTTGACGTTCAAGCCGAGCATCCACTCCCACCACGTGTGCACGTGGGACAGCCCTGTGGGAAAGCCTCGTGGGAAAGCCTCGTGGGAAAGACTCGAGGGAAAACCATAGATCCTTTGATCCACGCGGCGGACTGCGTGACACTGCTGCTACCGCTCTGGAGGAAAGCGCAAGTGCATGCCCGCATTCGAGACGAGGACTGACTCCCCTGGGGAGACTCCAGAAGTACCCCAAGATCCATGTCAGCACTGGAGAGTAATCCTCAGGTTCCGGCCCCGACTCCACACAAGGTCTTAGGCCCCGGCATCGACGGGAGAGGAATCCCCAGAGACCCCCGAGGAACTCGCATGGGGACTGGCCTTTCCTGAGGCCACCAGAGCGGGTCCCTGAGGTCCCCGTCGTAAGTCGAGAGCACCTGCCGCAACTCGAGAAAATCCAGGAGGTTTTGCCCTCCAGGCGAGATGAGGCCCATTTCCGCTGAGGCTTCTCGAGGCTAATCACGTCTAACCACTGGAACTTCCAAAGGGTCCTTCACACCCTTGCTGCAACTCAAGAAGTTCCCCGACATACCGGTCTCCACTCGAGAGGAAGCACGTGGGGTCCCGCACACATCCAGGGGAGCCCCGTTTCCGCCTCCTAGCTCGAGATGAGGGATCCTTTCCCTGTTTCGTAGGGAAAGAATTCCCGGCGTTCCCGTCGCATCTCAAGAGGAGGCGCTCTCCACAGGAAAGGCGAGAGGAACTCCAGGGTCGTGCCACCATTCCAAGAGTCCCCCAGATGTGTCAGTCCATTACAGAGGAACCTGTTTTCCCTGCACTGCCTTGACTTTCAAGCCGAGGATCCACTCCCACCACGTGTGCACGTGGGACAGCCCTGTGGGAAAGCCTCGTGGGAAAGCCTCGTGGGAAAGACTCGAGGGAAAACCATAGATCCTTTGATCCACGCGGCGGACTGCGTGACACTGCTGCTACCGCTCTGGAGGAAAGCGCAAGTGCATGCCCGCATTCGAGACGAAGACTGACTCCCCTGGGGAGACTCCAGAAGTACCCCAAGATCCATGTCAGCACTGGAGAGGAATCCTCAGGTTCCGGCCCCGACTCCACACAAGGTCTTAGGCCCCGGCATCGACGGGAGAGGAATCCCCAGAGGCCCCCGAGGAACTCGCATGGGAACTGGCCTTTCCTGAGGCCACCAGAGCGGGTCCCTGAGGTCCCCGTCGTAAGTCGAGAGCACCTGCCGCAACTCGAGAAAATCCAGGAGGTTTTGCCCTCCAGGCGAGATGAGGCCCATTTCCGCTGAGGCTTCTCGAGGCTAATCACGTCTAACCACTGGAACTTCCAAAGGGAGCTTCACACCCTTGCTGCAACTCAAGAAGTTCCCCGACATACCCGTCTCCACTCGAGAGGAAGCACGTGGTGTCAAGCACACATCCAGGGG
Organism: Ovis canadensis; assembly: GCF_042477335.2. NCBI lineage: Eukaryota > Metazoa > Chordata > Mammalia > Artiodactyla > Bovidae > Ovis > Ovis canadensis. The sequence continues at coordinate 2,395,842 of NC_091259.1, forward strand.
AGCCCCGTTTCCGCCTCCTAGCTCGAGATGAGGGATCCTTTCCCTGTTTCGTAGGGAAAGAATTCCCGGCGTTCCCGTCGCATCTCAAGAGGAGGCGCTCTCCACAGGAAAGGCGAGAGGAACTCCTGGGTCGTGCCACCATTCCAAGTGTCCCCCGGATGTGTCAGTCCATTCCAGAGGAACCTGTTTTCCCTGCACTGCCTTGACGTTCAAGCCGAGGATCCACTCCCACCACGTGTGCACGTGGGACAGCCCTGTGGGAAAGCCTCGTGGGAAAGCCTCGTGGGAAAGACTCGAGGGAAAACCATAGATCCTTTGATCCACGCGGCGGACTGCGTGACACTGCTGCTACCGCTCTGGAGGAAAGCGCAAGTGCATGCCCGCATTCGAGACGAGGACTGACTCCCCTGGGGAGACTCCAGAAGTACCCCAAGATCCATGTCAGCACTGGAGAGGAATCCTCAGGTTCCGGCCCCGACTCCACACAAGGTCTTAGGCCCCGGCATCGAAGGGAGAGGAATGCCGAGAGGCCCCCGAGGAACTCGAATGGGGACTGGCCTTTCCTGAGGCCACCAGAGCGGGTCCCTGAGGTCCCCGTCGTAAGTCGAGAGCACCTGCCGCAACTCGAGAAAATCCAGGAGGTTTTGCCCTCCAGACGAGATAAGGCCCATTTCCGCTGAGGCTTCTCGAGGCGAATCATGTCTAACCACTGGAACTTCCAAAGGGTCCTTCACACCCTTGCTGCAACTCAAGAAGTTCCCCGACATACCCATCTCCACTCGAGAGGAAGCACGTGGGGTCCCGCACACATCCAGGGGAGCCCCGTTTCCGCCTCATAGCTCGAGATGAGGGATCCTTTCCCTGTTTCGTAGGGAAAGAATTCCCGGCGTTCCCGTCGCATCTCAAGAGGAGGCGCTCTCCACAGGAAAGGCGAGAGGAACTCCAGGGTCGTGCCACCATTCCAAGAGTCCCCCAGATGTGTCAGTCCATTCCAGAGGAACCTGTTTTCCCTGCACTGCCTTGACGTTCAAGCCGAGGATCCACTCCCACCACGTGTGCACGTGGGACAGCCCTGTGGGAAAGCCTCGTGGGAAAGCCTCGTGGGAAAGACTCGAGGGAAAACCATAGATCCTTTGATCCACGCGGCGGACTGCGTGACACTGCTGCTACCGCTCTGGAGGAAAGCGCAAGTGCATGCCCGCATTCCAGACGAGGACTGACTCCCCTGGGGAGACTCCAGAAGTACCCCAAGATCCATGTCAGCACTGGAGAGGAATCCTCAGTTTCCGGCCCCGACTCCACACAAGGTCTTAGGCCCCGGCATCGACGGGAGAGGGATCCCGAGAGGCCCCCGAGGAACTCGCATGGGGACTGGCCTTTCCTGAGGCCACCAGAGCGGGTCCCTGAGGTCCCCGTCGTAAGTCGAGAGCACCTGCCGCAACTCGAGAAAATCCAGGAGGTTTTGCCCTCCAGGCGAGATGAGGCCCATTTCCGCTGAGGCTTCTCGAGGCTAATCACGTCTAACCACTGGAACTTCCAAAGGGTCCTTCACACCCTTGCTGCAACTCAAGAAGTTCCCCGACATACCCGTCTCCACTCGAGAGGAAGCACGTGGGGTCCCGCACACATCCAGGGGAGCCCCGTTTCCGCCTGCTAGCTCGAGATGAGGGATCCTTTCCCTGTTTCGTAGGGAAAGAATTCCCGGCGTTCCCGTCGCATCTCAAGAGGAGGCGCTCTCCACAGGAAAGCCGAGAGGAACTCCAGGGTCATGCCACCATTCCAAGAGTCCCCCAGATGTGTCAGTCCATTCCAGAGGAACCTGTTTTCCCTGCACTGCCTTGACGTTCAAGCCAAGGATCCACTCCCACCACGTGTGCCCGTGGGACAGCCCTGTGGGAAAGCCTCGTGGGAAAGCCTCGTGGGAAAACTCGAGGGAAAACCATAGATCCTTTGATCCACGCGGCGGACTGCGTGACACTGCTGCTACCGCTCTGGAGGAAAGCGCAAGTGCATGCCCGCATTCGAGACGAGGACTGACTCCCCTGGGGAGACTCCAGAAGTACCCCAAGATCCATGTCAGCACTGGAGAGGAATCCTCAGTTTCCGGCCCCGACTCCACACAAGGCCCCGGCATCGACGGGAGAGTAATCCCGAGAGGCCCCCGAGGAATTCGCATGGGAACTGGCCTTTCCTGAGGCCACCAGAGCGGGTCCCTGAGGTCCCGTCGTAAGTCGAGAGCACCTGCCGCAACTCGAGAAAATCCAGGAGGTTTTGCCCTCCAGGCGAGATGAGGCCCATTTCCGCTGAGGTTTCTCGAGGCTAATCACGTCTAACCACTGGAACTTCCAAAGGGTGCTTCACACCCTTGCTGCAACTCAAGAAGTTCCCCGACATACCCGTCTCCACTCGAGAGGAAGCACGTGGGGTCCCGCACACATCCAGGGGAGCCCCGTTTCCGCCTCCTAACTCGAGATGAGGGATCCTTTCCCTGTTTCGTAGGGAAAGAATTCCCGGCGTTCCCGTCGCATCTCAAGAGGAGGCGCTCTCCACAGGAAAGGCGAGAGGAACTCCAGGGTCATGCCACCATTCCAAGAGTCCCCCAGATGTGTCAGTCCATTCCAGAGGAACCTGTTTTCCCTGCACTGCCTTGACGTTCAAGCCGAGGATCCACTCCCACCACGTGTGCCCGTGGGACAGCCCTGTGGGAAAGCCTCGTGGGAAAGCCTCGTGGGAAAGACTCGAGGGAAAACCATAGATCCTTTGATCCACGCGGCGGACTGCGTGACACTGCTGCTACCGCTCTGGAGGAAAGCGCAAGTGCATGCCCGCATTCGAGACGAGGACTGACTCCCCTGGGGAGACTCCAGAAGTACCCCAAGATCCATGTCAGCACTGGAGAGGAATCCTCAGTTTCCGGCCCCGACTCCACACAAGGTCTTAGGCCCCGGCATCGACGGGAGAGTAATCCCGAGAGGCCCCCGAGGAATTCGCATGGGGACTGGCCTTTCCTGAGGCCACCAGAGCGGGTCCCTGAGGTCCCCGTCGTAAGTCGAGAGCACCTGCCGCAACTCGAGAAAATCCAGGAGGTTTTGCCCTCCAGGAGAGATGAGGCCCATTTCCGCTGAGGCTTCTCGCGGCGAATCACGTCTAACAACTGGAACTTCCAAAGGGTCCTTCACACCCTTGCTGCAACTCAAGAAGTTCCCCGACATACCCGTCTCCACTCGAGAGGAAGCACGTGGGGTCCCGCACACATCCAGGGGAGCCCCGTTTCCGGCTCCTAGCTCGAGATGAGGAATCCTTTCCCTGTTTCGTAGGGAAAGAATTCCCGGCGTTCCCGTCGCATCTCAAGAGGTGGCGCTCTCCACAGGAAAGGCGAGAGGAACTCCAGGGTCGTGCCACCATTCCAAGAGTCCCCCAGATGTGTCAGTCCATTCCAGAGGAACCTGTTTTCCCTGCACTGCCTTGACGTTCAAGCCGAGGATCCACTCCCACCACGTGTGCACGTGGGACAGCCCTGTGGGAAAGCCTCGTGGGAAAGCCTCGTGGGAAAGACTCGAGGGAAAACCATAGATCCTTTGATCCACGCGGCGGACTGCGTGACACTGCTGCTACCGCTCTGAAGGAAAGCGCAAGTGCATGCCCGCATTCGAGACGAGGACTGACTCCCCTGGGGAGACTCCAGAAGTACCCCAAGATCCATCTCAGCACTGGAGAAGAATCCTCAGGTTCCGGCCCCGACTCCACACAAGGTCTTAGGCCCCGGCATCGACGGGAGAGGAATCCCAAGAGGCCCCCGAGGAACTCGCATGGGGACTGGCCTTTCCTGAGGCCACCAGAGCGGGTCCCTGAGGTCCCCGTCGTAAGTCGAGAGCACCTGCCGCAACTCGAGAAAATCCAGGAGGTTTTGCCCTCCAGGCGAGATGAGGCCCATTTCCGCTGAGGCTTCTCGAGGCTAATCACGTCTAACCGCTGGAACTTCCAAAGGGTCCTTCACACCCTTGCTGCAACTCAAGAAGTTCCCCGACATACCCGTCTCCACTCGAGAGGAAGCACGTGGGGTCCCGCACACATCCAGGGGAGCCCCGTTTCCGCCTCCTAGCTCGAGATGAGGGATCCTTTCCCTGTTTCATAGGGAAAGAATTCCCGGCGTTAACGTTGCATCTCAAGAGGAGGCGCTCTCCACAGGAAAGGCGAGAGGAACTCCAGGGTCATGCCACCATTCCAAGAGTCCCCCAGATGTGTCAGTCCATTCCAGAGGAACCTGTTTTCCCTGCACTACCTTGACGTTCAAGCCGAGGATCCACTCCCACCACGTGTGCCCGTGGGACAGCCCTGTGGGAAAGCCTCGTGGGAAAGCCTCGTGGGAAAGACTCGAGGGAAACCATAGATCCTTTGATCCACGCGGCGGACTGCGTGACACTGCTGCTACCGCTGTGGAGGAAAGCGCAAGTGCATGCCCGCATTCCAGACGAGGACTGACTCCCCTGGGGAGACTCCAGAAGTACCCCAAGATCCATGTCAGCACTGGAGAGGAATCCTCAGTTTCCGGCCCCGACTCCACACAAGGTCTTAGGCCCCGGCATCGACGGGAGAGTAATCCCGAGAGGCCCCCGAGGAATTCGCATGGGGACTGGCCTTTCCTGAGGCCACCAGAGCGGGTCCCTGAGGTCCCCGTCATAAGTCGAGAGCACCTGCCGTAACTCGAGAAAATCCAGGAGGTTTTGCCCTCCAGGCGAGATGAGGCCCATTTCCGCTGAGGCTTCTCGCGGCGAATCACGTCTAACAACTGGAACTTCCAAAGGGTCCTTCACACCCTTGCTGCAACTCAAGAAGTTCCCCGACATACCCGTCTCCACTCGAGAGGAAGCACGTGGGGTCCCGCACACATCCAGGGGAGCCCCGTTTCCGCCTCCTAGCTCGAAATGAGGGATCCTTTCCCTGTTTCGTAGGGAAAGAATTCCCGGCGTTCCCGTCGCATCTCAAGAGGTGGCGCTCTCCACAGGAAAGGCGAGAGGAACTCCAGGGTCGTGCCACCATTCCAAGAGTCCCCCAGATGTGTCAGTCCATTCCAGAGGAACCTGTTTTCCCTGCACTGCCTTGACGTTCAAGCCGAGGATCCACTCCCACCACGTGTGCACGTGGGACAGCCCTGTGGGAAAGCCTCGTGGGAAAGCCTCGTGGGAAAGACACGAGGGAAAACAATAGATCCTTTGATCCACGCGGCGGACTGCGTGACACTGCTGCTACCGCTCTGGAGGAAAGCGCAAGTGCATGCCCGCATTCGAGACGAGGACTGACTCCCCTAGGGAGACTCCAGAAGTACCCCAAGATCCATGTCAGCACTGGAGAGGAATCCTCAGGTTCCGGCCCCGACTCCACACAAGGTCTTAGGCCCCGGCATCGACGGGAGAGGAATCCCGAGAGGACCCCGAGGAACTCGCATGGGGACTGGCCTTTCCTGAGGCCACCAGAGCGGGTCCCTGAGGTCCCTGTCGTAAGTCGAGAGCACCTGCCGCAACTCGAGAAAATCCAGGAGGTTTTGCCCTCCAGGCGAGATGAGGCCCATTTCCGCTGAGGCTTCTCGAGGCGAATCACGTCTAACCACTGGAACTTCCAAAGGGTCCTTCACACCCTTGCTGCAACTCAAGAAGTTCCCCGACATACCCGTCTCCACTCGAGAGGAAGCACGTGGGGTCCCGCACACATCCAGGGGAGCCCCGTTTCCGCCTCCTAGCTCGAGATGAGGGATCCTTTCCCTGTTTCGTAGGGAAAGAATTCCCGGCGTGCCCGTCGCATCTCAAGAGGAGGCGCTATCCACAGGAAAGGCGAGAGGAACTCCAGGGTCATGCCACCATTCCAAGAGTCCCGCAGATGTGTCAGTCCATTCCAGAGGAACCTGTTTTCCCTGCTCTGCCTTGACGTTCAAGCCGAGGATCCACCCCCACCACGTGTGCACGTGGGACAGCCCTCTGGGAAAGCCTCGTGGGAAAGCCTCGTGGGAAAACTCGAGGGAAAACCATAGATCCTTTGATCCACGCGGCGGACTGCGTGACACTGCTGCTAACGCTCTGGAGGAAAGCGCAAGTGCATGCCCGCATTCGAGACGATGACTGACACCCCTGGGGAGTCTCCAGAAGTACCCCAAGATCCATGTCAGCACTGGAGAGGAATCCTCAGGTTCCGGCCCCGACTCCATCAAGGTCTTAGGCCCCGGCATCGATGGGAGAGGAATCCCCAGAGGCCCCCGAGGAACTCGCATGGGGACTGGCCTTTCCTGAGGTCACCAGAGCGGGTCCCCGAGGTCCCCGTCGTAAGTCGAGAGCACATGCCGCAACTCGAGAAAATCCAGGAGGTTTTGCCCTCCAGGCGAGGTGAGGCCCATTTCCGCTGAGGCTTCTCGAGGCTAATCACATCTAACCACTGGAACTTCCAAAGGGTCCTTCACTCCCTTGCTGCAACTCAAGAAGTTCCCCGACATACCCGTCTCCAATCGAGAGGAAGCACGTGGGGTCCCGCACACATCCAGGGGAGCCCCGTTTCCGCCTCCTAGCTCGAGATGAGGGATCCTTTCCCTGTTTCTTAGGGAAAGAATTCCCGGCGTTCCCGTCGCCTCTCAAGAGGAGGCGCTCTCCACAGGAGAGGCGAGAGGAACTCCAGGGTCGTGCCACCATTCCAAGAGACGCCCAGTTGTGTCAGTCCATAACAGAGGAACCTGTTTTCCCTGCACTGCCTTGACGTTCAAGCCGAGGATCGACTCCCACCACCTGTGCACGTGGGACAGCCCTGTGGGAAAGCCTCGTGGGAAAGCCTCGTGGGAAAGACTCGAGGGAAAACCATAGATCCTTTGATCCACGCGGCGGACTGCGTGACACTGCTGCTACCTCTCTAGAGGAAAGCGCAAGTGCATGCCCGCATTCGAGACGAGGACTGACTCCCCTGGGGAGACTCCAGAAGTACCCCAAGATCCATGTCAGCACTGGAGAGGAATACTCAGGTTCCGGCCCCGACTCCACACAAGGTCTTAGGCCCCGGCATCAACGGGAGAGGAATCCCGAGAGGCCCCCGAGGAACTCGCATGGGGACTGGCCTTTCCTGAGGCCACCAGAGCGGGTCCCTGAGGTCCCCGTCGTAAGTCGAGAGCACCTGCCGCAACTCGAGAAAATCCAGGAGGTTTTGCCCTCCAGGCGAGATGAGGCCCATTTCCGCTGAGGCTTCTCGAGGCCAATCAAGTCTAACCACTGGAACTTCCAAAGGGTCCTTCACACCCTTGCTGCAACTCAAGAAGTTCCCCGACATACCCGTCTCCACTCGAGAGGAAGCACGTGGGGTCCTGCACACATCCAGGGGAGCCCCGTTTCCGCCTCCTAGCTCGAGATGAGGGATCCTTTCCCTGTTTCGTAGGGAAAGAATTCCCGGCGTTCCCGTCGCATCTCAAGAGGAGGCGCTCTCCACAGGAAAGGCGAGAGGAACTCCAGGGTCGTGCCACCATTCCAAGAGTCCCCCAGATGTGTCAGTCCATTCCAGAGGAACCTGTTTTCCCTGCACTGCCTTGACGATCAAGCCGAGGATCGACTCCCACCACGTGTGCACGTGGGACAGCCCTGTGGGAAAGCCTCGTGGGAAAGCCTCTTGGGAAAGACTCGAGGGAAAACCATAGATCCTTTGTTCCACGCTGCGGACTGCGTGACACTGCTGCTACCGCTCTGGAGGAAAGCGCAAGTGGATGCCCGCATTCGAGACGAGGACTGACTCCCCTGGGGAGACTCCAGAAGTACCCCAAGATCCATGTCAGCACTGGAGAGGAATCCTCAGGTCCCGGCCCCGACTCCACACAAGGTCTTAGGCCCCAGCATCGACGGGAGAGGAATCCCGAGAGGACCCGAGGAACTCGCATGGGGACTGGCCTTTCCTGAGGCCACCAGAGCGGGTCCCTGAGGTCCCCGTCGTAAGTCGAGAGCACCTGCCGCAACTCGAGAAAATCCAGGAGGTTTTGCCCTCCAGGCGAGATGAGGCCCATTTCCGCTGAGGCTTCTCGAGGCCAATCACATCTAACCACTGGAACTTCCAAAGGGTCCTTCACACCCTTGCTGCAACTCAAGAACTTCCCCGACATACCCGTCTGCACTCGAGAGGAAGCACGTGGTGTCCCGCACACATCCAGGGGAGCCCCGTTTCCGCCTCCTAACTCGAGATGAGGGATACTTTCCCTGTTTCGTAGGGAAAGAATTCCCGGCGTTCCCGTCGCATCTCAAGAGGAGGCGCTCTCCACAGGAAAGGCGAGAGGAACTCCAGGGTCGTGCCACCATTCCAAGAGTCCCCCAGATGTGTCAGTCCATTCCAGATGAACCTGTTTTCCCTGCACTGCCTTGACGACAAGCCGAGGATCGACTCCCACCACGTGTGCACGTGGGGCAGCCCTGTGGGAAAGCCTCGTGGGAAAGCCTCGTGGAAAAGACTCGAGGGAAAACCATAGATCCTTTGATCCACGAAGCGGACTGCGTGACACTGCTGCTACCGCTCTGGAGGAAAGCGCAAGTGCATGCCCGCATTCGAGACGAAGACTGACTCCCCTGGGGAGACTCCAGAAGTACCCCAAGATCCATGTCAGCACTGGAGAGGACTCCTCAGGTTCCGGCCCCGACTCCACACAAGGACTTAGGCCCCGGCATCGACGGGAGAGGAATCCCCGGAGGCCCCCGAGGAACTAGCATGGGGACTGGCCTTTCCTGAGGCCACCAGAGCGGGTCCCTGAGGTTCCCGTCGTAAGTCGAGAGCACCTGCCGCAACTCGAATAAATCCAGGAGGTTTTGCCCTCCAGGCGAGATGAGGCCCATTTCCGCTGAGGATTCTCGAGGCCACTCACATCTAACCACTGGAACTTCCAAAGGGTCCTTCACACCCTTGCTGCAACTCAAGAAGTTCCCCGACATACCCGTCTCCACTCGAGAGGAAGCACGTGGGGTCCCGCACACATCCAGGGGAGCCCCGTTTCCGCCTCCTAGCTCGAGATGAGGGATCCTTTCCCTGTTTGGTAGGGAAAGAATACCCGGCGTTCCCGTCGCATCTCAAGAGCAGGCGCTCTCCACAGGAAAGGCGAGAGGAACTCCAGGGTCGTGCCACCATTCCAAGAGTCCCCCAGATGTGTCAGTCCATTCCAGAGGAACCTGTTTTCCCTGCACTTCCTTGACGATCAAGCCGAGGATCGACTCCCACCACGTGTGCACGTGGGACAGCCCTGTGGGAAAGCCTCGTGGGAAAGCCTCGTGGGAAAGACTCGAGGGAAAACCATAGATCCTTTGATCCACGCGGCGGACTGCGTGACTCTGCTGCTACCGCTCTGGAGGAAAGCGCAAGTGCATGCCCGCATTCGAGACGAGGACTGACTCCCCTGGGGAGACTCCAGAAGTACCCCAAGATCCATGTCAGCACTGGAGAGGAATCCTCAGGTTCCGGCCCCGACTCCACACAAGGTCTTAGGCCCCGGCATCAACGGGAGAGGAATCCCGAGAGGCCCCCGAGGAACTCGCATGGGGACTGGCCTTTCCTGAGGCCACCAGAGCGGGTCCCTGAGGGCCCCGTCGTAAGTCGAGAGCACCTGCCGCAACTCGAGAAAATCCAGGAGGTTTTGCCATCCAGGCGAGATGAGGCCCATTTCCGCTGAGGCTTCTCGAGGCTAATCACATCTGACCACTGGAACTTCCAAAGGGTCCTTCACACCCTTGCTGCAACTCAAGAAGGTCCCCGACATACCCGTCTCCACTCGAGAGGAAGTACGTGGGGTCCCGCACACATCCAGGGGAGCCCCGTTTCCGCCTCCTAGCTCGAGATGAGGGATCCTTTCCCTGTTTCGTAGGGAAAGAATTCCCGGCGTTCCCGTCGCATCTCAAGAGGAGGCGCTCTCCACAGGAAAGGCGAGAGGAACTCCAGGGTCGTGCCACCATTCCAAGAGTCCCCCAGATGTGTCAGTCCATTCCAGAGGAAGCTGTTTTCCCTGCACTGCCTTGACGTTCAAGCCGAGGATCGACTCCCACCACGTGTGCACGTGGGACAGCCCTGTGGGAAAGCCTCGTGGGAAAGCCTCGTGGGAAAGACTCGAGGGAAAACCATAGATCCTTTGATCCACGCGGCGGACTGCGTGACAATACTGCTACCGCTCTGGAGGAAAGCGCAAGTGCATGCCCGCATTCGAGACGAGGACTGACTCCCCTGGGGAGACTCCAGAAGTACCCCAGGATCCATGTCAGCACTGGAGAGGAATCCTCAGGTTCCGGCCCCGACTCCACACAAGGTCTTCGGCGCCGGCATCGACGGGAGAGGAATCCCGAGAGGCCCCCGAAGAACTCGCATGGGGACTGGCCTTTCCTGAGGCCACCAGAGCGGGTCCCTGAGGTCCCCGTCGTAAGTCAAGAGCACCTGCCGCAACTCGAGAAAATCCAGGAGGTTTTGCCCTCCAGGCGAGATGAGGCCCATTTCCGCTGAGGCTTCTCGAGGCTAATCACATCTAACCACTGGAACTTCCAAAGGGTACTTCACACCCTTGCTGCAACTCAAGAAGTTCCCCGACATACCCGTCTCCACTCGAGAGGAAGCACGTGGGGTCCCGCACACATCCAGGGGAGCCCCGTTTCCGCCTCCTAGCTCGAGATGAGGGATCCTTTCCCTGTTTCGTAGGGAAAGAATTCCCGGCGTTCCCGTCGCATCTCAAGAGGAGGCGCTCTCCACAGGAGAGGCGAGAGGAAATCCAGGGTCGTGCCACCATTCCAAGAGACGCCCAGATGTGTCAGTCCATTATAGAGGAACCTGTTTTCCCTGCACTGCCTTGACGTTCAAGCCGAGGATCTACTCCCACCACCTGTGCACGTGGGACAGCCCTGTGGGAAAGCCTCGTGGGAAAGCCTCGTGGGAAAGACTCGAGGGAAAACCATAGATCCTTTGATCCACGCGGTGGACTGCGTGACACTGCTGCTACCGCTCTGGAGGAAAGCGCAAGTGCATGCCCGCATTCGAGACGAGGACTGACTCCCATGGGGAGACTCCAGAAGTACCCCAAGATCCATGTCAGCACTGGAGAGGAATCCTCATGTTCCGGCCCCGACTCCACACAAGGTCTTCGGCGCCGGCATCGACGGGAGAGGAATCCCCAGAGGCCCCCGAGGAACTCGCATGGGGACTGGCCTTTCCTGAGGCCACCAGAGCGGGTCCCTGAGGTCCCCGTCGTAAGTCGAGAGCACCTGCCGCAACTCGAGAAAATCCAGGAGGTTTTGCCATCCAGGCGAGATGAGGCCCATTTCCGCTGAGGCTTCTCGAGGCTAATCACATCTAACCACTGGAACTTCCAAAGGGTCCTTCACACCCTTGCTGCAACTCAAGAAGGTCCCCGACATACCCGTCTCCACTCGAGAGGAAGTACGTGGGGTCCCGCACACATCCAGGGGAGCCCCGTTTCCGCCTCCTAGCTCGAGATGAGGGATCCTTTCCCTGTTTCGTAGGGAAAGAATTCCCGGCGTTCCCGTCGCATCTCAAGAGGAGGCGCTCTCCACAGGAAAGGCGAGAGGAACTCCAGGGTCGTGCCACCATTCCAAGAGTCCCCCAGATGTGTCAGTCCATTCCAGAGGAAAGTGTTTTCCCTGCACTGCCTTGACGTTCAAGCCGAGGATCGACTCCCACCACGTGTGCACGTGGGACAGCCCTGTGGGAAAGCCTCGTGGGAAAGCCTCGTGGGAAAGACTCGAGGGAAAACCATAGATCCTTTGATCCACGCGGCGGACTGCGTGACACTACTGCTACCGCTCTGGAGGAAAGCGCAAGTGCATGCCCGCATTCGATACGAGGACTGACTCCCCTGGGGAGACTCCAGAAGTACCCCAAGAGCCATGTCAGCACTGGAGAGGAATCCTCAGGTTCCGGCCCCGACTCCACACAAGGTCTTCGGCGCCGGCATCGACGGGAGAGGAATCCCGAGAGGCCCCCGAGGAACTCGCATGGGGACTGGCCTTTCCTGAGGCCACCAGAGCGGGTCCCTGAGGTCCCCGTCGTAAGTCGAGGGCACCTGCCGCAACTCGAGAAAATCCAGGAGGTTTTGCCCTCCAGGCGAGATGAGGCCCATTTCCGCTGAGGCTTCTCGAGGCTAATCACGTCTAACCACTGGAACTTCCAAAGGGTCCTTCACACCCTTGCTGCAACTAAAGAAGTTCCCCGACATACCCGTCTCCACTCGAGAGGAAGCACGTGGGGTCCCGCACACATCCAGGGGAGCCCCGTTTCCGCCTCCTAGCTCGAGATGAGGGATCCTTTCCCTGTTTCGTAGGGAAAGAATTCCCGGCGTTCCCGTCGCATCTCAAGAGGAGGCGCTCTCCACAGGAAAGGCGAGAGGAACTCCAGGGTCGTGCCACCATTCCAAGAGTCCCCCAGATGTGTCAGTCCATTCCAGAGGAACCTGTTTTCCCTGCACTGCCTTGACGTTCAAGCCGAGGATCCACTCCCACCACGTGTGCACGTGGGACAGCCCTGTGGGAAAGCCTCGTGGGAAAGCCTCGTGGGAAAGACTCGAGGGAAAACCATAGATCCTTTGATCCACGCGGCTGACTGCGTGACACTGCTGCTACCGCTCTGGAGGAAAGCGCAAGTGCATGCCCGCATTCGAGACGAGGACTGACTCCCCTGGGGAGACTCCAGAAGTACCCCAAGATCCATGTCACCACTGGAGAGGAATCCTCAGGTTCCGGCCCCGACTCCACAATAGGTCTTAGTCCCCGGCATCGACTTGAGAGGAATCCCCAGAGGCCCCCGAGGAACTCGCATGGGGACTGGCCTTTCCTGAGGCCACCAGAGCGGGTCCCTGAGGTCCCCGTCGTAAGTCGAGAGCACCTGCCGCAACTCGAGAAAATCCAGGAGGTTTTGCCCTCCAGGCGAGATGAGGCCCATTTCCGCTGAGGCTTCTCGAGGCTAATCACGTCTAACCACTGGAACTTCCAAAGGGTCCTTCACGCCCTTGCTGCAACTCAAGAAGTTCCCCGACATACCCCTCTCCACTCGAGAGGAAGCACGTGGGGTCCCGCACACATTCAGGGGAGCCCAGTTTCCGCCTCCTTGCCCGAGATGAGGGATCCTTTCCCTGTTTCTTAGGGAAAGAATTCCCGGCGTTCCCGTCGCATCTCAAGAGGAGGCGCTCTCCACAGGAGAGGCGAGAGGAACTCCAGGGTCGTGCCACCATTCCAAGAGACGCCCAGATTGTCAGTCCATTACAGAGGAACCTGTTTTCCCTGCACTGCCTTGACGTTCAAGCCGAGGATCGACTCCCACCACCTGTGCACGTGGGACAGCCCTGTGGGAAAGCCTCGTGGGAAAGCCTCGTGGGAAAGACTCGAGGGAAAACCATAGATCCTTTGATCCACGCGGCGGACTGCGTGACACTGCTGCTACCGCTCTAGAGGAAAGCGCAAGTGCATGCCCGCATTCGAGACGAGGACTGACTCCCCTGGGGAGACTCCAGAAGTACCCCAAGATCCATGTCAGCACTGGAGAGGAATCCTCAGGTTCCGGCCCCGACTCCACACAAGGTCTTAGGCCCCGGCATCGACGGGAGAGTAATCCCGAGAGGCCCCCGAGGAATTCGTTTGGGGACTGGCCTTTCCTGAGGCCACCAGAGCGGGTCCCTGAGGTCCCTGTCGTAAGTCGAGAGCACCTGCCGCAACTCGAGAAAATCCAGGAGGTTTTGCCCTCCAGGGGAGATGAGGCACATTTCCGCTGAGGCTTCTCGAGGCCAATCACGTCTAACCACTGGAACTTCCAAAGGGTCCTTCACATCCTTGCTGCAACTCAAGAAGTTCCCCGACATACCCGTCTCCACTCGAGAGGAAGCACGTGGGGTCCCGCACACATCCAGGGGAGCCCCGTTTCCGCCTCCTAGCTCGAGATGAGGGATCCTTTCCCTGTTTCGTAGGGAAAGAATTCCCGGCGTTCCCGTCGCATCTCAAGAGGAGGCGCTCTCCACAGGAAAGGCGAGAGGAACTCCAGGGTCGTGCCACCATTCCAAGAGTCCCCCAGATGTGTCAGTCCATTCCAGAGGAACCTGTTTTCCCTGCACTGCCTTGACGTTCAAGCCGAGGATCCACTCCCACCACGTGTGCACGTGGGACAGCCCTATGGGAAAGCCTCGTGGGAAAGCCTCGTGGGAAAGACTCGAGGGAAAACCATAGATCCTTTGATCCACGCGGCTGACAGCGTGACACTGCTGCTACCGCTCTGGAGGAAAGCGCAAGTGCATGCCGCATTCGAGACGAGGACTGACTCCCGTGGGGAGACTCCAGAAGTACCCCAAGATCCATGTCAGCACTGGAGAGGAATCCTCAGGTTCCGGCCCCGACTCCACACAAGGTCTTAGGCCCCGGCATCGACGGGAGAGGAATCCCGAGAGGCCCCCGAGGAACTCGCATGGGGACTGGCCTTTCCTGAGGCCACCAGAGCGGGTCCCTGATGTGCCCGTCGTAAGTCGAGAGCACCTGCCGCAACTCGGGAAAATCCAGGAGGATTTGCCCTCCAGGCGAGATGAGGCCCATTTCCGCTGAGGCTTCTCGAGGCTAACCATATCTAACCACTGGAACTTCCAAAGGGTCCTTCACACCCTTGCTGCAACTCAAGCAGTTCCGCGACATACCCGTCTCCACTCGAGAGGAAGCACGTGGGGTCCCGCACACATCCAGGGGAGCCCCGTTTCCGCATCCTAGCTCGAGATGAGGGATCCTTTCCCTGTTTCGTAGGGAAAGAATTCCCGGCGTTCCCGTCGCATCTCAAGAGGAGGCGCTCTCCACAGGAAAGGCGAGAGGAACTCCAGGGTCGTGCCACCATTCCAAGAGTCCCCCAGATGTGTCAGTCCATTTCAGAGGAACCTGTTTTCCCTGCACTGCCTTGACGTTCAAGCCGAGGATCGACTCCCACCACGTGTGCACGTGGGACAGCCCTGTGGGAAAGCCTCGTGGGAAAGCCTCGTGGGAAAGACTCGAGGGAAAACCATAGATCCTTTGATCCACGCGGCGGACTGCGTGACACTGCTGCTACCGCTCTGGAGGAAAGCGCAAGTGCATGCCCGCATTCGAGACGAGGACTGACTCCCCTGGGGAGACTCCAGAAGTACCCCAAGATCCATGTCAGCACTGGAGAGGAATCCTCAGGTTCCGGCCCCGACTCCACACAAGGTCTTAGGCCCCGGCATCGACGGGAGAGTAATCCCGAGAGGCCCCCGAGGAATTCGCATGGGGACTGGCCTTTCCTGAGGCCACCAGAGCGGGTCCCTGAGGTCCCCGTCTTAAGTCGAGAGCACCTGTCGCAACTCGAGAAAATCCAGGAGGTTTTGCCCTCCAGGCGAGATGAGGCCCATTTCCGCTGAGGCTTCTCGAGGCTAATCACATCTAACCGCTGGAACTTCCAAAGGGACCTTCACACCCTTGCTGCAACCCAAGAAGTTCCCCGACATACCCGTCTCCACTCGAGAGGAAGCACGTGGGGTCCCTCACACATCCAGGGGAGCCCCGTTTCCGCCTCCTAGCTCGAGATGAGGTATCCTTTCCATGTTTCGTAGGGAAAGAATTCCCGGCGTTCCCGTCGCATCTCAAGAGGAGGCGCTCTCCACAGGAAAGGCGAGAGGAACTCCAGGGTCGTGCCACCATTCCAAGAGTCCCCCAGATGTGTCAGTCCATTCCAGAGGAACCTGTTTTCCCTGCACTGCCTTGACGTTCAAGCCGAGGATCCACTCCCACCACGTGTGCACGTGGGACAGCCCTGTGGGAAAGCCTCGTGGGAAAACCTCGTGGGAAAGACTCGAGGGAAAACCATAGATCCTTTGATCCACGCGGCGGACTGCGTGACACTGCTGCTACCGCTCTGGAGGAAAGCGCAAGTGCATGCCCGCATTAGAGACGAGGACTGACTCCCCTGGGGAGACTCCAGAAGTACCCCAAGATCCATGTCAGCACTGGAGAGGAATCCTCAGGTTCCGGCCCCGACTCCACACAAAGTCTTAGGCCCCGGCATCGACGGGAGAGGAATCCCGAGAGGCCCCCGAGGAACTCGCATGGGGACTGGCCTTTCCTGAGGTCACCAGAGCGGGTCCGCGAGGTCCCCGTCGTAAGTCGAGAGCACCTGCCGCAACTCGAGAAAATCCAGGAGGTTTTGCCCTCCAGGCGAGATGAGGCCCATTTCCGCTGAGGCTTCTCGAGGCTAATCACATCTAACCACTGGAACTTCCAAAGGGTCCTTCACACCCTTGCTGCAACTCAAGAAGTTCCCCGACATACCCGTCTCCACTCGAGAGGAAGCACGTGGGGTCCCGCACACATCCAGGGGAGCCCCGTTTCCGCCTCCTTGCTCGAGATGAGGGATCCTTTCCCTGTTTCTTAGGGAAAGAATTCCCGGCGTTCCCGTCGCATCTCAAGAGGAGGCGCTCTCCACAGGAGAGGCGAGAGGAACTCCAGGGTCGTGCCACCATTCCAAGAGTCCCCCAGATGTGTCAGTCCATTACAGAGGAACCTGTTTTCCCTGCACTGCCTTGACGTTCAAGCCGAGGATCGACTCCCACCACCTGTGCACGTGGGACAGCCCTGTGGGAAAGCCTCGTGGGAAAGACTCGAGGGAAAACCATAGATCCTTTGATCCACGCGGCGGACTGCGTGACACTGCTGCTACCGCTCTAGAGGAAAGCGCAAGTGCATGCCCGCATTCGAGACGAGGACTGACTCCCCTGGGGAGACTCCAGAAGTTCCCCAAGATCCATGTCAGCACTGGAGAGGAATCCTCAGGTTCCGGCCCCGACTCCACACAAGGTCTTAGGCCCCGGCATCGACGGGAGAGTAATCCCGAGAGGCCCCCGAGGAACTCGCATGGGGACTGGCCTTTCCTGAGGCCACCAGAGCGGGTCCCTGAGGTCCCCATCGTAAGTCGAGAGCACCTGCCGCAACTCTAGATAATCCAGGAGGTTTTGCCCTCCAGGCGAGATGAGGCCCATTTCCGCTGAGGCTTCTCGAGGCTAATCACATCTAACCACTGGAACTTCCAAAGGGTCCTTCACACCCTTGCTGCAACTGAAGCAGTTCCGCGACATACCCGTCTCCACTCGAGAGGAAGCACGTGGGGTCCCGCACACATCCAGGGGAGCCCCGTTTCCGCCTCCTAGCTCGAGATGAGGGATCCTTTCCCTGTTTCGTAGGGAAAGAATTCCCGGCGTTCCCGTCGCATCTCAAGAGGAGGCGCTCTCCACAGGAGAGGCGAGAGGAAATCCAGGGTCGTGCCACCATTCCAAGAGACGCCCAGATGTGTCAGTCCATTATAGAGGAACCTGTTTTCCCTGCACTGCCTTGACGTTCAAGCCGAGGATCTACTCCCACCACCTGTGCACGTGGGACAGCCCTGTGGGAAAGCCTCGTGGGAAAGCCTCGTGGGAAAGACTCGAGGGAAAACCATAGATCCTTTGATCCACGCGGTGGACTGCGTGACACTGCTGCTACCGCTCTGGAGGAAAGCGCAAGTGCATGCCCGCATTCGAGACGAGGACTGACTCCCATGGGGAGACTCCAGAAGTACCCCAAGATCCATGTCAGCACTGGAGAGGAATCCTCATGTTCCGGCCCCGACTCCACACAAGGTCTTCGGCGCCGGCATCGACGGGAGAGGAATCCCCAGAGGCCCCCGAGGAACTCGCATGGGGACTGGCCTTTCCTGAGGCCACCAGAGCGGGTCCCTGAGGTCCCCGTCGTAAGTCGAGAGCACCTGCCGCAACTCGAGAAAATCCAGGAGGTTTTGCCATCCAGGCGAGATGAGGCCCATTTCCGCTGAGGCTTCTCGAGGCTAATCACATCTAACCACTGGAACTTCCAAAGGGTCCTTCACACCCTTGCTGCAACTCAAGAAGGTCCCCGACATACCCGTCTCCACTCGAGAGGAAGTACGTGGGGTCCCGCACACATCCAGGGGAGCCCCGTTTCCGCCTCCTAGCTCGAGATGAGGGATCCTTTCCCTGTTTCGTAGGGAAAGAATTCCCGGCGTTCCCGTCGCATCTCAAGAGGAGGCGCTCTCCACAGGAAAGGCGAGAGGAACTCCAGGGTCGTGCCACCATTCCAAGAGTCCCCCAGATGTGTCAGTCCATTCCAGAGGAAAGTGTTTTCCCTGCACTGCCTTGACGTTCAAGCCGAGGATCGACTCCCACCACGTGTGCACGTGGGACAGCCCTGTGGGAAAGCCTCGTGGGAAAGCCTCGTGGGAAAGACTCGAGGGAAAACCATAGATCCTTTGATCCACGCGGCGGACTGCGTGACACTACTGCTACCGCTCTGGAGGAAAGCGCAAGTGCATGCCCGCATTCGATACGAGGACTGACTCCCCTGGGGAGACTCCAGAAGTACCCCAAGAGCCATGTCAGCACTGGAGAGGAATCCTCAGGTTCCGGCCCCGACTCCACACAAGGTCTTCGGCGCCGGCATCGACGGGAGAGGAATCCCGAGAGGCCCCCGAGGAACTCGCATGGGGACTGGCCTTTCCTGAGGCCACCAGAGCGGGTCCCTGAGGTCCCCGTCGTAAGTCGAGGGCACCTGCCGCAACTCGAGAAAATCCAGGAGGTTTTGCCCTCCAGGCGAGATGAGGCCCATTTCCGCTGAGGCTTCTCGAGGCTAATCACGTCTAACCACTGGAACTTCCAAAGGGTCCTTCACACCCTTGCTGCAACTAAAGAAGTTCCCCGACATACCCGTCTCCACTCGAGAGGAAGCACGTGGGGTCCCGCACACATCCAGGGGAGCCCCGTTTCCGCCTCCTAGCTCGAGATGAGGGATCCTTTCCCTGTTTCGTAGGGAAAGAATTCCCGGCGTTCCCGTCGCATCTCAAGAGGAGGCGCTCTCCACAGGAAAGGCGAGAGGAACTCCAGGGTCGTGCCACCATTCCAAGAGTCCCCCAGATGTGTCAGTCCATTCCAGAGGAACCTGTTTTCCCTGCACTGCCTTGACGTTCAAGCCGAGGATCCACTCCCACCACGTGTGCACGTGGGACAGCCCTGTGGGAAAGCCTCGTGGGAAAGCCTCGTGGGAAAGACTCGAGGGAAAACCATAGATCCTTTGATCCACGCGGCTGACTGCGTGACACTGCTGCTACCGCTCTGGAGGAAAGCGCAAGTGCATGCCCGCATTCGAGACGAGGACTGACTCCCCTGGGGAGACTCCAGAAGTACCCCAAGATCCATGTCACCACTGGAGAGGAATCCTCAGGTTCCGGCCCCGACTCCACAATAGGTCTTAGTCCCCGGCATCGACTTGAGAGGAATCCCCAGAGGCCCCCGAGGAACTCGCATGGGGACTGGCCTTTCCTGAGGCCACCAGAGCGGGTCCCTGAGGTCCCCGTCGTAAGTCGAGAGCACCTGCCGCAACTCGAGAAAATCCAGGAGGTTTTGCCCTCCAGGCGAGATGAGGCCCATTTCCGCTGAGGCTTCTCGAGGCTAATCACGTCTAACCACTGGAACTTCCAAAGGGTCCTTCACGCCCTTGCTGCAACTCAAGAAGTTCCCCGACATACCCCTCTCCACTCGAGAGGAAGCACGTGGGGTCCCGCACACATTCAGGGGAGCCCAGTTTCCGCCTCCTTGCCCGAGATGAGGGATCCTTTCCCTGTTTCTTAGGGAAAGAATTCCCGGCGTTCCCGTCGCATCTCAAGAGGAGGCGCTCTCCACAGGAGAGGCGAGAGGAACTCCAGGGTCGTGCCACCATTCCAAGAGACGCCCAGATTGTCAGTCCATTACAGAGGAACCTGTTTTCCCTGCACTGCCTTGACGTTCAAGCCGAGGATCGACTCCCACCACCTGTGCACGTGGGACAGCCCTGTGGGAAAGCCTCGTGGGAAAGCCTCGTGGGAAAGACTCGAGGGAAAACCATAGATCCTTTGATCCACGCGGCGGACTGCGTGACACTGCTGCTACCGCTCTAGAGGAAAGCGCAAGTGCATGCCCGCATTCGAGACGAGGACTGACTCCCCTGGGGAGACTCCAGAAGTACCCCAAGATCCATGTCAGCACTGGAGAGGAATCCTCAGGTTCCGGCCCCGACTCCACACAAGGTCTTAGGCCCCGGCATCGACGGGAGAGTAATCCCGAGAGGCCCCCGAGGAATTCGTTTGGGGACTGGCCTTTCCTGAGGCCACCAGAGCGGGTCCCTGAGGTCCCTGTCGTAAGTCGAGAGCACCTGCCGCAACTCGAGAAAATCCAGGAGGTTTTGCCCTCCAGGGGAGATGAGGCACATTTCCGCTGAGGCTTCTCGAGGCCAATCACGTCTAACCACTGGAACTTCCAAAGGGTCCTTCACATCCTTGCTGCAACTCAAGAAGTTCCCCGACATACCCGTCTCTACTCGAGAGGAAGCACGTGGGGTCCCGCACACATCCAGGGGAGCCCCGTTTCCGCCTCCTAGCTCGAGATGAGGGATCCTTTCCCTGTTTCGTAGGGAAAGAATTCCCGGCGTTCCCGTCGCATCTCAAGAGGAGGCGCTCTCCACAGGAAAGGCGAGAGGAACTCCAGGGTCGTGCCACCATTCCAAGAGTCCCCCAGATGTGTCAGTCCATTCCAGAGGAACCTGTTTTCCCTGCACTGCCTTGACGTTCAAGCCGAGGATCCACTCCCACCACGTGTGCACGTGGGACAGCCCTATGGGAAAGCCTCGTGGGAAAGCCTCGTGGGAAAGACTCGAGGGAAAACCATAGATCCTTTGATCCACGCGGCTGACTGCGTGACACTGCTGCTACCGCTCTGGAGGAAAGCGCAAGTGCATGCCGCATTCGAGACGAGGACTGACTCCCGTGGGGAGACTCCAGAAGTACCCCAAGATCCATGTCAGCACTGGAGAGGAATCCTCAGGTTCCGGCCCCGACTCCACACAAGGTCTTAGGCCCCGGCATCGACGGGAGAGGAATCCCGAGAGGCCCCCGAGGAACTCGCATGGGGACTGGCCTTTCCTGAGGCCACCAGAGCGGGTCCCTGATGTGCCCGTCGTAAGTCGAGAGCACCTGCCGCAACTCGGGAAAATCCAGGAGGATTTGCCCTCCAGGCGAGATGAGGCCCATTTCCGCTGAGGCTTCTCGAGGCTAACCATATCTAACCACTGGAACTTCCAAAGGGTCCTTCACACCCTTGCTGCAACTCAAGCAGTTCCGCGACATACCCGTCTCCACTCGAGAGGAAGCACGTGGGGTCCCGCACACATCCAGGGGAGCCCCGTTTCCGCATCCTAGCTCGAGATGAGGGATCCTTTCCCTGTTTCGTAGGGAAAGAATTCCCGGCGTTCCCGTCGCATCTCAAGAGGAGGCGCTCTCCACAGGAAAGGCGAGAGGAACTCCAGGGTCGTGCCACCATTCCAAGAGTCCCCCAGATGTGTCAGTCCATTTCAGAGGAACCTGTTTTCCCTGCACTGCCTTGACGTTCAAGCCGAGGATCGACTCCCACCACGTGTGCACGTGGGACAGCCCTGTGGGAAAGCCTCGTGGGAAAGCCTCGTGGGAAAGACTCGAGGGAAAACCATAGATCCTTTGATCCACGCGGCGGACTGCGTGACACTGCTGCTACCGCTCTGGAGGAAAGCGCAAGTGCATGCCCGCATTCGAGACGAGGACTGACTCCCCTGGGGAGACTCCAGAAGTACCCCAAGATCCATGTCAGCACTGGAGAGGAATCCTCAGGTTCCGGCCCCGACTCCACACAAGGTCTTAGGCCCCGGCATCGACGGGAGAGTAATCCCGAGAGGCCCCCGAGGAATTCGCATGGGGACTGGCCTTTCCTGAGGCCACCAGAGCGGGTCCCTGAGGTCCCCGTCTTAAGTCGAGAGCACCTGTCGCAACTCGAGAAAATCCAGGAGGTTTTGCCCTCCAGGCGAGATGAGGCCCATTTCCGCTGAGGCTTCTCGAGGCTAATCACATCTAACCGCTGGAACTTCCAAAGGGACCTTCACACCCTTGCTGCAACTCAAGAAGTTCCCCGACATACCCGTCTCCACTCGAGAGGAAGCACGTGGGGTCCCTCACACATCCAGGGGAGCCCCGTTTCCGCCTCCTAGCTCGAGATGAGGGATCCTTTCCATGTTTCGTAGGGAAAGAATTCCCGGCGTTCCCGTCGCATCTCAAGAGGAGGCGCTCTCCACAGGAAAGGCGAGAGGAACTCCAGGGTCGTGCCACCATTCCAAGAGTCCCCCAGATGTGTCAGTCCATTCCAGAGGAACCTGTTTTCCCTGCACTGCCTTGACGTTCAAGCCGAGGATCCACTCCCACCACGTGTGCACGTGGGACAGCCCTGTGGGAAAGCCTCGTGGGAAAACCTCGTGGGAAAGACTCGAGGGAAAACCATAGATCCTTTGATCCACGCGGCGGACTGCGTGACACTGCTGCTACCGCTCTGGAGGAAAGCGCAAGTGCATGCCCGCATTAGAGACGAGGACTGACTCCCCTGGGGAGACTCCAGAAGTACCCCAAGATCCATGTCAGCACTGGAGAGGAATCCTCAGGTTCCGGCCCCGACTCCACACAAAGTCTTAGGCCCCGGCATCGACGGGAGAGGAATCCCGAGAGGCCCCCGAGGAACTCGCATGGGGACTGGCCTTTCCTGAGGTCACCAGAGCGGGTCCGCGAGGTCCCCGTCGTAAGTCGAGAGCACCTGCCGCAACTCGAGAAAATCCAGGAGGTTTTGCCCTCCAGGCGAGATGAGGCCCATTTCCGCTGAGGCTTCTCGAGGCTAATCACATCTAACCACTGGAACTTCCAAAGGGTCCTTCACACCCTTGCTGCAACTCAAGAAGTTCCCCGACATACCCGTCTCCACTCGAGAGGAAGCACGTGGGGTCCCGCACACATCCAGGGGAGCCCCGTTTCCGCCTCCTTGCTCGAGATGAGGGATCCTTTCCCTGTTTCTTAGGGAAAGAATTCCCGGCGTTCCCGTCGCATCTCAAGAGGAGGCGCTCTCCACAGGAGAGGCGAGAGGAACTCCAGGGTCGTGCCACCATTCCAAGAGTCCCCCAGATGTGTCAGTCCATTACAGAGGAACCTGTTTTCCCTGCACTGCCTTGACGTTCAAGCCGAGGATCGACTCCCACCACCTGTGCACGTGGGACAGCCCTGTGGGAAAGCCTCGTGGGAAAGACTCGAGGGAAAACCATAGATCCTTTGATCCACGCGGCGGACTGCGTGACACTGCTGCTACCGCTCTAGAGGAAAGCGCAAGTGCATGCCCGCATTCGAGACGAGGACTGACTCCCCTGGGGAGACTCCAGAAGTTCCCCAAGATCCATGTCAGCACTGGAGAGGAATCCTCAGGTTCCGGCCCCGACTCCACACAAGGTCTTAGGCCCCGGCATCGACGGGAGAGTAATCCCGAGAGGCCCCCGAGGAACTCGCATGGGGACTGGCCTTTCCTGAGGCCACCAGAGCGGGTCCCTGAGGTCCCCATCGTAAGTCGAGAGCACCTGCCGCAACTCTAGATAATCCAGGAGGTTTTGCCCTCCAGGCGAGATGAGGCCCATTTCCGCTGAGGCTTCTCGAGGCTAATCACATCTAACCACTGGAACTTCCAAAGGGTCCTTCACACCCTTGCTGCAACTGAAGCAGTTCCGCGACATACCCGTCTCCACTCGAGAGGAAGCACGTGGGGTCCCGCACACATCCAGGGGAGCCCTGTTTCCGCCTCCTAGCTCGAGATGAGGGATCCTTTCCCTGTTTCGTAGGGAAAGAATTCCCGGCGTTCCCGTCGCATCTCAAGAGGAGGCGCTCTCCGCAGGAAAGGCGAAAGGAACTCCAGGGTCGTGGCACCATTCCAAGAGACCCCCAGATGTGTCAGTCCATTCCAGAGGAACCTGTTTTCCCTGCACTGCCTTGACTTTCAAGCCGAGGATCGACTCCCACCACGTGTGCACGTGGGACAGCCCTGTGGGAAAGCCTCTTGGGAAAGCCTCGTGGGAAAGACTCGAGGGAAAACCATAGATCCTTTGATCCACGCGGCGGATTGCCTGACACTGCTGCTACCGCTCTGGAGGAAATCGAAAGTGCATGCCCGCATTCGAGACGAGGACTGACTCCCATGGGGAGACTCCAGAAGTACCGCAAGATCCATGTCAGCACTGGAGAGGAATCCTCAGGTTCCGGCCCCGACTCCACACAAGGTCTTAGGCCCCGGCATCGACGGGAGAGGAATCCCGAGAGGCCCCCGAGGAACTCGCATGGGGACTGGCCTTTCCTGAGGCCACCAGAGCGGGTCCCAGATGTCCCCGTCGTAAGTCGAGAGCACCTGCCGCAACTCGAGAAAATCCAGGAGGTTTTGCCCTCCAGGTGAGATGAGGCCCATTTCCGCTGAGGCTTCTCGAGGCTAATCACGTCTAACCACTGGAACTTCCAAAGGGTCCTTCACACCCTTGCTGCAACTCAAGAAGTTCCCCGACATACCCGTCTCCACTCGAGAGGAAGCACGTGGGGTCCCGCACACATCCAGGGGAGCCCCGTTTCCGCCTCCTAGCTCGAGATGAGGGATCCTTTCCCTGTTTCGTAGGGAAAGAATTCCCGGCGTTCCCGTCGCATCTCAAGAGGAGGCGCTCTCCACAGGAAAGGCGAGAGGAACTCCAGGGTCGTGCCACCATTCCAAGAGTCCCACAGATGTGTCAGTCCATTCCAGATGAACCTGTTTTCCCTGCACTGCCTTTACGTTCAAGCCGAGGATCCACTCCCACCACGTGTGCACGTGGGACAGCCCTGTGGGAAAGCCTCGTGGGAAAGCCTCGTGGGAAAGACTCGAGGGAAAACCATAGATCCTTTGATCCACGCGGCGGACTGCGTGACACTGCTGCTACCGCTCTGGAGGAAAGCGCAAGTGCATGCCCGCATTCGAGACGAGGACTGACTCCCCTGGGGAGACTCCAGAAGTACCCCAAGATACATGTCAGCAATGGAGAGGAATCCTCAGGTTCCGGCCCCGACTCCACACAAGGTCTTAGGCCCCGGCATCGATGGGAGAGGAATCCCGAGAGGCCCCCGAGGAACTCGCATGGGGACTGGCCTTTCCTGAGGTCACCAGAGCGGGTCCCCGAGGTCCCCGTCGTAAGTCGAGAGCACCTGCGGCAACTCGAGAAAATCCAGGAGGTTTTGCCCTCCAGGCGAGATGAGGCCCATTTCCGCTGAGGCTTCTCGAGGCTAATCACGTCTAACCACTGGAACTTCCAAAGGGTCCTTCACACCCTTGCTGCAACTCAAGAAGTTCCCCGACATACCCCTCTCCACTCGAGAGGAAGCACGTGGGGTCCCGCACACATTCAGGGGAGCCCCGTTTCCGCCTCCTTCCTCGAGATGAGGGATCCTTTCCCTGTTTCTTAGGGAAAGAATTCCCGGCGTTCCCGTCGCATCTCAAGAGGAGGCGCTCTTCACAGGAGAGGCGAGAGGAACTCCAGGGTCGTGCCACCATTCCAAGAGACGCCCAGATGTGTCAGTCCATTACAGAGGAACCTGTTTTCCCTGCACTGCCTTGACGTTCAAGCCGAGGATCGACTCCCACCACCTGTGCACGTGGGACAGCCCTGTGGGAAAGCCTCGTGGGAAAGCCTCGTGGGAAAGACTCGAGGGAAAACCATATATCCTTTGATCCACGCGGCGGACTGCGTGACACTGCTGCTACCGCTCTAGAGGAAAGCGCAAGTGCATGCCCGCATTCGAGACGAGGACTGACTCCCCTGGGGAGACTCCAGAAGTACCCCAAGATCCATGTCAGCACTGGAGAGGAATCCTCAGGTTCCGGCCCCGACTCCACACAAGGTCTTAGGCCCCGGCATCGACGGGAGAGTAATCCCGAGAGGCCCCCGAGGAATTAGTATGGGGACTGGCCTTTCCTGAGGCCACCAGAGCGGGTCCCTGAGGTCCCTGTCGTAAGTCGAGAGCACCTGCCGCAACTCGAGAAAATCCAGGAGGTTTTGCCCTCCAGGGGAGATGAGGCACATTTCCGCTGAGGCTTCTCGAGGCCAATCACGTCTAACCACTGGAACTTCCAAAGGGTCCTTCACATCCTTGCTGCAACTCAAGAAGTTCCCCGACATACCCGTCTCCACTCGAGAGGAAGCACGTGGGGTCCCGCACACATCCAGGGGAGCCCCGTTTCCGCCTCCTAGCTCGAGATGAGGGATCCTTTCCCTGTTTCGTAGGGAAAGAATTCCCGGCGTTCCCGTCGCATCTCAAGAGGAGGCGCTCTCCACAGGAAAGGCGAGAGGAACTCCAGGGTCGTGCCACCATTCCAAGAGTCCCCCAGATGTGTCAGTCCATTCCAGAGGAACCTGTTTTCCCTGCACTGCCTTGACGTTCAAGCCGAGGATCCACTCCCACCACGTGTGCACGTGGGACAGCCCTGTGGGAAAGCCTCGTGGGAAAGCCTCGTGGGAAAGACTCGAGGGAAAACCATAGATCCTTTGATCCACGCGGCTGACTGCGTGACACTGCTGCTACCGCTCTGGAGGAAAGGGCAAGTGCATGCCCGCATTCGAGACGAGGACTGACTCCCGTGGGGAGACTCCAGAAGTACCCCAAGATCCATGTCAGCACTGGAGAGGAATCCTCAGGTTCCGGCCCCGACTCCACACAAGGTCTTAGGCCCCGGCATCGACGGGAGAGGAATCCCGAGAGGCCCCCGAGGAACTCGCATGGGGACTGGCCTTTCCTGAGGCCACCAGAGCGGGTCCATGAGGTCCCCGTCGTAAGTCGAGAGCACCTGCCGCAACTCGAGAAAATCCAGGAGGTTTTGCCCTCCAGGCGAGATGAGGCCCATTTCCGCTGAGGCTTCTCGAGGCTAATCACGTCTAACCACTGGAACTTCCAAAGGGTCCTTCAAACCCTTGCTGCAACTCAAGAAGTTCCCCGAGATACCCGTCTCCACTCGAGAGGAAGCACGTGGGGTCCCGCACACATCCAGGGGAGCCCCGTTTCCGCCGCCTAGCTCGAGATGAGGGATCCTTTCCCTGTTTCGTAGGGAAAGAATTCCTGGCGTTCCCGTCGCATCTCAAGAGGAGGCGCTCTCCACAGGAGAGGCGAGAGGATCTCCAGGGTCGAGCCACCATTCCAAGAGACGCCCAGATGTGTCAGTCCATTTCAGAGGAACCTGTTTTCCCTGCACTGCCTTGACGTTCAAGCCGAGGATCGACTCCCACCAAGTGTGCACGTGGGACAGCCCTGTGGGAAAGCCTCGGGGGAAAGCCTCGTAGGAAAGACTCGAGGGAAAACCATAGATCCTTTGATCCACGCGGCGGACTGCGTGACACTGCTGCTACCGCTCTGGAGGAAAGCGCAAGTGCATGCCCGCATTCGAGACGAGGACTGACTCCCCTGGGGAGACTCCAGAAGTACCCCAAGATCCATGTCAGCACTGGAGAGGAATCCTCAGGTTCCGGCCCCGACTCCACACAAGGTCTTAGGCCCCGGCATCGACGGGAGAGTAATCCCGAGAGGCCCCCGAGGAATTCGCATGGGGACTGGCCTTTCCTGAGGTCACCAGAGCGGGTCCCTGAGGTCCCCGTCTTAAGTCGAGAGCACCTGTCGCAACTCGAGAAAATCCAGGAGGTTTTGCCCTCCAGGCGAGATGAGGCCCATATCCGCTGAGGCTTCTCGAGGCTAATCACATCTAACCGCTGGAACTTCCAAAGGGACCTTCACACCCTTGCTGCAACTCAAGAAGTTCCCCGACATACCCGTCTCCACTCGAGAGGAAGCACGTGGGGTCCCGCACACATCCAGGGGAGCCCCGTTTCCGCCTCCTAGCTCGAGATGAGGGATCCTTTCCCTGTTTCGTAGGGAAAGAATTCCCGGCGTTCCCGTCGCATCTCAAGAGGAGGCGCTCTCCACAGGAAAGGCGAGAGGAACTCCAGGGTCGTGCCACCATTCCAAGAGTCCCCCAGATGTGTCAGTCCATTCCAGAGGAACCTGTTTTCCCTGCACTGCCTTGACGTTCAAGCCGAGGATCCACTCCCACCACGTGTGCACGTGGGACAGCCCTGTGGGAAAGCCTCGTGGGAAAGCCTCGTGGGAAAGACTCGAGGGAAAACCATAGATCCTTTGATCCACGCGGCGGACTGCGTGACACTGCTGCTACCGCTCTGGAGGAAAGCGCAAGTGCATGCCCGCATTAGAGACGAGGACTGACTCCCCTGGGGAGACTCCAGAAGTACCCCAAGATCCATGTCAGCACTGGAGAGGAATCCTCAGGTTCCGGCCCCGACTCCACACAAGGTCTTAGGCCCCGGCATCGATGGGAGAGGAATCCCGAGAGGCCCCCGAGGAACTCGCATGGGGACTGGCCTTTCCTGAGGCCACCAGAGCGGGTCCATGAGGTCCCCGTCGTAAGTCGAGAGCACCTGCCGCAACTCGAGAAAATCCAGGAGGTTTTGCCCTCCAGGCGAGATGAGGCCCATTTCCGCTGAGGCTTCTCGAGGCTAATCACGTCTAACCACTGGAACTTCCAAAGGGTCCTTCAAACCCTTGCTGCAACTCAAGAAGTTCCCCGAGATACCCGTCTCCACTCGAGAGGAAGCACGTGGGGTCCCGCACACATCCAGGGGAGCCCCGTTTCCGCCGCCTAGCTCGAGATGAGGGATCCTTTCCCTGTTTCGTAGGGAAAGAATTCCTGGCGTTCCCGTCGCATCTCAAGAGGAGGCGCTCTCCACAGGAGAGGCGAGAGGATCTCCAGGGTCGAGTCACCATTCCAAGAGACGCCCAGATGTGTCAGTCCATTTCAGAGGAACCTGTTTTCCCTGCACTGCCTTGACGTTCAAGCCGAGGATCGACTCCCACCAAGTGTGCACGTGGGACAGCCCTGTGGGAAAGCCTCGGGGGAAAGCCTCGTAGGAAAGACTCGAGGGAAAACCATAGATCCTTTGATCCACGCGGCGGACTGCGTGACACTGCTGCTACCGCTCTGGAGGAAAGCGCAAGTGCATGCCCACATTCGAGACGAGGACTGACTCCCCTGGGGAGACTCCAGAAGTACCCCAAGATCCATGTCAGCACTGGAGAGGAATCCTCAGGTTCCGGCCCCGACTCCACACAAGGTCTTAGGCCCCGGCATCGACGGGAGAGTAATCCCGAGAGGCCCCCGAGGAACTCGCATGGGGACTGGCCTTTCCTGAGGTCACCAGAGCGGGTCCGCGAGGTCCCCGTCGTAAGTCGAGAGCACCTGCCGCAACTCGAGAAAATCCAGGAGGTTTTGCCCTCCAGGCGAGATGAGGCCCATTTCCGCTGAGGCTTCTCGAGGCTAATCACATCTAACCACTGGAACTTCCAAAGGGTCCTTCACACCCTTGCTGCAACTCAAGAAGTTCCCCGACATACCCGTCTCCACTCGAGAGGAAGCACGTGGGGTCCCGCACACATCCAGGGGAGCCCCGTTTCCGCATCCTTGCTCGAGATGAGGGATCCTTTCCCTGGTTCTTAGGGAAAGAATTCCCGGCGTTCCCGTTGCATCTCAAGAGGAGGCGCTCTCCACAGGAGAGGCGAGAGGAACTCCAGGGTCGTGCCACCATTCCAAGAGACGCCCAGATGTGTCAGTCCATTACAGAGGAACCTGTTTTCCCTGCACTGCCTTGACGTTCAAGCCGAGGATCGACTCCCACCACCTGTGCACGTGGGACAGCCCTGTGGGAAAGCCTCGTGGGAAAGCCTCGTGGGAAAGACTCGAGGGAAAACCATAGATCCTTTGATCCACGCGGCGGACTGCGTGACACTGCTGCTACCGCTCTAGAGGAAAGCGCAAATGCATGCCCGCATTCGAGACGAGGACTGACTCCCCTGGGGAGACTCCAGAAGTACCCCAAGATCCATGTCAGCACTGGAGAGGAATCCTCAGGTTCCGGCCCCGACTCCACACAAGGTCTTAGGCCCCGGCATCGACGGGAGAGTAATCCCGAGAGGCCCCCGAGGAACTCGCATGGGGACTGGCCTTTCCTGAGGCCACAAGAGCGGGTCTCTGAGGTCCCCATCGTAAGTCGAGAGCACCTGCCGCAACTCGAGAAAATCCAGGAGGTTTTGCCCTCCAGGCGAGATGAGGCCCATTTCCGCTGAGGCTTCTCGAGGCTAATCACATCTAACCACTGGAACTTCCAAAGGGTCCTTCACACCCTTGCTGCAACTCAAGAAGTTCCCCGACATACCCGTCTCCACTCGAGAGGAAGCACGTGGGGTCCCGCACACATCCAGGGGAGCCCTGTTTCCGCCTCCTAGCTCGAGATGAGGGATCCTTTCCCTGTTTCGTAGGGAAAGAATTCCCGGCGTTCCCGTCGCATCTCAAGAGGAGGCGCTCTCCACAGGAAAGGCGAGAGGAACTCCAGGGTCGTGCCACCATTCCAAGAGTCCCACAGATGTGTCAGTCCATTCCAGATGAACCTGTTTTCCCTGCACTGCCTTGACGTTCAAGCCGAGGATCCACTCCCACCACGTGTGCACGTGGGACAGCCCTGTGGGAAAGCCTCGTGGGAAAGCCTCGTGGGAAAGACTCGAGGGAAAACCATAGATCCTTTGATCCACGCGGCGGACTGCGTGACACTGCTGCTACCGCTCTGGAGGAAAGCGCAAGTGCATGCCCGCATTCGAGACGAGGACTGACTCCCCTGGGGAGACTCCAGAAGTACCCCAAGATCCATGTCAGCACTGGAGAGGAATCCTCAGGTTCCGGCCCCGACTCCACACAAGGTCTTAGGCCCCGGCATCGATGGGAGAGGAATCCCGAGAGGCCCCCGAGGAACTCGCATGGGGACTGGCCTTTCCTGAGGCCACCAGAGCGGGTCCCCGAGGTCCCCGTCGTAAGTCGAGAGCACCTGCCGCAACTCGAGAAAATCCAGGAGGTTTTGCCCTCCAGGCGAGATGAGGCCCATTTCCGCTGAGGCTTCTCGAGGCTAATCACGTCTAACCACTGGAACTTCCAAAGGGTCCTTCACACCCTTGCTGCAACTCAAGAAGTTCCCCGACATACCCGTCTCCACTCGAGAGGAAGCACGTGGGGTCCCACACACATCCAGGGGAGCCCCGTTTCCGCCTCCTAGCTCGAGATGAGGGATCCTTTCCCTGTTTCTTAGGGAAAGAATTCCCGGCGTTCCCGTCGCATCTCAAGAGGAGGCGCTCTCCACAGGAGAGGCGAGAGGAACTCCAGCGTCCTGCCACCATTCCAAGAGACGCCCAGATGTGTCAGTCCATTCCAGAGGAACGTGTTTTCCCTGCACTACCTTGACGTTCAAGCCGAGGATCGAGTCCCACCACGTGTGCACGTGGGACAGCCCTGAGGAAAGCCTCGTGGGAAAGCCTCGTGGGAAAGACTCGAGGGAAAACCATAGATCCTTTGATCCACGCGGCGGACTGCGTGACACTGCTGCTACCGCTCTGGAGGAAAGCGCAAGTGCATGCCCGCATTCGAGACGAGGACTGACTCCCCTGGGGAGACTCCAGAAGTACCCCAAGATCCATGTCAGCACTGGAGAGGAATCCTCAGGTTCCGGCCCCGACTCCACACAAGGTCTTCGGCCCCGGCATCGACGGGAGAGGAATCCCGAGAGGCCCCCGAGGAACTCGCATGGGGACTGGCCTTTCCTGAGGCCACCAGAGCGGGTCCATGAGGTCCCCGTCGTAAGTCGAGAGCACCTGCCGCAACTCGAGAAAATCCAGGAAGTTTTGCCCTCCAGGCGAGATGAGGCCCATTTCCGCTGAGGCTTCTCGAGGCTAATCACGTCTAACCACTGGAACTTCCAAAGGGTCCTTCACACCCTTGCTGCAACTCAAGATGTTCCCCGAGATACCCGTCTCCACTCGAGAGGAAGCACGTGGGGTCCCGCACACATCAAGGGGAGCCCCGTTTCCGCCGCCTAGCTCGAGATGAGGGATCCTTTCCCTGTTTCGTAGGGAAAGAATTCCCGGCGTTCCCGTCGCATCTCAAGAGGAGGCGCTCTCCACAGGAGAGTCGAGAGGATCTCCAGGGTCGAGCCACCATTCCAAGAGACGCCCAGATGTGTCAGTCCATTTCAGAGGAACGTGTTTTCCCTGCACTGCCTTGACGTTCAAGCCGAGGATCGACTCCCACCAAGTGTGCACGTGGCACAGCCCTGTGGGAAAGCCTCGGGGGAAAGCCTCGTAGGAAAGACTCGAGGGAAAACCATAGATCCTTTGATCCACGCGGCGGACTGCGTGACACTGCTGCTACCGCTCTGGAGGAAAGCGCAAGTGCATGCCCGCATTCGAGATGAGGACTGACTCCCCTGGGGAGACTCCAGAAGTACCCCAAGATCCATGTCAGCACTGGAGAGGAATCCTCAGGTTCCGGCCCCGACTCCACACAAGGTCTTAGGCCATGGCATCGACGGGAGAGTAATCCCGAGAGGCCCCCGAGGAACTCGCATGGGGACTGGCCTTTCCTGAGGCCACCAGAGCGGGTCCCTGAGGTCCCCATCGTAAGTCGAGAGCACCTGCCGCAACTCGAGAAAATCCAGGAGGTTTTGCCCTCCAGGCGAGATGAGGCCCATTTCCGCTGAGGTTTCTCGAGGCTAATCACATCTAACCACTGGAACTTCCAAAGGGTCCTTCACACCCTTGCTGCAACTGAAGCAGTTCCCCGACATACCCGTCTCCACTCGAGAGGAAGCACGTGGGTTCCCGCACACATCCAGGGGAGCCCTGTTTCCGCCTCCTAGCTCGAGATGAGGGATCCTTTCCCTGTTTCGTAGGGAAAGAATTCCCGGCGTTCCCGTCGCATCTCAAGAGGAGGCGCTCTCCGCAGGAAAGGCGAAAGGAACTCCAGGGTCGTGGCACCATTCCAAGAGACCCCCAGATGTGTCAGTCCATTCCAGAGGAACCTGTTTTCCCTGCACTGCCTTGACTTTCAAGCCGAGGATCGACTCCCACCACGTGTGCACGTGGGACAGCCCTGTGGGAAAGCCTCTTGGGAAAGCCTCGTGGGAAAGACTCGAGGGAAAACCATAGATCCTTTGATCCACGCGGCGGACTGCGTGACACTGCTGCTACCGCTCTGGAGGAAAGCGAAAGTGCATGCCCGCATTCGAGACGAGGACTGACTCCCCTGGGGAGACTCCAGAAGTACCGCAAGATCCATGTCAGCACTGGAGAGGAATCCTCAGGTTCCGGCCCCGACTCCACACAAGGTCTTAGGCCCCGGCATCGACGGGAGAGGAATCCCGAGAGGCCCCCGAGGAACTCGCATGGGGACTGGCCTTTCCTGAGGCCACCAGAGCGGGTCCATGAGGTCCCCGTCGTAAGTCGAGAGCACCTGCCGCAACTCGAGAAAATCCAGGAGGTTTTGCCCTCCAGGCGAGATGAGGCCCATTTCCGCTGAGGCTTCTCGAGGCTAATCACGTCTAACCACTGGAACTTCCAAAGGGTCCTTCACACCCTTGCTGCAACTCAAGAAGTTCCCCGAGATACCCGTCTCCACTCGAGAGGAAGCACGTGGGGTCCCGCACACATCCAGGGGAGCCCCGTTTCCGCCGCCTAGCTCGAGATGAGGGATCCTTTCCCTGTTTCGTAGGGAAAGAATTCCTGGCGTTCCCGTCGCATCTCAAGAGGAGGCGCTCTCCACAGGAGAAGCGAGAGGATCTCCAGGGTCGAGCCACCATTCCAAGAGACGCCCAGATGTGTCAGTCCATTTCAGAGGAACCTGTTTTCCCTGCACTGCCTTGACGTTCAAGCCGAGGATCGACTCCCACCAAGTGTGCACGTGGGACAGCCCTGTGGGAAAGCCTCGGGGGAAAGCCTCGTAGGAAAGACTCGAGGGAAAACCATAGATCCTTTGATCCACGCGGCGGACTGCGTGACACTGCTGCTACCGCTCTGGAGGAAAGCGCAAGTGCATGCCCGCATTCGAGACGAGGACTGACTCCCCTGGGGAGACTCCAGAAGTACCCCAAGATCCATGTCAGCACTGGAGAGGAATCCTCAGGTTCCGGCCCCGACTCCACACAAGGTCTTAGGCCCCGGCATCGACGGGAGAGTAATCCCGAGAGGCCCCCGAGGAATTCGCATGGGGACTGGCCTTTCCTGAGGCCACCAGAGCGGGTCCCTGAAGTCCCCGTCTTAAGTCGAGAGCACCTGTCGCAACTCGAGAAAATCCAGGAGGTTTTGCCCTCCAGGCGAGATGAGGCCCATTTCCGCTGAGGCTTCTCGAGGCTAATCACATCTAACCGCTGGAACTTCCAAAGGGACCTTCACACCCTTGCTGCAACTCAAGAAGTTCCCCGACATACCCGTCTCCACTCGAGAGGAAGCACGTGGGGTCCCGCACACATCCAGGGGAGCCCCGTTTCCGCCTCCTAGCTCGAGATGAGGGATCCTTTCCCTGTTTCGTAGGGAAAGAATTCCCGGCGTTCCCGTCGCATCTCAAGAGGAGGCGCTCTCCACAGGAAAGGCGAGAGGA
This sequence comes from Ovis canadensis, assembly GCF_042477335.2. NCBI lineage: Eukaryota > Metazoa > Chordata > Mammalia > Artiodactyla > Bovidae > Ovis > Ovis canadensis. Next base: position 2,430,274 of record NC_091259.1, read on the forward strand.
ACTCCAGGGTCGTGCCACCATTCCAAGAGTCCCCCAGATGTGTCAGTCCATTCCAGAGGAACCTGTTTTCCCTGCACTGCCTTGACGTTCAAGCCGAGGATCCACTCCCACCACGTGTGCACGTGGGACAGCCCTGTGGGAAAGCCTCGTGGGAAAGCCTCGTGGGAAAGACTCGAGGGAAAACCATAGATCCTTTGATCCACGCGGCGGACTGCGTGACACTGCTGCTACCGCTCTGGAGGAAAGCGCAAGTGCATGCCCGCATTCGAGACGAGGACTGACTCCCCTGGGGAGACTCCAGAAGTACCCCAAGATCCATGTCAGCACTGGAGAGGAATCCTCAGGTTCCGGCCCCGACTCCACACAAGGTCTTCGGCCCCGGCATCGACGGGAGAGGAATCCCGAGAGGCCCCCGAGGAACTCGCATGGGGACTGGCCTTTCCTGAGGCCACCAGAGCGGGTCCATGAGGTCCCCGTCGTAAGTCGAGAGCACCTGCCGCAACTCGAGAAAATCCAGGAGGTTTTGCCCTCCAGGCGAGATGAGGCCCATTTCCGCTGAGGCTTCTCGAGGCTAATCACGTCTAACCACTGGAACTTCCAAAGGGTCCTTCACACCCTTGCTGCAACTCAAGAAGTTCCCCGAGATACCCGTCTCCACTCGAGAGGAAGCACGTGGGGTCCCGCACACATCCAGGGGAGACCCGTTTCCGCCGCCTAGCTCGAGATGAGGGATCCTTTCCCTGTTTCGTAGGGAAAGAATTCCTGGCGTTCCCGTCGCATCTCAAGAGGAGGCGCTCTCCACAGGAGAGGCGAGAGGATCTCCAGGGTCGAGCCACCATTCCAAGAGACGCCCAGATGTGTCAGTCCATTTCAGAGGAACCTGTTTTCCCTGCACTGCCTTGACGTTCAAGCCGAGGATCGACTCCCACCAAGTGTGCACGTGGGACAGCCCTGTGGGAAAGCCTCGGGGGAAAGCCTCGTAGGAAAGACTCGAGGGAAAACCATAGATCCTTTGATCCACGCGGCGGACTGCGTGACACTGCTGCTACCGCTCTGGAGGAAAGCGCAAGTGCATGCCCGCATTCGAGACGAGGACTGACTCCCCTGGGGAGACTCCAGAAGTACCCCAAGATCCATGTCAGCACTGGAGAGGAATCCTCAGGTTCCGGCCCCGACTCCACACAAGGTCTTAGGCCCCGGCATCGACGGGAGAGTAATCCCGAGAGGCCCCCGAGGAATTCGCATGGGGACTGGCCTTTCCTGAGGTCACCAGAGCGGGTCCCTGAGGTCCCCGTCTTAAGTCGAGAGCACCTGTCGCAACTCGAGAAAATCCAGGAGGTTTTGCCCTCCAGGCGAGATGAGGCCCATTTCCGCTGAGGCTTCTCGAGGCTAATCACATCTAACCGCTGGAACTTCCAAAGGGACCTTCACACCCTTGCTGCAACTCAAGAAGTTCCCCGACATACCCGTCTCCACTCGAGAGGAAGCACGTGGGGTCCCGCACACATCCAGGGGAGCCCCGTTTCCGCCTCCTAGCTCGAGATGAGGGATCCTTTCCCTGTTTCGTAGGGAAAGAATTCCCGGCGTTCCCGTCGCATCTCAAGAGGAGGCGCTCTCCACAGGAAAGGCGAGAGGAACTCCAGGGTCGTGCCACCATTCCAAGAGTCCCCCAGATGTGTCAGTCCATTCCAGAGGAACCTGTTTTCCCTGCACTGCCTTGACGTTCAAGCCGAGGATCCACTCCCACCACGTGTGCACGTGGGACAGCCCTGTGGGAAAGCCTCGTGGGAAAGCCTCGTGGGAAAGACTCGAGGGAAAACCATAGATCCTTTGATCCACGCGGCGGACTGCGTGACACTGCTGCTACCGCTCTGGAGGAAAGCGCAAGTGCATGCCCGCATTCGAGACGAGGACTGACTCCCCTGGGGAGACTCCAGAAGTACCCCAAGATCCATGTCAGCACTGGAGAGGAATCCTCAGGTTCCGGCCCCGACTCCACACAAGGTCTTAGGCCCCGGCATCGATGGGAGAGGAATCCCGAGAGGCCCCCGAGGAACTCGCATGGGGACTGGCCTTTCCTGAGGCCACCAGAGCGGGTCCATGAGGTCCCCGTCGTAAGTCGAGAGCACCTGCCGCAACTCGAGAAAATCCAGGAGGTTTTGCCCTCCAGGCGAGATGAGGCCCATTTCCGCTGAGGCTTCTCGAGGCTAATCACGTCTAACCACTGGAACTTCCAAAGGGTCCTTCAAACCCTTGCTGCAACTCAAGAAGTTCCCCGAGATACCCGTCTCCACTCGAGAGGAAGCACGTGGGGTCCCGCACACATCCAGGGGAGCCCCGTTTCCGCCGCCTAGCTCGAGATGAGGGATCCTTTCCCTGTTTCGTAGGGAAAGAATTCCTGGCGTTCCCGTCGCATCTCAAGAGGAGGCGCTCTCCACAGGAGAGGCGAGAGGATCTCCAGGGTCGAGCCACCATTCCAAGAGACGCCCAGATGTGTCAGTCCATTTCAGAGGAACCTGTTTTCCCTGCACTGCCTTGACGTTCAAGCCGAGGATCGACTCCCACCAAGTGTGCACGTGGGACAGCCCTGTGGGAAAGCCTCGTGGGAAAGCCTCGTGGGAAAGACTCGAGGGAAAACCATAGATCCTTTGATCCACGCGGCGGACTGCGTGACACTGCTGCTACCGCTCTGGAGGAAAGCGCAAGTGCATGCCAGCATTAGAGACGAGGACTGACTCCCCTGGGGAGACTCCAGAAGTACCCCAAGATCCATGTCAGCACTGGAGAGGAATCCTCAGGTTCCGGCCCCGACTCCACACAAGGTCTTAGGCCCCGGCATCGACGGGAGAGGAATCCCGAGAGGCCCCCGAGGAACTCGCATGGGGACTGGCCTTTCCTGAGGTCACCAGAGCGGGTCCGCGAGGTCCCCGTCGTAAGTCGAGAGCACCTGCCGCAACTCGAGAAAATCCAGGAGGTTTTGCCCTCCAGGCGAGATGAGGCCCATTTCCGCTGAGGATTCTCGAGGCTAATCACATCTAACCACTGGAACTTCCAAAGGGTCCTTCACACCCTTGCTGCAACTCAAGAAGTTCCCCGACATACCCGTCTCCACTCGAGAGGAAGCACGTGGGGTCCCGCACACATCCAGGGGAGCCCCGTTTCCGCCTCCTTGCTCGAGATGAGGGATCCTTTCCCTGTTTCTTAGAGAAAGAATTCCCGGCGTTCCCGTCGCATCTCAAGAGGAGGCGCTCTCCACAGGAGAGGCGAGAGGAACTCCAGGGTCGTGCCACCATTCCAAGAGACGCCCAGATGTGTCAGTCCATTACAGAGGAACCTGTTTTCCCTGCACTGCCTTGACGTTCAAGCCGAGGATCGACTCCCACCACCTGTGCACGTGGGACAGCCCTGTGGGAAAGCCTCGTGGGAAAGCCTCGTGGGAAAGACTCGAGGGAAAACCATAGATCCTTTGATCCACGCGGCGGACTGCGTGACACTGCTGCTACCGCTCTAGAGGAAAGCGCAAGTGCATGCCCGCATTCGAGACGAGGACTGACTCCCCTGGGGAGACTCCAGAATTTCCCCAAGATCCATGTCAGCACTGGAGAGGAATCCTCAGGTTCCGGCCCCGACTCCACACAAGGTCTTAGGCCCCGGCATCGACGGGAGAGTAATCCCGAGAGGCCCCCGAGGAACTCGCATGGGGACTGGCCTTTCCTGAGGCCACCACAGCGGGTCCCTGAGGTCCCCATCGTAAGTCGAGAGCACCTGCCGCAACTCGAGATAATCCAGGAGGTTTTGCCCTCCAGGCGAGATGAGGCCCATTTCCGCTGAGGCTTCTCGAGGCTAATCACATCTAACCACTGGAACTTCCAAAGGGTCCTTCACACCCTTGCTGCAACTGAAGCAGTTCCGCGACATACCCGTCTCCACTCGAGAGGAAGCACGTGGGGTCCCGCACACATCCAGGGGAGCCCTGTTTCCGCCTCCTAGCTCGAGATGAGGGATCCTTTCCCTGTTTCGTAGGGAAAGAATTCCCGGCGTTCCCGTCGCATCTCAAGAGGAGGCGCTCTCCGCAGGAAAGGCGAAAGGAACTCCAGGGTCGTGGCACCATTCCAAGAGACCCCCAGATGTGTCAGTCCATTCCAGAGGAACCTGTTTTCCCTGCACTGCCTTGACTTTCAAGCCGAGGATCGACTCCCACCACGTGTGCACGTGGGACAGCCCTGTGGGAAAGCCTCTTGGGAAAGCCTCGTGGGAAAGACTCGAGGGAAAACCATAGATCCTTTGATCCACGCGGCGGACTGCGTGACACTGCTGCTACCGCTCTGGAGGAAAGCGAAAGTGCATGCCCGCATTCGAGACGAGGACTGACTCCCCTGGGGAGACTCCAGAAGTACCGCAAGATCCATGTCAGCACTGGAGAGGAATCCTCAGGTTCCGGCCCCGACTCCACACAAGGTCTTAGGCCCCGGCATCGACGGGAGAGGAATCCCGAGAGGCCCCCGAGGAACTCGCATGGGGACTGGCCTTTCCTGAGGCCACCAGAGCGGGTCCCAGATGTCCCCGTCGTAAGTCGAGAGCACCTGCCGCAACTCGAGAAAATCCAGGAGGTTTTGCCCTCCAGGTGAGATGAGGCCCATTTCCGCTGAGGCTTCTCGAGGCTAATCACGTCTAACCACTGGAACTTCCAAAGGGTCCTTCACACCCTTGCTGCAACTCAAGAAGTTCCCCGACATACCCGTCTCCACTCGAGAGGAAGCACGTGGGGTCCCGCACACATCCAGGGGAGCCCCGTTTCCGCCTCCTAGCTCGAGATGAGGGATCCTTTCCCTGTTTCGTAGGGAAAGAATTCCCGGCGTTCCCGTCGCATCTCAAGAGGAGGCGCTCTCCACAGGAAAGGCGAGAGGAACTCCAGGGTCGTGCCACCATTCCAAGAGTCCCACAGATGTGTCAGTCCATTCCAGATGAACCTGTTTTCCCTGCACTGCCTTGACGTTCAAGCCGAGGATCCACTCCCACCACGTGTGCACGTGGGACAGCCCTGTGGGAAAGCCTCGTGGGAAAGCCTCGTGGGAAAGACTCGAGGGAAAACCATAGATCCTTTGATCCACGCGGCGGACTGCGTGACACTGCTGCTACCGCTCTGGAGGAAAGCGCAAGTGCATGCCCGCATTCGAGACGAGGACTGACTCCCCTGGGGAGACTCCAGAAGTACCCCAAGATCCATGTCAGCACTGGAGAGGAATCCTCAGGTTCCGGCCCCGACTCCACACAAGGTCTTAGGCCCCGGCATCGATGGGAGAGGAATCCCGAGAGGCCCCCGAGGAACTCGCATGGGGACTGGCCTTTCCTGAGGCCACCAGAGCGGGTCCCCGAGGTCCCCGTCGTAAGTCGAGAGCACCTGCCGCAACTCGAGAAAATCCAGGAGGTTTTGCCCTCCAGGCGAGATGAGGCCCATTTCCGCTGAGGCTTCTCGAGGCTAATCACGTCTAACCACTGGAACTTCCAAAGGGTCCTTCACACCCTTGCTGCAACTCAAGAAGTTCCCCGACATACCCGTCTCCACTCGAGAGGAAGCACGTGGGGTCCCGCACACATCCAGGGGCGCCCCGTTTCCGCCTCCTAGCTCGAGATGAGGGATCCTTTCCCTGTTTCTTAGGGAAAGAATTCCCGGCGTTCCCGTCGCATCTCAAGAGGAGGCGCTCTCCACAGGAGAGGCGAGAGGAACTCCAGCGTCCTGCCACCATTCCAAGAGACGCCCAGATGTGTCAGTCCATTCCAGAGGAACGTGTTTTCCCTGCACTACCTTGACGTTCAAGCCGAGGATCGAGTCCCACCACGTGTGCACGTGGGACAGCCCTGAGGAAAGCCTCGTGGGAAAGCCTCGTGGGAAAGACTCGAGGGAAAACCATAGATCCTTTGATCCACGCGGCGGACTGCGTGACACTGCTGCTACCGCTCTGGAGGAAAGCGCAAGTGCATGCCCGCATTCGAGACGAGGACTGACTCCCCTGGGGAGACTCCAGAAGTACCCCAAGATCCATGTCAGCACTGGAGAGGAATCCTCAGGTTCCGGCCCCGACTCCACACAAGGTCTTCGGCCCCGGCATCGACGGGAGAGGAATCCCGAGAGGCCCCCGAGGAACTCGCATGTGGACTGGCCTTTCCTGAGTTCACCAGAGCGGGTCCCTGAGGTCCCCGTCGTAAGTCGAGAGCACCTGCCGCAACTCGAGAAAATCCAGGAGGTTTTGCCCTCCAGGCGAGATGAGGCCCATTTCCGCTGAGGCTTCTCGAGGCTAATCACATCTAACCACTGGAACGTCCAAAGGGTCCTTCACACCTTGCTGCAACTCAAGAAGTTCCCCGACATACCCGTCTCCACTCGAGAGGAAGCACTTGGGGTCCCGCACACATCCAGGGGAGCCCCATTTCCGCCTCCTAGCTCGAGATGAGGGATCCTTTCCCTGTTTCATAGGGAATGAATTTCTGGCGTTCCCGTCGCATCTCAAGAGGAGGCGCTCTCCACAGGAAAGGCGAGAGGAACTCCAGGGTCGTGCCACCATTCCAAGAGTCCCCCAGATGTGTCAGTCCATTCCAGAGGAACGTGTTTTCCCTGCACTACCTTGACGTTCAAGCCGAGGATCGAGTCCCACCACGTGTGCACGTGGGACAGCCCTGAGGAAAGCCTCGTGGGAAAGCCTCGTGGGAAAGACTCGAGGGAAAAACATAGATCCTTTGATCTACGCGGCGGACTGCGTGACACTGCTGCTACCGCTCTGGAGGAAAGCGCAAGTGGATGCCCGCAATCGAGACGAGGACTGACTCCCCTGGGGAGACTCCAGAAGTACCCCAAGATCCATGTCAGCACTGGAGAGGAATCATCAGGTTCCGGCCCCGACTCCACACAAGGTCTTAGGCCCCAGCATCGACGGGAGAGGAATGCCAGAGGCCCCCGAGGAACTCGCATGGGGACTGGCCTTTCCTGAGGCCACCAGAGCGGGTCCCTGAGGTCCCCGTCGTAAGTCGAGAGCACCTGCCGCAACTCGAGAAAATCCAGGAGGTTTTGCCCTCCAGGCGAGATGAGGCCCATTTCCACTGAGGCTTCTCGAGGCTAATCACATCTAACCACTGGAACTTCCAAAGGGTCCTTCACACCCTTGCTGCAACTGAAGCAGTTCCGCGACATACCCGTCTCCACTCGAGAGGAAGCACGTGGGGTCCCGCACACATCCAGGGGAGCCCTGTTTCCGCCTCCTAGCTCGAGATGAGGGATCCTTTCCCTGTTTCGTAGGGAAAGAATTCCCGGCGTTCTCGTCGCATCTCAAGAGGAGGCGCTCTCCACAGGAAAGGCGAGAGGAACTCCAGGGTCGTGCCACCATTCCAAGAGTCCCCCAGATGTGTAAGTCCATTCCAGAGGAACCTGTTTTCCCTGCACTGCCTTGACGTTCAAGCCGAGGATCCACTCCCACCACGTGTGCACGTGGGACAGCCCTGTGGGAAAGCCTCGTGGGAAAGCCTCGTGGGAAAGACTCGAGGGAAAACCATAGATCCTTTGATCCACGCGGCGGACTGGGTGACACTGCTGCTACCGCTCTGGAGGAAAGCGCAAGTGCATGCCGGCATTCGAGACGAGGACTGACTCCCCTGGGGAGACTCAAGAAGTACCCCAAGATCCATGTCAGCACTGGAGAGGAATCCTCAGGTTCCGGCCCCGACTCCACAGAAAGTCTTAGGCCCCGGCATCGACGGGAGAGGAATCCCGAGAGGCCCCCGAGGAACTCGCATGGGGACTGGCCTTTCCTGAGGTCACCAGAGCGGGTCCCCGAGGTCCCCATCGTAAGTCGAGAGCACCTGCCGCAACTCGAGAAAATCCAGGAGGTTTTGCCCTCCAGGCGAGATGAGGCCCATTTCCGCTGAGGCTTCTCGAGGCTAATCACATCTAACCACTGGAACTTCCAAAGGGTCATTCACACCCTTGCTGCAACTCAAGAAGTTCCCCGACATACCCGTCTCCACTCGAGAGGAAGCACGTGGGGTCCCGCACACATCCAGGGGAGCCCCGTTTCCGCCTCCTAGCTCAAGATGAGGGATCCTTTCCCTGTTTCTTAGGGAAAGAATTCCCGGCGTTCCCGTCGCATCTCAAGAGGAGGCGATCTCCACAGGAGAGGCGAGAGGAACTCCAGGGTCGTGCCACCATTCCTAGAGACGCCCAGATGTGTCAGTCCATTACAGAGGAACCTGTTTTCCCTGCACTGCCTTGACGTTCAAGCCGAGGATCGACACCCACCACCTGTGCACGTGGGACAGCCCTGTGGGAAAGCCTCGTGGGAAAGCCTCGTGGGAAAGACTCGAGGGAAAACCATAGATCCTTTGATCCACGCGGCGGACTGCGTGACACTGCTGCTACCGCTCTGGAGGAAAGCGCAAGTGCATGCCCGCATTCGAGACGAGGACTGACTCCCCTGGGGAGACTCCAGAAGTACCCCAAGAGCCATGTCAGCACTGGAGAGGAATCCTCAGGTACCGGCCCCGACTCCACACAAGGTCTTAGGCCCCGGCATCGTCGGGAGAGTAATCCCGAGAGGCCCCCGAGGAATTCGCATGGGGACTGGCCTTTACTGAGGCCACCAGAGCGGGTCCCTGAGGTCCCCGTCGTAAGTCGAGAGCACCTGCCGCAACTCGAGAAATCCAGGAGGTTTTGCCCTCCAGGCGAGATGAGGCCCATTTCCGCTGAGGCTTCTCGAGGCTAATCACGTCTAACCACTGGAACTTCCAAAGGGTCCTTCACACCCTTGCTGCAACTCAAGAAGTTCCCCGACATACCCCTCTCCACTCGAGAGGAAGCACGTGGGGTCCCGCACACATTCAGGGGAGCCCCGTTTCCGCCTCCTTCCTCGAGATGAGGGATCCTTTCCCTGTTTCTTAGGGAAAGAATTCCCGGCGTTCCCGTCGCATCTCAAGAGGAGGCGCTCTTCACAGGAGAGGCGAGAGGAACTCCAGGGTCGTGCCACCATTCCAAGAGACGCCCAGATGTGTCAGTCCATTACAGAGGAACCTGTTTTCCCTGCACTGCCTTGACGTTCAAGCCGAGGATCGACTCCCACCACCTGTGCACGTGGGACAGCCCTGTGGGAAAGCCTCGTGGGAAAGCCTCGTGGGAAAGACTCGAGGGAAAACCATAGATCCTTTGATCCACGCGGCGGACTGCGTGACACTGCTGCTACCGCTCTAGAGGAAAGCGCAAGTGCATGCCCGCATTCGAGACGAGGACTGACTCCCCTGGGGAGACTCCAGAAGTACCCCAAGATCCATGTCAGCACTGGAGAGGAATCCTCAGGTTCCGGCCCCGACTCCACACAAGGTCTTAGGCCCCGGCATCGACGGGAGAGTAATCCCGAGAGGCCCCCGAGGAATTAGTATGGGGACTGGCCTTTCCCGAGGCCACCAGAGCGGGTCCCTGAGGTCCCTGTCGTAAGTCGAGAGCACCTGCCGCAACTCGAGAAAATCCAGGAGGTTTTGCCCTCCAGGGGAGATGAGGCACATTTCCGCTGAGGCTTCTCGAGGCCAATCACGTCTAACCACTGGAACTTCCAAAGGGTCCTTCACATCCTTGCTGCAACTCAAGAAGTTCCCCGACATACCCGTCTCCACTCGAGAGGAAGCACGTGGGGTCCCGCACACATCCAGGGGAGCCCCGTTTCCGCCTCCTAGCTCGAGATGAGGGATCCTTTCCCTGTTTCGTAGGGAAAGAATTCCCGGCGTTCCCGTCGCATCTCAAGAGGAGGCGCTCTCCACAGGAAAGGCGAGAGGAACTCCAGGGTCGTGCCACCATTCCAAGAGTCGCCCAGATGTGTCAGTCCATTCCAGAGGAACCTGTTTTCCCTGCACTGCCTTGACGTTCAAGCCGAGGATCCACTCCCACCACGTGTGCACGTGGGACAGCCCTGTGGGAAAGCCTCGTGGGAAAGCCTCGTGGGAAAGACTCGAGGGAAAACCATAGATCCTTTGATCCACGCGGCTGACTGCGTGACACTGCTGCTACCGCTCTGGAGGAAAGCGCAAGTGCATGCCCGCATTCGAGACGAGGACTGACTCCCGTGGGGAGACTCCAGAAGTACCCCAAGATCCATGTCAGCACTGGAGAGGAATCCTCAGGTTCCGGCCCCGACTCCACACAAGGTCTTAGGCCCCGGCATCGACGGGAGAGGAATCCCGAGAGGCCCCCGAGGAACTCGCATGGGGACTGGCCTTTCCTGAGGCCACCAGAGCGGGTCCATGAGGTCCCCGTCGTAAGTCGAGAGCACCTGCCGCAACTCGAGAAAATCCAGGAGGTTTTGCCCTCCAGGCGAGATGAGGCCCATTTCCGCTGAGGCTTCTCGAGGCTAATCACGTCTAACCACTGGAACTTCCAAAGGGTCCTTCACACCCTTGCTGCAACTCAAGAAGTTCCCCGACATACCCGTCTCCACTCGAGAGGAAGCACGTGGGGTCCCGCACACATCCAGGGGAGCCCCGTTTCCGCCTCCTAGCTCGAGATGAGGGATCCTTTCCCTGTTTCGTAGGGAAAGAATTCCCGGCGTTCCCGTCGCATCTCAAGAGGAGGCGCTCTCCACAGGAAAGGCGAGAGGAACTCCAGGGTCGTGCCACCATTCCAAGAGTCCCCCAGATGTGTCAGTCCATTCCAGAGGAACCTGTTTTCCCTGCACTGCCTTGACGTTCAAGCCGAGGATCCACTCCCACCACGTGTGCACGTGGGACAGCCCTGTGGGAAAGCCTCGTGAGAAAGCCTCGTGGGAAAGACTCGAGGGAAAACCATAGATCCTTTGATCCACGCGGCGGACTGCGTGACACTGCTGCTACCGCTCTGGAGGAAAGCGCAAGTGCATGCCCGCATTAGAGACGAGGACTGACTCCCCTGGGGAGACCCCAGAAGTACCCCAAGATCCATGTCAGCACTGGAGAGGAATCCTCAGGTTCCGGCCCCGACTCCACACAAGGTCTTAGGCCCCGGCATCGATGGGAGAGGAATCCCGAGAGGCCCCCGAGGAACTCGCATGGGGACTGGCCTTTCCTGAGGCCACCAGAGCGGGTCCATGAGGTCCCCGTCGTAAGTCGAGAGCACCTGCCGCAACTCGAGAAAATCCAGGAGGTTTTGCCCTCCAGGCGAGATGAGGCCCATTTCCGCTGAGGCTTCTCGAGGCTAATCACGTCTAACCACTGGAACTTCCAAAGGGTCCTTCACACCCTTGCTGCAACTCAAGAAGTTCCCCGAGATACCCGTCTCCACTCGAGAGGAAGCACGTGGGGTCCCGCACACATCCAGGGGAGCCCCGTTTCCGCCGCCTAGCTCGAGATGAGGGATCCTTTCCCTGTTTCGTAGGGAAAGAATTCCTGGCGTTCCCGTCGCATCTCAAGAGGAGGCGCTCTCCACAGGAGAGGCGAGAGGATCTCCAGGGTCGAGCCACCATTCCAAGAGACGCCCAGATGTGTCAGTCCATTTCAGAGGAACCTGTTTTCCCTGCACTGCCTTGACGTTCAAGCCGAGGATCGACTCCCACCAAGTGTGCACGTGGGACAGCCCTGTGGGAAAGCCTCGGGGGAAAGCCTCGTAGGAAAGACTCGAGGGAAAACCATAGATCCTTTGATCCACGCGGCGGACTGCGTGACACTGCTGCTACCGCTCTGGAGGAAAGCGCAAGTGCATGCCCGCATTCGAGACGAGGACTGACTCCCCTGGGGAGACTCCAGAAGTACCCCAAGATCCATGTCAGCACTGGAGAGGAATCCTCAGGTTCCGGCCCCGACTCCACACAAGGTCTTAGGCCCCGGCATCGACGGGAGAGTAATCCCGAGAGGCCCCCGAGGAATTCGCATGGGGACTGGCCTTTCCTGAGGCCACCAGAGCGGGTCCCTGAGGTCCCCGTCTTAAGTCGAGAGCACCTGTCGCAACTCGAGAAAATCCAGGAGGTTTTGCCCTCCAGGCGAGATGAGGCCCATTTCCGCTGAGGCTTCTCGAGGCTAATCACATCTAACCGCTGGAACTTCCAAAGGGACCTTCACACCCTTGCTGCAACTCAAGAAGTTCCCCGACATACCCGTCTCCACTCGAGAGGAAGCACGTGGGGTCCCGCACACATCCAGGGGAGCCCCGTTTCCGCCTCCTAGCTCGAGATGAGGGATCCTTTCCCTGTTTCGTAGGGAAAGAATTCCCGGCGTTCCCGTCGCATCTCAAGAGGAGGCGCTCTCCACAGGAAAGGCGAGAGGAACTCCAGGGTCGTGCCACCATTCCAAGAGTCCCCCAGATGTGTCAGTCCATTCCAGAGGAACCTGTTTTCCCTGCACTGCCTTGACGTTCAAGCCGAGGATCCACTCCCACCACGTGTGCACGTGGGACAGCCCTGTGGGAAAGCCTCGTGGGAAAGCCTCGTGGGAAAGACTCGAGGGAAAACCATAGATCCTTTGATCCACGCGGCGGACTGCGTGACACTGCTGCTACCGCTCTGGAGGAAAGCGCAAGTGCATGCCCGCATTAGAGACGAGGACTGACTCCCCTGGGGAGACTCCAGAAGTACCCCAAGATCCATGTCAGCACTGGAGAGGAATCATCAGGTTCCGGCCCCGACTCCACACAAAGTCTTAGGCCCCGGCATCGACGGGAGAGGAATCCCGAGAGGCCCCCGAGGAACTCGCATGGGGACTGGCCTTTCCTGAGGTCACCAGAGCGGGTCCGCGAGGTCCCCGTCGTAAGTCGAGAGCACCTGCCGCAACTCGAGAAAATCCAGGAGGTTTTGCCCTCCAGGCGAGATGAGGCCCATTTCCGCAGAGGCTTCTCGAGGCTAATCACATCTAACCACTGGAACTTCCAAAGGGTCCTTCACACCCTTGCTGCAGCTCAAGAAGTTCCCCGACATACCCGTCTCCACTCGAGAGGAAGCACGTGGGGTCCCGCACACATCCAGGGGAGCCCCGTTTCCGCATCCTTGCTCGAGATGAGGGATCCTTTCCCTGTTTCTTAGGGAAAGAATTCCCGGCGTTACCGTTGCATCTCAAGAGGAGGCGCTCTCCACAGGAGAGGCGAGAGGAACTCCAGGGTCGTGCCACCATTCCAAGAGACGCCCAGATGTGTCAGTCCATTACAGAGGAACCTGTTTTCCCTGCACTGCGTTGACGTTCAAGCCGAGGATCGACTCCCACCACCTGTGCACGTGGGACAGCCCTGTGGGAAAGCCTCGTGGGAAAGCCTCGTGGGAAAGACTCGAGGGAAAACCATAGATCCTTTGATCCACGCGGCGGACTGCGTGACACTGCTGCTACCGCTCTGGAGGAAAGCGCGAGTGCATGCCCGCATTCGAGACGAGGACTGACTCCCCTGGGGAGACTCCAGAAGTACCCCAAGATCCATGTCAGCACTGGAGAGGAATCCTCAGGTTCCGGCCCCGACTCCACACAAGGTCTTAGGCCCCGGCATCGACGGGAGAGTAATCCCGAGAGGCCCCCGAGGAACTCGCATGGGGACTGGCCTTTCCTGAGGCCACCAGAGCGGGTCCCTGAGGTCCCCATCGTAAGTCGAGAGCACCTGCCGCAACTCGAGAAAATCCAGGAGGTTTTGCCCTCCAGGCGAGATGAGGCCCATTTCCGCTGAGGCTTCTCGAGGCTAATCACATCTAACCACTGGAACTTCCAAAGGGTCCTTCACACCCTTGCTGCAACTGAAGCAGTTCCGCGACATACCCGTCTCCACTCGAGAGCAAGCACGTGGGGTCCCGCACACATCCAGGGGAGCCCTGTTTCCGCCTCCTAGCTCGAGATGAGGGATCCTTTCCCTGTTTCGTAGGGAAAGAATTCCCGGCGTTCCCGTCGCATCTCAAGAGGAGGCGCTCTCCGCAGGAAAGACGAAAGGAACTCCAGGGTCGTGGCACCATTCCAAGAGACCCCCAGATGTGTCAGTCCATTCCAGAGGAACCTGTTTTCCCTGCACTGCCTTGACTTTAAAGCCGAGGATCGACTCCCACCACGTGTGCACGTGGGACAGCCCTGTGGGAAAGCCTCTTGGGAAAGCCTCGTGGGAAAGACTTGAGGGAAAACCATAGATCCTTTGATCCACGCGGCGGACTGCGTGACACTGCTGCTACCGCTCTGGAGGAAAGCGAAAGTGCATGCCCGCATTCGAGACGAGGACTGACTCCCCTGGGGAGACTCCAGAAGTACCGCAAGATCCATGTCAGCACTGGAGAGGAATCCTCAGGTTCCGGCCCCGACTCCACACAAGGTCTTAGGCCCCGGCATCGACGGGAGAGGAATCCCGAGAGGCCCCCGAGGAACTCGCATGGGGACTGGCCTTTCCTGAGGCCACCAGAGCGGGTCCCAGATGTCCCCGTCGTAAGTCGAGAGCACCTGCTGCAACTCGAGAAAATCCAGGAGGTTTTGCCCTCCAGGCGAGATGAGGCCCATTTCCGCTGAGGCTTCTCGAGGCTAATCACGTCTAACCACTGGAACTTCCAAAGGGTCCTTCACACCCTTGCTGCAACTCAAGAAGTTCTCCGACTTACCCGTCTCCACTCGAGAGGAAGCACGTGGTTTCCCGCACACATCCAGGGGAGCCCCGTTTCCGCCTCCTATCTCGAGATGAGGGATCCTTTCCCTGTTTCGTAGGGAAAGAATTCCCGGCGATCCCGTCGCATCTCAAGAGGAGGCGCTCTCCACAGGAAAGGCGAGAGGAACTCCAGGGTCGTGCCACCATTCCAAGAGTCCCCCAGATGTGTCAGTCCATTCCAGAGGAACCTGTTTTCCCTGCACTGCCTTGACGTTCAAGCCGAGGATCGACTCCCACCACGTGTGCACGTGGGACAGCCCTGTGGGAAAGCCTCGTGGGAAAGCCTCGTGGGAAAGACTCGAGGGAAAACCATAGATCCTTTGATCCACGCGGCGGACTGCGTGACACTGCTGATACCGCTCTGGAGTAAAGCGCAAGTGCATGCCCGCATTCGAGACGAGGACTGACTCCCCTGGGGAGACTCCAGAAGTACCCCAAGATCCATGTCAGCACTGGAGAGGAATCCTCAGGTTCCGGCCCCGACTCCACACAAGGTCTTAGGCCCCGGCATCAACGGGAGAGGAATGCCGAGAGGCCCCCGAGGAACTCGCATGGGGACTGGCCTTTCCTGAGGCCACCAGAGCGGGTCCCTGAGGTCCCCGTCGTAAGTCGAGAACACCTGCCGCAACTCGAGAAAATCCAGGAGGTTTTGCCCTCCAGGCGAGATGAGGCCCATTTCCGCTGAGGCTTCTCGAGGCTAATCACGTCTAAACACTGGAACTTCCAAAGGGTCCTTCACACCCTTGCTGCAACTCAAGAAGTTCCCCGACATACCCTCTGCACTCGAGAGGAAGCACGTGGGGTCCCGCACACATCCAGGGGAGCCCCGTTTCCGCCTCCTAGCTCGAGATGAGGGATCCTTTCCCTGTTTCATAGGGAAAGAATTCCCGGCGTTCCCGTCGCATCTCAAGAGGAGGCGCTCTCCACAGGAAAGGCGAGAGGAACTCCAGGGTCGTGCCACCATTCCAAGAGTCCCCCAGATGTGTCAGTCCATTCCAGAGGAACCTGTTTTCCCTGCACTGCCTTGACGTTCAAGCCGAGGATCGACTCCCACCACGTGTGCACGTGGCACAGCCCTGTGGGAAAGCCTCGTGGGAAAGCCTCGTGGGACAGACTCGAGGGAAAACCATAGATCCTTTGATCCACGCGGCGGACTGCGTGACACTGCTGCTACCGCTCTGGAGGAAAGCGCAAGTGCATGCCCGCATTCGAGACGAGGACTGACTCCCCTGGGGAGACTCCAGAAGTACCCCAAGATCCATGTCAGCACTGGAGAGGAATCCTCAGGTTCCGGCCCCGACTCCACACAAGGTCTTAGGCCCCGGCATCGACGGGAGAGGAATGCCGAGAGGCCCCCGAGGAACTTGCATGGGGACTGGCCTTTCCTGAAGCCACCAGAGCGGGTCCCTGAGGTCCCCGTCGTAAGTCGAGAGCACCTGCCGCAACTCGAGAAAATCCAGGAGGTTTTGCCCTCCAGGCGAGATGAGGCCCATTTCCGCTGAGGCTTCTCGAGGCTAATCACGTCTAACCACTGGAACTTCCAAAGGGTCCTTCACACCCTTGCTGCAACTCAAGAAGTTCCCCGACATACCCGTCTCCACTAGAGAGGAAGCACGTGGGGTCCCGCACACATCCAGGGGAGCCCCGTTTCCGCCTCCTAGCTCGAGATGAGGGATCCTTTCCCTGTTTCGTAGGGAAAGAATTCCCGGCGTTCCCGTTGCATCTCAAGAGGAGGCGCTCTCCACAGGAAAGGCGAGAGGAACTCCAGGGTCGTGCCACCATTACAAGAGTCCCCCAGATGTGTCAGTCCATTCCAGAGGAACCTGTTTTCCCTGCACTGCCTTGACGTTCAAGCCGAGGATCGACTCCCACCACGTGTGCACGTGGGACAGCCCTGTGGGAAAGCCTCGTGGGAAAGCCTCGTGGGAAAGCCTCGTGGGAAAGCCTCGTGGGAAAGACTCGAGGGAAAACCATAGATCCTTTGATCCACGCGGCGGACTGCGTGACACTGCTGCTACCGCTCTGGAGGAAAGCGCAAGTGCATGCCCGCATTCGAGACGAGGACTGACTCCTCGGGGGAGACTCCAGAAGTACCCCAAGATCCGTGTCAGCACTGGAGAGGAATCCTCAGGTTCCGGCCCCGACTCCACACAAGGTCTTAGGCCCCGGCATCGACGGGAGAGTAATCCCGAGAGGCCCCCGAGGAACTCGCATGGGGACTAGCCTTTCCTGAGGCCACCAGAGCGGGTCCCAGAGGTCCCCGTCGTAAGTCGAGAGCACCTGCCGCAACTCGAGAAAATCCAGGAGGTTTTGCCCTCCAGGCGAGATGAGGCCCATTTCCGCTGAGGCTTCTCGAGGCTAATCACGTCTAACCACTGGAACTTCCAAAGGGTCCTTCACACCCTTGCTGCAACTCAAGAAGTTCCCCGACATACCCGTCTCCACTCGAGAGGAAGCACGTGGGGTCCCGCACACATCCAGGGGAGCCCCGTTTCCGCCTCCTAGCTCGAGATGAGGGATCCTTTCCCTGTTTCGTAGGGAAAGAATTCCCGGCGTTCCCGTCGCATCTCAAGAGGAGGCGCTCTCCACAGGAAAGTGGAGAGGAACTCCAGGGTCGTGCCACCATTCCAAGAGTCCCCCAGATGTGTCAGTCCATTCCAGAGGAACCTGTTTTCCCTGCACTGCCTTGACGTTCAAGCCGAGGATCGACTCCCACCACGTGTGCACGTGGGACAGCCCTGTGGGAAAGCCTCGTGGGAAAGCCTCGTGGGAAAGACTCGAGGGAAAAACATAGATCCTTTGATCCACGCGGCGGACTGCGTGACACTGCTGCTACCGCTCTGGAGGAAAGCGCAAGTGCATGCCCGCATTCGAGACGAGGACTGACTCCCCTGGGGAGACTCCAGAAGTACCCCAAGATCCATGTCAGCACTGGAGAGGAATCCTCAGGTCCCGGCCCCGACTCCGCACAAGGTCTTAGGCCCCGGCATCGACGGGAGAGGAATGCCGAGAGGCCCCCGAGGAACTCGCATGGGGACTGGCCTTTCCTGAGGCCATCAGAGCGGGTCCCTGAGGTCCCCGTCGTAAGTCGAGAGCACCTGCCGCAACTCGAGAAAATCCAGGAGGTTTTGCCCTCCAGGCGAGATGAGGCCCATTTCTGCTGAGTCTTTTCGAGGCTAATCACGTCTAACCACTGGAACTTCCAAAGGGTCCTTCACACCCTTGCTGCAACTCAAGAAGTTCCCCGACATACCCGTCTCCACTCGAGAGGAAGCACGTGGGGTCCCGCACACATCCAGGGGAGCCCCGTTTCCGCCTCCTAGCTCGAGATGAGGGATCCATTCCCTGTTTCGTAGGGAAAGAATTCCCGGCGTTCCCGTCGCATCTCAAGAGGAGGCGCTCTCCACAGGAAAGGCGAGAGGAACTCCAGGGTCGTGCCACCATTCCAAGAGTCCCTCAGATGTGTCAGTCCAGTTCAGAGGAACTTGTTTTCCCTGCACTGCCTTGACGTTCAAGCCGAGGATCCACTCCCACCACGTGTGCACGTGGGACAGCAATGTGGGAAAGCCTCGTGGGAAAGCCTCGTGGGAAAGACTCGAGGGAAAACCATAGATCCTTTGATCGACGCGGCGGACTGCGTGACACTGCTGCTACCGCTCTGGAGGAAGGCGCAAGTGCATGCCCGCATTCGAGACGAGGACTGACTCCCCTGGGGAGACTCCAGAAGTACCCCAAGATCCATGTCAGCACTGGAGAGGAATCCTCAGGTTCCGGCCCCGACTCCACACAAGGTCTTAGGCCCCGGCATCGACGGGAGAGGAATGCCGAGAGGCCCCCGAGGAACTCGCATGGGGACTGGCCTTTCCTGAGGCCACCAGAGCGGGTCCCTGAGGTCCCCATCGTAAGTCGAGAGCACCTGCGGCAACTCGAGAAAATCCAGGAGGTTTTGCCCTCCAGGCGAGATGAGGCCCATTTCCGCTGAGGCTTCTCGAGGCCAATCACATCTAACCACTGGAACTTCCAAAGGGTCCTTCACACCATTGCGGCAACTCAAGAAGTTCCCCGACATACCCGTCGCCACTCGAGAGGAAGCACGTGGGGTCCCTCACATATCCAGGGGAGCCCCGTTTCCGCCTCCTAGCTCGAGATGAGGGATCCTTCCCTTTTTCGTAGGGAAAGAATTCCCGGCGTTCCCGTCGCATCTCAAGAGGAGGCGCTCTCCACAGGAAAGGCGAGAGTAACTCCAGGGTCGTGACACCATTTAAAGAGTCCCCCATATGTGTCAGTCCATTACAGAGGAACCTGTTTTCCCTGCACTGCCATGACGTTCAAGCCTAGGATCGACTCCCACCACGTGTGCACGTGGGACAGCCCTGTGGGAAAGCCTCGTGGGAAAGCCTCGTGGGAAAGACTCGAGGGAAAACCATAGATCCTTTGATCCACGCGGCGGACTGCGTGACACTGCTGCTACCGCTCTGGAGGAAAGCGCAAGTGCATGCCCGCATTCGAGACGAGGACTGACTCCCCTGGGGAGACTCCAGAAGTACCCCAAGATCCATGTCAGCACTGGAGAGGAATCCTCAGGTTCCGGCCCCGACTCCACACAAGGTCTTAGGCCCCGGCATCGACAGGAGAGGAATCCCGAGAGGCCCCTGAGGAACTCACATGGGGACTGGCCTTTCCTGAGGCCACCAGAGCGGGTCCCTGAGGTCCCCGTCGTAAGTCGAGAGCACCTGCCGCAACTCGAGAAAATCCAGGAGGTTTTGCCCTCCAGGCGAGATGAGGCCCATTTCCGCTGAGGCTTCTCGAGGCCAATCACATCTAACCACTGGAACTTCCAAATGGTCCTTCACACCCTTGCTGCAACTCAAGAAGTTCCCCGACATACCCGTCTGCACTCGAGAGGAAGCACGTGGTGTCCCGCACACATCCAGGGGAGCCCCGTTTCCGCCTCCTAGCTCGAGATGAGGGATCCTTTCCCTGTTTCGTAGGGAAAGAATTCCCGGCGTTCCCGTCGCACCTCAAGAGGAGGCGCTCACCACAGGAAAGGCGAGAGGAACTCCAGGGTCATGCCACCATTCCAAGAGTCCCCCAGATGTGTCAGTCCATTACAGAGGAACCTGTTTTCCCTGCACTGCCTTGACGTTCAAGCCGAGGATCGACTCCCACCACGTGTGCACGTGGGACAGCCCTGTGGGAAAGCCTCGTGGGAAAGCCTCGTGGGAAAGACTCAAGGGAAAACCATAGATCCTTTGATCCACGCGGCGGACTGCGTGACACTGCTGATACCGCTCTGGAGGAAAGCGCAAGTGCATGCCCGCATTCGAGACTAGGACTGACTCCCCTGGGGAGACTCCAGAAGTACCCCAAGATCCATGTCAGCACTGGAGAGGAATCCTCAGGTTCCGGCCCCGACTCCACACAAGGTCTTAGGCCCCGGCATCGACGGGAGAGGAATCCCGAGAGGCCCCCGAGGAACTCGCATGGGGACTGGCCTTTCCTGAGGCCACCAGAGCTGGTCCCTGAGGTCCCCGTCGTAAGTCGAGAGCACCTGCCGCAACTCGAGAAAATCCAGGAGGTTTTGCCCTCCAGGCGAGATGAGGCCCATTTCCGATGAGGCTTCTCGAGGCTAATCACGTCTAACCACTGGAACTTCCAAAGGGTCCTTCACACCCTTGCTGCAACTCAAGAAGTTCCCCGACATACCCGTCTCCACTCGAGAGGAAGCACGTGGTTTCCCGCCCACATCCAGGGGAGATCCGTTTCCGACTCCTAGCTCGAGATGAGGGATCCTTTCCCTGTTTCGTAGGGAAAGAATTCCCGGCGTTCCCGTCGCATCTCAAGAGGAGGCGCTCTCCACAGGAAAGGCGAGAGGAACTCCAGGGTCGTGCCACCATTCCAAGAGTCCCCCAGATGTGTCAGTCCATTCCAGAGGAACCTGTTTTCCCTGCACTGCCTTGACGTTCAAGCCGAGCATCCACTCCCACCAAGTGTGCACGTGGGACAGCCCTGTGGGAAAGCCTCGTGGGAAAGCCTCGTGGGAAAGACTCGAGGGAAAACCATAGATCCTTTGATCCACGCGGCGGACTGCGTGACACTGCTGCTACCCCTCTGGAGGAAAGCGCAAGTGCATGACCGCAATCGAGACGAGGACTGACTCCCCTGGGGAGACTCCAGACCTACCCCAAGATCCATGTCAGCACTGGAGAGGAATCCTCAGGTTCCGGCCCCGACTCCACACAAGGTCTTCGGCCCCGGCATCGACGGGAGAGGAATGCCGAGAGGCCCCCGAGGAACTCGCATGGGGACTGGCCTTTCCTGAGGCCACCAGAGCGGGTCCCTGAGGTCCCCGTCGTAAGTCTAGAGCACCTGCCGCAACTCGAGAAAATCCAGGAGGTTTTGCCCTCCAGGCGAGATGAGGCCCATTTCCGCTGAGGCTTCTCGAGGCTAATCACATCTAACCACTGGAACTTCCAAAGGGCCCTTCACACCCTTGCTGCAACTCAAGAAGGTCCCCGACATACCCGTCTCCACTCGAGAGGAAGTACGTGGGGTCCCGCACACATCCAGGGGAGCCCCGTTTCCGCCTCCTAGCTCGAGATGAGGCATCCTTTCCCTGTTTCGTAGGGAAAGAATTCCCGGCGATCCTGTCGCATTTCAAGATGAGGCGCTCTCCACAGGAAAGGCGAGAGGAACTCCAGGGTCGTGCCACCATTCCAAGAGTCCCCCAGATGTGTCAGTCCATTCCAGAGGAACCTGTTTTCCCTGCACTGCCTTGACGTTCAAGCCGAGGATCGACTCACACCACGTGTGCACGTGGGACAGCCCTGTGGGAAAGCCTCGTGGGAAAGCCTCGTGGGAAAGACTCGAGGGAAAACCATAGATCCTTTGATCCACGCGGCGGACTGCGTGACACTGCTGCTACCGCTCTGGAGGAAAGCGCAAGTGCATGCCCGCATTCGAGACGAGGACTGACTCCCCTGGGGAGACTCCAGAAGTACCCCAAGATCCATGTCAGCACTGGAGAGGAATCCTCAGGTTCCGGCCCCGACTCCACACAAGGTCTTAGGCCCCGGCATCGACGGGAGAGGAATCCCGAGAGGCCCCCGAGGAACTCGCATGGGGACTGGCCTTTCCTGAGGCCACCAGAGCGGGTCCCTGTGGTCCCCGTCGTAAGTCAAGAGCACCTGCCGCAACTCGAGAAAATCCAGGAGGTTTTGACCTCCAGGCGAGATGAGGCCCATTTCCGCTGAGGCTTCTCGAGGCCAATCACATCTAACCACTGGAACTTCCAATGGGGCCTTCACACCATTGCTGCAACTCAAGAAGTTCCCCGACATACCCGTCTCCACTCGAGAGGAAGCACGTGGGGTCCCTCACACATCCAGGGGAGCCCCGTTTCCGCCTCCTAGCTCGAGATGAGGGATCCTTCCCTTTTTTGTAGGGAAAGAATTCCCGGCGTTCCAGTCGCATCTCAAGAGGAGGCGCTCTCCACAGGAAAGGCGAGAGGAACTCCAGGGTCGTGACACCATTCCAAGAGTCCCCCAGATGTGTCAGTCCATTCCAGAGGAACCTGTTTTCCCTGCACTGCCTTGACGTTCAAGCCGAGGATCGACTCCCACAACGTGTGCACGTGGGACAGCCCTGTGGGAAAGCCTCGTGGGAAAGCCTCGTGGGAAAGACTCGAGGGAAAACCATAGATCCTTTGATCCACGCGGCGGACTGCGTGACACTGCTGCTACCGCTCTGGAGGAAAGCACAAGTGCATGCCCGCATTCGAGACGAGGACTGGCTCCCCTGGGGAGACTCCAGAAGTACCCCAAGATCCATGTCAGCACTGGAGAGGAATGCTCAGGTTCCGGCCCCGACTCCACACAAGGTCTTAGGCCCCGGCATCGACGGGAGAGGAATCCCGAGAGGACCCCGAGGAACTCGCATGGGGACTGGCCTTTCCTGAGCCCACCAGAGCGGGTCCCTGAGGTCCCCGTCGTAAGTCGAGAGCACCTGCCGCAACTCGAGAAAATCCAGGAGGTTTTGCCCTCCAGGCGAGATGAGGCCCATTTCCACTGAGGCTTCTCGAGGCCAATCACATCTAACCACTGGAACTTCCAAAGGGTCCTTCACACCCTTGCTGCAACTCAAGAACTTCCCCGACATTCCCGTCTCCACTCGAGAGGAAGCACGTGGGGTCCCGCACACATCCAGGGGAGCCCCGTTTCCGCCTCCTAGCTCGAGATGAGGGATCCTTCCCTTTTTCGTAGGGAAAGAATTCCCGGCGTTCCCGTCGCATCTCAAGAGGAGGCGCTCTCCACAGGAAAGGCGAGAGGAACTCCAGGGTCATGTCACCATTCCAAGAGTCCCCCAGATGTGTCAGTCCATTCCAGAGGAACCTGTTTTCCCTGCACTGCCTTGACGTTCAAGCCGAGGATCGACTCCCACCACGTGTGCACGTGGGACAGCCTTGTGGGAAAGCCTCGTGGAAAAGCCTCGTGGGAAAGACTCGAGGGAAAACCATAGATCCTTTGATGCAAGCGGCGGACTGCGTGACACTGCTGCTACCGCTCTGGAGGAAAGCGCAAGTGCATGCCCGCATTCGAGACGAGGACTGACTCCCCTGGGGAGACTCCAGAAGTACCCCAAGATCCATGTCAGCACTGGAGAGGAATCCTCAGGTTCCGGCCCCGATTCCACACAAGGTCTTAGGCCCCGGCATCGACGGGAGAGGAATCCCGAGAGGCCCCCGAGGAACTCGCATGGGGACTGGCCTTTCCTGAGGCCACCAGAGGGGGTCCCTGAGGTCCCCGTCGTAAGTCGAGAGCACCTGCCGCAACTCGTGAAAATCCAGGAGGTTTTGCCCTCCAGGCGAGATGAGGCCCATTTCCGCTGAGGCTTCTCGAGGCTAATCACATCTAACCACTGGAACTTCCAAAGGGTCCTTCACACCCTTGCTGCAACTCAAGAAGTTCCCCGACATACCCGTCTCCACTCGAGAGGAAGCACGAGGGTCCCGCACACATCCAGGGGAGCCCCGTTTCCGCCTCCTAGCTCGAGATGAGGGATCCTTTCCCTGTTTTGTAGGGAAAGAATTCCCGGCGTTCCCGTCGCATCTCAAGAGGAGGCGCTCTCCACAGGAAAGGCGAGAGGAACTCCAGGGTCGTGCCACCATTCCAAGAGTCCCCCAGATGTGTCAGTCCATTCCAGAGGAACCTGTTTTCCCTGCACTGCCGTGACGTTCAAGCGGAGGATCGACTCCCACCACGTGTGCACGTGGGACAGCCCTGTGGGAAAGCCTCGTGGGAAAGCCTCGAGGGAAAGACTCGAAGGAAAACCATAGATCCTTTGATCCACGCGGCGGACTGCGTGACACTGCTGCTACCGCTCTGGAGGAAAGCGCAAGTGCATGCCCGCATTCGAGACGAGGACTGACTCCCCTGGGGAGACTCCAGAAGTACCCCAAGATCCATGTCAGCACTGGAGAGGAATCCTCAGATTCCGGCCCCGACTCCACACAAGGTCTTAGGCCCCGGCATCGAAGGGAGAGTAATCCCGAGAGGCCCCCGAGGAATTCGCATGGGGACTGGCCTTTCCTGAGGCCACCAGAGCGGGTCCCTGAGGTCCCCGTCGTAAGTCGAGAGCACCTACCGCATCTCGAGAAAATCCAGGAGATTTTGCCCTCCAGGCGAGATGAGGCCCATTTCCGCTGAGGCTTCTCTAGGCTAATCACGTCTAACCACTGGAACTTCCAAAGGGTCCTTCACACCCTTGCTGCAACTCAAGAAGTTCCCCGACATACCCGTCTCCACTCGAGAGGAAGCATGTGGGGTCCCGCACACATCCAGGGGAGCCCCGTTTACGCCTCCTAGCTCGAGATGAGTGATCCTTTCCCTGTTTCGTAGGGAAAGAATTCCCAGGGTTCCCGTCGCATCTCAAGAGGAGGCGCTCTCCACAGGAAAGGCGAGAGGAACTCCAGGGTCGTGGCACCATTCCAAGAGACGCCCAGATGTGTCAGTCCATTCCAGAAGAACCTGTTTTCCCTTCACTGCCTTGACGTTCAAGCCGAGCATCCACTCCCACCACGTGTGCACGTGGGACAGCCCTGTGGGAAAGCCTCGTGGGAAAGCCTCGTTGGACAGACTCGAGGGAAAACCATAGATCCTTTGATCCACGCGGCGGACTGCGTGACACTGCTGCTACCGCTCTGGAGGAAAGCGCAAGTGCATGCCCTCATTCGAGACGAGGACTGACTCCCCTGGGGAGACTCCAGAAGTACCCCAAGATCCATGTCAGCACTGGAGAGGAATCCTCAGGTTCCGGCCCCGACTCCACACAAGGGCTTAGGCCCCAGCATCGACGGGAGAGTAATCCCGAGAGGACCCGAGGAACTCGCATGGGGACTGGCCTTTCCTGAGGCCACCAGAGCGGGTCCCTGAGGTCCCCGTCGTAAGTCGAGAGCACCTGCCGCAACTCGAGAAAATCCAGGAGGTTTTGCCCTCCAGGCGAGATGAGGCCCATTTCCGCTGAGGCTTCTCGAGGCTAATCACGTCTAACCACTGGAACTTCCAAAGGGTCCTTCACACCCTTGCTGCAAATCAAGAAGTTCCCCGACATACCCGTCTCCACTCGAGAGGAAGCACGTGGGGTCCCGCACACATCCAGGGGAGCCCCGTTTCCGCCTCCTAGCTCGAGATGAGGGATCCTTTCCCTGTTTCGTAGGGAAAGAATTCCCGGCGTTCCCGTCGCATCTCAAGAGGAGGCGCTCTCCACAGGAAAGGCGAGAGGAACTCCAGGGTCGTGCCACCATTCCAAGAGACCCCCAGATGTGTCAGTCCATTCCAGAGGAACCTGTTTTCCCTGCACTGCCTTGACGTTCAAGCCGAGGATCGACTCCCACCACGTGTGCACGTGGGACAGCCCTGTGGGAAAGCCTCGTGGGAAAGCCTCGTGGGAAAGACTCGAGGGAAAACCATAGATCCTTTGATCCACGCGGCGGACTGCGTGACACTGCTGCTACCGCTCTGGAGGAAAGCGCAAGTGCATGCCCGCATTCGAGACGAGGACTGACTCCCCTGGGGAGACTCCAGAAGTACCCCAAGATCCATGTCAGCACTGGAGAGGAATCCTCAGGTTCCGGCCCCGAATCCACACAAGGTCTTAGGCCCCGGCATCGACGGGAGAGGAATGCCGAGAGGCCCCCGAGGAACTCGCATGGGGACTGGCCTTTCCTGAGGCCACCAGAGCGGGTCCCTGAGGTCCCCGTCGTAAGTCGAGAGCACCTGCCGCAACTCGAAAAAATCCAGGAGGTTTTGCCCTCCAGGCGAGATGAGGCCCATTTCCGCTGAGGCTTCTCGAGGCTAATCACGTCTAAACACTGGAACTTCCAAAGGGTCCTTCACACCCTTGCTGCAACTGAAGCAGTTCCGCGACATACCCGTCTCCACTCGAGAGGAAGCACGTGGGGTCCCGCACACATCCAGGGGAGCCCCGTTTCCGCCTCCTAGCTCGAGATGAGGGATCCTTTCCCTGTTTCGTAGGGAAAGAATTCCCGGCGTTCCCGTCGCATCTCAAGAGGAGGCGCTCTCCGCAGGAAAGGCGAAAGGAACTCCAGGTTCGTGCCACCATTCCAAGAGACCCCCAGATGTGTCAGTCCATTCCAGAGGAACCTGTTTTCCCTGCACTGCCTTGACGTTCAAGCCGAGGATCGACTCCCACCACGTGTGCACGTGGGACAGCCCTGTGGGAAAGCCTCGTGGGAAAGCCTCGTGGGAAAGACTCGAGGGAAAACCATAGATCCTTTGATCCACGCGGCTGACTGCGTGACACTGCTGCTACCGCTCTGGAGGAAAGCGCAAGTGCATGCCCGCATTCGAGACGAGGACTGACTCCCCTGGGGAGACTCCAGAAGTACCCCAAGATCCATGTCAGCACTGGAGAGGAATCCTCAGGTTCCGGCCCCGACTCCACACAAGGTCTTAGGCCCCGGCATCGACGGGAGAGGAATGCCGAGAGGCCCCCGAGGAACTCGCATGGGGATTGGCCTTTCCTGAGGCCACCAGAGCGGGTCCCTGAGGTCCCCGTCGTAAGTCGAGAGCACCTGCCGCAACTCGAGAAAATCCAGGAGGTTTTGCCCTCCAGGCGAGATGAGGCCCATTTCCGCTGAGGCTTCTCGAGGCTAATCAGGTCTAAACACTGGAACTTCCAAAGGGTCCTTCACACCCTTGCTGCAACTGAAGCAGTTCCGCGACATACCCGTCTCCACTCGAGAGGAAGCACGTGGGGTCCCGCACACATCCAGGGCAGCCCCGTTTCCGCCTCCTAGCTCGAGATGAGGGATCCTTTCCCTGTTTCGTAGGGAAAGAATTCCCGGCGTTCCCGTCGCATCTCAAGAGGAGGCGCTCTCCGCAGGAAAGGCGAGAGGAACTCCAGGGTCGTGCCACCATTTCAAGAGACCCCCAGATGTGGCAGTCCATTCCAGAGGAACCTGTTTTCCCTGCACTGCCTTGACGTTCAAGCCGAGGATCGACTCCCAACACGTGTGCACGTGGGACAGCCCTGTGGGAAAGCCTCGTGAGAAAGCCTCGTGGGAAAGACTCGAGGGAAAACCATAGATCCTTTGATCCACGCGGCGGACTGCGTGACACTGCTGCTACCGCTCTGGAGGAGAGCGCAAGTGCATGCCCGCATTCGAGACGAGGACTGACTCCCCTGGGGAGACTCCAGAAGTACCCCAAGATCCATGTCAGCACTGGAGAGGAATCCTCAGGTTCCGGCCCCGACTCCACACAAGGTCTTAGGCCCCGGCATCGACGGAGAGGAATGCCGAGAGGCCCCCGAGGAACTCGCATGGGGACTGGCCTTTCCTGAGGCCACCAGAGCGGGTCCCTGAGGTCCCCGTCGTAAGTCGAGAGCACCTGCCGCAAATCGAGAAAATCCAGGAGGTTTTGCCCTCCAGGCGAGATGAGGCCCATTTCCGCTGAGGCTTCTCGAGGCTAATCACATCTAACCACTGGAACTTCCAAAGGGTCCTTCACACCCTTGCTGCAACGGAAGCAGTTCCGCGACATACCCGTCTCCACTCGAGAGGAAGCACGTGGGGTCCCGCACACATCCAGGGCAGCCCCGTTTCCGCCTCCTAGCTCGAGATGAGGGATCCTTTCCCTGTTTCGTAGGGAAAGAATTCCCGGCGTTCCCGTCGCATCTCAAGAGGAGGCGCTCTCCACAGGAAAGGCGAGAGGAACTCCAGGGTCGTGCCACCATTCCAAGAGACCCCCAGATGTGTCAGTCCATTCCAGAGGAACCTGTTTTCCCTGCACTGCCTTGACGTTCAAGCTGAGGATCGATTCCCACCACGTGTGCACGTGGGACAGCCCTGTGGGAAAGCCTCGTGGGAAAGCCTCGTGGGAAAGACTCGAGGGAAAACCATAGATCCTTTGATCCACGCGGCGGAATGCGTGACACTGCTGCTACCGCTCTGGAGGAAAGCACAAGTGCATGCCCGCATTGGAGACGAGGACTGACTCCCCTGGGGAGACTCCAGAAGTACCCCAAGATCCATGTCAGCACTGGAAAGGAATCCTCAGGTTCCGGCCCCGACTCCACACAAGATCTTAGGCCCCGGCATCGACGGGAGAGGAATCCCGAGACGCCCCCGAGGAACTCGCATGGGGACTGGCCTTTCCTGAGGCCACCAGAGCGGGTCCCTGAGGTCCCCGTCGTAAGTCGAGAGCACCTGCCGCAACTCGAGAAAATCCAGGAGGTTTTGCCCTACAGGCGAGATGAGGCCCATTTCCGCTGAGGCTTCTCGAGGCTAATCACGTCTAATCACTGGAACTTCCAAAGGGTCCTTCACACCCTTGCTGCAACTCAAGAAGTTCCCCGACATACCCGTCTCCACTCGAGAGGAAGCACGTGGGGTCCCGCACACATCCAGGGGAGCCCCGTTTCCGCCTCCTAGCTCGAGATGAGGGATCCTTTCCCTGTTTCGTAGGGAAAGAATTCCGGCGTTCCCGTCGCATCTCAAGAGGAGGCGCTCTCCACAGGAAAGGCGAGAGGAACTCCAGGGTCGTGCCACCATTCCAAGAGTCCCCCAGATGTGTCAGTCCATTCCAGAGGAACCTGTTTTCCCTGCACTGCCTTGACGTTCAAGCCGAGGATCCACTCCCACCACGTGTGCACGTGGGACAGCCCTGTGGGAAAGCCTCGTGGGAAAGCCTCGTGGGAAAGACTCGAGGGAAAACCATAGATCCTTTGATCCACGCGGCGGACTGCGTGACACTGCTGCTACCGCTCTGGAGGAGAGCGCAAGTGCATGCCCGCATTCGAGACGAGGACTGACTCCCCTGGGGAGACTCCAGAAGTACCCCAAGATCCATGTCAGCACTGGAGAGGAATCCTCAGGTTCCGGCCCCGACTCCACACAAGGTCTTAGGCCCCGGCATCGACGGAGAGGAATGCCGAGAGGCCCCCGAGGAACTCGCATGGGGACTGGCCTTTCCTGAGGCCACCAGAGCGGGTCCCTGAGGTGCCCGTCGTAAGTCGAGAGCACCTGCCGCAACTCGAGAAAATCCAGGAGGTTTTGCCCTCCAGGCGAGATGAGGCCCATTTCCGCTGAGGCTTCTAGAGGCTAATCACGTCTAACCACTGGAACTTCCAAAGGGTCCTTCACACCCTTGCTGCAACTCAAGAAGTTCCCCGACATACCCGTCTCCACTCGAGAGGAAGCACGTGGGGTCCCGCACACATCCAGGGGAGCCCCGTTTCCGCCTCCTAGCTCGAAATGAGGGATCCTTTCCCTGTTTCGTAGGGAAAGAATTCCCGGCGTTTCCGTCGCATCTCAAGAGGAGGCGCTCTCCACAGGAAAGGCGAGAGGAACTCCAGGGTCGTGGCACCATTCCAAGAGTCCCCCAGATGTGTCAGTCCATTCCAGAGGAACCTGTTTTCCCTGCACTGCCTTGACGTTCAAGCCGAGGATCGACTCCCACCACATGTGCACGTGGGACAGCCCTGTAGGAAAGCCTCGTGGGAAAGCCTCGTGGGAAAGACTCGAGGGAAAACCATAGATCCTTTGATCCACGCGGCGGACTGCGTGACACTGCTGCTACCGCTCTGGAGGAAAGCGCAAGTGCATGCCCGCATTCGAGACGAGGACTGACTCCCCTGGGGAGACTCCAGAAGTACCCCAAGATCCATGTCAGCACTGGAGAGGAATCCTCAGGTTCCGGCCCCGACTCCACACAAGGTCTTAGGCCCCGGCATCGACGGGAGAGGAATCCCGAGACGCCCCCGAGGAACTCGCATGGGGACTAGCCTTTCCTGAGGCCACCAGAGCGGGTCCCTGAGGTGCCCGTCGTAAGTCGAGAGCACCTGCCGCAACTCGAGAAAATCCAGGAGGTTTTGCCCTCCAGGCGAGATGAGGCCCATTTCCGCTGAGGCTTCTCGAGGCTAATCACGTCTAACCACTGGAACTTCCAAAGGGTCCTTCACACCCTTGCTGCAACTCAAGAAGTTCCCCGACATACCCGTCTCCACTCGAGAGGAAGCACGTGGGGTCCCGCACACATCCAGGGGAGCCCCGTTTCCGCCTCCTAGCTCGAGATGAGGGATCCTTTCCCTGTTTCGTAGGGAAAGAAATCCCGGCGTTCCCGTCGCATCTCCAGAGGAGGCGCTCTCCACAGGAAAGGCGAGAGAAACTCCAGGGTCGTGACACCATTCCAAGAGTCCCCCAGATGTGTCAGTCCATTCCAGAGGAACCTGTTTTCCCTGCACTGCCTTGACGTTCAACCCGAGGATCGACTCCCACCACGTGTGCACGTGGGACAGCCCTGTGGGAAAGCCTCGTGGGAAAGCCTCGTGGGAAAGACTCGAGGGAAAACCATAGATGCTTTGATCCACGCGGCGGACTGCGTGACACTGCTGCTACCGCTATGGAGGAAAGCGCAAGTGCATGCCCGCATTCGAGACGAGGACTTACTCCCCTGGGGAGACTCCAGAAGTACCCCAAGATCCATGTCAGCACTGGAGAGGAATCCTCAGGTTCCGGCCCCGACTCCACACAAGGTCTTAGGCCCCGGCATCGACGGGAGAGGAATCCCGAGAGGCCCCCGAGGAACTCGCATGGGGACTGGCCTTTCCTGAGGCCACCAGAGCGGGTCCCTGAGGTCCGCGTCGTAAGTCGAGAGCACCTGCTGCAACTCGAGAAAATCCAGGAGGTTTTGCCCTCCAGGCGAGATGAGGCCCATTTCCGCTGAGGCTTCTCGAGGCTAATCACGTCTAACCACTGGAACTTCCAAAGGGTCCTTCACACCCTTGCTGCAACTGAAGCAGTTCCGCGACATACCCGTCTCCACTCGAGAGGAAGCACGTGGGGTCCCGCACACATCCAGGGGAGCCCCGTTTCCGCCTCCTAGCTCGAGATGAGGGATCCTTTCCCTGTTTCGTAGGGAAAGAATTCCCGGCGTTCCCGTCGCATCTCAAGAGGAGGCGCTCTCCACAGGAAAGGCGAGAGGAATTCCAGGGTCGTGCCACCATTCCAAGAGTCCCCCAGTTGTGTCAGTCCATTCCAGAGGAACCTGTTTTCCCTGCACTGCCTTGACGTTCAAGCCGAGGATCGACTCCCACCACGTGTGCACGTGGGACAGCCCTGTGGGAAAGCCTCGTGGGAAAGCCTCGTGGGAAAGACTCGAGGGAAAAACATAGATCCTTTGATCCACGCGGCGGACTGCGTGACACTGCTGCTACCGCTCTGGAGGAAAGCGCAAGTGCATGCCCGCATTCGAGACGAGGACTGACTCCCCTGGGGAGACTCCAGAAGTACCCCAAGATCCATGTCAGCACTGGAGAGGAATCCTCAGGTTCCGGCCCCGACTCCACACAAGGTCTTAGGCCCCGGCATCGAAGGGAGAGGAATGCCGAGAGTTCCCCGAGGAACTCGCATGGGGACTGGCCTTTCCAGAGGCCACCAGAGCGGGTCCCTGAGGTCCCCGTCGTAAGCCGAGAGCACCTGCCGCAACTCGAGAAAATCCAGGAGGTTTTGCCCTCCAGGCGAGATGAGGCCCATTTCCGCTGAGGCTTCTCGAGGCTAATCACGTCTAACCACTGGAACTTCCAAAGGGTCCTTCACACCCTTGCTGCAACTCAAGAAGTTCCCCGACATACCCGTCTCCACTCGAGAGGAAGCACGTGGGGTCCCGCACACATCCAGGGGAGCCCCGTTTCCGCCTCCTAGCTCGAGATGAGGGATCCTTTCCCTGTTTCGTAGGGAAAGAATTCCCGGCGTTCCCGTCGCATCTCAAGAGGAGGCGCTCTCCACAGGAAAGGCGAGAGGAACTCCAGGGTCGTGCCACCATTCCAAGAGTCCCCCAGATGTGTCAGTCCATTCCAGAGGAATCTGTATTCCCTGCACTGCCTTGACGTTCAAGCCGAGGATCGACTCCCACCACGTGTGCACGTGGGACAGCCCTGTGGGAAAGCCTCGTGGGAAAGCCTCGTGGGAAAGACTCGAGGGAAAACCATAGATCCTTTGATCCACGCGGCGGACTGCGTGACACTGCTGCTACCGCTCTGGAGGACAGCGCAAGTGCATGCCCGCATTCGAGACGAGGACTGACTCCCCTGGGGAGACTCCAGAAGTACCCCAAGATCCATGTCAGCACTGGAGAGGAATCCTCAGGTTCCGGCCCCGACTCCACACAAGGTATTAGGCCCCGGCATCGACGGGAGAGGAATGCCGAGAGGCCCCCGAGGAACTCGCATGGGGACTGG
Source organism: Ovis canadensis (assembly GCF_042477335.2). Lineage (NCBI taxonomy): Eukaryota > Metazoa > Chordata > Mammalia > Artiodactyla > Bovidae > Ovis > Ovis canadensis. The sequence continues at coordinate 2,462,624 of NC_091259.1, forward strand.
CCTTTCCTGAGGCCACCAGAGCGGGTCCCTGAGGTCCGCGTCGTAAGTCGAGAGCACCTGCCGCAACTCGAGAAAATCCAGGAGGTTTTGCCCTCCAGGCGAGATGAGGCCCATTTCCGCTGAGGCTTCTCGAGGCTAATCACGTCTAACCACTGGAACTTCCAAAGGGTCCTTCACACCCTTGCTGCAACTGAAGCAGTTCCGCGACATACCCGTCTTCACTCGAGAGGAAGCACGTGGGGTCCCGCACACATCCAGGGGAGCCCCGTTTCCGCCTCCTAGCTCGAGATGAGGGATCCTTTCCCTGTTTCGTAGGGAAAGAATTCCCGGCGTTCCCGTCGCATCTCAAGAGGAGGCGCTCTCCACAGGAAAGGCGAGAGGAATTCCAGGGTCGTGCCACCATTCCAAGAGTCCCCCAGATGTGTCAGTCCATTCCAGAGGAACCTGTTTTCCCTGCACTGCCTTGACGTTCAAGCCGAGGATCGACTCCCACCACGTGTGCACGTGGGACAGCCCTGTGGGAAAGCCTCGTGGGAAAGCCTCGTGGGAAAGACTCGAGGGAAAACCATAGATCCTTTGATCCACGCGGCGGACTGCGTGACACTGCTCCTACCGCTCTGGAGGAAAGCGCAAGTGCATGCCCGCATTCGAGACGAGGACTGACTCCCCTGGGGAGACTCCAGAAGTACCCCAAGATCCATGTCAGCACTGGAGAGGAATCCTCAGGTTCCTGCCTCGACTCCACACAAGGTCTTAGGCCCCGGCATCGACGGGAGAGGAATCCCGAGAGGCCCCCGAGGAACTCGCATGGGGACTGGCCTTTCCTGAGGCCACCAGAGCGGGTCCCTGAGGTCCGCGTCGTAAGTCGAGAGCACCTGCCGCAACTCGAGAAAATCCAGGAGGTTTTGCCCTCCAGGCGAGATGAGGCCCATTTCTGCTGAGGCTTCTCGAGGCTAATCACGTCTAACCACTGGAACTTCCAAAGGGTCCTTCACACCCTTGCTGCAACTGAAGCAGTTCCGCGACATACCCGTCTCCACTCGAGAGGAAGCACGTGGGGTCCCGCACACATCCAGGGGAGCCCCGTTTCCGCCTCCTAGCTCGAGATGAGGGATCCTTTCCCTGTTTCGTAGGGAAAGAATTCCCGGCGTTCCCGTCGCATCTCAAGAGGAGGCGCTCTCCACAGGAAAGGCGAGAGGAATTCCAGGGTCGTGCCACCATTCCAAGAGTCCCCCAGATGTGTCAGTCCATTCCAGAGGAACCTGTTTTCCCTGCACTGCCTTGACGTTCAAGCCGAGGATCGACTCCCACCACGTGTGCACGTGGGACAGCCCTGTGGGAAAGCCTCGTGGGAAAGCCTCGTGGGAAAGACTCGAGGGAAAACCATAGATCCTTTGATCCACGCGGCGGACTGCGTGACACTGCTGCTACCGCTCTGGAGGAAAGCGCAAGTGCATGCCCGCATTCGAGACGAGGACTGACTCCCCTGGGGAGACTCCAGAAGTACCCCAAGATCCATGTCAGCACTGGAGAGGAATCCTCAGGTTCCGGCCCCGACTCCACACAAGGTCTTAGGCCCCGGCATCGACGGGAGAGGAATGCCGAGAGGCCCCCGAGGAACTCGCATGGGGACTGGCCTTTCCTGAGGCCACCAGAGCGGGTCCCTGAGGTCCGCGTCGTAAGTCGAGAGCACCTGCCGCAACTCGAGAAAATCCAGGAGGTTTTGCCCTCCAGGCGAGATGAGGCCCATTTCCGCTGAGGCTTCTCGAGGCTAATCACGTCTAAACACTGGAACTTCCAAAGGGTCCTTCACACCCTTGCTGCAACTGAAGCAGTTCCGCGACATACCCGTCTCCACTCGAGAGGAAGCACGTGGGGTCCCGCACACATCCAGGGCAGCCCCGTTTCCGCCTCCTAGCTCGAGATGAGGCATCCTTTGCCTGTTCCGTAGGGAAAGAATTCCCGGCGTTCCCGTCGCATCTCAAGGGGAGGCGCTCTCCACAGGAAAGGCGAGAGGAACTCCAGGGTCGTGCCACCATTCCAAGAGACCCCCAGATGTGTCAGTCCATTCCAGAGGAACCTGTTTTCCCTGCACTGCCTTGACGTTCAACCCGAGGATCGACTCCCACCACGTGTGCACGTGGGACAGCCCTGTGGGAAAGCCTCGTGGGAAAGCCTCGTGGGAAAGACTCGAGGGAAAACCATAGATCCTTTGATCCACGCGGCGGACTGCGTGACACTGCTCCTACCGCTCTGGAGGAAAGCGCAAGTGCATGCCCGCATTCGAGACGAGGACTGACTCCCCTGGGGAGACTCCAGAAGTACCCCAAGATCCATGTCAGCACTGGAGAGGAATCCTCAGGTTCCGGCCCCGACTCCACACAAGGTCTTAGGCCCCGGCATCGACGGGAGAGGAATCCCGAGAGGCCCCCGAGGAACTCGCATGGGGACTGGCCTTTCCTGAGGCCACCAGAGCGGGTCCCTGAGGTCCCTGTCGTAAGTCGAGAGCACCTGCCGCAACTCGAGAAAATCCAGGAAGTTTTGCCCTCCAGGCGAGATGAGGCCCATTTCCGCTGAGGCTTCTCGAGGCTAATCACGTCTAACCACTGGAACTTCCAAAGGGTCCTTCACACCCTTGCTGCAACTGAAGCAGTTCCGCGACATACCCGTCTCCACTCGAGAGGAAGCGCGTGGGGTCCCGCACACATCCAGGGGAGCCCCGTTTCCGCCTCCTAGCTCGAGATGAGGGATCCTTTCCCTGTTTCGTAGGGAAAGAATTCCCGGCGTTCCCGTCGCATCTCAAGAGGAGGCGCTCTCCACAGGAAAGGCGAGAGGAATTCCAGGGTCGTGCCACCATTCCAAGAGTCCCCCAGATGTGTCAGTCCATTCCAGAGGAACCTGTTTTCCCTGCACTGCCTTGACGTTCAAGCCGAGGATCGACTCCCACCACGTGTGCACGTGGGACAGCCCTGTGGGAAAGCCTCGTGGGAAAGCCTCGTGGGAAAGACTCGAGGGAAAACCATAGATCCTTTGATCCACGCGGCGGACTGCGTGACACTGCTGCTACCGCTCTGGAGGAAAGCGCAAGTGCATGCCCGCATTCGAGACGAGGACTGACTCCCCTGGGGAGACTCCAGAAGTACCCCAAGATCCATGTCAGCACTGGAGAGGAATCCTCAGGTTCCGGTCCCGACTCCACACAAGGTCTTAGGCCCCGGCATCGACGGGAGAGGAATCCCGAGCGGCCCCCGAGGAACTCGCATGGGGACTGGCCTTTCCTGAGGCCACCAGAGCGGGTCCCTGAGGTCCCCGTCATAAGTCGAGAGCACCTGCCGCAACTCGAGAAAATCCAGGAGGTTTTGCCCTCCAGGCGAGATGAGGCCCATTTCCGCTGAGGCTTCTCGAGGCTAATCACGTCTAACCACTGGAACTTCCAAAGGGTCCTTCACACCCTTGCTGCAACTCAAGAAGTTCCCCGACATACCCGTCTCCACTCGAGAGGAAGCACGTGGGGTCCCGCACACATCCAGGGGAGCCCCGTTTCCGCCTCCTAGCTCGAGATGAGGGATCCTTTCCCTGTTTCGTAGGGAAAGAATTCCCGGCGTTCCCGTCGCATCTCAAGAGGAGGCGCTCTCCACAGGAAAGACGAGAGGAACTCCAGGGTCGTGCCACCATTCCAAGAGTCCCCCAGATGTGTCAGTCCATTCCAGAGGAACCTGTTTTCCCTGCACTGCCTTGACGTTCAAGCCGAGGATCGACTCCCACCACGTGTGCACGTGGGACAGCCCTGTGGGAAAGCCTCGTGGGAAAGCCTCGTGGGAAAGACTCGAGGGAAAACCATAGATCCTTTGATCCACGCGGCGGACTGCGTGACTCTGCTTCTACCGCTCTGGAGGAAAGCGCAAGTGCATGCCCGCATTCGAGACGAGGACTGACTCCCCTGGGGAGACTCCAGAAGTACCCCAAGATCCATGTAAGCACTGGAGAGGAATCCTCAGGTTCCGGCCCCGACTCCACACAAGGTCTTAGGCCCCGGCATCGACGGGAGAGGAATGCCGAGAAGCCCCCGAGGAACTCGCATGGGGACTGGCCTTTCCAGAGGCCACCAGAGCGGGTCCCTGAGGTCCCCGTCGTAAGTCGAGAGCACATTCCACAACTCGAGAAAATCCAGGAGGTTTTGCCCTCCAGGCGAGATGAGGCCCATTTCCGCTGAGGCTTCTCGAGGCTAATCACATCTAACCACTGGAACTTCCAAAGGGTCCTACACACCCTTGCTGCAACTCAAGCAGTTCCGCGACATACCCGTCTCCACTCGAGAGGAAGCACGTGGGGTCCCGCACACATCCAGGGGAGCCCCGTTTCCGCCTCCTAGCTCGAGATGATGGATCCTTTCCCTGTTTCGTAGGGAAAGAATTCCCGGCGTTCCCGTCGCATCTCAAGAGGAGGCGATCTCCACAGGAAAGGCGAGAGGAACTCCAGGGTCGTGCCACCATTCCAAGAGTCCCCCAGATGTGTCAGTCCATTCCAGAGGAACCTGTTTTCCCTGCACTGCCTTGACGTTCAAGCCGATGATCGACTCCCACCACGTGTGCACGTGGGACAGCCCTGTGGGAAAGCCTCGTGGGAAAGCCTCGTGGGAAAGACTCGAGGGAAAACCATAGATCCTTTGATCCACGCGGCGGACTGCGTGACACTGCTGCTACCGCTCTGGAGGAAAGCGCAAGTGCATGCCCGCATTCGAGACGAGGACTGACTCCCCTGGGGAGACTCCAGAAGTACCCCAAGATCCATGTCAGCACTGGAGAGGAATCCTCAGGTTCCGGCCCCGACTCCACACAAGGTCTTAGGCCCCGGCATCGACGGGAGAGGAATCCCGAGAGGCCCCCGAGGAACTCGCATGGGGACTGGCCTTTCCTGAGGCCACCAGAGCGGGTCCCTGAGGTCCCCGTCGTAAGTCGAGAGCACCTGCCGCAACTCGAGAAAATCCAGGAGGTTTTGCCCTCCAGGCGAGATGAGGCCCATTTCCGCTGAGGCTTCTCGAGGCTAATCACGTCTAACCACTGGAACTTCCAAAGGGTCCTTCACACCCTTGCTGCAACTCAAGAAGTTCCCCGACATACCCGTCTCCACTCGAGAGGAAGCACGTGGGGTCCCGCACACATCCAGGGGAGCCCCGTTTCCGCCTCCTAGCTCGAGATGAGGGATCCTTTCCCTGTTTCGTAGGGAAAGAATTCCCGGCGTTCCAGTCGCATCTCAAGAGGAGGCGCTCTCCACAGGAAAGGCGAGAGGAACTCCAGGGTCGTGCCACCATTCCAAGAGTCCCCCAGATGTGTCAGTCCATTCCAGAGGAACCTGTTTTCCCTGCACTGCCTTGACGTTCAAGCCGAGGATCGACTCCCACCACGTGTGCACGTGGGACAGCCCTGTGGGAAAGCCTCGTGGGAAAGCCTCGTGGGAAAGACTCGAGGGAAAACCATAGATCCTTTGATCCATGCGGCGGACTGCGTGACACTGCTGCTACCCCTCTGGAGGAAAGCGCAAGTGCATGCCCGCATTCGAGACGAGGACTGACTCCCCTGGGGAGACTCCAGAAGTACCCCAAGATCCATGTCAGCACTGGAGAGGAATCCTCAGGTTCCGGCCCCGACTCCACACAAGGTCTTAGGCCCCGGCATCGACGGGAGAGGAATCCCGAGAGGCCCCCGAGGAACTCGCATGGGGACTGGCCTTTCCTGAGGCCACCAGAGCGGGTCCCTGAGGTCACCGTCGTAAGTCGAGAGCACCTGCCGCAACTCGAGAAAATCCAGGAGGTTTTGCCCTCCAGGCGAGATGAGGCCCATTTCCGCTGAGGCTTCTCAAGGCTAATCACGTCTAACCACTGGAACTTCCATGGGTCCTTCACACCCTTCGTGCAACTCAAGAAGTTCCCCGACATACCCGTCTCCACTCGAGAGGAAGCACGTGGGGTCCCGCACACATCCAGGGGAGCCCCGTTTCCGCCTCCTAGCTCGAGATGAGGGATCCTTTCCCTGTTTCGTAGGGAAAGAATTCCCGGCGTTCCCGTCGCATCTCAAGAGGAGGCGCTCTCCACAGGAAAGGCGAGAGGAACTCCAGGGTCGTGCCACCATTCCAAGAGTCCCCCAGATGTGTCAGTCCATTCCAGAGGAACCTGTTTTCCCTGCACTGCCTTGACGTTCAAGCCGAGGATCCACTCCCACCACGTGTGCACGTGGGACAGCCCTGTGGGAAAGCCTCGTGGGAAAGCCTCCTGGGAAAGACTCGAGGGAAAACCATAGATCCTTTGATCCACGCGGCGGACTGCGTGACACTGCTGCTACCGCTCTGGAGGAAAGCGCAAGTGCATGCCCGCATTCGAGACGAGGACTGACTCCCCTGGGGAGACTCCAGAAGTACCCCAAGATCCATATCAGCTCTGGAGAGGAATCCTCAGGTTCCGGCCCCGACTCCACACAAGGTCTTAGGCCCCGGCATCGACTGGAGAGGAATCCCGAGAGGCCCCCGAGGAACTCGCATGGGGACTGGCCTTTCCTGAGGCCACCACAGCGGGTCCCTGAGGTCCCCGTCATAAGTCGAGAGCACCTGCCGCAACTCGAGAAAATCCAGGAGGTTTTGCCCTCCAGGCGAGATGAGGCCCATTTCCGCTGAGGCTTCTCGAGGCTAATCACGTCTAACCACTGGAACTTCCAAAGGGTCCTTCACACCCTTGCTGCAACTCAAGAAGTTCCCCGACATACCCGTCTCCACTCGAGAGGAAGCACGTGGGGTCCCTCACACATCCAGGGGAGCCCCGTTTCCGCCTCCTAGCTCGAGATGAGGGATCCTTTCCCTATTTCTTAGGGAAAGAATTCCCGGCGTTCCCGTCGCATCTCAAGAGGAGGCGCTCTCCACAGGAAAGGCGAGCGGAACTCCAGGGTCGTGCCACCATTCCAAGAGTCCCCCAGATGTGTCAGTCCATTCCAGAGGAACCTGTTTTCCCTGCACTGCCTTGACGTTCAAGCCGAGGATCGACTCCCACCACGTGTGCACGTGGGACAGCCCTGTGGGAAAGCCTCGTGGGAAAACCTCGTGGGAAAGACTCGAGGGAAAACCATAGATCCTTTGATCCACGCGGCGGACTGCGTGACACTGCTGCTACCGCTCTGGAGGAAAGCGCAAGTGCATGCCTGCATTCGAGACGAGGACTGACTCCCCTGGGGAGACTCCAGAAGTACCCCAAGATCCATGTCAGCACTGGAGAGGAATCCTCAGGTTCCTGCCCCGACTCCACACAAGGTCTTAGGCCCCGGCATCGACGGGAGAGGAATCCCGAGAGGCCCCCGAGGAACTCGCATGGGGACTGGCCTTTCCTGAGGCCACCAGAGCGGGTCCCTGAGGTCCCCGTCGTAAGTCGAGAGCACCTGCCGCAACTCGAGAAAATCCAGGAGGTTTTGCCCTCCAGGCGAGATGAGGCCCATTTCCGCTGAGGCTTCTCGAGGCTAATCACGTCTAACCACTGGAACTTCCAAAGGGTCCTTCACACCCTTGCTGCAACTCAAGAAGTTCCCCGACATACCCGTCTCCACTCGAGAGGAAGCACGTGGGGTCCCGCACACATCCAGGGGAGCCCCGTTTCCGCCTCCCAGCTCGAGATGAGGGATCCTTTCCCTGTTTCGTAGGGAAAGAATTCCCGGCGTTCCCGTCGCATCTCAAGAGGAGGCGCTCTCCACAGGAAAGGCGAGAGGAACTCCAGGGTCGTGGCACCATTCCAAGAGACCCCCAGATGTGTCAGTCCATTCCAGAGGAACCTGTTTTCCCTGCACTGCCTTGACGTTCAACCCGAGGATCGACTCCCACCACGTGTGCACGTGGGACAGCCCTGTGGGAAAGCCTCGTGGGAAAGCCTCGTGGGAAAGACTCGAGGGAAAACCATAGATCCTTTGATCCATGCGGCGGACTGCGTGACACTGCTGCTACCTCTCTGGAGGAAAGCGCAAGTGCATGCCCGCATTCGAGACGAGGACTGACTCCCCTGGGGAGACTCCAGAAGTACCCCAAGATCCATGTCAGCACTGGAGAGGAATCCTCAGGTTCCGGCCCCGACTCCACACAAGGTCTTAGGCCCCGGCATCGACGGGAGAGGAATCCCGAGCGGCCCCCGAGGAACTCGCATGGGGACTGGCCTTTCCTGAGGCCACCAGAGCGGGTCCCTGAGGTCCCCGTCATAAGTCGAGAGCACCTGCCGCAACTCGAGAAAATCCAGGAGGTTTTGCCCTCCAGGCGAGATGAGGCCCATTTCCGCAGAGGCTTCTCGAGGCTAATCACGTCTAACCACTGGAACTTCCAAAGGGTCCTTCACACCCTTGCTGCAACTCAAGAAGTTCCCCGACATACCCGTCTCCACTCGAGAGGAAGCACGTGGGGTCCCGCACACATCCAGGGGAGCCCCGTTTCCGCCTCCTAGCTCGAGATGACGGATCCTTTCCCTGTTTCGTTGGGAAAGAATTCCCGGCGTTCCCGTCGCATCTCAAGAGGAGGCGCTCTCCACAGGAAAGGCGAGAGGAACTCCAGGGTCGTGCCACCATTCCAAGAGTCCCCCAGATGTGTCAGTCCATTCCAGAGGAACCTGTTTTCCCTGCACTGCCTTGACGTTCAAGCCGAGGATCGACTCCCACCACGTGTGCACGTGGGACAGCCCTGTGGGAAAGCCTCGTGGGAAAGCCTCGTGGGAAATACTCGAGGGAAAACCATAGATCCTTTGATCCATGCGGCGGACTGCGTGACACTGCTGCTACCGCTCTGGAGGAAAGCGCAAGTGCATGCCCGCATTCGAGACGAGGACTGACTCCCCTGGGGAGACTCCAGAAGTACCCCAAGATCCATGTCAGCACTGGAGAGGAATCCTCAGGTTCCGGCCCCGACTCCACACAAGGTCTTAGGCCCCGGCATCGACGGGAGAGGAATGCCGAGAAGCCCCCGAGGAACTCGCATGGGGACTGGCCTTTCCAGAGGCCACCAGAGCGGGTCCCTGAGGTCCCCGTCGTAAGTCGAGAGCACCTGCCGCAACTCGAGAAAATCCAGGAGGTTTTGCCCTCCAGGCGAGATGAGGCCCATTTCCGCTGAGGCTTCTCGAGGCTAATCACATCTAACCACTGGAACTTCCAAAGGGTCCTTCACACCCTTGCTGCAACTGAAGCAGTTCCGCGACATACCCGTCTCCACTCGAGAGGAAGCACGTGGGGTCCCGCACACATCCAGGGGAGCCCCGTTTCCGCCTCCTAGCTCGAGATGAGGGATCCTTTCCCTGTTTCGTAGGGAAAGAATTCCCGGCGTTCCCGTCGCATCTCAAGAGGAGGCGCTCTCCACAGGAAAGGCGAGAGGAACTCCAGGGTCGTGCCACCATTCCAAGAGTCCCCCAGATGTGTCAGTCCATTACAGAGGAACCTGTTTTCCCTGCACTGCCTTGACTTTCAAGCCGAGGATCCACTCCCACCACGTGTGCACGTGGGACAGCCCTGTGGGAAAGCCTCGTGGGAAAGCCTCGTGGGAAAGACTCGAGGGAAAACCATAGATCCTTTGATCCACGCGGTGGACTGCGTGACACTGCTGCTACCGCTCTGGAGGAAAGCGCAAGTGCATGCCCGCATTCGAGACGAGGACTGACTCCCCTGGGGAGACTCCAGAAGTACCCCAAGATCCATGTCAGCACTGGAGAGGAATCCTCAGGTTCCGGCCCCGACTCCACACAAGGTCTTAGGCCCCGGCATCGACGGGAGAGGAATCCCGAGAGGCCCCCGAGGAACTCGCATGGGGACTGGCCTTTCCTGAGGCCACCAGAGCGGGTCCCTGAGGTCACCGTCGTAAGTCGAGAGCACCTGCCGCAACTCGAGAAAATCCAGGAGGTTTTGCCCTCCAGGCGAGATGAGGCCCATTTCCGCTGAGGCTTCTCAAGGCTAATCACGTCCAACCACTGGAACTTCCATGGGTCCTTCACACCCTTGCTGCAACTCAAGAAGTTCCCCGACATACCCGTCTCCACTCGAGAGGAAGCACGTGGGGTCCCGCACACATCCAGGGGAGCCCCGTTTCCGCCTCCTAGCTCGAGATGAGGGATCCTTTCCCTGTTTCGTAGGGAAAGAATTCCCGGCGTTCCGGTCGCATCTCAAGAGGAGGCGCTCTCCACAGGAAAGGCGAGAGGAACTCCAGGGTCGTGCCACCATTCCAAGAGTCCCCCAGATGTGTCAGTCCATTCCAGAGGAACCTGTTTTCCCTGCACTGCCTTGACGTTCAAGCCGAGGATCCACTCCCACCACGTGTGCACGTGGGACAGCCCTGTGGGAAAGCCTCGTGAGAAAGACTCGAGGGAAAACCATAGATCCTTTGATACATGCGGCGGACTGCGTGACACTGCTGCTACCGCTCTGGAGGAAAGCGCAAGTGCATGCCCGCATTCGAGACGAGGACTGACTCCCCTGGGGAGACTCCAGAAGTACCCCAAGATCCATGTCAGCTCTGGAGAGGAATCCTCAGGTTCCGTCCCCGACTCCACACAAGGTCTTAGGCCCCGGCATCGACGGGAGAGGAATGCCGAGAGGCCCCCGAGGAACTCGCATGGGGACTGGCCTTTCCTGAGGCCACCAGAGCGGGTCCCTGAGGTCCCCATCGTAAGTCGAGAGCACCTGCCGCAACTCGAGAAAATCCAGGAGGTTTTGCCCTCCAGGCGAGATGAGGCCCATTTCCGCTGAGGCTTCTCGAGGCTAATCACATCTAACCACTGGAACTTCCAAAGGGTCCTTCACACCCTTGCTGCAACTGAAGCAGTTCCGCGACATACCCGTCTCCACTCGAGAGGAAGCACGTGGGGTCCCGCACACATCCAGGGGAGCCCCGTTTCCGCCTCCTAGCTCGAGATGAGGGATCCTTTCCCTGTTTCGTAGGGAAAGAATTCCCGGCGTTCCCGTCGCATCTCAAGAGGAGGCGCTCTCCACAGGAAAGGCAAGAGGAACTCCAGGGTCGTGCCACCATTCCAAGAGTCCCCCAGATGTGTCAGTCCATTCCAGAGGAACCTGTTTTCCCTGCACTGCCTTGACGTTCAAGCCGAGGATAGACTCCCACCACGTGTGCACGTGGGACAGCCCTGTGGGAAAGCCTCGTGGGAAAGCCTCGTGGGAAAGACTCGAGGGAAAACCATACATCCTTTGATCCACGCGGCGGACTGCGTGACTCTGCTGCTACCGCTCTGGAGGAAAGCGCAAGTGCATGCCCGCATTCGAGACGAGGACTGACTCCCCTGGGGAGACTCCAGAAGTACCCCAAGATCCATGTCAGCACTGGAGAGGAATCCTCAGGTTCCGGCCCCGACTCCACACAAGGTCTTAGGCCCCGGCATCGACGGGAGAGGAATGCCGAGAAGCCCCCGAGGAACTCGCATGGGGACTGGCCTTTCCAGAGGCCACCAGAGCGGGTCCCTGAGGTCCCCGTCGTAAGTCGAGAGCACCTGCCGCAACTCGAGAAAATCCAGGAGGTTTTGCCCTCCAGGCGAGATGAGGCCCATTTCCGCTGAGGCTTCTCGAGGCTAATCACGTCTAACCACTGGAACTTCCATGGGTCCTTCACACCCTTCGTGCAACTCAAGAAGTTCCCCGACATACCCGTCTCCACTCGAGAGGAAGCACGTGGGGTCCCGCACACATCCAGGGGAGCCCCGTTTCCGCCTCCTAGCTCGAGATGAGGGATCCTTTCCCTGTTTCGTAGGGAAAGAATTCCCGGCGTTCCCGTCGCATCTCAAGAGGAGGCGCTCTCCACAGGAAAGGCGAGAGGAACTCCAGGGTCGTGCCACCATTCCAAGAGTCCCCCAGATGTGTCAGTCCATTCCAGAGGAACCTGTTTTCCCTGCACTGCCTTGACGTTCAAGCCGAGGATCCACTCCCACCACGTGTGCACGTGGGACAGCCCTGTGGGAAAGCCTCGTGGGAAAGCCTCCTGGGAAAGACTCGAGGGAAAACCATAGATCCTTTGATCCACGCGGCGGACTGCGTGACACTGCTGCTACCGCTCTGGAGGAAAGCGCAAGTGCATGCCCGCATTCGAGACGAGGACTGACTCCCCTGGGGAGACTCCAGAAGTACCCCAAGATCCATATCAGCTCTGGAGAGGAATCCTCAGGTTCCGGCCCCGACTCCACACAAGGTCTTAGGCCCCGGCATCGACTGGAGAGGAATCCCGAGAGGCCCCCGAGGAACTCGCATGGGGACTGGCCTTTCCTGAGGCCACCACAGCGGGTCCCTGAGGTCCCCGTCATAAGTCGAGAGCACCTGCCGCAACTCGAGAAAATCCAGGAGGTTTTGCCCTCCAGGCGAGATGAGGCCCATTTCCGCTGAGGCTTCTCGAGGCTAATCACGTCTAACCACTGGAACTTCCAAAGGGTCCTTCACACCCTTGCTGCAACTCAAGAAGTTCCCCGACATACCCGTCTCCACTCGAGAGGAAGCACGTGGGGTCCCTCACACATCCAGGGGAGCCCCGTTTCCGCCTCCTAGCTCGAGATGAGGGATCCTTTCCCTATTTCTTAGGGAAAGAATTCCCGGCGTTCCCGTCGCATCTCAAGAGGAGGCGCTCTCCACAGGAAAGGCGAGCGGAACTCCAGGGTCGTGCCACCATTCCAAGAGTCCCCCAGATGTGTCAGTCCATTCCAGAGGAACCTGTTTTCCCTGCACTGCCTTGACGTTCAAGCCGAGGATCGACTCCCACCACGTGTGCACGTGGGACAGCCCTGTGGGAAAGCCTCGTGGGAAAACCTCGTGGGAAAGACTCGAGGGAAAACCATAGATCCTTTGATCCACGCGGCGGACTTAGTGACACTGCTGCTACCGCTCTGGAGGAAAGCGCAAGTGCATGCCTGCATTCGAGACGAGGACTGACTCCCCTGGGGAGACTCCAGAAGTACCCCAAGATCCATGTCAGCACTGGAGAGGAATCCTCAGGTTCCTGCCCCGACTCCACACAAGGTCTTAGGCCCCGGCATCGACGGGAGAGGAATCCCGAGAGGCCCCCGAGGAACTCGCATGGGGACTGGCCTTTCCTGAGGCCACCAGAGCGGGTCCCTGAGGTCCCCGTCGTAAGTCGAGAGCACCTGCCGCAACTCGAGAAAATCCAGGAGGTTTTGCCCTCCAGGCGAGATGAGGCCCATTTCCGCTGAGGCTTCTCGAGGCTAATCACGTCTAACCACTGGAACTTCCAAAGGGTCCTTCACACCCTTGCTGCAACTCAAGAAGTTCCCCGACATACCCGTCTCCACTCGAGAGGAAGCACGTGGGGTCCCGCACACATCCAGGGGAGCCCCGTTTCCGCCTCCCAGCTCGAGATGAGGGATCCTTTCCCTGTTTCGTAGGGAAAGAATTCCCGGCGTTCCCGTCGCATCTCAAGAGGAGGCGCTCTCCACAGGAAAGGCGAGAGGAACTCCAGGGTCGTGGCACCATTCCAAGAGACCCCCAGATGTGTCAGTCCATTCCAGAGGAACCTGTTTTCCCTGCACTGCCTTGACGTTCAACCCGAGGATCGACTCCCACCACGTGTGCACGTGGGACAGCCCTGTGGGAAAGCCTCGTGGGAAAGCCTCGTGGGAAAGACTCGAGGGAAAACCATAGATCCTTTGATCCATGCGGCGGACTGCGTGACACTGCTGCTACCTCTCTGGAGGAAAGCGCAAGTGCATGCCCGCATTCGAGACGAGGACTGACTCCCCTGGGGAGACTCCAGAAGTACCCCAAGATCCATGTCAGCACTGGAGAGGAATCCTCAGGTTCCGGCCCCGACTCCACACAAGGTCTTAGGCCCCGGCATCGACGGGAGAGGAATCCCGAGCGGCCCCCGAGGAACTCGCATGGGGACTGGCCTTTCCTGAGGCCACCAGAGCGGGTCCCTGAGGTCCCCGTCATAAGTCGAGAGCACCTGCCGCAACTCGAGAAAATCCAGGAGGTTTTGCCCTCCAGGCGAGATGAGGCCCATTTCCGCAGAGGCTTCTCGAGGCTAATCACGTCTAACCACTGGAACTTCCAAAGGGTCCTTCACACCCTTGCTGCAACTCAAGAAGTTCCCCGACATACCCGTCTCCACTCGAGAGGAAGCACGTGGGGTCCCGCACACATCCAGGGGAGCCCCGTTTCCGCCTCCTAGCTCGAGATGACGGATCCTTTCCCTGTTTCGTTGGGAAAGAATTCCCGGCGTTCCCGTCGCATCTCAAGAGGAGGCGCTCTCCACAGGAAAGGCGAGAGGAACTCCAGGGTCGTGCCACCATTCCAAGAGTCCCCCAGATGTGTCAGTCCATTCCAGAGGAACCTGTTTTCCCTGCACTGCCTTGACGTTCAAGCCGAGGATCGACTCCCACCACGTGTGCACGTGGGACAGCCCTGTGGGAAAGCCTCGTGGGAAAGCCTCGTGGGAAATACTCGAGGGAAAACCATAGATCCTTTGATCCATGCGGCGGACTGCGTGACACTGCTGCTACCGCTCTGGAGGAAAGCGCAAGTGCATGCCCGCATTCGAGACGAGGACTGACTCCCCTGGGGAGACTCCAGAAGTACCCCAAGATCCATGTCAGCACTGGAGAGGAATCCTCAGGTTCCGGCCCCGACTCCACACAAGGTCTTAGGCCCCGGCATCGACGGGAGAGGAATGCCGAGAAGCCCCCGAGGAACTCGCATGGGGACTGGCCTTTCCAGAGGCCACCAGAGCGGGTCCCTGAGGTCCCCGTCGTAAGTCGAGAGCACCTGCCGCAACTCGAGAAAATCCAGGAGGTTTTGCCCTCCAGGCGAGATGAGGCCCATTTCCGCTGAGGCTTCTCGAGGCTAATCACATCTAACCACTGGAACTTCCAAAGGGTCCTTCACACCCTTGCTGCAACTGAAGCAGTTCCGCGACATACCCGTCTCCACTCGAGAGGAAGCACGTGGGGTCCCGCACACATCCAGGGGAGCCCCGTTTCCGCCTCCTAGCTCGAGATGAGGGATCCTTTCCCTGTTTCGTAGGGAAAGAATTCCCGGCGTTCCCGTCGCATCTCAAGAGGAGGCGCTCTCCACAGGAAAGGCGAGAGGAACTCCAGGGTCGTGCCACCATTCCAAGAGTCCCCCAGATGTGTCAGTCCATTACAGAGGAACCTGTTTTCCCTGCACTGCCTTGACTTTCAAGCCGAGGATCCACTCCCACCACGTGTGCACGTGGGACAGCCCTGTGGGAAAGCCTCGTGGGAAAGCCTCGTGGGAAAGACTCGAGGGAAAACCATAGATCCTTTGATCCACGCGGTGGACTGCGTGACACTGCTGCTACCGCTCTGGAGGAAAGCGCAAGTGCATGCCCGCATTCGAGACGAGGACTGACTCCCCTGGGGAGACTCCAGAAGTACCCCAAGATCCATGTCAGCACTGGAGAGGAATCCTCAGGTTCCGGCCCCGACTCCACACAAGGTCTTAGGCCCCGGCATCGACGGGAGAGGAATCCCGAGAGGCCCCCGAGGAACTCGCATGGGGACTGGCCTTTCCTGAGGCCACCAGAGCGGGTCCCTGAGGTCACCGTCGTAAGTCGAGAGCACCTGCCGCAACTCGAGAAAATCCAGGAGGTTTTGCCCTCCAGGCGAGATGAGGCCCATTTCCGCTGAGGCTTCTCAAGGCTAATCACGTCCAACCACTGGAACTTCCATGGGTCCTTCACACCCTTGCTGCAACTCAAGAAGTTCCCCGACATACCCGTCTCCACTCGAGAGGAAGCACGTGGGGTCCCGCACACATCCAGGGGAGCCCCGTTTCCGCCTCCTAGCTCGAGATGAGGGATCCTTTCCCTGTTTCGTAGGGAAAGAATTCCCGGCGTTCCGGTCGCATCTCAAGAGGAGGCGCTCTCCACAGGAAAGGCGAGAGGAACTCCAGGGTCGTGCCACCATTCCAAGAGTCCCCCAGATGTGTCAGTCCATTCCAGAGGAACCTGTTTTCCCTGCACTGCCTTGACGTTCAAGCCGAGGATCCACTCCCACCACGTGTGCACGTGGGACAGCCCTGTGGGAAAGCCTCGTGAGAAAGACTCGAGGGAAAACCATAGATCCTTTGATACATGCGGCGGACTGCGTGACACTGCTGCTACCGCTCTGGAGGAAAGCGCAAGTGCATGCCCGCATTCGAGACGAGGACTGACTCCCCTGGGGAGACTCCAGAAGTACCCCAAGATCCATGTCAGCTCTGGAGAGGAATCCTCAGGTTCCGTCCCCGACTCCACACAAGGTCTTAGGCCCCGGCATCGACGGGAGAGGAATGCCGAGAGGCCCCCGAGGAACTCGCATGGGGACTGGCCTTTCCTGAGGCCACCAGAGCGGGTCCCTGAGGTCCCCATCGTAAGTCGAGAGCACCTGCCGCAACTCGAGAAAATCCAGGAGGTTTTGCCCTCCAGGCGAGATGAGGCCCATTTCCGCTGAGGCTTCTCGAGGCTAATCACATCTAACCACTGGAACTTCCAAAGGGTCCTTCACACCCTTGCTGCAACTGAAGCAGTTCCGCGACATACCCGTCTCCACTCGAGAGGAAGCACGTGGGGTCCCGCACACATCCAGGGGAGCCCCGTTTCCGCCTCCTAGCTCGAGATGAGGGATCCTTTCCCTGTTTCGTAGGGAAAGAATTCCCGGCGTTCCCGTCGCATCTCAAGAGGAGGCGCTCTCCACAGGAAAGGCAAGAGGAACTCCAGGGTCGTGCCACCATTCCAAGAGTCCCCCAGATGTGTCAGTCCATTCCAGAGGAACCTGTTTTCCCTGCACTGCCTTGACGTTCAAGCCGAGGATAGACTCCCACCACGTGTGCACGTGGGACAGCCCTGTGGGAAAGCCTCGTGGGAAAGCCTCGTGGGAAAGACTCGAGGGAAAACCATACATCCTTTGATCCACGCGGCGGACTGCGTGACTCTGCTGCTACCGCTCTGGAGGAAAGCGCAAGTGCATGCCCGCATTCGAGACGAGGACTGACTCCCCTGGGGAGACTCCAGAAGTACCCCAAGATCCATGTCAGCACTGGAGAGGAATCCTCAGGTTCCGGCCCCGACTCCACACAAGGTCTTAGGCCCCGGCATCGACGGGAGAGGAATGCCGAGAAGCCCCCGAGGAACTCGCATGGGGACTGGCCTTTCCAGAGGCCACCAGAGCGGGTCCCTGAGGTCCCCGTCGTAAGTCGAGAGCACCTGCCGCAACTCGAGAAAATCCAGGAGGTTTTGCCCTCCAGGCGAGATGAGGCCCATTTCCGCTGAGGCTTCTCGAGGCTAATCACATCTAACCACTGGAACTTCCAAAGGGTCCTTCACACCCTTACTGCAACTGAAGCAGTTCCGCGACATACCCGTCTCCACTCGAGAGGAAGCACGTGGGGTCCCGCACACATCCAGGGGAGCCCCGTTTCCGCCTCCTAGCTCGAGATGAGGGATCCTTTCCCTGTTTCGTAGGGAAAGAATTCCCGGCGTTCCCGTCGCAACTCAAGAGGTGGCGCTCTCCACAGGAAAGGCGAGAGGAACTCCTGGGTCGTGGCACCATTCCAAGAGACCCCCAGATGTGTCAGTCCATCCAGAGGAACCTGTTTTCCCTGCACTGCCTTGACGTTCAACCCGAGGATCGACTCCCACCACGTGTGCACGTGGGACAGCCCTGTGGAAAGCCTCGGGGGAAAGCCTCGTGGGAAAGACTCGAGGGAAAACCATAGATCCTTTGATCCACGCGGCGGACTGCGTGACACTGCTGCTACCGCTCTGGAGGAAAGCGCAAGTGCATGCCCGCATTCGAGACGAGGACTGACTCCCCTGGGGAGACTCCAGAAGTACCCCAAGATCCATGTCAGCACTGGAGAGGAATCCTCAGGTTCCGACCCCGACTCCACACAAGGTCTTAGGCCCCGGCATCGACGGGAGAGGAATGCCGAGAGGCCCCCGAGGAACTCGCATGGGGACTGGCCTTTCCTGAGGCCACCAGAGCGGGTCCCTGAGGTCACCGTCGTAAGTCGAGAGCACCTGCCGCAACTCGAGAAAATCCAGGAGGTTTTGCCCTCCAGGCGAGATGAGGCCCATTTCCGCTGAGGCTTCTCAAGGCTAATCACGTCCAAACAATGGAACTTCCATGGGTCCTTCACACCCTTGCTGCAACTCAAGAAGTTCCCCGACATACCCGTCTCCACTCGAGAGGAAGCACGTGGGGTCCCGCACACATCCAGGGGAGCCCCGTTTCCGCCTCCTAGCTCGAGATGAGGGATCCTTTCCCTGTTTCGTAGGGAAAGAATTCCCGGCGTTCCGGTCGCATCTCAAGAGGAGGCGCTCTCCACAGGAAAGGCGAGAGGAACTCCAGGGTCGTGCCACCATTCCAAGAGTCCCCCAGATGTGTCAGTCCATTCCAGAGGAACCTGTTTTCCCTGCACTGCCTTGACGTTCAAGCCGAGGATCCACTCCCACCACGTGTGCACGTGGGACAGCCCTGTGTGAAAGCCTCGTGGGAAAGCCTCGTGAGAAAGACTCGAGGGAAAACCATAGATCCTTTGATACATGCGGCGGACTGCGTGACACTGCTGCTACCGCTCTGGAGGAAAGCGCAAGTGCATGCCCGCATTCGAGACGAGGACTGACTCCCCTGGGGAGACTCCAGAAGTACCCCAAGATCCATGTCAGCTCTGGAGAGGAATCCTCAGGTTCCGTCCCCGACTCCACACAAGGTCTTAGGCCCCGGCATCGACGGGAGAGGAATGCCGAGAGGCCCCCGAGGAACTCACATGGGGACTGGCCTTTCCTGAGGCCACCAGAGCGGGTCCCTGAGGTCCCCATCGTAAGTCGAGTGCACCTGCCGCAACTCGAGAAAATCCAGGAGGTTTTGCCCTCCAGGCGAGATGAGGCCCATTTCCGCTGAGGCTTCTCGAGGCTAATCACATCTAACCACTGGAACTTCCAAAGGGTCCTTCACACCCTTGCTGCAACTGAAGCAGTTCCGCGACATACCCGTCTCCACTCGAGAGGAAGCACGTGGGGTCCCGCACACATCCAGAGGAGCCCCGTTTCCGCCTGCTAGCTCGAGATGAGGGATCCTTTCCCTGTTTCGTAGGGAAAGAATTCCCGGCGTTCACGTCGCATCTCAAGAGGTGGCGCTCTCCACAGGAAAGGCGAGAGGAACTCCAGGGTCGTGCCACCATTCCAAGAGACCCCCAGATGTGTCAGTCCATTCCAGAGGAACCTGTTTTCCCTGCACTGCCTTGACGTTCAACCCGAGGATCGACTCCCACCACGTGTGCACGTGGGACAGCCCTGTGGGAAAGCCTCGTGGGAAAGCCTCGTGGGAAAGACTCGAGGGAAAACCATAGATCCTTTGATCCACGCGGCGGACTGCGTGACACTGCTGCTACCTCTCTGGAGGAAAGCGCAAGTGCATGCCCGCATTCGAGACGAGGACTGACTCCCCTGGGGAGACTCCAGAAGTACCCCAAGATCCATGTCAGCACTGGAGAGGAATCCTCAGGTTCCGGCCCCGACTCCACACAAGGTCTTAGGCCCCGGCATCGACGGGAGAGGAATCCCGAGCGGCCCCCGAGGAACTCGCATGGGGACTGGCCTTTCCTGAGGCCACCAGAGCGGGTCCCTGAGGTCCCCGTCGTAAGTCGAGAGCACCTGCCGCAACTCGAGAAAATCCAGGAGGTTTTGCCCTCCAGGCGAGATGAGGCCCATTTCCGCTGAGGCTTCTCGAGGCTAATCACGTCTAACCACTGGAACTTCCAAAGGGTCCTTCACACCCTTGCTGCAACTCAAGAAGTTCCGCGACATACCCGTCTCCACTCGAGAGGAAGCACGTGGGGTCCCGCACACATCCAGGGGAGCCCCGTTTCCGCCTCCTAGCTCGAGATGAGGGATCCTTTCCCTGTTTCGTAGGGAAAGAATTCCCGGCGTTCCCGTCGCATCTCAAGAGGAGGCGCTCTCCACAGGAAAGGCAAGAGGAACTCCAGGGTCGTGCCACCATTCCAAGAGTCCCCCAGATGTGTCAGTCCATTCCAGAGGAACCTGTTTTCCCTGCACTGCCTTGACGTTCAAGCCGAGGATAGACTCCCACCACGTGTGCACGTGGGACAGCCCTGTGGGAAAGCCTCGTGGGAAAGCCTCGTGGGAAAGACTCGAGGGAAAACCATAGATCCTTTGATCCACGCGGCG
This sequence comes from Ovis canadensis, assembly GCF_042477335.2. NCBI lineage: Eukaryota > Metazoa > Chordata > Mammalia > Artiodactyla > Bovidae > Ovis > Ovis canadensis. The sequence continues at coordinate 2,482,814 of NC_091259.1, forward strand.
GACTGCGTGACTCTGCTGCTACCGCTCTGGAGGAAAGCGCAAGTGCATGCCCGCATTCGAGACGAGGACTGACTCCCCTGGGGAGACTCCAGAAGTACCCCAAGATCCATGTCAGCACTGGAGAGGAATCCTCAGGTTCCGGCCCCGACTCCACACAAGGTCTTAGGCCCCGGCATCGACGGGAGAGGAATGCCGAGAAGCCCCCGAGGAACTCGCATGGGGACTGGCCTTTCCAGAGGCCACCAGAGCGGGTCCCTGAGGTCCCCGTCGTAAGTCGAGAGCACCTGCCGCAACTCGAGAAAATCCAGGAGGTTTTGCCCTCCAGGCGAGATGAGGCCCATTTCCGCTGAGGCTTCTCGAGGCTAATCACATCTAACCACTGGAACTTCCAAAGGGTCCTTCACACCCTTACTGCAACTGAAGCAGTTCCGCGACATACCCGTCTCCACTCGAGAGGAAGCACGTGGGGTCCCGCACACATCCAGGGGAGCCCCGTTTCCGCCTCCTAGCTCGAGATGAGGGATCCTTTCCTTGTTTCGCAGGGAAAGAATTCCCGGCATTCCCGTCGCATCTCAAGAGGAGGCGCTCTCCACAGGAAAGGCGAGAGGAACTCCAGGGTCGTGCCACCATTGCAAGAGTCCCCCAGATGTGTCAGTCCATTACAGAGGAACCTGTTTTCCCTGCACTGCCTTGACGTTCAAGCCGAGGATCCACTCCCACCACGTGTGCACGTGGGACAGCCCTTTGGGAAAGCCTCGTGGGAAAGCCTCGTGGGAAAGACTCGAGGGAAAACCATAGATCCTTTGATCCACGCGGCGGACTGAGTGACACTGCTGCTACCGCTCTGGAGGAAAGCGCAAGTGCATGCCCGCATTCGAGACGAGGACTGACTCCCCTGGGGAGACTCCAGAAGTACCCCAAGATCCATGTCAGCACTGGAGAGGAATCCTCAGGATCCGGCCCCGACTCCACACAAGGACTTAGGCCCCGGCATCGACGGGAGAGGAATCCCGAGACGCCCCCGAGGAACTCGCATGGGGACTGGCCTTTCCTGAGGCCACCAGAGCGGGTCCCTGAGGTGCCCGTCGTGAGTCGAGAGCACCTGCCGCAACTCGAGAAAATCCAGGAGGTTTTGCCCTCCAGGCGAGATGAGGCCCATTTCCGCTGAGGCTTCTCGAGGCTAATCACGTCTAACCACTGGAACTTCCAAAGTGTCCTTCACACCCTTGCTGCAACTCAAGAAGTTCCCCGACATACCCGTCTCCACTCGAGAGGAAGCACGTGGGGTCCCGCACACATCCAGGGGAGCCCCGTTTCCGCCTCCTAGCTCGAGATGAGGGATCCTTTCCCTGTTTCGTAGGGAAAGAATTCCCGGCGTTCCCGTCGCATCTCAAGAGGAGGCGCTCTCCACAGGAAAGGCGAGAGGAACTCCAGGGTCGTGCCACCATTCCAAGAGTCCCCCAGATGTGTCAGTCCATTCCAGAGGAACCTGTTTTCCCTGCACTGCCTTGACGTTCAAGCCGAGGATCCACTCCCACCACGTGTGCACGTGGGACAGCCCTGTGGGAAAGCCTCGTGGGAAAGCCTCGTGGGAAAGACTCGAGGGAAAAACATAGATCCTTTGATCCACGCGGCGGACTGCGTGACACTGCTGCTACCGCTCTGGAGGAAAGCGCAAGTGCATGCCCGCATTCGAGACGAGGACTGACTCCCCTGGGGAGACTCCAGAAGTACCCCAAGATCCATGTCAGCACTGGAGAGGAATCCTCAGGTTCCGGCCCCGACTCCACACAAGGTCTTAGGCCCCGGCATCGACGGGAGAGGAATGCCGAGAGGCCCCCGAGGAACTCGCATGGGGACTGGCCTTTCCTGAGGCCACCAGAGCGGGTCCCTGAGGTGCCCGACGTAAGTCGAGAGCACCTGCCGCAACTCGAGAAAATCCAGGAGGTTTTGCCCTCCAGGCGAGATGAGGCCCATTTCCGCTGAGGCTTCTCGAGGCTAATCACGTCTAACCACTGGAACTTCCAAAGGGTCCTTCACACCCTTGCTGCAACTCAAGAAGTTCCCCGACATACCCGTCTCCACTCGAGAGGAAGCACGTGGGGTCCCGCACACATCCAGGGGAGCCCCGTTTCCGCCTCCTAGCTCGAGATGAGGGATCCTTTCCCTGTTTCCCAGGGAAAGAATTCCCGGCGTTCCCGTCGCATCTCAAGAGGAGGCGGTCTCCACAGGAAAGGCGAGAGGAACTCCAGGGTCGTGCCACCATTCCAAGAGTCCCCCAGATGTGTCAGTCCATTCCAGAGGAACCTGTTTTCCCTGCACTGCCTTGACGTTCAAGCCGAGGATCCACTCCAACCACGTGTGCACGTGGGACAGCCCTTTGGGAAAGCCTCGTGGGAAAGCCTCGTGGGAAAGACTCGAGGGAAAACCATAGATCCTTTGATCCACGCGGCGGACTGCGTGACAATGCTGCTACCGCTCTGGAGGAAAGCGCAAGTGCATGCCCGCATTCGAGACGAGGACTGACTCCCCTGGGGAGACTCCAGAAGTACCCCAAGATCCATGTCAGCACTGGAGTGGAATCCTCAGGTTCCGGCCCCGACTCCACACAAGGTCTTAGGCCCCGGCATCGACGGGAGAGGAATGCCGAGAGGGCCCCAAGGAACTCGCATGGGGACTGGCCATTCCGGAGGCCACCAGAGCGTGTCCCTGAGGTCCCCATCGTAAGTCGAGAGCACCTGCCGCAACTCGAGAAAATCCAGGAGGTTTGCCCTCCAGGCGAGATGAGGCCCATTTCCGCTGAGGCTTCTCGAGGCCAATCACATCTAACCACTGGAACTTCCAAAGGGTCCTTCACACCATTGCTGCAACTCAAGAAGTTCCCCGACATACCCGTCTCCACTCGAGAGGAAGCACGTGGGGTCCCGCACACATCCAGGGGAGCCCCGTTTCCGCCTCCTAGCTCGAGATGAGGGATCCTTTCCCTGTTTTGTAAGGAAAGAATTCCCGGCGTTCCCGTCGCATCTCAAGAGGAGGCGCTCTCCACAGGAAAGGCGAGAGGAACTCCAGGGTCATGCCACCATTCCAAGAGTCCCCCAGATATGTCAGTCCATTCCAGAGGAACCTGTTTTCCCTGCACTGCCTTGACGTTCAAGCCGAGGATTGACTCTCATAACGTGTGCACATGGGACAGCCCTGTGGGAAAGCCTCGTGGGAAAGCCTCGTGGGAAAGACTCGAGGGAAAACCATAGATCCTTTGATCCACGCGGCGGACTGCGTGACACTGCTGCTACCGCTCTGGAGGAAAGCGCAAGTGCATGCCCGCATTCGAGACGAGGACTGACTCCCCTGGGGAGACTCCAGAAGTACCCCAAGATCCATGTCTGCACTGGAGAGGAATCCTCAGGTTCCGGCCCCGACTCCACACAAGGTCTTAGGCCCCGGCATCGACGGGAGAGGAAACCCGAGAGGACCCCGAGGAACTCGCTTGGGGACTGGCCTTTCCTGAGGCCACCAGAGCGGGTTCCTGAGGTCCCCGTCGTAAGTCGAGAGCACCTGCCGCACCTCGAGAAAATCCAGGTTTTGCCCTCCAGGCGAGATGAGGCCCATTTCCGCTGAGGCTTCTCGATGCTAATCACATCTAACCACTGGAAATTCCAACGGTTCCTTCACACCCTTGCTGCAACTCAAGCAGTTCCGCGACAACCCGTCTCCACTCGAGAGGAAGCACGTGGGGTCCCGCACACATCCAGGGGAGCCCCGTTTCCGCCTCCTAGCTCGAGATGAGGGATCCTTTCCCTGTTTCGTAGGGAAAGAATTCCCGGCGTTCCCGTCGAATCTCAAGAGGAGGCGCTCTCCACAGGAAAGGCGAGAGGAACTCCAGGGTCGTGCCACCATTCCAAGAGTCCCCCAGATGTGTCAGTCCATTCCAGAGGAACCTGTTTTCCCTGCACTGCCTTGACGTTCAAGCCGAGGATCGACTCCCACCACGTGTGCACGTGGGACAGCCCTGTGGGAAAGCCTCGTGGGAAAGCCTCGTGGGAAAGACTCGAGGGAAAACCATAGATCCTTTGATGCACACGGCGGACTGCTTGACACTGCTGTTACCGCTCTGGAGGATAGCGCAAGTGCATGCCCGCATTCCAGACGAGGACTGACTCCCCTGGGGAGACTCCAGAAGAACCCCAAGATCCATGTCAGCACTGGAGAGGAATCCTCAGGTTCCGGCCCCGACTCCACACAAGGTCTTCGGCCCCGGCATCGACGGGAGAGGAATCCCGAGAGGCCCCCGAGGAAGTCGCATGGGGACTGGCCTTTCCTGAGGCCACCAGAGCAGGTCCCTGAGTTCCCCGTCGTAAGTCGAGAGCACCTGCCGCAACTCGAGAAAATACAGGAGGTTTTGCCCTCCAGGCGAGATGAGGCCCATTTCCTCTGAGGCTTCTCGAGGCCAATCACATCTAACCACTGGAACTTCCAAAGGGTCCTTCACACCCTTGCTGCAACTCAAGAAGTTCCCCGGCATACCCGTCTCCACTCGAGAGGAAGCAAGTGGGGTCCCGCAAACATCCAGGGGAGCCCCATTTCCGCCTCCTAGCTCGAGATGAGGGATCCTTTCCCTGTTTCGTAGGGAAAGAATTCCCGGCGTTCCCGTCGCATCTCAAGAGGAGGCGCTCTCCACAGGAAAGGCGAGAGGAAATCCAGGGTCGTGCCACCATTCCAAGAGTCCCCAGATGTGTCAGTCCGTTCAAGAGGAACCTGTTTTCCCTTCACTGCCTTGACGTTCAAGCCGAGGATCGACTCCCACCACGTGTGCACATGGGACAGCCCTGTGGGAAAGCCTCGTGGGAATGCCTCGTGGGAAAGACTCGAGGGAAAACCATAGATCCTTTGATCCACGCGGCGGACTGCGTGACACTGCTGCTACCGCTCTGGAGGAAAGCGCAAGTGCATGCCCGCATTCGAGACGAGGACTGACTCCCCTGGGGAGACTCCAGAAGTACCCCAAGATCCATGTCAGCACTGGAGAGGAATCCTCAGGTTCTGGCCCCGACTCCACACAAGGTCTTAGGCCCCGGAATCGACGGGAGAGGAATCCCGAGAGGCCCCCGAGGAACTCGCATGGGGACTGGCCTTTCCTGAGGCCACCAGAGCGGATACCTGAGGTCCACGTCGTAAGTCGAGAGCACCTGCCGCAACTCGAGAAAATCCAAGACGTTTTGACCTCCAGGCGAGATGAGGCCCATTTCCGCTGAGACTTCTCGAGGCTAATCACGTCTAACCACTGGAACTTCCAAAGGGTCCTTCACACCCTTGCTGCAACTCAAGAAGTTCCCCGACATACCCGTCTCCACTCGAGAGGAAGCACGTGGGTCCCGCACACATCCAGGGGAGCCCCGTTTCCGCCTCCTAGCTCGAGATGAGGGATCCTTTCCCTGTTTCGTAGGGAAAGAATTCCCGGCGTTCCCGTCGCATCTCAAGAGGAGGCGCTCTCCACAGGAAAGGCGAGAGGAACTCCAGGGTCGTGCCACCATTCCAAGAGTCCCCCAGATGTGTCAGTCCATTCCAGAGGAACCTGTGTTCGCTGCACTGCCTTGACGTTCAAGCCGAGGATCGACTCCCACCACGTGTGCACGTGGGACAGCCCTGTGGGAAAGCCTCGTGGGAAAGCCTCGTGGGAAAGACTCGAGGGAAAACCATAGATCCTTTGATCCACGCGGCGGACTGCGTGACACTGCTGCTACCGCTCTGGAGGAAAGCGCAAGTGCATGCCCGCATTCGAGACGAGGACTGACTCCCCTGGGGAGACTCCAGGAGTACCCCAAGATCCATGTCAGCACTGGAGAGGAATCCTCAGGTTCCGGCCCCGACTCCACACAAGGTCTTAGGCCCCGGCATCGACGGGAGAGGAATGCCGAGAGGCCCCCGAGGAACTCGCATGGGGACTGGCCTTTCCTGAGGCCACCAGAGCGGTTCCCTGAGGTCCCCGTCGTAAGTCGAGAGCACCTGCCGCAACTCGAGAAAATCCAGGAAGTTTTGCCCTCCAGGCGAGATGAGGCCCATTTCCGCTGAGGCTTCTCGAGGCTAATCACATCTAACCACTGGAACTTCCAAAGGGTCCTTCACACCCTTGCTGCAACTCAAGCAGTTCCGCGACATACCCGTCTCCACTCGAGAGGAAGCACGTGGGGTCCCGCACTCATCGAGGGGAGCCCGGTTTCTGCCTCCTAGCTCGAGATGAGGGATCCTTTCCCTGTTTCTTAGGGAAAGAATTCCCGGCGTTCCCGTCGCATCTCAAGAGGAGGCGCTCTCCACAGGAAATGCTAGAGGAACTCCAGGGTCATGCCACCATTCCAAGAGTCCCCCAGATATGTCAGTCCATTCCAGAGGAACCTGTTTTCCCTGCACTGCCTTGACGTTCAAGCCGAGGATTGACTCTCATAACGTGTGCACATGGGACAGCCCTGTGGGAAAGCCTCGTGGGAAAGCCTCGTGGGAAAGACTCGAGGGAAAACCATAGATCCTTTGATCCACTCGGCGGACTGGTGACACTGCTGCTACCGCTCTGGAGGAAAGCGCAAGTGCATGCCCGCATTCGAGACGAGGACTGACTCCCCTGGGGAGACTCCAGAAGTACCCCAAGATCCATGTCAGCACTGGAGAGGAATCCTCAGGTCCCGGCCCCGACTCCACACAAGGTCTTAGGCCCCGGCATCGACGGGAGAGGAATAGCGAGAGGCCCCCGAGGAACTCGCATGGGGACTGGCCTTTCCTGAGGCCACCAGAGCGGGTCCCTGAGGTCCCCGTCGTAAGTCGAGAGCACCTGCCGCAACTCGAGAAAATCCATGAGGTTTTGCCATCCAGGCGAGATGAGGCCCATTTCCGCTGAGGCTTCTCGAGGTCAATCACATCTAACCACTGGAACTTCCAAAGGGTCCTTCACACCGTTGCTGCAACTCAAGAAGTTCCCCGACATACCCGTCTCCACTCGAGAGGAAGCACGTGGTGTCCCGCACACATCCAGGGGAGCCCCGTTTCCGACTCCTAGCTTGAGATGAGGGATCCTTTCCCTGTTTCGTAGGGAAAGAATTCCCGGCGTTCCCGTCGCATCTCAAGAGGAGGCGCTCTCCACAGGAAAGGCGAGAGGAACTCCAGGGTCATGCCACCATTCCAAGAGTCCCCCAGATGTGTCAGTCCATTCCAGAGGAACCTGTTTTCCCTGCACTGCCTTGACGTTCAAGCCGATTATCGACTCCCACCACGTGTGCTCGTGGGACAGCCCTGTGGGAAAGCCTCGTGGGAAAGCCTAGTGGAAAAGACTCGAGGGAAAACCATAGATCCTTTGATCCACGCGGCCGACTGCGTGACACTGCTGCTACCGCTCTGGAGGAAAGCGCAAGTGCATGCCCGCATTCGAGACGAGGACTGACTCCCCTGGGGAGACTCCAGAAGTACCCCAAGATCCATGTCTGCACTGGAGAGGAATCCTCAGGTTCCGGCCCCGACTCCACACAAGGTCTTAGGCCCCGGCAACGACGGGAGAGGAATCCCGAGAGGCCCCCGAGGAACTCGCATGGGGACTGGCCTTTCCTGAGTCCACCAGAGCGGGTCCCTGAGGTCCCCGTCGTAAGTCGAGAGCACCTGCCGCAACTCGAGAAAATCCAGGAGGTTTCGCCCTCCAGGCGAGATGAGGCCCATTTCCGCTGAGGCTTCTCGAGGCCAATCACATCTAACCACTGGAACTTCCAAACGGTCCTTCACACCCTTGCTGCAACTCAAGAAGTTCCCCGACATACCCGTCTGCACTCGAGAGGAAGCACGTGGGGTCCCGCACACATCCAGGGGAGCCCCGTTTCCGCCTCCTAGCTCGAGATGAGGGATCCTTTCCCTGTTTAGTAGGGAAAGAATTCCCGGCGTTCCCGTCGCATCTCAAGAGGAGGCGCTCTCCACAGGAAAGGCGAGAGGAACTCCAGGGTCGTGCCACCATTCCAAGAGTCCCCCAGATGTGTCAGTCCATTCCAGAGGAACCTGTTTTCCCTGCACTGCCTTGACGTTCAAGCCGAGCATCCACTCCCACCACGTGTGCACGTGGGACAGCCCTGTGGGAAAGCCTCGTGGGAAAGCCTCGTGGGAAAGACTCGAGGGAAAACCATAGATCCTTTGATCCACGCGGCGGACTGCGTGACACTGCTGCTACCGCTCTGGAGGAAAGCGCAAGTGCATGCCCGCATTCGAGACGAGGACTGACTCCCCTGGGGAGACTCCAGAAGTACCCCAAGATCCATGTCAGCACTGGAGAGGAATCCTCAGGTTCCGGCCCCGACTCCACACAAGGTCTTAGGCCCCGGCATCGACGGGAGAGGAATCCCGAGAGGCCCCCGAGGAACTCGCATTGGGACTGGCCTTTCCTGAGGCCACCAGAGCGGGTCCCTGAGGTCTCCGTCGTAAGTCGAGAGCACCTGCCGCAACTCGAGAAAATCCAGGAGGTTTTGCCCTCCAGGCGAGATGAGGCCCATTTCCGCTGAGGCTTCTCGAGGCCAATCACATCTAACCACTGGAACTTCCAAAGGGTCCTTCACACCCTTGCTGCAACTCAAGAAGTTCCCCGACATACCCGTCTGCACTCGAGAGGAAGCACGTGGTGTCCTGCACATATCCAGGGGAGCCCCGTTTCCGCCTCCTAGCTCGAGATGAGGGATCCTTTCCCTGTTTCGTAGGGAAAGAATTCCCGGCGTTCCCGTCGCATCTCAAGAGGAGGCGCTCTCCACAGGAAAGGCGAGAGGAACTCCAGGGTCGTGCCACCATTCCAAGAGTCCCCCAGATGTGTCAGTCCATTCCAGGGGAACCTGTTTTCCCTGCACTGCCTGGACTTTCAAGCCGAGGATCCACTCCCACCACGTGTGCACGTGGGACAGCCCTGTGGGAAAGCCTCGTGGGAAAGCCTCGTGGGAAAGACTCGAGGGAAAAACATAGATCCTTTGATCCACGCGGAGGACTGCGTGACACTGCTGCTACCGCTCTGGAGGAAAGCGCAAGTGCATGCCCGCATTCGAGACGAGGACTGACTCCCCTGGGGAGACTCCAGAAGTACCCCAAGATCCATGTCAGCACTGGAGAGGAATCCTCAGGTTCCGGCCCCGACTCCACACAAGGTCTTAGGCCCCGGCAACGACGGGAGAGGAATCCCGAGAGGCCCCCGAGGAACTCGCATGGGGACTGGCCTTTCCTGAGTCCACCAGAGCGGGTCCCTGAGGTCCCCGTCGTAAGTCGAGAGCACCTGCCGCAACTCGAGAAAATCCAGGAGGTTTCGCCCTCCAGGCGAGATGAGGCCCATTTCCACTGAGGCTTCTCGAGGCCAATCACATCTAACCACTGGAACTTCCAAACGGTCCTTCACACCCTTGCTGCAACTCAAGAAGTTCCCCGACATACCCGTCTCCACTCGAGAGGAAGCACGTGGGGTCCCGCACACATCCAGGGGAGCCCCGTTTCCGCCTCCTAGCTCGAAATGAGGGATCCTTTCCCTGTTTCGTAGGGAAAGAATTCCCGGCGTTCCCGTCGCATCTCAAGAGGAGGCGCTCTCCACAGGAAAGGCGAGAGGAACTCCAGGGTCGTGCCACCATTCCAAGAGTCCCCCAGATGTGTCAGTCCATTCCAGAGGAACCTGTTTTCCCTGCACTGCCTTGACGTTCAAGCCGAGGATCGACTCCCACCACCTGTGCTCGTGGGACAGCCCTGTGGGAAAGCCTCGTGGGAAAGCCTCGTGGGAAAGACTCGAGGGAAAACCATAGATCCTTTGATCCACGCGGCGGACTGCGTGACACTGCTGCTACCGCTCTGGAGGAAAGCGCAAGTGCATGCCCGCATTCGAGATGAGGACTGACTCCCCTGGGGAGACTCCAGAAGTACCCCAAGATCCATGTCAGCACTGGAGAGGAATCCTCAGGTTCCGGCCCCGACTCCACACAAGGTCTTAGGCCCCGGCATCGACGGGAGAGGAATCCCCAGAGGCCCCCGAGGAACTCGCATGGGGACTGGCCTTTCCTGAGGCCACCAGAGCGGGTCCCTGAGGTCCCCGTCGTAAGTCGAGAGCACCTGCCGCAACTCGAGAAAATCCAGGAGGTTTTGCCCTCCAGGCGAGATGAGGCCCATTTCCGCTGAGGCTTCTCGAGGCTAATCACGTCTAACCACTGGAACTTCCAAAGGGTCCTTCACACCCTTGCTGCAACTCAAGAAGTTCCCCGACATACCCGTCTCCACTCGAGAGGAAGCACGGGGGGTCCCGCACACATCCAGGGGAGCCCCGTTTCCGCCTCCTAGCTCGAGATGAGGGATCCTTTCCCTGTTTCGTAGGGAAAGAATTCCCGGCGTTCCCGTCGCATCTCAAGAGGAGGCGCTCTCCACAGGAAAGGCGAGAGGAACTCCAGGGTCGTGCCACCATTCCAAGAGTCCCCCAGATGTGTCAGTCCATTCCAGGGGAACCTGTTTTCCCTGCACTGCCTGGACTTTCAAGCCGAGGATCCACTCCCACCACGTGTGCACGTGGGACAGCCCTGTGGGAAAGCCTCGTGGGAAAGCCTCGTGGGAAAGACTCGAGGGAAAAACATAGATCCTTTGATCCACGCGGCGGACTGCGTGACACTGCTGCTACCGCTCTGGAGGAAAGCGCAAGTGCATGCCCGCATTCGAGACGAGGACTGACTCCCCTGGGGAGACTCCAGAAGTACCCCAAGATCCATGTCAGCACTGGAGAGGAATCCTCAGGTTCCGGCCCCGACTCCACACAAGGTCTTAGGCCCCGGCAACGACGGGAGAGGAATCCCGAGAGGCCCCCGAGGAACTCGCATGGGGACTGGCCTTTCCTGAGTCCACCAGAGCGGGTCCCTGAGGTCCCCGTCGTAAGTCGAGAGCACCTGCCGCAACTCGAGAAAATCCAGGAGGTTTCGCCCTCCAGGCGAGATGAGGCCCATTTCCGCTGAGGCTTCTCGAGGCCAATCACATCTAACCACTGGAACTTCCAAACGGTCCTTCACACCCTTGCTGCAACTCAAGAAGTTCCCCGACATACCCGTCTCCACTCGAGAGGAAGCACGTGGGGTCCCGCACACATCCAGGGGAGCCCCGTTTCCGCCTCCTAGCTCGAGATGAGGGATCCTTTCCCTGTTTCGTAGGGAAAGAATTCCCGGCGTTCCCGTCGCATCTCAAGAGGAGGCGCTCTCCACAGGAAAGGCGAGAGGAACTCCAGGGTCGTGCCACCATTCCAAGAGTCCCCCAGATGTGTCAGTCCATTCCAGAGGAACCTGTTTTCCCTGCACTGCCTTGACGTTCAAGCCGAGGATCGACTCCCACCACCTGTGCTCGTGGGACAGCCCTGTGGGAAAGCCTCGTGGGAAAGCCTCGTGGGAAAGACTCGAGGGAAAACCATAGATCCTTTGATCCACGCGGCGGACTGCGTGACACTGCTGCTACCGCTCTGGAGGAAAGCGCAAGTGCATGCCCGCATTCGAGATGAGGACTGACTCCCCTGGGGAGACTCCAGAAGTACCCCAAGATCCATGTCAGCACTGGAGAGGAATCCTCAGGTTCCGGCCCCGACCCCACACAAGGTCTTAGGCCCCGGCATCGACGGGAGAGGAATCCCGAGAGGCCCCCGAGGAACTCGCATGGGGACTGGCCTTTCCTGAGGCCACCAGAGCGCGTCCCTGAGGTCCCCGTCGTAAGTCGAGAGCACCTGCCGCAACTCGAGAAAATCCAGGAGGTATTACCCTCCAAGCGAGATGAGGCCCATTTCCGCTGAGGCTTCTCGAGGCTAATCACGTCTAACCACTGGAACTTCCAAAGGGCCCTTCACACCCTTGCTGCAACTCAAGAAGTTCCCCGACATACCCGTCTCCACTCGAGAGGAAGCACGTGGGGTCACGCACACATCCAGGGGAGCCCCGTTTCCAACTCCTAGCTCGAGATGAGGGATCCTTTCCCTGTTTCGTAGGGAAAGAATTCCCGGCGTTCCCGTCGCATCTCAAGAGGAGGCGCTCTCCTCAGGAAAGGCGAGAGGAACTCCAGGGTCGTGCCACCATTCCAAGAGTCCCCCAGATGTGTCAGACCATTCCAGAGGAACCTGTTTTCCCTGCACTGCCTTGACGTTCAAGCCGAGGATCGACTCCCACCACGTGTGCTCGTGGGACAGCCCTGTGGGAAAGCCTCGTGGGAAAGCCTCGTGGGAAAGACTCGAGGGAAAACCATAGATCCTTTGATCCACGCGGCGGACTGCGTGACACTGCTGCTACCGCTCTGGAGGAAAGCGCAAGTGCATGCCCGCATTCGAGATGAGGACTGACTCCCCTGGGGAGACTCCAGAAGTACCCCAAGATCCATGTCAGCACTGGAAAGGAATCCTCAGGTTCCGGCCCCGACCCCACACAAGGTCTTAGGCCCCGGCATCGACGGGAGAGGAATCCCGAGAGGTCCCCGAGGAACTCACATGGGGACTGGCCTTTCCTGAGGCCACCAGAGCGCGTCCCTGAGGTCCCCGTCGTAAGTCGAGAGCACCTGCCGCAACTCGAGAAAATCCAGGAGGTTTTGCCCTCCAGGCGAGATGAGGCCCATTTCCGCTGAGGCTTCTCGAGGCCAATCACGTCTAACCACTGGAACTTCCAAACGGTCCTTCACACCCTTGCTGCAACTCAAGAAGTTCCCCGACATTCCCGTCTCCACTCGAGAGGAAGCACGTGGGGTCCCGCACACATCCAGGGGAGCCCCGTTTCCGCCTCCTAGCTCGAGATGAGGGATCCTTTCCCTGTTTCGTAGGGAAAGAATTCCCGGCGTTCCCCTCGCATCTCAAGAGGAGGTGCTCTCCACAGGAAAGGCGAGAGGAACTCCAGGGTCGTGCCACCATTCCAAGAGTCCCCCAGATGTGTCAGTCCATTCCAGAGGAACCTGTTTCCCCTGCACTGCCTTGACGTTCAAGCCGAGGATCGACTCCCACCACGTGTGCACGTGGGACAGCCTGGTGGGAAAGCCTCGTGGGAAAGACTCGAGGGAAAACCATAGATCCTTTGATCCACGCGGCGGACTGCGTGACACTGCTGCTACCGCTCTGGAGGAAAGCGCAAGTGAATGCCCGCATTCGAGACGAGGACTGACTCCCCTGGGGAGACTCCAGAAGTACCCCAAGATCCATGTCAGCACTGGAGAGGAATCCTCAGGTTCCGGCCCCGACTCCACACAAGGTCTTAGGCCCCGGCATCGCCGGGAGAGGAATCCCGAGAGGCCCCCGAGGAACTCGCATGGGGACTGGCCTTTCCTGAGGCCACCAGAGCGGGTCCCTGAGGTCCCCGTCGTAAGTCGAGAGCACCTGCCGCAACTCGAGAAAATCCAGGAGGTTTTGCCCTCCAGGCGAGATGAGGCCCATTTCCGCTGAGGCTTCTCGAGGCTAATCACGTCTAACCACTGGAACTTCCAAAGGGTCCTTCACACCCTTGCTGCAACTCAAGAAGTTCCCCGACATACCCGTCTCCACTCGAGAGGAAGCACGTGGGTCCCGCACACATCCAGGGGAGCCCCGTTTCCGCCTCCTAGCTCGAGATGAGGGATCCTTTCCCTGTTTCGTAGGGAAAGAATTCCCGGCGTTCCCGTCGCATCTCAAGAGGAGGCGCTCTCCACAGGAAAGGCGAGAGGAACTCCAGGGTCGTGCCACCATTCCAAGAGTCCCCCAGATGTGTCAGTCCATTCCAGAGGAACCTGTTTTCCCTGCACTGCCTTGACGTTCAAGCCGAGGATCGACTCCCACCACGTGTGCACGTGGGACAGCCTCGTGGGAAAGCCTCGTGGGAAAGACTCGAGGGAAAACCAAACATCCTTCGATCCACGCGGCGGACTGCGTGACACTGCTGCTACCGCTCTGGAGGAAAGCGCAAGTGCATGCCCGCACTCGAGACGAGGACTGACTACCCTGGGGAGACTCCAGAAGTACCCCAAGATCCATGTCAGCACTGGATAGGAATCCTCAGGTTCCGGCCCCGACTCCACACAAGGTCTTAGGCCCCGGCATCGACGGGAGAGGAATCCCGAGACGCCCCCGAGGAACTCGCATGGGGACTGGCCTTTCCTGAGGCCACCAGAGCGGGTCCGTGAGGTCCCCGTCGTAAGTCGAGAGCACCTGCCGCAACTCGAGAAAATCCAGGAGGTTTTGCCCTCCAGGCGAGATGAGGCCCATTTCCGCTGAGGCTTCTAGAGGCCAATCACATCTAACCACTGGAACTTCCAAAGGGTCCTTCACACCCTTGCTGCAACTCAAGAAGTTCCCCGACATACCCGTCTGCACTCGAGAGGAAGCACGTGGTGTCCCGCACACATCCAGGGGAGCCCCGTTTCCGCCTCCTAGCTCGAGATGAGGGATCCTTTCCCTGTTTCGTAGGGAAAGAATTCCCGGCGTTCCCGTCGCATCTCAAGAGGATGCGCTCTCCACAGGAAAGGCGAGAGGAACTCCAGGGTCGTGCCACCATTCCAAGAGTCCCCCAGATGTGTCAGTCCATTCCAGAGGAACCTGTTTTCCCTGCACTGCCTTGACGTTCAAGCCGAGGATCGACTCCCACCACGTGTGCACGTGGGACAGCCCTGTGGGAAAGCCTCGTGGGAAAGCCTCGTGGGAATGACTCGAGGGAAAACCATAGATCCTTTGATCCACGCGGCGGACTGCGTGACACTGCTGCTACCGCTCTGGAGGAAAGCGCAATGCATGCCCGCATTCGAGACAAGGACTGACTCCCCTGGGGAGACTCCAGAAGTACCCCAGATCCATGTCAGCACTGGAGAGGAATCCTCAGGTTCCGGCCCCTACTCCACACAAGGTCTTAGGCCCCGGCATCGACGGGAGAGGAATCCCGAGACGCCCCCGAGGAACTTGCATGGGGACTGGCCTTTCCTGAGGCCACCAGAGCGGGTCCCTGAAGTCCCCGTCGTAAGTCGAGAACACCTGCCGCAACTCGAGAAAATCCAGGAGGTTTTGCCCTCCAGGCGAGATGAAGCCCATTTCCCCTGAAGCTTCTCGAGGCAAATCACATCTAACCACTGGAACTTCCAAAGGGTCCTTCACACCCTTGCTGCAACGCAAGAAGTACCCCGACATACCCGTCTCCACTCGAGGGGAAGCACGTGGTGTCCCGCACACATACAGGGGAGCTTCTTTTCCGACTCCTAGCTCGAGATGAGGGATCCTTTCCCTGTTTCGTAGGGAAAGAATTCCCGGCGTTCCCGTCGCATCTCAAGAGGAGGCGCTCTCTCCACAGGAAAGGCGAGAGAAACTCCAGGGTCGTGCCACCATTCCAAGAGTCCCCCAGATGTGTCAGTCCATTCCAGAGAAACCTGTTTTCCCTGCACTGCCTTGACGTTCAAGCCGAGGATCGACCCCCACCACGTGTGCACGTGGGACAGCCCTGTGGGAAAGCCTGGTGGGAAAGCCTCGTGGGAAAGACTCGAGGGAAAACCATAGATCCTTTGATCCACGCGGCGGACTGCGTGACACTGCTGCTACCGCTCTGGAGGAAAGTGCAAGTGCATGCCCGCATTCGAGACGAGGACTGACTCCCCTGGGGAGACTCCAGAAGTACCCCAAGATCCATGTCAGCACTGGAGAGGAATCCTCAGGTTCCGGCCCCGACTCCACACAAGGTCTTAGGCCCCGGCATCGACGGGAGAGGAATCCCGAGAGGCCCCCGAGGAACTCGCATGGGGACTGGCCTTTCCTGAGGCCACCAGAGCGGATCCCTGAGGTCCCCGTCGTAAGTCGAGAGCACCTGCCGCAACTCGAGAAAATCCAGGAGGTTTTGCCCTCCAGGCGAGATGAGGCCCATTTCCGCTGAGGCTTCTCGAGGCCAATCACATCTAACCACTGGAACTTCCAAAGGGTCCTCCACACCCTTGCTGCAACTCAAGAAGTTCCCCGACATATCCGTCTCCACTCGAGAGGAAGCACGTGGTGTCCCGCACACATCCAGGGGAGCCCCGTTTCCGCCTCCTAGCTCGAGATGAGGGATCCTTTCCCTGTTTCGTAGGGAAAGAATTCCCGGCGTTCCCGTCGCATCTCAAGAGGAGGCGCTCTCCACAGGAAAGGCGAGAGGAACTCCAGGGTCGTGACACCATTCCAAGAGTCCCCCAGATGTGTCAGTCCATTCCATAGGAACCTGTTTTCCCTGCACTGCCGTGACGTTCAAGCCGAGGATCGACTCCCACCACGTGTGCACGTGGGACAGCCCTGTGGGAAAGCCTCGTGGGAAAGCCTCGTGGGAAAGACTCGAGGGAAAACCATAGATCCTTTGATCCACGCGGCGGACTGCGTGACACTGCTGCTACCGCTCTGGAGGAAAGCGCAAGTGCATGCCCGCATTAGAGACGAGGACTGACTCCCCTGGGGAGTCTCCAGAAGTACCCCAAGATCCATGTCAGCACTGGAGAGGAATCCTCAGGTTCCGGCCCCGACTCCACACAAGGTCTTAGGCCCCGGCATCGATGGGAGAGGAATCCCGAGAGGCCCCCGAGGAACTCGCATGGGGACTGGCCTTTCCTGAGGCCACCAGAGCGGTTCCCTGAGGTCCTCGTCGTAAGTCGAGAGCACCTGCCGCAACTCGAGAAAATCCAGGAGGTTTTGCCCTCCAGGCGAGATGAGGCCCATTTCCGCTGAGGCTTCTCGAGGCCAATCACATCTAAACACTGGAACTTCCAAAGGGTCCTTCACACCCTTACTGCAACTCAAGATGTTCCCCGACATACCCGTCTGCACTCGAGAGGAAGCACGTGGTGTCCCGCACACATCCAGGGGAGCCCCGTTTCCGCCTCCTAGCTCGAGATGAGGGATCCTTTCCCTGTTTCGTAGTGAAAGAATTCCCGGCGTTCCCGTCGCATCTCAAGAGGAGGCGCTCTCCACAGGAAAGGCGAGAGGAACTCCAGGGTCGTGCCACCATTCCAAGAGTCCCCCAGATGTGTCAGTCCATTCCAGAGGAACCTGTTTTCCCTGCACTGCCTTGACGTTCAAGCCGAGGATCGACTCCCACCACGTGTTCACGTGGGACAGCCCTGTGGGAAAGCCTCGTGGGAAAGCCTCGTGGGAAAGACTCGAGGGAAAACCATAGATCCTTTGATCCACGCGGCGGACTGCGTGACACTGCTGCTACCGCTCTGGAGGAAAGCGCAAGTGCATGCCCGCATTCGAGACGAGGACTGACTCCCCTGGGGAGACTCCAGAAGTACCCCAAGATCCATGTCAGCACTGGAGAGGAATCCTCAGGTTCCGGCCCCGACTCCACACAAGGTCTTAGGCCCCGGCATCGACGGGAGAGGAATCCCGAGAGGCCCCCGAGGAACTCGCATGGGGACTGGCCTTTCCTGAGGCCACCAGAGCGGGTCCCTGAGGTCCCCGTCGTAAGTCGAGAGCACCTGCCGCAACTCGAGAAAATCCAGGAGGTTTTGCCCTCCAGGCGAGATGAGGCCCATTTCCGCAGAGGCTTCTCGAGGCCAATCACATCTAACCACTGGAACTTCCAAAGGGTCCTGCACACCCTTGCTGCAACTCAAGAACTTCCCCGACATACCCGTCTCCACTCGAGAGGAAGAACGTGGGGTCCCGCACACATCCAGGGGAGAACCGTTTCGCCTCCTAGCTCGAGGTGAGGGATCCTTTCCCTGTTTCGTAGGGAAAGAATTCCCGGCGTTCCCGTCGCATCTCAAGAGGAGGCGCTCTCCACAGGAAAGGCGAGAGGAACTCCAGGGTCGTGCCACCATTCCAAGAGTCCCCCAGATGTGTCAGTCCATTCCAGAGGAACCTGTTTTCCCTGCACTGCCTTGACGTTCAAGCCGAGGATCGACTCCCACCACGTGTGCACGTGGGACAGCCCTGTGGGAAAGCCTCGTGGGAAAGCCTCGTGGGAAAGACTCGAGGGAAAACCATAGATCCTTTGATCCACGCGGCGGACTGCGTGACACTGCTGCTACCGCTCTGGAGGAAGCGCAAGTGCATGCCCGCATTCGAGACGAGGACTGACTCCCCTGGGGAGACTCCAGAAGTACCCCAAGATCCATGTCAGCACTGGAGAGGAATCCTCAGGTTCCGGCCCCGACTCCACACAAGGTCTTAGGCTCCGGCATCGACGGGAGAGGAACCCGAGAGGCCCCCGAGGAACTCACATGGGGACTGGCCTTTCCTGAGGCCACCAGAGCGGTTCCCTGAGGTCCCCGTCGTAAGTCGAGAGCACCTGCCGCAACTCGAGAAAATCCAGGAGGTTTTGCCCTCCAGGCGAGATGAGGCCCATTTCCGCTGAGGCTTCTCGAGGCCAATCACATCTAACCACTGGAACTTCCAAAGGGTCCTTCACACCATTGCTGCAACTCAAGAAGTTCCCCGACATACACGTCTCCACTCGAGAGGAAGCACGTGGGTTCCCGCACACATGCAGGGGAGCCCCGTTTCCGCCTCCTAGCTCGAGATGAGGGATCCTTTCCCTGTTTCGTAGGGAAAGAATTCCCGGCGTTCCCGTCGCATCTCAAGAGGAGGCGCTCTCAACAGGAAAGGCGAGAGGAACTCCAGGGTCGTGCCACCATTCCAAGAGTCCCCCAGATGTGTCAGTCCACTCCAGAGGAACCTGTTTTCCCTGCACTGCCTTGACGTTCAAGCCGAGGATCGACTCCCACCACGTGTGCACGTGGGACAGCCCTGTGGGAAAGACTCGTGGGAAAGCCTCGTGGGAAAGACTCGAGGGAAAACCATAGATCCTTTGATCCACGCGGCGGACTGCGTGACACTGCTGCTACCGCTCTGGAGGAAAGCGCAAGTGCATGCCCGCATTCGAGACGAGGACTGACTCCCCTGGGGAGTCTCCAGAAGTACCCCAAGATCCATGTCAGCACTGGAGAGGAATCCTCAGGTTCCGGCCCCGACTCCACACAAGGTCTTAGGCCCCGGCATCGACGGGAGAGGAATCCCGAGAGGCCCCCGAGGAACTCGCATGGGGACTGGCCTTTCCTGAGGCCACCAGAGCGGGTCCCTGAGGTCCTCGTCGTAAGTCGAGAGCACCTGCCGCAACTCGAGAAAATCCAGGAGGTTTTGCCCTCCAGGCGAGATGAGGCCCATTTCCGCTGAGGCTTCTCGAGGCCAATCACATCTAACCACTGGAACTTCCAAAGGGTCCTTCACACCCTTGCTGCAACTCAAGAAGTTCCCCGACATACCCGTCTGCACTCGAGAGGAAGCACGTGGTGTCCCGCACACATCCAGGGGAGCCCCGTTTCCGCCTCCTAGCTCGAGATGAGGGATCCTTTCCCTGTTTCGTAGGGAAAGAATTCCCGGCGTTCCCGTCGCATCTCAAGAGGAGGCGCTCTCCACAGGAAAGGCGAGAGGAACTCCAGGGTCGTGCCACCATTCCAAGAGTCCCCCAGATGTGTCAGTCCATTCCAGAGGAACCTGTTTTCCCTGCACTGCCTTGACGTTCAAGCCGAGGATCGACTCCCACCACGTGTGCACGTGGGACAGCCCTGTGGGAAAGCCTCGTGGGAAAGCCTCGTGGGAAAGACTCGAGGGAAAACCATAGATCCTTTGATCCACGCGGCGGACTGCGTGACACTGCTGCTACCGCTCTGGAGGAAAGCGCAAGTGCATGCCCGCATTCGAGACGAGGACTGACTCCCCTGGGGAGACTCCAGAAGTACCCCAAGATCCATGTCAGCACTGGAGAGGAATCCTCAGGTTCCGGCCCCGACTCCACACAAGGTCTTAGGCCCCGGCATCGACGCGAGAGGAATCCCGAGAGGCCCCCGAGGAACTCGCATGGGGACTGGCCTTTCCTGAGGCCACCAGAGCGGGTCCCTGA
This sequence comes from Ovis canadensis, assembly GCF_042477335.2. Lineage (NCBI taxonomy): Eukaryota > Metazoa > Chordata > Mammalia > Artiodactyla > Bovidae > Ovis > Ovis canadensis. The sequence goes on from NC_091259.1 coordinate 2,502,667, forward strand.
GGTCCCCGTCGTAAGTCGAGAGCACCTGCCGCAACTCGAGAAAATCCAGGAGGTTTTGCCCTCCAGGCGAGATGAGGCCCATTTCCGCTGAGGCTTCTCGAGGCCAATCACATCTAACCACTGGAACTTCCAAGGGTCCTGCACACCCTTGCTGCAACTCAAGAAGTTCCCCGACATACCCGTCTCCACTCGAGAGGAAGCACGTGGGGTCCCGCACACATCCAGAGGAGCCCCGTTTCGCCTCCTAGCTCGAGATGAGGGATCCTTTCCCTGTTTCGTAGGGAAAGAATTCCCGGCGTTCCCGTCGCATCTCAAGAGGAGGCGCTCTCCACAGGAAAGGCGAGAGGAACTCCAGGGTCGTGCCACCATTCCAAGAGTCCCCCAGATGTGTCAGTCCATTCCAGAGAAACCTGTTTTCCCTGCACTGCCTTGACGTTCAAGCCGAGGATCGACTCCCACCACGTGTGCACGTGGGACAGCCCTGTGGGAAAGCCTCGTGGGAAAGCCTCGTGGGAAAGACTCGAGGGAAAACCATAGATCCTTTGATCCACGCGGCGGACTGCGTGACACTGCTGCTACCGCTCTGGAGGAAGCGCAAGTGCATGCCCGCATTCGAGACGAGGACTGACTCCCCTGGGGAGACTCCAGAAGTACCCCAAGATCCATGTCAGCACTGGAGAGGAATCCTCAGGTTCCGGCCCCGACTCCACACAAGGTCTTAGGCCCCGGCATCGACGGAAGAGGAACCCGAGAGGCCCCCGAGGAACTCGCATGGGGACTGGCCTTTCCTGAGGCCACCAGAGCGGTTCCCTGAGGTCGACGTCGTAAGTCGAGAGCACCTGCCGCAACTCGAGAAAATCCAGGAGGTTTTGCCCTCCAGGCGAGATGAGGCCCATTTCCGCTGAGGCTTCTCGAGGCCAATCACATCTAACCACTGGAACTTCCAAAGGGTCCTTCACACCATTGCTGCAACTCAAGAAGTTCCCCGACATACCCGTCTCCACTCGAGAGGAAGCACGTGGGGTCCCGCACACATCCAGGGGAGCCCCGTTTCCGCCTCCTAGCTCGAGATGAGGGATCCTTTCCCTGTTTCGTAGGGAAAGAATTCCCGGCGTTCCCGTCGCATCTCAAGAGGAGGCGCTCTCCACAGGAAAGGCGAGAGGAACTCCACGGTCGTGCCACCATTCCAAGAGTCCCCCAGATGTGTCAGTCCATTCCAGAGGAACCTGTTTTCCCTGCACTGCCTTGACGTTCAAGCCGAGGATCGACTCCCACCACGTGTGCACGTGGGACAGCCCTGTGGGACAGCCCTGTGTGAAAGCCTCGTGGGAAAGCCTCGTGGGAAAGACTCGAGGGAAAACCATATATCCTTTGATCCACGCGGCGAACTGCGTGACACTGCTGCTACCGCTCTGGAGGAAAGCGCAAGTGCATGCCCGCACTCGAGACGAGGACTGACTACCCTGGGGAGACTCCAGAAGTACCCCAAGATCCATGTCAGCACTGGATAGGAATCCTCAGGTTCCGGCCCCGACTCCACACAAGGTCTTAGGCCCCGGCATCGACGGGAGAGGAATCCCGAGACGCCCCCGAGGAACTCGCATGGGGACTGGCCTTTCCTGAGGCCACCAGAGCGGGTCCGTGAGGTCCCCGTCGTAAGTCGAGAGCACCTGCCGCAACTCGAGAAAATCCAGGAGGTTTTGCCCTCCAGGCGAGATGAGGCCCATTTCCGCTGAGGCTTCTCGAGGCCAATCACATCTAACCACTGGAACTTCCAAAGGGTCCTTCACACCCTTGCTGCAACTCAAGAAGTTCCCCGACATACCCGTCTGCACTCGAGAGGAAGCACGTGGTGTCCCGCACACATCCAGGGGAGCCCCGTTTCCGCCTCCTAGCTCGAGATGAGGGATCCTTTCCCTGTTTCGTAGGGAAAGAATTCCCGGCGTTCCCGTCGCATCTCAAGAGGATGCGCTCTCCACAGGAAAGGCGAGAGGAACTCCAGGGTCGTGCCACCATTCCAAGAGTCCCCCAGATGTGTCAGTCCATTCCAGAGGAACCTGTTTTCCCTGCACTGCCTTGACGTTCAAGCCGAGGATCGACTCCCACCACGTGTGCACGTGGGACAGCCCTGTGGGAAAGCCTCGTGGGAAAGCCTCGTGGGAATGACTCGAGGGAAAACCATAGATCCTTTGATCCACGCGGCGGACTGCGTGACACTGCTGCTACCGCTCTGGAGGAAAGCGCAATGCATGCCCGCATTCGAGACAAGGACTGACTCCCCTGGGGAGACTCCAGAAGTACCCCAGATCCATGTCAGCACTGGAGAGGAATCCTCAGGTTCCGGCCCCTACTCCACACAAGGTCTTAGGCCCCGGCATCGACGGGAGAGGAATCCCGAGACGCCCCCGAGGAACTTGCATGGGGACTGGCCTTTCCTGAGGCCACCAGAGCGGGTCCCTGAAGTCCCCGTCGTAAGTCGAGAACACCTGCCGCAACTCGAGAAAATCCAGGAGGTTTTGCCCTCCAGGCGAGATGAAGCCCATTTCCCCTGAAGCTTCTCGAGGCAAATCACATCTAACCACTGGAACTTCCAAAGGGTCCTTCACACCCTTGCTGCAACGCAAGAAGTACCCCGACATACCCGTCTCCACTCGAGGGGAAGCACGTGGTGTCCCGCACACATACAGGGGAGCTTCTTTTCCGACTCCTAGCTCGAGATGAGGGATCCTTTCCCTGTTTCGTAGGGAAAGAATTCCCGGCGTTCCCGTCGCATCTCAAGAGGAGGCGCTCTCTCCACAGGAAAGGCGAGAGAAACTCCAGGGTCGTGCCACCATTCCAAGAGTCCCCCAGATGTGTCAGTCCATTCCAGAGAAACCTGTTTTCCCTGCACTGCCTTGACGTTCAAGCCGAGGATCGACCCCCACCACGTGTGCACGTGGGACAGCCCTGTGGGAAAGCCTGGTGGGAAAGCCTCGTGGGAAAGACTCGAGGGAAAACCATAGATCCTTTGATCCACGCGGCGGACTGCGTGACACTGCTGCTACCGCTCTGGAGGAAAGCGCAAGTGCATGCCCGCATTCGAGACGAGGACTGACTCCCCTGGGGAGACTCCAGAAGTACCCCAAGATCCATGTCAGCACTGGAGAGGAATCCTCAGGTTCCGGCCCCGACTCCACACAAGGTCTTAGGCCCCGGCATCGACGGGAGAGGAATCCCGAGAGGCCCCCGAGGAACTCGCATGGGGACTGGCCTTTCCTGAGGCCACCAGAGCGGATCCCTGAGGTCCCCGTCGTAAGTCGAGAGCACCTGCCGCAACTCGAGAAAATCCAGGAGGTTTTGCCCTCCAGGCGAGATGAGGCCCATTTCCGCTGAGGCTTCTCGAGGCCAATCACGTCTAACCACTGGAACTTCCAAAGGGTCCTCCACACCCTTGCTGCAACTCAAGAAGTTCCCCGACATATCCGTCTCCACTCGAGAGGAAGCACGTGGTGTCCCGCACACATCCAGGGGAGCCCCGTTTCCGCCTCCTAGCTCGAGATGAGGGATCCTTTCCCTGTTTCGTAGGGAAAGAATTCCCGGCGTTCCCGTCGCATCTCAAGAGGAGGCGCTCTCCACAGGAAAGGCGAGAGGAACTCCAGGGTCGTGACACCATTCCAAGAGTCCCCCAGATGTGTCAGTCCATTCCATAGGAACCTGTTTTCCCTGCACTGCCGTGACGTTCAAGCCGAGGATCGACTCCCACCACGTGTGCACGTGGGACAGCCCTGTGGGAAAGCCTCGTGGGAAAGCCTCGTGGGAAAGACTCGAGGGAAAACCATAGATCCTTTGATCCACGCGGCGGACTGCGTGACACTGCTGCTACCGCTCTGGAGGAAAGCGCAAGTGCATGCCCGCATTAGAGACGAGGACTGACTCCCCTGGGGAGTCTCCAGAAGTACCCCAAGATCCATGTCAGCACTGGAGAGGAATCCTCAGGTTCCGGCCCCGACTCCACACAAGGTCTTAGGCCCCGGCATCGATGGGAGAGGAATCCCGAGAGGCCCCCGAGGAACTCGCATGGGGACTGGCCTTTCCTGAGGCCACCAGAGCGGTTCCCTGAGGTCCTCGTCGTAAGTCGAGAGCACCTGCCGCAACTCGAGAAAATCCAGGAGGTTTTGCCCTCCAGGCGAGATGAGGCCCATTTCCGCTGAGGCTTCTCGAGGCCAATCACATCTAAACACTGGAACTTCCAAAGGGTCCTTCACACCCTTACTGCAACTCAAGATGTTCCCCGACATACCCGTCTGCACTCGAGAGGAAGCACGTGGTGTCCCGCACACATCCAGGGGAGCCCCGTTTCCGCCTCCTAGCTCGAGATGAGGGATCCTTTCCCTGTTTCGTAGTGAAAGAATTCCCGGCGTTCCCGTCGCATCTCAAGAGGAGGCGCTCTCCACAGGAAAGGCGAGAGGAACTCCAGGGTCGTGCCACCATTCCAAGAGTCCCCCAGATGTGTCAGTCCATTCCAGAGGAACCTGTTTTCCCTGCACTGCCTTGACGTTCAAGCCGAGGATCGACTCCCACCACGTGTTCACGTGGGACAGCCCTGTGGGAAAGCCTCGTGGGAAAGCCTCGTGGGAAAGACTCGAGGGAAAACCATAGATCCTTTGATCCACGCGGCGGACTGCGTGACACTGCTGCTACCGCTCTGGAGGAAAGCGCAAGTGCATGCCCGCATTCGAGACGAGGACTGACTCCCCTGGGGAGACTCCAGAAGTACCCCAAGATCCATGTCAGCACTGGAGAGGAATCCTCAGGTTCCGGCCCCGACTCCACACAAGGTCTTAGGCCCCGGCATCGACGGGAGAGGAATCCCGAGAGGCCCCCGAGGAACTCGCATGGGGACTGGCCTTTCCTGAGGCCACCAGAGCGGGTCCCTGAGGTCCCCGTCGTAAGTCGAGAGCACCTGCCGCAACTCGAGAAAATCCAGGAGGTTTTGCCCTCCAGGCGAGATGAGGCCCATTTCCGCAGAGGCTTCTCGAGGCCAATCACATCTAACCACTGGAACTTCCAAAGGGTCCTGCACACCCTTGCTGCAACTCAAGAACTTCCCCGACATACCCGTCTCCACTCGAGAGGAAGAACGTGGGGTCCCGCACACATCCAGGGGAGAACCGTTTCGCCTCCTAGCTCGAGGTGAGGGATCCTTTCCCTGTTTCGTAGGGAAAGAATTCCCGGCGTTCCCGTCGCATCTCAAGAGGAGGCGCTCTCCACAGGAAAGGCGAGAGGAACTCCAGGGTCGTGCCACCATTCCAAGAGTCCCCCAGATGTGTCAGTCCATTCCAGAGGAACCTGTTTTCCCTGCACTGCCTTGACGTTCAAGCCGAGGATCGACTCCCACCACGTGTGCACGTGGGACAGCCCTGTGGGAAAGCCTCGTGGGAAAGCCTCGTGGGAAAGACTCGAGGGAAAACCATAGATCCTTTGATCCACGCGGCGGACTGCGTGACACTGCTGCTACCGCTCTGGAGGAAGCGCAAGTGCATGCCCGCATTCGAGACGAGGACTGACTCCCCTGGGGATACTCCAGAAGTACCCCAAGATCCATGTCAGCACTGGAGAGGAATCCTCAGGTTCCGGCCCCGACTCCACACAAGGTCTTAGGCTCCGGCATCGACGGGAGAGGAACCCGAGAGGCCCCCGAGGAACTCACATGGGGACTGGCCTTTCCTGAGGCCACCAGAGCGGTTCCCTGAGGTCCCCGTCGTAAGTCGAGAGCACCTGCCGCAACTCGAGAAAATCCAGGAGGTTTTGCCCTCCAGGCGAGATGAGGCCCATTTCCGCTGAGGCTTCTCGAGGCCAATCACATCTAACCACTGGAACTTCCAAAGGGTCCTTCACACCATTGCTGCAACTCAAGAAGTTCCCCGACATACACGTCTCCACTCGAGAGGAAGCACGTGGGTTCCCGCACACATGCAGGGGAGCCCCGTTTCCGCCTCCTAGCTCGAGATGAGGGATCCTTTCCCTGTTTCGTAGGGAAAGAATTCCCGGCGTTCCCGTCGCATCTCAAGAGGAGGCGCTCTCCACAGGAAAGTCGAGAGGAACTCCAGGGTCGTGACACCATTCCAAGAGTCCCCCAGATGTGTCAGTCAATTCCAGAGGAACCTGTTTTCCCTGCACTGCCTTGACGTTCAAGCCGAGGATCGACTCCCACCACGTGTGCACGTGGGACAGCCCTGTGGGAAAGCCTCGTGGGAAAGCCTCGTGGGAAAGACTCGAGGGAAAACCATAGATCCTTTGATCCACGCGGTGGACTGCGTGACACTGCTGCTACCGCTCTGGAGGAAAGCGCAAGTGCATGCCTGCATTCGAGACGAGGACTGACTCCCCTGGGGAGACTCCAGAAGTACCCCAAGATCCATGTCAGCACTGGAGAGGAATCCTCAGGTTCCGGCCCCGACTCCACACAAGGTCTTAGGCCCCGCCATCGACGGGAGAGGAATCCCGAGACGCCCCCGAGGAACTCGCATGGGGACTGGCCTTTCCTGAGGCCACCAGAGCGGTTCCCTGAGGTCCCCGTCGTAAGTCGAGAGCACCTGCCGCAACTCGAGAAAATCCAGGAGGTTTTGCCCTCCAGGCGAGATGAGGCCCATTTCCGCTGAGGCTTCTCGAGGCCAATCACGTCTAACCACTGGAACTTCCAAAGGGTCCTCAACACCCTTGCTGCAACTCAAGAAGTTCCCCGACATATCCGTCTCCACTCGAGAGGAAGCACGTGGTGTCCCGCACACATCCAGGGGAGCCCCGTTTCCGCCTCCTAGCTCGAGATGAGGGATCCTTTCCCTGTTTCGTAGGGAAAGAATTCCCGGCGTTCCCGTCGCATCTCAAGAGGAGGCGCTCTCCACAGGAAAGGCGAGAGGAACTCCAGGGTCGTGACACCATTCCAAGAGTCCCCCAGATGTGTCAGTCCATTCCATAGGAACCTGTTTTCCCTGCACTGCCGTGACGTTCAAGCCGAGGATCGACTCCCACCACGTGTGCACGTGGGACAGCCCTGTGGGAAAGCCTCGAGGGAAAGCCTCGTGGGAAAGACTCGAGGGAAAACCATAGATCCTTTGATCCACGCGGCGGACTGCGTGACACTGCTGCTACCGCTCTGGAGGAAAGCGCAAGTGCATGCCCGCATTAGAGACGAGGACTGACTCCCCTGGGGAGTCTCCAGAAGTACCCCAAGATCCATGTCAGCACTGGAGAGGAATCCTCAGGTTCCGGCCCCGACTCCACACAAGGTCTTAGGCCCCGGCATCGATGGGAGAGGAATCCCGAGAGGCCCCCGAGGAACTCGCATGGGGACTGGCCTTTCCTGAGGCCACCAGAGCGGTTCCCTGAGGTCCTCGTCGTAAGTCGAGAGCACCTGCCGCAACTCGAGAAAATCCAGGAGGTTTTGCCCTCCAGGCGAGATGAGGCCCATTTCCGCTGAGGCTTCTCGAGGCCAATCACATCTAAACACTGGAACTTCCAAAGGGTCCTTCACACCCTTACTGCAACTCAAGATGTTCCCCGACATACCCGTCTGCACTCGAGAGGAAGCACGTGGTGTCCCGCACACATCCAGGGGAGCCCCGTTTCAGCCTCCTAGCTCGAGATGAGGGATCCTTTCCCTGTTTCGTAGTGAAAGAATTCCCGGCGTTCCCGTCGCATCTCAAGAGGAGGCGCTCTCCACAGGAAAGGCGAGAGGAACTCCAGGGTCGTGCCACCATTCCAAGAGTCCCCCAGATGTGTCAGTCCATTCCAGAGGAACCTGTTTTCCCTGCACTGCCTTGACGTTCAAGCCGAGGATCGACTCCCACCACGTGTTCACGTGGGACAGCCCTGTGGGAAAGCCTCGTGGGAAAGCCTCGTGGGAAAGACTCGAGGGAAAACCATAGATCCTTTGATCCACGCGGCGGACTGCGTGACACTGCTGCTACCGCTCTGGAGGAAAGCGCAAGTGCATGCCCGCATTCGAGACGAGGACTGACTCCCCTGGGGAGACTCCAGAAGTACCCCAAGATCCATGTCAGCACTGGAGAGGAATCCTCAGGTTCCGGCCCCGACTCCACACAAGGTCTTAGGCCCCGGCATCGACGGGAGAGGAATCCCGAGAGGCCCCCGAGGAACTCGCATGGGGACTGGCCTTTCCTGAGGCCACCAGAGCGGGTCCCTGAGGTCCCCGTCGTAAGTCGAGAGCACCTGCCGCAACTCGAGAAAATCCAGGAGGTTTTGCCCTCCAGGCGAGATGAGGCCCATTTCCGCAGAGGCTTCTCGAGGCCAATCACATCTAACCACTGGAACTTCCAAAGGGTCCTGCACACCCTTGCTGCAACTCAAGAACTTCCCCGACATACCCGTCTCCACTCGAGAGGAAGAACGTGGGGTCCCGCACACATCCAGGGGAGAACCGTTTCGCCTCCTAGCTCGAGGTGAGGGATCCTTTCCCTGTTTCGTAGGGAAAGAATTCCCGGCGTTCCCGTCGCATCTCAAGAGGAGGCGCTCTCCACAGGAAAGGCGAGAGGAACTCCAGGGTCGTGCCACCATTCCAAGAGTCCCCCAGATGTGTCAGTCCATTCCAGAGGAACCTGTTTTCCCTGCACTGCCTTGACGTTCAAGCCGAGGATCGACTCCCACCACGTGTGCACGTGGGACAGCCCTGTGGGAAAGCCTCGTGGGAAAGCCTCGTGGGAAAGACTCGAGGGAAAACCATAGATCCTTTGATCCACGCGGCGGACTGCGTGACACTGCTGCTACCGCTCTGGAGGAAGCGCAAGTGCATGCCCGCATTCGAGACGAGGACTGACTCCCCTGGGGAGACTCCAGAAGTACCCCAAGATCCATGTCAGCACTGGAGAGGAATCCTCAGGTTCCGGCCCCGACTCCACACAAGGTCTTAGGCTCCGGCATCGACGGGAGAGGAACCCGAGAGGCCCCCGAGGAACTCACATGGGGACTGGCCTTTCCTGAGGCCACCAGAGCGGTTCCCTGAGGTCCCCGTCGTAAGTCGAGAGCACCTGCCGCAACTCGAGAAAATCCAGGAGGTTTTGCCCTCCAGGCGAGATGAGGCCCATTTCCGCTGAGGCTTCTCGAGGCCAATCACATCTAACCACTGGAACTTCCAAAGGGTCCTTCACACCATTGCTGCAACTCAAGAAGTTCCCCGACATACACGTCTCCACTCGAGAGGAAGCACGTGGGTTCCCGCACACATGCAGGGGAGCCCCGTTTCCGCCTCCTAGCTCGAGATGAGGGATCCTTTCCCTGTTTCGTAGGGAAAGAATTCCCGGCGTTCCCGTCGCATCTCAAGAGGAGGCGCTCTCCACAGGAAAGTCGAGAGGAACTCCAGGGTCGTGACACCATTCCAAGAGTCCCCCAGATGTGTCAGTCAATTCCAGAGGAACCTGTTTTCCCTGCACTGCCTTGACGTTCAAGCCGAGGATCGACTCCCACCACGTGTGCACGTGGGACAGCCCTGTGGGAAAGCCTCGTGGGAAAGCCTCGTGGGAAAGACTCGAGGGAAAACCATAGATCCTTTGATCCACGCGGTGGACGGCGTGACACTGCTGCTACCGCTCTGGAGGAAAGCGCAAGTGCATGCCTGCATTCGAGACGAGGACTGACTCCCCTGGGGAGACTCCAGAAGTACCCCAAGATCCATGTCAGCACTGGAGAGGAATCCTCAGGTTCTGGCCCCGACTCCACACAAGGTCTTAGGCCCCGCCATCGACGGGAGAGGAATCCCGAGACGCCCCCGAGGAACTCGCATGGGGACTGGCCTTTCCTGAGGCCACCAGAGCGGTTCCCTGAGGTCCCCGTCGTAAGTCGAGAGCACCTGCCGCAACTCGAGAAAATCCAGGAGGTTTTGCCCTCCAGGCGAGATGAGGCCCATTTCCGCTGAGGCTTCTCGAGGCCAATCACATCTAACCACTGGAACTTCCAAAGGGTCCTTCACACCATTGCTGCAACTCAAGAAGTTCCCCGACATACCCGTCTCCACTCGAGAGGAAGCACGTGGTGTCCCGCACACATCCAGGGGAGCCCCGTTTCGCCTCCTAGCTCGAGATGAGGGATCCTTTCCCTGTTTCGTAGGGAAAGAATTCCCGGCGTTCCCGTCGCATCTCAAGAGGAGGCGCTCTCAACAGGAAAGGCGAGAGGAACTCCAGGGTCGTGCCACCATTCCAAGAGTCCCCCAGATGTGTCAGTCCACTCCAGAGGAACCTGTTTTCCCTGCACTGCCTTGACGTTCAAGCCGAGGATCGACTCCCACCACGTGTGCACGTGGGACAGCCCTGTGGGAAAGACTCGTGGGAAAGCCTCGTGGGAAAGACTCGAGGGAAAACCATAGATCCTTTGATCCACGCGGCGGACTGAGTGACACTGCTGCTACCGCTCTGGAGGAAAGCCCAAGTGCATGCCCGCATTCGAGACGAGGACTGACTCCCCTGGGGAGTCTCCAGAAGTACCCCAAGATCCATGTCAGCACTGGAGAGGAATCCTCAGGTTCCGGCCCCGACTCCACACAAGGTCTTAGGCCCCGGCATCGACGGGAGAGGAATCCCGAGAGGCCCCCGAGGAACTCGCATGGGGACTGGCCTTTCCTGAGGCCACCAGAGCGGGTCCCTGAGGTCCTCGTCGTAAGTCGAGAGCACCTGCCGCAACTCGAGAAAATCCAGGAGGTTTTGCCCTCCAGGCGAGATGAGGCCCATTTCCGCTGAGGCTTCTCGAGGCCAATCACATCTAACCACTGGAACTTCCAAAGGGTCCTTCACACCCTTGCTGCAACTCAAGAAGTTCCCCGACATACCCGTCTGCACTCGAGAGGAAGCACGTGGTGTCCCGCACACATCCAGGGGAGCCCCGTTTCCGCCTCCTAGCTCGAGATGAGGGATCCTTTCCCTGTTTCGTAGGGAAAGAATTCCCGGCGTTCCCGTCGCATCTCAAGAGGAGGCGCTCTCCACAGGAAAGGCGAGAGGAACTCCAGGGTCGTGCCACCATTCCAAGAGTCCCCCAGATGTGTCAGTCCATTCCAGAGGAACCTGTTTTCCCTGCACTGCCTTGACGTTCAAGCCGAGGATCGACTCCCACCACGTGTGCACGTGGGACAGCCCTGTGGGAAAGCCTCGTGGGAAAGCCTCGTGGGAAAGACTCGAGGGAAAACCATAGATCCTTTGATCCACGCGGCGGACTGCGTGACACTGCTGCTACCGCTCTGGAGGAAAGCGCAAGTGCATGCCCGCATTCGAGACGAGGACTGACTCCCCTGGGGAGACTCCAGAAGTACCCCAAGATCCATGTCAGCACTGGAGAGGAATCCTCAGGTTCCGGCCCCGACTCCACACAAGGTCTTAGGCCCCGGCATCGACGCGAGAGGAATCCCGAGAGGCCCCCGAGGAACTCGCATGGGGACTGGCCTTTCCTGAGGCCACCAGAGCGGGTCCCTGAGGTCCCCGTCGTAAGTCGAGAGCACCTGCCGCAACTCGAGAAAATCCAGGAGGTTTTGCCCTCCAGGCGAGATGAGGCCCATTTCCGCTGAGGCTTCTCGAGGCCAATCACATCTAACCACTGGAACTTCCAAGGGTCCTGCACACCCTTGCTGCAACTCAAGAAGTTCCCCGACATACCCGTCTCCACTCGAGAGGAAGCACGTGGGGTCCCGCACACATCCAGAGGAGCCCCGTTTCGCCTCCTAGCTCGAGATGAGGGATCCTTTCCCTGTTTCGTAGGGAAAGAATTCCCGGCGTTCCCGTCGCATCTCAAGAGGAGGCGCTCTCCACAGGAAAGGCGAGAGGAACTCCAGGGTCGTGCCACCATTCCAAGAGTCCCCCAGATGTGTCAGTCCATTCCAGAGAAACCTGTTTTCCCTGCACTGCCTTGACGTTCAAGCCGAGGATCGACTCCCACCACGTGTGCACGTGGGACAGCCCTGTGGGAAAGCCTCGTGGGAAAGCCTCGTGGGAAAGACTCGAGGGAAAACCATAGATCCTTTGATCCACGCGGCGGACTGCGTGACACTGCTGCTACCGCTCTGGAGGAAGCGCAAGTGCATGCCCGCATTCGAGACGAGGACTGACTCCCCTGGGGAGACTCCAGAAGTACCCCAAGATCCATGTCAGCACTGGAGAGGAATCCTCAGGTTCCGGCCCCGACTCCACACAAGGTCTTAGGCCCCGGCATCGACGGAAGAGGAACCCGAGAGGCCCCCGAGGAACTCGCATGGGGACTGGCCTTTCCTGAGGCCACCAGAGCGGTTCCCTGAGGTCGACGTCGTAAGTCGAGAGCACCTGCCGCAACTCGAGAAAATCCAGGAGGTTTTGCCCTCCAGGCGAGATGAGGCCCATTTCCGCTGAGGCTTCTCGAGGCCAATCACATCTAACCACTGGAACTTCCAAAGGGTCCTTCACACCATTGCTGCAACTCAAGAATTTCCCCGACATACCCGTCTCCACTCGAGAGGAAGCACGTGGGTTCCGGCACACATCGAGGGGAGCCCCGTTTCCGCCTCCTAGCTCGAGATGAGGGATCCTTTCCCTGTTTCGTAGGGAAAGAATTCCCGGCGTTCCCGTCGCATCTCAAGAGGAGGCGCTCTCCACAGGAAAGTCGAGAGGAACTCCAGGGTCGTGACACCATTCCAAGAGTCCCCCAGATGTGTCAGTCCATTCCAGAGGAACCTGTTTTCCCTGCACTGCCTTGACGTTCAAGCCGAGGATCGACTCCCACCACGTGTGCACGTGGGACAGCCCTGTGGGAAAGCCTCGTGGGAAAGCCTCGTGGGAAAGACTCGAGGGAAAACCATAGATCCTTTGATCCACGCGGCGGACTGCGTGACACTGCTGCTACCGCTCTGGAGGAAAGCGCAAGTGCATGCCCGCATTCGAGACGAGGACTGACTCCCCTGGGGAGACTCCAGAAGTACCCCAAGATCCATGTCAGCACTGGAGAGGAATCCTCAGGTTTCGGCCCCGACTCCACACAAGGTCTTAGGCCCCGGCATCGACGGGAGAGGAATCCCGAGACGCCCTCGAGGAACTCGCATGGGGACTGGCCTTTCCTGAGGCCACCAGAGCGGTTCCCTGAGGTCCCCGTCGTAAGTCGAGAGCACCTGCCGCAACTCGAGAAAATCCAGGAGGTTTTGCCCTCCAGGCGAAATGAGGCCCATTTCCGCTGAGGCTTCTCGAGGCTAATCACGTCTAACCACTGGAACTCCCAAAGAGTCCTTCACACCCTTGCTGCAACTCAAGAAGTTCCCCGACATACCCGTCTCCACTCGAGAGGAAGCACGTGGGTCCCGCACACATCCAGGGGAGCCCCATTTCCTCCTCCTAGCTCGAGATGAGGGATCCTTTCCCTGTTTCGTAGGGAAAGAATTCCCGGCGTTCCCGTCGCATCTCAAGAGGAGGCGCTCTCCACAGGAAAGGCGAGAGGAACTCCAGGGTCGTGCCACCATTCCAAGAGTCCCCCAGATGTGTCAGTCCATTCCAGAGGAACCTGTTTTCCCTGAACTGCCTTGACGTACAAGCCGAGGATCGACTCCCACCACGTGTGCACGTGGGACAGCTCTGTGGGAAAGCCTCGTGGGAAAGCCTCGTGGGAAAGACTCGAGGGAAAACCATAGATCCTTTGATCCACGCGGCGGACTGCGTGACACTGCTGCTACCCCTCTGGAGGAAAGCGCAAGTGCATGCCCGCATTCGAGACGAGGACTGACTCCCCTAGGGAGACTCCAGAAGTACCCCAAGATCCATGTCAGCACTGGAGAGGAATCCTCAGGTTCCGGCCCCGACTCCACACAAGGTCTTAGGCCCCGGCATCGACGGGAGAGGAATCCCGAGAGGCCCCCGAGGAACTCGCATGGGGACTGGCCTTTCCTGAGGCCACCAGAGCGGGTCCCTGAGGTCCCCGTCGTAAGTCGAGAGCACCTGCCGCAACTCGAGAAAATCCAGGAGGTTTTGCCCTCCAGGCGAGATGAGGCCCATTTCCCCTGAGGCTTCTCGAGGCAAATCACGTCTAACCACTGGAACTGCCTAAGGGTCCTTCACACCCTTGCTGCAACTCAAGAAGTTCCCCAACATACCCGTCTCCACTCGAGGGGAAGCACGTGGTGTCCCGCCCACATCCAGGGGAGCTTCGTTTCCGACTCCTAGCTCGAGATGAGGGATCCTTTCCCTGTTTCGTAGGGAAAGAATTCCCGGCGTTCCCGTCGCATCTCAAGAGGAGGCGCTCTCCACAGGAAAGGCGAGAGGAACTCCAGGGTCGTGCCACCATTCCAAGAGTCCCCCAGATGTGTCAGTCCATTCCAGAGGAACCTGTTTTCCCTGCACTGCCTTGACGTTCAAGCCGAGGATCGACTCCCACCACGTGTGCACGTGGGACAGCCCTGTGGGAAAGACTCGAGGGAAAACCATAGATCCTTTGATCCTTGCGGCGGACTGCGTGACACTGCTGCTACCGCTCTGGAGGAAAGCGCAAGTGCATGCCCGCATTCGAGACGAGGACTGACTCCCCTGGGGAGACTCCAGAAGTACCCCAAGATCCATGTCAGCACTGGAGAGGAATCCTCAGGTTCCGGCCCCGACTCCACACAAGGTCTTAGGCCCCGGCATCGACGGGAGAGGAATCCCGAGAGGCCCCCGAGGAACTCGCATGGGGACTGGCCTTTCCTGAGGCCACCAGAGCGGGTCCCTGAGGTCCCCGTCGTAAGTCGAGAGCACCTGCCACAACTCGAGAAAATCCAGGAGGTTTTGCCCTCCAGGCGAGATGAGGCCCATTTCCGCTGAGGCTTCTCGAGGCCAATCACATCTAACCACTGGAACTTCCAAAGGGTCCTGCACACCCTTGCTGTAACTCAAGAAGTTCCCCGACATACCCGTCTCCACTCGAGAGGAAGCACGTGGGGTCCCGCACACATCCAGGGGAGCCCCGTTTCCGCCTCCTAGCTCGAGATGAGGGATCCTTTCCCTATTTCGTAGGGAAAGAATTCCCGGCGTTCCCGTCGCATATCAAGAGGAGGCGCTCTCTACAGGAAAGGCGAGAGGAACTCCAGAGTCGAGACACCATTCCAAGAGTCCCCCAGATGTGTCAGTCCATTCCAGAGGAACCTGTTTTCCCTGCACTGCCTTGACGTTCAAGCCGAGGATCGACTCCTACCACGTGTGCACGTGGGACAGCCCTGTGGGAAAGCCTGGTGGGAAAGCCTCGTGGGAAAGACTCGAGGGAAAACCATAGATCCTTTGATCCACGCGGCGGACTGCGTGACACTGCTGCTACCGCTCTGGATTAAAGCTCAAGTGCATGCTCGCATTCGAGACGAGGACTGACTCCCCTGGGGAGACTCCAGAAGTACCCCAAGATCCATGTCAGCACTGGAGAGGAATCCTCAGGTTCCGGCCCCGACTCCACACAAGGTCTTAGGCCCCGGCATCGACGGGAGAGGAATCCCGAGAGGCCCCCGAGTAACTCGCATGGGGACTGGCCTTTCCTAAGGCCACCAGAGCGGGTCCCTGAGGTCCCCGTAGTAAGTCGAGAGCACCTGCCGCAATTCGAGAAAATCCAGGAGGTTTTGCCCTCCAGGCGAGATGAGGCCCATTTCCGCTGAGGCTTCTCGAGGCCAATCACATCTAACCACTGGAACTTCCAAAGGGTCCTTCACACCCTTGCTGCAACTCAAGAAGTTCCCCGACATACCCGTCTCCACTCGAGAGGAAGCATGTGGTGTCCCGCACACATCCAGGGGAGCGCCGTTTCCGCCTCCTAGCTCGAGATGAGGGATCCTTTCCCTGTTTCGTAGGGAAAGAATTCCCGGCGTTCCCGTCGCATCTCAAGAGGAGGCGCTCTCCACAGGAAAGGCGAGAGGAACTCCAGGGTCGTGCCACCATTCCAAGAGTCCCCCAGATGTGTCAGTCCATTCCAAAGGAACCTGTTTTCCCTGCACTGCCTTGACGTTCAAGCCGAGGATCGACTCCCACCACGTGTGCACGTGGGACAGCCCTGTGGGAAAGCCTCGTGGGAAAGCCTCGTGGGAAAGACTCGAGGGAAAACCATAGATCCTTTGATCCACGCGGCGGACTGCGTGACACTGCTGCTACCGCTTTGGAGGAAAGCGCAAGTGCATGCCCGCATTCGAGACGAGGACTGACTCCCCTGGGGAGACTCCAGAAGTACCCCAAGATCCATGTCAGCACTGGAGAGGAATCCTCAGGTTCCGGCCCCGACTCCACACAAGGTCTTAGGCCCCGGCATCGACGGGAGAGGAATCCCGAGACGCCCCCGAGGAACTCGCATGGGGACTGGCCTTTCCTGAGGCCACCAGAGCGGTTCCCTGAGGTCCCCGTCGTAAGTCGAGAGCACCTGCCGCAACTCGAGAAAATCCAGAAGGTTTTGCCCTCCAGGCGAGATGAGGCCCATTTCCGCTGAGGCTTCTCGAGGCTAATCACGTCTAACCACTGGAACTTCCAAAGGGTCCTTCACACCCTTGCTGCAACTCAAGAACTTCCCCGACATACCCGTCTCCACTCGAGAGGAAGCACGTGGGGTCCCGCACACATCAGGGGAGCCAGGTTTCCGCCTCCTAGCTCGAGATGAGGGATCCTTTCCCTGTTTCGTAGGGAAAGAATTCCTGGCGTTCCCGTCGCATCTCAAGAGGAGGCGCTCTCCACAGGAAAGGGGAGAGGAACTCCAGGGTCGCGCCACCATTCCAAGAGACCCCCAGATGTGTCAGTTCATTACAGAGGAACCTGTTTTCCCTGCACTGCCTTGACGTTCAAGCCGAGGATCGACTCCCACCACGTGTTCACGTGGGACAGCCCTGTGGGAAAGCCTCGTGGGAAAGCCTCGTGGGAAAGACTCGAGGGAAAACCATAGATCCTTTGATCCATGCGGCGGACTGCGTGACACTGCTGCTACCGCTCTGGAGGAAAGCGCAAGTGCATGCCCGAATTCGAGACGAGGACTGACTCCCCTGGGGAGACTCCAGAAGTACCCCAAGATCCATGGCAGCACTGGAGAGGAATCCTCAGGTTCCGGCCCCGAATCCACACAAGGACTTAGGCCCTGGCATCGACGGGAGAGGAATCCCCAGAGGCCCCCGAGGAACTCGCATGGGGACTGGCCTTTCCTGAGGCCACCAGAGCGGGTCCCTGAGGTCCCCGTCGTAAGTCGAGAGCACCTGCCGCAACTCGAGAAAATCCAGGAGGTTTTGCCCTCCAGGCGAGATGAGGCCCATTTCTGCTGAGGCTTCTCGAGGCTAATCACGTCTAACCACTGGAACTTCCAAAGGGTCCTTCACACCCTTGCTGCAACTCAACAAGTTCCCCGACATACCCGTCT